>NC_142649.1:183227500-185627500 GCF_055504915.1 Nelumbo nucifera | reverse complement strand
GTTGGGGAATTGGTTTCGGGAGGAGCGAACCATTTTCTTAATTCTAAAAAAGTAAAAATTAATTTAATTGCACTTACCTATATTGCTGGTTCAGAATTTCAACTTGATTTCAACGATTGAAGCCTCCAAACCTCCCAAATTAGTAACTTGAGATACTTGAGCAAGCCTTCTTCTTCTTGAAATTTGAAAAAAATCGAGACTTGAGAATTGGAGAGAGAGAGAGAGAGAGAGTATTGAGACGGTATAAGAGCTTGAGAGAGTATGAGAGGAGAATTGGTGAATTAGTGTGATGAAAATGATGGAGGATAGGGTTATTTATAGAAATTAAAATTAATTCAATTGCCCAAGATACCCTAAAAATTAGTTGTTTTTTAGTTATTAGGAGGGGTGTTTTGGTCATTGTAAGTCATTTATAACTTTACCCAAAATGCCCCCAAACTAGCTCTTATATAGCTATTGGTGGGTATTTTTGTCATTTTTCTCCCCCTAAAGCCAAAATACATGAATACCCCCTATATAGCAGTTTATAGCTATTAGGGGGGTATTTCTATAAAAAACCCCCAAAAAAGATGAAGCCATTGGGGTGGGTCTAGATTTGGGCGAGCCGTGGACCTAAAGCCATGGCCTAACATGGCCTGTGTGCCGTCGTGCCAGGCCGATCCAAAATCATGTCAGGCCACAGGTGGCACAACCCGATTTATACCTCTACATGCATAGTAATAAACAATAAATAAATGTGTTAATTTACTAAAACCTACCTATAGTTTGTGTTTTACTAAAACACTCCCTATAATTTACAATTTATTTACTTGGTCGACCTTCCATTAGATGTTAGTGGAAAATGATAGTTTTGACCCCCAATGTCCATTTAAATAAATTTAATCAAAATAAAATAAAATAAAATACCATTTTTGCCCCTAATAAGGCACGAGCAATAATTCTATTTGGATTTATTTGGTCATATTTGTTTTCTATACGAAAAAGTGCTAGGGATGCATTTTAGTATAAACAATCATGGGCCCATGCCCTTGATCATTTTTCACACAATTTAGGTGATCATGTTACTATTTTCAAATGGCAAAATAAACACTTCTTAGTGAAGGTTGATTTAGTAAATAGGTTGCAATATAGGAAGTGTTTTAGTAAAATGAAAACTATAAGGTATGATTAAATAAATACATGAAACCATAGGGGTGTTCTAATAAATAACCCAATAATATATTATTTTTAGGGGAAAAGACTTAAACAGTTAAACCTCCCTTAAGGCCCAGTTCATTTACCGGTAAATAAGTTTGGGAAAGTTGGTCAATGGGTATCTTTTTCCCATTAACCAACTTTACAACGTTCTTTTTGCATTTGCTAATGGGCCCCACGATAAAATAAGCTCCACTTCCTTGGGTAAAACTTACCCATCTCCTAGGTAGATAACTAACTTTCCCACGTGAGGGGAAATTTTATAAAGCATAATGAGACAACTTTGCCCATATTTATATTAGCTTTTCATAGGTAAAAATATCATTCTCTTACTTGGGAATCTTGAAAATCAAAAGTAAGTGCACTTATCCGGGTAAGTTACAAAGATGCAAATGAACGAAGCATAAAAGTTTGTCATAAATACATCTCTATAGAGAAATATGGATGATTTAAAATGGGTTTTGGGAGTTCATACAGAGAATATGGTATTTTTTTTATTCATGGGGCTACACAAAGGGGTAGCCCATCCCCCTCCCTTAACCCCCAACCCTGGTGGCAATAGGATTTGACAATCCTAGGTCTCTACAAGACAAGTCAGAGACCCTACCAACCAAGCCACTGGCCCACCACCACTTGGTAATTGAAGTGGAGTATGTTGAAAAACGAAAGATGGATTTACCTACATCTAAGCGCCTCTCTCCTATGCTAAATGATGCCTGGTTCATAGTCCAGATGAGCTGGAGCCAAAATTGTACATATTGGACCGGGCTACCTATCTCGAGTGAACACGCTAGTATTCATTGTGGGTCCCATCTATGTTGAACACTAGCATATTTACCAATGTATTAAAAACTGACCTGGAATCGAAACCGTTCTGACCATCGGTTTTTGGGTCGACGGTTCGACCATCCGATTTGAACGGATGGCCCATTCTACCAAAAAAATTAAAAAAACTAAAAAATAATTAAAATAAAAAACGGGTTGATGGTTCAACCACCCAGGTCAATGGATTGTGACCAATTCAATGATTTTTGGCCAGGGACCGGGTTTAGAGTAAAATAGAACCAGTTGCTTGGACAGTTTATGGTTCGAATGGTCTGACCGTTTGGGTCAACAACTATTCAAAAACATTGATATTTACTTGTGTGCATGATTTTGTCTCTAGAAAACCTGGCGTCCCTAGTTCAAAAGTGAAATGCATGTTTTGTATTTGGCATTGCTATGCCATATGGTAGTTCAAAATCATTTACACTTATTTTTATTGTTAAGGCTGCATTTGGAAACGATGCAAATGGAGTGTAAATTCCAGTTCAGGGTAAATTTGCACTCTGGTTCACTTTTGCCTGTGTTTGGCAACATTACGTTTATGCATTGACAAATGGCAGGCTAATACATATTTACATTGACAATAAGATGTAAAAGTACATCAATAAAAAATAAGTAAATTTGCATTCAAGTGGGCTTTTGATAAAAAAAAAAACATATGCTTTATTGAAATTCATGGTTGCATCAATTACAGCTAAAAGTCTGTTTGGTAAGAAGGTAAACTTGTCAGTGCAAAACTAACCCAACTTTGCAATTTATATGAATCGTTTTACACTCTACATATTTGCATCGTTTCCAAACACAACCTATAGCTCAGTTTGGAAGGAGTACAAATACAAATATGTAGAGTGCAAAACCTTGTTTGTTGTATTATTTTGTATGTATTTGTACTATACATATTTGTATTTGTACTCTTTCCAAAGTAAGTCTACCTAACAAAAGCAAGTAAATGTGGTATGTTGTAGTGTAATAATAATTCTCTTTTTGGAGAAAAAACTGTTGACTTGGTCAACAATGGACTGACTTGATCAATTAAACTATATATAAATACCAAGACAAAGATCAATTAATTAAACCATTAATCCATTCGGATTAGGTCACAAGTTAGATATTAATTCCCTATTTTTTGTTTTTAATTTAGTTATTTTTGTCATTAATAACAATAACTCTTATTTATCACATTTGTTTAGGATAAATATATAACATTAAAGGTATATCCGAGTTTTTCAAAAAAAATTATGTCTTTTTGTTGTATTTTCTATATATCTATCTATCTATCTATCTATCTATCTAGCAAGGTGGTCCACGTCACCTTGCTTCTCCTTGCTCTATTACCCAATTTGCTTCTCTCCTTAATTAGCTCAATATATGTTTCATCCTCTTCTTTACTTCTATCTCTAATTCCTCTCTATTCTCTCCACTTTTTCATAAAAATAGGGCCATAATTTATTACGATTTGGTTTTCCAAATCAAACAATATTTATATCTATAGACATGATTTCAAGCAAAGAGAGAGGAATAAGGGGAATTTGATGTTTCCTATATATTCATGGCATCTTCCATTATTGTTAACTAATCTATTATTAAATAATCCATTAGTTATGAGAATTATTAAAAATTTCTAGAAAATTTTCTACCAAAAATTATGAAATAATTATTTCAGAAATAATCCATTATTTCACAAATATTAAATAATTTAATAATCTACCAAAAATTAATAAACAATCCATTATTTAATAATTTTTGGTTATTAATAAATGTTTAAAATTTCAACGTTTAGCATAATTTACACTAATAATTGTAGTTTAATAAAGTTTTATTAAATTTTTACAATAATAATTTATTGATAAAGATATTACTAATTAGCATAATTTACTAATTTCTATAAAATCAATAATTATAGTTAACAATTATCAAATAATTTAGGGAAACTCTTTAACTAATAATCCATAATTACTTTTTAAATAATTAAATAAAAAATTAAGAAATTAATCTATGAAAAATATTCTCCAAAACTATCTAAATAATAATCCATTATTATTATTTTAAAAAATAATTATTAAATAATTTAGGAAAATTATTAAGTCTATCCACATTGATCTAGACCACTTGGTTGACTTTGATCATGCCTGGTTTTACATTAATTAACAACAAATGGTTTACTTTTAGTTAAAAGTAATGTAATTTACTATAATTACATTTACTTTGATTAATAGTAAATAATTTAGTCTTAAAAAGTAAATAATTTACACTGATTTATTGTTATTATAAATAATTAATTTACTATACATTACTACTAATCAATAGCAATTTCAATAATTTTTTTTGGAAATTATCATAAAATCATATAATTTATTATTATTTAATTTACTATTAGTTAATTAGTTATAGAAAATTATTAGAATTGTAGGCATTGAAAATTTCCCCATAAAACTATTGCCCTACCTTGCCTTGCTCTGAATGGGGCAAGTTTTCTCATATCTTAAATAGGGATGGAGTAGAGACAGGGTGGCAACATGAAAAATATTTTTGCCCCAAATTAGGGATGGGGCTTGCATATAATTCCCTGAACTCGATGGTAAATTAGTAAAATATCCGTAGATTTAATATTATTTTTTAAAATATCTCTAAGTTTTCCTTATATTCTTATAATCCTAGGATCCCATAATTCCATTTATAAAATACTCCCAAATTGTCATAATCCAATTCCTAAAATACCCCAAATTCCCATAATCCTATTTGTAAAATATCCATAAATTAGATTTTTTTAGGTGGTTGCCTCAAGGTAGGGAAAATTTGGGGATTCTCCACCCCCGACGGGAAATGGGTTCCTCGCCTCAAACTCACCCCACCACTGAGATCAAGGTGGGGATGGAGTAGAGTGTCTTGACTTACGGGGGCGAGGAACAAGAAGGGGTGCCCCATTCCACGCATCACATGGGCCCCCTCTAGTATTATATAATTTATGACATTAGTAGTTGATTTATTTAACCATAATAATGGAATTGTTGACATGCAATCCAAAGGAAAATTGGTTCAAACTAATTTTTTAAAGCATTAGTTTTTTAATAATGTTTTTAATCGGTGGTTAAATTTTCTAGTTGAACCTATTAACCTGTCACCTAATTTGGAATCCATGTCAATTTCACCACCAACTTACTTGACCAGTAACTTGGTGATGTAATTGGTTGATCCATTGTATCATTTGTACTAGTCAGCAAGGCCATATGTTAGATATTAATTACTTTTTATAATTTATAAATTTTATTTTGATCATTAATAATAGAAATTATCCTTTTTTTCATACTTATTTTTGTTTAATTTGGCCAAGGCATGATATTAGAGATGTGCTTAATTTTTTCTATAAAAGCTTTTATTTTATGTATTTTTAATTTATTTCATTTAAATCTTATTAATTAAATTATGATGCCACAAATTAATCCATTCAATTTGGATGGTTGAACGAATGTTCCATACAGAAGAACATTTTCATTTTTGGCATTGGGTTTAAAACATTATTTTGTACTTAGAGGGTATAGAGTTAGATTAGTGGAATTTAATGGTTAAAAATAAAAGTGTCTTAAACATATGGGTTTTTTTGGCCAACATCTTTTAAATACAGGAGACAAATGAGAGAAAATGTGAATTAATACTAGGGATAACAATTTTTATCCTACCCAATGACTTCAATGGAGCAGTTTTTTGGATTAAAAACAAATTTTGAGACAAAAATGGGTTTTGGGATTTTACAACAATTAAGGGTACAGGTAGGGTACATTATTACTTTAAAATAAACCTGACCCTCATCGACCCACATATTTATAGTTTCATATGTTTTCTACATATTTTAACCAAATAATTGTTTTTTTTTTTTATGTTTGTTCATGTTAATTTACTCAACGTTTTAAAAGCCGACCTAGAAACGGAACCATTCTGGCCACCAGTTTCTGGGTCAAATGTTCGATCGTCTGGGTCAAACGGTTCAAACGGTTTAAATATTATAAATGGTGATATGCCATCTTACCCATTAGATTGGAATATTAGGGTAAGATGCATATAAATAGAGGAGAAAAAGGGTTTCACTGTTTGAGAATGAGAGATTGCCGATGGCTGAGAGAGTTTAGAAGAGAGAGACAAAGAAGAAGAAGAAGAAGAAGAAGAAGAAGGAGGAGGAGGTCAGCTGCAGCGTCGACGACGATGGCGACGGCGAACTACAGCAGCAACAATGTTAGATCCGAGATTTCTCTTAGTCTTAGATCTCTCTTTCTAAGATCCGTCATTTAGACTCTTCGCCTTCTCTTCCAGATCTCTCTCATTGATCTCTTAGCCTTCTCTTCCAGACTCTTAGCCTTCTCTTCCAGATCTTAGTCTTATAGATCTCAGATCTGAGATCTCCCTCAACTGATATCTCTCTCTCTCTAGTAGATCTTAGATATGAGATCTGAGAGATTTATCTTTTCATTTGAATCTGGCTCTTATTTAATAAATCGCAAACCGTTCTCTAGGTCAAACGGTTCAACGGTCAAACTGTCTGGGTCAACGATTCTTTGACTAATTCAACAGTTTTTGACCAAAGACTGGATTTGGGATAAAACGGAACCGGTCGCCTAAATGGTTTCCGGTCTGAATAGTCCGACCGTCTAAGTCAACAATGATTCAAAAACATTGAATTACTTGTTTATTGTTTATGTATATTGGGAAATAATAGGATATTAGATGTGGATTATGGGTCTAATCCACCCTTCCCTCAAATCCACGAAAAGTAAAGTTAGAGAGGGTTTTGTATTTTCATATGTAAAAAGGGTTTGGATTTTAAAGAGGATAAAGGGTTTGGGAGGTATAGAAAGGTTGATAGGGTCTAGAATTTAATAAATCCTCTCCAAAGCCGCACTTTTGCCTATCCTTAATTAATGCGTTTAACGTAAGAGTTAATCAAACTGATTATGATGAATTAAAAAATAGTAATTTAGACTACATTTTTTACGCTAACGATGGGGCTAAATTAAAAAATCAAGTTATTTTTATCAAGAACAAAGTCTAAAAACACGCAAGTTCCATTCAAACATTTTATTATAGCATAAATATTGTCATAGATAGATTTATTCATATAGTTTATGACTTCCTCGCTTGTTTATGAAAATAAGGATGATCATGGTCCGAGCTTGGACTGGGTCAAATTTAGCAGGTAAGGGGCTCCTCATATAATTCTCGGCTAGGACACTATTACATATTTCTTGGTAAATTGAAACCTCTCCTGAAATTAATGAAACATTCCCTAAGGTTTGGTAATTTCATACATTTTTTTTTCGTGGGACTACACGACGGGTGTAGCTCATCCCCCTCCCTTAACCCTCCAACCCTAGTGGCAACGGGATTTGACACCAAGTCTCTAGTTTGATGAGTGAGAAATTTACTAACTTTTTGAAACCTCTCTTAAAGTTTAGTAATAGCAATTGCTTCCTTGCACTTTTTGATACAGTTACAAGTGGATCCTTCCATTAAAATCCTCTAACAAGAGGCATGAAAATGTCAAAAATATTCATAGAATTATTTTTTTTATCAAAATGTATATTTTCTAGATTTTCCCATCATTTTAATCGTTACTCCAATCCCTTCCATGCAATCTCCTTTCTGAAATTGATTTATTTTTTAAATTTGTTCTTCATATCAATTGATCAAAGGCAAAGCTGCAACTTAAACTTTTTTCTTTCTGTTCATAAAGTTTGTATTGTTACTTATGTAGAAATCAGACCCATTAATAACTGTATAGGTATTTTGGACATTTTTGTACCTCTTGTTAGAGGATTTTAAGAAAAAGGATCTACTTGCAACTATGTCAAAGCAATTGCCAAACTTCAGGAGAGGTTTCAGCAATTTACCCTATTTATCATTATAATTTGTGTTATATCAGAATTAGGATAAAAAATGATTTCTTCTATAAAAACCCAGTGTGGTGGAGTGGACCCAGGGTCAACATTTTCATACGTAGTTCTGTTCTGTGCACAAGCCATGCAATTGGAACTCTATGAACCTGAGATTAATGAGAGATGGAGGCTGTACAAGGGTGGAGCAGAGTGAAGGGGTTGTCTTAAAAAAAAAAAGGAGAATGACAGTTCAGCCCAGGGTAAGAATTTTTAGGTCCAAAGTACAGTTGGAGTAGGTGCCAGTTCTGAATTGATTCCAATTCAAGAGTGGACATTGATGCATAGAATAGGGGTATTTGACATTTTGAATATTTATAGATTTGCAATAAGATTCAAAAATCTACGTTGGGTCTGTCCGTAATTGTCCGTAAAAAAAAAAGCCTAATTGATAGCCCGATAACCACAGATGAATTGGTGGGGTCGAATCAAGGATTCAAGGTTGTACAGATTATATGATAATGACATAAGGATGTAAATGAATTTAATCGTATAACCTTATATCTGATCTTATTTGATAGTAAAAAAACTTGATATAATATAAATAATATATATATATATATATATATAATATTTCATAATTAACGGATTGGATTGGGGTATATTCAAATTTGATTCCTTAAATAAATGAATCAATTTTTTTTTTTGGGATCCGGTTCGATTTATTTGGATCAATGAGTATCCGAATCCAGCTCTTATAGATTGAATTTGGGTTTGAATTGGATCTGATACAACTTGTTTACAACTCTAGTGGCCAAGCCCATGTATAAGCCAAAGGAAAAACTGGGCCTGGGCTAGTCTGGATACAATAATGCCGTAACCTCAATTCTACACAAGGAAAAGAGCTCGGACCTCCCAAATACCCCAAGCCCATGCAGACGTGCTTCAAGTTAAAGTTAAATTTATAGGAATATCTTCTGTACCCAGAAAATTTTCTGAACCAGACCAATGGAAATCTGCTACACCATCCAAGAAAAATCACTTTAATTTTAAGATGGGAAGAACAGGCTGGTATGGCCCGGTCTGGTACAGAAAGTTTTCTGTACTTCAATATCTTCTGTACCTGCATGTTTTTATACAAATTAGACTTCATAAAATAATAATATTATCATACCATACCATACCACCTCCCTTCAATTTCAGATAACCAATTCTCTAAAAAGCAAAAAATTCAGATGATCAAATTTGACACCGATAAAAGAACAAAAAGAAAATTTCTGGGCCTGGACCAAAAGACTTGGCCCATCTAGCCCACATGTAATGTTAGGTCAGGCTTGGCACTTGGCAATTGGCACCAGCCAGAACCTACCTCCAATCACCAAACTTCCGGTTGGGCTCGGTTTGGGTTAGGCTTGACTCCTGATACAATTTAGGGTTCCTATCATGGCTCAGAGTATGGATAATTTCAATATAAAAATTTAGCATATCAGTAGTAGTTTACATCGATTATACTCATTTTTTTTTTCAGTTTTAAGATTTGATGATTCAATAGTAGAGACATAACATCAATTAAAATGGTGTTTCAGTGACCTCAAGATATAATTAATAGGGTGTATTATATTGATACTTTGAATCCTGGCTCCTATTTCCATTTACGGTACAATATTTTACATAATGTAATAGGTGATTGGTATCAATGTCGTTTTTCGAAAAACTTAATCGCATCGGTATACCGTCTGTAATCCGTGTTTTAGAAAATGCTTGATGTTTGGTTAGTCATTTTTTTATAAAAACATTTTCTCAGATCACCATTTTAGAAATCGAAAAAGGTGTATTTGAAAACTGCATATATAGCAGTAACCACAATGACACCAAATAGAAAACAAACAAAAAAAATCGGTTGTGACCTTTATGAGAAAACAGGCTGTCCAATGTGAACAGCCAAAGTTTTCTCATGTTTTCGTACAAAATAAAATATGGAATTAGCTACACAGTTGTTCCTCCAGGCTCCAGCGTCATGCCACGTAATGGCATCGAGTGTGAATGCATGATTGCAGAGAGGGAATAATTAAAAAATCGATTTTCCTTATTTAAAGAATTTCCATTGAATTAGGCTTAGGCCCAGGCCCACATCCCCGCAAAATAAAAACCCACCCGTTGACCTGCTATTCATTCAATTTATTTTAATCTTTCACCAAGATGGCAAGAGTCCAAACTCGACCAACTAATTAGGTCGGTTTGAGCTACTGAGCTGCAACTGGCCCAGTTAAGGCCTTTCCTTGGATTGGGTCGGCGAGTCGAATCCCAAATATGAAAATTGATCAATAATTGGATTGGAATTTGGATAATGTATTAAACTTATTCTGTACCCTACCTCCAATTCTTTGAAAATATGCCTTTTTCATGTATCAATATGAATTGACGACCTTTATACTTTTATCTTTCAATAACGCTAATAAACAATGAATTTATGCAACTTTTAGAGACACAGTTTTACTTACTATCATACATGACAAGATGACATACTACAAAACAAAGTTGGACTATCCTTTAAACTGCCACCACCTTTTTGTTAATGGATTTACACAATCGGATTAGTCCAGGCAGTGAGATTTGATGCAAGTCGCTGTTATAATAGATGTGATCATACTAATTGTATTAATGCGCCGAATCCCATTACAAATCCATCTCCGCTACAGTGAGCTAAAGATTCTGTCAATCAATTGAACCATCATTCATTCGTTGGTATTTTGCTGTGGGATTTAATGTCAACTCTCCGCTATAATGAGCCAAAAGCTCTATCAATTATCTATTGATATTTTACTATTTTAATCGTTGGCCCAATTTATGCATTTCTTGGTTTTCTATCTTAATTTCACATCTTTCTTACGAACTGCATCGACCCCACCTTATATTTGTAGGCGAGGAAAACCACAAATTGTGTTCAGATCTCCTTAACTTAAGGTCTCATGCTAGGGGGAATCTGGGTGGGCCCAATTTGAATTGGACCAATCCAATCTACAATTTTGTTATATAAGCTTAGTTTCAAAGGAGTACACAAATGTAAATATGTAGAGTGCAAAACTTTATATTTTAAATGTATTTATACTGTACATATTTACATTTGTACGCTTTCCAAACTAAGCCATAGGGTTTAGATTTTAGGTCCTTGGGCTGAGCTTGGAGATAAAGTTATGCACTTTTTATTTTTCAGGTTAGGCTTGGGCTTAGGCCTTAATTAATCCGAGCCCATCCGAAACCTGGCCTGACCTTACCCGAAAATCCAATATGAGCCCAATTAGATTATATTCACGTATATATACATATTTGTATAAATACATACATATATATATATATATATACATGCATATATGCTTATATACATGTTTGTCAAATTTTAGTGTGTTCTGATTGACCAATCAGAGCCTGGCCTGAGCCTAAGCTCAACCCAAATTCATCAAATTTCAGTTTGGGCCAGCCTTGAATTGCACATATTGGACTTGAAGCCCAAGGTTTAGGCCTCATTTGGTTTGCAGGAATAGGAGTCTGGAATCAAAATCGGAACGGGCTATTCCGATTCCAACTGTTTAGTTGGACGGAATTGGAATCCCATTTCCATTCCTACTGGAATGGCATTCCCCCATTTAAGGGAATGGCCATTCCCTGCCCCTCCATTGGGAATGAAATCTCATTCCTACTGATTTCAATTCTCGTTCATATTCCAGTTTGAATCAAACAGACTATAAAGATATACTATTCCGATTCTGATTTCAAAAGATTTCGATTCCGATCCAAGTATGAACCAAATAGACCCTTAATTCTTATGATTGGCTTTTAAGTTGACCTTAAGCCCACTCCTGCCCACCCAATCTGCAACCCTATGAATGAAAATTCATCAAAATTTATAGGGGCAGTTTTGATTCATCAGGCATATCCACTCATTCTCACTTTTAAGAGCATGACCAATCAAAACCACTCCGGTGAATTCAGATAAATTCTCGTTTGATTTCTACAATTTAATACAAAACGTTAAGTTTAGAAAATCCATAGTCAAACTATTTAATTTTCTTCTTCTTTTTCTATTTGGACTCAGTTTAGAATGAGTACACAAAATACAAATACAAGGTTTAGAAATACAATACACATGATAATGTATTATTCATATTTGTATTTATATTTCTTTCAAACTGAGCCTTATTAACATATAAAAATAAAAAAAGAAAACATATAAAAATCAAATGGGTCAATATAAAAAATAAAGTGCATTACCATGACTAACAAGATACACTAAAAATCAGAATTTACCTAGAAAAATGTAAATAAGGTATAAATGAAATTTAAAGTGTTTTGGAAAAAATGTATTTTTTCTTTTTCAAAACAATAAAGTCTATTAAAAGTAATTTGGCTCACAGCCCAACCTAATCCTTCCAAGTTGCATCGTACAAATTAAAACATTCTCGTAGTCGTAGAGTTAGGTGAGAATAAGAACAAGAGCTATCTCTCCTCTTGCTAAGATCATTCAACTCGATGTTTTAGTATTTTTCTTCACCTAATTTTCTTATATAGTTTTCTACTTTCCAAAGATGCCCTAAGTCTTAGAATGGTCGAATTTGCATGATTTGACTTCTCTTTCCTTGCATTTTCATCAAGTTTCCTGTTTTTGTCCCCTCCACCACCCAGTTGTAATAAAAAACAAAAAAGAAAGCAATAAAAAAGTATGCAAATCAGTCTCTTTTAATTTATTTTTTTTTCTGTAATAGGACTCTTCTAATAACCAATTTGCTACTAGAATTAATATGAAAACTCTAACACTATAAGAACTTAGACACTTGGCAGGCAATAGATTTTCCGGGCATCATGTTCCCACACTATTGGACAAAGTCAAATTTATATGCTTTTTTATAGATAAGTGGTGACACATGCATTGCATATAGCATTGATTGTCCACACACACGAAAATAAAAAAGGATAAGTGGTCGTTTATGTATGTAGTTTTGTGGAAGTGGATTATTATGCTGAGCATCCTATCACATGATACATGGCGGCAATTACTCCAAGTTTAAATTTCAATTTTTATGTTTATTCTTATCTATTCTTATCTTCATCTTGAGCCCTTCTTCAAGTACACTCTCCATCATTTGTACATATGTAATAGATCATATATATAAATCAGTGAATCACTCTGAGTGAAAACAATTTAAACCACAAACCTGTTTCATACATGGTACCAGAGCTAGCAACCCAATACACCATGTCGAGCTCTACCCAATCGAACAACTCTCCTTTCCCAACAAACTCAAACTCTCAACCATCGTCTATCATCCCTAATGGTAATCTTTCCACCATGATATCCATCAAAATGGATGGAAAGAATTACGTCCTATGGAGATTTCATATTGAACCATTCATCTTCGGATTCAGACTCACTAGCTATATTGATGGAAGCTTCGAATGCCCTACTCGATAGTCTGAGAACAACCCATCTGAAATCTGTGCTTACACAAGTTGGGTGAAGCAAGACAAACTACTCATGGGATGGCTTCTTTCCATCCTTACTGAATCAATCATTGCTCAATTGGTGGGAAGTAAAACATCTCGTGTGGTGTGGCAGACACCGGAAAAACTCTATGCCTCCAGATCCAAAACCCACATCACTCAACTCAAAACCTAGCTTCTCGCCTTGAAGAAAGAAGGAGTTTCAATGGATATTTATCTCCAGAAAATCAAATGTATATTAGACAAACTCTCAGCAGCCAGATCACCACTATCTGCTTCGGACATGGTCCATTATACCCTCAATGGTTTAGGGGCCGATTATGATGCATTTGTTACTTTAGTGCAAACTTGTCATGATAAAATCTGCTTTGATGATTTATAGGTTCTCTTGGTCAGTTAGGAACTTTGGATAGAATTTTGACTCATTGCAGCTTCGATCCCACCTTCGGCCAAATACTCAACTAAGGGATCTATTAAATCCTCCAGGTATATTGACAAAGATGGAAAAGACAAAGAGTTAACATCCAAGTCCAAGTATTCCAACAATCCTTGCTAGATTTGCGGAGGTCGAAACCATTCAGCTTTTTGGTGTCAAAACAGATACAACATGGACTTAAAACCTCACTCTAAGAAGCCCAATACTGCTCCTGTAGCTCATATAGCTTAAGTTCCTAATGGTACCCAGTTCGAAGACTATTGATACCCGGACTCCGAAGTAACCAACCACATTACTTTTGAATTGGAAAAGCTACAAGTACACTCCCAATATGACGGACCTGATCAGGTCACAATCGATAATGGTGAAGGTTTGAACATCTCACATATTGGCTCTTCTATTATTTCTTGCAACTCTCGGAATTTATCACTAAATAATATTCATGTTCCTTTGATTAGCAAGAATCTACTATTTGTTGCTCAGTTTACCAGAAATAAAAATGTCTATTTTGATTTCCATCCCTTCTCTTGCACTATCAAGGATCGATGCATGAGTGCTCCCCTCCTACATGGAACACTTAGGGATGGACTTTACAATTTGCATTTACCAGTAAATAAGGCTGCTCCAGTCACCAATAAGGTTTCTGCAACCAAACCGTCTGCATATATAGGAGTTCGGACTTCTCTAGATACTTGGCACAATCGGCTTGGTCACCCATCGCCAGCCATTGTTCGCAAGATAGTTTGTGATTCTGCACTTCCAGCTTCCACCAAGCAATTGTCATTTTGCTCTTCTTGTCCACATGAAAAGAGCCATCAACTGTTTCTACTGCCATCATCCACTTCTTTCTCATAACCGTTGGAGCTTGTTGTCTCAGATCTTTGGGGACCTTGTCTTATTCCATTTGTCAAGGGCTATAAATACTACACTTTGTTTATGGATTGTTTTAGTAGATACATATGGATTTTTCCACTATTTGTTAAATCTGGTGCATTGACAATTTTCATCTCCTTCAAGAGACATGTGGAAAAACTTCTTGGGTTTCCCATTGAATGCCTTCAAACTGACAATGGCAAGAAATTCATTGCTTTCAAATCCTATCTCAATCAAGAGGATATTTCACATTGGTTTTCATATCCACATGTTGCTGCCCAAAATGGCAAAATTGAGCATAAGCATCGACAAATTGTTGAAATGGGCTTAACTCTCATGCACCATGCATCTATGCCATGTTGTTACTAGTTTGATGCTTTTGAAATGACATGTTTTCTATTAAACTGGTTACCCTCTCGTGTTCTACGTGGAAAATCTCCGATTGCAGTATTGTTTGGCAAACCTGTGGATTACTTCTTTCTCAAAACATTCAGCTGCTTATGCTTTCCTCATCTTCGTCCCTATAACTCCAATAAAATGGAATTTCGAACTAAGGCTTGCGTGTTCCTTAGCTATAGTTCTGTGTACAAAGGGTACAAATGTCTCGATATCAACACCGGTCATTGTTACATTACTGTACATGCCATCTTCAATGAGCAATCTTTCCCTTTCTCTAAGATGAGTGCTTCGTCATAGCATGGGGAGTCCTCCACACAATAGGGTAGCACCTCTCTCTCTCTTGTTTTGGCATCACTCACTACCTTAGCTAGGAGTCGTCCACCTGATCTACCACTCATTTCTGGGGCTAACTCATCACCTATTGCATCTGCTGCTGAATCACTTGGGCCCACTAATTCAGTTGGTAGCCCATCTAGGCCCTCTACCTACTATGGTGCCATCTACAGAGTCCCTTGCTGATTCTGCATAAAGCCCATCAGGGCCCTCAAACTCCATCGATACTTCCTCCATTCCTACCACTAATGTTCATCCCATGATGACCCGTGGCAAGCATGGAATTCACTCCTTTGCAATGGCACTTAGGAACTTGTGGACCTTAAGCCGAATTTAAATTTTGTCGGGTGCAAGTGAGTTTTTCGCATCAAAAGGAAACTCGATGGCTCCATTGATAGATTTAAGGCCTGACTTGTAGCCAAAGATTACAATCAATGTGAAGGATTTGATTATACTAAAATGTTCAGTCCAATCATTAAACCTACAACAATTCGGGTTGTTCTTAACATTGTTATCTCTCGATCTTGGCCAATTCATCAACTAGACGTCCAAAATGCCTTCCTTCATGGCGATCTTTTAGAGGAGGTTTACATGGCACAACCCTCGGGGTTCGTTGACTCTCAGCACCCAACTCATGTTTGTCGTCTATGAAAATCACTATATGGGCTTAAACAGGCCCCACATGCCTGGTACTCCAAACTTCACCACTTTCTTCTCTCTTCGGGTTTCAATATCTCCAAATCAGACTCATCTCTCTTTGTCTACACTAAGGATGCCATTATGACTTACGTTCTTGTTTATGTTGACGATATTCTTGTCACCGGATCCAGCAACTCTCATATTTCCAGTCTCCTACAAAACATGAAATCCCACTTTGCTGTAAAAGAACCTGGGCCACTCCATTACTTCCTTGGTATTGAAGCCATTTGCACTAGCTCTGGCCTATTTTTATCCCAACAGAAGTACATTACTGATCTGCTGTGGGATCTTTTTCTTGATGGTGCCAAACCGATCAAGACTCCACTGTCCACAACAATTGTTCTCTCCAAATCTGATGGTGATCCATTGCCTGATCCTTCATCTTACTAAAAGGTTGTCGGTGCTCTTCAATATTTACTAATGACATGCCTTGACCTATCCTTTGTGGTTAGCAAAGCCTGCTAGTTCATGCATGCACCGACCGCTTCTCATTGGGCCTTTGTCAAGCGTATTCTTTGCTACCTTAAGGCCACAGTTAATTTTGGACTCACTATTACCGCTTCGTAGTCTACTCACCTACATGTTTTCTCTAACTCAGATTGGGTTGGCTGCCTGAACGATCGACACTCCCATGGTGGTTATTGTATTTATTTTGGAGAAAACATTTCTTGGTCCTCTAAAAAGCATTCCATGGTTTCTCGCTCTAGCACAGAAGTGGAATACCGCAGCTTAGCCATTGCTACCTCTAAGGTTATTTGGCTACGTTCTCTCCTCAAAGAGCTTGGCATTCCTCAAACCACACCACCCACATTGTGGTGTGACAACATCGGTGCTACCCACCTCGCCGCTAACTCGGTCTTTCACGCACGCACCAAGCACATTGAAATTGACTTCCATTTCGTGCGTGACCTTGTTGCTTCAAAGAACATACATGTCTGTTACATTTCCACTACTGATCAAGTAGCAGATATCTTCACCAAGCCTTTGAGCTCTCATCGGTTTTCTACTTTTTGTTCTAAGCTTCGAGTGGTATCTTCCACCATCAGCTTGAAGGGGGGTGTTGAGCATCCTATCACATGATACGCGGCGGCAAGCACTTCAAGTTTAAATTTCAATTTTTATGTTTATCCTTATTTACTCTTATTTTCATCCTTTACTTATCTTATCCAAGAGAGAGTCCCTCTTCAAGTAGACTCTCCATCATTTGTACATATAGATATGATCAAGATTCATTAATTAGTGTAACACTGATCACATTTTATACTAAACTGTCAGAAACTATCATTAAGTGATTGTTGTATTTTTAAAAAACATGATGCAGTCGATGTAAAGTTTTACATCGATTTTATCGATGTAGTATTTACACTGATAATTGATGTAAAACTTTACATATGATGAGGTTTTACACTGATTCACGACGTAAAACTCCACTTCGTTCAAACATGTGCAAAACTGAACCAAAGTGGAGTTTTTTGTCGATCATTATTACACACTTTCCAAACGCGGACAAAACCGAACCAATGTAAATGTTTACATCGTTCTTGATTTACACCAATTCCAAATGCAGCCTAAATAATTTCTAGAATCCTATAATCGAAAAGAAAGGAAAAGTGGGGCCAAATTGAGCGTTGATTTTTAATTGGATATAACTTTTGATATATGTCGATAAATGCATTTAATTTTTAGTCCAAATTTTACTGTTTTATTCTCTAAATGATAGTTTTTCTAAAGACTTTCCTTTTATTTACATTTGGGCCCCACAGAGGGCACCCCACAAACGCCCTACAACATATCCCAACTGTGTATTGGGAATTGGTGAGGGGTGATTTGGCTCATCGCTAACCTGATGACACATGGCATCCATCTTCGCCGTTGGACACCTCAGTGTCACGCAAATAGAGGTGTATCTTACCGAGTCAAGGAAACACGCCTTAGAATTAGGGGTGTAAACAGAGCAAATTCGAATCGAATCATGCTTGGTTCGAATTCAAAATTGATTAAATAGATGATTATTCGAATCCGATTCGATATCCGATAGTTTCTTAAAGCAAGACCTCGAATTTGAATTCGTCTAAATAATCAAATATTCGAATTCGATTCGAAATCAAAATACATTTTTAACACCAACCTCTTTCACCAGGGGAAGAAGAAGAAACCCGGTTTGAAGTTTTTTCTTTTCATTCCCTGTCAATCTAATATTCAAAAAACAAAGAAAATAAATAAATTAAAAAATTTTCTGAATCATAGCCATCTGTCGCTGCAACAAGCGTCGCCATTAGTATGGTTTGCAACGGAGAGATTGCCTACCATGTTTCTGTGGTCTACAACATCAAGAGAGAAAGAGAGCAAGAGATAGGGAGAGAGGAAGAGAGAGAAAGCGACTAAGGAACAAAGAATAAAAAACACTTGTATGTAAAAAATAAAAAAAAAGAATGAAGAAAGGAAGATTAACTTAGTACTTACAAGTTGTAGACGAAACAAAAGATATTGCCAAGAATAAGTGTCGTAGAGTGAACCGAGGAAGAAGAAAGATGAATAATAAATGAAAAGTACAAAATAATTAATGAGATACAGGCCTTTTGATTTGATTGTTCCAAAAATCATCATGACAATAACAAGTATTAAAATGTTACTTTATTTGATCGAAAAATAGTCATTGCGTTTCTTTCTTCATTTAATTCTTTATTATTAAAATAATATTATAAAAGAAAATTTCAAAAGTCATCATTAATTGTACATTTGTACTCCAACAAAATAACATACCAATATATTTATTTAATATGAATGTAACTACATAACTAATATCGATATATATGTATAATATATTATCGAATAAGATCAACTCCTATTCGAATTCGATTCGATTAATTAAACGGTAAAAACACTTTATTCGAATTCGATCACCAATGACATTTGAATAATCCAAATTCGATCTGATTATGTCGAATTTCGAATTCAAATTTTCGAATACCATTTACACCCCTACTCAGAATTAGCCCAAGACATCTCATACACAGTTCGGACACCTCGGTAGGGTGGCTAGCAACACTCGTCCAAGGCCAACTTGTGGTACCTCATCGTTACTAGTCCAAGGGACCTCGGCGTGAGGAGCGACCTCCATGAGTTTCCCTCCTTTGTGAGACGTGGAGGCACCTCTAGGTGGCGACCTCGAGACGTGCTCGTTGACCTCCTCTACGGGTGTCCCATCATTCCTGGGTCCTCCAGAAGTTAGCTCCCATACCGAATATTCTGTAGGAAGGCATAAAGGCTTAGTCTGCATGCAAAACTACCTCCGAGGACTTCGGACTAGTCAACCATGAGTTTCCCTCCTTTCGCAGCTCTCTAGCTCTGTAGCTCTTTCGCTCTTTAGCTCTCTCCAAAACCTCCAATTCGTTGACTTAAACATCGGAGTTCCCACCTTGGGTAAAGCAGCCTGGGCAGCTAGATATTGTCATTCCAAATCGATCCGGCAAACTCGCCAACTCGACATCCAAGTTGCCCTCCAGCAGAGAGCTATCAGATCGTGCATCATCAATTGGTGCCGTCTATGGAAACCACTACTTAAAATCCAGATTCTCAACTCTCATTTTAAATTCACACTCAACAGCAGTAAGCTCGGATGAGCTTCGTCAGCTCTATTCGCGAGGTTGCCTTTATAGGTTGAGCCCTTAGTAGATCTTGTGGGAGTTGGTGGCCAACGAACTGTGTAGTCGCCCTTGCAGGTCGAGCCTTTCAAGGCTCCCATCCGAGTTGGTGACCTATAGTTTGTAGAGATGCCTCCGCAAGTTGAGCTCCCTGTGGCTATCGTAAGAGTATATGGTCGGCGTCTCCGAGGGTTGATGCAGTGTAGTCGTGGCACCAACCTGCCGTCCAACATCAACAGCAATGCACATATTGATGATGCTATCATAAGGGGGTAGAATTTGAATGACCAGTCTGGGCATGCTTCAGTAATCTGGCCCAGATAGTCTCCTAACCCTAACTGCAAAGCCTCACTATTGATTGAGCCCTCAATGGTTCCCATGAGGGTTGGCATTTAGCTGACTGTGAAGCCAACCTCATAGGTCGAACCTTTCTTGGTTCCCGTGAGAGTAGGCGGCCTGTAGATAGTAGAGCCACCCCCTCAAGATGAGCTCCACATGGCTCTAGTAGGAGTGGACAGCCAATACTTGTAGGAGTAGGTCCAGTACATGTGCGGCATTGACTCGTGAACACAAACTAGGGAGAGTCACTCTCTCGTGATGGCATAGGTGCAACCACGTTTCGTGCCTGGCTTTCAAATGCTTCAGGTGCTGCAGGACGATTGATTAGCTCATGGGGTGAGTATAATTCCTACATACGTCCAACAGAAGCTGGGCTGAAAGGCTACTATAGAATGACCATCCACTTTGGTGACCTAGTTAAACCGAACTCAAAGGGGAAACTAAACCACTTTTAGCTTAAAGGCCCCATCAAGCTGACCTCGAAACATGTCGGCAACCGGTAGACTGATCTATTCAAGTCGGCCCTCATCTATCTAATTTGATAGCATTTTGACTTTGTTGCTACCACATTTGAATTGATCTCAAAGGACGTCGGTATCTCACCACTGACCTGATAAAAAAAAAAGAAACAGAGAGGAAGGGAAGACTTCAGAAGCTCCATTCAAGAGATAATTTCATACAACCAGCAAAATAGAGATCAGGTCACAATAAATTTAGGTTTTATCGAGCTTGCAGGCCTAGTGTACAGTAGTATAAGAAAAGGGAGTTTGCCACTAGTCATCATTCTCGTTGCCGCCCTCACCATCGTCCTCATCGCCATCTACCTCCTCCAGAGTAGTTGCCTCTTCCTCGACCTCTTGGGTCAGATCATCTGGGACCGAACTAAGCAAGATATAGCTCAAGTCAAGGTGGGTACGGGCATCGAAGAAAGCGGTGGCACAGTTTGAAGCCCCTCTTCAGAGTAGGTACCACTGCTTCAATTCCCTCATGTTCAAACTCTGGAGATCAGCGAAAGCGCTCAACAGTTGCAACTTTGGCTCAGTGAATATCGTCAGAGTGCTTGGCCCGCTGTTCCTGAAGCTCACTACTTAGACTGGCAATCGTCCCCCTAGCTTCCTCTAGCTCGTGGTTCATAATCGCGCTAAGGGAATAGAATCGCTGGCAGTCCTCTTTGACACTAAGACGGACTGTCTCTACCTAAGATTGGAGGGTCTCTATGTTATCCCTCATCTTGTGGAATTCACGCTTTGAGGCAGTGACCTGATCCAACATGACTTGACTCAATGAGTTAATCTGCAAACAGAAAAACAGCTCGGTAAATGATATATAAAACAACAGAACAAGTTTCACAAAGATGCCTACCTATATGACATTTCGAATAATCTGAGCGCCGAATTCAGAAGAATCTAACTCATGATAAATGCGAACATGTTTAAGAAGAATACCCCTTCCGATACGAAGTGTCACATACGGGTCTTGAATTGATCAATGGCACTTCGACTACCACCACTATTCAAGTTGGCTAAGTATACACCACGCCAATGTAAATGGGTGTTCACTTAATATGCTAAACTCTACATATTGAGCCAAGATCCTCATGCAACTTTTGTTTTTATTTAACAAAATTTTTATTTAATCCAGTCGTGATGAAATGGGTTAATTTCCAAGTTACCCAAAAGCGGCCGCAAGCCTCAACTTGACAACTCGGGGGTTACAAATTTGTCTTTCTCCAACCGACGTTCCATGTGTGAAAGAGCATTATATTATTATATTACATATGGTATCAGAATACTCCAACTCCAAGAAGAAAATGAAATGTTTGGAAGAATATTTCTTTGTTTTATCCATATAGCGGCGAATGCTTTTTCTTTTTGTACTTTTTCTATTTTATAAATGTACGTACATATTTACTAATACATTTAATTTCATATTTCTTTTACCTTCTGTGAATTCTGTTCACGTTTATATTGAATTCCTTCGTTGGATCCAGAGAGAACCGTACATGCACAGGAGCTGACATGTGCTTCAGTACAGTCCACCGTGATTTGTAGCGTTTCCCTTTATTTTGAAGAAATCATTTCAGAGACATGGATAACTCTGAACATATGTTAAACACCATGCTCACGGCCGGCGGCCGACCAGAACTCACCAGCCTTCCTTTTTGTATAGCAACTAGCAAGGACGTACTGCGGAATGCAGCATCCAGCTAGATATGTCAGTGTTTTCAATCTACAGTTGACCTATTGGAATGAACCGTTCGAACAGTTGCTTGATCAAGATTTCAGGTGTGATTTGA
Source organism: Nelumbo nucifera (assembly GCF_055504915.1). Lineage (NCBI taxonomy): Eukaryota > Viridiplantae > Streptophyta > Magnoliopsida > Proteales > Nelumbonaceae > Nelumbo > Nelumbo nucifera. Next base: position 185,605,105 of record NC_142649.1, on the reverse strand, counting down.
GTAAAATCTGGAGGTAAAAAAATTGTTGACTTAATCAAAAACTGTTTAATCTGGATGGTTGGACCGTTGATTCATTCAACCATTCAACCTGATGATTATATTATAGGTTACATATTAATCATGTATATAAACTTTAAGAAGCCATAATTTTGTATTCCAATGTTCGATTAAAATAATTTTTTTATTAAAATTTGAGTAATTTTTCGAGATTTATACATCCCAAACTTTATTATTTTTTTCTAAAAAAATCCATTTGTTGATATTAAATTACAATTTTTAATATTTTTTACAAATAAAAAATTTAAAACTAAATTAAAAAATATAAAATATAATTATATATTATTTATTAATAAAATACATATTTATATGTACTTATATTTAAATTTCCATATAACATGTGACACAGACCTATATAATTCAGCCGGTCAAACTAATAACCTATGACCGGGAGACAAAAACAATTCAAGATTACACCTGCGACCCGGAGGCAAAAATGATTCGGCCTCTCAGTCGATTTGTAAAACAGTGACATACGTACATACCAAATAATATTCTCTCGTGTGACCACATATCAGTGCTTTCATTTTATATATTCCTACTGTGCTAATAGCCCTATAGATGACTGGGTTGGGTCAAATACTGTTGGCGCCGAAAATGCCCGACCCGAGAGTCTGATTCAAGTGGAAGTGGTAACGCACGATTGGAGATTTGGAGTGACACGTCAGGGCTCAGGACAAGAACCACAATTTTCACGCACATACAGAATCAGAATCTCAATGGTCTATTTCCTTAATTTAGACGCTAAAAATTAGACTCAGCTAGAATGGGATTTCATAAGAGAATTTTCTCAAATAAAAAATGCTATTCCATAATAAATAAAAACCAAACAGGCCTTATGTGCATCCACTCCTACTCCTTGCTCTCGTACTTCTTTTTTTGTAAACTCGGTCCATAATTGGCTTACGTTATCTATCCAAGTCTTTATTCAACGTTTCTTACTTATCTGCACCCAACTTAGCTTTATTGCTTGGTTGCTTGAACTTATTGCTCCATGTCCAGCAAACCAGAATTTCAGCCTTTTGCTGCCGTGGACAATTATACAACCACATTAGACAGCATTGAGCATTGTTACAAGAAAGTCTTAAGTTTGGTGCAGGGAGCCCATCAAGCTGTCTTTCATTCCTCTTTTCTTGTTTTCAACCTCAAATGGTTTTTAGAAACGATTTTAATTAAATCCATGTTTTATTTACACCTTTTGACAAATAAGCTATCTCTTCAATTTAGGACAACAATAATGCAGTGGAACTAAACTCAGTTTGGGAAAACAAATAAAAATACAAGGTTGAAGTAGGAATACAAATAGTTAATGGGCTAATTATCGATCCCAAAAGAAACATTTTATATATAACTATATATCTTAGAGCTTATTCATCTTATCAACAGTCAATGTTTGAGATGTAAATGTTGAGGACTCAACAATGAAAACTCTCAGGTTCACTTTTTGGGAAGTTGCTTATCTGATTAAATTAATTTATACGAGGATGAAATATTTATTTGGATAAGTGCATTTATTTATGTTCTTTTATTTCTCAGGTATATAATACAAGGATTAATTTAGTCATAAAAAATCATTATTAAAAGGGACAGTTTTGTCTTATTCAAGTATTGTCATCTTTCCCCTTAAGTGGGAAAGTTACTCATGCATTTGGGAGATAGGTATCACGTATTTGACTCCGGGTCTTTTGCCCACGAGAACTCTGCTCATGTCTACCCACAAGACACTACCCCTGTGAATTGAGAACATTTCTCCCTGTATAATACTACACAGGAGGATGAGATGTTCTCGATGTGTGGCTGCGATGTTATGTGGGTAGACATGGGCAGAGTTTGTGTGGGTAGGAGGTCTGGACTCCACATATTTGGATAAGTGATATTCAAGAAAAATAATTTTTTTCATGGACTCGCATAAATATAAAAAAAGAACATGAATATCTTGGTCAATGGAAACCAAAATCTCATTAACCAATTTTCTTCCCTCTCAAAATAAAAAAAAAGCCCTCAATGAATCTCAAACTGCTTCAACATTGAAGCACCGAAGTATCTAGATAATGGCGCAAAGAGAGAGTATAATATGTTTGGCTGAGTTTTAATTACCTTAGCTGCTTCCAACACACTCCGTGTGAACTCAAACCTTGAATCTAAAAGCTTGAAGTGTGCACTAAGTCTTACCAGAATTCTTCAACATTCTTGACTTGTGAAAATGAAGACTTTATTGATCAGTGAAGGGTGGCTACGGTATGTTCCAATTATGTTAGATATTGGGGTTTCAACAAATTGAATGGTAAAATAACCATTGACAAAGAGAGAATAATATACAAAGAAATGAAAAATAGAGGACATAGTACACACATAGATACATGGTTCAGCTTATAGTCCATGCCCACGAGTGTTAGAAGAGAAAAAAAATTATTATTAGCCGTGAAAATTTACAGTAAGACTTTTAAAATCAAACTGGACAATGAATCGGTCAGGGGTCCGGTTTCTAGGTCAAATGGTCCAACCATTTAAATCGAATGGACAATTCATTCTAACAAAAAAATTAAAAAATGGCCAAAACCATTGGATGATTTGAACAGTTTGGACGGTTCGACCGCCCAGGTCAGCAGTTTGTTGACCAAATCAATGGTTTTTGGCAAAATAACGACTCTAGGGTAAAACAGACCAGTTCCCAGTTTTTCTGGTCCGATCGTCTGGTTCGGCCAGGTTTTGAAAATCATGAGTTATAGTGTTCACAACCTTTCACCAAAGTCATAACTCCCAATCAAGGTTCAAAGTATCGACATGTATCGACTCGTATAAGGAGAACCCTGGTACGCCCCTATAGAGGGTGTATCGAGGTTCTGACTGGTTTAGGGGTGGAGGAGCCTTAAACCGGCCCTCATGAACTGGTTTTGAAAAAAAAAAATAAAAGAAAGTAAAAAAGTATCGATACTGCCTAATATGTCCCTACCAACTAGGGGGATTCATTTCAGCTCGGCCAAGGCAAGCCCAGCCCAAAAAATCCGGGCATGGGCCTAGGTTTTTGGTTAAGTCCCAGCCCAGGCCTGGGCCCACACCCAACCTGCAAAATTTAGGGCCGGGCTAGCTCAGATATTTATAGATAATATATATTTTTATGTATATATGTTATTTAAAAATATTTGATAATTGAAAACCCTAATCTTCTCGACTCTCTCTCTCTCACCAATTTCACAAAACCACTGTCACGCCCAATTTCTCTCTCTCACCAAAAGATGAATCTTCTAGTGATGACGACTCCATTGATGAAGATAAATCTGAAGTTTAGAGTGGTTGCAAGTTTTGGGTAAAATTGAAACCATTTTCAATATTTTATTACTTATTTATTTACATTAATTTGAACTATTTTTTCTTAGTTTGCTAATATATTTTTTATTTCACTTTTTATTTGTAGGAATTGAATGGAAGATGGAGCCCCTTATAGAGATGTTTAAAGTTGTTTTGTGGATATTACATGACAAAGGATGGTTATTTTTTGATAGATATTATAGGTTCTAGGTTGATTTTTTGTTGATAGAAGAATTGGTTTGTTAAAATTATCATTTTTACCATACTAATGACCAATTGAAACTTATAAATTATAAGGTATAATTATTTAATTTCTTTTATGTTAGAAGATTTTATCTTGATATTAAGTTTAAAGTTTATTACATGTTACTGTAGTCTCCATGACAATAAGTGAAAAAAAAGTACAATTATTTAATTTTGGAATTGAAAGACAATAGTTAGGCCTGGAATCTTGGCCCGACACGGCCCGGGCCCATATAGCGCTGGGCCCAGGCTTATATTTTTAGGCTCATAATGCGGGCTGGGCCAGGCCCTGGCCTAGCATAAGCCCATTGTTATGAAGGCAAAGCTCGGCCCGATCCATGATCACCCCTACTACCAGGGTATCGGACGTATCAATATTTAGAACCTTACTCCCAATACACATGAAGTTTACTCCCCTGTTTCTCTCACACTCTTATTCTATTTCGTGGGCTCTAAGATACAAGATAACTTTTTGTGCAAAGTACAAGGTTATTTATATGAGAAAATGCTAAACTGGGTTAGCCCCACAAACTGTCAAGAAACTAATCTCGCACCACATTTTAACTATAGTTATTAGCCGACCATCCCTTATTTAAACAATCATGCACCACATTTTGATCGTGACTTGTGAATGGCCAAATCTGGTTAATTCCCTCAACCTATTTGTTATTCTTTTGGCTTCAAATACTTCTTCATTGATTAATTATGCTTCTTCTTCTCCATTAGTATTATTGTTGTTGACCATTTCGCGCGGTGTAGAAATTTTAGTTCCGAATTAATCGATCTCTCTACTAATGAGACCAGCATTCAAATGTTCCATTGAATGTACTGTATGTAGTGGCCTATAATCGAGAAAGCCAAGCTCTGCACGACATTTTCCTTTTCATTACTAAAATGCCGTTTTAAAGTTATCCGTTTGGTGTCCACCATGAAAAGGAACTTGGATTCCCTACTAACTTTAATCTGCTCTCCTCCCTACTAACCCAATTAAAATACACCACCTGTCACTACCCATGCTGCAAGAGATTTAACCTTCCAACAATCGGTCAGACCTTAAACTCCGTTAAAATAAATTCCTATTTTTTAGTTACCCACAAAACATTCCGTTCCCCTTTCTCTCTTGCACGCTAAGGATAGTTGTTGCTTTTATTTATTTGGAGATTTTGTGGCCCTTCTTCTTTCCTAGCATTGTGGCTTGACAGAATAAAATAGTCATTTGCCAATTAAGGAAAGATTGCTTGGTTAAATAGGAATTTATTATTGATTTTCCTAAGAGACTTTCAATAAACGTTTTAAAAAATGACCCAAAAACGAAATTGTTCTGGTCACCGGTCCGATCGTCCGATTTGAACGGACGGCCCGTTCTGACAAACAAATTAAAAATAATTAATAATAAAAAACAGTAAAAAACTGTTGACAGGATCGATAGTTCGACCACCTAGGTCAACCGGTTGTTGACTTTTTCAACGATTTTTAACTAAAACCGGGTTTGGGGTAAAATGGAACTAGTTGTCTGGATGGTTCCCGGACCAAATGGTCCGACTGTTCAGGCCAATAACGGTTTGAAAACCTTGCTTTCAATTGAATTGAAAGACGTATATTAGCACAAGAAGCAACTCGTTCATCTCTGTTTGAATTAAGAACATTGAACGTCGTCACTGTTATAGGTTTGAGGAGCCTGAAACTGGAAGCTCATAGGGCTTATTTTGAACATTGCACTTAGTATCATCCACAAAAATGAGTCATTCTGATCGTTTATCATGTTATGTTATCAAATTTATCAATTTATGGGTTGAGAAATGGAAGTGGAGAGTAAATTCCTCAACTGGGCCAAATAGATTTAATATTGCGGAGAATTCAATTAGGGATTTGTAATAGTTTCTTCTAGAACATTACGAAAACTTGGGAAGAATATCAGATGCAATCAACTAGAGTTCGTATCTTCAATAGATAGTTTTTACCTTGAGAATCCAAAACTGAAGAAAAATGTAAAAGTTGATAACAAATCATGTTATGTTTAAGGGCTAGAAGCAAGGTTTTTAAAATCGACCTGGAGAACGAACCGATCAGTGGTCCAGTTCCCGGGTTGTACGGTCGACTCGTTCTGACAAAATATAAAAAAAAATTTTAAAAAATAAAAGACGATCAAAACCGTTGAACGGTTCGAGCAGTTCAACTGCCCGGATTAGTGGTTTGTTGACCAAATCAATGTTTTTTGGCAAAAATCCAATTTTGAAGAATCGAAATCAGTTCCCAGTTTTTCCGGTCTGGTTCAGTTTTGAAAACCATAGCTAGAAGTTTTAAGATGCAAAATGATAGTTAGTTTGGTCTAATATTTGTCATTTTAGGAAACTCCTACTTAGCGCACGAGTGAGAGGAAAGGAAAGGAGAGTACATATTTATTTATAAAAAATAGATATTTTGTTTTTAAAAAGTAGTATGTAATGGAGGTTAAGGTTTAGTAGGTTGTTGGAAGGCTAAATCTCTTGTAACATGGGTAGGGACAGGTAGTGTATTTTTTAATTGGGTCAGTAGAGAGGAGAATAGATTAAATTTAGTAGGAAATCCGAACACCAGGAGATGTTCCCAATATACGACTGTAGTATATAGTAGTATCACGTGCATAGAAAATTATGACCTTTGGATGTATCTTTATGTCGACCTTAATGTCACTTTATCGAATTCACATATGCACCCCACAGAACGCACCCCCTACTACACATCCCATCCATGTGTTGATAACATTTTTCAATGACAACTATGGGAGATATTCCCAATACATGCTGAGATGTGCATGTAGAGCACACTCGTGACTTTGGCCCAAACCTACGTACTCTCATTCTCCAAATTCATTATTTGATATAGCATGTTATCCACTCATGTTGTATTACTTAAATTTGGCTGTTTAGAAACTCAAAAATCAGCTACTCTTGAGGATGTAGCATTAGGCTAAGGGGTCACACATCCCAACCATGTGATTACATCTTTTCCCAACCAATCAGGAAAAGACTAAAATGCAGGTTATTAGACTTCTAAAAAGCCGATAACCTGCACAAAAAGACACGCTAAATGAGATTTAAATGTGTGAATCACATCTCTCAATGTATCAAATGTGGCTGTTTTAGCTCATCACTATAACTATTTCAAATGGAGTAGCTGATTTTTCATCTTTTGGAAGCTTTCGGTGAATGATTATGGGTAGGGGTGCTCATGGTACCGAACCGTGGGGCATTTTCTTGAATCGAATTGGTAGTACTGGTTTTTAGAAAACCGATAATCGAAACTGAACCGAAACCAGTCGGTTAACCACCGGTTCGATTCATCGATTTTTTGGTTTTTTAGTTTTTAAAAGATATATTATAAAAATATATATATAAATATATAATAAAAAAATATTAATATATAATATTATATTTTAAATAATAAATAATATATAATATATAATATATTATAAATATATATTTATATATATAATGCATATTTATTAATTTATTAATTTATAATATATAAAATATATAAAATATATATAATATACATACATATATATAAAATATATAGAAATATATGTATACTAGTTGGTTCGGTTAACCACCGGTTTTTTATATTGGTTAACCCTAATTGAACCGATATCTTCGGTTTTTTAAAAGCATCGAACCGAAACTAAACTGACTGGTTTGGTTAACCGATTTTTCAGTTGGTTCGGTTCCATTGACTTCAACATGAAATGGCTAAGTGCTACAACTTTCCTAGTGAGCCTTTGGACCTCTATGATGAATCTTAACATCTCGAAGCCCAAAGCAGTGTCTATCAGACGATTTATTGTGGGGCGTGGGAAGTTGTCCTTTGGGCAGACTTTATTTAGGTTGGTGTAATCGAATAGATATTCCACTTCCCATTCACTTTCTTGATGAGTTCATATTAGCAATTCAGTTCGGGTATTTCATTTCTCGTACTAAGTTTGTGTCCAAGAGCTTCCCAACCTCCTCCTCAATTGCTTCCAACACTCCAGTGAGTACTTCCTTCATTTTTGTTTCATAAGTCAGCTCAATGCAGAAGGAATCTAAAAGAAGTGAGTCGATTTGCACAACATTTTCTGATTCAATATTTGAGATGGGTGATGAAGGGTAATTTGGCATGACCTAGCAAGAAGGGGACACGTGGGCGCGATCTGATCAAGGGATGACAGCTCAGCATGGCGAACCTAGTTCGCAACATTTGGAGCTTGGGTATTCAGCCACCTCGGCCCAAAACCCACCTTGAGGTAGAGGCACCTCGACATCCAATCCAGTTCGAGACTAAAGAATCGAAATACCAGTTCGGAGCTAATGATCCGAATCGCTACGTAACCGACTACAGAGGCCTCTCCAACAGATCCCAAGTTTCTCGAGATCATGATGAGCTAACAAATCCTGATTTTTTCGAGATCACGATGAGAACTCGTCCCGGCTCCGCCAGAGTCGGAGGTGAAACGATAAACCTTATCTATGTACCGCTCCTTCAAAAGCGGAACAAACCTTATCTCCACACCCCAGAGATCCCAGAGTTCTTTTGTGAGACCCACGACTACTCCAGTATATAAAGACAGGAACCTCAAGGCAAAAGTATGCGTGATTACCCTACTCTCTAGCATTTAGGCTCTCAAGCATTCAGCTCGCATTTACAGCATACTTAATGACTTAAGCATCGGAGCGACCTCGTTAGCTACCCCGGGTTCTCTGATAGATTGTTTTGTAGACCGATCCAGCTCGCCGTCTACCTAGAGTCTGGATCGTCCTCCAACTAGGAGTAGTCAGATCGTGCACCATCAATTGGCGCCGTTTGTGGGAATTCGATCGAAAGGTCATTCCTACCTCTTTACAACTTCAACTCAACTTCAACTTCAATGGCATCCTCCAACCACACCGGGAAAAGCGTCGAGATGAACACCACCAGCGGGCAAGTCTAGCAGCCAACCTTTCCCCAAGCTCCTATGGTGTGCATCGGATAGTTCACCATTCCGCTCACAGTGTCTAGAGTCCCATTGCTAATTGCACCTCCGAGCACTGCACAGGTGAGCGCCCCACTTCCCCCAGTGGTCGGCGCAACTTTCTCTGAGCCCCCCGTGGTTCCTCCCGGAGTAGGGAGTTCCCAGTTCCACGACCTCGTTCAATGCATCCGGGCCATTTAGATCCAGATGCAGCAGGTCTAGTAGTACCAACATTATTACTTCTACTAGCAATACCAACACCAGTTCCCTCTATTGCAGCCAAACCAGCAGTTGGTCCCATCTCGGCACCTAGGGCCCCATCACGGTCAGAACCCGAATAGCCTTGTGATTAACTAGAACATCAACCGATCCCCCCATCGGGGCGAGGAGACCTCACAAGCACTGATTCCTCTCAGGAGTTAGGTCTAACCCCGAGGGAGGAGAGACGATCAACACACTTTACCGGCCTCACAAGGGAATCTCAGAAATAGGTCCGAGGATAGTCAACTGGATTCGCCCCGACATTCACAACAAGAGAATGATGGCTCACGAGCAGATAACTAGTTCGGGGTTCAAGGTGCGAACTCGAGATAGGACCTCTCCGTCCCCCGTGATAGTCAGTCCTAGAATCCCTCAAGAAACCAGGATCTACCTCGTGATAGGGCCGCAGTACTAGATCGAACTGAAGTCAGTAGCACCAATGCCGAGCCAGTGAAGAAACAACAACGGAGACGTCGCAAGACACGTTGCACCTCGATCAAGAACAACCCGCCAGCAAAGCCAAGCCAACGAAAAGAGCAAACCAAAGGGAAGGAAGAAGCGAGGTTGGTGGCTACAAAGACTGCTCCTCCACTACTTTGCAGGTCATCTCCTCTGTCTCCCGAGCTCTTGGTGGCCCTAATGCCAAAAGACTTCAAGATGCCCCCATTAGACAAGTACGACGGGTCCTTCGATCCTAACGACCATGTGGACTCTTTCCAGTCCCAACTGCACCTAGCTGGGGCTGATGAGTCTTGCATGTGTGTAGCCTTCTCTACTACCTTTAAAGGGGTAGATCGAACCTGGTACCGGAACCTCACGTCGGGCTTGATCAAAAGCTGGTCGCTGTTCACTAGGCATTTCATCACTAGCAAAAAGTGTTCGAAGTCCCAGGAAAGCCTTCTCAATGTGGTTCAGAGGGAAGGAGAATCGATCAAGAGCTATATTTAATGCTTCAACGACACTTGCTTGTAGATACCCGACCTCGACCCGGTAGTGAGATTCACTGCAGCCATGAAGGGAACTACCCACAAGGAGTTCAAATAGCATGTTGTAGCAAACAAACCGAAGGAACGAACTACCCACAAGGAGTTCAAAAGCAAGTCCCCGAGTAGGGGAAGAAACAACTCTAGAAGTCGGTCCCCCTCGCGATCACGTAAATCGGGTTGGCGCTCCAGGACCCCTCCTGTTGAGAGAACGAACTACACACCCCCGAATGCTAAAAGAGGAGAGATCCTAATGGCCATTAAGGATTCCTCATTTGTCAAATGGCCTCCAAGGTTAAGGGGAGACCCAGCAGCAAGAAACCCGAATGTTTATTGCCACTTTCATCGAGATTACGAGCATAGTACAGAGAACTGCAAGAACCTTCGCGATGAGATTGAGGAACTCATCCGACGCGGATACCTGAAGAATTTCATCTTACGCAAAGAAAGGAGACTGATAGATCGGAAAGCAAACCGAGAGGGAGATCAGAGGAATGCCCTAGAAGCCAGTAGGCAAAGCGAGCAACTGCCACGACAATTGCCAGAAGAGAGACCGATCTACAGGGTAATTAACATGATTACCGGCGACCCATCATCGCGGGGTGTACATCGGTCGCCGGGAGGACCTCGGTGCCCGAGCTAGAAAATGAAGAGGAAAACCCGCCAAAATGACTTCGGCTTGAAGGACCGATATACTTCACTGAGGACGATGCACGCGGGATCCAGTATCCCCACGACAATGCCCTGGTAGTAAAGTTGCGGATCAATGACTTCGAAGTAAAGCGGGTATTGGTAGACTTGGGCAGCTCAGCCGACATACTCTTTAAGGAGACGTTTGATAAATTACAGCTACAACAGAGTGACCTGAAACCGACAGACACCCCTTTAGTAGGGTTCAGCGGTGAGGAGGTCAGACCTCTTGGGCGAGTCATAGTACCTGTAGAAGCTGACACGTGGCCAAATATCGTGCGATTTGAGCACACCTTCTTGGTAATCGTGATTCCCTTCCCTTACAATGCCATAGTAGGTCGGCCCATCGCGCATGTTCTACGTACAGTTGTATCCCCTTACTATCTGGCAATGAAGTTCCCGACTGATTACGGGGTGGGAGTCGTGCGAGGTGACCAACTCAAAGGAAAGGAGAAGCTAGCAGAAGATGTCGAGCTTGAGCGACCTGCCGAGTACACCGACCAGCGAGCTACCCCGGTAGAGGAGACAGTCCAGATACCAGTCTCTGTTGACGAATCGGCCATGACTCTCCAGATCGGTGCCTCGATCAACGAACCACTCCGCTCCCAGCTAGTAATTTTCTTACTCGAAAACTTAGATATTTTTGCTTGGTTCGTGACAGAAATGCTCGGAATTGATTCAAAAGTTATAACTCACAAATTGAACACCGACCCTTTAGTCAGGCCAGTAAGGTAGAAGAAGCGTAACCTCACCCCGGAACGTTGGAGGGTAGTCGATGAAGAGGTTGGGAAGCTCCTAGTGGCAGACTTCATCAGAGAAGTCCATTACCCAAGCTGGGTGGCTAACCTAGTTCTGGTGAAAAAGGCCAATGACAAGTGGCGCATGCGTCGATTACACCGACCTGAATTGAGCCTGTCCGAAAGATTGCTTCCCGCTTCCCAAGATCGACCGCCTGGTGGACGTGATCTCAGGGCATGAGTTGCTGAGCTTCCTGGATGGATATTCCGGTTACAACCAGATTAGGATGAACCCTGCTGACGAAGAGAAGACCGCCTTCATTACCAAGCTCGGGTTATACTATTACAAGGTCATGCCCTTTGGATTAAAAAATGTCGGGGCAACCTTTCAGCACCTTGTGAATAAGATTTTTGAGCCCTTAATCGGCAATAAAATGGTGTTATGTTGATGACATGGTCGTGAAGACCCAGATTTTGAATTTATTATTGAATGATTTAAAAAGTGTTTTCCAAATTTTGCAAAAATATAACATGAAATTAAATCCAAACAAGTGTGTCTTCGGAGTCACCTCGGGAGAATTCCTAGGCTATATAGTCAATCGACGTGGCATCGAGGCCAACCTGGATAAAATAAAGGCCATCCTAGATATGAGACCACCTCGCAAAATAAAAGAGGTTCAGAAGCTGACTGGCCGGATAGCCGCCCTGAGCCACTTCATGTCCAAGTTGGCAGATCGCTGCCTACCCTTTTTTAAAGCGATAAAAAAGAGTAAGGAATTCGAATGGACTGAAGAGTGTCAGCTCTCCTTCGATGAACTGAAAAGATACTTAGGTACCGCCCCAGTTTTAACTCGACCCGAGGAAGGGGACGTATTAAAGCTATACCTCTCTGCGAGCAACAAGGTGGTTAGCTTGGTACTGATCAAAGAAGCAGATCGGGTCCAATGACCCATCCACTATGTTAGTGAAATTTTGCAGGACGTAGAAACCAGGTACCCGGAGATCGAGAAATTAGCATACGCGCTAATCATAGCAGCTTGCAATTTTCACCCGTACTTCCAGGCCCACACTATCGTCGTACTCACCAACAAACCTCTAAGGCAGATTCTGCTCAAACCCGAGGTGTCTGGCAGATTGACGAAGTGGTCTATCGAACTGAGCGAGTACGATATCCGGTATGAGCCTCGGACGACAATGAAAGCCCAAGCCTTAACCGATTTTGTAGCAGAATGCACGTTCAGTACTGCGACCCCCAAGCCGGCCGGGCTCGAACATACGACGGGAGCTTCAACCAGTGCGCCGCCAGTCCCGGTCAGAGCAGGACCGACCTGGGATGAGGAGCCCTGGATCCTCCACGTCAATGGCTCATTCAACCAACAGGGAAGCGGTGCAAGACTGATTCTGTACAGACCAAGCGAAGTGAAGTTGGAATACACACTTCGGTTCGGATTCGCGGCATCAAACAACGAAGTAGAATATGAAGCATTGGTCACCAGGCTAACCCTAGCAAGGGAAATGAAGGCAAAACACCTCATCATATGTAGCGACTCACAACTAGTGGTCAACCAAGTTACTGGTGAGTACGAAACCTGTGACTCCACTTTGGCGGCTTATTTGGCCAAAGTTAGAGAGATCCTGCGCGACTGATATCCTACTTCATTAAACAAATCCCGAGGTCCGAGAACGCTGAGGCCGACGCCTTGTCTCGACTAGCCAGTACGAGCAATAACACCATGCGGACTGTGTACATAGAGGATTTACCTCGGCCTAGCATTCTTAGGGGGGTAGAAGAGGTCACTCCCGTATCGCAAGCGGAACCGAGCTGTATCGACCCACTCGTAAGTTATCTGTTTCACGGGACCCTACCTGTAGAACGCAATGCGGCCTGAAGGGTAGAGTGCCAGCCAGCTAAGTACGTCCTTATAGACGGACAACTATATAGAAGATCTTTCACGCTCCCCTACCTGCGTTGCTTGCGACCCTCAGAAGCCGAGCATGTACTCTGCGACACATATGAAGGCTTGTGCGGCAAACACTTGGGGGGCAGAGGTCTTGTACAGAAAGCGTTACGGCAAGGCTATTATTGGCCCATGATGAAGGCAGATGCACTCGAGCTCGTCAAGAAGTGTGACAGGTGTCAGTGGCACGCCAACATTCACCATCGACCTGCTGCTGAGCTGAAATACCTCACTACCCCATGGCCCTTCGTGCAGTGGGGAATCGACATCCTTGGCCCTTTCCCGTCAGCAATAGGACAGGGGAGGATCCTGATCATAGTAGTAGACTACTTTACGAAGTGGGTGGAAGCCGAACCTTTGGTAACGATCACAGTCCGCAACATACAAAATTTCTTCTATAAAAACATAGTATGTCATTTCGGGCTGCCTCAGGTGTTGATATCCGACAATGGAAAGCAGTTCAAGGATATCAAGTTTCAAAACTGGTGTGCCGAAATGGGAATTCAACAAAATTTCACCTTGGTGGTACACCCCTAGGCGAACGGGCAAGCAAAAGTGACTAATAGGGCGATACTTTGTGGATTAAAGGCTCGCTTAGTCAGAGCCAAGGGATTGTGGGCGGACGAACTTCCCGGTGTCCTTTGGGCCTACTGAACCACTATCAAAACTGCAACAGGAGAAACCCCCTTCAACCTTATGTATGACACAGAGGCGGTGATCCCAGCAGAAATTGAGGTACCCACGTTACGACTGGGGGCCTACGAGGAGGAGGCGAATGATGACGACCTCCGTACCAACCTAGACATGGTAGAAGAGGTACAAGGCCTGGCTTACATCCGAACCGTAGCTTACCAACAAAGAGTAGCTCGGTACTATAACGCCTGGGCCAGAAAATGACACTTCCGCATCGGCGACCTAGTTCTTCGGAAGGTTATGGTACCTGAAACCGATGTTGGTAAGATCGGACCGAATTGGGAAGGACCGTACCAAGTAAGACGGGTGTTCGGGGAAGGCATATATGAGCTCGAGACTTTGGAAGGAAACAGTTACCTTGAGCATGGAATATCGATAACCTGAGAAGGTACTACTTGTGACCACCGAACTGGTCAAAAAGGATGACCGAACTGGAGAGAGGACTGTGAGTCACTCCCAGAAGCCTAAGGGCCATGGTGCCGAGTTGACATAAGACCTCGACACTGTGATAAGTCCTAGTCGCCTCTTCAACACAGGAAGACAAGTCCTAGTCTTCTCTTCGGCACAGGCAGACAAGTCCTAGTCGCCTCTTCGACATAGGTAGACCAGTTTTCACGCCAGAGGCATAGACAACTCGGGTATAAACCCTACGGTGTCTAATTTACCTCGGCGTACTGCAATAGGTTAATCCCATTTGAGGTCAGGCCCGTTGGCTCGACACTAAGGGATAACCAACACCTAAGTGAGTAGCCCGTGTGCAGACAAGTCGGGTATATACCCTACAGTGTCCGCCCACCTAGGCATACAACGATACGAAGTTATTCCTACTTGGAATCTAGCTCGTTAGCTCGACAATTCGGGGTAACCTACACAGAAAAAAGTTCACTCCTATTTGGTTTAGTTTTCCAGTTCGGGAGTTATCTACACTTAGAAAAAATTTTGCACACAAAGATTGCAAAAACACTTGTATTTCATTAATATGGAATTTTGAGTACAAAAAAAAAATTACATTGGACCGAGCTCGAAGGCTTAGAGTATTGAGTATTAAAGAAGGGGGCCCAAGAAAAGAGGCATTTAATCAGTTCGGGGTTCCTCATCCTTACTGGAGGCTTCAACAGGAGGATCTGTCTCCATGCGGTTCTCGCCAACACCGGTCTCCTCATCCTCATCGAGCAGGTCGTCGTCACTTTCTGCTTCGGAGTCTGGATCTTGGGCAGCTTCTACCTCCATCTCCTCTGTGATCTTTGATGTGGTTATGGCACTAAGGTCGAGCTGGGGAAATTCACGTCGGGTCAACCACCTGCTGAGTTTGAATCCTTTATGATAACCCGTTGTCCCTGCCTCGACTATCCTTTCTCGAAGCTCCGTTGAGGACTTGTACTCCTCGACAGCCTTAGCCTTGGCCTCCTCCATCGCCTGAAGAAGTAGCTCGGTCCGTTCCTTCATGTGGGCCTCAAGGTTCTCCACCTCCCTCTTCAGTTCCACCTCTCGCTCCTCGAGGTTCTCCATCTCCCTCTTCAATGCTGCCTCACGCTCCTCGAGAAAGTTCAGTTCGGCGTCGTTCTTCAGCTGGTTATTTTCGTTGCGAGCTAAGTTCAGTTCGATGTGGGCTTTTCGAGAAGACTCCTCGGCTTTAAGAGCCCGCTTCAGATTCACCTCAGACTGATAAGCCAAGGCGTGGATGGAGGAGTTCACCTACCAAGAGATGGAAACAAGCATCAGTATACAAAAAATCCAAGTACAAGATTGAAGAGATGCGACTCAAGAACCTACCACCATACAGTGAGTAGCCGCTTGAGCCCCGATCTGAGCAACTGGCAGTTTGGCCCAACAAGCAACCTCCTCAGTGAATACCGCATCTTTACTCTTGATAAGGCCGAACTTTGGAGTCAAAATACTTTGAACTGCGTCATCGCTGCCCGAAGAAGTGGCGGACGTAGGGACGGGCTCCGAAGGTGTAGCCTCCTCGAGCTTGCGGGGTGGGGAGGGCTTGCCCAAGTCCTCGACCAGATCTATCACGGGAGGCTGATCAGCGGTTGACGGGTACTCGGGCTCAGGAACGGCCGGTGGTGGGTGCTCAACACGAGCCTTTTTGGAAGTTCTCTTTTTCTTCTTCCCCCTCTTCATGCTCACGAAGAGCTCGTTGGCGGGGATGTCATCCATGACAGCTGTGACAAAAAATGAACTGTCAGATACAGTATCGAAGTAAAACTATAGAAAAAGCACAACAAACAACGACCTACCAGGAGGACTTAGACCGGCCTGCACGAGCTTCTTCTCGGCCACGAAGTCTTCGAACTTCAGGCTGAGCTCCGCCCAAGATCGGAGCGCCTCCCTTGTCTTCAGGTCCAATCTAATGCCGAAGTCTTGCATGGCTGCCCTCCAATGAGTCGGGAAAGACCACCCTTCGGTGTTGCGGACCACGAAATATTGCTTCTTCCAAGCCGGGCCTTGTTAGGGAGCTCGTGCAAAAGTTTGAAACTAGGGCGAGGTGACAGATAGTATGTTCGCCTGTGCTCGGGGAGAACACAAGAAAAATTCTTTTTAATGGAAAGAATAGAAGAAAAGACATTGAGGTCAAGGGGAAGGTTGTAATCGTGGAAAGTAAAATGGTCTCTACGATGTTGCGGATAGAGTTCGGGTGTAACTGATCTATGGTAATGTTGAAAAATTTTACGATTTCGACTATGATAGGGTGATGTGGAAGGCGAAGACCAACTGCGAGCTGCTCCTCGAGGATCACCATCTCGTTGTGATCGTGATCCCAAGGGAAGTTGCCTAAGGGGATGCTATACACAAAGTCGTTGGGAAGTTGTTTGGCAGCTGACCTCGGTGTGAGGTGGAAGCCAGGTTACTTGAAGCCTCTCACTCCCGTTGAGGTGAGTTCACCTCTGGGGAGCCGCGGACCGCATCCTGACCCAAAGTAACCACCTCGGTAGGATGAGGATCCACAGCCCGAGCCGATGTACCCACTTCGGCTCCAGCGGACTCATTGCTCCCGTCTAAGAGAGACTATCAAAGCTAAAGCTAGACATACTAAAAAGACACAGAATCAAAAAGAAAAGGCAAAGGAGGACTCACCAAAAGGAAGACCGAAGAAAGGAAGGCGACCTTGGAAGGACACCAAAATGAAAGACTTGAACGCAACCTCAAAGGTTGTGGATTTGCGGACTTGTGGCGAGGAAAATGAACCCCTCGGCCCCTATTTATAGCTAGTATATTCGGGGATCAACGGTCGAGATCAACGTGATTCGACATCTCCTAGGGAAATCGGTTGGACGACCCCTGAGGTTGAAATCGATTTAAAGCGTGTTTTGACGTCCACGGAGTTTATAAAATGGCGTGACGTCCGGACGTGACTCAGACGCGACCTGGTTATTCTTGAGTTGAGCTGGGCGATCGAACAGGTCCGACCAACGATTCGCCCATCAAGTCGCCTAGATCTCGTACCAAATCCACCTGGAGTCGTCGTGAACTCCCCGCACCGGGTTGACACCCCTGGCTCGAGGAGTAGGGGGCAATTGATGAAGGGTAATTTGGCACGACCTAGCAAGAAGGGGACACGTGGACGCGATCTGATCAAGGGATGACAACTCAGCATGGCGAGCCTAGTTCGCAACATTTGGAGCTCGGGTATTCATCCACCTCGGCCCAAAACCCACCTCGGGGTAGAGGCACCTTGGCATCCAATCCAGTTCGAGACTAAAGAATCGAAGTACCAGCTCGGAGCTAATGACTTGAATCGCTACGTAACCGACTCTAGAGGCCACTCCAACAGATCCCATGTTTCTCGAGATCACGATGAGCTAACAAATCTCGATTTTTCCGAGATCACGATGAGAACTCGCCCTGGCTCCGCCAGAGTCGGAGGTGAAACGATAAACCTTATCTACGTACCGCTCCTTCAAAAGCGGAACGAACCTTATCTCCACACCCCGGAGATCCCGGAGCTCTTTCGTGAGACCCACGACTACTCCAGTATATAAAGACAGAAACCTCAATGCAAAGGTACACGTGATTACCCTACTCTTAGCAATCAGGCTCTCAAGCATTCAGCTCGCATTTACAGCATACTTACTGACTCAAGCATCGGAAAAAACCTCATTGGGTTAGCTACCCTGGGTTCTTTGATAGATTGTTTTGTAGACCGATCCATCTCACTGTCTACTTTGAGTCCGGATTGTCCTCCATCTAGGAGTAGTCAGATCATGCACCATCAATGGGTATTGAAACAACTTGCTCCACATGCCAGCCCCGATCTCCAGTTGTGTATATGGTGATGGCTTTTACAACAAGAAACTGTCCCATTATCATAGCCCATCTTGGCGCGGTCCCTATTGTTACTAGTAGGCTTATCTTCCCTTCAAGTCGGACGACATCTCCATTAAATCCGACCAGTGGTACTTTGGTTGGGATGGGCTGCTTCTTATCAAATTTCATTTGAGAAAAAAACTTTATAAAACATGATTCCAACTAAGCTACCAGTGTCAATAAGATCCTTCTTACCTTGTAGTTTGCGATCATCATTTTTACCACTAGTGCATCATTGTGAAGAAGTTAGACATCCTTCAAATCTTCTTCAAAGAAAGTGATTGCTTCTTCAGTTCTTGCTCGCTTCGGAGGTTGGGTGCTAAAGCTAGTTTATAGATCTCTAAGAGAGGCCCTCCTGGCCTTGTGGCTACATCCCTCAATAACTGATACTCCTACAATCACGGCTATCACCCCGGTAGTACCTTCCTTGTTCTTGTCCTTGTGCTGCTCGGCAGGTCGATTCTCTTTGACAAACTACTTCGGTAGCCACGTTGGATGGATTATTCTATCTCATTCTCCATTTCTCTACATTGTTCTATGACATGGCCAATGCTCTTGTGAAATTTACAGTATCGATCTTGCTTTCTCTTTGTTGGGTTACCCTTCATGTGAGGCGGCTACTTAATGTGATTTTGATTCTTTATCTGCATTAGGATCTCGCTTCGGGTCATGTTGAGGGGGATGTAGCTCGGGTACCTCCAAGGTAGTGAACTACTGGATCATAACTTTCTATTTTTGCTTTTCTTACCATTACCTCTGTGTCTTTCATCATCTCAATCCTTTTTTCTTCTTCTCCCTGTGCTCTTTCATTTAAATGGCCTCTTCGACATTTATATAATTTTCGACTCGACTCAGGAACTTTGTCAAGACGAAGTGGGGGTCCCTAAATCCGTAGGATGCTGCGGCAACTACTACTACGATGTCTAAATTTTAGACTTCTAAGACCTATGAGTTGAACCTCTAAATTTATTCCCGAAGGGTCTCGTCTGGTTTCTGATTGATGTGAATTAAACTAGTTGTAGTCTTTCGGCACTTGTGGCTGGTTGCAAAATGAGCAATAAAAAAGGCCAGTAAGCTGCTCCCAACTCATACTAGACCGAGGCAGGAGCCCGGATTACCACAACCTTGCTTCTTTTTGGAGAATCATTAGGAAAGCCAAACACATGTTTGTCTCAAAGCAATATGAAGGAGCATGAATGCCTAAAAGCTCTCTGTGTGGTTTACTGGGTCGTCAGTTCCATCATATATCTCAAAATTCGGAATTTTGAAGCCCTAATTTCTAGGTTCGAATAGGATTTGAAGTGAAAGTGGTGATGCCCTTGTTACCTTTAGGATACACAAGACCAACGGTCGACATACCTTGGCATCTCCCATGATGGTGTTAAGCCTCTCACTCCTATGCTCAGTCCTCCTCTCCACTAACACTTGTCGAGGTCGCTTCCTCGTCTTCTGATGGCTGGCTAGGTTCTAGGGTGGCTCCTTCTGTCAATGAAACAATGTTATGATGGTGGAGTCCAATCTACCGATGGGACCCAATTTGCTACAAGTGGAGCTAAATGTTGTCTTGATCCCTCGGGGGTTGGTAGTTGTGCTGGCTGTTGAGAGATTTCTGGTCGATTCAATTCCTTAAGACGAGGGTTCACTACTACTTCTCGTGCAGCATCCCGTTCTTCATGAGCCTACAATCTAATTCACATATCTCGCATCATTTGTGCAGGGGGTTCTACGAGTTGATGATGGGATTGTCTTTTGGAGGAGGAACACCCACTGGAATGGTTAGATGGTCTAGAGTGTCTATGGGTTGACACGGTGACAATGATGATTGGGGAGTGGCCTTTGTATTCAAGGATATCCCAAAGATGGCACCAATTTGATGACAATCAAAGTCACCAAATGAATAATATAGAATTTACAGTGCTCGGATGGGTGCTCGATGCAAAAGTAAGGTAAGGACCTGCAAGGAAGAGTAAGTCAGAGGGCCCAGGTGAAATAAGGGCGGTAAATGCAACATACCTAGGTCATGACACTCGTGTTGATGATAAGTGAGACACCTGGTGATTCAGTGGGACACGTTTTGGTGACTTTTGTGTTCCATTCAGTTATACGTGAACAAAGCCCGAGGCCCACCTTCTGATAGAGTGGGCAAATGGGATGACAACATTGCCAAGTGGTTGTCTTGACGTACACAAGGTTTAATTCGAGTGTGTTTCTTCCGATGCCAGCTCGGCTCGGTGAAGTGTACTTCTTTATTCACGTAGCTTAGCTCAAATGTTGAGCTGTGCTTTGTTAGGCATCATTGAAGGGTGTGATCATTACAGTCTGGCCCAAAAATTTTAGGCTTGGGCCTGGGTTTTGTGTTTAAGCCCAATTCAGACCCGGGTCCACATCAAACCCGCAAATTTTAGGGCTAGGTTTGGGCTTAAACCTTCAAGTTTGGCCCAGACCTGGGCCGGACTATATATATTTAAACTTACACATTTTGTGTATAATGTATACATGTTATTTTACATTATATTATATATTTTATATAAATATTATAACATGACAAGTATAATTATTTATATTATATGTAATATTTTATATTATTTAATATATAAAATAAGTTTATATACATGTTATGTCATCTAATATAAAATATTATAGATATGTAATGTTTTATATATAAAAGATATTGGCTCAAAATCAGGCCCGACCCGGCCTGGGCCTGTGTAGACTTGGGCTAGGGCTTATGTTTCAGGCTCGGAACCTCGGACTGGGCTGGGCCCGGGCCTAAACTATAACCCTTATCATAAGTGCAAAGCCTAGCCCGGCCCATGATCACCTCTAAGTCTGCATCTCCTACACATTCGTCTCTGTAGATCTTCCTGTACATCAAATCAGAGGGTGCTCATGCGTGAATTTCACATGTGCAAGTGGGATTAACAGACGTTTAAAATGTCCTCCACTCCTATCCCGTTTTTAATATATTGAAATTTATACTAAATTTTAAAACAGATAAAAAACAGGGGTTAATGGGTTTATTCTTCCTCTTTGCCAAATAAAAAAAGGGTTTGCTCTCCGAGGAGCTGAATATTAATAAACAGAAAACAACAAATAAGATTTCTGACTTCTAGAATTCCTTTACCAACTGAATATTAATAAACAGAAAACAACAAATAATAAACAGAAAACAACAAATAAGAAAATTCATACAACAATTTCTCAGGTCCAATTCTGGCTTCCATAGCAAATTTGCCCAAACTAGAACTTCTGGGCCTTGGAGGTAATAAATTGACAAGAAGCATTCCCGACTCACTTTGGATATCACAAAATCGCTTCCTTCATTTCGGCCTTTCACAGAACCAGCTTTCTGGTAAGATTCCCAAATCGCTAAGCCATTTCAATGCAGAAGCAATCTATCTTACTAAGAACAAGTTTACAGGAGATGTATCGGCGTTGCTCAAAACAAACAGAACATTGTTGCGACTAAGGTGAAGTTTCCCAAGAGCTTAGAATATTTGGACTTATCCCATAACAGAACCAGAGGGAGAGTAAAACCAGAGCTTTTCCGGTTGATTCTTTCTATCTTATTCATTGAGAATTCAAAAGTATACATGGTTATATACATGGTTATACCCATCAAATCTCCTAAGCTTATGGCAACTAGGACTCCTAAGTTTATAGGGACTCAAACATATCTTTCCTATTTGAACTATACATGATAAGTAAAGGATAAGAAGATATTATACAAAGAAGATATACACTGAACGGAGTCCTAATTCAGCGCATAATCCTAACACCCCCCTCAAGTTGGAGCATGCAGATTGTGAATGCTCAACTTGCAAAGAAAGTACTCAAATTCTCTGCGACCCAGTGCCTTTGTAAAAATGTCAACCAACTGAACGGTAGTCGACACATAAGTAGGACGAATGCAACCATTTTGAATCTCATCACGCACAAAATGGCAATCAACTTCAATATGTTTCGTACGCTCATGAAACACTAGGTTTGCTGCAATATGCAAGGCTGCCTGATTATCACAATATAATCGCATTGGGTTTGAATGCGTAACGCCAAGAGCCAATAACAATCCTTTCAGCCATTTTAATTCACACGTGGCAGTGGCCATAGAACGATACTCTGCTTCCGCTGAAGAATGAGCCACAGTGTGTTGTTTCCTAGTTTTCTAGGAAATAGGCGATTTCCCAAGCAGAATAAACCATCCAGACAGAGAACGTCGGGACAAAGGACAGCTCGCCTAGTCTGAATCATACCATGCATATAACTGTAAGTCACAGTCTGAACGCAAGAGAATTCCTTGACCAGGATTTCCTTTCAAGTAGCGCACCACCCGCAATGCAGCCTCCCAATGTCTTTCTTGCGGTTGCTGCATAAATTGTGACAGAACATGCACACAATAAGACAACTCTGGACGAGTTGCTGAGAGATAAATAAGCCTACCCACCAAGCGCCTGTATCGCTCAGGATCAGATAAGAGAGGCCCATCTGTCAAGGCGAGATTGTGATTCTGCTCCAGAGGAAAAGGAGCAGGTTTTGCACCAAGTAATCCAACTTCAGAGATAATATCCAAAGCATACTTACGTTGAGACAGAAAAATTCCTATTGAGTTTCGGGCAACTTCAATGGTCGCAAGTCTTTCATATGAAAACAGTCACTCAAATATTTCTTGAAGACTTGAATTGCCATACGATCATTACCTGACACGATAATGTCGTCCACATACACGAGGACAAGCACATGCACCCTGTCTCTACGAAAGGTGAAGAGGGAGTAATCTGAACATGATTGCTGAAATCCATATGTCTTCAAGGCTGCGGCTAATTTAGCAAACCAACATCTCGGCGCTTGTTTCAGGCCATACAGAGATTTTCGCAACCGACACACCATACCTGGTTTATCTGACTGAAACCAGGAGGCATTCGCATGTAGACTTCCTTATGAAGGTCACTATGCAAGAATGCGTTATGTACGTCCATTTGATGAAGCTCTCAATTTCTAGCTGCTGCAACTGCAAGGAAGGTACGAACAGTAACCATTTTTGCAACTGGAGCAAAAGTTTCATTATAATCAATTCCCTCAATCTGCTTGTTCCCAAAAATCATGAGACGGGCTTTATATCTTTCCACTATCCCATCAGCATTATACTTGATTCAATACACCCATTTGCATCCTATGGCTCGTTTTCCTGATGGCAAAGGCTCCACAGTCCATGTCTGATTATTTTTAAGTGTCTGTATTTATTTCTGCATTGCATCCCTCCATTTTTTATCCTTTACGGCCTCAGCAAAAGAAGTAGGTTCAACTTCTGCAGTAATAGCTGCCAAGAAAGCACGATGTCGAGAAGAAAAATTGTTACAGTTCACATAGTTATCTATGGGATAAGGACTACCTACAGAATGTGATTAGCCGAGTGAGCTTGCAAAGAGACGCAGAGAGGGACTCAATCGTTGTGTGGTGTGAAGCACATAATCTCTTAACCTTGTGGACTGCTGTTTCTGTCGATGCCCACGCCCCAAATGAAATTCAGAGTGCAGCTGCTGCTCAATATCGCCACCCCCTTATGTCAGGACTGTGTTTGCTTGCATTTTCTGTGGTGGCATCACAAGAATGCATGGGTTCACCAGCATTTGCATTTGGGTCTACGCGGGTTCCTTCTTCTACACGGATTCCTTTTTCAGCGAGTTCACTTCGCTGGTCAATCTCCATCTCGCCATTTGCTTGTCCAGGTAAATAAGTGGATGGCACCTCATCTGTCCCACCTATTCCACAATTAAATTGGCCTTGTGCTTTGTTTGGATATGCATCCTCCTTGCGTGCATACGGGAATTCATGCTCTAAAAAAAGTGACATCTCTTGATGCAAAGAACATGTCGGACTCTAAATCATACAAGCTCCATCCTTTATTTCCAAAATGATACCCAACAAAGACACTGTCTGCTTCGACTGACAAATTTATCCCCTCCATGTCCATGATTGTGCGCATATGCTAAGCAACCAAAAACTCGCACATTTTCATAAGAAGGAGGTCGTCCAAATAACACTTCATAGGGAGTCTTTCCCTTCAACAGAATGGACGGTGTCCAATTAATCAAATAACATGCAGTCAAGACACATTCCCCCCAAAAATCAATAGGCAGGTTAGCTTGAAAGCGCAAGGCTCGGGCAACATTGAGTATGTGGCGGTGCTTGCGTACAACCCTCCCATTTTGTTGAGAGGTCCCGACACAAGTGGTTTGGTGAATAATACGATGTTCAGCAAAATAACTAGCCAAGCAGACAAACTCAATCCCATTATTAGTACGAATCACCTTTACAGGTTTGTTAAATTGCCTTTGAACCATAACAAAAGAATTTTGAAGAACTCATCCCACTTCCGTCTTATCAACCAGAAGATAAATCCAAACGCCTCTAGAAAAGTTGTCTATTATGGTCACGAAATAATGAGCACCACAAGAAGTTGCGGTTCTATAAGGACCCCACAAATCACAATGAATTAACTCAAAAATATCCGATGCTTTATTATTACTAGAAACAAACTTTTCTCGACATTGTTTAGCTCGGAAGCATACATCACAACCCTTAATATTGTCATCATTATTATTCTTAGTACTAATAAAAGGCAACAACTTAACAATTCTATAAGAAGGATGCCCTAACCTTTGATGCCAAATATCACATGTCCTGCTCTCTGTAGTCTTCATTGCTCTTGCTGATGCAATGCTCCAGAAATAATAGAGTCCCTCTCGCTACTCACCCGCTCCAATCAACATCCTTGTAGTGCGGTCCTGTATCACACAGGATTTATTAGTGAACTGGAAAATACAATTCGATTCCTCAATCAATTGCGATATAGAAAGTAAATTGCAATTCAAAGTAGGCACATATAAAACACTAGTCAGTTTCAGATGATCGTCTAATGCAACTGTGCCTTCTTTCTCTACTATTGTCGCTTTCTCATCTGGTAGCCCGATAGAGCATGGAATGACATTCTTTATGTCTCTCATCGACGCGAGGCTTCCTGTCATATGATGAGAGGCCCTTATGTCTATTATCCACTCTGACAAATTTTGTTTACCACTTAGTCGTTGACTCCCCTCTTTCTGTGTGTTCAAAAGGTTGAGTAGCATGTTCCACTGCTCACTACTCAGTCCATTTAACCCAGTCTTGGCTGCATCAATTGATTCTCCTTGAGACGCATTGCCTTGCGCGAAGACTTTGGCTGTATTGGCCTTGACTTGGCCGCTACGACCTTTTTCTCTGATTTTAGCCATGCCGACTATTGTGTCTGCAAGCCCGCAATCGGTGGCAGAATCGCCACAAAAGACAATGGACTGATCTCTGGATCTCCCTGCCGCAGAACATTGACTCGCCGGAGAAGAAATCAGAACGTTCTAATCGAGAATGAACCCCCGAGTTCTCTGTTACTCGCACAAGAAGAACCGTTCAGTTTCGCCCGAACGAAATTTCTGTAGAAGGAGAAGAGGACCATAGAACTCTGCGAAAAACGGAGTGCCAAACTAAATCTGGAGTGCAAAGTTTGTCTTTTGCCGGCGCTGAACAACATCGTTGCCGCCACTGATCTCCAGAGGTCTTGGAACACAGACCTCTCGCTTCTGTTGGCACCTCCGGTGAAGGGCAAGATGTTCAAGGGACTGTCTGTCTGCTATGTAGTGGTGATCGTTACCTTCTCCAGCGTCGGGATCGTCACCTTCTTCAGCGTCGGCATCTCCAACTATTAGGCGTTTGGCAATCAAGCAGAGGGAACCGTTCTCAGCAACTTCTTGGACAACGGCAAGCCTTTGGTGCCCAAGTGGTTCCTTCTGATGACCAATATTTTCACTCTCCTGCAACTTTCAGCCGTTGTTGTGGTGAGAATCGAATAAGAACCAAGACTGAGAGCAAGCACAATTGACTCGATCAACTAGCAATCATCATGGCTCTGATACCATGTAAAACTAGAGCTTTTCCGGTTGATTCTCTCTATCTTATTCATTGAAAATTCAAAAATATACATGATTATACCCATCGAATCTCCTAAGCTTATGGCAATTAGAACTCCTAAGTTTATAGGGACTCAAACATATCTTTCCTATCTGAACTATACATGATAAGGAAAGGATATGAAGATATTATACAAAGAAGATATACACTGAACGGAGTCCTAATTCAGCGCATAAACCTAACAGGGAGTATCTCCAAGGAGGTCATGGGATTGAATTTTGGACTTATTCCATTCAGCGGGAAGGTGTAGAATTCAGTGCCGACTCTTTTTTCCATTACCACTGTCTGTATGGTTAACCACTCCCCAAGTGTTAGTAGCTTAGTCGACTCACTGTAGATGACGACCGTAATGAACTCCGTTCGTTGAGAGCAAATCCTTTTTTTATTTGACTAAGAGGAAGAAAAAACCCTTAACCCCTATTTTTATTTATTTTAAAATTTAGTATAAATTTTAATATATTAAAAACGAGATAGAAGGAGTGGAGGACATTTGAAACATATGTTAATCCCACTAGCATATTTGAGATTCGCGCACGAGAGAGTGTTGACATGGTACCTTCTGATCATTTGATGTAGAAGAAGATATGCGGGACGAATGTACAGGAGATCCGGACTCCATGCTACTGGGTGTGTCCAAGGTACTTCTAAATTTTCCAAGGTAGGCAGTGTCACGATCTCATTGGCGGTCAGTTCTACCTTCATCACCAGCCATTTTCAGATGTGTAGCAGTTGTGGGCCATCCTTTACATTATCCTATATCACTCAACACTAAATTCCTTATTTCCATTGGTCATGAGCCCAGTCCCGGGGTTTTCCATTCTCCCTTTGCCATCGACTACCAGCATTGCTACTCCGATTGGACGTTAGTTCATTCTTCTTAAACCCAACTCAAATTGAAGACCGGAAAATCTTAGTTAGTCCTTATTCCAACCTTTGTGCCACCATTATATCAGGAGGAAAAAAGATTTTTCGGATCCAAATGATTTAATTACCCGTTAGGGAAAAGTGTAAATGTTGGTTTAGTGCATATATGTACTTTGCTTCAATTTTGCTAGTATTTGATAAGAATACTTTTATGTATTAAATTTTTTATAAATTCTAAGACATATTTGCACCCAAAATAAGAGCAAAATTTTGCACTCCAAGTTTATCAATGTAAAAAAAAAAGATTCCAATCAAAGAATTCATGTTTTCACACATTATAATTAAAAATATTAAATAAAGAATAAATTTGTCATTGAAAAACTAAAGCAACTTTGAATTTGTATGAACGTGAATGCACTCTACACATTTGTATGCAATCTTAGCAAACGAAGAAAGTCGTAGTCCCATTTTTAAGATGATGTGGCAAACTTTTATTAGAGGCATGTAAAATGGTGGAGCAAAGGATTTATATGATGGGTTTTATACTAATTAATATATTTTAGACGTGCAGTGTTTCTAACTAGATAAGTATATAATATGTTGTGTACATTTGAGTGATGGAGATGATAATGGGCTTTCCTTTAATTTCATCCATGTCATCGTGAAAATTAATGTCTTGGATAGATCGGTCCTTTGAACTTGAGAGGATTTAATTTTTCGTTAGGCTACAATTGTTTGGGGTGGAAAATCGAACCGGGGTAAACTTTACACCCTGTTCGATTTTACTAGCGTTTAGTAAATATGTTATGTTTCAATATTTTGATTTAAATTTACATCGATAATTGATATAATAAATACATCGATATTATATTGCTCGTTCACTCTTTCTCTCTCTCTTTTCCTTTTCTCTTCTTCTTCTTCTTCTTCTCCTCCTTCTCTCTCGCTCGCTCAATCACTCTCTCTCTCTTCTTCTTCCTCCCTTTTTTTTTCTCTTTTCGTCTGATGAGGGCGGATTTGGCCCTCCAATGATATTGTGACACATGGCACATCGTAACAACTAGGTGACACCCGGAACCACTTTGGCAACAACTTGCCTTAGCCAAGTTGATGGCGTCCCACCTGGCGGCCCAGACGCGGCCTAGTGGCCTGGCCCTAGCGCGACCTGGCGGCTTGGCCCAGGCGCAACCTGGCCTTGGCGTGAGATGGCAGCCTAGCACAGGCACGACCTGGCTGCCTGACACAGGCATTGACCTGGCGGCTTGGCCCAGGCGCGACCTGGCAGCCTGGCCCAGGCGTGACCTGGCAACCTGGCACAGGCACGACCTGGCGGCCTGGCCCAGGCGCGACCTGGCACAAGTGCTGGCCTAGCGACCTGCGAGACGTGCTCACCGACAAATTCCGCATGCATATCCTAACACTCCCACGATCCTTGGAAGTTGGCCCACGTGCCGAACGATCTGGAGGGTGGTCAACGTGCATGGCAGTTACCTCTACGAATCTCGAACCACTTAGACGACCTTGCAGAAATCTCGGATATGGTGCGTGAAGCCCACGCCATACAATGCATATATAAAGGCACCAACCCCAATGGCAAGGGGGGAGCAAGCAAGCAAGTAAGCAAGTTCTAGCTCTCAAACTTTGTGATTTTTAGCTCGTAGTCTACTATGAGAGTACTGACTTAAGCATCGGAGCGACCTCGCTGGGTTAGCCACCCCGGGTCCTCTGACATTTGGTTACTTGCAGGTCTCTAAAGAGCAACAAAGTTCATCAATTTAGCTCGCCACCTAGCAGCTCGGAACCTTGTCAGCCCAGCACCTTACAGGCAGCTCGGAACCTCACAGGCAGCTTGCCACCTAGTCAGCTCGGCACTTTGGCCTAAGTCATCGGCCATTTGGAAGCAGACCAGATGACGAAGTACTTAGCCAAAAAATTGATACTTTACCAAAAATTGATTCTTCAATTGGCGCCGTCTGTGGGAAACGCTACAAAAAGCTAAGTTCTCATCCTCCGAAAGGCTAAGTCCTCTTCCTCCAGAAATCTAAGTTCTCACCTTTTAGAAACTAAAAGCTCTCACTTTCTAGTTTCCATTTTTTAAGAACTCAAAGACTATGCAGGAAGTTGATGGCCAATAGACTAAGCAACTCTACCAAAGCCTCAATAGTCCTCTTCGCGAGGTACCATCTACAAAAATGAGCTCTTCATGGCTTCCGCGGGAGTAAGTGGCCAACAGACTGCATGGACGCCCCTTCCGGTCGAGCCTTCCAAGGCTTCTGTGCGAACTGGTGACCTAAAGTCAGTAGTGTTGCCCCCGTAGGTCGAGCTCCTAGTAGCTTCTTGTAGGAGTGGGTAACTGACGTCACTAACGAGGCTGATGCAGCGTAACCGTTAGCTTTAAGGAGCAGACCTAGCGCGGCCTAGCCCAGGCGTGAGCTGGCGGCCGAGCACAGGCGCGAATTGGCGAACTGATAAAAGACATCGACACTACGATAAGTCCCAGTTACCTCCTCGGCATGGGCATACAAGTCCTAGTCGCCTCTTTGGCATGGAAAAAATCAAAGATCAATGAGAGTGGACTACGAGTCGCTCCTAGAGCCTAAGAGCTAAAATACCACATAAGACTAAGTCGCCTCTTCGGCATGGGCAAGATCAAGGAGAGTGGACTACAAGTCGCTCCCAGAGCCTAAGGGACAAAATACCGAACTAGCGAAGACCCAGTCACCTCTTCGGCATGGGCAAAATCAAGGAGCAGACTGCGAGTCACTCCTAAAGCCTAAGGAATTGAATCGATGCTTATGAGCTCATCGAATTATTCATTCCAGACCAAAAGGAGAAATCTACTCCCTTCGCTGAGTTACTTTCTGCTCGGGGGTGGGGGGCAAATGACGAGGGCGGATTTGGGCCTCCAATGATATTGTGACACATGGCACCTCGGAACAACTAGGTGACACCTAGAACCACTTTGGCAACAAGTTACCTTAGCCAAGTTGATGGTGTCCCACCTGGCGGCCTGGCCCTGGCGCGACCTGGCGGCCTAGCCCTAGCGCGACCTGGCGGCCTGGCCCAGGCACGACCTGGCCCTGGCGTGAGCTGGCAGCCTAGCACAGGCACGTCCTGGCGGCCTGACATAGGCATCGACCTGGCGGCCTAGCCCAGGCGCAACCTGACAGCCTGGCACAGGCGCGACCTGGCGGCCTGGCCCATGCGTGACCTGGCGGCCTGGCCCAGGCGCGACCTGGCGGCCTAGCACAAGCGCCGACCTGTCGACCTATGAGACGTGCTCACCTACAAATTTGGCATACATATCCTAACACTCCCACGGTCCTTAGAAGTTGGCCCACATGCCGAACGATCTAGAGGGTGGTCAACGTGCATTGTGATTATCTCCAGAAATCTTGAACCACTTAGACGACCTCGCAAAAATCTCGGATATGGTGCGTGAAGCTCACACCAAACAATGCCTATATAAAGGCACCAACCCCAATGGCAAGGGGGGAGCAAGCAAGCAAGTAAGCAAGTTCTAGCTCTCAGACTTTGTGATCTTTAGCTCGCAGTCTACTATGAGAGTACTGACTTAAGCATCGGAGCGACCTCTCCGGGTTAGCCACCCCGGGTCCTCTGACATTTGGTTCCTTGTAGGTCTCTAAAGTGCAACGAAGCTCATCAATTCAGCTCGCCACCAGGCAGCTCGGCACCTGGTCAGCCCAGCACCTCACAGGCAGCTCGACACCTCACAGGTAGCTCAACACCTGGTTAGCCCAGCACCTCACAGGCAACTCGACACCTGGTCAGCCCGACACCTCATAGGCAGCTCGCCACCTGGTCAGCTCGGCACTTCGGCCTGAGTCATTGGCCACTTGGAAGCAGACCAAATGACGAGGTAGTTAGCCAAAAAATCGATACTTAACCAAAAATTGATTCTTCACTGTCACCGCTGCTGCAACTAGTTGCAACGACAGATCTTAACCCACCTCCGAAGGGAGAACCCTCTCCTTCCGCCTCTCGCTATCTCTCTCTCTCTCTCTCTCTCTCTCTCGCCATTGCTAACTGACACTCCTCTCCTTCCGCCTAACTCCAAGTTCCCGCTATAAGTCTAGCGACCTTCTACTTTATTTGTCAAATCTGAAGTAGAAAATGATGCGGCACGATCCGGGCACTCCTAGCTGGCTGTTGGTTGGCTCCTTGTTGGCAACGGACGGCACCTAAGATGGTGGAAAGAAGGATTCCCGGGGATTTACCCGTTGGGAATACTCCGAAGCTTAAGTCAGAACGTTGGGGAAAGAGAAAAAAGAGAGTGCGGAAGTTAAGAGTGTAGGTCACGCTTTATCACTATGCTCGAGAGATGAGCTCGCGAGCAAGTAAAAACTCAGGTTGAGGATATGAGAATGCGGAAGTATTCAAAAGTCTAAGAGAGAGAGCCCTTCTCCTTTGCCTCAGAGGCTTTTATAGGGGGCTACTGTCAAATCGGGCATAACCGCCACTGGGCCCCTGTCGCGGCCGCTACCCGCCAGGACTGCACAGGTGATCGTTATAACGTACTTCCTGTTCGGATGAGTGACATGTCCCAAAGGGACAGGCGCGCCTTCTCCTGCCAAGAGACGCGGGTGTAGACTGTTGAAAGGACAGGGGCCGCGCCGTCAGTCGAGAGACGTGGCACAGTCTGATCGGTACGGTTTGTCAGATAGAAGCTTCCTGAGAACGTTCGCGCTGCTCATTTGCGAACTACTTTGTAGCGAGCTTAGGAGTACTTCGGGGTTCCCTTTGTTAAGATTGGTCACTGGAATGATTCTTTCGTTTAAGGGCTGGAGCGAGCTGGTTTCTCTAGCTCGCGAGCTAAAATAGCAGGAGCATTCCCTTCTTGGTAGCTCGGGGAATCTGGAGCTCGTATTGTAGCGAGCTCTCTCCACAGCGAACTATATCGTAGCAAGCTTCTCTATAGGCTCGTTACTTAGTCGTGATTAGACTATGATGCAGAGTTGTTGCCCGTGCTGAATCAGGTCCACATGTCATCATTTCGAGTCAAATCATCCTCCATCAGAAAACATCAATTCTAAGACAACACAAAAACAAGCGGAGACGAAAACAAGCGGAAGCTATGGATTCACATTTTTAGGATTTTCTTTAACAGAGCTCGATCTGCAGTTCCTCGTTTCGAGGGGCCTTGTGTTTTTCAAATCGAACATTTTCTGTTATTGTGGGCGTTTTCAACGATTGAAATGAGGGGGAGAAGGAGAACGACAGGAATTCACAGTCGTGTTCCATCGGTCTTGGGTTTCCGCATCCGCAGAAACTCGTAGTTGGTTATGCTTTGACGTCGAAGAAGATTAAGAGCTTTTTGCTGAGTTTCTAATAATTCTTCTTTACTGATTTTCTCATCTCATTTCGTTTCTCTCTCTTTTAGAAAAATCTCATACTGCAACAAACCAGAAAACTGGGTAACCTCTAATCAAACAGGACGAGTGTAAATAAATAATGGTTTATCCATGTTTTACACTCTCACCGAATCATCCTATCTCAACTATATCGATATATCGATGTAAAATTGCATTTACACCGAAAACAAATATAGCCTTATTTTTAAATGATCGAATCATAGAAGTATTTTAGACACAATTAAAACATGGATCCATTCAAACACAAATACACAAATGACGAACTACAGATATCAGTGATCAGAATTGTGAATACCACCTCAATCACGTTGATAACGAAGAAAAAACAGACTGAGCTGTTTTGGAAGCTTTCATCACGACACGAAAACTCAGTCATCATTTCCCTTTTTTTCGGCTATTAGTTGCAAATATTCTTTACCAATGGCGACGGTGTTGTTCAATGGGTAATCAGATTGATGGGATTGGCTGGTTAGTTAACGTCGATGGCAGCTAATGCAGAGAACTTGGTGAATAATTGACGGTGGACGATCTGTACTGGTTATGTTTGACAGATTGGGAATTGAAGAAGAGAGGAGAGAGAAGAATTGCGGTGGCAGTGAGTGAGAGAGAGAGAGAGACAGATGGAGGGAGGAGCTCTGCCGATGAAAAGAATATATATTTTTTTCATCTAATTGCCGTTAATTCCCAGTCCTATTTTTTAAGATGACGTGGCGGGTTTTTATTGGAGACACCGTATAAAAGGTGGACCGAAGGGTTCATAATATAAAACCGCCGTAGAACAAACAATGACAAATAAATAAAGACAAAAAAGTCTGAAAGAAAGGATTGAATGCTTTTTCCCGTAGGTGATTTAACCAGGACCAGGACGACTCTCACTCCTATTCGTGAATTAGATTAAATTATTAGTTACGACAGTAATGTTCCACAAAGTCAAACTCCACGATCTTAAATGAGCTTAATCCTCTCTATAAATACCCCTTTAATTTATTCATGGCTTCTGCACCAACAACATACGATAGAGAAAGGGAGAGATGGAGCCTCTTTATCAGCTACTGATCAAACCTCTTAGCTTAGCCATGACAATCCTTCTCAGCTTCGTGCTCTGGAAAGCATTCTTCATATGCTGGGTTCTGCCCACTCGAGCATATAATAAGCTCCGAAAGAGTGGTTTCGGAGGTCCCATTCCATGTTTTCCTCTGGGGAACATCAGAGAAATGACGATGACCAAGAAGAAGATTCGCTCTTCTTCACCTTCTTTGGAATACATCAGCCATGATATCTACCCAATTATTTTTCCCTATTTTTCTCAGTGGAGAGAATTACACGGTAAGTTAGCTTTCAAAAATACAACTTACTGCCATGTCTCACGAGATTGATTACTCAGGTTCTCATCTGTTGCGACCACTTTCTCAGTCTCGGCTCAGGTCTATCCTGGAGACACGATCCAATAAAAGTTGGACGCTTGCCATTTGTTTCAAATTTAAAACAGAGCACCAAACCTTTCTGGGGCTGGAGTGTTCATGTTCATGGTCAAGTACTTTGTTGCGACCCCAATACAACGTGAACACTCCAGCAATCAAATCTGAAAACGGATGGTTTCATGATTATTTGAATTACATGCAGTGGCGCTGCAACTTGGTCCTAGCATATGTGTGTTTCTGTTTTCTTCACTTTCTTTTACTTTGGTTTGGTTTTGCTTAAATTGGTTTGTTATCTTTTTGCAGGAAAAGTTTTCGTCTATTGGCTTGGCATTGAGCCATTCTTATATATTGCAGATCCTGAGTTTCTAACACAGATGTCTTCAGGCGTTATAGGCAAGAAGTGGGGAAAGCCTAATGTGTTTAAACAGGACAGGAAACCCTTGTTTGGAAATGGACTTCTTATGGTGGAAGGAGATAACTGGGTTCACCACAGGCACACTATAACACCTGTATTCTTGCCAAACAACTTGAAGGTCTCTCTCTCTCTCTCTGTTACACTCACAGAGGTAGTATACATTAAACCGTAAAAGTTTGGGCCTTTGAAAATTACGAGCCTATGATTTTTCATAGTTTTACTGAATTTGGATCTGTTCTTCACAGAATGTGCCTCACAGCATTTTCAGCTATGCATTGACAATATTTCCCTTTATTTAATGTTTTTGGTCATGGGAAGATGTTCTAATTCACAACTAATGTAATATGGGGTTGGTGTGAGGCACCCTAAGTCTAAGTGGAATTGGCATCGGTGCCCCATATATCAGCACCCCAGAACACATCCATGGATGTATTGGAAATATCTTCTAATGACAAGTGTCATGGTTCTAAACATTGACACAGGCAGATAGGCTGGTAGGCCGTATCAGCCTGTATCGATGCTTTTTTTTTTATGTTTTATTTATTTATTTTTTGAAATCGGTTTAGAGGGGCCAGTTTAAGACTCGACTATCCTCTGAATCAGTGGCTGACCCGTTAAAATCTCTATAGAGATGTGTCAAGAAGTCACCGGCATGATAAGCATTGGCCACTATGAACCGATACATGTCATTACTTTGAATCTTGACAAATACAAAAAAAAATGTTCTCAAAGGACGCCAATACAAATTCTCCTGTGTGACGAACAAAAAGTCTAGAAGCTTTTATCTAATTCATTATTTGAATTTTTATTCTACAAACAACGATCCTTTTTAAGGCATCTTTATAAGAAAAATAGAAGACACCCTATGATCATAGTTTATTATTATTGACATTGAAGATGATGGTTTTGGCCATTGAAAAGCAAAACAACAGAGACTATAGAGAAATGCATCTTGACCGTGAATTGATGTCAAATTTATCGACAGCATGTGATTTATAGGGGGAGAGAGGGCTAGTAGGGGGGCTGGAATTCAAAATTCTGCATCAATTCCCAAAGATCGTTTTACCGGTCTTTAGGGCTTTTAGTGGGGTACACGGTACACCCACATAAAAGTGCTCTCCCACACTTAACTACATGGGAAGAGCTGTAGCTCTTTTTAACCGGTCGACATGGCCATGCTCCCTTATTTCTCAAAACTTCTGTAGGCCGACATTCAGATAAGAAAAAGTTCGCGTCAAAAAGAAAAAAAAAAAGAAAAAATACTAATACAAAAAGATAAAAAAAGTTAAAAACTGTCGATCACCTCAGTGAGGCACGTGGAGGAATCAGTATTGCGGCTTGAATTTTATTTTATTTCTTTTTTTTTTTTTTTAATTCAGGCCGACATTTAACCAGTTAACCTGATTACGCGTCCTTCATTCAGAACTCAGAGCGAGTATAGAATCTGTGGACTTAGGGGTGTAAATGGATTCGATATTCAATCTTGTTTGGTTGAATTCGGATCATGCTTTTCGAATCTTCAGATTGGATTCGGATCACCCATTTGAGAAGATCCCATCTGATATATATTATATAATTATAAATAGAAATATATATAATATATATGTTATTTATTTATTTATAAATATATTTTTTATATTATATTTTTATAAATTTGTTTTATTATTTATTTTTTTATAAAAAACATGAATATATATGATAAAATAATTTACTTTATTTAAATTAGTATATTTTATTTTTTAATAATTTATTAATTTTTAAAGAAAGCAAGTCGAATCGGATCAGATCCAAATATCAACTTACCGATTGGATTCGAATTCAAATCGAATCCTATCAAATTTGATTGGATTGGGACAGATCCGACATGAACAATATTGGATTGGATTCAAATATATCCTGATTTAAATCCGATCCAATCTGTTTGTATCCCTATGTGGAATAATGGCCGGGTTTGTGTTATCAAGAGTTTGCACTATTATTATAACCAACATTTTAAACTTTGTTTCTTATGAAAATTGAATCAATTCGTAGAAATATATTGAAACTCATAAAAACGCTGTGTAGGACGACATAGGCCAATGACCTATCAGTGTTTTCAACCCGCCATTTATTTGGGTTGTTGAATAATTTGAACCATCACCTTTTGATTTTAGGTCTGATTTTCATAAAATTTAGGAAATATTATTGATTCGGTTAAAACCGTTTGATCTAGGTGGTTCAACCATTGATTTGTTTGACCCGATCATGGGTCATGGGTTAACCACTATATGGGTCCATAACTTCGTGTCCGGTTGCCCAATTAAGGGGATCTTTATGTTGATTTTAAGATTTTTTTTGAGACCTATGCATCCAAAGGCCAAAGGTGCCTTGTTCTACTATGTTTTTTTTTCAAAAAAAACCCTTTTTTAGTCTTAAATCCTAATTTTAGTATTTTTAAATAATAAATAAATAATTAAAATAATATAAATTAAACATAAATACATGTATCTGCAAACTCTGCATGTAGGATATAATTATACATTATTTTATTGATATGATACTTGTTTACATACATACATATACCCATTAATTCGTCGGTTTTTAAAACAGTTGTGACATATTAGCTTGATCACTTATCCCTCTTTTGGCATCGGCTTTAGCTCAGTAGGGGCGATGTGCTATATGTTAGACCTAATTAGTAGGTTAAGGGTTGATAATAGGGTGCACATGTGGCCCATTGGCATACAATGTCAACGTAATAATGCCAATGGGTCTATGTAGTGTACTTTGTCTTTCTCACCCACTAACCAAACAAGGTCTAACATATGTAGTACCCAATTGGGACCAAAACTGCATACTACAAATTAAATGTAGAAAAAGGTGTAGAATTGTAGAAATATATATATTTTTTCATTTGGTATTACCGTCATCCCTTAAACCCATAAATTCCTCAACCCAAGTGCAGGCGGGATTCTTTTCCAAATCTCTATTACTAGACCTTACCAACCAACCCGTTGGCACCTTATTACGAGTGCTACTTTCATGATTATTGAATAAAGCTACTGGGAAAAGCTTATCCAGAACAGAGACGCTCAACCATTTGCTTCTATGCAACGGTTCAATCAAAATGCAGAAGCCCTTCTAAATGAGTTCATCAACTATGATGTGAAAAAGATATCATACTGATCCGACATCATAAAAGTGGTGACCAATGATAAGGATTTTCATCAAAATTCATGAGGTTTTGAAAACCGGATTCAGTCGGTGCAAAATCTGTTCGAACAATTATTATTTCCTTACATTGATCGAGTTCACATATGTGCCTCACAATACATTTCCACCATGTATTGGGAACATCTCCCAATGATGATATCATTGAGACTGATAGTATTATCGGGAGATGTTCATAACACAGGGCGGAAATGTACTGTAGGACGTTGTGAGGCGCTCCCTTGTGAGGCACAGATTTGAACTCGCATTGGTCTCCCCATAAAATAAAGCAGAGTACGGAAATATTATTGATGCAAGGCTGTTGGAATGGGCACTTGATCGGTAGAAGTATATATTTTCGATATTATGCCTTTCCGACATCTTAGATTTTTCCTATATTAATATATGCATTACAGGGCCAAAATTACCTTGTTAACCATTCAAACGATTTTGACCATTTTTTACTTGTTTTATTTTTTATCTGAATGAGCCGACCATTCGACCCGGGAACCAAATCCCTGACCAATACGTTGGCGTCGGTTTTAAAAACCTTTACCTATATATACATTCCGGTGCGTCTCCGTAGCAGCTGCTACAAATACCAACACTGGATAAATTACCAAAGTTTGATCAGAATAGTTTCAATCGGATTAATGCTAAAAAGAAATATTTTCATTTTGATTGAAATTATTCAGCTGTTTTTATATATGGAATTTTAAAACCATATAATTGAATAATTAAAGCATCCAAAATTTATATCAATTCCTTCTCTCAATTATCATCTCTTTGTGACCTTTCCTTTAAGCAGTCTAATCGGAAAACCTCTAATTACCTTACGTTAGTGTTTTTGCTTTTATACTCATTAATTAACCCCACCTGCAGGCTATGGGAAGCATGATGGTGGAGTCTGCCACTAAGATGATCGACCGGTGGACTAGTCTCATCGCTTCCGGCGAGCCAGAAATCTATGTCGAGAAAGACATCATGAGAACATATTCAGAGATCATAGCTAGGGCAGCCTTCGGCGTCGACTACCGAATCAGCCAGGAAGTGTTCACGAAATTGAGAGCCATGCACCTTACTCTTTTCAAGTCGAATCGCTTGGTGGGAGTTCCCTTCAACAATATCGTATACCTCAAGCAGACCATAGAGTTGATCAAATTATCCAAGGATGTCGACCAACTGCTCTTATCGATGATAACTAATCGGAAGATGTCTGTGGTGGATGTGGATCATCCTCAACACGACTTGCTGGGATTTCTGCTGGAAGAGAAGTCCGCCGGCGATGGTCAACTAGGGAAAAAATTTTCCGATCAAGAGCTTATCGACGAGTGCAAGACGTTCTTCTTCGCCGGCCACGAAACCACGGCGTTGGCACTGACGTGGACCTTATTTCTGTTGGCCTTGCACCCAGAATGGCAAAACCAGCTGAGAGAAGAAATCAAACAAGTAGTTGGAGATAGGCCCTTGGATCCCACAATGGTTGCTCAACTAAAGAAAGTAAGCTCCGATCCTCTCCACCTGCAAATTAATGGGTTTGATTTGTAAGCTGTGTCAACTGATCATTAATAATTTTCAAAACAGAGATAGATAGCGTTTACTCATCGATATATGAACTTGACTACAGATGGGTTGGGTTATGAACGAGGTTTTACGGTTATACCCAGCGGGACCCAACAGCCAGAGGCAAGCAAGAGAAGACATTCGAGTTGGGAATTTTGTCATCCCCAACGGAACCAACATGTGGATCGACATAGTGGGAATGAACCATGATCCAGTTCTTTGGGGAGACGACGTGAACGAGTTCAGACCAGAGAGGTTTAAGGGAGACATAAATGGGGGATGCAAGTACAAAATGGGGTTCGTGCCTTTTGGGTTTGGAGGGAGAATGTGTGTGGGCAGGAACTTGGCCATGATGGAATACAAGATTGTTCTGACCCTCATCCTTACTAGTTTTTCTTTCTCCCTCTCTCCTACCTATCATCACTCTCCTACCATTATGCTCTCTCTTAGACCTGCCCATGGATTGCCACTTATACTTGAGCAACTCGTATGAGAGAATATATAGCTTAGATATGGGGCGGATGTCTATGTAATAATTAACTTGGTTCATATAGAATGTCCCCCAGCTGGTTCAGTTGGTGATGGCAAAGGGTGTAGTTACCTAGTACAATAAAACATCTTATAGAAATCAGTCTAAAGTAAATAAATTGTATTTATAGAATTGGAGAAGTTATAAAAGTGGCCAATATAATATATCATAAATTAAATTTCTTCAATATTTTTATGACATTTGGTTTAATTACATGTATATTCATTGTATTGCATTTGAAAAATAGTTTTCACGTAATACAAGGGAAAGAGCATAGCCCCCAACCTTGGTGGCAGCAGGATTTGATCCCAAGTCTCAGCCACAAACAGTTAGAGAACCTCGTAATTGAGAGAGAGAGAGATGGTTAGACCACTCTTTTTGTTGAGATTAAAAATACAAAAAAAAAAAGAAAAAACCCTAGTTTATGTTTTGTTCCTTCAATGATTTAAGGATTCCATTGCAAAGTGCCAATTGGTTGGTTGGTAAGATCTCTTGCTGGTTGTAATAGAGACTTTGGATCAAATCCTGCCTGCACCTGGGTTGGGCTGGGGGTTATGAGTTTGGAGGATGGACTACCTCGTTGTGAAGCTCTATGGAGCAAAAAACGGGTCCATTATGGTTAAGACACATGCTAACAAAAAAGGCGAGAACACAATGCTAATATAATTGAGAAGTTCTACTTGGGACATTGTCAATAACCAGAAAGCTTTAGGCTTGTTTGTAAAGAGGTAACTTTTGGATCATATTAGATTGTAGGTATAATCATTTTTTCATGATCCATGTTAAAGCCACCTCATACCACACCTAATTTTTTTATAAAAACAATGAGGTATAGCCTTGTCACCCATCACAATTGTTCCTACAATTTAAAAAGGAGCAAAAGCTTTTTAATTCAATATGTCTGACTTTATTTTGTGATTATAGCTGACAAGGATAACTTTTGGGTCTTATTATCAATAAAAATATATTTTTTAACATAATTTCGAGAATAGGGTAACTTTTTTAAAAAATATCAATAAAGGGTAGAAATAGTGTTCATCTCCTTCCTCTTCAGGCCACCGAATCCACCTCCAGTTTCCATCTTTATCTTTCTTCCTCCTCCTCCTCCTTCTTCTTCTTCCCTCCACACAGCAAAATTAATTTCATAAATTCCAAGTATCGATCTTCCTTTAAATGAAAAAAAAAAACAAAAAATTTGGAATGGGAAGCAAATCTCCATTACCCATGGATTAGGCATGAATCTTTTTCAGGTGATAGCAATGCGTGGAATTTGTCTTACAAGCTTCCCTAATTTCACTAATTAATTGGGTTGTATTTATAGAAAATAAGAGAGAAATAGAAAGTTGATGGAGTTCTCAACTCTCAGAGTTCAATAATCTACTACTGTATGTATGAAAATATATAGGTGCTCCTACTCATCCTCATCGACTCCCAAAACCCATAACTCACAGATACAGGTTCCTCTTTTCACTTAAAAATAAAAGAATAAAATCCATATTATATATATTTACCATATTTTCTTTTTAATCTGTTTGTAGGCTGCATATATCACTTAGTTAGTAAGAAAGAAAAGTGAAAAATCGTTTCCTCACAAGGAGAAACATTAACAAAGCATATATGCTGGAATTCAATAATAGTTCTTGCCTTCTTAGTACAATGATAGAGAACTATTATGTAAGATGAAAACTAATAAGATGTTTTATTAAGTGGCAACAGGATGAATAGCCATTAGCTCTTTCAAAGGTACGTGGTTTTTCATACATTTCAATTATGTAGAGCCACTACGCACCCCTGCAGTAAACCAGAGAGCACCTAGAAATTAGAATTTGGGAATCTAGAAATAGAGTAAAAGAGAAATGGTTCTCAGTTGCTTTCACTCGTTTCATTCTTTCGTTTGGTTATATCATTTACTTCCTTCACCATGTGATGGATAGATCGGAATATGTTAGGATTACAATGGATTACAATTAGGATTGAAAGTCTCTGTTGTAATTGTAATTGAATCAGGAGTCTCCGATCCTTGTATACGTAGGAGACTCTCGAGTGTATATATTTGGGTATTGTTAGTGAATAAAATACGACAGTAGAAACCAGAGAAGCTCTGGTTTTACATGGTATCAGAGCCAGGGCACTCTGGAGATCAACGGCGGCAGCAACGATCGATCAGCGGCGACTTCGAACCAGTGATCAGCGGCGACATCGGATCAGCGATCAGCGGTGACAACGTTCTGTGCTATGGTTTTTCAGTCCAGCGCTGTGTTTTTCGGATCAGCGGCGACACTTCGGTGATCATCGTCTCCTTCGGAGAACAGTGGCAACACTTCTTCTGGTTTCTAAAGTATCACTGTTCATCATCTTCTTCGGTGAACAGCGGCAGCACTTCGGACCAGTGATCAGCGGCGACAACGTTCTGCGCTGTGCTTTTCAGTCCGGCGCTGTGTTTTCGGACCGGCGGCGGCACTTCGGTGATCATTGTCTCCTTCGGTGAACAGTGGTGGCACTTCGGTGATCATTATCTCCTTCGGTGAACAGCGGCGGCACTTCGGTGATCATTGTCTCCTTCGGTGAACAGCGGCGGCACTTCTTCTGGTTTCTAAAGTATCACTGTTCATCATCTCATTTGGTGAACAGCGGCGACAACGTTCTGAGCTGTGTTTTTCAGTCCAGCGCTGTGTTTTTTCACAGACCAAATCAGTGCGGCACTGTGATTTTTCGCAGAGTTCTTCCGGCGAATCAACGTTCTGCAGCAGTTTCTCTTCAGCGGCACCAACACTATACTCGACATGGCTGAAAA
This sequence comes from Nelumbo nucifera, assembly GCF_055504915.1. Taxonomy (NCBI): domain Eukaryota; kingdom Viridiplantae; phylum Streptophyta; class Magnoliopsida; order Proteales; family Nelumbonaceae; genus Nelumbo; species Nelumbo nucifera. The sequence goes on along the minus strand of NC_142649.1, from coordinate 185,562,731 downwards.
CAAGGATCAAGGCGGCAGTCAATGTCCAAGGAATGTGATCTCACCCTATCTTCTATCAACCAATGACAATCCAGGGAGCGTTATCACACAGATCCAACTTAGAGGTGACAACTATGATGAATGGGCTCGAGCAATAAGAACGGCGCTGTGAGCCAAGAAGAAATTCGGCTTCATCGATGGATCGATGAACAACCTTCGGAAGATTCATTGGAATTAGAAGATTGGTGGATGGTGAATTCCATGCTTGTGTCATGGATTCTGAATATGATTGAACCAAATTTACGTTCAACCGTAACATACACAGAGATTGTGAAGACACTCTGGGATGACATAAAGGAGCGATTTTCTGTTGGTAATGGACCACGAGTCCAACAACTCAAATCCGAGTTGGCGAATTGCCAACAAAGAGGTATGACAATTCTGAATTACTATGGCAAACTCAAGATGATATGGGAGGAATTGGGAAATTATGAGCAATATCCCACTTGTCAATGTGGCAAGTGCACCTGCGACATAAGCAGGGCGTGGGATAAGAAGCTAGATGAAGAGAAACTTCATCAATTTTTGATGGGACTAGATGACACGGTCTATGGAGGTGTGCGTTCGCATATACTGAGTACGGAACCCTTGCCAAATTTGAATCGAGCCTATGCCATAGTGGTTCAAGAAGAGCAAGTTTAGACTATGACGCGCGCAAAGGAAGAGAAAGCTGAAGCTGTGGCCTTCGCAGCCCACACAGGAAAGAGGCAAAGCGAAGGCAGAGACAAGAACACAGTATGTACTCACTGCAACAAGACAGGCCACGATGTAGAGTCTTGTTTCCAACTGATCAGCTACCCTGAATGGTGGGGTGATCAGCCGAAAAATAATACCCGTGGAATAGGCCGAGGGCGTGGTGGACAGAAACAACGAACAGGGGCAGGAGGAAAAGGTCGTGACAGCCAAGCTAAGGCCAATACAGCCAAAGCCTCTGCGCAAGGCAATACGTCTCAAGGAGAATCAATCGATGTAGCCAAGACCGAGTTAAATGGACTGAGCAGTGAGCAGTGGAACATGTTACTCAACCTTTTGAACACACAAAAAGAAGGGAGTCAACGACTAAGAGGAAAGCAAAAATTGTCAGAATAGATAATAGACACAGGGGCCTCTCATCATATGATAGGAAACCTCGAGTCGATGAGAGACATAAAGAATATCATTCCGTGCTCTGTCGGGTTGCCAGACGGGAAAGCGACGATAGTAGAAAAAGAAGGCACAATTGCACTGGACGATCACTTGAAACTGACTAGTGTTTTATATGTGCCTAGTTTGAATTGCAATTTACTTTCTGTATCACAATTAATTGAGGAATCAAATTGTATTGTCCAGTTCACTAACAAATTCTGTGTGATATAGGACCGCACTACGAGGATGCTGATTGGAGCGGGTGAGCAGCGAGAGGGACTTTATTATTTCCGGAGCATTGCATCAGCAAGAGCAATGAAGACTATAGAGAGCAGAACGTCAGATATTTGGCATCAAAGGTTGGGGCATCCTTTTTATAGAATTATTAAATTGCTACCTTTTCGTACTAAGCATACTGGCAATATTAAGGGTTGTGATGTATGCTTCTGAGCTAAAAAATGTCGGGAAGAGTTTGTTCCTAGTAATAATAAAGCATCCGATATTTTTGAGTTAATTCATTGTGATTTGTGGGTTCTTATAGAACTGCAGCTTCCTGTGGTGCACATTATTTCTTGACCATAGTGGACGATTTTTCTAGAGGCATTTGGATTTATCTTCTGATTGATAAGAAGGAAGTGGGACGAGTCCTTCGAAATTTTTTTGCTATGGTTCAAAGGCAATTTAACAAACCTGTCAAGGTGATCCGTACTAACAATGGGACTGAGTTTGTCTGCTTTGCTGGTTATTTTGCTAAAGGTGGGATTATTCATCAAACCACTTGTGTCGGGACCTCTCAACAAAACGGGAGGGTTGAACGCAAGCACCGCCACATACTCAATGTTGCCTGAGCCTTGCGCTTTCAAGCTAACTTGCCTATTGGTTTTTTGGGGGAATGTGTCTTGACCGCATGTTATCTGATCAATCGGACACCGTCCATTCTGTTAAAGGGAAAGACTCCCCATGAAATGTTATTTGGGCGACCTCCTTCTTATGATATTGTGCGAGTCTTTGGTTGCTTAGCATATGCGCACAATCCTGGTCATAGTGGGGATAAATTTGTTAGTTGAAGCAGACAGTGTGTTTTTGTCGGGTATCCTTTTGGGAAGAAAGGATGAAGCTTATATGATTTAGAGTCCGACATGTTCTTTGCTTCCAGAGATGTTTCTTTCTTTGAGCATGAATTCCCGTATGAACACAAAGAGGATGCATAGCCGAACAAAGCACAAGATGTGGAATAAGTGGGACAAATAAGGTGTACATCCACTTCTTCACCTGGACTTGCAAATGGCAAGACGGAGACTAACCAGCAAGATGAACTCGCAGAAGAAGGAATCCGTGTAGAAGAAGGAACCCACGTGGACCCGAATACCAATGCACCCTTGCATCCTTCTGACATCACCACAGAAAATGCAAGCGAAGACAGACCTGACGTTAGGGGGGGTGGCAATGTTGAGCAACAACAGCACTCTGATACTCATTTGGGGCCTGGGCATCGATAGAAACAGCAGTCCACAAGGCTAAGAGATTATGTGCTTCACACCACACAGCACTTGAGTCCCTCTTCGCGTCCCTTTGCAAGTTCACTCGGCCAATCACATTCTGCAGGTAGTCCTTACCCCATAGATAACTATGTGAATTGTAACAAATTTTCTTGTTGACATCGTGCTTTCTTGGCAGCTATCACTATAGAAGTTGAACCCACTTCTTTTGCTGAAGCCGTAAAGGATGAAAAATGGAGGGATGCTATGCAGAAATAAATACAGGCACTTGAAAATAATCAGACATGGACTGTTGAGCCTTTGCCATCAGGAAAATGAGCCATAGGATGCAAATGGGTTTATCGAATCAAGTATAACGCTGATGGGACAGTGGAAAGATACAAAGCTCGTCTCGTGGTTTTTGGAAACAAGCAAGTTGAGGGAATTGATTATAATAAAACTTTTGCCCCAATTGCAAAAATGGTTACTGTCTGTACCTTCCTTGCAGTCGTAGCAGCTAGAAATTAGGAGCTTCATCAAATGGACGTATATAACACATTCTTGCATGGTGATCTACATGAGGAAGTCTACATGCGAATGCCTCTTGGTTTTAAGTTAGATAAACCAGGTATGGTGTGTCGGTTGCGAAAATCTCTGTACGGCTTGAAACAAGCGCCGAGATGTTGGTTTGCTAAATTAACCGCAGCCTTGAAGACATATGGGTTTTAGGAATCATGTTCAGATTACTCCCTCTTCACCTTTCGTCAGGACAAGGTGCATGTGCTTGTTCTCGTATATGTGGACGATATTATCGTGTCAGGTAATGATCGTATGGCAATTCAAGTCTTCAAGAAATATTTGAGTGACTGCTTCCATATGAAAGACTTGGGATCATTGAAATATTTTTTGGGCATTGAAGTTGCCCGAAACTCAACATGAATTTTTCTGTCACAACGAAAGTATGCTTTGGATATTATCTCTGAAGTTGAATTACTTGGTGCAAAACCTACTTATTTTCCTCTGGAGCAGAATCACAATCTCGCCTTGACAGACGGGGCCCTCTTATCTAATCCTGAGCAATACAGACGCTTGGTGGGGAGACTTATTTATCTCTCAGCAACGCGTCCAGAGTTGTCTTATTGTATGCATGTTCTGTCCCAATTCATGCAACAGCCACAAAAAAGACATTGGGAGGCTGCGTTGCGAGTGGTGTGCTACTTGAAAGGAAATCCTGGTCAAGGAATTCTCTTGCGTTCAGATTGTGATTTGCAGTTATATGCATGGTGTGATTCAGATTGGGCGAACTGCCCTTTGTCCCGACGTTCTCTGTCTGGGTGGTTTGTTATGCTTGGAAAATCATCGATTTCCTGGAAAACTAAGAAACAACACATTGTGGCTCGTTCTTCAGTGGATTTAGAGTATTAGTCTATGCCATGACCACATGTGAATTGAAATGGCTGAAGGGATTGTTATTGGCTCTTGGAGTTACGCATTCAAACCCAATGCGATTATGTTGTGATAGTCAAGCAGCTTTGCATATTGCCGCAAACCCAGTGTTTCATGAGCGTACGAAACATATTGAAGTCGATTGCCATTTTGTACGGGATGAGATTCAAAATGGTTGCATACATCCTGCTTATGTGTCGACTACCGTTTAACTGTCTGACATTTTTACAAAGGCATTGGGTCACAAAGAATTTGAGTACTTTCTCTGCAAGTTGGACATTCACAATCTGCATGCTCCAACTTGAGGGAGGTGTTAGGATTACAATGGATTGCAATTAGGATTGAAAGTCTATGTTGTAATTGTAATTGAATCAGTTGTATACGTAGGAGAGTCTCGAGTGTATATATTTGGGTATTGTTAGTGAATAAAATACGACAATAGAAACCAGAGAAGCTCTGGTTTTACAATCTGAAACTAGTTGTTTTCCTTGGGATCTATTAGATTTAGAAGAACCACCCCCGGTTGCTTGTTTGTGATCTCAACGACTAGAGCTGGACGTTGGTGGTTGTTGCTTGTTCGGCTGAATGTGAGAGAAGTGGGATACAATGCTGGAGAGAAATGAAAATAAAAAAAGGATGGAGGTGGGTTGGTGCCTAAACACCGTTAGAATTGAGATCGGCGATAGGCACAGTTCCACGAGTCTCGGCGGCCTCTACTTAAAAGAGGCTGGGGAGAAAGTGTGGTGTTTTCAGGAGGTTGGGAGGTTCTATAAGAGAGATTTGGCAACTTTTGTGCCTGTCGATGCATGAAGTCATGAAGACTGATCGAAAGAAAAGAAAGAAAAAAATAATCCAAATAGAAGAAGAAATAAGAAGTTGATGAAGAAAGAAGAGGAAGAAGAAGGAGGAGGAGGGTGAGGGTGAGGAAAGAGAAAGATACCGGAGGTGGAGAGATTTGTTCCGTGGTCTCTTTTTTTTTATATTTTAAGAAATTATGTTAAAAAATTATTTTTATTGATAATAAGACTCAAAATTTATTTTTATTTATTAAAATCTTTTTTAATTTTTTTAAAACAAAAAATTGTACATCAACAAATAATAATAATAATAATAATAATAATAATAATAATAATAATAATAATAATGAATCGGTGCCCGCTTGGACTGTTTATGAATCGGTGCCCGTTTGGTAGGGCTTTCTCGCAGTGGCTTCTGCGTTGCAAGGTAGGCTATACAAGGAAAGCCAAGAAGATTAGAAACCCCTACTAGCGCAATCTTTCTTCCCAGATTCCGACCCGAGGCGAGAAAGGAATCCCTTGAAGTCCAAACTCCCTTTGCTTATTACGTGTTGAACTAGAACGTGCAGCTTGGAACCCAACAAATAGGACGTCAGTTGCCTGTAGTGTGTTCGATTAAATTCCCAGGAGGCATAACGGAACAGAGATAAGGAAATGAATAAGAAACAAGGAAAGAAACATGGATTAGCTCCAACTTCTGGGCATCTAGGTGCAATAACAATCAGAGAGGAAAGCAGCGGTAGAAAGCTTAACAAAGGGGGTTCCAACAATGCCAAATCTATATTGAAAAGGGAGCATCTGCAGAAGTTGGCTTTATGGACTGGCGGGGAAGCTGCGATCCCTTCATTGGGTGCCTTTTTTGGGCACCGATTGGCTGCTTGGGGGGAGGCCATGGGGACGCCGCTCGAGTCATCGCTGTTTCCTTGCCAGAGGTAAGACATTGTTTTCGTTTTTGGCTTACAGAACTGAGTAATCTCCCTCTCATGGTAATTAGATAAAGAAAATCAAATTGATTGGAATGGGTCCTATATGTGTAGAGTTTGTGTGTGAAGTTCATATACTTTTCTAGTTGTAGAGTCTGTATATTCAATTAGTTGTTGTAGTGACAATTGTTTGAATTTTATATGGAGGTGGTTTCGTTGGTACAATTTGGTTATGTTTATCTATCGTATTTCGTTGTTGGTAACCATTACCTCGCAGCTTAATCCAATCAATTTCTTCAAGATATTTGTTTGGAAGTATGTTTCTTTCTTTTCCCCCTTTTTCTTGTTTGTTTTGTAACTTTTGTACGTTGCAATTGGAGTGCTTCCTTAAGCCAGTTGAATACTCTAGGTACTCAGGGAAATCATTCTTACTACTTAGTACAATTGTTAAGTACTAGATAGTTTGGGTGTTGGGAGCATGTAGGTTCTCTAATAAGTGACTTGTCGCCATATTTATCAATTTTGTCTTTATTGGTTTTCATGATTTTCCTAAATAAAAGAAAATACAGAAACCTTCAAGTGCAGATGATATTTCAATGTCTGAGGTTAAATCTCTTTAGGATCTGCGTATACTAAAATCTCTTCAAGTAGACCTCATTACTGTTGAAAGACTGAGCCGTGGAGGCTTCTCACATCCTCAATGAAATAGTAGACATTTCAGCTTCCTTAACTTGCAGATTCAGATGGATTCCTAGATCTCTACTGCAGCTTTCCTAGCTAAGTCAGGATGGGAAAGGACTTTTTTACATGCTTGATTGGACTTTTTCTTTCTTTCTTTTTTTTTTCATCTCATCATCTCATGTGCATCCCCCGGTCCCCCCTCCTTTTTCTTATCATTTTTATATGATATTCTCTTAGTCCCTATATTTTACTAACTATTTATCTGTTTTCTTCACAGCAAAAATACATAAGTAGTGTATTTTAACAAAATTTGCTATGAAAAGTGTTGTAAAATTTAAACCATTTGTAAGCAGGGTGGTAAGGCAATAAGGGATGGTCTCCTTGAATGACAGAGGATGACCAGGGGTCTATGAGAGTAGGGATCTAAAGGAAGCTTTGTGGGGAAAAGAGTAGCAAGGAAGTGGGAGGTAGAGAACTTAGAAGGCTAGGAGGCAAGGATTCTTGAGATTGATCTCGTGCACGGGCCTTCGAGTCTCCCCCTTTTATAGAGAGGCCACCAAAGCTATAACGAGAAGCATACAAATAAGGATTTTTCTCGTTGGGAAGGTAGATCACGATTCTTTGGTCTTTAACGAGTAAGCTTTACTGGGGTTTCGCCACGTGTCCAGTGAGGATCTTCTGGGATAAGGATTCCCTCTTCCCTTAAGATTCTCACGTGGTACGTCTTGGCTACGGCCCTTTTCAAGCTTGCTTGTTGTCACATGTTAGGAACAAGGCTCTTAGGATGGTGACATGGCTGGCTATGACGAGGTGAGTCGTCACTGCCTTTCGCAGCTGACCATGAGACAAACTCCATAGGCCATCGCAGGTGTAAGTGATCGTGTTTGTCATTTTGGAATGATTCTCTGTCATCACAAAGGTCTGTGATTTTGTTCAATTGTCGAGTTCGTCAACTAATACAATGTTCATCGCAGGTGTTCTGGTAGTTCCTTTTGTGCCATCGCAGCTCTCATCGCAAGATTAATTCTTCGTGTATTCATAATTTGTGATCCTCATCACAATCTCTATGATGCTAATCTACATGTAATTACACCATTCATTTAGTTCAGTAGTATATAAGTATAATAAAGGATAAATAGCTTAACTATTAAAGCTAAAAGCATGATAGCAGCATATTGGAGAGGATAGCTATTCTTGTATTTGTAGCTGCATTCTAGTCACTGGATTTTGAAAACAAGTGTCATATCCACTTTTTCATTATTGATATCCATATCTCAAATTGCTTCTTCTTAAATGAAGACATTTCCATTTTGAGAAAGCTATTATCAAATAACACCATACTACTAATTTCCCTTCTCTATCTTTCAGGTTGATATTTGCTTGAAGAAGACAACTATATGGTGCATAGCCACTATACTTCTCACCCCTCTAAAACTCAGAAAATGAAGTCACAAAGCTCAACCCATTGTGTAATTGGTCAACAAACTGCATTTTAGACAATTAGATTCTCACTTTGGATTCAGTTTGGGGTTCCAAAGGTTGAATTCTGGCTTAGGAGAAAGTGTTGTAAGATACACTAATAGTTGTCTCATTGAATTGAATAAAAACGAGGTAACTATTTGTGGGAGTGGGTTAGTGGGCATGTCAAGCCTATGGTTTCAGGTTCAAGGTGAGCCCTTAATATTATGGCTCATAGCTCAAAAGATGTCATATGCTTCAGATCTTAATGTGCCTCTTATGTTAAGGAAATGCCCTTCATACACTAGTTGAAATTAGGGATTTCTATTACAAGCTTGAGATTAAAACATTAGGTTCTTTTATTTTACTTTTCTAATTTCTGAATTTGAATAATCTGTTTGACAGGTTTAAGGTCTATAAAACCCTTTTAAAGATCTTTTTTGCACATCGGAGTTTTTCTAATAAAAGTGAAGGATTATAAAAAAAACAATAGAAAAAACCACCAAGGCAGACTAGGCAGTCCCCCATGGCATCATCAGTGTGTTTGTCACTTTGTCTTACTAACTAAATATTAATATCTTGTTTTCTCAAGAAAGAGTTCATATATGTCCAATAAAAAATTACTACATTAGAGTGCAGCTATACTAGACTTGTGACCAATAAAGCTAGTCTAAAAAGGCTATTAGCCAATGTTAGTTCCAACTATCTGGGGCCTTGCGAGGGGTATGTTGGGGATTATTGTCTCTGTGCAAGCATATAAAATGTTGTACCTATTTATTCTGTCTCAATTTCAGTAATGTGTTATGTTTGTGGAGCTCATAAGCCAGGGTATATTTCTGGGGTGATATAGAGTTTTGCTGTTGTTGATCAGAACAACATAGAGAGTCATACATATTCATGATTGTCAGATAGACTGGAGAGGACTGGTGTGGAAGAATTGAAGCTTATGTCTAAGAAATACATGTGAATTACCTTAAGTATTTCTTATTTTCTTTTAAGGGGGCATTATTTGGGCTAATGGTAAAATCTCGGGCTGACAATCATGTAGGTTTGAATCTGAGAGCAGCCACTACGTGTAAAAAAGGTTAGGTCTGTATTCAGTCCACCTCTCCTAAGACCCCAGACAGCTGGGACCAACATTGTGTAATGGCATTTTACTATTAAGTTTTTTAAGGGTTATGACTATATTCTTCTTTGGTAGTACCTTTTTGTTAATCCTTGGAGCCCTTGGGTACATAACTTTAGCCATAATATTTTTTGGTTGGGTGATGGAATCTATCATCTAGTAAGAAGATATGTATAATCTATATGGATCTAGCAACTTCAAAGACCTAAGATGCATTGAATGTCCATTTAAATATGCCACTCTGTCCTTTAATGAGCAGTCAACTATATACAAAACAAGTAGAAGAAATGAAACTTCTTATATTTCTGTATGAACTGTAATGGATCTGACTGCTTCTTATGATTGTTATGCAGATGCGAATCAATTCTTCAGCCTGGCTATAACTGCACAGTGCGAATTGAAAAGAACCGTGCCAAGTTGCGGAAACAAAATCACAAGAAATTGAACATTCCCACACAGAACAATGTGGTTTATACATGTAAGTTCTGTTCACACCGCAACCTGAAAAGAGGGACCCCAAAAGGTTACATGAAAGAGATATGTGCTTCTAAACCAAAACCAGCTTCAAAATTGAAACCTGGGAGCTCCAATCAGAAGGTTGTCACCTCTAAAAGCATGGAAAAAAGAGGAGCTATTAAAATGTTGGATGAAATAAACTCTTCTAAAACGAAATCCATCTTAGAATCAAATTCCAATGGTCCCACAACTCTTTCAGAAACAATGGGAGAGGTTTCCCAAGAGAACAGTCCACCAACTCCTTTGGTGGGAACTCGTACTCTCTTGTTGGAGGGAAAGGCAAAGAGGAGAAGGCAGAACCGTGCAGGATCTAACAAGGCAATAGAAACTGAAAGCAACTCTGCAGCCATGAGTGCTGGGAGTGTAGTCTCTGCAGGTGGTTCAAGTAAGAGGAAGAGAAGATCTTGGTGTAGTCTCAAGGAGATTGCCGAGAGCAGTGAACGAGAAAGCACTCAAAATATTGCTAATTTAAAGATCCCATTCTTTTTATGAAGGTTGATTCTGTTTACAACGGGTATACATGGGAGAAAAAGAAGATTTGGAGAGATCACACAAGTGGAGAAAAGCAATCCCTTTGGAAAATTTTCAAGGTTATCATCACTGTGCACAAGTTATTAGCTTAGAGCAAAAGGAAACATGAAATGTAATCTTTCAGAATTCAGAGAGAGCATTGGCCGAGCATCTGACCTGCGTGGGCCTAATAACTCAGTTTTGATACCCGAAATGGAAATTAGCAGCCAAACCCCCGACATGGCTTGGGAGGTTCTTAAGTTGCAATTTTGATTTGTCAAGTTTGTTAGAAGGCTTTATTTTATAGATAAGAAAATGAGTTATCATATTTGATTATTTAATTCAAATGTGGAGGTATGAGAATGACCTCCCAGATATCATTGTCTTGAATATTAATTGTCTCATGACATTTTTTTGAAACCTACCAAAAAAAAATCAAATGCCACTTAAAAAGGCGCATTTTAAGCATAGGTATTTTTAACCTCTGGTCATTAAAGCTAAAATGAAATGATAAATCTAGAGTTAGGATTGGGTTCCTACTGATTGGTCAAAGTTCTTCCCCTATTATGCCTTTACGGCATATTGAATTAACATAAAACTGAACTCTTTACTTCATTTTGAAATTACCATAAAAATAAACTCCTTAATCATGGTTTTAAAAACCGACCCGGAAATGAAATCACTTTGACCGCCAACCAATTCTTGAGACAAATGATCTGATCGTCTGATTCAAACCCTGGTTAGATGGGTTTGGGATTCAAAACCAGACCTGGATTAATGACCAGTTCCCAGATCAATCAATCCAACCGTCAAGTCTGGTCTGATTTTGAAAACCGTTCTCTTAGGCTGTGTTTGGTTTGAAGGAAAGGAAGGGAAATTTTGGAATATTCCAAAAGATTCCAAATCTTCCCTTTCTTGGTTTGATCATAAATGAAGAAAAGGAAGGAAAATGGGAGGATTTAAAATCATGAAAATGAGGAAGCGGGATCCTTCCATTTCGGTCGGAAACCACTTCCCTCAAAAATGAAAGTAAATGTGAGAAAAAAAATCAAAAGCCTCTCCTTCCATCGAGATTTTCATGTTCTGAAGAAACAACGGTATAGCAAATCAATTTATCAAATTCCAGCAACTAGAAGTGAAAAGCAGTGATAAATTCGAATCTGAAACTTGCGGTTTCATCTGGTTCAAATAGTAAATCAATTTATCAAATTCCAGCAACTAGAAGTGAAAAGAAGAGATAAATTCGAATCTGAAACTTGCGGTTTCATCTGGTTCGAATCTGAACCTCTCTTCTTCTTCTTCTTCTTCTTCTCTAATGCGTATAGAGAGTTTTGCATATGTTTATTACTTATGTTACTCTTCTGTAGTGCCTGGAAGTTTGCATCTGCTTGGTTGTAATTATAATTATCAGTTCCTTCAATTGTGTTCTGTTGCTGACATGCTTTTGAGAGTTCATGGGGATATCAAGTTGTTAGCTTGGTGTTTGGTTCCACTGGATCATTTGTGTTGATGGCAGCTCAATGTGCAAATCCTGTTTACGGTTGCTACCTGTAACTATAAGAATTCTAGGGAATTTAATATTTGCATATGCTGACTCATCACGAACATCATCTACTGTGGTTGATATATGATATTACTGAGAAGTGAACTTTAGAGAGTTGATAGGATAACAACCTTTTATAGGGGAAACCCACATGGATGAACGAACTCCTTAGACTAAGATGCTAAGATGCCAAATACATACAAAGATGTAGTAAGATGGGCAAATGATATAGCTTCCTCTTAAATCTCAAGTCGTCTTTTTGCCAAGGATATCTCCATTAAAATGTTGATGCCTTGTCCTGTAATTTTGATCTCATTATGCTGTGGTTCTCATTTGATATGTTAGTATCTTGTTTTAGTTTAGCCAATTATTTTTTTCTCTGGCCCACTGGTTACCAAATTGTATTGATCACAGAACCAAGAGAGTATTTGTTTGGCCACCATAGATTTCTTATGCCCAACTCCATAGGGTTTATTGAATGACCATATATAATTGTACTCCATAGGATTTAATAAATAATGACCTTATATGATTGTACTTTATAAATTCCAAAATGTATAAAAATCTATTGAGTTCACAAAATAATAATATGTAGAAGGATACAGTTAATCAATATCCAGCAATCGTCTTTCGGTGCACATTTTATCACTAGCATCTTTCATAGTGAATGTTTTGCTCTTGATTCTAGTGATATGGCACATAATGCATAAACTTATTTCTGTTGAAAGTGTTGTTTCCTCCGTATTAAGGTTTGGGATTTTAATTGATTTTGAACTCTGGGACAAAATCAGCATTTGTGTATTTTGATGATGTTTTAATCTAAGCATTTGAGACTCTTCTTAGGAATGAACAATAACTTGGTGCTTCAAACTTTCAGAGGAATAAACAATAGCTTGGTGTTCCAGACCTTTGAATCTTTTAAAGGGATAAGTCAAACCAAGCGTTTTGTCTCCTTGCATTTTCATCTCTACATGTCAATTGTGACTTGGTGTAGAATACCTGGTCTAATTGGTTGATGCATGGTCTGCACATTTTATTCTGAGAAAGTTGACTTACCTATTGTTTTTAGTCCTAGTGCTGGTTTTTGGTTCATTCATTTGTCATATGATTGATGGTTTGCTTTACTTGAGATATCCAGTGTTCAAGGGGCTCATGGTGTGACTAGGTTGACAATAAATGTATCTTACAAACTGATAAAAAGCAATGCATGCGTCCTTAACTTGTCGCTAAATTCATCTTCATCTATAGGAAATCATGCTTTGTAAATATCTACTATATTTGTGTTGTGTAATATGGAGTGATGCTTGTCTTTCTACCTCTTTTGTTGATGTTATGCCTAAAAGTTGGTAGTTAAGATTTAGTTCCTCGATGTTGTCATGGTATGTGAAAGTGTTCTTATGTTTGGGCTTCTCCTAAGTTGTTCTACAAGGTTATCAGTTTACTGGTTCTGAGGATTCAGACCTTTGGTTGTGATTTGAATACTATTTCTTTACCACTTTCACATTATGTTGGTGGCTATAATCCTAGTCTTCTGTGATTTGTGAGTTGTCCATTTGTTTACATTGTTACCACTATCTGTTTGTTGTGTTTTTAACCCATCCTTTGTGACGTTTAGGAGGACTTGCTATTTTATCTTTATCTCAGCATTAAAAGTAGGGTGGGACTTTTCTCTGAGCAACTGGCGGATGAGGTCTGTCCATATGGTATGATGGGAAAATATTTGAGCATTAACAGAGACTACTCTACCAAAAAATTTATTTAATGGTATTGTTCGATACTCATGCAACCATATCATTTATAGGGTTGCCAATGGGTTTGGGCAGACCCAAGACCCAACTGGACTAGCCTAAGACCTCATTAAATTCAAGTATGACAGATCATCCAACTCCAGAATATAAGGAGTTTTCTGTTTCATCAGTATATCATTGAACTGGGACTCGGTGCTTGGTCAAAACCAAACAAGGACTTAATAGCCACATCATTGTACTCGTGTAGCTATATTATTTACTTCCCACCTTAGATATGGCAAGGACTTTAACAGGTCTTTGCCTGAAAGACAGAAGATGGCCTAGCAAGAAGATGCCCTGTGTTCAGTCTAACTTCCAACTTTGAAGTACCTTTGTAGTTGTGGTCTTGTGGACCCGGGAGTGATGGGATGCACACAGAAATCAACACCGAGCACGTCTCATAGGTCGCCACCTGGACCTCAATCAAGTCGGCAAGCCCTCGAGGGAGGTCGCTCCTCACGTCGAGGTTGCTTCAACCGATACTGACGAGGTACCACAGGTCGGTCCTAGATGAGGTGCTATTAACCGCCCTGAGTCGTGGACGAGGTCGTTGGCTAAGTTTCTACCAAGTCGGCGGTGGAGGCAGGTCGCCAAGTCGACAACAGGGGCAAGTCGCCAGATCGGCAACAGTGCTAGGCCGCTAGCTAGGACTCCATCATTTTGGCTAAGGCAAGTTGTCGCCTAGGTGGTTCTGGGAGTCACCCAGTTGTTCCGAGATGCCATGTGTCATGATGCTAGTGGAGGGGCAAATCTGCCCTGATGGAGATTTTTTTCTTTTTCCAATGACGATTATTGATGAGAAAGTCAAAATTTTCACCAAAGAAAGTCAAACTTTTTCCTATTTTGATGATGATCAAAGGTATTTTTGGGTTAATTAGATTTTAAGAGGAAATGGTAAAAAAAATAGAGAAAATTTAATAGGGTATTTTGGTAATTTGATACCTTCCGTCATCTGGCTTAACGTCCGAGAGGGTATTTATTACAACATAAAAGTTGAATGAAGAGGGTCTTTGTCACTAACGCATAGTACGGGGGGTTTTTGTAAGTTACCAGAGTCGCAAAAAGTAAAAAATAACACCTGGTAAGTAGATTTGTTCATGGGCCGAGCCGGGCTCGGGCCGGGCTTTTGCTCTTTATTAACATAAATTTTTCAGGCCCGAGCCCGGTCCGACCAACAGGCCTAAAACTTGGGCCCAAGTCCGGCCCTCATAAAAAGCCCGAAGCCCGACCTGGGAGTCTGAGCACCGGTGCCCTCTGAGGATTGAGAGAATGGTGCCTGTTGAGTTCGCCGATTCCTGGGAGTCTGAGAGTGAGAATAGAAACTGAGAAAGTGAGAAGATAGAAGATGACAACAGTGCCGGCCAAAGAGAGAGAGAGAAAGAGAACTCACCGCTTGAGAGAGAGAGACGATCTAGATCTGGTAGCGCCAGCCGCCGATGCTTGAGTTCGTAGAACGAAAATGGTGCGCCTGGGTTCTGGTGGCGCCAGTTGTAGAGAGAATTGAGAAGATAGAAGACCTAGTTCTAAGAAGAGAGAGAACTGAGAATGAGAAGAAAGAAGATGAAAACGGTGCTGGCTGGAGAGAGAGAGAGAGAGAGAGAGATCACCGCCGAAGAGAGAGATGACTACTTCTGGTGGCGTTGGCTGCCGGTGACCGAGTTCACAGGTGCAACTGGGTTCGCCGGTTCTAAGAGTTGAGAGGGAGAAATGAGAGCTGCTTCTGAGAGTGAGAGTGAGAAAGGAGAATGAAAAGAAAATTTTTAAGTATTTAGGGTTAGGATTAGGCAGTTTAGGAAAAGTCGGGCCGGGTCGGGCTCGGATCGGCCTTTTTTAACAAACCCCCGAACCCGACACGTAAAATAATCGGGCTCGAGCTTTTAGGCCCGAGGGTCAAGCCCGTGGGCTAAAACACATGCTCAAGTCCGTCTGGGGGTCAGCCCGGCCCGTCGGGCTAGCCGGCACATGAACAGGTCTACTGATAAGTGATAATCCCTGTATTTGCATAAAGTTATCAGGGATGCTGTGGTCATATCGGGTGATTCAGGTGAAGCCCATCAAACGAGTTGCCCTTTCTTAAGTCTCAGGCTCTTCCATTTTCTTCGACTTCCACCGAACGTTTAATGAACTACGCATGGATCCGAAGACGGACAAACTCGTTAGAAGAGCGACTATGGTGGCCACTATAACTGCTTCCTATTTCCTTCTCACTGCCGACTACGGCCCCGAACCTAACGTCCTTGATCCTGTAAGTTCATGGTTATACTTTTTTTTTTTTATCATTTCCATTAAACAATGAAATTCAATTCCTAATCTAGGGAGGATGAACTGAATTTATCTTTGTTCCATATTGAAAATTTTCTTGTGGATTTCTATATATTGCCGGCCTTCTGCAGTTCTTTGGGTCCTCATAAGTCATAACCACTGTTACTGTTAAGCATACAATGATTTGGTAAGTTTATGATACTCATGATAATGCTGTTTTAGGTTTTCCTCTGAAACATCCCAATAGGTTTTTATTCTTTTTATCCTTTCCTTGCAAACTTGTACTATTTGTTCTAAATGGTGTGTACTATCTGTATTTACATTAGCTTTATTTGATTTTTTTTTATCAGTAAAATCAATGAAAGCTTTATTAATATAGAGAAAATTTACAAAGGAGAGCAGCCTCGGCTAGAGACAACTCCAGAAAAACCCTATTAGGATTACAACCAAGCCCAGAAAATCTAATCTCTTCTAACCCCTTGTTTTGCTAATTGATCTGCTAGACTGTTTGCCGATCTTGGAAGCCACCGGATTAGAGTTTGCATATCTTTTGACAGGCTTCTGAATTTTTTAATTTCACTTCTGAACCACGAAGGGCTCTTTTCCTCTCCTCTCAACCTTTATTTGAATTTGAATGGTGTGTAGTATCTGTATTTACATTAGTTTTATTTGCATTTGAAGTTCCGGTTGTTTCTTTTTTTCTAGATGATCTGATTTTAGTTTTCGTATCATTTGAACCCACAATATCATCATGTAATTGGAGTTATTTCCGCTTGTTAAGGGAACGACTTATGAAATCCAGAAATGATTTTATGCCCATCACTTCTTAGCAACAGGAGATGGATCCATTTTTTTATGATGAAGTTTGCCTCAAATACAATGGAAACTACAGTACAGTCTACATTCATTTCATTCTAGGTGCTCTTTAAGCGCTCCATTAATGTTTTTTCTTCTCAAACTTCTAATTTTCTAGCGATGTCAACCTACTTAAACCTTAAGTTCTAGTTTGTACCGAAGTCTAAGAATGTTACGAGTATATTTCTGCTAACTGTGAAAACACTTGAAGTAATTCATACATTATGATAAAGCCATTCAACTTCTTCCCGATCTGAAGGGTTGTTATTTTCAAAAAAAAAAAAAAATCTGAAGGGTTGCTATTTTTGCTTGATAGAATTGTGGTGCATTTGGGTTTTAGTGTCAGTCTCTTTGGCTTTAGCTTGGCTTGTTAGAAATTTTACTTTGACCATTACACATGTTATTTTTGAGTTCTGAATTCTGATTGGTTTCAATGGCAGATCAAGAGGGCTTTAAAATCAGCAGAACATTCTGTTAAAAGTCTTGTTTTTGGCTCAGAGAAAGAATCTCAAGAAAGTGAAAAAGGGAAAGGAAGCTCCAATGTTGCAAGGGAACATCCATAGTCCATTTTCAATTACTTCGCAAATGCTAGAGTGTTGTTGAATTTTGGGAAAGATACAAGATGGAACGCTGATGGTTTTCTGTCCCTTTGCCACTTTGGCAGATTGCTTACTGTCTTTTGTAAAGAAATTGGGCTTGTAGATCAGATGCTAGAGGTAACTACCAAAAAGAAAAATTCAGATGTTAGAGGTCTTAGATCGGATGCCATTACCACATAAGTTGCTTTTTCTAAGCTTTTTTTGTTTTTTCTTTGTGATATCCAAGCTTTGGAATTCAGAGAAGCTATACTTAAGAGTAAGGAAAATAATTTGGAGTTTTACAAGTCTTCCTGACCACCTCTGGTTTAGTAGAGTTGGTGTTTGGCATAGAGCAACCTTTTCAGAAATGTCACAGGATTGAAATCCTGTTAGTTTGCTGCATGCTCTCTAGGTTGAACACCCTTCAGCCCATTCTGCCTCCCTAAGTCACAAGCGCTTGGTTGAAGGGCTCTAGAGGCTGATTGAATAGAAACAATAAAAAGGAAAAGGAAAGGAATACTTGCTACATTCCGGTTCATAAACGAGTGGGAAATTTCAAGTTCTTAACCCGGTTTCATATGCATGGTTTCTAATCTTACATGTTACCTCTTATGCCCCACACTTCCCCTAGTGCCGAGTCTAATTTTCTTTTCAATTTCTGTCATTTGTTGTTCGAGGTCGAGGATCACTCCCAGGAACAGGTATTGCGGGATTGCAGCATGTAGGAGATTAGTCCTAGAATGAACCCAAATGAAATTCTTTGATTTGTAACTATGATGTCAGAATGATGTGAATGATTCAACTTTCAAATGGTTAGAATCCCTTATTCGGTATTTTTTATTATGTTAGGACAACTTCCAGATGTCTATGTGGTCTTCTGCGATATGTCCTGATCAATACGCCAGTAGGCTGCGATATGTCCTGATCAATACGCCAGTAGGGGCGTATCGTGTGATATCGATAGTGTTTTTTTTTACTTTTTTTCTTTTCTTCAAAACCGATATCAGTCAATATGTATCGATACTTGAACCTTGGTCCTGATATGTATTTTCTTGTTTTTGGTAGAAATCTATTTCTCATTTTTGGTCGAGGTCAAATTGATGATAATGATGATTAGTGCCACAATGGAGTTCCGGTTACAGAGATCGGGAACATTGAGTGGGATCCTGAAATGACATAATCTACCTACGTATAAGCTTAAGGAGATCACAATCTAACATCCGAAGTATATTGTGGCAGCATTTTAATAAAAAAAGTATATTGTGGCAGTTAATGCGAAAGAACCTTTTGCCATCAAAACATTATGTGGGTGTTCGACATTGGAGCGTTTTTACAAGTGGGTCTTGATTTACAAGTGTTTTGTCAGCACAAAAAGATATTGAAATGCAGGTTGATAGGGTGTTTAAAGTAATTTGGCTTATTATTATAATATATTTATAAGGGTAAATTTTTTAACTATGTATATGGTTTATCTAATTGATTAATTCTATCATTAATATTGTCTTAAAGTGTCCCTACTGTTTCTAAAAATTGGCATTGCTTTAAGTTTTAACGGAAATAAATGAAATATCAAATTTGTCTTTCACTATTTCTCAAATTTTTAAAATAAAATCTAATAAAAAATTCAGGAAGAGGAAGGGGATCGCAGCTCCAACGATGATGCTTCGGATATGAAAAAACCTCTTGATGTTGGTGCATTCGGCTGGCCTGTATGGGGTTGACATGTGTCAACTAGAGGGTGTCAGCATAGGCTCGCCATGGGGATGCTCAGGGTTACCTGACGTGGACCAGGCGCGCCCAATTGTAGGGCACTGCGTGGCTCCGGTAGAACATCTCGACAGGCCCTTGTACGGCTCGCATCTGGACCATCCGAGCCCAACTACCTCTTGGAAGCTCCAACTATAAATACAACGCACCCCCCACTTACCTTGCGCACGTACTAACTTGACCGTCGAAGTCCTCGCCTCGGGTCCTCACACGAGGCCTCTAACACCTCCCTTGCAGATTCACCGCTATAGGAACTGCACTCCATCCTCCCTCGAACGCCCTTCTCAGTACTAGCCCTCAGCTTCTATAGTATCCGAAGGAGCGATTCGCCACGGCCTCAACTCGTCTCCTGTGGACCCTCAGAGCCTTTGGCCCTCCTTCAAAGCTTGGGAGTGAATTTACTTTGTTGCCCTCATCCAAACCGAGCATCAACAATTGGCGCCGTCTGTGGGAAACGTCACTAAGACGACCCCCTAAAACACTATAAACCCAAGATGTCCTAAGCTTCAGACATAATGGTACAAAGAGCCAGGAACCCCCAGAACCTGGTCACAAATGATCAGTTTCAGTTGGTCCTCGATCATCTGGAATACCTCACGCAGCGCGTGGAACAAGCTTGCCCCCAGGTAGGAGGTCTCTCCCAAGGCGACCGCCCCACCGGGGTGTCAGATCACTAGGGCCAGCGTCAGCACATTGAGCCCCCAGCACTCCGCCTAGCCGACCCCCAACGGGCCGAGCCCGCCGAGTTCGGTAGTAGTCAACCCGCTAGCCCACCACATAGGAACAAAAGACTTCCCAACCGAAGGGAGGAAGAGCCAGCATGGTCCGAAGATAGCTGCCAACCTTCTGAACAACGGACGAAGGCGGGCACCTCGGTTGTCATAGCGCCCACTCAAGGGCTGAGGGTCGATGCCGTGCCTCTCTGCACCGGTCTCAGACCTCCGTGGCAAGCCCCAACCAACCCTCAGATTACGGAACTACGGATCAAGCTCAGGGCCATCAAGGACGAGCTTCGCTAGGTTCGAGAGAGCCGAGCTGACGCCTCGGCCGATCAAAGCAATCTGACAAGGAAAATGGATGCCTTCACCTCGAATATCATCTCCAAGCCCTAAAACTCCCACACTGGAGATGTATGATGAGAACTCAGACCCCGACGACCACCTGGAAAGTTTCAGAGTGCTAATGACACTCAATGGGTATTTCGATGCCTTGACGTGCCAGACTTTCTAGGCCACTTTCAGGGGAGTTGTTTGTCGTTGGTTCTCCAACCTCCCACCTCGGTCTGAGGTCCTACATCGACCGCTTCAAGAACGAAGAGCTCGAGGTCCATGACCTCGACTCCATGGTCTCTATGCACGTTGCCATTAATGGGCTCCACCCTGGTTCAGCCCTAAAGTGCTCAGTCGCCAAGACCTCGCTGAAGACGAACCTCGAGTTCCTCAAGAAGGCCCAAAAGTACATTGCGGCCGAAGAGGTTTCGGTCAGAGACCACCAAGAAAGGGAAGCCGAGCACCACAACGGGCCTTCTGAGAAGAAGAGGAAGGGCGGAGACCACCACCACCTCAACAACAACAATAGTAAGGACCATAAGAAGCCACCGGCCTCGGCCCTGGCTTACAACTAATACACACCACTCAACTCCACCCGGATGCAGATATTGATGCAGATCGGGGAGAAGTTTATGAAGTGGCCTGAAAAGATGAAGAGGAACCCTAAGAGGGGAAATCCCAAGAAATACTGCAAGTACCACCGTGGCATTCGGCATGACACTAAGGATTGCTATGACTTGAAAAATGAGATAGAGTCCCTCATCCAAAGAGGACACCTTAAGTAGTTCGTGGGTGGAGGGCCCGATGCCTCCTCCTCCCAGCAACAACAGCAGCACCAGCAGATAGCCAAAGTCATTGATGTCATCGCCAGGGGCACGACCTTGTGTGGGGGCCTCGGCCTACAAGGCCTACACCAAGCAGCTAAACATCCAAAGGCCTGCCCTCAAGAAGACAAAACAGCAGGAAACCCTCTCCTTTATGGACGAGGACTTAAAGGGGGTCACAGTCCCCCATGATGATGCTCTCGTGATCTCGGTTGTCGTCGCAAACTTCATAGCTAAAAGGATTCTCATCGACAATGGTTCCTCGGCTGACATCCTCTTCTATGAAGCTTTTGAGAGGATGAAGATAGCGCCTGAGTGCCTCCAGCTAGCCGATGTCTTTGCTTGGTCCGCCGTTGACATACCCGGAATTGACCCTTCGGTCATCACTCACAAGTTGAGCATGGACCCGAGCTCTAGGCTAGTTCGTCAAAAGCAAAGGAACTTTGCATCGGAGTGTTGGAAGGCCATAGGAGAGGAAGTTGGCAAGCTACTTGATGTCGTCTTCATCCGAGAGGTATACTACCCTAACTGGTTGTCAAATGTGGTTTTAGTAAAGAAAGCTAATGGAAAATGGCGGATCTGTATTAATTTCACGGACCTTAACCGAGCCTGCCCTAAGGATAGTTTTCCTTTGCCGAGGATGGACCACCTCATCGATGCCACTACAAGGTACGAACTACTCAACTTCGTGGATGCCTTCTCTGGATACAACCAAATAAAGATGCACCTAGAGGACGATGACAAGACCTCGCTTATCACCGAGCATGTCACTAGGGGTGGATTCGAGCCAAGCCGAGCCGAATACTACTAGGCTCGAGCTCGATTTTGAGAAAAAATATTTTATAAAAATAAAAAAATTATATATAAAAATATTTTTATTTGATATTTAAAAATTAATAATTAATAATTATAAACTAATTATAATAATTATATATATATATATTCGAACCAGCTCATGAGCCTCGTAAGCCGAGCTCCAGTAGGCTCGAGCTCGACTCGTTTAATAATTGAGCCAATGAATTGGACTTGAGCTCGAGCTCGGTTGAAACCAAGCTGAGCTGAGCTTTTCATGACTCGAATACGAGTAACTCGTGAAAAGTTCGGCTCGTTGCCACCCATACACGACACTTATTGCTACAAAGTGATGTCCTTTGGCCTTAAGAATGCAGGGGACACCTACCAGCGCCTTGTCAACAAAGTGTTCAAAAATCAGATGGGGAGGAACGTCGAAGCCTACATAGACGATATTGTGGTGAAGAGCCTGAAAGCCGAGATGCACACCTCGGACCTAGCCGAGACCTTTGACACCATGCGAAAGTTCAACATGAAGCTTAATCCCAACAAGTGTGCCTTTGGCGTCACCTCAAGCAAATTCTTAGGCTTCGTCATTACTCAAAGAGGCATTAAGGCTAACCCGGAGAAGATACAGGCCATATTGGACATGGCACCCCCCCGGTCGGTGAAGGAAACTCAGAGACTCACCGGTCGAATAGCTGCTCTCAACAGCTTCACGTCGAAGTTAGCTGATCGCTGCCTTCCCTTCCTCCACTTCATCAAAAAGTTGAAGGATTTTCAGTGGACAGAGGAATGCTAGCGTGCCTTTGACGAGCTAAAGGTCTACCTCGCCTCACCTCCCCTCCTCGCTAAGCCAACTCCAGGAGAAACCCTATATCTATACCTGTCAGTCGTGGACGAGGCAGTCAGCTCAGTTCTGATAAAAGAACACGAAACGCAGAAGCCGATATACTACATTAGCAAGGTCCTCTGCGACGTTGAAACCATATATCCCGAGGTGGAGAAACTGGCCTTCACCCTCGTAGTCTCGGCTAGAAAGCTCAGACCGTATTTTCAAGCTCATACTATAGCGGTCCTGATGAACCAACCTCTTAGGGTTGTCCTCACCAAGCCTAAGACCTCAGGGCACTTGACCAATTGGGTCATCAAGCTCTCTGAATTTGACATGCAGTACCAGTTGAGGCCGGCCATCAAAGTACAAGCCCTAGCAGACTTCGTAGTAGAGTGCACCTTTAGTCGAGCCCTCTACCGAGCCCCCGAAAATGCTAAAGGGGACCGTCCGACCGTGGAGGCTCACCCCAAATGGAAACTCTTTGTTGATGGTTCATCCAACACCAAAGGAAGCGGAGCGGGTCTTATCCTTCTCACCCCAGATAATGCAATCATAGAGTATGCGCTAGGGTTCGACTTTCCAGCATCTAACAACGAAGCCGAGTACGAGGCCCTCCTCGCTAGATTGCAGCTTGCCAAGGACATCGGCTCCCTACACGTCGAAGCCTTTAGCGACTCACAACTGGTGGGGAACCAAGTCAATGGCGAGTACGAGGCCAGAGAACAAAGCTTCTCCCTACAACGATTTCCGCGAGCTGAGAACACAAGAGTCGACGCCATTTCTAAGTTGGGCAGCACCTTGGATGCAGCCCTCGACTGCACTTTTCGCATGGAGAAGCTACCGCGACCCTCTATAGAATAAGCCCAAGTACTTCCAGCAGAGGCCGAACCATCATGGATGGACCCCATCATCGACTTCCTACCAACAGAACAACTATCCAATGAAAAGAACCAATCCAGGAGACTCCAACGACAAGCAGCCGACTACACCTTGCTGGAAGAAAAGCTATACAAAAGATCCTTCACCTTACCTTACCTCCGATGCCTTCGTTAAGAGGAGTGCGAGTACGTGCTCCGAGAAATTCATGAAGGCATCTGTAGTAACCACCTTTGCGGCCGAGACTTAGCTCAAAAAACACTAAGGCAGGAGTACTTTTGGCCGACTCTTCACAAAGATGCAACCGAGCTGGTTCGAAGGTGAGACCAATGCTAGAGACCTACCAACCTTTGCCATCGGCCGGTCACAAACCTCTCAGCTCTTAGCAGCCCCTGACCCTTCGCCAAATGAGGAATGAACCTCCTCAGCCCTTTCCCTCAGGCAACGGGGGGAAGGAAATACCTCGTCGTCGTTGTGGACTACTTTACAAAGTGGGCAGAATCCGAACCCCTGTCTACCATCACAGTTCGAGCAATTCAGAACTTCTTTTGGAAGAGCATTATTTGCCGCTTCGGCCTCCCCCACATGCTAGTCACCGACAACGGGAAGCAATTTGACAATGCCAAGTTCCGGTAGTGGTGTGCCTCCCTCGACATCAAGCAGTAGTACACCTTGGTAGGCTACCCCCAAACAAATGGCCTACCCAAGGTCACCAACAAAACTATACTGGATGGACTGAAAACCAGACTCAACCGAGCTAAGGGCCTATGGGCTGACGAGCTCAGCAGTGTACTTTGGGCATACCGGACCACACCTCAGACGACCATGGGAGAAACCCCGTTTGGCCTAACCTATGGTACAAAAGCAGTTATCCCAGCAGAAATCGGCCAACTGACACTCCGAACTGAAACGCACAGTGAAGTCGAGAACAGTGAAGCACTTAGAGCAAACCTAGACCAACTGGAAGAAGTCCAGAAGCAAGCACAAGGGTAGCTGCCTATCAGCAACGAGTGGCCCGCTACTACAACTCGAGGGTAAAAGAGAGGCACTACAAGGAGGGAGACCTCGTCCTTAGGAAAGCCATTGTCCCCGAACCAGGTGTGGGTAAACTTGGTCCCAACTAGGAAGGCCCCTATAGAGTCAAGAAAGTCGTAGGTCCCGACACCTTTTGTTTGGAACACTTAGATGGAAGACCCGTTCCTCGGACGTGGAACTCAGAGAACCTCCAGATGTACTACCAGTAAATGCAAATTTTCGACTTAATGTTTAGCGTGTGTTCTCACTAAGTCCCCAGGACCCCTCGGCTTCGCGATTGGCCGAAGCGCGCAGCCTCTCCCGAGGACCTTGCGCTCGTGCTGGACCGTTGCCAGGGTACATAGCCAGTGGCGAACACCCTAACTTAGCGCCTTGCCAAACTAAAAATACAGTAGGATGACCAAGGCATCACACGCCTCTCTACCTGCCTTGGCGGCGGATGGCCTCCTAGTCATATATACTTAACGCGATTAAGTAAACAATAGCCCCGACCAATGCGGCGATTCACCTCGGCCTGAGACCCCGACCTCCTTGGAGCACCACCTCGGCCTCGTCGAAGTAACCACTTGGGAGAGAGACTAGCCAGGCGAACTACATCTAGGCCTCGGCCTCCCTCTCATACTTCGGCAAACCACCTTGACCTAGCCTAAGTGAACACTTGGGGGAAAAAATGAGACAGGCAAGTTGCACCTTGGTCACATACCCTTGCCTCGGCCTCGGCCTTGGCCCCTCAATAACCTAAAGCGAGCGTGTACCTAAAGCGAGACATTACGAATCATTTTTTGAACTGTGATCTCTTTGTTGGGGGGGCAGAGACCTCTCGATAAAAGAGAGAGAGAGAGAGAGAGAGAGAGAGAGAGAGAGAGAGAGAAGGAGAGAACACCATACAAAAACTGCTCTAAATTCATTCATTCATCTTGTAAGGCATTTACAAAAAATTTTCTATGGCCTCAATGGCAGAGCACATTTACATCATAAAAAAATAAAAAATAAAATCAAGAAGAACCCCCACTAAGCTTCACCGCTAGCCGGGGGTGGGGTAGAGTCGTCAGCGTCATCAGCAACCTGAGTCTCCTCGGGGGAGTTAGGAATCACCTTCAGCTCCTCGACATCAAAATTGGGCATCACCTGCAAGAGGGCCTTCTTGGTGTCCTCGATGCCATCTAGGAACGATGTGGAGGCATACTCCGCGAGGGCCTGCTGGTATTCGAGCAATTTCTTAAAGGCCTCCACCGCCTCGGCTGTTGCCTTAGCCACCCGCTTCTCCGTCTCGGCCGCTGCCTCAATAGCACTCTTCTCCGCTTTGGCCACCCGCTTCTCGGCCTCAGTAGCCCGCCCTTCGACTTGGGTTGCCCGCCACTGAGCCTCTATGACGATGCTGTCAAGGCGGACCCTCTCCTCTTGCTCTTGAACGAGGCGGGCCCGTGTTTTCTTCAGGTTGGCCTCCAACTTTGTCCGGAGCAGCTGCTCATCCTTGTGGGCCTTGTTGAATGTGTCCTGCTTGCCCTCAGCAATGGTGACAATCACTTGGAGCTTCTCCTTCTCCTCGAGCCTGCCTAGGTGCCCCAAAGTAAGGCTCATCTGGTTTCCCAGACCGATGAAATGGAGAAAAGCCTGCAACAAGAATCACCAATAAGGACTACAACAAAGAAAGAACAAAAAGACGAAGCATGAGGACAAAAGCTTACCTCGGCCAAGTGGTAAAGCCCCTTGTCGTGGACAGACTGAGGCTAGCTCTGCATCATCCTGAAGCGATTCCTCGAGAAGATCGCTCTGCTCACCAGGGCTACCCGATCCCTTCCTTAGCAATCGAGTCTCCCTCGCGAACTAACCACCGGGGGCGAAAGACCTTGGAGGACTGCTCGGCTCCCCCGGCAAGCTCCTGTGCAAACGTGGGGGTGGATGGGGGCCCTGTAGGGTACCCCTTGGTGGGAGGCTTCTTCGTCGCAGCATCCCCAACGTGGCGCTCACCGTTGGCCACCTTCTTCGGTGGCTACTCTCTCAAGGCCTGCTTAGCAGTTCTCTTCTTACCCGCCTCGGCCGGGTTCTTGGACCCCTCGATCGGCCTCTACCCCTTGTCCCCCCGGCCTGTGGGGACTTGTTGTTGAGTGGCCCCCTTAGCGGGGACTTGTTGCTAAGCAGCCCCCTTGGTAGGGACTGACGCCCGCTTATCCCTCGCAAGCACAACGTCGACAGGCCTTCTCGGTGTCTGCCCTCCTGCTTTCTTGCTTGCCTAGGCCTTCTGTTTGGCGTGAGCTCTCTCCAACAGCAACTTCTTGTCGTCCATCGGCACCTCTACAAAAGGAAGACAACGAATCAATATCAGCAGACGAGGATGAGTGGAACAAGTAAAAAAGTTATGAAACCTCTCCCACCGAGGAGGGTAGGTGAGCCACGACAACTGCCTCCTCGTCCCGAAGCGGAGGGGGACACTTCTTGATAGTTGTGCAGGCCTCTCCCCTACTCGACCTAAATGTCTAACCTTTGGGGCAAGAGATGAAAAAGAATTTGCCCTTCCAGTTGTGGATAGACGTGGAGTTATCGATGGGCCTCCCCCTCCGTGGCTGAAGGTAGTACATGCTGGCCTCAGAAGAACGCTTCCTCGATATAAACATGGCCTGGAATAACTTCGGGGTCAGCTCCATGTCCCAAAGCTGAGCCCACACCAACATAGCTACGAGGGTCCTAATGGAATTGGGCATCAATTGACTGATTGTGATGCCATACCACTCCAACAGCTCTGAGATCAAGGGAGGAAGAGGAAACCTAAGGCCAAACTCTAAAAAGTGTTAGTATATACAAATTTCCCCCTTGTCGGGGGTCCACGGCTGGTCACCAACATCTGGAACCCTAAGCTGGTAGGACCGAGGTATGTGAAACCTCCTAGCTAGGGCTTTCACTAAGTCTACATCTAGAGTGTTGTCGAACTCCGAACATGGAAGGTTAGCCATGGCCACCCTTCGGGCAGCACTTTTGGCCATCGTCCCCTGGGACGGGCTCCGGGATCTACTCCCCCTTGGCTTGGGGGGACCCTTCTGGCCCCCTCGGCGTCGCAGATGCAACGTTTTCACTGGGAGGGTCATTGCCTCGGCGGCTGCCCTCGGCACCCATGGTGTGAAGAGAGCTCCCTTCCAAACCAACCAGAAGTTCATAGCACTCTAGGCCAGAATCAGATAAAGACATGGTGTGAAGAATTACCTAGAGACGGAGAGGAAAAGGAGGAAGATGAGGTGTGTTGAAGAGTCGAAGGTCTAAGAGCAGAGTTCACTTGATAGCAAGGGCGCATAGAGACAAATGATGAAGAAAAATCACCACTAAGGCCCTTATTTAAAGAAGAATGAACGGCTCAGATCCCACCGGATCCAACGGTCGTGAGGCCTTCGCCTTCGCTGACCATTTGCGGTGTGACACTCGGTGCCTAGCCTTGAGGAAAAGAAACGACGCCTAGTGAACCAGTGTGTGTCTAGCCTCGGGGAAATGAAACAACGCCTAGTGAACCAGCGCCCAACCTCGGGAAGACGAAACGACGTCGAGCGAACCGATCGACCCATTCGTTGCAACCCGCCGGTTCGGGTGCACAAACCCGATGGACGCGTAGACTGGCTCGCCCAGAGCGCCCGTCCCCCCTACGGAAGACTCTCCTTGCTAGATCCATATCGGGCACGACCCCGGCGTGCCAGTCCATGAATCATGTACTGTGCACAGCCCCAGACCGTCATTGCGTGAGTACAAGGCATAGGCTTGGCTCAACCGGGCCCCCACCACCTCGGTCTCCCTAGCCGAAGCCAAGGCATCCACAACTTCACCTCTCTTCCACGAACTGAAATTAGGCCGAAGTAGAAGCGAAATGAAAGCGACGCCACTGCAGGGTACACTCCGCTAAACAAGCCCGATGGCACCTACCAGTATCAACACTCCCTTTAGCCGAAGCTGGGGCCCCTTTTGGACACCCACCTCAGCCTTGGGAGTGGGGGGCAAGTGATGTAGGTGCATTCGGTTGGCCTGTACGTGGCTGATGCGTGTCGACTAGAGGGCACCAACATAGGCTCGCCATGGGACGCTCAAGGTTACCTGACGCAGACTAGGCAGGCCCAATTGCAGGGTGCCATGTGGCTCTAGCTAACTACCCCCTGGCAGCTCCGAGCCTATAAATACAGGCCCTCGTACGGCTCGCATATGGACCATCCGAGCCTAACTACCCCCTGGCAGCTCCGACTATAAATACAAGGCACCCCCCACAAGGTAAAGGATTCAGTTCGAAACCTTTGTGATCTTTAGTGCTCTCTCCTCTAAGGACTTAGTGCTATCTGAGACCTCGTCTAGACCCCTTGGTTCCAAACTCATTACTTACCTTGCACACGTACTAACTTGATCGTCGGCATCCTCGCCTCGGGTCCTCACCCGAGGCCGCTGACACCTTCTCCCTTTCAGATTCATCGCTACAGGAACTGCACTCCATCCTCCCTCGGACGCCCTTCTCAGTATTAGCCCTCAGCTTCTACAGTATCCGAAGGAGCGATTCGCCTCAGCCTCCAGTCCTTGGCCTTGACGCATCTCCTCTAGACCCTCAGAGCCTTCAACCCTCCTTCAAAGCTTGGAGTGAATTTACTTTGTTCCTCTCGGCCAAACCGAGCATCAACACCTCTCATCCCAGCGACAACGAAATTTTTAACTTGAAGGAAGCTTTGATTAATTCATTCAATAGCACAAATCGAGTGTTGAGGCATCGCCAATAGTGGAACTGGTCCGCACACCCTTCTCTTCTTCTTTGTTGTTCAAAGCTGAGGTACACTCGTTACGTACGCCCAAACTGGGAAACTTGATCCAAGTTTGCCCTGACACAGCAAACCGACTGGGTTGAAGGAAACATGAAGTCTCAATGGTGATTTCGTTTAGAGGTTCTATGATCACCGATGATCGGAGGACTGATATGTCCAAAAGTTACAACTGAGTTGATATGTTCACTTGCCCCAAAGAACCACTCAACCGGGTTGAGAGAGAGAGAGAGGTCAGAGGAGGAAGGGGGTGTCAGTGTGCGTCGAGAGGAAAGGTGTATTTTTACATTCCAATCCTATTTTGCGGCCATTTGGATGGCGTGTAAAAATTCACCAAAATTCGGTGTAAAAGTGATTTTCAATTTTTTTTTTTTACTTCGATCATCGATGTAAAACTCCATCAAAGTAAACAAGGTGTAAAAACTCCGAATCAGCCAACGACTCTTCGTCTCCTCTGATCCTCTCTCTCACCATCAAGCACTTCGCTAGCACCCTCACCGTTGTTCTGCTGGTCACCCCTTCTCTTCCACACCCTCCCTTTCTCTCACTCTTTCTCTTCTTTTCTCACCGTTTTTCACAGATTCGAATGCCCTAATCTCAGAACATAGAGGACGCTCTCAGGTTGTCATCATCCCCATCTCGCAACGAACAGAAGGTACCAGATCTAGAGCTAGCTACATCGCGGCCCTGTTCATGACTACAACCATTACCAATGGCGCTACTCGCATCATTCCTGCAACTCAAATGGGAATGGTACCCTATACACATCGAAACATTCAAATTCAAAACCCTAGCTCTGGCTCCACCACCACCAACATTCTTGCTCCATTGACTCTCTAATCCTTCTTTCTTTACCCCCTTATCGGCATTCCAAGCCAAAGGCTCAGAGCTTCTTGCATTGGAGCCTCCACGTCGTACTTGCCAAACTAGGCTACTCCTCCCAACATGGATTCCACCTCGACTAGGACTACTTGGCCATTTTTGGAACTTGCACTCCCCAGCTGAGTTACTACGTGAATAAGGGGTGCTACTAACCTTCCGAGAAGCCGCTCCTCTAGCGGCCATCTTTGGCCAGTTGCAGCTATTCCCAGCCGAACGTCTCCTGGAGAATGGCCATATATTGATGTTGAGCTCCGCTGCGTTCGCGCCATTGCTACTTTTCCTTTCTTTCTTCGTCTTTGTCTCTGTCTTCATGATTGTTGGTGGTTGTAGAGGATGCCACGGCTGCCACTTTCCTTTCACCCTTCTTGGAAATGTCCCCCCATTGTTTGAATGTCAAAAATATAGGCGGTGACTCGGATAACAAAGCTGCTGACTCTAGTCTTGGCCCAGGCTCTGATTCGGGTTCTGGAGTGTGCATCTCCTCTGCATTGGCTTTGGGTTCTGAGTCAAGTGGGTCCAAGTGGTGGGAAGGGAGGTGGAACGGGAGCAGAACGCCATCAACAAATAATTCGTCAGTAGAGTGGAGGTTGGGTTGTGGGAAGGATAGGTTTCTTACTATCTAGAACTTGAACTCAGGCGAGTTGGAAGCGCTGCTCCTCCTTCCATTGTTGCTGGGTGAGAGAATTTTGTGGGTTGCAGGTGTTTGAGCTTCTGGTTCAATTCTGGGTTTCTCCATGGATGCGATCATGCGAGAGCCGGCCAGAGAGGGAGAGAGAAAGTGTGTGAGAGGGGAGAGGAGGGAAGTGGGGAGTAGTTTTTGTTGTACAGAGGTGGGTGGTGTGAAGTGTTTTTTTTTTCCTCGAGAGTCAGCACATGGTTCTGTGCAGTAATTTTTACATGGGCTTTTATTCCAAAACGGTTGAATTTGGAATTTACAAGCATTTTTAATTCTAGAACACACATAAAAAAATACTCTCATGATTTACACTCATCTTCCAAACGCACAACAGTATAAAATTAAACATTGACCGATTCAACTTTTGTGATGATACATTTGGTCGTTTTTCATTTACATCAGTGTATTTTTGTATTTACACTGAAAACAAACATCCTAAAAAATTTTAAAGTTCATGTGGTATGACATGTTTACAGATTTTGATGAGAATTAGCAGACGCTAACGATAGGGGTAGAGCTAATCAATTGTTAGAAACAATAAGGGTGGTTTAAGGCAATAATTAAACAGTAATGGTATAATTTGTCAATTAGTTAAATAATAGGGTTATAGGGGTAGTTTAAGAAATTTGCTCCATTTATAATGACAATTGTATAAGAAGTCAATTTTTTTTTTCAAATTTCAATGTGCCACATCACCAAGGCGATTCAAGAAACATCAATTTAACATTTCAAGAAACCGCTCCTTTCTTGAACTTCGGAGCTAATCATTGCAAAAATGATTTTTTTTTGAAAAATAGACTACCAAAATGCGATTTTCTTACTGATTCCGTTTATTTGCTGATGTGGTGTGAATGACACATCAACAAAAACGAACGCTTGTGAAACGCTCCTATGCCAAACACCCACTAGATGATCTACAACTAATGATCCAATGTCACTAGTCGTGCAATGAAGTGTTTCAGTATTGTCTTAAAGTACCCCTACTATTTCTAACAATTATCGCACAACTCCCTTCTCCTTAAGTCTCCATCACAGACCGTTTACACGTGTTTGATTTAATTTTAAATTATACCCAAAATACCCTTTCTGATGAAGATCACCACCATCTTCTCTACTCAAACCAAGAGTGACGGCTAGCCTTCCATCCCCTCTCTCTCTCTCTCCCTATTTTCCCCTTTTCCTTTCCATATTTCTTTTCTTCCATTTTTTTACCACCGTTCATTGTCTTCGGATGAGAACAACGGAATTGCTTACATGGACATCTTAACCTCGAAATTGCTGTAGTCCCTATAGCGGCAACGTTGGAAAAAACCAACGGATGACAACCACGATGATAAAGAGAAGAGCTTTGTACCTGGTGAGTTTCAACTTTGCTTTTTGCTTTCAGTTCAGATCGTTCAACTATAGTCATATACATGTCCAATATGTCCTCAATATCATAAATCAGCTGCTTAAGCTCTTCCATCCAAATCTTCACCGAGCGATCTTCAATCTGTTTGTGCTCAGCATCATCCACTGCAGCTTGGATTTTTCTCAACGAACTTTCCAGTTGTTTGCCATACTGGGATTTAATTTCTCTAAGAAGCTACGGATAAGCATTTGCTATAAAAGCTCCCACCGCTTGAACAGGCCTAGCCTCCACCAGTGTCGATTGGGGTGGGACTCTGGTTTTGAGCTTACATGGACATCTTAACCTCGAAATCATGGTTTTTAAAAACGAACCGGTGAGCGAATCAGTCAGGGGTCCGGTTATCGGTTCGAATGGTCTGATCATTCAACTTGAATGGCTGGTTCATTCTGACAAAAGAATAAAAAATTTTAAAATTTTGAAAAACGGTCAAAACCATTCGAACGATTAATCGGCCAGTTCAGCGGTTTTCTGACCAAAATCAACAGTTTTAGGAAAAATAATGAGTGGGGGAAAACGAAACCGATCAGGTGACCAGTTCCCAGTTTTTTCGGTCTGATCCGGTTTTGAAAACAATGCTCGAAATTACTGTGGTCCCTCATGGCGGCAACAAAAACCAACGGATGACAACAACGGTGATAATGGTAGAGGAGGAACCATCATCACCTGAACGGTACTGGTAAACACCGTTTGCAAGGACTAGGCCATCGAGTGGTTTCCTACATTTGGGAGAACAGATTCTGACAGACGTTGAGTGGTTTCCTACATTTCTTGACCGATCTGGTCTCAAGCTAATCATTGATTCTCTTTGTGTTTCTCTGACTTTGTTTCTCTTTCTTATTCCTGTATCATCTTTGAAATGGCGGAAGGACGAACCAGGGATCTCTTTCTCTTTCCTCTTTCTTCTACTCTCATCTTTGAAATGGTGGAAGGATCGAACTTATTAAGCTTGTCTCATCAGGCTTCGACTTCTTCAGGCTGTCCGGTGCTTACCCAAATAGGCGATAGCACCAATGACCCGACTCTAGGTTCCAGTAGAAGCAAGGGGTTTTGATGATTCATCACACTCTACTTAACGAACCACGGACGACAAAAGATTCATTTTACAAATTTAAAGAATAATGATGGACAAGAGTCTTTTTAATCCTTCTGTTAATGGATACTGACAATAAAGAAGATTTAGTTAATTGTTAGAAACAGTAAGGAAAATTTAAGACAATATTGAAACAATAGGGATATAATTAGTCAATTTCCTAAACATTAGAGGTAGTTTGAAAAATTTGCTCAGTATTAAATAATTGGATGTGACTTAAACAAACAGATTGTAGCTCCTAATGCCCGATGCTCAAAACATGAAGTTTGGGTCAACTATCAACAATGTCCCAACTAGCCATTGCAACTGTACATCAAGAACATTTTTACCCATGAATGATATGGGAGATGTTCCCTGTGTGCAGCTGCAATGGTCCGTTGAGACATTGTTGGGAGCATTTTGTTGGTAGCAGATTTATGGCTCCAAGAATTTCCTGGAACTGGAGGTGACAAGCCATCTTGTATCTTGCACTTGATACAAGAAGCGGATACCATTTGACAAGGGTGACTTCAATGTTGTAAACCAACGAAAACTAGCAGTTGGAAAGGGGGAGGTATAAAAATGGGGGAAGGAGGTATTCCACTGGGAGGAGAAAGGACGAATGAACCCTGAATATAGTATTCCTGGACTTTCCATTTGTATCTTCTTGTATCGATACATGGCAGCTTTTCCAATTTGGTCGATACATTGCGATACCACAAGATCTTAATATCATTGAATTCCACGTTCCACTAGCATTTCCATATTCGAGTTTTTACTTTTTATTATATCAGACAATCAGTTGAACCCAATCGAAATATTTCCCAACTCCGGCTGATCATTTCCATCCGATCCTTAAAACATTGAAAATAACCATTATGTCATCGTCATCATCATCGTTTATAGTTCACCCAAGTGGGGTTGACGCAGAACAAATCATATTCCTCCACTCTGCTCGAATGATAGAAATTGTTTTATGCTTTGTTTAAGCCACACAGAGTTAGACGCCAATGGAGACAGACCACACAAGGGGGTGATGGGATTGTAATAAACCTAGACATAATGTTAAGCATGTAAGCGTCCGTTTACGGTTGGAAACTTGGAATCAGAATGGTTTATTCCCATAGCCTGTTTGGTTCAAGACAGGAATCAAAATCGGATTGGAATCATCTGGAATGGGATTGCAAGGGGGAGGGAGGGAGTGACCATTCCACTTCCAATTCAGCTTAACCAAACGGTTGGAATGGGAATGGGCCATTCTGATTCTGATTCCAGACCCCTATTCCCCAAGACAATGTAAAACCTCCAACTGAAATAAATTTTATTTTTATTTAACTACACATTTTCCAATCCGAAATAAACAATGAAGTGAATATTCCTAAATAAATCCTAAGGAGTCAAGCACAACTGTAAAAGCACAGAACCAACGATCCTCTAGCCACCGCAGATCCTCAGATATACCACCAAACCAATACACGAGCATGTTAATGCATGTGTATGGTAAGATGTTTCATCACTAGAAATCATGATTCTTTTATTAACTGCAAACAGAGAGAAGATACCCTTTAGAAATCATGGTAAGTCTGACCCACAGTCCTTTCACTGATTAAAGCATTCAATTCAGTTCGACCCTATGTGCAAATTCTTGTAGTACTGAGGGAAGAACCCTTCAAAACAGAGGCAAGCTTGGAGGGAAGCGAACATGATTCCACTGCCTCTCATAAGAGGCCACATGGCTCCATCCAATTTCATCGAGCAAAGAGAGCTTCAGATCATAGAGCTTCTTTTTTGGGGCCTCCCCATCTTCTTTAATAATATCATTCAGTACCTGTTCCAATGTTCATTTTATAACGAGATTAGGGTAAAACCGTAAAAGGAGATTAAAATTCTGATAGCACTTCCTATATAAAATGAATAATCTCAATAAAAGACAAGCAAAACTATCTAAACCATAAAGCCTCCCAACTTAAAGAGAAAAGGTGATCAAATGATTTATGATCCTGCAGCAGGATGAAAGATACAGGCACTACATAAACAAATGGTTTAATCACTCTGGCATTTTTGTTCTAAACGATAATAACAGATAACAGGGGTGCTTGTGTAAATGACCTTAAGTGCTGTTCCAAGCCTTCCAGAACGCCTCTCACGTACAACTGAAAGCATACCATACTTGGAGGACTGTACATCCACCCATCTCTTTAGTTCTTTGAAATTCTCCTCAAACAGATCTTGCTGCTTACCAGAGTCTGGTGCAGATTCCTGTCTTGCTTGGTCTGAAGCTTCAGTGCTTGCTGTAGTTCCACTCAATTCCTTCTCACCATGCTACAAAGTAAAAATTACAAAACTGATATAACTTTCAAGATCCACAACTATATAATGATTTTCAGACAATAGGACCATAACAAAGCATCAGCTGCCAGATGGAGAGGCTAAAATTACAAACTATAAAGACAACAAAGATACTTCTTTGTTTTATCAAATTGCCAAATACTTTTCTGGCCGTGAGACTAGAAAAATGCTGCAGCAAGAATATGGAAGTACACCACAATCCAAGGTCTTGTGCTCCTTTATTCCGAATACGAGTTTAATTTGAAAACTAGAGGCCAAGGTTTAAAGTATTGGAAAGGCAATTTTAAGAAATGTATCAGGATACGCTATGAAACTCAAATAAATCCTAAAAAATATAGTAATAACAATAAAGTACAAGACTACAAGGTATATATCACAATAAATAAGTTGTTTAAACATTAAAACCTTACTTTAATGGTTCACATGAAGTATGAAAGATCGGGACATAATCGTTAACTGTTGAAAAATGATGGAAAAACTACAATTTGTGCATATATACCTTGATTTTTAGAAAATCAAAATAATTTGTCTCAATATTTGTTAATATATAAATTTTAATAATCAATTTTAGCATTTATTAACAAACATCTAGGGGTGATCATCTCGGTCCAAGTCCAACCCAACTCGGAAATTCCAAGTTTGGAGTTGGATTTCATGTTCAGGCTTGGCGTGTAACATTTTATATTATATAAATATATAATGCATAAAAAAATTATATGCATATTATACGTTATTTAATATAAAATGTGATATATAATATTTTATACATAAAAGACGTAGGCGTGACCTGTCCTATAATACCCCAATAAACATCCACTAAAAAGAAAAAGTTTATTTAAGGATGAAAATGGATAACATTTGAACACCAAAATGGATTTGGGTGTGGTATGGGCATTGTAAAAGTGTGACCAAGGTTCAAATCTTCTTGTGGCCTACTTTAGCTTTTACACCTGTGATTATGTTAATTAGGCATTAGAATAGCATGCCAAATTCAAAATTCAAATACAAACTTGTCTTAAAATTAAAGAGAGAGAAAGAGGGAGGGAGTAATTAATGTAATTATAGTAATTAATGAGAGAGGGAAAGAAATTAATTAGAAGGATTAAAAATAAAAGGAAGATTAATGAGAGTAATTAATGAGAGGGATAGTAATTAATTTGCAATGTATCGGCTGATACATTAGAGTATCGACTTGTATTAGGTCAGTATCAGCCGATACAGACCTGAATCGGTCTCATATCAGCTCGATACAAGCATAAAGGAACGAGACAATTGGTTTCTATATGTTCCGTGTATCAGAGTATCGACTTGTATTAGGTCAATATCAGCCGATACAGACCTGAAGCGGTCTCATATCAGCTCGATACAAGCATAAAGGAACGAGACAATTGGTTTCTATATGTTCCGTGTATCAGACATTTGACGGAACGATAATATCGGTCGATATGTTGCGAAATTTTGAACCTTGCTAGAGGCAATGTCCTGGGGCTGACAAAAAAGGATCCATGGAATGGTATAGGATAAGGAAAAGGCAATGAACAAGACCTAGATGGCTTGATTAGATGAAGCAACTTCGTGCCTTTATACTTTTGGCAGTGGAAAATATGTTTTCTTAAAGCTTGAAAAACTCACAAAATACCGCAAAGAGATAGTTAAAATCTTCTATTCATGATTATTTTGGCAAACAAAGTCTCTTGGGCAACAATGACAACGTGGTAGGCCTAGTCTCTGAACATGGGACACATAGCAAGTTATGTGGTAACACAGCCCATTCATAGGTTAGGTGGCATTGAGAATGTGGTGGGTCCAGTCTCTGACATGGGAAAAATGGTGCATTATGATAGCCTCAGCCCCTCTATAGGTTCTGCTGCTGGCCCAGAATGCTCTGACACATAAATAAATTATTCAAAGATGCTATAACATACGAGTTGCACCATGTAGAACAGATAACACAGGTTCTTAGTTAACCACAATAAATCATCCTTATTTCCAAATTAGCACCAATTACGAAAGAAAGATGTCAGTCAAAAACCATCATTTATGAAAAGACAATAAATAAATGGCCAGATATCAGGAAATGGTGCAATTCCCACCTTTAAAGATTCAATCTCTGCAAGTGCTAATCCCTTTTGGTACAGTGCATCTGCTAACTGGTCACGTATTGCTTCCATCTTCTTTTTGATTTTCTACAATTGAAGCCAGTGGTAAACATGACATGAATTCTCTTGGAAAGAGCAGCACTGAACAATATAAGTTACAGAGTACAAGGATAACATAAACCCTAAAGAGAATAATTGAAGGCAACTATAGGTTAGGGAAAATGCTATAATGTGCTCAGCATTCTTCACATCATCCAAAACTGCCTATATTCCTTTCTTTGTGTTCTTAGACCAAAGGTGGCTGTTTTATCAGATTACCAGAACAAAAATCCTAAATATTTCCCTATACCAAAATGTCTTTGACAGAACCTTAGACATAAAATGGAAAACAAATGTACCTCTGCCTCATCATCTTCAGGATCACTCTTCACTGAAAAATATTTTGCCAAGTCATCTTTGTCAATGCTATTAATTACATCATTCGCTGCATGTATAACCTGCAGAGTGATAGTTCATAGTGAGATATAACGTACTGAGCAAATGTACATCAAACAAATATAAAGGAAAAACCAGAAGTAATGGTAAAGCAGCAATATCAAGACATTACTAGAATACATCTGATTTCTAGGAAATAACCATGGTACTTCCCCTTTCTTTGGTAATATCAAGCAAAGAGTCTTAAACTAAACATGAAAGAGAATTCATTACATTTTTCTCATTCACAGAAAGTGCACTACTTAGTTGGAAATGTAAAATTGACATGAAGGGCAAGGACAAATTGGGTCCATGCAGATTGCATCTTGATTTCACGTCTCCACTTCAATATCTGGCAGACTTCTTTTTCACCTTAATGTGGCATGATGGATTTGAGTATCAACACTTGTCAGCTAAACCTACAAACTGAAAAACTTGAACTCAGGCTAGGCTGAACTCTTGATAGTTCTAAGGCGGCAAGATCAAAGCTGGGCTCACCAAAGCCTGGATCAAGGTCGATTGACTAATTCAACCTTTTTGATATCATGCCCATTCAAGCCCAAATACAGAGCCCATAAACAAAAATTCACAACTAATTTTAGTGATAATAAATAATAGGACTTGTGTTTATTCTATGCATATTATAATGTCTAAATGAGGTGAGATTAAACTGATCTAAGCTCACCACAGCTCAGCTCAGGCTTACTTAGCCGAATGAGCTAAGATTGAGGCTCATGGTTGGCTTGTAAGTCAAAATTTGAGCTCAGGGGCTGAGTCCACACATGAACTAGATCTTTTGACTCATTTACAGCTGTAAAGGAGTTCACTTTCACTTAGAATTGTAAATCACACCTACACCAATTCTGAAAATAAACTAAAAGATAGGAGATGTTGGAAGAAGGGAGAGAGAGTTCAGAAGAAGAAGAAGAGAAGAGGAGAGAAAAAGGGAAGAAAGAAGAAAGCTCAACAATCTTCTCTTCAGTCTCCTAATAATTTTTATTAATCTAATTGTAAAATTTCAGATACAATTACAAGAGTGCCCTCAAATGGGAATCTACTTAATAGACAATAAAAAGAAAGAAAAGTAGCCCAATAAACTAAGGCCCACTAACTGAAATATAACACACTAATAACAGCACCAATTAAATAAAGAAGATTAAGGCTCATTCGACCCATCATCTCTACACTCCCCCTCAAGCAGATTATCACAGTACAACATTAGGGGCTTATCATATGTGATGCCCATTTCTTCTAGAAGGAACCTAAGCCGCAACAACTCTGAAACCCCATGAGCCAACTTCATATGTCCATTCTTAGCAAAGAGGATACCCTTTCCTGGGTCCCCTTCAAGTAGCACAAAGAGGATACCTATAGGAACATGCATAAATTGACTGATTATACTCACGACATATGAGATGTCTGGTCGTGTCATACAAGGATACAACAACTTCCCTAGAAGTCTTCGGAACACTCCCCTGTTGGCAAAGGACTCACCATCATTAGCAAAGAGCCTATGATTTGCATCAGTAGGAGTAGAAGCAAGCTTGGCATCAGTAGGATTTGCATCAGTATCAGCAAAGGACACACACTTCCTCTAGGAGATGAATACACCCTCTTTGGATTGAGCAACTTCAATCCCCAAGAAATACCTCAATTTCCCAAATCCTTAATCTCAAATTCAGAGTTAAGGAACCTCTCGAGGGTCAAAGCTACTTGTGTATCACTACCAATCACAAACAATATGTCAATATCATCCATGGTTCAAAGTATCGACACGTATCAGCCCGTATCGACCAATACGTATAGTTCCGGGACCCCTCCGATATGCCCCTACAGTGGGTGTATCATAGGTCTGACCGGTTCAGGGGGTAGAGGGGACCTAAACCGGCCCCCCTGAACAGGTTGCGAAAAAAAATTAAAAAAAAGGCTCCAAAATGTGTATCGATTCGCCCTATACGCCCCTATCGGCGTATCAGGCGTATCGATATTTTGAACCTTGATATCATCAACATACACAATGAGGAAGGTGACCCTAAACTCTTTCCTCTTCATAAAGAGGGTATAATTTGACTTTGTCTGAGTATAACTAAACTGTTCAAGGACAGCCCAAAATCTATCAAATCATCCTCGTGGATATTGTTTGAGGCCATAGAGTGATTTCTTCAGTTTACGCACCTTGCCTTTCATCTCCTCACTGTACATGCCTAGACGAAGTGGCATATACACCTCTTCAGTCAAATCACCATTCAAGAGGCATTCTTCACATCAAACTGATATAAGGCCCAATTATAATTCACTACCAAAGGTAAAAGAACCCGCACAGAAGTGATATTTTCCACTGATGGGAAAGTCTCCATATAATCTATCCCATTGCCTATGTATAACCCTTGGCAACTAAGTGAGCCTTATACCTCTCAATTGTCCTATCAACATGATACATAATTGTCCTATCTACAATATTCCAAGTATTGTTCTTATGAAGCGCCTCTATCTTAGTCCTCATAGCATCCTTCCATCCTAGGGCAAGTGGTGAAGGACCTATCCTCTCTTCAAAAGTTGGAAGTGCCTGAGACTCAACTCAGAATGCGGGAAAAATTTGTTCATACCTTAGCCTTTGCCTTTAGTACCACCTCTAAACAATAGGATTAGTAAAAACTGGGGGATGAGCAGTAGGAATAGATGAGCTAAGAGGACAAGATCCAACTGGATCAGATGAAACCACAAACGATTCAATGCAAGACTCAATAGGAACTGACAAAGGAAGTGAAGAAGAAAGCAATTCAATGGAACTCTTTCCCTCAAAAGAATGACAGTAAAAAGAAACTTGGCAAAAGCAACATCCATAGAAACAAACCAGGTGCCACTAATGAGATCGAAACAACAATAATCCTTCTATGTGGAGGCATAACCAAAGAAAATACACCTCCGAGCTTTGGATTCAAATTTGTCTATGAGAGCTACGAATGTAAACATAATAGGTACAACCAAAGACACACGGTGGAATGGAAAAACATCAGCATTAGGAAAGAGCACCAATGGGAGATTTGAACCCCAAAACTCAAGAAGGCATGCGGTTAAATGAGATAGGTAGCTGTCATAATGACATCACCCCAAAATTTAATAGAAACATGAGAGGCAAAAAGGATACTCTTGGCTGCTTCTACAACATGGTGATTTTTCCTCTCCACTATTCCATTTTGTGAACTTTGATAGACAACCCCAAGTTGTAAGGTCTTACTCAAAATATTCATTAGCATTATCTGAGTGGAAAAGGGAAATTTTGTCTCTACTACATAAAAATCGATAGGTTATAAATAAATGGGACATACTAGTCATGTGGTCAAAAGCACGAGAATCTATTATCCAAGAGATCCTATGATTACCTAAGATAGAAACATGATTTGTAGTGGCACGAATACATGAGTAGGCATACTGAAAAAGAGTTGTTGCCTGAAGGAGTAGGAGCTCTAGCAATAGATTCTAAGTGGCCGATGATGCAGCCATACTTCTCATACTCTAGTGGTTGCAAGCTATTCCCTCCCCCATAGACTTCTCATCCCTGGACCCTTTCTTAAACTCAGAAGAAGTGGCTACATTAGCATTGGCACCTTTTCCACTCCCATTCTTCATACCATTATTAGTGTTCTTGAATCAAGGAGGTAAGAGCTCTGGATGTTGCTTCCAACAGGCATCCTTCATGTGCTTGGGCTTCTTACAGTACTCACACAATACATCTTTCTTCTCAATGGTGCCCCTTTGCTAGAATGTGGTCAGCTCATTCTACTCTCCTCAATATCATTCTACTATCCAGATTCTGTAATCTAGACCTATTTCCTACTCTCCTCACCACTAACCATAGCATAAGTCTGAGATAGGGTCATCTCATCCTTTGCTAGAATGTTTTGTTTGATTATCATATTCAAGGTTGTGTCTAGTACGGGACTCAAAGAACTGATTCCTCTCTATTAACTCCTTATGAGTCTTAGCATCTTTAGTGCACACACAATAGTCTTCATTAGATCAATTTCTTGCCAAAGGGATTTCAGCACTAAGAAGCAACTGAGG
Organism: Nelumbo nucifera; assembly: GCF_055504915.1. Lineage (NCBI taxonomy): Eukaryota > Viridiplantae > Streptophyta > Magnoliopsida > Proteales > Nelumbonaceae > Nelumbo > Nelumbo nucifera. The sequence goes on along the minus strand of NC_142649.1, from coordinate 185,520,629 downwards.
GCTTCTCCTTCTATCTTAGATTATTCACATCATTCTTTAGTTTGTAGGCCCCAACAACATTCAATTTTTTAGAACAAGTCTATGTAACACTATCACACACCTCCTTTGCAGTGTCCATTCACAGGTAGTGCTGATTGATATAAGGTTGCATGAAATTTACTTACCAGCCTATAATCATAGTTTTCCTACATCCACCTTTCATAGGCAGGGTCATCCTCCTTGGGTTGCTTCTTATTCCTAGTGATGTACCTCTATTTCCCTTTACTGTAGACATAGATCTTAATTGATTAAGACCATGCTAGATAATTGGTTTCGTTTAACTTCATTGCAGTTATTGCCCCAAATAGAGTTTTCACTGACCCTCCCTGGCCAAACCTAGAGTTTGTAGGTTGTATTGGCTCACCTCCACTTTCCTCCATTAGCTAAGTAGAAACAAAAGAAAATAAAAATAGGGTGTTACTAATCAAGAACCATTGTCCTAAAAACAATCTACTCTTCAATCACCTAAAACTAGGGTTTCACAGAACATGCCTACCCAAGAGGAAGAGAGAAAGCCTAGCCGCTCCTACCAGGAACTCCATAATCCTACAACCTAGATCAACCTTAATATTGGTCAAGAAACTTCCCTTCTAGCCCCAAGCACAAGCTTCAAACTGTGTCAAGACCCCTTAGTTCAAATTCTCCACTTGGAGAGAGTTTTCGGGAAACTTTCCAAGAACCTGTCTTGGGCCTCAAACAAAGACTGTATTCTTCTCCAAAATCTTCTCAACAACGCTGTATATGCTGTCAATCAATTAGCCAATCAGTTCACCATACACTGTGTATAGGCCTAAAAGAAACCAAAGAAGGTACGAACTTGCTCTAATACTAAGTTGTAAATCACTCCTACACTAATTTGAAAATAAACCAAAAGAAAGGAGAAGATGGAAGAAAGAGTGTTCAAAAGAAGAAGAGAAGAGAAGAAAGGAAAGAAAGAAGAGAGCTCAACAAACCTCTCTTCAGTACCCTAATAACTTTTGTTAATCTGATTGTAAAATTTCATAGACAATTAAAGAGTGCCCTCAATAGGGAGATGCTTAATAGACATTAAAAGAAAGAAAACTGGCCCAATAAACTAAGGCCCACTAACTGAAACATAACACACTAATAACGGCACAAATGAACAAAGAAGATTAAGGCCCACATGGCCCATCATACATACCTCTAAATGAATGTTTCCTCTTACCAACCAATGATACGACCCCAACAATATGGTGGTCCATATCAGATTAGGAGAAAACTCAGCTATGAACAAAAGAGGTCTCCATCAAGGTTAGAGTGGAACAAGGTTAGATTGGCACTCCAACTTTGACATGGACTCTATTCTCATTCAATTTGATCTATTTGTAGCCCTAGAAGGTCAGTAACAACTAAAATATGTTAAGGACATCCGAATCCAATCAAGTTTCCAGTTTCAACTACAAATTGCAAAGGACATCATTCTTGTTTTTTTCCTTTCTGTTATGTGATAGCAAATTCAGAACTTTTTTTCTTTGAACAGATAACCAAAACTGTATAGCAATATAAATAATACATCTCTGCCCCCCCCCCCCCCAAAAAAAAAAGTATAAATTATACATCTTCGATAGAGTAGAAATCTACTGAATTAAAAAATATGAAAGAAAAGTAGTTTCTTGAAGAGAGAAGGAAGAGAGAAGAGAAGTTGAAAAGAAAAGAAAGCAAAAAATCTGAACGCCCCCTTCACTTATTAATTATACTAAAAATAATAGAACAGTACAAAGACAATTGTGCCCTTATAGGGTGGCAAAACATAAAACAGCATATATAACACTCAAAAACATAATAAAATTTGGACTCACATAACTACTGTGGTCCCCACATCCTATCTAACAACTAACATAAAACATCTACTCAGAAAAACATCATAAAACTGATTAATCTTCAACACTCCCCCTCAAGTTGGGAGTAAATGTCACACATTCCCAACTTGCGTAGATCATGTTTAAGCTTGTTCTTTGCCACCCCTTTAGTGAGAACATCAGCCAACTGCAACTCTGAAGAGACATAAGGCAAACAAATTTCTCTGGTTGTTACCCTTTCTCTTATAAAGTGTCTATCAACTTCAATGTGTTTTGTCCTATCATGCTAAATTGGATTGCGGGTAATATTGATTGCAGCCTGATTGTCACAGTATAACATCATAGGTTCCTCTGCTTTCACCCCAATCTCACTCAAAAGAGATCTAACCCAAAGAAGTTTTGAGACACCACGAGCCATGAATCTATACTCAGCCTCTGCACTTGACCTTGCCACAACTGCTTGCTTCTTACTCTTCTAGGAGATCAAGTTTCCACCTACAAAGGTACACACTCCTGATGTACACCTCCTGTCATCTAAGCATCCGGCCCAGTCTGCATCTGTATAGAATTCTAGCTTCAGATTCTCATGATTTGAGAAAAGAATGCCTCTGCCAAGATGCTTTTTCAGATATGCAAGTATTCTCTCAATAGCTTCCTAGTGTTGAACCCGAGGTGCATGCATGCATTGACTCACAACACTGACAGCATAAGAAATATCTGGTCGTGTCATACACAAACACAGCAATCGGCCCACCACTCGTTGATATCTCCCCACATCCTTTACCAACTCACCATCCACACCATTAATTTTGTGATTTGGATCAATAGAAGTGTCTGCTGGTTTGGTCCCCAACTTCCCAGTCTCCTGTAGTAGGTCAAGTACATACTTTCTCTGTGAAATGAAAATCCCATGCTTAGATCTTGCATCTTCAATCCCCAAGAAGTATTTGAGCTCACCAAGATCTTTGATCTCAAATTCTTGCTGCAATGATTTTTTGAGATCATCAATCTCCTCCAGATCATTTCCTATCACCACTATATCATCCACATACACAATCAAAATTGACACCAGAGAGCATTTCTCCTCTTCACAAAGAGGGTGCGATCAGACTGTGTCTGTGTGTATCCAAAACGGATGAGTGCCCTTCTGAACCTATCAAACCAAGCCCTAGGTGACTGTTTCAGTCCATACAGGGATTTTCTGAGTCTACACACCTTTCCATACAGAGATTTTCATAAAAGCATGTTGGAATGTCGATATATACCTCCTCCTGTAAATCACCATTGAGGAAGGCATTTTTGACATCAAGCTGAAACAAGGACCATGAATAGGTGGCCTGCTAGAGATAAAAGGATACAAACTAAACTCATCTTAGCTACTGGTGCAAAGGTTTCCAGATAATCAACACCATAGGTCTGAGTATACCCTTTTGCTACCAACCTTGCCTTGTACCTCTCTATCTTGCCATCGGCCTTATACTTCACTGTGAATACCCATCTACATCCGACTGTCTCCTTGTCAAGGGGGAGATCAATTATTTCCTAAGTTTGGTTTTTGACCAAAGCATCCATCTCATCTTGCATGGTTATTTTCCACTCAGGTTTGGAGAGAGCCTCTGTAAAATTCCTGGATATAGACACAGAATCCAGGGAAGAAAGAAAAGCACGATAGGGGAGGCAATGCAAAGATCAAGGTTAGTGGGATCAGCTGCAACAATGGTGTTAGAGGCAGGAACATTATCATCAGAAAACATAACAAGCTCAGGCTCAAGAGGAATACTTGGAACTGTATCTGTCGAATCTAGAGTTTCAGAAGGACTGACAGAGAGTGGTGTGGGTTGAGGATGTGTGGAGTCAGCCATCATCTGCCGGCACTAATATTTCTGTGAGGCTGCCCGTAATGGCTCGAGTAATGAAACTGGAGGTGCAAGTGTTGGCTGAACTGATGGAGGCACCAAAGAAACAGGAAGAGGAACAAATTGTGAGTTCTCCCCAAAACTCTCCTCTTGAGGAGAACCACTCGAGAAGAAGAAGGTGGATTCAAAGAAGGTAACATCCATGGTGACAAATCTGCTCCTCGACACTAGGTCATAATAGCAATACCCTTTTTGGTTCTGAGCATACCCAAGAAAAACACATTTCTTGGCCTTAGGATCCAATTTCTTGCGATAAAAGCCAAGAATGTGAACAAAGAAAACACAACCAAAAACCCTTAGAGGTATATGAAATATCTCTCCTTCTAGAAAAAGAAGACTAAATGGCACCTTAAACCCCAAAATCCGTGAAGGAACACAATCAAATGCACGGCTGTAAGAAATGCATCTCCTCAGAATTGCACAGGAACTGAAGCACACACCATGTAATTCTCTTGCACCAATCGGGAAGAGTTTGTATCAGGTTTCTTCTCCTCCCCAATTCCACGGGCACCAATAGCCATCTTAGCTGATTATGCCCACTCCAAAAAAATTGCACCATCAAGTTTTACTGTAGTAATGATCCTAGACCCAAAAATATCACTACTACCTCCAACACCCAATCCCATAGTACCGGTAGATTTCATCTTGGTATTCCAACTCTCCATCTTACTTCAAATAGTTCAACAGTAAGAAAAAATAGATTGGAGACCTTCAAAAATTAATTTAATATCACACACATAGTAACCAACCCTTCCGGAAGAAGAAAACCTTAGCTGGAGAGAAATCTCTCTCCTCCCCATGCCTCCCAACAGAGAGAAGAGTGAACCGATCGCTCTAGGAGGCACAGAAAATTCTAGAAACCAAGCCACCCTCTTTAAAAAATCAAAAGAAAACTAACAATAGTTGGGCGCCCAAGATCAGATCAAAAACAAAGAGTCCAACTTTTCTGGGACTCTTCCCCGTACTCCAGTTCTTCCTGATTTTGATGTCGATCAGTAGATCACCTTCTTGATGAGAGAAGGAAGAGAGAAGAAGAAGAAGAAGAAGAGAGAAGAGAAGTTGAAAAGAAAAGAGAGAAAAAAATCTGGTCGCCCCCTTCACTTATTATTTATACTAAAAATAATAGAACAATACAAAGACAACCATGCCCTTATAGGGCGGCAAAACATAAAACAACATATATAACACTCAAAAACATAATAAAATTTGGACTCGCATAACTACTGTGGTCTCCACCTCCTATCTAACAACTAACATAGAACATCTACTCAGAAAAACATCATAAAATCGATTAATCTTCAACAGATAGAATATACAATTCAAAAAATGCATAAACATAATGCCTCAGCCCACTTTCAAAACCTTATGTAGTCAAAAGATTATCTCTATACAAATTGTATCCCTCCCAAACTTGATGCAACTCTAAGCTTGATTTAGTTTATTTTTCTTGAAACCCACCTAATTTGACTGAAATAAAAACATGGATATCCCCTAAAAATTGCCAAAAGAAAAGTTAGACATGGATATCCACTAGTATGTCTGCTATAGACAAATGAAAGATTCAGTAGAAATCTGTCGAATTCAAAAATATGAAAGAAAAAGAAGTAGTTTCTTGAAGAGAGAAAGAAGAGAGAAGAAGAAGAGAAAAAGAGATCTTGAAAAGAAAGAGAGCAATAATCTAGTCGCCCCCTTCACTTCATATTTATATTAAAAATATAAGAGTACAAAGACTACTATGACCTTATAGGACGGCAAAACATAAAACAACATATAAAAGACTCAAATAAACAATAAAATTTGGACTCACATAACTGTTGTGGTCCCCACTTCCTATCTAACAACTAACATAAAACATCTACTCTTAAAACAACACAAAACTAACTAATTTTCAACACTCCCCCTCAAGTTGGGAGTAAATGTCACACATTCCCAACTTGCGTAGATCATGTTCCAACTTGTTCTTTGCAACCACTTTAGTGAGAACATCAGCCAACTGCAACTCTGATGAGACATAAGGTAGGCAAACTTCTCTAGTTGTTACCCTTTCTCTTATGAAGTGCCTATCAACTTCAATGTGTTTTGTCCTGTCATGCTGAATTGGATTGTGGGCAATATTGATTGTTGCCTCACTGTCATAGTATAGCATCATAGTTCCTCTGCTTTTATCCCAATCTCGCTCAATAGGGATCTAACCCAAATTAGTTCTGAGACACCATGAGCCATGGACCTATACTCAACCTCTGCACTTGACCTAGCCACAACTGCTTGTTTTTTACTCTTCCATGAGATCAAGTTTCCACCTACAAAGGTGCGTACTCCTGATGTAGATCTCCTATCATCTAAACAACCTTCCAAGTTTGCATTTGTATAGGATTCCAGCTTCAGATTTTCATGATTTGAGAACAGGATACCTCTGTCGGGGTGCTTCTTCAGGTATGCAAGTATTCTCTCAATAGCTTCCCAATGCTGAACCCAAGGTGCATGCATGTATTGACTCACAACACTGACGGTATAGGAAATATCTAGTCGAGTCATACACAAATATAATAGTTGGCCCACCATTCTTTGATATCTCCCCAAATCTTTTACCAACTCACCATCCACAGCATTAATTCTATGATTTGGATCAATAGGAGTGTCGGCTGGTTTGGTTCCCAACTTCCCAGTCTCCCGCAATAGGTCCAGTACATACTTTCTCTGAGAAATGAAGATCCCATGCTTGGACCTTGCAACCTCAATCCCTAGGAAGTATTTGAGCTCACCAAGACCTTTGATCTCAAATTCTTGCTGCAATAATTTTTTGAGAGCATCAATCTCCTTTAGATCATTTCTTGTAACCACTATATCATCCACATACACAATCAGAATTGAAACAAGAGCACCTCTCCTTTTCACAAAGAGGGTGTGATCAGACTGGGTTTGTGTGTACCCAAAACAGGTAAGTGCCCCTCTGAACCTGTCAAACCAAGCCCTAGGTGACTGTTTCAGGTCATACAATGATTTTCTGAGTTTACACACCTTTCCTTTACCAACATTTTCATAAAAACCTGTTGGAATGTTCATATATACCTCCTCCTGCAAATCACCATTGAAAATTGCATTTTTAACATCAAGCTGAAATAGGGGCCATGAAAAGGTGACTGCTAGAGACAAGAGGATACAGACTGAACTCGTCTTAGCCACCGGTGCAAAGGTTTCCAAATAATCAATGCCATAGGTCTAAGTATACCCTTTTGCAACCAACCTTGCCTTGTACCTCTCTATCCTGCCACCGGCCCTGTACTTCACAGTGAACACCCATCTGCATCCGATTGTCTCCTTGTCTGGAGGAAGATCAACTATTTCCCAATTTGGTTTTTAACCAAGGCTTCCATCTCTTCTTGCATGGTTGTTTTCCACTCAAGTTTGGAGAGAGCCTTAGTAACATTCCTGTGCATAGACATAGAATCCAAGGAAGAAAGGAAAGCTCGATAGGAGGGTGATAAGGCATTGTAGGAGAGATGGTGTGAAATGCAATGGGCTATACACTTTCTCTTCCGTTTGCGAAGTGCATTGGGAAATCAAGGTCAGTGGGGTCAACTGCAACAATAGTGTTAGGTACAGAAACATTATCATTAGAAAAAATAATAGGCTCAGGCTCAAGGGGAATACCTGGAACTGTATCTACTGAATTTGGAGCCTTGGAAGGACTGATGGAGTGGTATGGGTTGAGCATGTGTGGAGTCAACCATCGTCTGTTGGCGCTGATATTTCTGTGAGGCTACCCGTAGTGGCTCAGGTAATGGAACTGATGGAGGTGTTGATGGAACTGATGGAAGTGTTGATGGTAAAACTGGGGGCACAAAGGAAACAGGAAGAGGAACAGACTGTGAGTTCTCCTCCCCAAGATTCCCCCTGAGGAGAACCACTCGAGAAAAAGGTGAATTCAAAAAAGGTAACATCCATAGTGACAAATCTGCTCCTCGACACAGGGTCATAACAATACCCCTTTTGGTTTTGAGCATACCGAAGGAAAACACATTTCTTGGCCTTAGGATCCAATTTCTTACAATGGGGGCCCAAAATGTGAACAAAGGAAACACAATCAAAAACCCTCAGAGGCATGTAAAACATTACCCCATCTGAAAAAGAAGGATGAATGGCACCTTAAACCCCAAAGTTTGTGAAGGAACACAGTTAATCAAGTGTACAGCTGTAAGAACTGCATCTTCCCAGAAATGGATAGGAACTGAAGCACACACCATAAGACTTCTTGCCACCTCCACAATGTGTATTTTTTCTCTCTGCTACACCATTCTGTTACAGTGTATATGCACAACTGATCTTATGAATTATACCATGTTCCAAAAAATATGTAGTCAAATCCTTCTCAAAATTAGGTGTCAACGGTATTCGAAAATCCGATATTTGACATAATTGAATCGAATTCAAATAATTCAAATATCTAATCAATCGAATTCAGATATCCTATTCATACCGAATAGTTAATCGGATTCAAATTCGGATATGATCTGATTCGATTCAATAAATATCCAAATTCGACTGATTATTTAATTCTTATATATAATATGTAAAATGTTTTATATAATTTATATATATAATTAAGTTATATAAATAATTTATATCTTTATATACTTTATATCAATAAAATATTTATTTTATATATTTATTAACTATCTAAAATAATTAATTAATCAAATTTGAATCGAATCAAAAATCGAATATTTAATCAGATTCGAATTTGGATATTAATTTTCAATATCCGTCGGATATCGAATCGAATTCGGATATCGGGTTCGAATTCAGATATTGCCTAATCTGATTCGGATTCGATCCGTTTACACCCCTACTCAAAATACTCACTGGCATTATCTGATCTGAAGGCCTTAGTTCTCACTCCAAATTGTGTGAGAACCATTTGGTGGAACTGTCATACCAAGTTAGGAATCTCACCATGGGATCTCATCAAATATGTCCAAGAGTACCATGTATAACCACAAACAAGAGGAAATAACGGTAGCCACCCATGGAAGGAATATGATATGGTCCCCATACATCAGTGTGAACAACATCAAAAGCAAAAGCACTTCTTTTAATACTTTGTTTAAAAGAATGTCTACAATGTTTTCCCGATTGACAACTTTCACACTCCAAGGTAGATAACTGGACAGACTCAAACAACTTTTGAAAAAGAAATTTTAAAGAACTAAAAGAAAGATGCCCCAATCGATTATGCCAGAGCATAATTTGACTCATTGACTCCGATCCACTACTACTACTACTGCTAACATGACGGCTCTGATGTCTCAGAATCCCATCCAGAAGGTAGACTCCATTCACCTCACAACCACTCCCATTCATCTTCTTTGATTCCAGATCATGCAAAACACAATTACCAGGAAGGAAGGTCACTGAACAATTCAAAATTTTTATCAAAGAGCTAACAGAAAGTAGGTTGGTATGAAATCTAGGGACATGTAAGACAGAAGATAAAGCAATGTCATTGGTCACTCCAATTGTCACCTTCTGCTATAGAGAATATGTGAACCATCTTCTATAGAGACTTTATCTCTACTAGAGCACAACTGATAAGAACTGAAAAGGGTAGGTACATTAGTCATGTGCTCAGATGCTCCTCAGTCTATAATCCAGGGAGGTCCCTCCTTACCTAAAGTGGATGCAAAATTTGAAGTTGCATATGAACTACCTGTATGAGCAAAAGAGGTGGTGTAGTTGGCCCCTGCACTTTGTTGTCCATCTGAAAGGCTATAACCAGTTGTATCTTTCTTGCTCATAAGTTGTCCAAACCTCTCCCATTCTGTTCTAAATGTTGCTACTACAATGGATTCCCAATCAGTTTGGGAAAGGGGGCCCGAAGAATCACCTGTAGTGGCCACATTTGCATTTCCCCTATTGTTCTTGATCCGAGCAGGCATGAGATGTGGATGGAGCTTCCAATGTCTCTGGTATGCTTAAGTTCTTACAATAATCACACACCAAGTCCTTATACTCCCTCCTAGTCTCACTGTTGTTAGACAGTGTATGCCCTTAGCTCCAATCAACATTATGTACATTATGACATTTATTGTAAATGAATAAAGTACATATTTGATTCATGTTATTATGGTGTGTTTCTGTGTAATACCCTAAAACTAGACATATATGAGACTCATGTTAGTTTAGAATCTTCACAGCCGTTGGATAGATTTGGGGAGATTTATCCTGCCAAGGTTAACAGTGATGTAACGCCAAGTTGGTTGGGGTGGCTTGTCTCAGCTGCCAGGGTGGGACTTGAGGTACATGCAATGTGAGTTTTCTTGAACCCTGAACTGGACCAAAATTCCAGTATTGCTTTGGACCTTGGAGATAGATGGGCAAAACTGGAATGTTACACCTGACCCTAGACTCGATTATGATACTGCACTAGGTTTCGGATTGGGTTGTCTTTGATATGCCAATCAGTGAGATCCTTGGAGGGGGTCAAAACCTGGATATGTTGGGACAGTCCAAGAACTCATCTGAGTGGGTGATCATAGTGACAGGATCAGCCCCTTTGTCGGACAAAGTGAATGATCGGGGATGCACTCTCTCTGAAGGAAACCTAAACTACCGGCAGTTGATTTCAACCGTTGAAATTTGTTTTGCAAAATATATTTATATAGAGATATACATATATATATATATAGATCGGGGATATATATATATTATGGTTTCAAAATGTTTGCAAAAGGTTTTAATTCCCGGGATCCATGTGAGTAGAGAGTGCAACACTACAACTTGCAGCCGAGGGAGAGGTCTTCTCTTGTCAGGCAGTGTTTGATCATTATGGGCTGAGAGGTTAAGTGTAAGACCATTGAGGATTATACCTGATAGGCTAATCTAGCATTTGCCCACAGTCCTTGGGCCTTCATAAGATGGCTAGACCCAAGGACCATTTAGTGTAAATGTTGGGCCCATTAAGAGCCCATAGTGATGGACTCAGGGGTTCACTGTATTCAGCAGTGAATTCGGCCAGCCTTGTAATAGAGGCTAGGCTGAACCCATGTGGCTGATGTGTAGATCAATGATAGGGTCCCACGCCATACAAAGAGAGCCAAGCTAGTCAGCATTAAAGAGGAAGTGAGCCTGAAAGCTTAATGGGCCTAAAAGCCCATTTCGAACTTGGTTAATTAGATTAATTAAATAAGGGTGGATCTGGGATTTCGATCAATAGATAAGATAAGGGATTATCCTTATCCACTTAAAGAGTCCATATCCAAATAAAGATTTGGATCAATGGAACTCCTAGTTTGATTAGGAAGGTTGATCTTTATCTGCAGTTAAGATAAGGGATTATCCTTATCACTTAAAGAGTCCAGATCCAAATAAAAGATTTGGATTAGGAAACTCCTAATGGGATTAGGAAATTCTCTTTAAGGCTATAAATAAGAGGGCAGGACAAACCTCCAAAGACACATTCGCTGAATATAGAGAGAAGACAACACAGTTAGACTGCTCTTGCCTTCTGCTTTTTTTCTTCCTGCTCTTGCCGCCCCACCCTGTTCGATCTCCAGTTCTTGGATTGGATCAAGATTTGATCTTGATATTGTTTTTTGCCAGAAGAAACAATTTAGAAGTTGCGCTCACTGTCCCATTCAATTCTTGTTGAAGAATCACTAGTTCTTGGTGAAGAACTACTTGCTGATCCTACCCCACCCTAAGTTGTGTCATCTTCAGTGAAGGAAGGATTTGGTACTATCTTTGGGCTTGAACACCTACGTTGGGAGGAGCATTCTTGTGTGGATTCTGTATCAGGTATATCCCTCCCTTATTTTGGTTTCAGATTTGGTCCAGTTTAGTTACAAGAACTATTCTTCCTGCTCTTGCCGCCCCACCCTATTCGATCTCCAGTTCTTGGATTGGATCAAGATTTTATCTTGATATTGTTTCTTTCCAGAAGAAACAATTTAGAAGCTGCGCTCACTATCCCATTCGATTCTTGCTGAAGAATCACTAATTCTTGGTGAAGAACTACTTGTTGATCCTACCTCACCCTAAGTTGTGTCATCTTCAGTGGAGGAAGGATTTGGTACTCTCTTTGGGCTTGAACACCTACGTTGGGAGGAGCATTCTTGCGTGGATTCCGTATCAGGTAATCCCTCCCTTATTTTGGTTTCAGATTTGGTCCAGTTTGGTTACAAGAACGAACCTTGAAAATGCAGTTTTCTAAATTGGGAATAGGATTCCCGGATGGGAGTAAAGAAATTTTTGAAATTCCATCCAACCTTCCTGCAAGGTTCGGCCATCCATATGATGGATCTCCCATTCCTTCAACTGCTCCCCCTGTCTCCATTCAGCTTAGGTTTGGTTGTACTAACCATAGCTGACTGATCAATCCCAGGTTGTCTCAACATGACATTCCTCCTGCTCTCCTCTCCAGAAACAATGGCATAGGCTTGAGAGAGTTGCCACTCTCTCTAGAAAGGATATGTTGCCTAGCAATGTCGAATTCAAGGGTTGATAGGTTGCAGCATCATTTACACTTTACCATACCACTGTTTCTAAGTGATCTATCTCCTACCAAACGGTTTTCAGCATTGAAAGATACATGGCAAGGGTTTATCTCCCTATTTTATACTAATCACCTAATTCCTTAACTAATAGGCTCTGGCTACATTCTGCTTCCGAGAATAGGTTTCAGTCACTCCATCCCAAATCTCCTTTGCAGTATTAGCCCATAGAAAATTTTTGCCAATGTAAGGTAACATAGAATTACACAGCCAGGACATTACCATGTAATTCTCCTGCACCCATCGAGAAGAATCTGTATCAAGTTTCTTCTCCTCCCTAGTGATGTACCCTAATTTTCCACAGGCACCAATAGCCATCTTGGCTGATTGTGCCCATTCTAAATAATTTGTACCATCAAGCTTTACTGTAGTAATGATTCCAAACCCAAAAAATATCACCACTATCTCCAACACCCAGTCCCATGGTACTGGTGGATTTCACCTCGGTACTCCAACTCTCCATCTTACTTCAAACAGTTCAACAGTAAGAAAAAACTAGGTTGGAAGGCTTCCAAAAACAATTTGGTTTCACACACATAGAAACAAACCCTTTCGGAAGAAGAAAACCCTATTCAGAGAGAAATCTTTCTCCTCTTAGTGCCTCCCAATAGAGAAAAGAGTGAATCGGCCACTCCAGGAGGCCCAGAAAATTCCAAAAACTTAATCGCCCTCTACAGAAAAGCAAAAGAAATCTAACAATACCAGAGCGCCCAAGATCAGATCAAAAACAAAGAGTCCAACTTTTCTAGGACTCTTCCCCGTACTCCAGTTCTTCCTGATTTTGATGCCAAAACGAAGATCACCTTCCTGATGACTAGATCCCATAAAAAAATCCAAGAACTGGGCAATCTAATAGCAGATCGATCAGCCCTTTATTACTTCATGCAGTCAGCTGATCTAGGGCTGCATGAGAATACATCAAGAATCCTAGCCGAAGCTCTGATACCAAGTAGAAATCTGCTGAATTCAAAAATATGAAAGAAAATAAGTAGTTTCTTGAAGAGAGAAGGAAGAGAGAAGAAGAAGAGAAAAAGAGATCTTGAAAAGAAAGAGAGCAATAATCTAACCACCCCCTTCACTTAATATTTATATTAAAAATATAATACAAAGACTACTATGCCCTTATAGGGCGGCAAAACATAAAACAGCTTATAAAAGACTCAAATAAACAATAAAATTTGGACTCACATAACTGTTGTGGTCCCCACTTCCTATCTAACAACTAACATAAAACATCTACTCTTAAAACAACACAAAACTGACTAATCTTCAACAGATTCTAGTGGTTTCTTTAATCTTTGTGTAGCAGAAATATAAAATTTAATAGAATCTTGAATATCCCAAGATTACATCCATGGTGGTGTACGAAACCCTAGTTTCAAAAACTGAAACTAAAACATACCTTTAGTGAAGTTCAAAATACTCTAGTGGAGTTCCTGAATTCAGCTTTGATTCAAATCTGCAGCCTCAGAAGTGTTTGGCATCCAAGAATAATCCACATGAAACAACATGATCCAAGAGAATAAGGAAGAGGGTGAAGGAGGGACGGCCCCAAGATTGTGCTAGCAATCCTTTTCTTAGATTAGGGTTTTGTCTAGCAGAAACAATGACTCCTTAAACCCTAGGGTCACCCCATGCACTCTTTTTCTAGAGCTTATCTCATAAGTTATGCTCCTATTACCATTAGGAGATCTTATCTCATAAGCAATGTTTTAAAATGTGGAGGCACGATGCGAGGCGTTCCACTACCTAGAGGCGTGAGGCGTAAGCCTCCTGAACACAAGAAGGCATAAGCCTCCTTGTGAGGAGGAAGGAGGAGGAAGGGGGGATCTCATTTTTCTTTATTCTTAATAAAAATCTTTTAGACATGAAGAATAAAGATGCATAGCACTAGTTGAAAGGGAGGTCTTGTTGAGGAGGAGGAAGAATAGGAAGGGGGGATCTCATTTTTCTTTATTTTTAATAAAAATCTTTTATATTAAGAAGAATAAAGATGCATAGGGGTTTCTTTTCCCAAAGTAGCAAATAATGCCAAACTCCTTCAGTATCCCAAAAGGAACTCCATCCATATGAATTGAATTGAAACTCTTTTAATTCTCCCTTTAATGTGAATATTGATCATGATTCATAGGGGTTTCACAGATCATGAGTGACACCTAGCATATGTCATGACCACCCTAATGGTTTGAATTCGGAAAACTGAACCCTTTCCATCTACAATTACCATGCAGTCGGATCCTTCTATCATGCAATGTCTTGAAAGAGCAAAGGGCCATGGTGAATATGTCAAACGTACTAGCTCAATCATATGTCTCACTAAATTAATGATGACCCATATGGTGATAGTTGGAACTCTTTCAATAAACCATACTACCTTGGCCAAGGACTTCTTGAGTGATAGATTCCATTTTTGTGTATTCATACCCCTCTATGCATAAGAGCTAACACATGCATGCTTAAATCCCTTGGTTAGGGTATAAGTGTTTGCACAAGATATCAACAATGCCTCACCTGTAAAGATCATCTACATGACTAAGATGATACAAACAATTATTGACAATTCATTGCATGCAACTATTCTACTAATAGGTCAAGCTTAGTGAATTTGTTCACCCACATATGCTTTAGTGTCTTCACACAGGTAACTTGAGATTCATCACTCCTTAAGGTAAACATAATATGTGTCAGTCTATCCAGATCATCAAAGCCCCCTTGATAATCCATTGACTGGGAACTATTTTAGGATCTTGTACGAATGATAGACCTATCTCAAATTCTCAACACACTTATGAATATACCAGCTTGACAAAGATATTATGGACTATTGATGTAATCATAAGCAAAAAGATATGAATGAAAACTGCCTAATTTGTATTGAAATATGAATAGTAAAAGATTGCCCTTTTACATTGTCATTAGATTGTCTTATGGCATGTGCCTTTCATCCCACTTTAGAAAAATCCCAAAAATCTTGGTTCCTCAATAATTTCCAAGATAACTTCCATTAATTCGACTTCACCATCAATCATGAGAAGCGATAGGCTGCATTATCCATTAATCCATGGATAATGAATTTTGCCTTTATTGTCCATGGAACCAAGGCCTAATGGAAATGTATTTAACTGTCTTGTTGAAGCATTGGCAATGCTAATCTTGAGTAACGACATTTTCCTTTTCCCAATAGAGATTGTTGAGTTGATTGTCCAATGGAATCAAAGCCATTGGAGTTGAGTAACTTTTTCTTGGTCCATCTTGTGCAGACAGAAGCCTTAATAGGGTGCTATAAGAGCATTAGAGTAGATCATGAATCGTATCCTCAATGATATGCTTGGAAAATTGGAGGTGAGACAAAAAGACTAACTAGGATTGAGGGTGGACTGACATGCCAGTTGTTAGATAATGTGTTGAGGCTGGTTGGTGTCTTGTCAAAGGAAGATATTGAGTCATTGGATTGGCTGTTGTTGAAGCTGAGACAGAGAATGGGTTGAAGGAAGATGGAGAAAGAAAAAAGGGGTTTCTTCAGAGAAAAAAGGTGGGTGTTAAAATGAAACCGGATAGTATGAGATTGGATTGGGGAAGGAAAAGAGATAAGAAATAAATTTATGTAGATCTGGCTTCTCTAAGTTGGTTGCTGGCTTGTTGGCATAATGTAGCATGCTTAGCAGGCTTGTAGTTCTGTGATTGGTGGTTGGTTTGTGAAGTCTGAAGCATAATATGCATTGGTCTTTTGCATGGCAAGAGTGTCTTCAGTGGGCTGCAAGGTTGCTTGTATTCTTTTTATCTTTTTATACGTTTTAATTGGGGATGGCTGTCAGAAAGATCTATGTATTAATTATTGCTGATAGCTTGATGGTTATTTGATGGGCAGCTCTCCAGATATTAGAAGCATCTCTAGATGTTGTGAAAGTAAGATGATCGAAGTGTACTTCTGTCCCTCCTAAAAGAGACAACTATAATAAAACCAAGATCTTCCACTTCTCCAAGGTCTTCAAATAGCTAAAATCTGTACTTGAGAAACTTTGGTCAGGAAATTCTAACAAAGTAATCTGTTTGGCCTTTGGGGGAAAGAAAATTCTAACCATCCTACCACCATTCAAGGGAGTTGGCTATCATCCTAATGTGATGCCATGTGAGCTTGGAAAGTGAAGTTTGGTGTGGTTAGAGCATTGCTTAGTGCAATAATTTTGCCAGTTAATTCTGGTACCGTTTTCTATTTCTTTTGTTTATTTCTTGTTTTCCTACATAAGCTACACTCAAGTAAATTTCCCATTATTTTCTTTGACCATTAGTGAAAAAATTTACCCGCAAAGACTATTAATAGTTGGAACCAACAAGAAAATACTCAAGAGAACTTGCCAAAAATAAAGGAACTGCCTTACTGATAAAGAATATCAAGAAAAGCTCTCATATTAAGACCCAAATTTATGAGGTGGAAGCAGATTGGGCTGTACCTAAACCCACTGATGCAGGACAAAATAGGGCCCTAGAAATTTCAGATCTGGTGGTGGGCCTTATGAGGTGAAGGAGGGGTTATAGGTGATTAAGGATAAATAGGCAAGTAGGCAGTTTGCAGTGAGAAGAAGAAATAAGGGTGGGGTAGGAAGAGAAATTCCTAGCAACAACTAGAACTCCCTAAATCAAACTTTTTTCATCAAATCAGTCCTTCCTAAATTGTATTTGTGGTGTATGTGCAAACGAGCTTATATTGGAAATGAATCTTTTTCCCCAAATGGACTTTGTATCTGAATACAAAATGAGTGCCTAAATCAAACAATTCATCTCAATAGAAAAATTACCTCCTCATTGTGGTGAATCTTGCCTTCATCACTACTTTGCAAAATTAAGCCCTCCAGGATTTGATAAAGCAATGGTGTGTACTTGGGGTATTCAGACTGCAAAAAAAACATATGTTTTAGAGAACATGAACAAAACATGGATTTTTAAAGTATGCCAAGCCATAAGGAAGAAAATTTAGGCCAGAGAGAAGGTGATATAATAATTTTAATTAGACACTTCTCTGCTTCAACAAACTCAGGAAAAATAATGCACATCACACAGTGATTTAAAAGGCATGCCTAGGCGCACGGGCGAGGTGCATTTTAGGGTAGGCGCCTCGCCCAGGTCCTAGGTGCATGCCTGGTGCGCCTAAGCGTGCGCCTTGCGCCTAGTGCGCCTTGCGCCTTGCGCCTTAGCCCAGGCGTGCGCCTTTTGAAAATTTGACGCTTTTTCCTTTTTTTGAGTCTAGCGGTTGGGCCAAGGGCTCCGCCCCCGGATCCCCGTGCCACGCCCCTCGAGGCCAGCCCAAACAAGTCCATGTTAGGGTCTTAAATTCTGAGTTTTCACACAAAAGATAATGCTTTTATAGTAAAGCAATTAAAACTTCAAGAACCCCTGTGCCACGCCCCTCGAAGCTTCAAGAACACCCTATTTGGTAATGTTGTCCATTCATTCGTCCTAATAAAATATCTTCTTAAAAGCAATTAAAACTATAAAATCATTATATTTTTTGTGAAAACTCAGAATTTAAGACCCTAACATGGACTTGTTTGGGCTTTCCTCGAGAGGTGTGGCACAAAGGCGACTCATAGAATTAGGAATGTAATATGTCACATTAGCTACTTGATTTAATTGAGAAAAAAGAGATTGTGGGTTTTATATGCTTGAAAATGTTTTATATGTTTGATTTCATTTTTAAATTCCCATTTGAATATGCTTTACATATTATGTTTATATATTTTAATTTTAGATAATAGGTTTTTTAAAACATTTATTTTAAAATTTAAGTTTATATCTTTATTAATATTATGTTTTATAATTATTTGAATTTTTTGGCATTTTTTTGACATTTTTTATTTTTTAGCTTTTTTTTTTTAAATTGTGTGCCTTGCCTCAGGCGCAAAATGGCCCTTGCACCTTTCGCTTTTAAAACACTGACATCACAGATAGGAGAAAATGCAGGGCAATCAACCTGATGCTATATGTTTAGATCAGGGTAATCAATCTGATTCCTTTAGTACATTATCTTGCTATACATTTTGTTCATATTTAATACAATGATACTTTACCTTCTCTCTCTCAAGAAAAAAAAAAATAGATTGCCCTTGTATTGGGATTCATATCTTCCAAGATAATGTTCTTAAATTTGGGTCTGGGTGAAGCATGCAAATTGAGGTAAGTAGTCAAGGAGCTAGCTCCATTTTTGGTTGTAGTGAGACATAATTGTGTGGTGGGCTTGGGCCTTAGTTGTTGTAGTGCATCTCTTTTTGTATTTAAGTTTTATAGGCCTGAGCCTGTCTTGTACTTTTTATTTTATTGCTGCCACCTAAGGTTCAAAGTATTGATACGATACGAGTTTCGGTCGTATCGTATCGGTACTTAGAAAAGGCTGAAACTTTATTTTTTTTAGTTTTTTTTCACATTTTGGTTTTTTGGGAAGCTTTTAGCATGCTTTTTATTATTAAAAAAAAATTGGGGGTCCGAAACGCCTGTTTCCAGGTGTATCGTATCGATACTTTGAACCATGCTGCCACCTAATCAGGGGCAGTTTTGTCTTTCTTCTTCTCTTTTCTCTTAAACCCTGAATGTAAACATGGGTCAAAAATTGAATGTTCACCAGTATTAGTGTTTAACCAAATGGACTAGCTAATTTAATCGGTTTCAGCCATTCACTTATGTTTTCCCTTCTCTTTTCTTCTTCCCTCTTCTTCCTTCTCTTTTCTTCTTTTAATCTACATAAGCATTACCTATTAGAATATTTTCGATAAATAACAGTAGAAATTTCATTATTCATGAACTTGACTAATCCAAAGAACTGGATAGTAAATAAATGCATACAAGGCTACAGCCAAAATTGACTAAAAGTTTATAAATCTGTAATAGACCCTGGTTTCCCAAAACAAAACTTTCCCTAGTCACCCCTATTTTTGTTAGAGTATCATCCAAATCTTTTGCAGTCCTGGGGATTCCCCCGAAGTGAGCTATTCAGACTATGTCCTAGAACCTGTGTGTGTCTCCGGATCTGTACCTCCAAGATTTTTTCTTTTTTGAAAAAAAAAAAAGTGTAAAGGATTGCATTAATTATCAATACCTGACAATCCCCATCAACAATTAAATGTCTTTCTTTGCATCTTCTCCATATTCAATCCTTGTGAGAGCTAGCATTTTGGCCTTTAAATAACTGCCATGCCAAAATGGCCCCAAATAACTTAGAAGCAAATTGCTGTCATTATTTCTTATAACACCACCTCTTCTTGAGATCCCTAGGTGATGCAGCCCAAATATGAAGAAAGAAAATGGGAAGAAATTTGCTCAAAAGAAATAGAAAAAGAAGGAAATTCGTTGGAACTTTGTTAATATAAGATGTACAAAGAGGCAACAAAGCTAGGGGCTCACTCACCCAAAAAAGAAGGAACTCGCTCACCGAAGAGAGGACTCTCTCAACTCTCAAAACAAAGGAAATAACTTGATGCCTCTAGCTTGAGATTACAAGGCTTTATAGAGAGGAAAACTAGTTGTTGGACCATTTAATAAAACAAGCTGTTTTAGAAATTCACTAACAAACTGGTCATTAGAAACATACTAACCAAAATGGCTATTGAGAGACCATTAGTGAGTTCAAAAGAAGGACACTTGTCTTCTCCTTTTAAAATGTTTTGGTGCTTCTCGGGGCATGATTTTGAACTACATAGATTTCCCCCTCTTGAAAAGAACTTGTCCTCAAGTTTTAACAACTTCAAACTCAAAAGAATGATTTGTCACCATGCCTCCACTACATTTCTTTGTTCCTGACCCTTTAATAGGCGATTGATGGTGTAAACCTCCAATTTGAATTGAGATTTCTTCATTATGCCTCATCACTATTGGAACGTGCTTTTTGTGCTTCAAATTAGCTAATTCTTCTTTTAAGACCCATTCAAAACTTTGAGAAGATGTCTTCCAATAAGGATCCTCATATACTTGTATGGAGCAGTCAAAAATCTCCTATTTGATAAGTATTGCCTCCATCATTTCGAAATTGATCATAAATGATAGAAGATTCCTCATAAGCAATAGGCACTTCATCAAAGTTTGGAGGACCATCCTAGTCAATGTACTCTTCTTCATTTGAAATTGTTGATGAAAATGGCCATATAAGATTGTTGTTGCAATCTTCTAAGGCTTTCTCCATAAACATGGTTGGACCAATCTAGTTGTTCATAGGAACTTATTTGGGAAGCCCTTGTAAGATCTCTTTCATCATGCACTAGAGGTTTTTGTAGCCTTTCTTAAGCTCATTGCTTTCTCCGAAATAATGAGCACATATTGAATTGGAGCCTTGTGTTGAATTTCAACTACCATTCCCTTCCTTCCCCTACTTTTTTCTTCAAAACAAAAACAGCTTAAGTGTTGAAACGGAGCATCGGGCTATGGCACATGGTGTTTTGAGCTACTTTGGTCCAAGACTCTCATGGGAGAATTAGGGATTGTATTTGATGGCCCTATGAAACTATACTATGATAATCAGGCAGCTATTATTGTTAATAATCTGGTTCACCATGATAGGGCCAAACATATTTTAGCTCACTGTCACATTGTTATAGTAAAGGTGGCTATTGAGAAGTTTGTTTACCATTTGTTAAGTTGGGAAACTACCTATCTGGTGTATTGACAGCAAGGATGTTTAAACCAAGTTACTTGATAGTCCTAGAATGTTGGACATGAATATCAATGCTTAACTTGAGGGGGTGGTCTTGAGAATGGTGTAAATTACCACTTAGGAACAAAATTCTAATTTTCACCAATATTAGTAATTAATCTAATGGACTGGCTGATTCAACTTATTTTGGTCATTCACTCATACACTTTCCCTTCTCTTTTCTTCTTATTCGTCTATGCTCTCCTCTTAATCTTCACAAGCAGAAGCCATTACAATCACAAGCCAGACCATGGTACTACCTCTCATTCCTATCCTTTGGGGGGTTTCCATGCAACACTGAGTTTAGGGAATATAACATCCTCAACCCTCAATGTCCCTTTAAAAAGAAAAGGACTAATATAGACTGAGATTGTAAAGCCAAGCCAGCATAGGGTTGCCAATAGGTTTTGGTTGGATAGCCTGAGGCTGAAACTAAATCTGGGAACATGCTAGCATAGGTTGCAAATAGGTTTTGGGGATGGCTACTGAAAAACCTAATCACAAGCTTGCACATCTAGTCATAGATAAATATCAAAAATTAGGTGACAAGTATTATAACTATCATTAAAACTCTTAGGTGAGCAAGTACTTGATCACAACAACTAATCCAATCATCGTGACAAGTATTATAACTATCATTTAAATCAAACCTGCCGCACTAAAAAGGTCAGATTCATTATCCATTGGTGTTTAGCATGAACAATTCAAAAGTTTGACATGTGAATCTGACCTTGGGCATATTTCCCACAACATATGCATACCACGATCCACAACCATATGAAACCACTCCTTATGAATTTGGAACATTCAAGAAATCAGGGATCCTTTTGGTATTACATATACTACACATTACAGGTAAATCAGGGGTGGGGACACAGAGCAAGGTGCATGTGGTTCCTCGGGATTGGTCTCAAGTCTGCTCTTCAGGGCTCCAATTCTTAAGCTGCTGTTTTTCATATTTGTTATGGATCCTAATTTTTATATTTTATCTAATAAAACTTCTTCACTGGTAAAAATAACATGCAAGTCCTTCATAGATGTTTATAGAAACTTTAAATACAATAGTTCACAATCATACAAGATGTATTCTCACAAACAGATACAGGAAGGAAGTTATACCTTCAAGGAAGTAGATAACTCCTTCCATTCCATGCGTTCTTCTTCAGTGCCTTGTTTTAGGCTTGCAAGAAACTTTATCTTAGCATTGCGAACCTAACCAATCAGTTGGTATAAACATTGTGGATATCCACAATACAGGAATATTAACACAAATGAGATATGCTTAGAAGTGAAAAGTTGTTCAAAAATAATTTGGGAAAGAAATCCATGTACAGTAGACCACAAAAAAGATGAAACTTGAGATATGCAGGTACTTCAAACCACACTTCAAGTGAAATTAAAAACTAGGTTTGCACAGAAGCTGGAACAGATAGATACATGTGTTTCTTAGCTTCTCTTCTTTATCATGAGAATATATAATCATTAATCAGGTAATTAGAAAGCAGTGAAATTGCAATTGTCCCTTCATGGTTGTACCAATACAAAAAAACTAAATATCCAATAAATAAACCTTTTTTTATTGATAAGATTGGAAAATGATTAAAATAGGAGAAAGAATTATATGTACATAAGTAGGCTTGCCGCTGTGAGTATGGCTAACTGTTTCCACCTAATCCCTCACTGTTTATTTACATGCATCATTGAGGTACAGTATCCCAATACAAATACGTCCTGTTCACTCCAAGTTTTTCCAAAGAATCAGCCACACTTATAGCTGATCTTTGTACCCAATTTCTTTCATTACATTCTAGTAACACCCAAATCCTTGATTGTGTATCAGTGTTGTGGAATCCCCTTCCACAGCTAGATTTCTGAGGTGAAGAGCTTCAACCAACCAGAAAACTTGACACAAAATCAAGTACAGCATGGGATTCATATACAGAACCTGAAGGATATGGTCAGGACAAATTGTCTTGGGTTTTGTTGGCTTATTCCTTTTTATCCTCTCTTTTTGCCTTTGTGGACTGGCAATCTTAGGTTTGGAAACAAAATATAACATTGCACAAAGGAATATAGATTCCCTTATGATGTAGGACAAGCTAAGTTCTAGTCCTTAGACAGTGTTGAATGGTCTTCTTTGATCAGAATTTTATGGCTATTGATGGCTGTGATGGCTTCTTGAAGAAATAAGAGAGAAAATAGGGATAAAAAGAAGAGAGGAAATACCTGGAATTACACACAGGATGCCTAGAATCACTCTAGGGCATGGGAATCACTCACCATAGCTAGCATAAGCTGAAGAAAACTCAATAAACTTCATTGCCTTTGTGTAAAATGTCCATACATATTTATAGACTCTAAACTCGTAATAATCCTAGGAGTCAAACTGTTAGACTCAATAATCCTAGTAAGACTCAAACTAAGCTGTCATATCCTATTTCAATTCAAAGAAGACTCAATAACTCTAATCCTACTTATGCAATGACTCTGAAACAAGAGTTAGCCAACAATATGCATAAAGGAATAAAGATTCAAGGTGCAGGACTCAAGACACAAATAAGAGTTAGCCAACAATATACCGAAACCATGCTTTTACTTTTAGTTGCAAGTCATCTCTTTTAAATTCTTTTCCTGTACATACAATCATATCAAAATTTAAAACTGAATACAACTTCAAGCATCTACAGTAGTTCTTACAGTAAGCTTTTCTTATCAAATCATTCAAATGTCTTGTATGCATAGATATATACAGACTACCAATTAAGAAAAATAACTAAAACAATAGTTTGTGTACACATGTACAAATGACTAAGCTTTTCTTATCAAACCAACTTGATTACCAATAGTTTGAGTACACATGCACTTGGCACGGTCTACTTGGTGACACTGCGGACTCATACGTTTCAAATCCATCACTGTCTAACATCCCAGCAAACCCTACAGAAAGTTGGAGGTAGACAAGTATGGCTGTCAATAGACTAGATATTTATTTGATGCAATCCAAATCCAATCAAATAACTTTGGTTATGGATACCCATTAAAGGTTATTGGATTGAATTGGATTGTAAAAGTTGTCCATTTGTTATTGGATCAAATTGGTGGGTTTGGTTTTTGACGGGTTCAGTTTTTTTAATCTTTTTTTTTTTTTGATAATTGAAATTTCACTAATCAAAGAAGATAAACTGTTACAAGCATCCCTTGGAGAGGCATGAGCTGCAGCCTCTCCTAAACATTACAGGGAGACAAGAAAAGCTCTTCCCTAGATACCCCTTGTTTGGCAAGAATAGGACTCTAAATGTCATGTGTCTTGTCAGTGAGACAAGTCAGCGAAAGCATTTGCCGACCTACCCACCCATTGGACTCTAATTGCCATGTGTCTTGTTAACCATTTAATTTTTTTCATAAGATCCCTATAGCTCCAAGTAATTGAATCAGGGATCAGCAACCAACCCACAATCACCTTAAAATCCCCTTCAATCAGTAACTTCTCTATACCAAGTTGGTTGGCAATTTGAATTCTTTGTACAGTATCCAACAGCTCAGCCCTTGTTGAATCACCTACTCCCACTGGGCCCGAAAACAGTGATAAGATATTGCTCTCCTCAGTTCTCAAGATTCCTCCAATCCCTAACAATTCCAGATTGCCTTGCTGCTCCCATCAAAATTCAGTTTAATAAAACCTTCTGGAGGAGGTACCCAAACTGCTGCAGATTTGTTTTTCTTAGAAGACAATGTTAGCTAGTACAACCCAGCTTCTCCAAAAGTCAACAAAGGAAAAAGGAGTGAATGAGTCTAGGGTCCTCACTGCTGAAAAGGTTCTCTCCTTGTCAAGAAAGGTTCTAGAATTCCTTTCTTCCCAAATAGTCAGCAGTGTGGCTACTCTAAGGCATCTCCACATGTGTTACCCTTTTTTTGTTGGCCAATCAAAGCTAGACGAGATAAACAACAATTTTACTTCTGATGGAAGAATCCACCTGCAACCAAACAAATCAGAAATCCAATCCCACAGAGCTGCAGAAAAGGGGCAGTAAATCAGCAAGTGGTAGCAGCCCTCACTATGGGTTTTGCACAAAATACATTAATTTGGAGATAGAAACAAAAAAGGCCTTTTCTTTAGCAAGTTTTCCAAAGTATTATTCTTTCCATGATACACCTCCCAACAAAAGACAACTATTTTAGGGGGAATAGACTTGGCCCAAACTTCTCGCAAAGGGAAAGACCCAGGCACATCACTAGAACACAGGGATTTGAAAAAAGAAGCACAAGTAAAAGAACCCTAGGAAGAAAGGGCCCATACTCTCTTAGCAAAAGAAGAATGGTCAAAACAAACATTGCCAAGAGAAGAAAGCAACTCAGTGACGCAAGAAAGTTCAAACTCCCACAAACCTCTATGAAATCCAAAATCCCAGTTCAAAGAAAGAGGGAGGACTGGAGGGGAGCAAAAAGAGAGGAAATATGCTCTTTTTTATAGAGAGAAAGAGAGTAAAGAAAAGGGAAAGGTCTTTGAGTGGCACAAACACACCTAGGTATCTTCCCAAAACAGAACTAGATTACCAGCACAAACAGCATACCTTACATATTGGAGAAATTGGGAAGAATGTCATGTATTGTTATCCAAGGAGTTGATAAGGTAGCTCGACAAGATACTCTAGCATCCCAGCCTAAATTGGAACAGCCAAGAATGCTAACAACAAACTCTCTCTCTCTCCATCAGCCATCTCCACAATACCTTTCCCAATAAAGCTTCATTTTTAAGAACCAAATTCTCTAAACCTAGCCCCTGTCCATCTTTGCTATAACTAACTATCCCCAACAAATTAAATGGTCATTTTTTTACCCTGGTTCCCACAAAAATCTCTCGTCAACTTTTCCAATTTTCCAGAAAGTACTTTCCTTAGGATTCCCACTAAATAGTAAACCCCAATAAGTCAAGGGCCATGAGGCAATAGAGCATCCCAAAATGTTTTTGATGATCACCCCTGGGCACTAAGGTCCAACACAAAATGCTTCCCTTTTGTTCTTTCTTTCTATTATTTTTCCCTTCGGGAGGGGGCTTGCATCATGATAGGGGAGTCAATTAGGCACCTCCAAGAGAACCAAAAATATGACAAGCTTGTGAAGGAAAAGAAAATCACATGCTTGATCTTGTTACATGTAAATCAAGTTATCAACAGATTTTATTAATAGAAAAAATAAAAATTCCTGAGCACAAGATTGGGATGGGGATGGAGCTACTTGAATCTTATTTTCAAAGGCTCAAATCTCACAAGAAACAATCTAATGTTTAAGCAAACAAATAAGAAGCAACCAATTTCAATTCATTGAACATCAAATTTCTGTTAATAGTGATCATTGAGACATTAAACAAGAATTCGAGTTTTCCAATGAAATCTGAATTAAACCATGGAAGGAACAATTATATGGCCTCGGCCTTTGGCAGAATTAGAGGTAGCAACATGCAAGAAATTCTTTGTTGAAATTCTTCATTCAACAACCTTAGCTCTAGGATGGGCATCAACATGCAAGAAATCATGTTCTTTATCTTCAACTTTGTACTTTCTTCTCATTGGCTTCAAATTCTTTGTTGTAACCAATTGCTTCTTCTCTATCTTGAGAGCCAATTCAAAGGCATGATTTAAGTCATAAGTCTGAATTGTAGACAATTCATTCTTGGCATCATCCCTTAGTCCATTTGTGAAACGAACTAATTTGTGCTTTTTCACTTTCTATAATGTCACACCAATATATAATTCATCAAACTTATGCATATATTGAACTACAGATAGCATACCTTGCTTGAGATTAGTCAACTCCACATATAGATCATCAAGGAAGTACTGTGGAATGTACTTTTCTTGCAAATAGCCAAATACCTCTTTACCTCTGCCCATGTGGTAATAGGATATTCACCTCTATTTTCTAGTCGATGCTCAAGAGTTCTCCACCATACTTAAGCATGACCCGCAAGCTTCATGTGTGCAAATCTAAATCATTGTTTTTCAGACATATCATGGCAATCGAAATATTCTTCTAGTTTAGCAATATAATAAAAAAATGCTTGCCAGTCTTCATCTCCCTTGAAATTAGGCACGTCACTTTCTCTTCTAACATTCTTGAAAACCTTACTCCTATATCCAACACTACTACATCTACTTTCTTCCACCAAATTCTCAAGTAAATCAACCATAGACCCTTAATATGGTTCAAAAGCCCTATCATGATTGATTCTAGACCCATAAGATTGTTTAAATGATACCCTAGGCCTGTAGAATCAATCACTTTGTGAGAACATGGTGACTAACCATTGGCTCTGATACCAAAACTGAGGCAGTTGGGATGGAACAAACTATCACAAGATAGAAGGGGGGGGGGAGAGAGAGAGGGTGGAGAAAGAGATAAGAGGGAGAAATCCCAAGGAATCACTCCAAGGGTCCTAGCTTCAAAAGAGCTCTAAGAAATCTTCATTCATTCATTAGCTTCAAAAGGAAGAGAATACATCTATACTTATATAGTGACTTGTGGCCCGGAATACTGTTCACCATAATTACAAAAAAGCCACTCCTTGTCTTGGGCTTTAAGAAACACAAAAACTTTCTATCTACTAATGCAAATAAACTGAAATTTGAAAGATAAGCCCTACTAAACTAGAGGAATAAGATGTTATAGCCCAGGCCCACACAGGACTAGCTAAAATGACAAAAATACCCATATTGTCCAAATATACAAAAATACAAAAAATTTCAAAAAAAATTCCAAATTAGATTCTTCAGCTCCTGCATCAGTGTCCCTTGTAGTTGAACCCTTGGTAGAATTCTTGGGGTAGCACAAGCTGATTTAGCACATGGATGAACCCAATGCCACTTAAGGAAGAGCACAATAAGCATGTTCGTATATATAGATCAATGTTTTATAACAACGAGGCATGGCGCAAGGTGCTCCTATACCAGGAGGCATGAGGTGTTGTTCAGAATGCAAGAGGTGTAACAAAGCCTCCCAAGCACAAGCAGGCATAAGCCTCCTCAAGAAGAGAAGGAGGCATATGCCTTCCTTCTTTCTGTATGAAGTGTGCATGAGGTGCATGAGGCATACAAGAGGTGTACGTCTTACACACCTTTAAAAACATTGGTATGGATATTGAGAAACAGAAATAGAACAAAAAGACACCACAGATCCACATACTAAAGAAAACTCAGCTTTAATCCTGACACCCATAGATCCACGTACAAGAAACAAAATTTTCCAGTACATAAGTAGCATCTATAAATACCTCTTCTTCAAAACGCTCAGATACACTCTTTGTGCAGATTGAAGAAGTATACTTTCCTTTGTCTTCATCAAGCTGCAGCGAAATGGAATAGAAGAAATGAAGAAAGAAAATATTAAACTTAATGCTGGGTTGATAAAACTTGCTTAAAAGCATGGTCCATAATTTCCATGAAACATAGCAAAATTTTCCAATTTCACAAGGGGCAAAATGAAAACATTCTTATATTGGAAAATTCCAATATTTCTTGATATTTTCCATATTTCAAAGTTTTTCATATATAAATGAAATTTTCAATTTGTTGGGTGTATATATTCGAAATTTTGGTCAAATATTAGGGAAAATTCCTTAGTAATGTCGAAATCAATAAGAACAACCATGAAATATAAAAATATGCTCAAGCCACTTCTTTTCATAAAATTAAGAAAAAAAAGGTAATTAGATTTATTGGTTCTGAACCTTTGAATCAACAATTTAACTAGCTTTTCAGAAAAAAAAAAAAAAAAAAAAAAAAAAACTTTTCAACCTTAGTTGAATAATTTATTTAAGAATAGATAACTCTTTGCACTAATAATACAAAGAACAGTAAAAATTAAGAAAATCAACATGAGATCATTTTATAGAACTCTAAGTGAAAGAGTTGGGATAGAAAAGTTAACTTTGGTTTTAAAGGATGCTCACATTACATTATGATAATGATATTCAAATGCTTTAGGATTTTTAGTCTTCTATACTTTGCAGTATTGCTAGTATATAGTTGCTTGTTATTTTATTGTAAGTTTTGAATGTGAAACTATATTTTTTCAACATTGCTTTCATCACCATTATCAATTTATCATCATCACTATAACTAACAGGTACTGTAGATGGTCTTCTATGCACGTGATCAAACCATCTCAATCTACTTTCTCTCGCTTTATCCCCTATTGGAGCTACTCCTAGGTTCCTTCATACGACTTCATTTCTAATCCTGTCCTTCCTAGTTTACCAGTCATCCATCCAGGCATTCACATTTCTACCAGTTATTTCTAACATTTTTAATATTTCCATATTTCCTCATATTTTCCAAAAATCTAAGCAAAACTTACAAAATTTCCCTAATTGCACATAGAAAAATTCCTAAAAAAACCAAATCATTAAACTGTACTTAAAGGGATCAAAGAAAAGGAGGAAAATCTAAGGAAAAGAAGGCAGAAAATAACACAACCTTATTTGGCGGCACCACATAAGAAATCTGATATGATACAGGATTTTTTTCTGGGTTGTTTTTCACTTCTTTAATTCCAAGTGACAGCTTCCCATACGAAATTGCACCAAACAACACAGCTCCAGCTGGGCAGTTCTGCAAAATATGGAAAGGTTATGCAATGCATGTTATGTAAACAAATATAACACTTCCTGAAATAGAATACCTTTGGGATCTTGTCTTTGGTTGGTGGGCCCACATAAAATGCTTCAATTGACCTACCAGAAAGTATGTCAAATGAGCTTCATAGAATGCTAAGCCATTCAGAAAAACAAAAAAACAACAACAACAAAAAACTGAGAAAAGTGAGCATACCCAGGAACTAAAACTGAGGAATTGAAGCTGCCATTTCCCATCACTGGACCATCAGGTTGAGAATAAAAACTCAACTGAATTCTTTCCTGCATCAAAAAAGGGTCCTTAAGATTCATGAAGCTTGATAGGAAAATATGTAATTGAAATATTACAGTTCGGAGTTGTCAAGAGCAAAAATAGATGGTAATTTCATTACAGTACAGTACAAGTAGTCATTTATTTCTTTTTTTTTCACTCGAGCATCTTCTTCATCATCCAAGCCTTGTACCAGCTATATGGAGTTGGCCGTCATTTCATTCTCTTTAATGGCATATCCATCGTTATGTTATGAGCGCTTAGATCATTTTCTTACTAAACCGATCCATGTCCTTTTTGGTCCACCATAGCCCTTCTAGCCCCTTCAACTTAGAACAGATCACTTCTTCCTACAGGTGCTGCCAATTGCCTTCTATGAATGTGGCCAAACCATTTTAGTCTACTTTCTCTCCTGACCCCATTGGAGCTATTCCTAAGTTCTTTCAAATGACTTAATTTCTGACCCCATCCTTTCAACATTTTCCACCCATCCATCTCAACATATGCATTTCTGCCACTCATTTTTGGACATGTTATTTCTGACAACCCAACATTCTTCTCCATACAGAATAGCTAGTGCTACAACTGTTGCAAAACACAAAGGTGTGTCACAAAGCATTAAAGTTCAGAGGCGTAAGCCTCTTTAAGAGGAGGGGGATGAGGCATAAGCCCCCTTTCCTTTCCTTCTGCACCTGAGGCGTACATGTAAGGTGTATGAGGCATACACCTCTTCCTCTTGCACCTGAAGCATATGCCTCAGGGTGTTTTGTGGGCACCTCGCTTGGAAGCACACCTCCAAGCATACGCCTCCCATGCCTTTTAAAACATTGTTTTCTTTTTAATGCCATATCCACGCTTAAGACTCCGGATGTATCCCTCCATTTTGCCCATTTTTTGCTATAATTCTATGGGTGAAAACTAACAACCTCTACCTTGTTATGAATTATCGAACCAAGGTACCAGAAAAACGTCACATTGAGTAATATTGTGGTCTTCAATCCAATGTTGTACTCGGACTAGATTAGCCACCTAGGAACCGGAAGGCGTTCCGGTTATTTAAAGTCCTGATTTTCTTTTTTTTTTTTGAAAAAGTGGTAAAACTAGCCAAAACCTGGTGGAACAGTTGAAAACCGGCCAGGTTCCAACAATTCATCCAGGTCACTAAATCATTATAATTTTTATTTGTGCTACTTTTTATTAATTATCATAATTCTTACTATTTTTATTATATTTTATTAGTTTTATTACTCTTAAATGTGATGCACAAGCTTTGTTGACATTTAGACAAGAGCCTTAAGACATCTGTAATTGGGCCAATTTGAACCCTATCCATCTTAGCATTATTCTCAAGTTATATATTTTCTAATAATTTAAAAAAAAAAAATCTTGAAGGGATAAGGGATAGGGAGAGTTAATGACTTTTTTATTAAGTTAAATTAAAAAGTAATTTTTTTATTCATTTTAATTAAATTATGTTTTTATTCTTTTATTAATTTATATCAATTTTAATTTTTTCTAAGTCTGTTAACAATTATTTATTGTTTTATTATGTTAATTTTTGTTAATAAATTAAATTGTAATTGTTTATAAATTTTAAAAATTTAATTTATCAATTTTAGAGTAAATTAGTAAAATTAATTTAATTTATTTTAAGTAGTTAGTTACTTAATAAGTTAACCATGTAAAGAAAGTTCTTGATTTTTAATTTACCCTTATTTTTATTTTCCAATTACTTAATGTTGAATATTTTCTTGATAAATATTACTTTTAATAAGTTAAAAAATTATTATTTTTAGTGATTTTTTCTCTTATTTTATCATTTTAATTAAAAAATTGCGTTTCTAATTTTTTTGTTATTTTCTGATTTTTAGAAAATTTCCCTTATTTGATGCTTTTCTGATTTTTCTGTTATTTTATAATTAACAAAGTTATTTTTTAGAGAAAAATTCCCTTGTTTGCTCCTTTTGTTTTCAAAATTGCATGACTAGGTTGAATCAATGAAACCAAATCGGTCTAGCCCGGTATGAATTGGTAATTGAAGCTAACGGTGGATGATTTTCAGGTATTCAAATAACCCTATCCCACTCTTTTTGTTTTCAAAGTTGCATAATTAGGTCAAACCAACAAAACCAGATCGAGTTCAATATGAACTAGTAATTGAAGCTAGCGAGTTGGATGGTTTCCGGGTATCCAACTAACCTAGCCCATGAATATCTTCTTCTTGATGAATAGAGATTTTTAGGCCCCTAGTTGATTTCTCCTTCTTTCTTCTTCTCCTGGGAAACTAACAAAGCTAGGGAAACAAATTGATCCATTTGATATGCTTCAAAAAATTAAGTTTTTCGTAATGGAGCTATAAGACAAAGGAGACAATTCATGTTCGCAGTACGTATTTCAAGAAAACTAGTGAAATGGTCACAAAAGCATGTTAATTATTAGTGATATTAATAGTGTTTCTAATATTTATTTTCAATAAATATTTTCTAAAAATTTATATGATAGATTTCACAAACAAAACCAAATAATCAAGATCTATTTGAATCACTAACAAAATAAATTGAGGCAATAAATTTTTGGGTTATGTAATGATCCAATTCATTAGAGTCATCTTCTTAACCCATCATCTTGCTACAATGTTCACGCGGTGAACACAATAGCGTTTCAACATCAATACAAATAGTAATATGTGGGGCCCAAAAGGTCCCATGGAGAGAGAGAGAAAGAGATATTTTATAATTACAATTTTAAAATATTACTTATAATTATAATAATTTTTTTAATTAATTATAAATGTATTACTTTACTTTATTATTTGTCTTATTGTATTATTTATTTTTTTCTTATTTAGATATTTTTAAACACTAATATTTTAATACATTGATGAAAAATTAAATGCATGTATATGGAAGGTGGAGAGAGATAGAAATAGATAGAGAGAGATAGGGGAAAGGGAAAGAGACTTTAGAATTAGAGAGCTTACCGGGCATGTGAGAGAGACTAGGTGTTTTAGGTAGGGGAGATAGTTTAGGAGAAATTTTAGGAGGGGAGATGGTTTAGGTGATTGGGAACATACATGTGTGTATGTGTGCGTGTGTGTGTGTGAGAGAGAGAGAGAGAGAGTTTATGAGAAAGGAGGAAAGAGGACTGCTGACAATGGAAACATGAGAGGGCTAAGAAGGGTTAAGGACAAAACAGAGAGAGGTAAGGAGAACACTCGGTTGGGAAGGGAGAAAGAAGGGGCCAGCTGACATGGCCCATTAGATTTTAGTGTGTGTGTATGTGTGTGGATTTTTACAACAAAACTGACAAAAAAGGACTTATTATTGACATGTGGCATTTGGGCTCAAATTTGCCCCATGAAGAGAAGCAGAAAACAAAAACATGTGCAGTGTAGCCCTTTCGCCTAACTAGATTGGCATGTATGTGCACGAGTAAGGGATAATTTGGAACATGAAGCAGGGGTTTGGGGGCTGAAATTTGCCTGATCAATAGGTAATGAAAATAAAAGCTAGCTCTTTTGGATCTCAAACCATGTTACCATATAGAAAAGTATGGGCTATTTCTTGCTTTATTTTAGATGAAAATGGAAACTCTGAGTCAGCTAATATTTGTAGAGTTAACATGGACAAGGGGACGAACACTGGTCAATCCCCTACATAAAGGATTATTGAGATTGAGCATCCTATCCATTCATTAGAACAACATCCCAGGCAAGAGAGTGCACCAATATATTAGCAGATTATGGAATGCAGGAAAGCAATGCATTCATATCAGATCAATAATTATATTATATATTCAAAAAGCAGATTATGTACTTTCAATAGAAAGCCAGGAACAGATAACAATTCAAGAAAAAAAAAAAACTCTCTAATTAGTAAAATGATTATAGAAATGGATGAATCATCACAAGATCTAGAATGCATTTAATCTAAGACTTGCATAAAACTCTCTAATTTAATGAGAGGATCAAAGACCTATTTCAGTTCTACCAACAACTTTTATGATTTGAAGCACATTAGGACCCAAAGATTCACACTCTTTATTATGGAGAAGCTACAAAGCTACAAGCAGATTAAGAATTCAGAAGACAAACTATTTTTTTTCCTGGTGGAACAGAAGACAAGCTACATTGCATGTATTAGGTAGGCACTAAATTGATCCCATTAAAAGAACATGATATTACCTTTTCTTCCAAGTTTCTTTCAATGAACAAGACCAGCTGTTTCATTTTCTCCAAGTACTGTACATTATCATGCCTGTAACATAACGATTATCATTACCAAAACTTGAAAACATTACATTTATTTGTTTTTAGCTTTTTATATCAATATAGTTTCTTATTCATGGGAAAATGTCTGGAAAGATTAAAAAACAAGGTTAAGTGGTTCACGGATGATTCCACAAGATTTTAATAATTTTATACCATCGCATGGCCCAATCTAATTTGACAGGAAGCAAACAGACAAGCTGTAATTTTCCCCAAA
This sequence comes from Nelumbo nucifera, assembly GCF_055504915.1. Taxonomy (NCBI): domain Eukaryota; kingdom Viridiplantae; phylum Streptophyta; class Magnoliopsida; order Proteales; family Nelumbonaceae; genus Nelumbo; species Nelumbo nucifera. The sequence goes on along the minus strand of NC_142649.1, from coordinate 185,486,247 downwards.
AACATATATATAATTTCTCCCCAACAAGATGGTCTATACCTTATATAAAGTTGTAGGGTATATTCGCCTTTGGGAAGTTTTGTGGAATTTGGATAGACATCCCCCATTGCATATACACGCTGTAGTTAATAAAGAAAAAAGAGAGATTAGCTCTGCCAGACATAAAAAATAGTCAGTTTATACTTTGAGATTATAATCAAAATGTTCACACATATTCATCATATTCACCATCATATGAAATGATGATGAACAGTCATATTCATCATGTTCAAACATATCCAAAAATACTTCCAAGAGCATATCCCTGGAAATATATGTTATTTAAACATAAGCCTTATCCAACTATATGAGTCAGCTAGAAGAATCCTGTTTCGCCATTCCATTATGTTTAATGTCATATCCATTATTAAATTATTGGTGCTAAAATCATTTCTTACTACTTCTACCCACGTCCATTTTGGTCTACCGCAGCACCACTAGCCCTTTTAAGCTAGAAGTTCTACCCCCTTCAACTTGCAACAAATCACTTCTCACAGGTTCTGTTGATGGTCTTTTGTCCACATGACCATTATTTAAACATATTACCTGAAAAATTAGTGTACTCCATGCAGCAAAAGACCACAGTTCAGATCACTAAATCACAGTTGTAGATTTTCTTTTTCTTTTCCAATCAATAATGAGACCTAAGAAAAAAATGTCAAAAAAAAAAAAAGAAACTGGACATCGAACACATAAATTAATGAACAGAGATAGTCCTTAAATTCAAATTGCCTACTTTGCATCATGTGTTAATATTTCCACTTTACAATAAAAGCAATTTGGCTAGGTTGCATACCCCCTAACAAAAATATATTTTTATTTTATTCTTTTGAGAGATTCACTTGGAAATTAACACTTGAAGTGCAGCAGAAAAAGACCTACATGATCCCTTTCACCATTTAGGTGTTTTATTTGTAAGGTGAGTAATGAGGGCAGTGTTTCAAAAGCACAACGGCCATTTTGCACCCAAGGTGTGAGGTGACGCACACATCTTTTTGAAGCAAAGTGAAAAAAAAAATGCTAAAATTTCAAAATATGCCAAAAAAAATTAAATAATGTAAAATATAAAAACAATATTGATTAAAAATATAAACTTAAATTTTAAAATAAATGTTTTAAAAAAACCTATTATCTCAAATTAAAATACACAAACATAACATGTAAAACATATTTAAAATGAAAAGTAGAGAAGCAAAAAAAAGCAGAAAAAATGAACAAATTTTCAAAAGGCGCACACCTGGGCTAAAGACCAGCACACACCTTGGGCACCAGGTACGTGCCTTTTGAAAGTGTTGCGCCTAGGACCTAGGTGAGGTGCATACCCTAAAATGTGACTCACCTATGACCTATGTGCCTAAGCACACCTAGCACATGCCTTTTAAATCACTGTTTTTGGGTTTAAATCAAGTTGGTCTAACCATCCAAGTTGCACCCCTATTGAGAGTGGTCAATTTCTTCTGTGTATCAAAATCATATATTAATTCTACTTGCATTTTTATCAATTAATTAACCTCAAAATTACATAGTTCTATTTTTTTACTAATTAACTAAAGTTTTTAATGTAATTATTTCTAAATGAAATTTAATTGGACTTGGAATATTATTAAATGGAACTCAAATATTAAAGTCTTAGTATTATTATAATTTCATTTATATTATAACATTATTCCCAAATCCTAATTTTAAAATTTTATTGTCCATTTAATTTAAGATTCATTTTGTTTGGTCCTCTCATTTTGGACCATCCAACAAAGTTGGTAATTTGCCGATGGCCTAGTAGTTGCAATGGCCACTCAAGGTCCCATTGAATATGGAAGCACAGGATCAAACTCATGTAATTGTACGCTCTCCATGGTAAGGTCGGTGGATCTCACATGCACCTTTCTTTGTCCCCACTTCTTAATCCCCCTGTAATGTGTACTATGTACCAAAAAAATAATAATCATATATGATATAACTACCAAAAAACACTAAGTTGGTGGGATTTTGGCCTGCAATGAAATGATGCATGCCCATAATACACCACAACATGGGTTTAACTCAACTGCAGTCATGAACAAACGATCTATAGTTCCACTTCAACTTTGATTCTTTATAGAGTTTAAAATCCATGCCCTTTCCCTTCAGCAACCTCCTAGTGGCACATGAACTGCCTTGGAAGAATTTTCATTCTTCCCTCCAATTTTCTTAGGCAAGGATACCTACTACTTTCAAAGAAAAAGTTTACTTTTTCCATCCTTTGGAGACTATTTCTAGTACAATATGTATTTGATGCTTTAATGGCCTATAAGAATTTTGCATCAACCCCTCGGCCTATAAGAATTTTCCCTTCAATTACGACATAAAGACTCTCCATGTCTTGTACTTCTTTAATTCATAATTCCAAAACCACACACATCTTTGGCCCAACTAACTGGTCTCTCGTGTCACACAACTAATAGACATTGGAATGGGACTCATCAGTACAATTACTCTAATCTAATACTTTACATGAAATGGCCCCCTGTAACATTTACAGTCATTTATCGTAGGTGGGTCTTTTGTTTTTTAGGAGGAATAAAGAAGAAGACTCTTTAGATGGGAGAGGGGAAGGTAGGTTTTCTGTCATTTTGGCAGCTTGCAAGGCATGGTGTTAAAGTTTTGTGTCCATATTACAGCCACTAGCAATTCGCGAACTAAAGAAGAGAAAAGCAAATAAAAGGGGAAAAACACTCACTACAACAAAATGACTTTGGAGGATATGCTCGTGAAGTGCACTTGAAGAGGGACTCAATTAAAAAAAAAAAAAAAAAAGATAAGGGGTCGAGGAGATGGAGAAGGTTGCTGAGCTGGATAACATTGTTTTAGTTTGTTTTTGTTCATCTGTGTGTATATAGATTGTTCTAACTCCCACCCAAAATAGCAAAAATTATTTGGAGATCATTAGAAGTTGTGGTTTTATGGACTATTATTCAAGAAGAAAAAAATGACAGAATGTTCTCAAGAAAATAGAAAAGCTAAGTTTCCCTGTCACGGCTAGGATGACAGTGAACTGTTAGCAAAGAGAAGAATGATAGAAATAGAATATTCTCAAGAAAAAAAAAAAAGAAAACTTTAGTTCCCTAATTAATTTACCAAAGCAAGGACAGCCTGTTAACAACATCAAAAGAGAAATCAACAAATACAGTCCTTCACTTCATCCAAGCTTCTTTCCTTCTCTAAGAGGACTCTTGCATTCCTTTCCTCCCAGAGAGTCCATAAGGTAGCTGCCCTAACAAATTTTCACATGAACTTAACTCTTCTTGTGAGCCACACAACAGTAGGTGGGTTAAATAACAAACTCACATCAGATGGCGGAGACCACCTACATCCAAATAAACTAGGGCTCCAACTCCATAAGGCTGTAGCAAAGGAACAAGAAATCAGCAAATGGAAACATTCCTCATTCTGGGCCTTACACAAGGAACACCAATTCGGGGAAAGACAAAGAAAAGGTCTCTTTGTCTGCAAGTTTTCCAAAGTATTGATTTTCCCATAGTAAACTTCCCAGCAGAATGCAACAATTTTTGGAGGAATATGTCTCACCCAAACTTCTTTAATAGGGAACACTCGGGACTAAGGTTGGAACTCAGGGATTTGAGAAAAGAAGCACAAGTAAAGGTACATTTTGGGAAGAGGAGTCCAAACTCTTTGATCAGAAGTTGTGGGGTCCAAACAAATTGACTCAACTAAATGAAGCAGCTCAGTGACACAAGTCAACTCACCATCCCTTAGTCCCCTATGAAATCCAAAGTCCCAATTTAAAGACAAGGGAATAAACGGGTTCAGAAGATACTTTGCAATTGGATCGTTTTTGTAAAGGAAGAGAGAGTAGAGCGAAGGGAACCGATCTTTGAGGGGTTGATTACCCACCCAAACATCCTCACATAACCGAATAAAATCACCAGAGCAAGCATCATAACTGATAAACCTGAGGAAGTGAGGGAGAACACCATGTATAGCCTTCCAAGGTGTTGTGAAGGTAGCTCGATGAGATATCCCAGCATCCCAACCATTTTCTGAGCAGCCATGAATACTTGACACCACCTCATGTCATAATCCCTCTCTCTCCCGAGGCCATCTCCATAACCACTTCCCTAGGAAGGCTTCATTCTTCTGCATTATGTTCCATATCCCCAGGCCTCCTTCTTACTTAGGTTTATTGACTATCTCCCATCTAACTATATGGTCCTTTTTCACCTCTCCTAGTTCCCACAAAAAATCCCTCATTACCTTCTCTAGTTTCTTAGCCTCCCTTGGTGGAATCCTAAAGACTAAAAGGAAATAGATTGGAAGGTTGGCAAGTCTGGCTCTAATCAAAGTCACCCTACCCCCTACTGAGATGTAATCCTTTTTCCAGACCGCCAAGCATTTGTCGAATTTCCCCACAATGGGGGCCTAGAAACTACTTTCTTTAGGGTTGGCTCCTAAGGGAAGACCTCGGTAGGTCAAAGGCCAAGAAGAGATGGCGCAACCTAAACACCCTACAATGGATTCTACCTCCCAATTCTCCATGTTTACTCCAGCCACGCAACTTTTGTCAAAGTTAACTCTCAAGGTTGTCCACCTTGCTTAAATCATTCCCTTCACAAAAAATAACAATATTGTTAGCAAACTGAAGGTGAGTTACTGAAATGCCTCTCTTACCTATTCTCCGACCCTTTATTAGGTCCTCATCTGCTTTGGAGAAAGTGGGTCACCTTGTCTTAGGCCTCTATTGGCTGGAAAGAAATCCTTAACCACTCCATTAACCAAGACAGAGCAATGACAAGAATTTAAACATCCACTTATCCAATTACACCATTTGTTCCCAAAACCACGCCTTCTGAACACCTCCAACAAAAAACTCCAGTCCACTAGATCATAAGCCTTTTCCAAGTCCAATTTGCAGACAAAGCCTTTCTACCATATCTCATCATCTCCTCCACACTCATTTTCAATGAGGATCTGATCTATAATTTGTCTATCCTATAGAAAGGCTCCTTCTGCTTGGCTAATGAGAGAAAGTAGTAGTACTTTGATCCTCCTAGAGAGTACTATTCCAAAATCTTATAAATGCTAGCCACCAAGCTAATTGGCCTAAAATCTTTGGGGTGTTCAGCATCAGTCTTTTTAAGAACTAGAGCTAGAAAACTAGCATTGATTCCAGGACTCATAATATGTTTTTCCTCAAATTCTCTAGTGGCTCCAATTAAATCTTCTTTGATTATGCCCCAGCAGTGTTGATAAAATGCCATTGTAAACCCATCTGGTCCTAGTGCCTTAGACCTATCCATTGAAAAGACAGCTTGTTTAATATTCTCTTCCTCAACCATTATTTCTAACTATCCCCTGTCCATCTCATTCAAAGTTGGCCAATCCTCCACTCTTACCCGATTATCCAAAGGTCTCTAAAAGATTGATTTGAAATGAGCCACAAACCTACTAGCAATCTCCAATTGAGAGGATATATCAACTCCATCAACCTCAAGCTTAAGTATCAAATTTTTCCTTCTTATCCCATTAACCATAACATGAACAAATTCAGTGCTTCCATCCCCTTCCATGATCCATTTCTGCCTAGACTTTTGTCTCCACGAGATCTCCTCCCACAACAAAACCTCTTCTAATTCCTTTTTCAATTTCAATCTCAATTCTCTATCATGTGAATTCATCATCCTTTGGTACTCTTTTGCATCTAACTTCTCAATCTGAGTCAATAGTCTAGCTTTTTCTACATCCACTCTTCCAAATTGATCCTTGTTCCATTCTTTCATTTTGGCTCTCTTAACCTTTTTAATTTTTTGTGTGGAATCTAACCCCATTCCATTTCACTCCACCATTCCTCGACCTTATAAATGAATTCTGGATGTGTTAACCACATATTCTCAAACCTGAAGGGTCTAGGTCCATTTTCTGGCGGTTCTTATCCTACTTCTATGGGGCAATGGTCAAAGGTGACCCTAGGTAAAGCCTTAGCCACCAAACCTCTCCAGTAGCTCTCCCAACCCTCAATGAAAAGAACTCTATCAAGCTTCGAACAAGTTGGGTTTTCTTGGAAGATGGACCAAGTGAAGATAGCTTATAGTAAAGGTAGCTCTCGTAACTCAAAAGAGTTAATGAAGTCATTAAACTTCCTCATACTAGTCGTGATGGCCTATCAAGCATTATTTGACTCAGTTGTGAACCTTATTGCATTAAAGTCCCCTCCCACCCAAGCACCAGAGGCCTTCCCATAAACCTTGGATGCCATGAAGCTCTTCCTATAACTCATTCTTCTCTGTATAATTATTTGGCCCATACACATTTGTTAACACCCAAGTAAATCCATCTTCCACCATCCCGAATTTTAGGGATACAATGAAATTTCCTATCCGCTCCTCTACTAGTTTTACGAAATCCTCCCTCCCAAAGTTACTATAACCCCCAAAGCTCCCCAAGAGGGAGTTGAACACCATCTCACACCTCTTACTTTCCAAATCTCTCTAACCCATCTCCTATCTAGTTCAGCTAGTTTGGTCTCCTGTAGGATCACAATATCAAGCCTTTCTCTTCAAAGCAACTCCTTAATCAGTCTCCTTTTTCTAGAACTGTCCAAACCTCTTGCATTCCATCTGATGATCTTCATTAACCTTCTTGATCTATGCCCTCCAAGACACTATCTTCCCCTTATTTAGAGCCCTTTTTCCTTTCCCCTCTTCCACTGAATACAATATCCCCTTCAATGTCCAAATTAGTTTCTCTACTTCAAAGTTCTTCTTTTTCCTTCTTACCGACTGACTTCCAAGACGGCTCTTTATTTCCTGTTTCCTGCACCAATTTATTGGGGCTTGCATCTCATTTAGCTTTTTTGGGGTCTCCACTACCATCTCCTCTTTCTCTTTATAGTCCTCCAACAGGGTAGAAATCTGCTCCCAAATCCATTCCAGTTCCTCTTGTTTCTTTTCTACTAAAGAATCCCCCATCTTAGTTCGAATTCCAGCACACTCATTCATCACTCCCCTGCTGCCACTTGGTTGTTCTGGTTGAGATTCCAAGATATCTGTTACAGGCATAAAACCCAGATTAGTATCTAAAAGCAAATGGTCAGGCTTACCTGAAGGTAATAGAGGTGAATGCAATGGGACCAGATGTTGGGTATCAACTGTTGAAGTCAAGACCAGACCCATTCCTAGTTCGTGATTCAGCTGTTGAAGTGGACTAGGTTCAACCGTGACTTTTTCACCCCCTGCAGTGAAAGGTACCTCTCTAGTCTTTCCCTCATGACATCTTTTGGTTTTTGAAGGTCAATGCTTCCCAGACTAAGGGTTTCTCCAGATTCTGAAATTGAATCAGAAAACTCTTCATCATTTGTTGGCATTTCCAGATCTGAGTCGTGTATCTTACTGTGATACACACACCTCGGATTACGGCGATCCTGTGAAGATCAAGCTAGCTTCTTCAATGGGATCCAATGTAAGGAGCTGGATGCCTTTGCAGAGCTGTTCAAGCGAAAGGAGGAGCTCGAGGAAGACAATGGTAGACCTTGTTTCTAGTCTACCTGAGATGCTCCCCCTGTCATGTGCACCTTTAAGTCCTCACGCGCCAACTTAAGCCCTGGACCATTTAATTTTGGCCCACTTAACTTAGTTTTGGGCCTACTGGGCCCAGGAGGCAAAGTTGAAAACAAAAGCCCATTATCCATGGGTTCAACCACAACAAGATTTTCAGATTCTAACGAGGCACCAGCCTGACCCGATGGTTTACCTCCCCCATTCTGTGGTTCAGCTCGTACTACGAACGGACCCTTCCCCTCCCCTACAGTATTTAGTTCATTTAAAACATTCAAATTATTTTGCATGGCGCTAGAAGCTACTACCTGAGCAAATGTCCTATTGGTTGTCATACCCTTACCTTGTATCTCACGTTTTCTACTATTCTCCTGACCCAAATCTTTTGGACTGCTTAAAGGTTGTCTTTCCATTTTGGTGAAATTGCCCAGTTTCTTCTATTTGACCAACTCCAAACTGCCACGTAGCTCCACTTTCAACCTTTTCATCTTCCTCCTGTCTAGCCTCCCTCCAAAGAGCAAATTCAATGGAGGAAGCTAACCAGACTGGTAAAAACAATCCATCAACATCAATGGTCACCTTCCTCGGTATATCATCTGGTTTTACTCCACCCAGTAGAAGGGCTGTACTTCTTAGGTCTCCCCAAAATACAACATCAAGGCGAGCACCACACAGCAAAGCAATTGAGTTTGCTGTCTCTTGACTCCAAAGATGGAATGGCAAACCAATCACTCGAACAGTCACATTAGCTTCAACTGAGAAGATTTTTGAATTGGAAAATGTAGACCATTTAATAATTGAGAAGGTCCCCAGAGCATCTTGAATACATAAAGCTATAATATTTACCTGGTTTTCAAGAGGACCCAGCACTGCCTTAGCATGATCAAACGGAGTTAAAATAAAGGTGCTCCTTAGCCCCAGTTTGAACTTAAATAATTCTGCAACTTTCAACCAATCTATCACCAACTTTTCAGCTTCAATCACTAGCATTCTTCCCATTGTCCTGTAATCCCATCTGCTACCAAGGAAGGATTCCTACTGTTGTTAGCCAAGGCCAAGAATTTCTTTTTTGGTTCCTCTTCCTTACACAGGATATGGATGCTAACTAACGGACTTTGATCACTTTTGTCAAATTCCATAACTCTTTCTTCTCCAGTTTCCTTCTGTTTAGGAAATATGTTAGTACACCAGCAACCCCTTTCCAACCTTGACTATTTTTTTCCCTTGAGGGAAACAAACCATTTGCTTCCTTCCTTTGGAGCATTATTCAGTGAGAGATATGAATGCACCCTTTGCATTCCTCTTGCTTTCCATCACATACCTCCTACCTGTCTCTGAGAAATATTCTTTCCATTTTAGCTGCCTCCCTTTAGCTGCTGCATCAGAAACAAACTCTTTCAACCAGTCAACCATCTCTGAGCCCTCCACAAGAACCATGGCCCTCTCCCAAAATTAGTTGTGGCTTTCGACCACCTTTTCTTTTCTTTAAGTTATTTTCTACTTAACTCTAATCCTACGTATGCAATGACTCTGAAATTTTAAACATAAACAAATATAACTATACATATTAAACCCAATCATTGAACCCCACAAAATTGCAAAATGACAAAAATACCCCTACTGTCCAAAAATACAGAATTTCATAAAATTCCAATTTTGACTCTTCAGCTCCCGCATCGGATTAAGAGTTAGTTTTTATCATTTTATTGATCAGTAGATAAAGTTTTTATCATAGATATCCTAGTCTGGAAAATGAAGGCAAAGATCTCTTGAATATCCAATGTGGGAATGTGGTTAGTGTTTGCAGAAGGATTCTTTATCTAGGGAGGGCGTGGGAGAGACTTAAAACACTTCTTCATTTCGTCATCAACATGAACCCTGTTTTGCCATTCTTCTCTGTTTAGTGCCATATCCATCGTTGAACTATGAGCACTTAAATCTTTTCCCACTACTCCATTTGAATCCTTTTATTGGGATCCTCGTTCCCCATAGTACTTGTTTCTCATTTTATCAAATATAGTCCTGATCGGTTAGTAACCAGAAAATAGAGAAAGATCAGAGGAAGGGGAAAATGACTCAGAAGACATCAAAAGGAGGAAAATGACTCACCCCATATACAAAGAACATCCTCTTCACCCTAAATCAGCTATAACCCAGTGCTTTATGTCATAGGGGCAGACCACTCAATACAACTTAGACCAATCCACTCCCTCTATATCTTGAAAGTACACTAGGAAGTTTTCTGATCTCTGGAGCCAAACGAAAAGGACAGATGTAAAAATTAAAAGACAAAAAATGGTACCAATAAGTGCCTAAACAATAGTAGAATTCTTCTTTCCACAGAAGAGATAGAACAGCAAATAATAATGTGAAGATGGAGAAACATTACAGTGAAAATAGAAGATAAAGAGAACATCAATGGTAGAAGAAAGAATATACACATAACCCATAATAAAGCCATTCCAATGGCCGCGTACCTTGTTTGAATCTGAAATCATATAAAACTGGGACTCAAATTTTGTATCATATATACGATTGTTAAGTAATGGAACTTGAGGCTTTATCTCAGCTCCATCCTCCAATTTGAACTTGTAACTGTAGAACCGACAAGATATTCTAAGAAAAGGATAAAAGATAATTTTCAGCCATAGAAGAATGGGAACTGAAGCACAGTATGAAGCAAACCCACGTTAATGTTAATGCAAGAATCTGTTTGCCAGAAGGTAACTTGTCACGGTTTGTAGGAAGGGTACTAAGTTTAACCTCAGTAGGTCGATAAGGAACTCTTATCTGCAAAATGGAGCAACCAAAAAGGAATTGCTAGCTGCACAAAAGAGATAAGGTGCAGAAAACTATATAAACAATATTAAATGGATGCACCAAGCTAGGATAGTAACGTGTTACCCTGTACAGACTGAAGTCTATTTTACCTTGTTTAAAGTGGCAGCTGGAACAAGTTTCTCAGATGATAAGGGAGCCTTGGCTTCAATTCTTATTGGCGCTTCAGATCCATCAAGTACTATTTCCTCTGTGTTGACATCAATCCCATGAAATCCAACCTAAGAACACATGTTGAAGAAAAAAAGAGTCCAAATCACCGAAATACATAATATTTTCGTTCTAAAAAAATTGACCAAATTTTCTTTTTTCTGATCAATAACTGAAAATCTTCTTGATAATTGATATAGGATTACATGATAAATTACAAAGAGATCAATTTTACAAGGAAAAGTAGAGCTAGCCCTTTGTTCCACTTTTCAAGAACTCCCCAAGAGCCCTGCAGTACAAGCAATACCCCCTTTGAAGTAACAGATATCCACTCCCTATCCTCTGGGGCTCCCGGTGAGATTGAAAGCCTTTTCTCTTGCTTCTATCAATTCCCAGGAAAGAAAAAATCTCTCCAAGTAAGAAATTTTTTTGTATTCAGAAGGATTCTTAGGCTGCCCAGAGGGGATCGATCCGATCCTGGAGGTTATTTCTTGTTTTTATTGGAATTTTTAAGCTATTTGAGAAGCTATAGAAGATGGTGAAATTGAATAAAAATCGAATGGTGACCTTGGACTGGGTGAGGGAGGTGCCAGTGAACCTTTAGGGTCTAGTACCATCACTGCTGTTAAATTAGATGGTACAAACTATCTGGAATAGTCACAATCAGCCAAGATGATCTGATCCTGGAGGTAAATTCTTGTTTTTATTGGTGTTTTTAAGCTATTTGAGAAGCTATGCAAGGTAGTGGAATTAAATAAAAATCTAATGGTGACCTTGGACTGGGTGAGGGAGGTGCCAGTGAACCTTTAGGGTCTAGTACCATCACTGCTGTTAAATTAGATGGTACAAAATATCTGGAATAGTCACAATCAGCCAAGATGGCAATTGGTGTACGAGGGAAACCTGAGACAAAGAACATGGTGATGACCTGGCTATGTAATTATACCCTACCTCATATAAGCAGAAATTTCTTGTGGGCTAATACAACAAAGGAAATCTGGCAATTGGTGTACAAGGGGTGGGGCTTTTTATAGTAAAAATAAAATAAGATATCATTAAAAGATAAAAATACTACATCATATACAGGTTTAAGCCAACACCTACATGCCAACTACTCTAACATAAACATCTCAAATATTTGGTGATTCAAATGGTTCAGTCGTCCAGTATGAGCCAGCTGTTTGTCTCCTTATTACCAATGAGGTGAGTTAATACCATGTTATGGTGAATTAATTGGGTCAGATCCAAGGCCATAGACCTTCACTTTGTACAAGGATTGGTAAGTATCTCAAGAAGCACTCCTAGGCTGTTATGGGGTGGTGCCATGGCAGGGAACTGATTCAAGTGGGCCTTAGATTTTTAGAAGATGGCAATTGCTACGATTTTAAGAAGATGGTGTGAAGATATGGGGCCTATGATCTGCCAATTTGATGGCTGATGAACTTGCCAGGGGTGCTGCACAAAGTTTATTGAATTACTGTAAAGAGGATGAGGAACTGTTAAAATATATAACAGAGATCCTAATAATGATCAAAGTGATAAAATCATAAATTACAAGGATAGGGATCCATACAACATAGCATTCACCCATAGTAAAGCCAAAACAACAAGGACACCAATAAAAATTCAGTGAGGATAAGAACTGGACTATGAGATCCATCCCTAAACAGAAGAGCTTCAGATCCAGAACAAAATCTTCAAACTCCACTCCGAACTAAACTGTAAATCAAAGATTTGGCCAACCTTGGAATCCATGTCAATGAGTTGTTAACCTGGAACCATAGGTATGAGCTTTCCAAATATGACGCTACAAGGACCAAAGTCCCATCCCATAGCTCCAGCATACATCCAATCAAATAAGAATCGCTGTCAATCTCCGCTCTCTGAAAACAAGGATTTTTTTTGGAAAAAAAAGATACGGTAATTTTATTGGATGAAATAACCGATACAAGAAAGGGTAGGTTCAACCAACTGAACGCAACCCCAACAAAGCCACTACAGATCAGTTACACCACAGATTTACAGATTGCAAATGATTGAAGATGGGTTGTCTTGAAGGAGGGAAAACATCTCTGGACAAATAGAACCACCAAGCTCAATGGGGTAATCAGAAAAGAAATAACCCCATTGCATTGAATCTTTAGAAAAGATTATGGCATTTGTTGCCTTCAAAATAGAAGAAAAAGATGGGCTCAATCAGTCCCAGAATAACTAGGCAGCTGTCACTGGGCACAAAAAAAAACCATTTCCAAAATGATTTATTTTTAATATTTATTCTTTTCTGTATTTTTTTCAATCAGAAACCAAAGCAATATGCAATTTTTAATGGAACGTTAAGTAGTAAAGAGAGGTCATGTAGCCCATAGTTTGCAATATTAGCAAGATTTGGCAACATTTCACTTGGGGACTATATGAAAGATTACAATAATATTTTACCCCTATATCGCTGATTGACAAATTAAATATTCAAGGTCTAAGTTTCAGAATATAGTCAAAACATTCCTATATTCTGCAAAAATGATCATGAAATTTTTCCTAAAAGAAAAAATGGGACTTTAAGGATTGGATGATTGGCATACTATTCCAATGTGGTTCACTTACTATGTTACCAAGTCACTATATTTCAAGAAAAATGGACAGACAACTAGAAAAAGGGGATTCTCAATACAATCAAATTATACAGTAACAAAAAATACATATTTTTTTATGATAATGAATTAGATGTTTTAGGTAATCAGTAGACCTATTTAAGTCACCTAGCCTTCCTCTTATTAGATATACAGAGTTGTTTGTTATGGGCATTTAAGTCTTAAATGTAAATCATACTTCTTCTAACAACCCCTTAAGTTTCATTAACAAATTCCATGTTTTTAGTGATTTTCACAAATCCCTGATTTTGCAAACATCTTAGATAAATTAGTGAAGTGCCCCTGAAACTTCTATTAATGCATGGCAAAGCATCAATAATTTTAAAATTGCAAAACATGACGTAACCTACCCTCACGAAAAGAATCCTGGCCCACGTAGCATTCCAGAATAAAACACTCACTGTGGTGCATACACATACATTATGAATAAAAGGTGTGATTTGTTCCTTAACTTTAACCATTTTCTTGATGAGTCATGGTAGCTGGATATCCTTCCACATGGAGAACTGAAGATTAGAAACCTTGATTTTCATATTTTATTAATGAAAATTCCATTATTGACAAGAAAAATATTATTCTTTTCAACATTAAATTTGTGGGAAAAGGTCAAGTTAAATAGGACATGTAAAGGAAGCATTTTAGATCCATGGTTCTGGCAAAAACTCCTCATATAAACAGAAAACATAAAGGAAAACATCCCCCATTAATAAAATATGATACCTGAAAATCTACAGTAGTGGTTTCATGACTTCCTATGCCACTTGACCAAAACTGAGCAATGGCTAATTCCATTGTCTGACCACCTTTCACAGGAAAGGTGAAACTTTTGGAAGAAGGAGACGAGAACGTTACAACGCTCTCCCACTTAATAGGCCTCTTCAAAGGAGATATCTGCATTACAAGAATGTTAGGAGATGCACTTCCAGAAATGTGAAGATTTCAAAACATTCTGACATCCTGTACCTGAACAGCATCAACAAAAAATCTTCTAGCAGTATCAAACCCCGATGTTCGCATAGTTGCCTCAGCCCAACTGGCACCAGGTGGTACCTCGATAAATCTCCTTTCAATATGACCTATTTAAGTAATGTAACCCATAAGCATAAAAATTGTTGAAGTAAACTTCCAACATCTCAACACAAGTAGTTAACTAAAATATAAGTATTCATTGAATCTTGCAGCACAAGCCAATGCTTTATATTCAATGTTACTGTGCTAGTATGGAAAAGAGTAATGAGAATTAACAACATAATTCAAGTGCCATCACATAGATCATGTGATACAGATAAGTGCATGATTGTACACCAAACTTGTAGATGCATCACATGACCTGAAAAGCATGCATTTTCCACGTGATTTTCTACAAGAAATGTTTGATATTTTGCAAGTTTTGGTAGCATAGATCTCATTGGAGACAATCATTAAAAAGCAGCTATCAGGTCGATCTGAACAAAAGACAAGGGAAAGGTCCTTATTTTGAGGCATGAATGTGCTTTTTTTTTTTTTTTTTTGAGAAGGTGAATTAATATATTGTATCAATCAACTATCCAAGAAGTATACAGCAGCCAAAGTACATTGACTGTATAGTGTGACTGTACAAAACAAAAGGAAGCAAAAACATATTATCAAACAAAACAAAAGGCCTCTTTTTTTCCTGCAATCTTCTTGGGATTTTGTCAATTGGTGTGTTTTCACTTGCATTGTGGTTGTTTTAAATTCATATATTGAAATGATCATCTTTTTAACTTAATTCCTTTTGACAAGAAAAGCTTCTACCCCCCCCCTCTAGTACAAATTTTTCTATTGTTAAATGAAATATAAGGTGGCAGACTGGTCACCAAAGACATTTGTCGTACTTTAATTTCCACTTTAAACCCATATCCATTTGTCTTTATAATCTGGATAGAATTATCATTCCTAAAAAAAATATCAAAGAATTGGATAGTAAAGACATGAAAACCCAAAACTTTATAGGGGTATCACTTGGCCACATCTCATTATTAATAAACAGGGTATGCTCCTAATTAGTAGTTAAAAAGTACTAATAAGGAGACTGGTCACCAAAGACATTTGTCGTACTTTAATTTCCACTTTAAACCCATATCCATTTGTCTTTATAATCTGGATAGAATTATCAACATTCCTAAAAAAATATCAAAGAATTGGATAGTAAAGACATGAAAACCCAAAACTTTATAGGGGTATGACTTGGCCACATCTCATTATTAATAAACAGGGTATGCTCCTAATTAGTAGTTAAAAAGTACAACTCCAGATGACAGAAAAATACCCTGCAGAAAACAAATACCAATGTCCGATACATGTTATCTCTCTTACTTTGATATTCTGTCAATAATTGTGAAAATATCCAACTACAAGTACTATTAGACATTACTTAACTTTGACGATGAAATGCTTTCCAATAGAAAACGAAAGTATTTAATTATTAGGTAAGCTAGGAAGGAAAAAATTACTTGTAAAATAACCATCTCAAAACATAAATATAATGACCAATCTCTTTGAAATGCTAGCAATAATACATCTCAGCTGGCATAGAAGACCTCACTAACATTTAAGACATATGATGCAGCACTATTAATTTCTCAACTAGAAAACAGGGATGCAAATCTATAATCTTATAAAACATGTTAAGAGGTAAACATAACTTGAACATAGCATCAAGAAAATATGCAAAAATAAATAAATAAATACCTGGTAAAAATGGCATCCCTGAGAATGAAATCAGTGGAGACTGAGCTTTTAAAATGGCGGGCTTTGTTATCGTGATTGGCACCCTGAATAGAGGACCACGCCATGGTGCTTTGCAATCAATTCCATAGAGTTCATAATAGTGAAGCCCTTCACCAAGTGAGGAAGGATCCACCACCACACTGGAATAAGAAAATGGAGGAATAAAAGAAATAACTTGTTAAGAAACCAAGCCACACACAACTATACAAACAAAATTAACTTCATACAAGATTAAAATGGTGACATGTTATGGTGTTTTTATAAGGCAGATTTCAAATAATTTGTTTAACTTATTTCTTCAAACCATGAATAGAGAAAATCGATTGATGACTGGTTCAATATACATTGACTTGTATATCTCATCTTTTTCTTTAATCTTCAAATTACACTTGTAGGTCGTGGGCAAACTAACCCAAAAATTTGGTTAGTGTTCAGTTAATATTACATATAGTTGGAAACTAGTGTTGTAAATCTAGGGTTTGTATGAGAAAGAAAGGGAGACAGGAGAAGAAGAGGAATGTGTCGAGTGGTGTATTGTTGTTACTGTTCACACCCTCAAAAGGCACTTCATATTTTGAAACAAGAAATTACAAAGAGGCCCCTACTTGGGCCCAAACACAAAAAGAGTACAAAGAGAAGAGGTAAAGACTAAAAACACCCTTGCCTAAACTTTCTTAACACTCCCCCTCAAGTTGAGCATATATGTCAATCATGACAGCTTGGCAAGGTTCTTAGCAAACTTTGCGTGGTGAACACCTTTATTGAGGCAATCGGCTAGTTGGTCTTCCAATCTTACAAAAGAAAGGCAAAATCTCTCCACTAGCAATTTTTTTCTCTAATAGTGTATGTCCACCTCAACATGCTTTGTACGACCATGTTGAACAGGATTGTGGGCAATGTTTATGACTACTTGATTGTCACAATATAGTTTCATTAGGATATCCGCTTGGATGCCCATCTCAGTCAATAAGGTCTTCAACTAGAGTAGTTCAAACACTCCATGAGCCATTGCCTTGTATTCTACCTCAGCACTAAAACGAACAACCACAAATTGTTTCTTACTTCTCCATGAAACAACATTGCCTCTGACTAATGCACAACAACCAGATATAGATCTTCTATCATCAATGGACCCTGCCCAATCTACATCTGTGTAAGCCTCAATCGTTAGATGGTTGTGGTTGGAATACAACATCCCTTTACTAGGCAACCTTTCAGATAGGCTAAAATTCTATTAACTGCCTGCATATGAGACGTCGTAGGCTCATGCATATATTGGCTAACCACGCCAACAGCATAGGATATTATTAGTGTAGGGGTATTTCTGTCTTTATACTTATGTTGAGGTTGCTGGTCTATAATATTATATTAGAACTAGTGTCCCTCACTTAAGTAAGGGCACATGTGTCTTTTCCATTATGTTAGTAATATAAAACATGCCTGGCCGAATGGGAGAGGTGATTTTTTCCCTTATTCGAACCAAACTTTTCTTCTCTCCTTTTCTCCTCCATTCTCTCTCTCTTTCTTTCTTCTTTCTTCTTCTCTCTTCTTGGTTGTTATCAGACTAACAAAACTCAAAGGCAGGCCAAACCATAATATGGTATCAGAGCTCAACTAAGCAACTCGGATCTGTCCAGATTTCTGTTTTCTGCGCACTCAATCTAGGGTTTTCTCTTGATTTCTCTGCCATCAATTGGAGATAAGGGAAAGGGCTGAAAAGGAGTGGTCGCCCTCTTCCTTTGGAGGTTTCTATGCCTCCAATTGTGTTGTTCATGGTCAGTTGCTGTGGTTTCTAAGAAGCCCTCCCCTAATCAATGAAGAGAAGAGGGCTGATTCGTGTGGTGCAGTGGGTGTCTTGTGTGGTCTGATTTTCTTGTGTGGTTTGTTTTTCGGGTGATGAGGTAAGAGATTTCTATGCATATTTTTGTTATGAATCAAATAGGAAGTATGTTTTAGATTGTATGATGGGATTTCAGACTGTAGTGTGCTAGGGTTTACGCTGTTTTTTTGGGTGATACGAAGGGGGAGTGGTTCTCATATAGTGGTGAGATTTCAGGTGATCGTAGGGTAGGGTTTGTGGTGTAAAGAGTGCAACCTTCAGCAATAACAAGTGCTGAAACCAGTGTGATTAGTGTGATCAAGTAGTGTGCAGTGTGTCGAATTCAGTAATAACAGAATTCAGCAATGGGAGATAACAGTGATAGCAAATCTAATGTGATGATACCTACTGACTACCTGAATGTTCAAATGACCTCCATTAAACTGAATGAAGAGAATTATGTACCTTGGGCTAAATGTGTAGAAGTTTTTCTGAAGGCAAAGAAGAAGGTGAAACACATAAGGGAGGACAAACCCTCGACTGATTCTCATGAGTATGAAGACTGGGAACAAGAGGATGCACAAATTATCACGTGGTTATGGAACAATATGGAACCCAAGATTAGTGTAAATTTCATGTTTCTTGACACTACCAAAGATGTGTGGGACCATGCTAAGAAGTTGTATTCTAGTCAAGACAATACAACCAGAGTATATCAGTTGTATCAGGAATACTTTAATCTGCAACAGGGCAATCAGAGTACTGAGGAGTACTATGCTAGTATGAGAAAAATTCGTAATGAGTTGAATGTTTATCACCCCCTCACTTCTGATGTCAAAATTCAGCAACAACAGAAAGAACAGCTCGATGTGACTCGATTTTTGGTGGGGCTGAAATCTGAGTATGAACCAGTGCAGGCTCAGATACTAGGAGGGTCAGCTCTCCCTTCCTTAGAAGAGGTGTTTGCTCGACTTCGGAGGAGTTCCATTGGATCTACTGAGAACTCTAATGTTTTTGATAGATCAGCCTTTGCAGTGTCAAGGGGTCGTGGTGTTAGAGGTGGAGCTCGAGGAGCTCAGTCTGGCCGTGGTGATAGCAATGGTCCGATATATGGCCGGAGTGGTGGTGGTGGACCTACATATAACCGTGGTGGTGGTCGTATTGGAGGTAGAGATTCAGGGGGAGCCCGTGGTAGAGGACGTGGCTCGGGTCCGAGGAGATATACTCATTGTGGTATGGATGGACATACCATTAATTATTTCTATGACTTGCATGGTCCACCCTCAACTTGGGCCAATCAAGCCCTGACTAGTGACACCAGTTTCAGACAAGAGAATCGTTCAGCTGATCAGATGCCTCCTACATCCACAGATGTTCCCAGGAAGGAGATGGTGAGTGTTCCCCGTGATGAGTATGAGAGGTTTGTCCAATCCACATCTCAGCAGAACACAGCTACTTTCGCACACTCAGGTATCGCTTGTTTGGCATCCACACCCAATCCCTGGATTATTGACTCTGGAGCCTCCAATCACATGACTGGAACTCAAGTGTGTTTTCTTCCCACTCTCATTGCTCAACATCACAATCCGTTACCCTTGTTAATGGTTCCACATCCTCGATTTGTGGTGCTGGCAATGTTAACTTGACCCCCTTATCTTTATCCTCAGTTTTGTATGTCCCTAAATTTCCGTTTAACCTTATGTTTGTTAGTAAGTTGACCAAGTCACTCAATTGCTCTATTACTTTTTACCCTTCTATGTGTGTTTTTCAAGATCTCAAGACAAGGATGAAGATTGGTAGAGGGCATGAAACCGATGGATTGTATTATCTTGACAGTGGTGGAAGAACATCAACAGCTCTCCAGTCATCTCTCTCTCCTCTCCAGTGGCACTGTCGATTTGGTCATCCTTCGCTAAAAGTTTTGAAATTTTTGGTTCCTTCGTTGAGTCAACTTTCTATTTTAGATTGTGAGTCATGTCAATTGGGGAAACATCATTGTGTTCCCTTTAATCCTGGGGTTGATAACAATGTGTCGAGTCCTTTTTCTTAGGTTCATTCAGATGTTTGGGATCCTTATAAAGTGATGTCATACAATGGATATAGATATTTTTGTTGATGATTTTTCAAAGATGATGTGGCTCTATTTAATGAAAGAAATGAGTGAACTGTTTACCATCTTCAAAAAATTTTATGCTGAGATTCACAACTAATTTGGTGTTCACATTAAAATTTTTCATTCTGATAATGGTCGTGAATATTTATCTTCATCATTTCAAGAATACATGGACCAACATGGCATTATACATCAGACCTCATGCACCTACACCCCACAACAAAATGGGGTGGCTGAGAGAAAGAATCGTCATCTTTTGGAAACAGCTCGATCCCTCATGCATCACATGAATGTTCACAAACCCTTTTGGAGTGATGTGGTGCTTACTTCTTGCTTCTTGATTAATCGAATGCCCACGTCTATCCTTGATGGTCATTGCCCATTCACTACCTTGTTTCCCACCTTGTCTCTGTTTCCTCTTTCTCCTCGGGTTTTTGGGTGTGTCTGCTTCGTCCATAATCTGGGCCTCGGGAAGGACAAGTTAGATGCACGATCCATTAAGTGCATCTTCCTTGGCTATTCCTAGACCCAGAAAGGGAATAAGTGTTATCATCCTAGTTCTCGACGTTCCATTGTGTGTGTTGATGTTACCTTCTTTGAGTCTACTCCGTTTTTCTTGGAGTCCGGTGATGCTTCTTCCTCTCATCACCTCCCCCTCTTCCACTTCCAGTTGTCGATTCTATTCCCCTTGTTCCAATCGTGACCAAGTCCTTGCCTCCAGTGCCACCACCTGTTGAACGGCCACATATCCATCAAGTGTATACACATCACCCACATGTACCGACTGCTACTCCTCCAGCTCCATCAACATCGACAGATTCAGCAGTTGTCTCCGCACCTGCCCCAAACCCAGTATCTGATCTTGATCTTCCCATTGCCTTGCGGAAAGGTAAACGCACTTGTACCCTTCATCCTATTTCTAATTATGTTTCACTCACTCACCTTTCCGCTTTCCATCACCAGTTTATCTCTTTGTTATCCTCAATTGTTGTCCCTAAGGATGTCTAGGAAGCCCTTGCCTCTCTAAGGTGGTGTCGTGCAATGGAAGAAGAACTCTCAGCTCTAATTCATAATCATACTTGGGACCTCACCACTCTTCCTCCTAGGAAGAAGGCTGTCGGTTGTAAGTGGGTTTATACTGTTAAGTATTTACCTGATGGTAGTGTTGAGCGCCTGAAAGCTCGATTGGTTGCAAAAGGGTACTCCAAACCTATGGTATTGACTACACAGAGACCTTCTCCCCAGTTGCTAAGATAGGTTCGGTTCGTGTTGTGATCTCTCTTGCTGCTATGTATGATTGGCCCCTCTATCAGCTTGATATCAAGAATGCTTTTTTGCATGGTGATTTGCTCGATGAGGTCTAAGCATGGTATTAATTTGTGTTAGAGGAAATATGTGCTTGATTTGCTAGAGGAAACAAATTTGTTAGGTGCTAAACCAACTGAAACACCTATGGCAACAAATACTAGGCTGAGCAGTGATTTGGGTGAAGTGTTTGAAGACCTTGGAAGATATCGGCGACTTGTAGGTAAACTGAACTACCTAACCATTACTCGGCCAAATATTTCGTTTGCGGTTAATGTGGTAAGTCAGTTCATGCAGAAACCTCTAGTTCCTCATTGGGATGTGGTTCTAAGAATTGTGAAGTATTTAAAAGGGGCCCCTGGTCATGGTTTGATATACAAAAGTGGTGGAAAACTTGAAATAGAAGAGTATACTGATGCTGACTGGGCCGGTTCTATGTCTGATAGGAGACCACAAGCTATTGCACTTTTCTTGGGGGTAATCTAGTGACATGGAAAAGTAAGAAGTAGACAATCGTGGCGAGAAGCAGTGTAGAGGCAGAATATAGAGCTATAGCACATATTGCTTGTGAATTAGTGTGGCTAAGGAACCTTCTACAAGAGATAGGATACAATATTAACACTCCAATGAAGCTCTATTGTGACAATCAGGCTGCAGTTCATATTTCTTCTAATCCGGTGCTTCATGAAAGAACCAAGCACATATAGGTTGACTGTCACTTTGTGAGAGAGAAGTTGCTGAATGGAGTGATAGACACTGCATATGTTAACACAGGGAACCAATGGGAAGACTTATTTACAAAAAGGTTGAGTCAGGGAAGAGTGGACTACATATGTAACAAGCTAGGATTATATGATATATACTCATCAGCTTGAGGGGGACTGTTAGTGTAGGGGTATTTCTATTTTTATACTTATATTGAGGTTGTTGATCTATAATATTATATTAGAACTAGTGTCCCTCACTTAAGTAAAGGCACATGTGTCTTTTTCCATTATGTTAGTAATATAAAACATGTCCGGCCGAATGGGAGAGGTGATTTTTTCCCTTATTCGAACCAGACTTTTCTTCTCTCCTTTTCTCCTCCTTTCTCTCTCTCTTTCTTTCTTCTTTCTTCTTTCTTCTTCTCTCTTCTTGGTTGTTATCAGACTAACAGAACTCAAAGGCAAGCTGAATCATAATAGATATGTTAGGTCTAATCAAACAGAGATACAGAAGGTGGCCCACCAATCTCTAATATACCCCTCTATCTGGAAGAGCTTCTCCTTCAGTAACACTCAATTTGTGGTTGGGATCAATTGGAGTTTCTACAGGTTTACATCCTAATTTCCCAATATCATTAAGCAAGTCAAGTACACATTTCCTTTGTGACAGAAAAATTCCCTTCTTAGATCTTACAACTTCAATGCCAAGAAAGCATTGGAGATCACCAAGGTCCTTAATCTAAATTTCGGAAGCAAGGAAGGACTTTAACTGGGAGATACCTGTGATATCATCACCTGTCACAACAATGTCATCAGCATATACTATCAACATTGTTACTCTTCCATCAACTCTTCTAATGAATAAAGTGTGGTCTACCTGAGATTGAGAAAACCAAATCTTTAAGATAGCATTTTTGAACTTGTCAAACCAAGTTCTAGGAGATTGCTTAAGCCCATACAAGGACTTCTTCAAGCGACAAACTTTTCCTTCACTGTTAGGAAAGCTCACCCCAGGTGGTAAGTCCATATACACTTCCTCTTGTAAGTCCCCATTGAGGAAGGCATTCTTCACATCCATTTGATATAAAGGCCAAGAATAATGAACAGCAAAGGTTTCCAGATAATCAATGCCATAAGTTTGTGTGTATCCTTTGGCTACAAGCCGAGCTTTGTACCTCTCAATTGAGCCATCTGCCTTGTGCTTAACAGTGTAGACCCACTTACAACCAACAGGAGTCATATCCTTAGGACAAAGAACAACCTCCCAAGTCTAGTTCTTTGTTAGGACCTCCACCTCTTGGTTCATAGCTTCCTTCCAATGAGGGGACTGCATTGCCTCTGTAACACTACGAGGGATGGAAACATAAGAGATGGCAGAAATATAGGCACAATAGAAAGGTGAGAGAGCATCATAAGGCACATAGTTAGTAATAGGATACTTGCTACATGTCCTCTTCCCTTTTCAAATGTCAATAGGAAGATCAAGGTCAAGATCAATAATAGAATTATCAAGAGGTTCAAGATTACCTGAGTCTGGGAGATCAGAATGTGATAGGCTTCTACTTCAAGAGCCACCCTCTTACTGTGGTTGATGCAAAACTACTGCCAGGATCGAAGCCGATACACAGGAGGAAGAGGAGGAGGAGAAGGAATACCATCGTTACAAGGAGGAGGAACAAAAGAGACAGGGACATGAAGGCAGAAGAGAGTTCAATCTTCACTTGCATTCTCCCCCTGAAGAGGACGGGATGACTGGAAAAAAGAGGACTCCAAAAAGGTAATATCCTTAGAGACATATCTCTTGCCAGAGAGAAAGCATCAAAGCATCTATAGCCTTTTTGGACAGGAGAGTAACCAAGGAAGACACATTTAACTGACTTAGGATCAAATTTACACTGGGAAGGACTCATATCATAACAAAACAAACGCAACCAAAGATTTTAAAGGGGGAGATTGAAAAGAGGTTCACCAAGAAAGAGAAGTTGATGAGGGGACTAAAGATTAAGGGTCCTTGAATGAAGTCTATTGATGAGATACATAGTTGTCTCAACAGCATCACCCCACAAACGGGTGGGAACACGAGTCTGGAACAAAAAACCTCGAGAAACTTCAACCACAAGCCTATTCTTCCTTTCAGCTACCCCATGTTTGTTGGAATAGTTTATTTTATTTCTTGTCTTTTAGTCTTGTCTTGGTAGGGTCTGTTTGGTTGATTAATGTCTTTTTATTTTTCTGATTATTGTACTTCACTTACAGAGGGGCACAAGGGTATTTTCCCCTTTTATTTTAGTCGCCCTATATATACTAATAGAAGTTGGCACCGCCAACACGATTCCATTGCCAATCTCTTCTCTTCTCCTCTCCCTTCTCTCTTCTTCTCTTCTCTTCTCTTCCTCTTATTTCTAGTCGGCCACACTGTCAAGATGGTATCAGAGTGGGAATACTGACTGAGAGAACAGATTGAACAGGCTTCCTTTTCCAACTTGCTGAATCTGGGTGGAACAGAGATCTGAATCCGGACTGAAGAAAACAGATCTACGACTGGTACAGTCCTTTTTTCTCTTCCTTACCCTCCTTTGTCATGGACCAAATGAAAAAACCAAATGAATCTAGGCTGCTGAATGTTGTCAGACCTTTGTGAGGTTTATACCTCTTGTTTTTTTTTTGGATCGTGTGATCCTGTTCCTGTGTTAAAAGTGACTGTAGGTCAAGGATGACCTATTATCTCAATTTTTTGGCTTGATTGAAAGTGTTAAGGATATCTCCTGCTGATGAATGTTCTTAGACATTCTGGAAGGCTGGTAGGTTGAGACTGTTAAACCGTACAAGTCTGAAATCTGTCGAATCTTGCCTTTTTTGTCCTGAAATTGGTATTGTTTGTTCTCAGACTGATTTCAAACCCAAATGTGTGGGTGTGAACTGAGTACGTGTCTAGAGCAATTTTATTTTTTGGAGTAAGGAGGGATCCTAAGTCCAGTGTTTGGGACTGATTGTCTGTTTTGACCATGTCATCTGAGAATTCTGCTACTTTGGGGGTTTCAGGAAACCATAATGGACTGAATGGGGGAATGGATATGAGTTTTCCCATGGCTGTAATCCCCTTCAATGGACTAAACTACCTTGAGTGGTCTAGGGGAATAAAACTCTACATTACAGCTAGGGGGAAAATAGGATACATTAATGGGAAAGTGAAGGAACTGAAGGGTGGAAGCGCTGAATATGATAGATGGAACCAAGAAAATAGTATGGTTATGTCATGGCTCTTGGTTTCCATATTGCCAAAAGTAAGAAAGACATTCATGTGGGCTGAAACAGCTGGGAACAAGTGAAGTCTACTTATTCAGAGCAAAGGCACTATGCCAAGATATACCAACTGCAAGTTGAGTCCTCTACTTGCAAGGAGGGGGAGAGGAGTCTCTCTGTGTACTATTCAGATCTGACATCGATCTGGAAAGAACTGGATCACTATCAGAATGTAAATTGGAAGTGTGATGAAGATGCAAAGGCATACAAGTCACTTGTCTCTCATCAACGTGTATTTGCTTTTCTCTTGGGGTTGAACCCTTCATATCCATGAGAGTACAGATTTTGGGAAGTAAAGACTTGCCATCAGTTTAGGACGTTTATGCCTTAGTCCAATCAGAGGAGAGTAGAAGAAGTGTGATGAATTGTGCAGAGGGTGAACCAGTTGCCCTAGTTGTTCGGGGAAGTATAGATACTAATGCCGGAGGTTCCTTTAAGAAGGGTGATTCACAGAAGAGAGAAGATGACAAAAGTAAACTTTGGTGCACTCATTGGCAGAAAACAAGACACACCAGAGACACATCTTGGGATCTCCATGGAAAACCTAAATGGGCACAGGATTTGGGTAAGAAGTCAACATCTGATCAGGGTAAGAAACCAACTCAGCAAAATCAAAAAAGGTATAACTCAGCTAATATGGCATCTCTAGAGACTAGTCCCAGTTCTGACCCTAAGGAAGAGATTATCAACTCCTTTCGTGACCATTTGGAGTTAAATGGTAGGACTCTTCGCCAGATGGATTCTGGACCTACCCCTTCTACCTCCTTTGCGTCTACATCAGGTAACACTGCCACTGCTCTCTATGTGTCATCTCATACATCTGATTCTCCTTGGGTAATTGACTATGGAGCCTAGAACCACATGACCGGTAAGTCAAATTTATTTCAGGCATACAACCTTCTCTCTGGGAGAGATAAGGTGAGACAAGCCGATGGTTCATTCTCCACCACAGCCAGCCACGGAACCATATCTCTCCCACTCGGCATTACCCTCTCTAATATGTTGCATGTTCCTAAATTGCCTATAAATTTACTTTCCATTAGTAGTATAACTCACTCTTTGAACTGTTCAGTTACCTTCTTTCTGTCTTCATGTGTGTTTCAGGATTTGGCATCGAGGAAGACAATTGGTAGAGGAAGCATGGTAGATGGTATCTACGTGTTGGAGAATAAAGCTGGTATTGCGGCTACAGAGTCCTTGAGTTCGTCTTGTGAGAGTCAAGCCTGTTTATGACACAGTCGTCTTGGTCATATTTCTTTTGAGTCATTAAAAGTTATGTTTCCCAAGTTGTTTAACTCCTTGTCAGTGAGTCAGTTGCAGTGTCAGACGTGTCAATTGAGTAAGCATTGTAGAAACTCTTTTCCTTTAAGAAATAAAAGATCTGAATTTCCGTTTCATATTGTCTATTCTAATGTTTGGGGCCCTGTTACTCAACCTACTGAGGCTAACTATAAGTACTTCATTACTTTAATTGATGATTACTCTAGCTATACTTGGGTTTACCCAGTTTCAAACTGAAATTCATATTTTCCAGTCAAAGAATGCAAAAGAATACTTCCATAGTGATCTCACGGAATTCTTTGCTTCGAGTGGATCTATTCAACGAAGCTCTTGTGCTCGAACACCCCAACAAAACGGTGTTGCTGAAAGAAAAAACCGGAACCTTCTCGAAGTAGCTCGTGGATTGTTACTCCATATGAATGTTCCGAAACATTTTTGGATGGATGTTGTTCTGTGTGCCACGTACATTATCAACCGTATGTCATCTCGGTTACTAGAGTTTAAGGCCCCACATCAGCTTTTGTTTCCCACAGCTCCGTTGTCTCCCATTCCAATTCGTGTTTTTGGGTGTCGTTGCTTTGTTCATAACTTGTCCCCTACTCGGGGTAAACTTGATCCTCATGCTAATCCTTGAGTTTTCCTTGGTTACCCTTTATCTCAAAAAGGGTATCGTTGCTATGATCCCACCTCTCGTAAGTACTATGCCTCCGTTGATGTATCCTTCTTTGAGAATCAACCTTTCTAATCAATTTCTCCTCAGGGGGAGAGTAGGGTTAAGGAGAAACACATCCAGGCTCAACTACCTCCTCTACCTGATCCTCCTCCATTCTGTGTCTTTCTCCATCGCCACAAAAGCCAGCAAAGTTCAAGAGTTGTGGAACCTAACACTATGTAACCAACATCATCGGATTCACCAGAAGTAGATCCTTCTCATCAGCCAAGTACACTTGTTCCTATTGATATGCTTGCACCTCTCAATGTTGATTCCCATGTCATTAATGATCTTGATGTTCCTATTGCTAAGAGAAAGGGTGTTAGATCCTGTACCACTAATCATCCCATCTCTCACTTTGTGTCCTATGACCATATTTCACCTTCATATCGTGCATTCCTCTCTTCTGTTGATAGTATCCTGATTCCTAAGAATGTGGCAAAAGCTTTATCCAAACCTGAATGGACATATGCAATGAAGGAAAAATTGATGCATTACACAAAAATGGCACTTGGGAGTTGATGGATCTTCCTAAAGGGAAGGAACCAGTGGGTTGCAAGTGGGTGTTCACAGTGAAAAACAAGGCCGATGGAACTGTCGAAAGGTACAAGGCCAGACCAGTGGCAAAAGGTTTTACACAGGTATATGGAGTGGACTATGCAGAGACATTTGCCCCAGTAGCCAAGATGAACTCTATCAGGATTCTTCTTTCGTTGGCAGCAAACTTTGACTGGGAACTTCACCAATTGAACATTAAAAATGCCTTCTTGAATGGTGACTTAGAAGAAGTGTACATGACCCAACCTCCAGGTTTTTGTGCCAAAGGCAATGAGCAGAAAGTGTGCAGGTTAAAAAAAATCTTTATATGGGTTGAAACAATCACCTCGAGCTTGGTTTAGTAAGTTACACTTAGCAGTTCAACAGATGGGGTTCAAACAATGCCAGTCAGACCACACACTGTTTGTGAAGAGAGGTGAAGGGAAAGTTGCAGCTTTAATTGTGTATGTGGATGACATAGTGATCACAGGAGATTGGGAGACTGAAATACAAAAACTAAAAAAATTCTTAGCCACTCAATTTGAGGTGAAAGATCTAGGACCCTTACGTTATTTCCTTGGAATTGAAGTTTCCCGCTCTGAAAAGGGCATCTTTATTTCTCAACGGAAATATGTATTGGACCTACTAAAAGATACTGGCAAGCTAGGGGTGAAACCAATTGAACCTAACCATCAGCTGGGAGACAATCAGGGGGAGTTCGTGAAAGATATGAAAAAGTTTCAGAGACTTGTAGGGAGACTCTTGTATTTGTCTATGACTAGGCCAAATATTGCTTATGCAGTGGGTGTCCTTAGCCAGTTCATGCACAATCCTAGGACAACTCACTTTGAAGGTGCAGAGAGGTCCTTAGATACCTCAAGAAGTTTCCTGAAGCTGGTTTGTTGTTCCAAAAACATGGACATTTAAAGGTGGAAGTATATATTGATGATGATTGGGCAGGGGCAGTTGATGACCGAAAGTCTACCAGTGGGTATTGTGCCTTTGTAGGAGGAAATTTGGTCACATGGAGAAATAAGAAGCAAAGTGTGGTGGCTAGATCCAGTGATGAAGCAGAATACAGAGCCATGTCTCATGGGGTTGCTGAAATCATGTGGATAAGAAACATGTTAGATGAACTGGGTTTTGCAGTTAGTAACCCTATGTCACTCTATTGCGATAATAAAGTTGCTATCAACATTGTAGCTAATCCATTCCTCCATGATATGACGAAACACATTGAAGTAGACAAGCATTTTATTAGAGAGAAACTTGTGAATAGAGAAGTATGCACTCCATATGTTAGCTCAGAAGAACAACTTGTAGACATCTTCACCAAGGGTCTTCATCATGTGCGGCATAATGGTTTGTGTGACAAGTTGAGCATGATTGACATCTATGCTCCAACTTGAGGGGGAGTGTTGAAATAGTTTATTTTATTTCTTGTCTTTTAGTCTTGTCTTGGTAGGGTCTGTTTGGTTGATTAATGTCTTTGTTTATTTTTTTTATTATTGTACTTCACTTACAGAGGGGCACAAGGGTCTTTTCCCCTTTTATTTTAGTCGCCCTATATATACTAATAGAAGGTGGCGCCGTCAGCACGGTTCCATTGCCAATCTCTTCTCTTCTCTTCTCCCTTCTCTCTTCTTCTTCTCTTCTTTTCTCTTCCTCTTATTTCTAGTCAGCCACACTATTAAGAATGTTCAAAGTATTCCTTGGCATTGTCAGATCTTATTATCTTAACACTTTTCTCAAACTGTATCTCTATCATATTCATGAAGTTTTGAACCACCATAGGAACTTCATCTCGGCCTTTCATCAAGTAGAGCCATGCATATTGACTATAGTCATCAATGAAGAGGATGAAGTATTTATACCCACCCATGCAAGGGATAGCATACGGGCCCCAAACATCAGTATGAATCAAATGAAATTATGAAAAGCATTACTTCTCTTACTACTCGCAAAATATGTGATTCTACATTGTTTTGATAGATGTCAACCTTCAAATTCAAAGTTCAACTTTGACACTGAGTCAAATAAGCTTGGAAACAAAAGCTTTACAGAATTGAAAGACATATGGCCAAGACGACAATGCCATAATTTCAAAAGACTCATTTTCTCATTTGAATAAGACTCAATCTGGCTCGATAATCCATACTCTAAGGTCCATCAAAGAGGTAGACTCCATTAGCTTCATGCCTACTTCGAATCTTCTTCCCCATGCTCAGGTCCTAAAAAACACAATGGGTAGGAAAAAAGGTCACTGGTCAATTAATGGGATTTTGTAAGAGAACTAATAGACAACAAACTTTTATATAACTAGGGCACATGAAGAACCGATTCAAGAGAAAGGTTATGAGTGAGTTTGACTTCACCCTGACCCGAAATAGGGGTCTAAGATCTACCAGCAAAAGTAATCTTGCCCTTCCCTGGGGTTAACTTATAAGAAGTCAAATGTGAAGGCATACCAGTCATATGGGCATTAACCCCGGAGTCTACAATCCAATGACTAAAAGATGTGGAATAAGCAAGTGCAGTACCTGTCTTGGCATATGAACTAGATGGATTACTAAGTCCAAAACTAGATGATGAGGATTTACCACCCTTTTCCAACTGCAATAGTATATTCCTAAGTTTGTCTATTACATCAAAGGAGTCAAGAACATCAGAAGGTTGAGCATCATTACCAAATGTAACCAAGTGAGCATTTCCATTCCTCCCAATTTTGTATTTTTCTAGTTTTAAGTGAGGATTGAGCTTCCAACACTTTTCCATAGTATGTCTTGGCTTCTTGCAATAATCACAAACCACATCCTCAACCTTCTCAATAATAGGGTGCTTACTAGTATTTTGCTTGGATCAAGATGACAAAAAGGCAGAGTGATCAATCATAGGAGGTTGCACCATGGCTATCCTTCTACTCTCTTCCCCTTGTACAAGGGAGTATGCAAAAGCAAGAGTGACAATGCCAGCACTAAGAATATGTTGCCTAGTAAAATCAAACTCTGGACTCAAGCCAGCCAAGAAATCAAAGACTCTATTCTCCTCTATGTACTTTCGATATTGCTCACCATCTTTAGGGTCCTTCCATACAAGAGTCTTCAGGTGATCCACTTCCTCCTAGATAGACTATAGAGAAAAGAAATACATAGCCACAGATCTCTCCCCCTGACGCATACTGCAAGCTTCCCTCCAAAGCTGGTACACTCTAGTAGTATTTTTAACTTGAAAATAAGTGGCAACAACTCTATCCCAAATATCTTTGGTCGTTGGAAGAAACATGTAGTTTCGGGCAATATGAGGCTGCACCGAGCAAATCAACCATGACATTACAAGAGAGTTACCCTGTTCCCACTTTGCATATTTCGGATCTTCCAGATTTGGCTTCACCTCCTTTCTTGTGATGAATCCCAATTTACCTCTCCCAGTGATGGTAAGTTTAGCAAATTGGGACCACCCTAAAAAGTTGATTCTATCAAGTTTAACAGTAGTTATCATAATACCACTAGAAATGTTTGCACTTCCAGGGAACACACTGGAAACCATCTATACATCCTTAGATGATTCCATAATCTATCAAAACACCTCTGCGTCAACCAAAAGGGGCCCTAAATACTTAACCACAGCTAAGGACCCAAGAAACTAGGCCACCACATGGCTAAGAGACAAAAAAGGCCAAAAAACTAAGTTGGCACCAAAATAGAGGGAGAAGAAAATCTCCCAAAAAATTTCTAGGGCTTAGAAGAATACGGGACCACTTCCAGTTGCTCCCAAGGTAAAAAACGACCTGAATGGTCTAGGTTTTGTAGCAAAAAAACTGATTAAACAAAGTGTATAAGGTTCGACATCAGATCTGATTTTTTGTGATTTTCTGCTTGAAAAACCTACTGAAAATCATAGAAGCTTCAAACAAAGAAAAGAGTCATACCAAATATATGCTAAAATCAGGACGAATCAAACCATATATGATTCATGTATTGTTTCCGACACCTGTACAGACTGCTGTCGTCATCCGACAGCGGTCTGATGTCAGCAGTTCTTCTCGTGAAAGAGAGTCAGCAAGAAAAGTATTCTCAAGTGCCTTTACCCACTCTAATATCAAGTTGGAAACTAATGTTGTAAATCTAGGGTTTGTATGAGAAAGAAAGAAAGAAAGAAAAAGAAAGAGATAAAGGAGAAGAAGAAGAGGAATGTGTCAAGTGTCGTGTTGTTGTTACTGTTCAAGAAATTACAAAGAGGCCCCTACTTGGGCACCCAAATACAAAAAGAGTACAAAGAGAAGAGGTAAAGACTAAAAACACCCTTGCCTAAACTTTCTCAACACATATATTTGAATGGATTGTGTTAACCACATAAAGTTGAGGAATGGTTTGGTCAAGGCTGGAGTTGTGATTGTAGGGCCAATGGTTTACCTTTTTCTTTCTTTTGATCAGCAGGGCCATGGTTTTCCTTAACCCAACCTAAATAGAACCAAGTTGCACAATTCTGGTCAGCTGTCTAATAATATGAAATTTAACAAACACATATGCAGCTATCAGAGAAAAGCATGTGTCATGTGTTGTTTAAAAAATAAACATATTGTCTAAAGTTCGTTATGAAGTATTTCCAATTCCATTACACTTTCATAGATACTATACTTCCTTGGCAACTCAGGGTCATCAAGATTGATATGAACTTTACAAGTTCATAAATTAGTTAGGGAAACTCGACCACAGTGGATATAACTTCCCATTTGGCCTTAAGCAGTCATTTTCTTTTCCATAGGGATATGTAATCAATTTGATGTTGGATTCCAAAACAACTATCAGAGAGTCAAGATCTTCACCTTGACGCTGAACCATTTGCCCCACTGGACTTTGAAAAATGAAATACACCAATTTTCTGAAAAGCTACCTAGGGATGTTGTAAGGAGATCTTTATATCAGGGTTCTTCCATATCCACAGAGTTTCCAAGGCCTGTATGGAATTTCGGATTTCTTCCCCATGCATGAAAGGGCTTCATTGAATATCATTGTGGCATGTTCCCACCTCACTGCTTTAATAGAACTTCTCTGTTCAGAAAAAATTTAGAGTCCATTTGGTTTGCAGGAATAGGCACCAGGTATCGGAATCGGAATGGCCCATTTCCTTTCCTGTCATTTGGTTGATCTGAATGGAAGCCCCATTCTAATTCTTGGCAGAACAGGTTTCCTGCATATATGCAAGAATGGCCATCCCCCCCCCCCCCCGGTGCGGGAATGTGATTCCCATTCCAGCCTCCTTTTTTGAGGAAAAGAAAACCACTCGTTCCAGTACCCTACTCAATCCCAAGTCTTTAAACCACCCACCATCCAAGGTAGCTACTGATGACCACCATCTCCGGTGAGGTAAGACCGGTCGCCAGCCGATCATTCTTTCTCCATCTCTCCTATCTTCTTCGTTTTTCTTCCTCCCCTCTGTCACTGTCGCCGCTGCAAATTCCATTGGTGGTCAGTATTAGCAGATCCCTCTTCTTCCTCCCCTCTCCTTTCTTCCCCCTCCCCCCCTCTCTCTAGTTGAACCAAATAGCAACAATCGTAATCTGACTCCAATTCCTATATGAACCAAACACATTGGGAATAGGTGATTCTGATTCCAATTCCGATCCTGACCTTGAACCAAACGGACCTTAGGTTATGTATGAGCCTCAATTGAGGAGAAAACATATAGGTAATTGTAACATCAGAAAGGTTCTTAGATTCCAAATAGGTGTGTCAAGTGCAAGGAGCATGAGGAAGACACATGCCATCTATTCATTCAATGTAGGGTTGCAGAGTATGTGGTCTCTCTTTCTTTTCCCTAAGTGGCCAAAACTGGAAGGCAACAACAGCGCTAAATTTTCTAGAGCATCGTTACTTTTGCGGTCTTTGGGTATTTAGAGAGAACAACACAAGTGAATTTTTGAAGACAAGGTTTTAGATGATGTCAAGTTAGTATTGGATATCAGGTCTACACTTGTTGATTGGACCCTTGTTCATTCTGAGTTTTGCTTTAGCAGATTTGATTTTGAGAAATTGTGGCTGACTTTAGAACTTCGTAATTGGTATTCTTGGTATTCTGTTACATTGATGTTGGGATTTCTCTTGATGTAGTGTTTTGGGGTGAAATCTATTCCCCTGATTGTATCCTCTTTCTTTTTAACGTATTTATTTCTTACTATCAAAAAAATATAAATTGTCACTCTCAAATGAGAGAGACATGAGTGCCTGGTACTGTTAGACCAACACTTAAGATACTCTCTGTTGAGTGTTTCATTCATCAAACACGCATAAGGCACAATTAAGGGTGCAAGTTGGGTCAGGTTGGTTGGGACTTGGGAGTTTGTTAAATTTTCAATGGGCCTGAACCCCCAGCCTAAAGTAAATGAAATTCCTCAAATCGGGTAAACCGACTTGCAACCCTAGGCACAACAAATCTTCACGCTGGAAACAATTTGGACAATTCACCAAACATCTGACTGCCAAACAACCTCTCCCCCTGTTAATCTAGAGATCAGATCTGAAATTTCACCATCTTTCCTCATCAAGCCAATAGAAACCTACAGCAAAAACACATTCAAACTCTTCTTGATGCCACTCAAAATGAGACAAAATAACTTGAATGAATGGTTTTTTTATAAAAACTTGAATGAATGATCCTCAATCACCAAAATGGCCTAAAACAGATAACCTTGACCTACAATCAAGATGTAATAGTGTAACTCCCAATTGGTGCAAAAATAGAAGAGGAAAACAGGAGGCACCAACTCAATTCTTCATACAATCCAACAGAACTTGAATTTTTGAATCAAGAAAAACATATAAGAAATTCTAAAAGTCCAGAGAACCACATTAGATTTGCACAAAAATGTACCAGTTAAGCAGAAATCGTGATCTCTGATTTTTCTTTATTTTTTAGAAGAAATGTGTAGAACTTTTTTCTAGACAAAAAAAAATGCTTGAAAAGCCTACAAAAATCCTTAAAAACGAGGCAATTCAAGAATGATAGTCAATAGCACATGATCACTATTTTCAGTAAATCTTGGATTTACTATTTCTAATAATTCTCATCATTACTGCTTATAGTAATCATAATTACGGTTTGTAGAAAAACAGTGACTTGTCATTTTTAATAATTACTATTTGTAACAAAATAACTTCTAATAAAAGGAACACCAAGAGGATAAACTAAGATTAGAAGAAAGAAGATCAAACCAATAGAACTGTTGACAGAAATCCCAATACACCAAACAATAAGCATTAACTGAATGAAAGATAATAAGAACAATAAATATACCTCACAAAAAAAAATAAACGCTTGGCAGAAATAATAATAATAATAATAATAATAATAATAATAACAAGAATAATAATAACAGAAGAGCTGCCTTTTAGTCTTTACAAGACCTGTTGACACTCTTTAATAGACCAAATAGAAACAAAAACAGCAACTTCCTACTTGTATTCAAACAGAAATAAAAACAGAAATTTTTTATTTATACAAGGAAGAATTTTTAACTCTCTAGTCACTAATCCAACATGGGCCAAACATGTTGACTATGACTTTGACCATGACCTGCAAAACACAAAAATAAGTCATCCTTGAAGCATTCAGTTGGGCCACTTTCATATATCTTATTGAGTTAAAAAGCATTATAAGTGTACTTTGGCCAAATTACAACCAAGTTGACCAAGCTTGGACTGGACAAACAGTCACTTATTCTGGTCAAAACTGCATTCTGCAATTCTGCCATCATATGTCTTTTCTTAAATTTCTTTCTTTGAGATTTGACGGGAATGTTCTTGTAACCACTTGCATCAGGATCCTAACTTAATCATCGAGTGGACCAAAAATCAACCTAAATTCCTACCTAGAATGTGTTTCATCACCATCCAATCCTATCTATATGGGATCTGCTACATGAATCGTGTTTCACCAGTCCATTCTGTTTAATGACATATCTATTGTGAAATTATTGGTTCTTAAATCATTTCTTAAAATCTTACTATTTCCACCCAAGTCCTTTTTGGTCTGCCCCTTGCCCTTTTAGCCCCTTCAACTTGTATCAAACCACTTCTTATTATAGGTGTTGCTGATGTCTTCTATGCAAATGTCCAAACCATCTATTCTACTTTCTCTCATTTTATCACCTATTGGAGCTACTCCTAAGTTGCTATGAATGAATTCATTTCTGATCCAATGTTTATAGTTTTCCGCTCATCCATCAGCATACACATTTCTGATTCTATCCTACTATAATTCTAAGGGCAACATCCTCCTCATTCTCTCCCTTGTTATGAATTATCTAACCGAGGTACCAAAAAAGGTCACATTGAGTTATCTCTTGGTCTCCATCCTAAGTGTGCCCTAATTTGCACTCCTATTGTTTTTAAATTTGAACGCATTATATTCTGTTTTATTCCTACTTACTTTAAAAACTCCTGTTTATAAGACATTTGTCCATAAGCTTAATTTTGCATTTAATCCTCCATTAGTTTCATCAATTAAAAGGATGTCATCAGCAAACAACTGTCAGATTCAATTTTAAAAGGACAAGAGAATCTGAACAAAGGAATTATATTACATATCAAAAGAGTACATAAGGACAATTGTACCCATCTCTAAAATGAAAAAGAAAAGACTATGTATACAAGAAAGAAATAAATGATAATGTACATAAGATAGAAGATAAAAATGTGCTTTCAACCAAGTCAGCCCATAGTATCTCTACAACATGCACCATGGGATGTCCTCCTGAAAATATTTAGTCATTTTTTTTGGTAATCAATAAGAAACAAAATTTATTAATATAAAAAAGTACATCTGGAAGTGAGCTTGTCTCTAAACTCTACCACTGTGAGCTTGTCTTACACTGCTGGTCCCAAGCCCAAATTAAGGAGGGTTAGTCAGGTTGGCAACCGGCACTAAAACTTTTGCCAAACACTCATCAACATGGATTCTATCTAAAATGTGTCTCTTTTAAGCAAATAGTTGGAGACTCTAAGAAGTTCGAGGAAAATAGTTTGGAGATTCAGAAAATAGTTCATCAATCAGATTGTCTAAAGGCATCTGATCATTCTGCTTTTTAGTGTAGACCCTCTCTTAAGTGGGCCCCATCTGATAATGGGGCCAGGTTCACCATGTGGTAAGCTATACGGTCTGGGTCACAATTAGCAGTGCCCATTAGAAAAAGAATTAGTTGACATTAGAGTCAACCAGAACAAGATGTTCAAAAAAACGCATCACAACCTCCAAGGGTCCAGCCAATTAGAACCAATCATTCACCCCACCTTCAACCCCTTGTAACCCAGCCTCTGCCCCAACTCCCATTCGCCGCCAGTGGCTGAGTGGCATAAATAAAAGAAACCAAAAACAATTCAATAAATGCTCAAGACTGAGAGAAATACACAATCTATGTTTCATATATGGAGAAACTTGTATAATACATTGTCCAGCACCAAAGTTTCAGACTGCATTTGACTCTAGTCACTAGCTGCATAGAAAAGGTAAAAGTTTCTTTGCTCAAAGTATCAGCATAACACTTCTACAAAGGTTTTATAGCAGCATAGAACACTCGTATCCTCTCTCAAAATGATGTTACATATTTCCGTTTTATATGAAATTCCTAGAATGTACTCAAGCCAATTGCACCTATTGACCGAATTGATATGCTTATACAAGGATCAACTCAAGCAATCACCATACCAATTTCTGCATATGGCTATAAAGGAAATAGAAGAACCATGTAATAGCCTAAAGTCATGCCCCATAAAGTGCAACTGTGTACAGAAAGCATATAAAGACTTGTTTAGGAAAAACAAGAAATAGGATTGGGCAAACTAACTTGAAGGTACGGCCATTATGTGTAAGCAGCAGATACTCAGGAGTCCGAACAACTGTATTTTCACTACTATGCAATGCTATACATTCCTCAAAAGGAACCAATTGTTCTAAGTTACTTGCATCATCATGGAACTCCGGCTTAATTTCCACAGTCCACTGTTAAGCCAAAAAGTTATAGTCTTAGTTTCTAATAAATTGGAGGCAGGAAGAAAAGAAGAAAAGCTGCAGTTAACAATGGAATATCCATCTTATATAAAGGGCACATGATGGATATATGAAGGTTAAATGAAGGAAGCATAATCCACTGAACCCATTCAAGATCTCACCTCAGTAGTTTGTTGGCAAGTACTAGCATCCCTTAGGTAAATGCCTCGTGACGTTGGGGCTGCGATCAGTAAGACATCATGGATTTATCACATTAGCTTCATATTTCTGACAGTCAACATAAACTCAATATTTTGAATCTAAAAAAGCATCATCATTAATTGATGATGAGTAACAAATTTTCTTCTTCTTTTTATCTGTAGTGATACACTGCATAAAAATAAAAAGGAGAAAGGTATACAAGTTGTATACAAAAGGGCAATAATCCAGGAAAAACAAAAACAAACTCAGATATAAGGGACCCAACATTTTTTTATCAGTTACAGCAGTCAAAGATATCTTACTAATAAAAGTGTTAAAAAGATATAAGGGACCCAACTCTTGACGGTGATTCAAGAGTAGGGTGCACTACAATGAGCATATGCTGACCCATAGTCCAACACAATCAGAGAAGTTCAGAACACTAACCTGTTGGCTAACGCCTCAGACCTAGTACCCCCGACGCAAGAGTATATCTTCCAACCGTCTTCCTAGCTAAAAGCAACCGCAATGTAATTAATTGGTCTTTCTAGATACCCAACCGAACAAGGTGCTCAAGCTTGAAGCCCAAGCCTTTGATTCTTTAATCTGGTGCCTTAGGATCCAAGGTCCTTGAGAATTTGTCAACAACCAACCAATTACTAACCTAGAGGAGAGAGAGAGAGAGAAAGAGAGATCTGCACTTTGAAGTTTTTTTATTGGTAGTTCTGCGCTTTAGAAGTTTCTTTGCCTGATTGACCCTAAATATCTTAAGACAAAAGTTCCAAGGAAAGCTATAAAAACAAACTCCCCCCCTCCCCGATGACACTGAGTTGCCCAAAGAGCAACCCTCAAAGTTTATCTTGATTTTGCCCATTAAAAGTACCCATAGTTGTCAAGATGATGCCTAGGCAACAAGGCACCCTTGGAGGCTCTTGCCAAGTAGTTTTTTATATCATGTCATAAAAAACTTTTATATTGTAATATTTGTTAGATTATAATTATAAAATAGACATTATTAAACTAAAATATTCATTTTGTGTGTTTATATACTATTTTCTTTTTATTATTTTTTTATTTGTTAGGGCTTAATCAACACAGACATTGCTAACTGATGTATTGAACCCTCAAAGACTTCAAAACTTGAACCGATAAGACACTGCTAACTGCTGTATTTTTCTTTTATTATTTTTATTTGTTAGGGCTTAATCACCAAATCTACTTCTTCTTTCTTCCACCTTTTCAATTTTTATTTTCCTATAACAAAAATAGGGGTTCAGGCCCCATATTTTTTTAATTTTCTTTTCTTCCTTATTTTTCTTCTCATGAATATGTTGATTTTCTACACTTTAAATGATGTTTATACTTTTCTTATGAAATTTATGGATAATTATTAAGGAAATATGGCTCCTTTCGGAGCTGATGGCGATCAAGATGGGCCAAATGGCAGCTTATGCAATTCAAGTTCTAAACCTGAATTTGGAGACTTAGAGGAGTTCTGGACCAGCTTTGTGGACCTTGGGCTACTTGGTGATTTGGGCTTCCAAGTTGTTAGGTCCATTAGAAGATTCATTGCTGGAGTCAAAGTTGTCATTAATATCATATTTATGTTTAGTTAGTAGTTGAGAATACATTTAGTAGTCCTATGTCTTGTAAGTTGTGGTTGCATTAAATAGTTAATGTTTTGTTAATTGTCTTAGTCAAATAGTCCTTTGGGAAATGTTGGATTATTTATAATATTGAGAAATGTTGGGAAAAATCACCCAACTGTTTGAGAAATTCAAGAGAATGAGGAAAATGAGTGAAGAAAGAAAATAAACAGCTTTCTTAAGCTTGAAGTAATTGAATATCCTCCTCTTTATTCTTTGAACAGCAGTTAATAATGTTCTTATATAGGGATTCTATTTAGGTCGGCATCCAATAAAATCCTGAAATTACAAAAATACCCATGTCCCAAAATAGTAAGGAAAACCCAAACTAACCTTATCTAATAGCTATATACCCTGTAAGACCTAACAATAATAATCCACTAGAAATCATTAACTGATTGAGAAACAACTAGGATATCATCAAAACAAGAAAACAACTAAATTCAAGCACGAGAATTCTTCACTTTCTTGTTCCTTCTAGATTTGTCTCCTGCTTCTTCATAATTAAGTGTTGCAGCCTCTACATCAGTTCCCTCCACTTGAAGAGGACCCGCCCTCGAGTCTAGTTTGGAGATGGGTGGATGGTACTCAAAGATATCAGCAACATTGAAAGTTCAAAATATATTCATGGAAGTAGGAAGGTCTACAACATAGGCATTGTTATTAATCTTCGCCACGATCTTGTAGGGTCCAATCTTCTTTGGCTGCAACTTGTTGTATTGCCTTGTAGGGAACCAGTCCTTCCTTGGAAACACCATTACTTCATCCCATTCTTGAAAAAATTTTGGTCGCTATGCTGATCAGCTGCTTCCTTATACTTGGTATTGGCCTCTTCTAGGTGTTTGTTTACTTCCTCATGAATAGATATGATCTTGTCAGCAAAGTGCTTCGCTGTGACACTATATCCTAGCAATGTTGGAAGTAGCACCAAGGCTAAAGTATGTCTAGGAGTGTGTCCAAACACAACCTCAAGTGGAGATTTGTCAGTAGACCTGTTCACCATGTTATTATAAGCAAATTCTGTTTATATAAGAGCTAAATCCCATTGTTTAGACTTCTCACTAGATAGATCGTGTACCATATAACCAAAAGTCCTATTCACAACCTCTGTCTGCCCATCGGTTTGAGGATGATAAGTTCTGTTAAATTGTAGCTCAGAGTCAAATCATCGCCATAAAGTTCTCCAAAAGTGGCTAAGGAACTTTCTGTCACAATCTGAGGTAATAGACTTTGGAATGCCTTGTAGTCCAACCACTTCTCTAAAGAATAGGTTGGCTACTTGTGTTGCATCAGCTGTCTTCCTGTAAGGAATAAAATGAGCCATCTTCGAGAAGTGATCCACTACTACAAACACTATATCATGTTGCCTCTGAGTTCTAGGCAACCCAACCACAAAGTCCATGGAAAGATCCTCCCAAGGACCCTCCGGATTAGGCAATGGCATGTACAACCCTGTGTTTTGGGTATGCCCCTTAGCTGTCTGGCAAACATAGCAACCTTGTATAAACCTCCCAACATCCCTCTTGAGATGTGGCCAATAATAACGCTGTGTTTTAGGTCGTCATCCAGATCCAATAAAACCCTGAAATTACAAAAACACCCCTATCCCAAAATAGTAAGGAAAACCCAAAATAACTTTATCTAATATGTATATACCCTGTAAGACTATTCCTAGCAATAATAATCCACTAGAAACCATTAATTGACTGAGAAACAACCTAGGATATCATCAAAACAAGAAAACAGCTAAATTCAAGCACGAGAATTCTTCACTTTCATGTTCCTTCTAGATTTGGCTTGTGCTTCTTCATAATTAAGTGCTGCAGCCTGTACATCATCCCATGTAAGTGTCATTAATACTGTTGTTGTAAAAGGGTCTATATGAACTGAATGAAACCTTGCAATCCAGCAATTCATTTTTGGACTGTCATTCCTAGTTTCTGCAATTGTTGTGTGTTCAACTTTGCAACTACTGTAGCCCTACTATGCTTGCTTGTGGGTGGCATTTCTCTCTCAGTTTCTACACTAGAAATTGTCTGGGCTTCACATTGAAAAATTATTTATTATCAGCCTGACATCGGTAAAATAATTACTTATTATTAGTGTGACAGCATGTTCACCTACAACTTAGAAAAATTCTGCAATATCCATGGACATCCAAGTGATAGAAAGGAAAGATACAGATAATGAAAGCATACTTGATTTCCCGGTTTGGTTAATCTTTATCCGATAACAAACACAGGGTAGATGCCTACATTGTTTAATATATTCAAGTGCTCTGCCATCAAATACATGTCAAAGTCAAGAGAGTTCAATCAAGTTGGCCTATCTTTGCAGTTAAAGGGAATTATGGACAACAATAGAAGAACTTACTTGTCAACTTGCATAAGCCCATGTCCAGTAGATAATTTATCTTCTGGCAGACCACCTACAGAAACCGAGGTATTTTCAAGTGCCTTCCTTACGCTGTATGGACTTACAGGAATACCTTCGGTCTGCATATATTTAACGGTAGAATGTCAGAGCAATTAATAGAGGTCCATGCCAGTGATAAAAATAGAGCATATCAGATCAACCTTCATTGCACTAATGAGTAAAGCAACTCCTCCACAAGCAGATGGAGATGCCATTGACGTCCCATTCATAAGCATACGTCGTTGGAGAGTCCATGTGGGGACAGGTGCAACTGCCCCACCAGGGGCACTTACACAGACACCGAGATCTCCATCAACAGTCGGACCTCGGCTAGACCTGCATCCAGTGTTTCCAAGTGTAAGTGATTCCCTTGTTTAATCAACTTAAATCCACTCTCTCA
Organism: Nelumbo nucifera; assembly: GCF_055504915.1. Classification (NCBI taxonomy): domain Eukaryota; kingdom Viridiplantae; phylum Streptophyta; class Magnoliopsida; order Proteales; family Nelumbonaceae; genus Nelumbo; species Nelumbo nucifera. The sequence continues at coordinate 185,443,854 of NC_142649.1, read as the reverse complement.
ATCAACCCAAGTGGCTCTTACAATAGAACATGCATTGAAAACCTTAAACTACTCAAGGTTTGAAGAGAAATGGCATAACCGGATTATGTTCTAGAAAGGATGAATTTTGGGAAGAAATGGCAAAATTGGATGAAGGTATGTATTTCCACACCCACATTTTGAGTGCCCCTGAATGGAAACCCCATGGGTTTCTTCAAAAGTTCTAAAGAGATCCAGCAGGGGGATCCTCTTTCACTGCTCCTATTTATTTGTCAGATGGAAGCATTGGCTAAACTCACAACTAAGGCAGCTGAGGGGGGCTTCTTGAAGGCTTTCGACTTTAGCTACACAGGGTAGTGCTAAAGACAAGCTTCCTCAGTTTGCAAATGAGACAATCTTTTTCATAGATGCAGTCCCTGCAAATTTGCATAACATTCTGGGAATCTTGAGGTGGTTTGATTGGTGTGCAGTCTGAAAACAAATCTTAGGAAGAGCTCTTTCTTTCTAATTGATCCATTGGAGGTGGAATATTTGTCAGGTGTTATGGGTTGTGAGGTAGAGTACCTTCCTATCAAATACTTAGATCTACCTCTAGGGGCAATTGTATCTTAAGTGCTACCTAGAATTCAGTGGTTAAATATGTAGATAAGAAGCTTTCTTTCCTCATGGAAAGCCAAGTATTTACCAAAAGGGAGGGAAGGTGACTTTAAGCAAGAATAGCAATGGAAAATCTCTTTACATACTATTTATTCCTCTTCCCTATTCCCACTATAGTAGCCAAAAGATTAGGAAAAAAAGATCCAGTGAGACTTTCCTTGGATGGGAATGATGGATAACCACAAGATTCATTTACTGGATTGGAGTAAAGTGTGCTCCCTAAAGGAGGAGAATGGTTTGTGTATTAGAACAATAAAGATAATGAATTTGGCCTTATTGGGAAAATAGTTATGGAAATACGATGAACAAGGAAGCTTGTGCAGTTGTGCCTTGTGGAGGTAGCTCACAGAGGCTAAGTTTAAACTTAATGAAAAAATGATCAGAATCAGCAGAGCTCAGGTTACTTCTTCCTATGGCTGCTCTGTATGGAAAGGGATTGAGAAGACTCATAGCAGTTTTATGAGAGGTAACTTACACAGAATTAGTAATGGGGAAAGAGTCAAATGTTGGAGGGACTATTGGTGTGACAGCAGGTCTCTGTCAGAGTTATTCCCAGTACTTTTTTGCAATGGCTAAACATAGGTGGCACGGTATTATGCAGAGAGAGGGCATGAAATGATTTGGACCCCCAATGGCCATTGAAATGATTTTGGGATGTGAGATTGCCCAATGGCCATTGAACTATTTGGGGCTGTCACTAGGGGATAACCCAAGTAAAAAAAGCTTTTGGAACCCGGTGATTGACAGATTCACAAAGAAGTTAGCCTCTTGGAAGAAAAACTACCTCTCTTTGGGTGGCAGGATAACTTTGATTAAGTCAGCATTGGCTAACCTGCCTGTTTACTTTCTGTCTGTGTTCAAAATTCCTGAGGGAGTATGCGGGACTTTGGAAAAGTTAATGAGAGATTTCTTATAGGAGCCAAGGGAGGAGAAAAGAGATCATAGAGTCAGGTGGGATATAGTCACCAAAACCAAAAGTGATAGTGGGCTTGCATTAGGTAATTTGCAGAAAAAGAATGGAGCTCTATTAGCTTTGGAGATTGACTTCGGAAAGCGATAAATTGTGGGCTCAAGTAGTTTTAAGTGTTTATGGGCAAGCGACAGACGGCTGGGACATGGGAGTATCATCTAGGGATACAAGAGCTTCTCCTTAGAAATCTATCCATGCCATTCTTCCTTCTTTCCTTCCTTTAATCAGGTATGACATTTGCTCTAGTAACCTTGTGAAATTTTGGGAACATGTTTGGGTGGGAAACACACCGTTGAAAGAGCTATTCCCCTCCTTGTATTCCCTTTCGAGATTTAAAAATGAGCCAATTTCCACCTTTTTAAACATCTCTAATTCTACTGTTGATTGGAACTTGGGTTTTAGAAGGGCCCTTAGAGACTCTGAATTGAACCTTATTTCTGATCTGCTCAAAATCCTGTATGAGGTGGGTATTGATCCCTCTAGGAGGGATAGTAGGATTTGGGTCCCTTCTCCCTTGGGTATTTTCTCTTGCTCTTCCTTTTTCAAAGAGTTGGATCATTCCCCACCTGTTTTTGGACACCCCTTCCTAGTTATGGAAGGTTGGGGTAGGCATAGACCAATCCCTCCCAGAATTAGTGCTTTTTGTTGGGAAGCCTTCTTAGAAAAGTGTAACATTTGTGATTTACTTCAAAGAAAAAGGCCTAATTGGTGTTTATCCCCACATTGGTGCATCCTATGCAAGGAGAATGGTGAGACCTGTCATCACCTATTGACATCCTGCTCATTTATTTCGGAGACCTGGTGTTGGTTTTCCTCTCTTTTTGGTTGCAGGTGGACCTCTCCTCCAAATGTGCAAAGTTTGTTCCATTATACTTCAGTTAGGGGGTTAAAGAAGAGAGGGAAAATCCTGTGGAGATGTGTAACAGCAGCTATCTGTTGGACAGTTTGGGAGGAAAGGAATCAAAGGATAAGTGCTTGGGAAAGGAATCAAAGGAAAGGAATCAAAGTAATTTTTGGGCCCCTATTGTGGAGAAATTTGATAAGTGCTTGGCGGCTTGGAAAAAGAATTACATTTCAATAGGGGGTAGGCTGACCTTAATTAAGGCTACACTTGCCAACCTTCCAACCTACTTCCTTTCTGTGTTCAGGATTCCTCTAAGGGAGGCTAAGAAACTGGAGAAGAGAATGAGGGACTTTCTATGGGAACCAGGAGAGGTGAAAAATGATCACTTGATCAGATGGGAGATAGTTAATAAACCAAAGGAAGAAGGGGGTTTAGGGATAGGGAATATAGTGTTGAAGAATGTAGCCCTTCTAGGGAAGTGGCTATGGAGATGGCCCCGAGAGAGAAAGAGATTGTGGCATGAGGTGGTGGCAAGCATTCATGGTTGTGCAGGAAATGGTTGGGATTCCGGGATATCTCGTCGAGCTACCCTTACTACACCTTAGAAGGCTATACATGGTATTCTCCCTCGCTTCCTCAGATTCATCAGGTTTGATGCTTGTTCTAGTAATGCTATTCTTTTCTGGGAGGATATTCGGGTGGGTACTCAACCCGTCAAAGATTGTTTCCCTTCGCTCTATTCCATTTCCCTTTACAAACATGAGCCAATTGCAACTTTTCTCCCGAGCCTGTTAAACCCCTTATCTTTAAATTGGGACTTTGGATTTCGAAGAGGGTTAAGGGATGGTGAGTCGAATTGTGTTATTGAGCTATTTCATTTACTAGAATCCGTTTGCTTGGACCCCACTTCTTCTGATCAACGGATTTGGACTCCTCTTCCAAAAGGTACTTTTACTTGCTCTTCCTTTCTAAAATCCCTCAGTTCTAACCCCTCTTCCCAAGGATTCCCTGTCAAAGAAGTCTGGGCATGACCTATTCCCCAAAAAATTGTTGTATTCTGCTGAGAAGTCTTCTATGGGAAGATCAATACTTTGGAAAACTTACAGAAAAAGATACCCTCGCTTTGTCTTTCCCCAAATTGGTGCTCCTTGTGTAAGGCCGAGAGTGAGGACTGTGTCCATTTGCTGATCTCCTGTTCCTTTGCTACAGCTATATGGAGGTGGAGCCTTTGTCTATTTGGAGGTAGGTGGTCTCTGCCTTCTGATTTAAGCTTGTTATTCAACTCATCTGTCTTTGTTTGGCACACTAGAAGAGGTAAGGTCATGTAGAGATGTGTCAGGGCAGCCACTCTGTGGACTCTTTGGGAGGAAAGGAATGCAATAATTTTTTTAGAGAAGGAAAGAGGGTTAGATGAAATGAAGGATTGTATCCTAAAAAGAGCAATCCATTGGCTGAAAACCGTGGATATCTTTGATGACTTCTTTGATGATTTGTGGAGAAATTGGCTAGTAATAGCCAACACTTCAACAAAGAAGGATAGAATTCTGTCAGAATGGGTTCCGCCTTTGAAAAGTGTCATTAAGCTGAACTTTGATGGAAGCAGCCAAGGCAATCCCGAGCCTTCAGGTATAGGGGGTATCCTGAGAAATAAGGACAGCAACATAATTTCCCTATTCTTAGGACCGGTGGGAGTGGGGGATTCCACAAGGGCAGAATTACTTGCTGCAATACAAGGAATTCAGATTGCCAACCAGCTTGGGGTGGAGCATCTCCTAGTTGAAGGGGGCTCTCAGGTGGTAACCAGGTGGCTCCTAAACTTGGATACCACCATTTGGGGCTACAAAAATCTCATCAAAAAAGTAAAGTGGTTAACCAACAATATGAGAGTGGAGGTAAAATGGGTTAGCAGGTCTGCTAATTCTTTGGCTGATGCTCTAGCCAAACAGGGGGTATATAGGGAAGATCTTTTTTGTGCTTCTATGTAAGTTATTATTAATTCAGAAATTTGAACTTAACTAGCCTGGAGAGGTTGCAACTCGTACCTTTCCATGAGGACTTTGTACAATTTTATTGCTGATTTATAAAATCATTTCAATTATCAAAAAAAAAGGAATCAAAGGACCTTCCATGGGAAAGAAAGAAATAAGGATGCCATCATTGAATCAATTTTATTAGGGTGGCTCATTGGGCTAAGACTATGAAGCTTTTTGAAGACTATTCAAAAGGAGACATTATCAGGAATTGGAAAGAAGTGGCTTAGTCAGCTCCAATAAAGACTGCATGTAACCCAGTTTGGTCTCCTCCAGCTTTGGGGTTCACTAAACTGAACTTCGATGGTAGCAGTGAAGGAAATCCAGGCTCATCAGGTATAGGAGGAGTTTTCAGGGATGAAGAAGGTCAAATTATTGCCATCTATTCTGGTTCTATTGGATGGGGGGATTCTCTAAGAGCTGAAATATTTGCTGTCTGGAAGGGGTAAAAAGAGCCCAGGAGCTGAATATCAGAAAACTGATGGTGGAAGGTGATTCTAAGCTGGCTATCAGTTGGCTACAGAAGGACGATTTCAGTTTGTGGAAGTATCTAAATGAGAAAAAGAAAGTTAAACAGTTTACTCAAAACAAGGAAATCAATTTTCAGTGGACTAAGGAGTGCCAATTCCTTGGCAGATTCACTGGCCAAACAAGGGGTGGGAAGAGTCAATTTATTCTGGGCCATATTGTAAATTGAAATGTACCTTTAGGGAGGGTTAAGAGATTTTACCCCTCCTCTTGTATCTTTTTCTCTTAATTTCTATTAATGAAAGTTTCTGTTAATTATCAAAAAAAAAAATGATTTGAACCCCAAAATTTCATATGAACTTCTGATTGGGAGTTGAAGGAAGCTTCTGATTTTCTCAGTAAACTACATAATCAATGCCCAAATAGAAAACATGACTGACTGTAGAAGGTGGAGGTGGGAAAGAAATAGTGTCTTTTAAACCACGGAAAAAAAAGGATGAATAAAAAGAAATGGTGTCTTCTCGGTTAAATATTTTGCTAAGAACCTAATTAACTCTAAAGGGGTGAACACTTTTCCTTATCATATAGTTTGGGATACCTAGCTCCTTCCAAAATGGCATTCATGACCTGGATTGTTGCTCTTAGAAAGTGCATTACTGGAGATAACCTTTCCAAAAGATGGATGACATTGCAAGCCGCAACATCTATCATCTGCATCCTTGAACTAGAGTTGGCAGACCATATATTTATTCACTCTCAACTGGCCAGCCAAGTGTAGAAGCATTTCCTTAAATTTGTTGTGCTCCTTCCCTACTTCAGTCATAGAGATGCTGGAAGGGTGGAGGCTGAAAAGTCTAAATATAAAAAGCAAATTGATATGTGCTTCCACCCCTAATCCAGTCATTCAGACTGTGTGGAAGGAAGGAAATATGAAGATCTTTGATGGAAAGTCTCATGGGTTGAGGAGATCATCAATCAGGCAGTGGGCAGGAGCACATCTTGGGTGTCTGTGCAAAACACTTTCTATGGGTTCAAATGAGATTTATTCTATCAGATGATTCAGATCAATTGGAGTATAATAGGACTTTATCTGTTAAAGGGACTGATGGTGTGAAGTGGGGGTGGGGCTTCTTTTATTACAGTCTCTTACTGTATTAGACTGTCCCTTCTATTTCTGATGGCCTGGTTGTAATCAGGTGTTTCCTTTCATCAATAAACTGTATTACCTTTCAAAAAGAACCCTAAACTGCTCAAAAGTAACACCAAAATCCTTACAAGGAAAAGAATGTACCAAGTATATTCAAGTCCTTCACCAGGGGCTTCAACCACACAATGAGCTCCAGCAGCCATGGCAGGAGACACATATGCACCTACTCCTATTATACTTGAACTGGTGCCACCAGGTGCACCCACGGTGCTCAATGCAGGACCACTGTTGCCAGCACTGCTGATAAATACAAGGCGGTGTTTATTTACCACCTACACTTAAAATTGTCAGTGCCATCTACACTTCTACAAAATTTCTGAAGTTGGTAAAAATACATAAGAGACAAGGGAAGGAAAAACAGGGAAAAGCAAAGTGCATTGATAATCAGCCAGCAAGCACAAGTTGAAAAGCATGGAAACTATACTTCATTTAGAAGATCAACAAAACGCCCATAATCTGGAAGTAGTGTAGGCTCTCCATAACTCATATTGATGAGATCACATTTGTGCTGCAAATTACAAGATATAACAGCTTATTAGCAATCATTAGGTTTACAATGGATAATTAGGAATCATTACACTTATGAAATTTCTTAAATAACCCAATTCCTAAGTTCCTAACTTAATTCATGTTTATTTCCCCAGTCAATAACCAAGTACAATTTTGACAACACAATGGACAAGAAATGAAGAAATTACTGCTATATCAAAATGTTTAACTTTCAAATGAAGTTAATACAAACAACTCCAAGATATGGAAGGGCCGTTACTGATGACCTCCTCCATGAAACAATTTGCTCTTTCAAAGCACTGCATAAAGCTCATTTAAAACTATTATCAATAAAAAAACGATTTTCATTATCAATAAAGTTATTGGGTAAAGAATTGAAGTGCCTGAGACTCTTACAAGAACGACCTGCGAAGCATTCAGGAGGGGCGGGTATAACAGAATTGTAACAGCAGTATATAAATGTTGCAGACTGTTAATTAAAATAGGAAGTAAATACTAGGGAGATATGATGTTACAGACTGTATAATTAAAATAGGAAGTAAATACTAGGGAGATATGATTTACCTTGATTGTAGGACTGATTTGTAGGAATTTAATTAGTCTTCTTTCCTAACATAGAATTTGTAACTTGTATATATACATTACGAGATTGATGAATAATATAACAAATTCTTCTTCTTCCTCTGTTTACTCTTGTTTTACATGGTATCAGAGCATCTAGTCTCTGCCTGCCCTTTCGTTTTTTTTTTCCAAGTAAACAGTAGGTAGAGGAAAATTTTTGGGTGTTTCGGGTCACCTCTTGGAGCAGTCAGAGCGTCTAGTCTCTGCAAAGTCCGGCAGTCAGCAGCCCTGCGCATGTGTCTCACGCACCGCCTGAAGATTCTGCCACAGTCACGCGCGCCAGCACGTGGAGGCGCATCTGTCGCCGGAAAATTTTTCGGTCGTTGTCTTTTGGCTCGCCTCGTCCTGTATAGCACATATTTGTGCTTTGTTACGTGCATATCCATTCCGGTGTTTTCAACAGGCGTGCTCCGTTGATTTTCGGTGTTCAAAATATTCTGTTTATTTGAATTTTGAGATTATGGCAAACAAGAAATCAGTAGTTATGTCGGATGTTGTTCCAGTGATGTCAAAAAAAACTGAGCATAAGCTTAATGGCTTTAATTATCTGGATTGGAGTAAAACTGTTCAACTATATTTGCTGAGTATTGCTATGGATAACCATTTGACCGATGACCCTCCTAATGATGACTCGAGAAAGTCTTGGTTGACGAAGGATGCTCATTTGTTCTTGCAGATACGCAACTCCATTGAAAGTGAGGTGGTTGGTTTAGTCACTCACTATGGATTTGTTAAGGAATTAGAGAACTATCTAGAGTTCTTGTACTCCGAAAAGGGGAATATTTCCCGCATTTATGATGTGTGCAAAGCCTTTTACAGGGCGGACAAAGGCGATAGATCTCTTACAAGCTATTTCATGGATTTCAAGAAAACATATGAAGAACTTAATATGTTGCTTCCGTTTAGTACTGATGTGACTGTTCAACAAGCTCAGCGAGAAAAGATGGCTGTTATGAGTTTTTTAGCTGGCCTACCTTCTAAATTTGAGACTGCTAAATCTCAGATTCTTTCCAGTTCAGAGATCTCTTCTCTACAAGATGCTTTCAGTAGGGTCCTTCGTATAGAAAGTTCTCCACCTGTTCAGCCTAGTAGTGCCCTTGTCAGCCGCAATAATTCATCTGAATCAGGAAGACAACAATACAGGAGTGGTAGTGGTAGAGGATCCAACAATTATGACAGGTCAAGTAACTATGACAGGAATACTAATACTCGTGGACAGGAGTCAAGAAAGATAGTGTGTCATTACTGTCATAAGCCAGGACATATGAAGCAGGATTGCAGGAAGTTGCAGAATAAGAAAACTCAGTCAGCCCATATTGCATCCACCACGGATACTTCTGAGAAGTCTGTTATGATATTTGCAGATGAATATGCCAAATTTGCTCAGTACCAAGAATCATTGAAACCTCAATCTACTCCTGTTACTGCCATTGTCGAGTCAGGTAAACCCAATACATGTCCTGTTTCCTCCTCTTCAAAATGGGTCATTGATTTTGGAGCTACAGATCATATGACAGGTAATTCAAGTCTGTTTTCTACCTTTCAGTCACATAAATCTACCTCTCCTGTTACTTTAGCAGATGGGTCAACATCTTGTGTTATTGGGTCTGGCACAATTAGTCCAACACCATCCCTTCCTTTGTCATCTGTTCTTAGTTTACCTCAGTTATCATTTAATTTAATTTCTGTTAGCAAACTCACTCGTACCCTTAATTGTTGTGTCTCATTTTTTCCTGATTATTGTTTATTTAAGGATCTTACGACGAAGAAGATTATTAGTAAGGGACATGAGTCTGGAGGTCTCTACATCCTTGATACACAAGTTCCAAGATCTATAGCCTGTTCTGGAGTTGTAACCTCTTTTGAAGCACATTGTCGGTTAGGCCACCCCTCTCTCCATGTGTTAAAGCAAATTTGTCCTCAATTTCAGAGTTTGTCGTCATTAAATTGTGAGTCTTGTCAGTTTGCTAAACACCATCGTCTTAGTTCGAGTCCTAGAGTCAATAAACGAGCTAGTGCTCCTTATGAATTAGTCCATTCAGATGTTTGGGGTCCGTGTCCAGTTGAGTCCAAAATTGGGTTTAAGTATTTTGTTACTTTTGTTGATGATTACTCTCGTATGACATGGTTATATTTAATGAAAAATCGTTCTGAGGTGTTTTCTCATTTTTCTGCTTTCTGTGCTGAAGTTAAAACTCAATTTAATGTTTTTGTACAAATATTGAGAAGTGATAATGCTAAGGAGTACTTGTCAGAATCCTTTCAAACTTACATGCTTCAGCATGGCATTCTTCATCAAACTTCTTGTGTAGACACACCATCTCAAAATGGGGTTGCTGAACGGAAAAATAGACACCTTCTTGAAACTGCAAGAGCTTTGTTATTTCAAATGAAGGTTCCTAAACCTTTCTGGGCTGATGCAGTTTCCACAGCATGTTTTTTGATTAACCGTATGTCTTCATCTGTCCTTCAGGGTAAAACTCCTTATCATGTTCTGTTTCCAAATAAAACATTGTTTCCTATTGAGCCTAGGGTATTTGGGTGTACATGCTTTGTTCGGGATGTTCGTCCTCAGGTTACCAAACTAGATCCAAAATCTTTGAAGTGTGTTTTTCTTGGGTATTCACGTGTTCAAAAAGGGTATAGATGTTATTGTCCTACTCTTCACAAATATCTTGTGTCAGGTGATGTTAATTTCCTAGTACTCCTCATTCAAGTCAGGGGGAGGATGATGATTTGTTAATCTATACTGTCACATCATTTGTTTCACATCCTATTGAATATGCTCCTGCCCTAAGCCACCTACAGTACAGGTTTATTCTCGGCGACCAACCCCTCCAGATCCATGTCCTGCACCAGCTCCTTCGTTGGCAGATCCAGTCTCAACTGATCCTGTTCCTTCGTCATCAGAACCAGTCTCTAATGATGATATTCCTATTGCTCTTCGTAAAGGTAAGCGTAAGTGTACTTATCCAGTATCTTCATTTGTGTGTTATAATCATTTGTCGTCCTCTTCTTGTTCTTTTATTGCATCTCTTGATTCCATCTCTGTTCCTAAGACTGTTAAAGAAGCCCTTTCTCACCTTGGATGGCGTAATGCTATGATTGAGGAGATGAATGCTTTAGAGGACAATGGTACTTGGACCTTGGTAAATTTACTTGCAAATAAGAAGGCTATTGGGTGTAAATGGGTGTTTACAGTTAAAGTCAATCCTGATGGGTCCATTGCCCGATTGAAAGCCCATCTTGTTGCTAAAGGATATGCTCAGACTTATGGAGTGGATTATTCTGATACCTTTTCTCCTATTGCTAAACTTACTTCTGTCAGGTTGTTTATTTCTATGGCAGCTACTTATAATTGGCCCCCTTCATCAGTTAGACATCAAGAATGTTTTTCTTCATGGGGATCTTCAAGAGAAAGTTTATATGGAGCAACCGCCTGGCTTTGTTGCTCAGGGGGAGTATGGGAAAGTTTGCTATCTTCATAAGTCTTTGTACGGGTTGAAGCAGAGTCCTCGCGCCTGGTTTGGAAAGTTTAGTCAGGCAGTCGAGAATTTTGGTATGAAGAAAAGTAAGTCTGATCATTCTGTTTTCTTCAAGCACTCTGTTGTCGGCATCATTTTGTTAGTTGTGTATGTGGATTATATTGTCATTACAGAGAGTGATACTACAGGGATTTCATCCCTTAAATCCTTTCTCCACACTCAGTTTCATACCAAAGATTTGGGAATGTTGAAATACTTCTTGGGTGTTGAGGTAACAAGAAGCAAGAAGGGAATATTCTTATCTCAAAGGAAATATGTACTTGACTTGTTGTCTGAGACGGGAAAGTTGGGAGCTAAGCCATGTAGCACTCCAATGGTTCCTAACTTGCAGCTCACAAAAGATGGTGAATTATTTGAAGATCCTGAGAGATATAGAAGATTGGTTGGAAAGTTGAATTATCTTACTATAACTCGTCCAGATATTGCGTATTCAATTAGTGTGGTGAGTCAGTACATGTCCTCTCCAACAGTTAATCATTGGACAGCTGTAGAACAAATTTTGTGCTACTTAAAAGGAGCACCTGGGCGAGGAATTTTGTATGGCAATCATGGTCATACTAGAATTGAATGTTTTTCAGATGTTGACTGGGCAGGATCCAAGGAAGATCGAAGGTCTACTTCAAGCTATTGTGTATTTGTTGGAGGGAATTTAGTTTCATGGAAAAGCAAGAAGCAGAATGTTGTCTCACGTTCGAGTGCAGAATCGGAATATAGAGCTATGGCCAAGTCTGTGTGTGAAATAATGTGGATATATCAGCTTCTGACTGAAGTAGGTCTTAAAACTTCAGTACCAGCCAAGTTGTGGTGTGATAACCAAGCTGCTCTTCACATTGCATCTAATCCTGTTTTTCATGAAAGAACTAAGCATATCGAGATTGATTGCCATTTCGTTCGTGAAAAGATTCAGCAAGGTTTGATTTCCACAGGTTATGTGAAAACAGGAGAACAACTGGGAGATATCTTCACGAAGGCTCTTAATGGGGTTAGGGTTGATTATCTTTGTAACAAGCTGGGCATGATTAATATCTATGCTCCAGCTTGAGGGGGAGTGTTATAGACTATATAATTAAAATAGGAAGTAAATACTAGGGAGATATGATGTTACAGACTGTATAATTAAAATAGGAAGTAAATACTAGGGAGATATGATTTACCTTGATTGTAGGACTGATTTGTAGGAATTTGATTAGTCTTCTTTCCTCTAACATATTCTTTCCTAACATAGAATTTGTAACTTGTATATATACATACGAGATTGATGAATAATATAACAAATTCTTCTTCTTCCTCTGTTTACTCTTGTTTTACAATAAATAAGGAAAGGAACCTAGGAGGGGATTATCGATTTGGGAATACAATCTCTCTCAAGGACTCTTTTGAGAGTCCCTGAGTTAGGCAGTACCTAACAAGTTGGTATCAGAGCCAAGATGCCAAGCACAAGGTCATCCGCAATGGAGAACAGAGTCAACAACATGGGAGAAATGCAAAGAATATCGGCTGACGTCAAAGAAATCAAAGAAAGCTTCGCATCCTTGCTTGAACGACCGGCACAGGCACCACCTGCGCCGAATCAGGAAGAGCGCAGTGACACCAGTCATCGAAGCGGATCAAGAACAGCAAGAATCGAGTTTCCCATCTTCGCAGGGGGAGATCCCACATCCTGGCTTCTGTGAACAGAAAGACACTTCGATTACCACGACACACAGGGACTTGATCGTGTCCCATTAGCTTCTACACACCTGGAAGGAGAGGCGATCGTCTAGTACTAGTGGTACCGGCGACGGCACCCAAGAACCACATGGGCAGACTTCACCGACGCCTTAACCATGCGATTTGGAGTCTCGGCCTTAGAGAACTATGATGAAAGCCTCGCTAAGCTACGACAGACCGGCTCCGTCCAAGATTATCAGATGGCGTTTGAAAGATTAGATGTGCGCGTGCAAGGCTGGCTAGAAAACGCGCTTGTCGGCAGTTTTCTTGGTGGACTCAGGGAAGAATTGCGGCTGGAGGTAAAAGCCATGCAACCCACCATCGTTCTTGAAGCAGCAGCATTAGCTCGACTACATGAAGACAAACTGAATCGGGCAAGAAGGATTAATCAACCACTGGGAGCTGCGATCATACCAGGTATACCGAACCCAGAACCAGGTATCTTGGGTAAACCGGAGCCCAGATCAGGAGTAGGAATCACAAGCAAGGACGCCAACTCTGGTTTAGGCCCCGACTCAGCCAAGAGGTTAACCTGGGTTGAGATGCAAGCCTGACGGGAAAAGGGCCTTTGTTATGCATGTGGAGACAAATTCGGGTCGGGCCATCGCTGTAACATCCCTCAAGTTTTCTTCCTTCAACCTAAAACCGATTATGTCGAGCAATCAACAGACATTGAAGAGCCAATGGACAACCAAGAATGGGGGCAATGGACAAAGGAATAACCGGAAGTATCCCTGCAAGCCTTGACCGGTCTTGCTTTTCAAACTATGAGAGTAACCGGACTGGTATAAGGGCGCCATTATCAATTCTGATAGACAGTGGCAGCACTCTCAATTTCATTACCCAAACATTGGTCAGACAACTAGGGATTCCGATCCAACCATGTACAGCCTTCCGGGTGCACGTAGCTAATGGGAGCAACCTGGTGTGCGACAGTACGTGCACAGAATTAAAGATGAAGATACAAGGACATGAGTTGGAGGTATATCTACACTCCCTGGAAATCAATGGAGCAAATGTAGTTCTCGGAGTCCAATGGTTAAGGCAACTAGGGCCGGTGATATGTAATTTGGCCCGCCTCACCATGGATTTTCAAGTGGGCAGCTCACAGGTGCATATTCAAGGGCAGCTGTCCAAGGGTCCAAGACCCATTAGTCTCGCCTCCCTAAGGAAACAGGTAGCAAACCCAGCCCACATCATATTAATGCAGATAGACTCCCACGAGAACGGCACCATTCTAGCCCAAGGAAGCAGATCCGAAGAAGGCTGCACACAACTACAGCAGCTACTTCAGAAGTTCTCAGTGATCTTCCAACAACCTAAGGGACAAATTTCACGCAAAGGGAATCACATCGAACCAGAGGCATTGGTGGTATGGTCAGGTCTCCCAATTGAGGATGCAACTTGGGAACCTTACTAGGAGGGGATTATCGAACCAGAGGCATTGGTTGTTTGGTATTGGTGGAAGTACATCTAAAAGTCCCTTTGGTAATTATTCCATTTCTACTTCTACGCAAATAGTAAAAACCTTCATTTGAATAGATACTTTAGCCAATGAAGTTTATGGAAATCATAAGATCAATATTTTCTTCTTTAGGTTCCTGCCCTAGTAAAGGCAACTCCCTTAATCGTTCTTTAGAATTTTGATCCTTCCAACATGCAGTTAGTCTAGGTTTTTGTTTCAAAACATATAGTGGAAGCATGGGGTTATACTGGCATTTTATATTTAGATTTTCCTCAATGGAGACTTCTTGTCTAAACATACTTTGAATTTTCCGCATAGGTAAAATTTAAAGGTGTAACCCTAACATCTACCATGCATTTTTGGTTAATATCAGTAGACTGAGATACAAGGAAAATAAAATAGACCAAGATACATAAAACAGCTAACAAGGAAAATAAAATGGTAGATTTATTGTATCTCAGTAATTTATAAATGAATAACCAGCAGAATTTGTTTGGATCAAATGGAAATCAGAAATACCTCTACCGCAGCTATAAGTGCCCGTGTTAGACCAGTTCCAGTTTCCATTGAACCTAAGCGTGAATCTCCAATTTTACATGATACTATTTGTGCTCCAGGTGCTACTCCATTTAGCAAAGGTTCCTAATTGCAATACAATAGCCCAAAAACAGAACCACTTTAATGGGTCAATCAAACAAATAAAAGAACATGCAGCTAGAAGGCAAATTAGCAATACCTTTGGATGGAAAGCTGTAGCAATACCAGCAACATGAGTTCCATGGGGAGAGGAATCTGTTACAATGCTTAAAATGTTCCCTTCATCATATACATTGGTGACAAAGGTGCAAGCATCTAGCTTGCTGAATATGCCATACTTCCTTTCAGTCCTGCATTATTACTTCTGAAGGGTTAAAGTTCAATTTGCTAAACATAGTAAATTTCTCTTCCCCGGTTACAGTTCCACAGCTCATGCAAAAGAAAAAAGAAGAATAAGATGACAACAGTTCTCTCCAAAATATGCATATAAAAATAATGAGAATAGCTCCCTCTCATGCCAAGCGTTAGCATAAAAGCTGCTTTTTTGAATTGCTCTGTAAAACACAGTTCACTAGTATCCCAGAAAGGTTTTGAGTGAATGAATGGCAACGGAAATTCTCTCTTTTAACCTTAACTGTTAAACTGTAAACTTACATGTCCACCTACTACGAAAACGTGCATGTGCTTGTAAAGATCTTATAGGGACCAATAGCAGGTACACAGAGTTACATACGAGACACAGCAAGACCAGTGTTTTAAAAGGCGCACCTAGGCGCAGAGACGAGGCGGTTTCCAGGCTAGGCGCCTCACCCAGGCTAAGGTGCATAGGCATTAGATAGGCACTCGCCTCTGCACCTAAGTGTGCACCTCAGGCCAGGCAACAAGCGGCCCAGGCGTGCGCCTGGATGAGGTTTTTAAATACCTTTGAAAATAACATTAAAATATAAAAATAACTCAAACTAGAAAACATAAGCAAAAAGGAAACCGAATCGACAGAGGGGTCTTTGCCAAAAAAACAAAAGAAAAAAAGAAACTGAGAGGGAAGAAGAATTTGTTCGTCCAATGCAAGCCTGTTTCATCCAATTCCAAACTCCAGTTCGTCCAAGGCTGAATCGAACAGAATTACAGAGGCACACATATTTTTTTTCTTCCTTTCTTTTTTTCTTTTTTTCTTCCTGCGGCTGAGAAAGCTTGCATACAGATTCAGCAATGTTTTTGACACAAAAACAGGAGCTCCGCCCCTTTTTTTTCAATTTTTTTCTCATTAAATCAGGGGGCTCTGGCCCATTTTTTTCTGGTTTTTTCTCATTCAAAGTTTAAAACAGGGGCTCCTCCCCTTTCTCTATTTTTCACAGCTTTTTACACAAAAAACAGGGGACCCACCCCATTATTTTCATTGATTTTTTACATTAAAAGTTTAAAATAGGGGCTCTGCCCCATCCTTCTTTCTTGCACAAAAAACAGGGGATCCGACCCATTACTTACACTGTTTTTTACATTAAACAGGGGCTGTATCTGTTTTCATTTGATTTTTACATCTATTATTTTGTATATTTTATATTTTCACACTTTCTACCTCTAAAACAGGGGATGTGTATGCTTTGTATCTACTTTTTATGCAAAAGTTGGGGCTTCACCCATTATTCTTCCTTGTGGATTCACATTCAGGTACTTGAATTTGTAAATTATTTGTAAACAGTAGAATTTATAAATTATTTGTAAGGTAGTATAGTTTATTTATTTTCGAAGCCTGAGGTCTAAACCTATTTAAATTTGAGTATTGATAGTTGCAAATTGCAATTTTCAAGTTGCAACCAATAACAATTGCATTTTTTTATTTTTTATTTTTTATTTTTTATATTTTTATTTAGAATTTTAGATTGATAACTAATTTATTTTTTATTTTCTTATAGACCTTGACCTTCAAACTTTAAAGACATTAATTACATTAGACTTATTGGCTCTTGCCAACCAAGTAGAGTAAAGAGAATGAGAGACAAATCAGACAATACTCAAGAAAGCAATAGGAAAGACCCGGGCTGGAAATATTGCTATTTGCAAGATCCAAAGAATACAAATACTGGCACTTGCAAATTTTGTGGCAAAGTGACAAATGGAGGGATCTATAGAGCAAAAGATCATTTAATTGCTGGAAGAAGAAATGTAAAAGTTTGTACTAAATGCCCCAAAGAGGTAAAAGAAAAGATATTAGCATACATGCACAGAAAAAAATCAATGAAAGAGCACATGATTGGAGGTCAAGAACGCAGAATTCCAGATTTTGAATATATAATTGAAGATGAAGATGAGAGATGGAGGGTAATCACATTCCTAGTGTTGGTGGGAATGTAAATTCTGCTTCATGTTCAAGAAGAAATTCTAAACAGCCCCCCATAAAAAGGCAAACCATTATTAATGATGCATATAATAAAGGGAGAGAGCAAGTATGCATATGCATTGCTAGATGGTTTTATCAAGCTAGTATTCCCTTGAATACCATACGCTTGAAAAGTTTTAAAGCAATGGCAGAGGCAATAGGGCAATTTGGTCCAGGATCAAAAATCCCAAGTTACTATGAGTTGTGAATTCCTTCCTTAAAGAAAGAGGTTGATTATACAAAAACATTGCTTCAACACCATAAGGAGACTTGAGAAAAGTGGGGCTGCTCTCTTATGTCTGATGGGTGGAGGGATAGAAAGGATAGAGCCCTCATAAATTTTTTGGTCCATAGCCAGTCCTGGGGCAATGTTTATAGAGAGCATCGATGCTTCATGTGATGTAAAAACAGCTAAGAGGTTATTTACCTTGCTTGACAAGATGGTGGAGAGAATTGGTGAGAAAAATGTTCTCCAAGTTATTACTGACAATGCACAAAATTATGTCTTAACTGGTGAGTTTTATACTTCATTATTATTTCAATTTAGCTTTCATCTAGCATTTTCACATGTTAGAGTCATAGTTATTAAGTTCTTATTTCTTGAATTGTTTTCTTGTATTATTACGGAAGTTAATGACAGCAAAGCATCCTCATTTGACATGGACATTGTGTGATGCCCATTCTTTGGACTTGATATTGGAAGCCATTAGGAAGTTGCCTACTATGAAGAGAACAATTGAGAAGGCAATTGCCCTTACGGGGTATATCTATAACCATCCAAATTTATTGAACCTAATGAGGAAGTTTCAAATCAAAAGGAATTGATTAGGCCAGCAAAAACCCATTTTGCTATTTCCTTTCTCACATTGTAGAGTATATACAAACAAAAGAAGAATTAGAGAGATTTGTTTAACTCAAAAGAATGGAATGATAGCAAATGGATAAAAGAAGCAAAAGGGAAAAGAGTTGGAGAGATAGTCATGATGCCTACATTTTGGAAAAATGTCATCTTTACTCTTAAAGTGTGTGGCCATCTTGTTCATGTATTAAGGATGGTGGATCGTGAAAACAAGCCTTCTATGTGTTATATTTATGAGGCTTGGACAAGGCAAAAGAGGCCATTGACAAAGCATTTGGTGGAAGGATGGAAAAATATGAAGACATTTTTTAAATTATTGATAAGAGGTGGGAATGCTAATTCCACCAACCATTGTATGCAGCTGGTTACCTTTTAAACCCACAATTTTATTATGATGATCAAGAGAGAATTGAGTCTGATGAAGAGGTTATGATCGGGCTTTTTAAAGTAATTGAGATACTTGAAAAGGAGAAGAACAAGAGAAGTGCAATCACTGATGAATTATCCAAATACAAGAATGCAGAAGGCATTTTTGGTTTTGATATGGCCACTTCCTAGAGGAAAATTAAAGCACCAAGTAAATGATAACATTGATTTAATAAAATATTTTACATTCTTAATATTTTTATTTAGCCTAATCACTAATTTAGTTATTATTTATACTCTTTAGCTGATTGGTGGACCATATTTGGTGCTTCTACCCCAATCTACAAAAGATTGCGGTGGAAAAAGACCAAGACAGCTTCAATTGGAAGATGAAGAAGAGGAGGAAGTTGATGTTGATGTTCAAGTTGGAAGAAGAAATGGAAGAGGATTTTGATAACTACAAGTCAGATGACAATGAAGATGACATTGAACTTCCAAGTGAAGATGAAGAAAATGTTGATTGAGTCTTGAAGAATGGCTGAAACCTTAGACTCTTTTTCTTATAGAAAATAGTCTATGTCTATGACTCATTTTTGGGTAAAAAGTTGTCTATGACTCTTCTTTTTGTAAGAAAATTGTTCATGACTGTTTTTTTCAAAGAAAATTGTCTGTCTCTTTTTTTTGGAAAGAAAATTGTCTGCCTCTATGTTATTGTATTGCATTAATGGCTCGCAGCCAGCTTGAAGTCTTGAACTTAATGTTGATTGTTGAGTACTTAAGAACATGAGATTATCTTATTTCAGACTTTTGTTGTTATTTGACATATTAATAGGCTTATTGTTAATCAAGTTCAGTTTGAGTTTTCTCCAATCCTAGAAGGTACAAAGATTTCTCTCTTTAAGAAGATCATCTTATTTCACAATCCAGTTCCTGGAAATATGAGAAAGCAGCAAAATTAAACAAAAACCAGTTTCCCATGCTATCTATAGAACTATAAGAACAGCAACATCTAGTGGTCCCCCCCCCATGCTCATAGGTATTGAAGCCTTAATAGTTAGTGGTATAAAACTTGCTTACTACTTCATGGTTCTTTTTTGAGCATATTCCACATCAGCTCACCTCAGCCTGTGTTTGGATTTCCCTATTATATTATAGAAGAAACAGGATATGCGCACCTATAGTTTGTTAGGGGAACGAAATCAGCCAGTTTCCCGTGTTCTGAGTCATCCACAAGGCTCTGTGTGTCAAGAGCAACCCTCCACACATTACCATCATGCCACACAACAGCATCTATAACAGGCCCCCGATCATCATAACTCTGAAACAGAAAAATATAAGTAGTACTAAAAAAAATGACCAACTTAGAACAAACTTTCATAATCTTCAAACTCACATTGCCTTGTTTCTGAAGAATATCAACTCTATTTTGAAGATCCTCGCGAACCTTTTTTAAGTTGTTGTCCTCCACCTTTGTATGTTTCTAAACTCAGGAAATTCAGATCAAAGTAGAATAACAGCCCAGATGAGTATGCTGAAACAAAACAAAACACAACAAGTACCTATTTCAAGCAAATATTGTTTAGGTGCATGTGCCTTTCCCCCTTTGATTAATGAACTAGATAGATATGCTCATATTGTAGCTTTCGAACCCTTCAATCCCATTTTTTTCGTTTACAATGATTTTATCAACAAAATTATAATAGGAAACCATAGAGAATTAGATATTCATAAATTATAACCATGAAGTTCATCAAAAATCTACTTTTAAGTAAGCCATTAGACATTTAAACATATGATTCTTAGAGTGGTGGTGGAAAGGTCCTTCCTTGGGAGTGGGTTAGCCAGCCTGGATCCGTGGAGGGAAGAGTGGAGCGCTCCTCTTCTTTCGATTGATTCGACTGGTTCAAGGTTTCAGAAGTCGAATGGGCTCCAAGCTGAGGGCAAACCAAAGGTTGATGGAGAGGGAATTTCTGGAATAAAACAAGCTAATGATGAAAGTGGGGTCAATGAGTTGGGGCTGATCGACTTTCGAGATCATGGAAAGGTGAAGAGAGGCGAATCAGGGGAGTTTTCAAAAGAGTTCTTGAGTGATGGGGTCTTCTTGAGGTTGAGAGAAGTAAAGAAGGGAGGCCCGTGTGATTCAGCCTTTAATGTCGAAGGGGGCAGGGCTGAAATAGAAGGACACCTGGCAGTCCAAGAGCAAAAAGGGTTGGGGTCTTTGAGGATCGGCCCATAATAGAGGTATTCTTCTTGCTTAACCTATAGAAGTGCATGCACAAATCACACAACTTTCCAATTCCCACCCAATCTTCCCAAAACTATATTGTTGAACCATTCCCCACCCTATAAAATACAAGGCTAAGGAAGGCTGACTGAAAGCTCATTATCCCTTTCCATACACTAACTCCAGAAGAAGACCTCACCTCCTTGGTATCCCACCCAACTTAAAAGATTACCACTTTGAGCTAGCTCAATATTCATTTCAAACACAATGTTTTCACCATATCTATAATCTTTACAATATTTCCAACATGTTTCTTATATTTGGACAACCGACATTTCCACCGACACCGACATTTTAAACCTCTGCCTTAATATCTATCTATAAACCCAAGCTCATGGAATACTACTTTTCAACATGTTTCTTATATTTGGACAACCGACATTTCCACCGACACCGACATTTTAAACCTCTGCCTTAATGTCTATCTATAAACCCAAGCTCACGGAATACTACTATTCAACCAAGAAATGACAATCTTGCAAAAGTGTCGTAACTTCAGCTCTGACAATATCATTTACTCCAATTGGACCCAAAAACAATACTTTGATATTGCCCAATAAATCTCTAATTATTCCTCCAATTCCTGCTTGTTGAGGTTGCCAAAGGAACTGCCATCAAAATTCAACTTCAATCTTGGACTTGAGGGTGGTTTCCATTCCATCATAGTCTTGTCCTTCACCATTGAATAGATAGCAACCATTCACCAAGCTCTCAGGATGTCATTCGCATGGACTTATTTGAACACTTCCAGGGTTTTTACCCAACTTGCAACCTTTAGTCTTATAAAGCCTACTAATTGACAAAGTCAACATTTTTTGCAACCAAGCAGTCAAGGGTGAAATGGACTAAAAAATCCAACCAGATAACAAGTTAACTTGACCTACTGAAATAGAACTGATTCAATCACAATACCCAGCACTGGAAACCAAGCGATAACTCAATGTGACATTTTCTAGTACCTTGGTTCATCATAACAATGGAGAGATAAATACAAGAGGTCACCCATAGAATTAGAGCATGATGGGCAAAATGGAGGGTGTATCCAAAGTCTTATGCTAGAGAAGATTACTAAAATTAAAAGGAAAATTCTATAAAACAATTTGTAAGGCTAGTAATGTTGATCGGAGAAAAGTATTGGGCAGTCAAAGGATAGGGTTAGAAAATAAGTCATTTAAAGAAACCTAGGAGTAGCTCCAATAGGTGATAAGATGAGAGAAAGTAACTTAAATGGTTCAATCACGTGCACAGAGGACCACCTACAGCACCCGTAAGAAAAGGCGATCAATTACAAGTTCAAGGGGATAGAAGGGCTCAAAGCAGACTAAAAAGGGCATGGGTTAAAGAAGCAAGAAATGAAAGTGCTCATAATTTAATAATGGATATGCAAATAAACAAATTACAAAACTGAATGGTAAAATAGTACTAATTAAGCCAACCCCATATAGTTAGGATTAAGGATGATAATATATGATCCAGCCCAGCCTGGCCCGCAAATTTTCAGGCTTAGGCAGCCACATTTCTATCAAGCCCAGCCCAGCCTGGACCCATATCAAGCCTGCACATAATGTGGGTCAGGCCCAGGCCAAGCATGCCTTAGGCCCAGCTCAGCCCAGAAATTATTGTATATAGTATATAGTATTATATCTCAGACATAGGCATAATATCTTACATTTTCTAGTAATAATGTAATATCTTACATGGTATAATATTTTACCAAATATGTATCTATATAAATGTAGTATGTACGGCATGTATAGATAGCATATATGTATATAAGGTATGTATGTGTATATGGTATAGTGGCATACAGGCATGTATACATGCATATATGGTATTTACGATATTTTACAAAATATATATGGTATTATATAATAATGTATACACAATAACTTTTTAAAGATGTTTTTTCATAACTATGAGCATAAAGTTAAATTAAAATTTTAAATTTAATTCATACAAACCAGCATAGAGATGTAAAGTGGGCCCTGCCAAGCCGGCACGGCACAGCCCATGGGCAGCCCGCTCAAAAGGCGGGTCGTGCCATGCTGGCTCGCGGGCCGTGCCGCCCTCCCCGAGTCCCCGGTAGAAATTTTGGGGATCGGCCCAGCACAGCCCACGGCCCAGGCGGGCCCGTGCCATGCCGTGGTACGGGCCTGAGGCGAACCGGACTGCACTATTTTTTTATTTTTTTGTTTTTTTTTGAAAATTTTGATTACTTTTCTAAGTAAAATTGTAAAACTAAAATATTTAACTTTCCTTTGAACTTTGAGAATTGGGAACTATTTAAAAAATTAAGAAATGAGAAATCTAAGTTATCTAACACATAAATGAAAAAAAAATAATACTTAACCAAATTGAAATAAGAATGATGGAATAACAAATTAGAAGAAAAATTGGAATTTTATTTCATTTAAATTTGAATAGTACAAATTACAAATACAATGATTGGATCATTGGATACTTGGATGAATGAAATATGAAAATGGAATAAATTAATAAAATATAAAAAATACAATATGGTTACAAATTGAAAATACAAAATTACATTGTTAAAAAATTAAAAAAATATATCAAATAAATTAAATAAAATTTTAAAAATTTACAATAATTTGAAAAAATAAGAAATTCTATACAAGTAGTCAAATTCATGAATCATCATTCATGACTTTCATCATTTGCTTCGGGTGAAATATCCGGTGTAGATCATGCCCTCCTTTGTCTTGTAATCTATCTTTTGCATCTAGACAATCCTTGAAGCAGATGCACATCTCTGTGCTTTCATCGTTAATGCAGCTTCTTTTGTCATCGAGCACGCTGGTACCTACACTAAAACATGACTCCGATGGAACTGTAAACACCGGAGGGGTTAGTAGATCACGTGCCATGGCGGCGAGAACTGGATAATTTTTCGAATGTTCACTCCACCAGGCTAAAATATCAAAATTATTTGATCTTTTACCTAAATTAGAAAATTTTGCTTGTAAATCTGTTCTGTGTCAAAAAGAACGAACCTAGAGATCAGAATTTCTTTTTTGCACAATGGACAAAGATTGGAGATCAGTCATTTCTCCCGTGAGGAACAACTTTAGAAATTCTTTTTTGCCACATACGATGGGTCTCAGTGGTGGCCATTTCTGGTTACCGTCACAGGGACACATCTCCGATGACGAAATGAAGATATGGAAAGGCCCTCGCCTCGCCTACCACATCTCTGGCACAGTCGACTAGTTACCGTCACAGGGATGCGCCTCTGATGACAAAATGAGGAAGATCTTGAAAGGCCCCCCCACCTCGCCTCGCCTACCTCATCTCTGGCACAGTCGGCAACGGTGAAATGCCCCCATTCAGTGGCTCCAGTCGCTTACCAATCCGATAATTTGTCAAGACACCGGCATAGTATCCACCTTTCTCCTCCCAAAACGGAGGCAACTCGAGAGAATTCTTTCTTAGTTTTCTTTTCTTTAACGCTTACAGCCATCCCCCAACAGAGCAAAAGAAGGATTTAGATCAGAAACTAGCTGCAACCCACCACACGAATGTTGTCCCGAACAAGTTGAAAGTTTTCAATGCGAGCAAAGATGTGGATTTGGCAAGGGAGCTTGTACCGGTTTTTGTTCCCGGGAATGTTGGGTATGGTGCCCTCAACGGCAATGAGTTAGGCATCAAGGAGAGGAGAAAGAACAGGTATTGATCACCTTAATAGCGTTGGGAGTCATAAGGGCTGAGGGGTTCTCGAACCAGCCCTACCATCTCCCATTCGCTGATCCTACCAGTGTAGTACTGAAGTCTGACAATGTTGGTGATCACAAAACCCACCATGTAAGTCTCATAGCATGAAGAAGCAACAAAGGGAGAAGGAGAATCTTGAATTTCTGCTTTAGAAAACAGGATAGGCCAAGCTAACAATGGATGATCAGAAGAGCCAGACCATGCTAACGATGATCCAGTCCTGCTCACGGGCAACGATTCTTACCCAATTTATAGAGAGGGACAAAGGGTAATATTGAGTTTTAAAAAAAATTATGACACATTGTGTCACGTGTATACGGATTTTGACAAAGGGTAATATTGGGTTTTAAAAAAATTTATAGGACACATGGTGTCACGCGTATACGGATTTTGACATAACATTAATAGACACTAAACGGCAAGGGTAGAGCTAGTCAAATGTCAGAAACAGTAGGGGTGGTATAAGACAATAGTTAAACAGTAAGGGTACAGCTTGTCAATTAGCTAAACAGTAGGGGTATAGCAATATCCACCCATATATACCACATATATGGTCCCTACACAACACTATGCACAAATATCGAAAGGAAGAATACTTACTTTCATAACTTGGATAATAAGAGTTTTAAAAATGTTTAACCAACTGACAACTCTCTCAATGTCCAACTAAGAAAGTACTCGTGTAGCAATCTAACTTAGCCCTAGCAGCTATAACTACCCCATTAATGGTCGCAAGGCTGGTGCAAGTGGAATGGTAGAACTCTATCCATCTATTGAAGTAGACACCACATTAAAACTTCTTTTCTATTGCTTTATCCTAAATCAAGGAGGGAAAAGGTATGGATGCAGCTTCATACATGTAAGTTAGGTGGGCAATGAGTAAGTCTGGGAAAAAATCACAACTTCACAAGGATATACAGGCATGTAAAATCAAAAATCTAAATTTAGCTAGCACTGCCAAAAATTCAAATGCTTGATATCTCTCCACCAACTTTCTACAAGTAGCAGGGTCCTTGGCTTCATACAGTCTTTTAAGATGATCAATTTCTTAGCATTAGGACTTAGAGTAAAAAAAAAGAAATTTTATTAAAATGAAAAAGGCAAGCACCTTTTTTCTCGACTTCAATGTCAAGAAGTATAATGACAATGGCTTCTCCCCTTATATGAGAAACCTCAGACCAGAAAAGGTAAGCACAAACTACATTTAATATTTATGAATATATCTCCCTAGATCTCCTTTTGTTTTCCTCATCCGTAAGAAATTTCTACTAAGATGTGATTGCATAGAATTACAGAACAGGTTCAAGAAAATTGGAAAGTATCTCCAAGACTAAATTCAAAAGAGAATAAAAATTATTAGAAACGGTAAAGTTATTACAATATGCCAAACATCCCAAGCTGAGGGGAAATGACCCCAAAGGGTGAAACTACTATCACAATGCCAACCAAAACAATTCTCCCTGTTTACTCCTTGCTTGGCCAAAGTGTCTACCAAACCATTTGCTTAAATTCCAACCCATCTAAACCTGACCCCAACCTCCCTCGCGCGGGATAAAACTATCTGCTAGCCTAAAACCATGAAAGAGGACTGGCTAAGGGGCTGTTTGATAACAGCAGAAGTTGCTGAACTAAAAGACCTATTTCTTTGTCTCTTAGTCTTAGTTGTTAGAATAATTAAATAGTAAAACTTTCAAGAAGTATAGTGATCTACCCAACTTCAGTTTCAGCAATTAAGGTGCCCACAATTAAAAACTTATTCACTAAAAGACAAAGCAATAAACTTTTCAATTCAGCATCTTCAGCTGTTATCCAACGGCCCCAAGTATAAGGCCAATATTTGCCCATTTGTCCATCACAATCTCTAAAAGCACCCCCCCCCCCAATTCCAGAATGTCTTGGATTTCCACTTGATCTTCCATCAAAGGTCAGCTTGATACTAAGAAGAGTTGGTGGAGCCCTAATGATGTCATCTGTTGAGTATTCCTTAAATGTCATCTATTTGAAACAGCCTCTTACTCATTTTCTTCCCATTATCCCATATAGTTTGTAAAGAACATTGATGTGGGCCCCACAGCTGTGGTCCCACTCTGTCCGTAGGGTAGAATGTATCTAGTCACAGCTGTGGTCAATTTGTTATTCTGTTATTACTAGTTTCAGTTTTATATTGTTTGTTATGTGTTAGCAGTTATGATGTAAACATCAAGCGCAGATATGTCCTTTCATGTAACTAGCATAACATATATATATTAAATTAAAGTGGCGGCGGCATAATATTGACATTTTGTTCTTCTCCTCAAAATCTGTGTTCTACTGCTCTTTCACCACTCTTTCTTCTACTTCTTCTTCACTTTCTCTTCTCATCGAACCTGAAATTTCTTAGTGGTCAAGACTGATAGCAGTCTTGAACACCTACATGGTATCAGAGCCAAGTTAGGATTTCTCATGTGAGCCTAATACCAGCCGACCACATGAGAATCTCCTGGGACTGGAAGCTGAAAAGGAGGAGTTCGCAAACTGATTCTTGGAGATCGCCAGAGGTGCTAGCAGCTATTGGAAACTTGCTAGGGTTGCAGAGTGTTGGGGGTCAGGAAGGATCAGAGAAGACTAGGGTTCGGGTAACCCTAGAAGGCAGCGAACAATTTTTCCTTGTAAGTTGTTTACTTTCTAAGAGAAGTTCTATCAGAGAAGATAGGTTGGACCTATCTAGAGGGGAAGGCCGAACAATTCTAGTTCTTTCTCTCTTCGATTCACTAGGGTTTTACAGCAAACCATGGACCGAACTGTCTCAACTGTGTTTCTATCTACTCTAGGGTTTGAAAGTGATCTGCGGCAAGCCCTAGTGTTTGACTGAACCCTGTGATCTACCTAGAGCTACTCTTAAGTTTATTGGTGGGTCCGATCAGATTCTAGGGTTTCTTATTAACCCTACTGCAAGCCTATCTATACAGTTCTGTTTGGATTGTGCAACTGAATTGCTTACTGTAAGGACTGATTAAAACCCTAACTTTCCCAAGCATATCAGATTTTTTTAAGCTGTTCTCAAAGTCCTACGGGGTTAGAGATCTACAGACAGCTACTGCTATGTTGGCTAGTTTGTTTCAGATCAGAATTATCTCAGTTTTGTGCACATACACTGAAAATACAGATCAGACCTATATTGTTTTGATTGTGATTGGTAGTTCAAGTGCGGTTTTTGAGACTTCACAGAAATGGAGTCTAAAATTCAGGCAGAAAGCAGCTTTGGGAACATCAGTTATGGTAGTATTTCTGAGATGGGTGGTCAGATTACGACCGTTAAGTTTGATGGATCAAACTATTTGGAATGGGCCCAATCAGCCATGATGGCTATTGGTGGAAGAGGTAAATTAGGGTACCTCTTGGGAGATATTAAAGAACCTCCCAAGGGAGACCCGACATATACCAAGTGGATGCAAAAAAACTACTTGGTTATGACATGGCTATGTAATTCTATGCAGCCTCATATTAGCCGGAATTATTTGTGGGCAAAGACAGCTAAGGAGATATGGGATGTTATGAAAGAAACTTACTCCCAACCCCTTAATGTTGCCGGAGCATATGAATTGAAATGTGAAGTGAATACCCTTAAACAAGGAGAGAAACCGGTGTCGGTCTACTTCTCTACCTTGAAGTCCCTGTGGCATGAGATTGATTACTTAGAGACTCTTGAGTGGGAGAGTCCCAAAGATGCTCAGACCCATAGAAAGCACATCGGGACAAACAGAGTGTTTGAGTTTCTGGCAGGACTGAACTCAGAATATGATATTGTGAGGCAGCAGATTTTGACTAGAGACAGTGTGACTCTCTCTCAGGCTTTACTCATTTGTACACAGTGAAGAGACCAGAAGGAAGGTTATGATGCAACCTCACCCACCCACACCAGCCTTTGTAGCGGTTACACCCAGATCAGGGGGTGATTCAGAGAAGGACAGGAGGAAGGAAGACAAAAAGGATGTAGTATGTGAACATTGTAAGAAGCCCAAACACACAAAAGAGACATGTTGGAAACTGCATCCTCACTTGGTTCCTGCGAAGTTGAGAAACAAGAAGGGAACTGCTCATGTAGCCATGAACACTGATTCAGCATCCTCATTTGGCACAAAAGGAACATCTTTTGAGACCTTAGCTGCAATTCGGGCTGCCCTAATACAGCTAGAAAAGGAAGTTGGAAATTCAGCTCAGCCACCGCAGCCTCCATCAGCCCCTGCCACATCTGCCTTCGCCCATTCAGGTACTTAAGCTTCAGTCTATCATGCCTCAGCTCCAGGTACTACTGAACCTTGTTGGGTAATAGACTCAAGTGCATCTGATCACATGACTAGCTTGCCTTCATTGTTTACTACTTACCATTTGTCTTCTGGTAGGGATAAGGTATCTATTGCTGATGGCTCCCTGGTTCCTATTTCTGGGAAGGGTGACATCAAGCTTTCAGATACTATCTCCCTGTCATCTGTCTTGCATGTTCGTAAGCTTGATACTAACCTTCTTTCAGTCAGTAGTATTACCAAGCATATGAACTGCTCAGTAACCTTCTTCCCTGACCGATGTGTTTTTCAGGACTTGGAGACGCAGGGGGTGATTGGGACTGGCCGTGAGACGAATGGGATCTATCTGCTTGGGGAGCGGTTCCGTCAGGGAGAGTCAGTTGAGAAGTTGTCTTTTGTTTCTCAGAATGTGAGTCCGGTTATGCTTTGGCATGACCGATTAGGTCATTTGTCTTTTCGATCTTTACAGAGTCTATTTCCTGCTTTATTTGAGTCTATTGAGTTGTCTCAGTTACAGTGTGAAAGTTGTGAGTTTGCTAAGCATTGTAGAAAGCCTTATTTATTGAGTAATAAAAGGAGTGATAATTCTTTTGATATTGTGCATACTGACGTTTGGGGGCCCTATCATATCCCTTCCATGGGTGGGTACAGATATTTTTTGTTATTTGTTGATGACCATACCCGTTTTTCTTGGGTATATCTCATGCGTTCACGAGATGAGGTACCTTCCCTGACCCAAAATTTTCACCAAATGATCCTAACCCAATTTGATGCCAAGATCAAAGTTCTCAGATCTGATAACGCAAAGGAATACTTTGCTAAATCATTGACTTCTTATCTTCTTCATCATGGGGTTATCCACCAGAGCTCTTGCCCTCATACACCTCAGCAGAATGGAGTTGTCGAAAGGAAGAATAGGCACATTTTGGAAGTGGCTAGAAGCCTCATGTTTACTTGCAATGTTCCTATTCGCTTCTGGGGTGATGCTATCCTCACGACGGTATACCTTATTAATCGGGTTCCTTCTAGGGTCCTCGATATGCGATCTTTTTCCCTTCTACATCCACGCGAGGACTTGCTTTCTATTCCCCTTAAGACATTCGGTTGTACTTGCTTTGTTCAGCTTCTCGGACCTCATCACTCCAAGTTCGAACCCAAAGCCTCCAAATGCATCTTCCTTGGTTATGCACAAACTCAAAAGGGTTATTGCTGCTATGATCCTGTCTCCGGAAGGAAGTTTGTCTCCATGGATGTCATTTTCTTTGAGGGGACACCCTATTATCCTCGGGTTTCCCCTCAGGGGGAGAGCAGTGAAAGTGGGGATTTGAGTTCTTGTCTTCAGGGGGAGAGCAGTGAGAGTGGGGCAGTTCCTTTACCTATTCCAGTGGGTGGGTGATGAGAGCTGCAATGGTGAGGGTAGTCAGAGGGATCAGGAGTTAAGGGAGAGCTGCAATGGTGAGGGTGGTCAGAGGGATCAGGAGTTGAGGGTTTATCACAGGCGGTGCAAGCAGGTTGATCCTGATCATCAGCAGTCCAGGTCAGCTCCAATCTCATCTGCAGCTCCAGGTCCAGATACTACAGTCCCAGAGCCCACAGAGACTTCCCCTATAGATGATCTTGACCTTCCGATTGCAGTCCGAAAAGGGAAACGACATTGTACCACATCCACAGCCCACTGTATTTCCCATTTTTTATCCTATGATCGCCTATCTCCTACCTACAGGTCCTACCTTAGTTCCATTTCCAATGTTCCTATTCCAAGAACAGTGCGAGAAGCCCTATCCGTCCCTGAATGGAAAATGCAAGTTGAGATGGATGCCCTGTTGAAAAACAACACCTGGGAGGTAGTTGATTTGCCCAAAGGAAAGAAACCAGTTGGATGCAGATGGGTATTTACGGTGAAGCATAATGCAGATGGATCTATTGAGAGGTACAAAGCTCGGTTAGTTGCAAGAGGGTTTACACAGACTTATGGTATAGATTACTTGGAGACCTTTGCACCGGTAGCCAAGATGACTACTATTCGACTCCTATTGTCCCTTGCAGCAAGTCACACTTGGCCTTTATACCAAATGGACGTGAAAAATGCCTTTCTGAATGGAGATCTGCAGGAAGAAGTTTACATGCGTTTGCCTCCTGGATTCTATGATGCAGAAATAGGTAAGAAGGTATGCTGGCTCAACAAGGCTTTGTATGGTTTGAAACAGTCAACTAGGGCTTGGTTCGATAGATTCAGACTAGCTCTTGTGAAGTTTGGTTATGTACAGGCCCAGTCAGATCATACCCTATTCATCAAGAGTGTGGAGTCCTCTTTGACACTACTGGCAATATATGTTGATGATATTGTGGTCACAGGGAATGATAGCCATGAGATTGAGTCTCTTAAACAGCTTCTTCATCAAGAATTTGAGGTGAAGGACCTTGGTGTACTCCGGTTTTTTTTGGGTATTGAGGTTGCTAGATCCAAACAGGGGATCTTTATTTCTCAGAGGAAATATGTCCTAGACCTGTTGGCAGAGACTGGAAAGTTAGGTGTCAAGCCTGCAGATACACCAATTGAATAGAACCACAGGATTAGTGCCGAGAGTGGGGAGCTTCTTGAAGACAAAGTTATGTTCCAGCAATTGGTAGGAAAGCTCCTATATCTCTGCCTCACTCGACCAGATATTACTTATGTTGTTAGTGTTGTCAGCCAGTACATGCATTCTCCTAGAACCACACATCTTCTTGCGGCAGAAAGAAACTTAGCCTACTTGAAGAGATGCCCAGGTAGGGGTATACTATTCAAGAACAACAATCACATGAAGGTGGAGGTGGAGGTCTATACGGATGCTGATTGGGTTGGGAGTGTTGATGACAGAAGGTCTACCTCAGAATATTGTGCCCTTGTGGGAGGAAACCTTGTCTCCTGGAGAAGTAAGAAACAAAGTGTTGTTGTCAAGTGCTGAAGCAGAATACAGGTCCATGGCCAACGGAGTGGCTGAAATCCTATGGCTAAGATCTCTACTTGAGGAGTTGGGGATTGAGTATGAGAAGCCCCTGATGTTGTACTGTGATAATCAAGCCGCCATTAATATAGCACATAATCCAGTACAGCATGACAGAACCAAACACATTGAAGTTGACCGCCACTTTGTACGAGAGAGGGTCTCATCTCAAGAAGTATGCCTCCCTTACATCACATCCAGTATGCAACTAGCAGACATCCTCACTAAAGCCGTATCAAGAAAGAAGCTAGAAGCAAATCTATCCAAGTTGGGAATGATGAACATATACTCCCAACTTGAGGGGGAGTGTAGAGAACATTGATGTGGGCCCCACAGCTGTGGTCCCACTCTGTCCGTAGGGTAGAATGTATCTAGTCACAGCTGTGGTCAATTTGTTATTCTGTTATTCCTAGTTTCAGTTTTATATTGTTTGTTATGTGTTAGCAGTTATGATGTAAACATCAAGGGCAGATATGTCCTTTCATGTAACTAGCATAACATATATATATTAAATTAAAGTGGCGGCGGCAGAATATTGACATTCTGTTCTTCTCCTCAAAATCTGTGTTCTACTGCTCTTTCACCACTCTTTCTTCTACTTCTTCTTCACTTTCTCTTCTCATCGAACCTGAAATTTCTTAGTGGTCAAGACTGATAGCAGTCTTGAACACCTACATAGTTCATACTATAGCAGTCTCTTGTAGTTCTCCATAAGACCCTACCTTTCTTCCTTGGCTGTCTTAGCATTAAACAGGCTTGCCACACCAAAAGGAAGTGTCACCTTCAACCGAAAAGAGAAGAAAACCATTCCCAAATACAATATACAATTAAATAGGTGATTAGAAGCTGTAGGGGACAAGCACAAACCTAGCCTTCTCCTTTGAAACATATCACAAATGTCTTACTTTAAGAGACACAGATCTACTCCACGCTTCTTTTGTTGGAAATGGCACTACCAAGCTAGACAATTGTAAGAGGACATTATTGAAAGAAGCACAGGAAAACAGCCCCAAGGGGAAAACAGACCAAACCTTGCTATCTGAACAAGAAGTGTCCAAGAAGACACCATCTAAGAAAAATAATAGATCAGCAACTGCTGCCACCTCCCCCTCCCAAAGCCATAGGTCCCAATTTTGCCCATTATTGTACAAGATGGAGATTGTTTTCATCTTATAAGATGACAAAGAATATAGGTTTGAGACCACTCTTTAAGAGAAACCTCCCCAACCCAGATATCTTCCCAAAATAACACTCTGTTACCAACACAAGCATACCTGATGTGAGAAATGAAAAGCTAAAAATTATCGTGGAGGCTTTCCAAGGAGAGGACAGAGAAGCCCTAGCATCCACATTAGCATCTTGGTCATTAGCTTTCATACGTTAGTACCACGAATGCCTACAATAACTTTGTGTGACAACCTATCCTGCTCAAGAAGTAGTCTCCATAGCCATTACCCTAGTAATGCAATATTTCTTTTTCTTATCAGTAATGCTATATTTCTTTTGGTCACATTTCCATTCCCCAAGCCCCCATTCTCCCTACTTCCAAATACTGGAGATTACCTTATGCAAAGGATATTGGAGATCACCCTCACCAGCAATTGTAGAAACTACAGAAGAAAGGGGTGCTCACTCCAGAGGCCCTAGAACTTCCAATAAATCAAACCGCCCACTATACAATGATCCAAGAATACTAGAAAAACATGAGTGCTACTGCTGATCTCACCCAATAATGCCGCACAAAGAATTCTAGTTTTCTTGAATTTTGGGAAAATTTTTCAAGGCTCCTTGAACCACACAACTAACCTTCATCTTCATTAGTTCTCCAAAAAAAATCATTTAAAAGTAGGGGAGATAACTCCCCTTGAGGGGCACAAGATGCAGCCACACCCTTGAGCCCAAAAACTGAAAGTTGAACTGAAAAATTAAGTATTACAACTCAGCCACAAACAGAAACTCCCTTACAGCCCCCTGTTTAGCCAAGACATCAGCCATAGCATTGGCTGACCTGCTCACCATTTGTAGAAACTACAGAAGAAAGGGGTGCTCACTCCAGAGGCCCTAGAACTTCCAATAAATCAAACTGCCCATTATACGATGATCCAAGAATACTAGAAAAACATGAGTGCTACTGCTGATCTCACCCAATAATTTTGGGAAAATTTTTCAAGGCTCCTTGAACCACACAACTAACCTTCACCTTCATTAGTTCTCCAAAAAAATAATTTAAAAGTAGGGGAGATAACTCCCCTTGAGGGGCACAAGATGCAGCTACACCCTTGAGCCCAAAAACTGGAAGTTGAACTGAAAAATTAAGTATTACAACTCAGCCACAAACAGAAACTCCCTTACAGCCCCCTGTTTAGCCAAGACATCAGCCATAGCATTGGCTGACCTGCTCACCATTTGTAGAAACTACAGAAGAAAGGGGTGCTCACTCCAGAGGCCCTAGAACTTCCAATAAATCAAACTGCCCACTATACGATGATCCAAGAATACTAGAAAAACATGAGTGCTACTGCTGATCTCACCCAATAATTTTGGGAAAATTTTTCAAGGCTCCTTGAACCACACAACTAACCTTCACCTTCATTAGTTCTCCAAAAAAATAATTTAAAAGTAGGGGAGATAACTCCCCTTGAGGGGCACAAGATGCAGCTACACCCTTGAGCCCAAAAACTGAAAGTTGAACTGAAAAATTAAGTATTACAACTCAGCCACAAACAGAAACTCCCTTACAGCCCCCTGTTTAGCCAAGACATCAGCCATAGCATTGGCTGACCTGCTCACCCATTGTATAGCTTCTATTCACTATATAAACTCCTCACATACAATTAAAAATACCAGTATGCCCCTAGTTGTGTACTCCCTTACAACAACTATAACAATCATAGAAAAACAAATCAAAGACAATAACATAGAAAAGCATTGAGCATTTCTCAACAAACAAAAGCAGAATAAAAGAAATACTTGAGCAAATAAAAATTCTCTCTAAAAAAAAATAAAGAAACAAATTGCTTTTTTAACCATTTATATAGTCACACTAAATACGTAGTAGATATTAGAACCAAACAGTTATGAAAGATTTCCATGAAGAATCAGGCAACCATGAAAGTTCAAAACTGGAATGTTATCAAAACCTGGTCAAATTCATCAAGCTGCTTTACAGCCTCAGCAATTGCTTCCTGATTTTTCTCATCCCACTTTTTCTTCCTCTCTTTCTGTCAAAATATGTTCAAAAGTTAATTACAGTTCTAACAGAAATGAAAGACTCAGAGTAATCAATTGTGCCTTCAGGAAAATATGTTCAAAACATATTACAGTCAAAATATGTTCAAAAGTTAATTACAGTCAAAATATGTTCAAAAGTTAATTACAGCCTTCAGGAAAATGCTTACCTTTACACGGGAAGTCAAAGTGTCTGTGAAGAGATCATACACCAATTTATAACCCACATGCCACTCCCCAGAAGGATTTTTCCATGATGGATTTACAATCAATTGTGCTCCTATTTAAAAGAAATGAGTTTACTCTCAGAAAAATGAATATAGAATGATATAAATCATCACAGTAGGGCCTAAAAGCAACACTCATACCGTGGGAGGGACTGAATACACTCACACTGCTAGTTTATCTTTGAGTTCTTTCAGAATCTATGGAGAATCCTTATACATAATAGCACAACTGTAAAGACCTTTGGAAACCATTCGCAATGTTTTATGTGTTCTAATATGTTTCATTTGGATTATCAATCAAAACATTATAAAAAGAAAAATTATTTTCTAGAAACTAAAGAACTCAGGTATATCTCTCAATGGCATGGATTGCATTATGTATATGGTGGAAATCCTTAGATCTTCCCTGGGACATCATCTTTCTAGAGGTATCGCACTCCTTCAACTGAACAAGAGGCTAAATTGTAATTTGATGACAGCTCATCTGGGAAATCCAGAGCATTTGGAGGGGGTTGCATCCTCCACTAAGGCAGAGGGGCTTTCCCTTCTCACTGGAACTCAAATTTGACAAGAGAAACAATCCTTCTTCTCTAACCATCTAGGAGGACTCAAGTAAACACTTACTTGCATGGTGCAATTGTAAAATCACTAAACAAACATGAGAATACAGGTTCAACTACGAGCAACCATTTCATGCCAAAAGTGTCAGAGATTAGGTCAATATCCATCCATCCACCAAAGACTCCAGGAAGCCAGAAACAGCATCAAGGAATGGCCTTTTTAGAAGATGCAGAGCTATAGAAGCCAGGTCACTTCCTTAATGAAATAAGAGACATTGCATCCATCCATCCTGTCCAAAGGAGGTGGATTCCAAGAGAATTAAATTTGGTTTCTGATGGACTTGTGAATGAAGAGGTGGAAAAGGTTTTCTTGTAATAATACTAGTTGCATGCCTACTTAATTCAGTTGTTGAGTAATTGGCAAGTTTTTCTAACATGTTGAGGGATGAGAGTAATTTGGTAGTTGGGCTTTGGTGTTGGTTTTTGGTTCATTACTTGAGTGGTGTCTTCTTTTGAGTCTGGATATTGCAAGTGGCAGGGGTCTTTGTGTATATGAAATTCTTCTTTGGACATTTTCTTTTTGCCTAGGCTCCAAACCCCCCCTTGTTTGTAAAATTTTGCTTTACTACCAAAAAGAAAACAAATTGAAGACCATGCTTGCCAGAAACAGCACTAACAACAAACAAAATCAATTTATTCAATTCAATGACTTAACCGAGGAAACACACACAGTGTCAGAGAATGAAACCCACAATTTATGATGCACATCTAGCATATCCATATTGAAAGCTGAATTGATTGGATAACTATACCCATTTAAGTGGCAGACTTGTCTCCAAGTTTTGTCAATAGTAACCTATTTTAGTCAAGTTAATTAATCAGGTAGAATTGAGCATAGCCATATTGAAAGCTGAATTGATTGGATAACTATACCCATTTAAGTGGCAGACTTGTCTCCAAGTTTTGTCAATTGTAACCTATTTTAGTCAAGTTAATTAATCAGGTAGAATTGAACATAAGAGATGTCATATGTATTATCATTCTAGTGTTTTTGCCATGTGACATGACATGCATATGAAGGAGGACAACTGACTGTCCCTTCAAGTATCCAATGGAACTTGATACATCCCCAAATATGTGGAATGTCAAACAACTTTTCTTTCCTTTCTTAAAAAAGAGAAAACTCCACATGCTAGAGAGCAATATATTAAATTTTACAAATGAGAAATTAAATTCCAAATATATAGCAGAAAATTGAAGACAGGTGATGTTACATTGTTACTAATTAAAAAATCATGTCAAATGACAGAAGAAAAAATCATATTGTCACAAGAAAGCAGGTAAGTTGGCAAAATACAGTTAGAATTTCAGGATTCAAGCAATGCTTATTATTTGTATCTGTAATGAGTATTTCTCTCACCAACCTGAAGCTCCAATGATACAACCATTTGCATCAGCTTTTACCACTTTTGAGGTGTCAATATCTCCACTTCCTGTGCTGCAAAAGGAATATAATTTTGCTTCAAAAGATCTTCAAGGAATATATAGGCAGAAAAACCAAGCTACACGACTTTCTAAATTATGGGCTTATTCAAAGAGTCCAAGTACCAATCAAGGACATCTATGATTTTTGGCTTCCCATCTGAGGTAACTTGTAATCCAGCAGCAGCTGGGTCTACACCAGAATCTGGAAAACAATAATGTGATTAGTTTCAAATATATGGTACATAAATTTCAATTTTACCCATTGCATAAACATATTCTGGGTAAGCCACATTTACAAAAGGCCCCTTTATAATTAATATTATACAAAAATAACTGCCTAGATATAATAAAATTTTGAGGAGCCAGCTTGGTTCCATGGGGGTTGTAACCAAGGAGCTTTCTACATGACCTACTTCATTTTAGCCATGTGGAGGAATCTTGTGGCCAATCTAGATCATTATCATCCTCCAATCCACATCAACTCATATCCAATCTTGGAATGATGTTTATCTAGAATTTTTCAATTTGTTAATTAAAACTAGCCCATAAAAGAAAGTTTACCTAGAACATCTTCTCTGCCAATTTTTTTTTCATGAATCTAGGATGAGAAAAGGAAAATGGTGACTCTTTTCATCCACAAATAACTTTCCACACGGAAGTTTCGTGGGTTACTTAGACTCCTTTTCTAAAGTAAGTCAACTAGCAAACCTACTCCATATATAAATATCCATATACTTAATATAACATTATATATTCACATAGCAACTAAAATATTCAAGTCTGATGCAAATACAGAAGCAAAGAAAGGAACGGAGGACAAAAGAGTCAAATAGTAGACCTGTAGAATGCATCATCAACCAGACAAGAAGTAACTTTTTGACTAGTCAAATCTTATTAGATCTCGCTGAAATTTGGTGGGATTAAAGTACACTTACAGTATCCATGCTATAGGATTTCAACTCAATCCAACATGGTACCCCAACTAAAGACTTTAAGTTGGCTGATTTTTTGGGTTCTGCAAGTCATGTCAAAGTCTTAGACAACAAGTTGACCAGTAGACCATATTAGTATTCATACTTTCATAGTAGCTTTCCTCATTATTATTTATTGTAAAAGATGAGTTACAAATTTTAGTAATTTCTAGTTTCTTATGTTTAGTAGAAGTAGAGAGTTTTTGTGTCGTAGTTTGAAAGGGATGTTTCTGTTTTTTCTTGTTTGAAGTTTGAATACAAGTAGGAGTGAGTCCAAATAGGAGTTGGAAGTGCTACTTTGGGTCTACAAAAGGGTATCAACAGGCCTTGTAGAAAACAATCTATTCCATTCAATTGATTAAACAATTCTTTTCTTTCCTGTTTCTGCCACAGCCAGCAGCTATAGTAGAACTAATTCTTGTTTCCTCTTATATTTTCTCTTATTTATTTGCTTGTTAGTACTTGTGGCTAAAGCATCTTCCAATACATTGAATGGAATGGCTGATCATTCATTGTATGAAGTTTTTAAAACCTCGCTAATCAGCCTTACACTTTTATGTTCATAATGAATGAAATGAACCCCCACATTAAGAGAAAATCTCCCAAAATATACTATATTCTTGAGAAAGATCAATCCTATACCTCCTCCATACTTGTCTCTATGTTCACAAGTTGTACCCTTAAAAAAGAGCCCTACATTCATAAAAATGAAGAAATGTGACAAAACTCCTCTCTACTTTTCATTTCTCAGCCACTTTACCAACATCCCTGCTCTTCCCTTTCTATCCTTCATCCCTTAATTTGGTTTGGACTGCAATCAACATAGACTTTTCTAGGTTCTTTATTCTAAAAATCTGCATTACTACATTGTCTTTAAACAAGCCAATGCCAAAGTTGAATCTTTCTTTTCCTTTTTTGCCAGAAAGGTCCAGAACATGTATGTATATGGATATTCCACTAAATATAATCTAACTAACAAAGATTTAATATTAAATTATAAAATATCTAAAGACTCCCAACCCAAAAGCTAAGCTATACTAGACAATTCTATCAACTTGGTATGCACCAAGACCCACTCCACTAGCATAATACAAATACCAGCTTCCACTTTCCTTGAAGATGAAACCTTTCCTTCAAAGATACACCTATTCCTACCCTACAAATGCATCCAAACAGGCCACAAAAGCTATAGTGTTCCATTAAGTTTTAGCTTTCTTTCCTCCTAAAAATGCATGCCACCTTAAAATATAAAGAAATAATAAATCAACCAGAAGAGGACGAACCCTTAGATATGCTTGAAAAGTATGACGAAGATAGACCAAATGGAATCAGTCAACATACAATGGTATATAGATGTGTAACATCTTCAAATATCTTACACAGGAAACACAAATTTGTCATATACAATCGACTGATTTCAAATGACCAGTGGTTAAAATACCGTCTAGAGACAGCATCCATGTAAGACTTCCACCCTTGGTGGAATTGAACTGCTCCAACCACCTTCTAACTGGAAATTATCCAGTTGATTTGCGATGACTGCATTACTAAATGACTTCACAGTAAGTTGGCCATTCACACATTCTTTCTACCACCTTGCTTCAGCTGGTATGTGATTAATTATTGGTGAATTGAAAAAGAGATTGATTTTCTTTTGGAAAGGAAGATTTTCTATTATGGGAAGCAAACCTTACTATTTTTAACGGTACCTTATACAAGTAAAAATGTTATGTTTGCACATAGAAAGTCACAAAAAAAGTAAATTTTGAATATCAGTTACTTGTAACTAATAATCATTGATAACTGATAAAATGCCTTTCCACCATGACTATCATAGGGCCTTTGTACTGCAATGGGTCACTTCCATGGTTGAGGCCTTGTTCATTAGTTTATATAGGATGATCAATACGCCTTGATTTGGATCCTGACGTGCAAGTGAGAGGCTACACATCAAAGCCCACCCACAAGCTAAAGTGACGATAAAAAGAAAAATTGGGGAAATGATTAGGAGCACTCCTTCAGAGAACAAACAAGCTCCCTAGGTGGATATATCTTTTGATAGGATAGCCCAAATATAAATGCACCTCATGGTGGCTCCGTGCTTTGTCCCGACAACAAATGAGACTAGTTGTGTTTTCTGGGAAGAGAAATTCTGCATGGATGATATTTGCATGCTTTCTTGTGAGTTAATTTAAAGTACGAATTTTGTTAAGTGGTCTCAAGGAATGGAGTCAAAAAAAAAAACTGAAAATTATCAAAGAACCTAAGAAAGTAAAGATTAAAGAAAATTAGAGGACTTGAAACGAAATAATTGCAGCCTTTGATCTATCAATCTATTAGAGAAAAAATAAGTTGCAAACGAAATAATTGCAGTCTTTGATCTGCCAAGTCATTCTGCCTTAACCTACAAAATATATAATCTAATCAAAGCACTTCTAGTGCACACTAGCTTTTATAAAAGTAAATAATAATAATAATAATAATAATTACTTTTTCCCTAAAGCAACTCTTATACAAATATTAGTTTTCCGTTCCGTACTCGGAAGTCCACTAGTCTCAACGTTCACTTCTCGTAATTACACAATGAATACAATAAGAACAAGTTTGAACGATTAAGTTACCGAAAATCGCAATAACAACGCCTCGCCCATCGTATTCAGGATGAGCTTCGACAAATCGGTCGGCCCCGGTCTCCTTCTTCGGCATCAGTGAAGCTAAGAATGTCGATTCTGTTAGTTTGAAAGAACGAAGAGAACCATTTTCTTCAGCAGATACAACAGCAGAAGAAACAGGCATTGCCCTAACTTCGCACCCCCTACTTCCTCTTCCTCTCTTTCTGGAATATGAGAGTGGCAGAGAAAACAGAAAAGTCGGAAAGAATAATTGCGAAGATAATTTATCCCAACATACTGCTTTAAATAATGGGGGTAGCATTTCAATTTAATTTTCCTACTTTTTTATGAATAAAGGTTTTTTAGTAAAAAATGGTATTCCGGTGGGCGGAATTTCCAATTTCGTAAGCACGGTGGTTTCTCGGCATCAAATAATTATTTCCGGCGAGATTCCTTCGGTGCGTAGACGGGCGCTAGGCGCCACTTGGCCGGAAATTTAGAGTCATGTTGCAGCGCAATTGGTTGGTTCTCTTCGTTTTGCGTTGTATTCGTTTTCTCGTGTATGAAATTACAAAACTGTACTAAACGTCGTGTGTTAAAACAAAAAAGTAAATCGAAATTTTAATAAAAAAGATAAAGGAGAGAAAATCTTCTTAGCCACATATCTTCATCATTAGGAATACTTACATCCGTGATTTGTACGCTATTTAGCATTGCAATGGATGAGTCAGGTAACGGATCGGATCCAATCGAACCGTAGGTAGGTCGAAATTACAAAAATGTAAAATAAAATAAAAATAATATTAATTAAAAAGGTATATTTTAAAGTTTAAGCTAAATGTTTTAAAAAGCATATTATGCATAAACAAAACATATATTGTATACACGTAAAATGTATACAGTAAAATATAACAATAAAATTAAACATAACATATAATACATATTCAATCAGTCAACAATACATGAAACATCCAATCTCTTTATTTCTTTCCTAGTTATGTACCGAACTCTGTACATCTAAACAAGTCCGTGTTAGGATTTAGATGAACACCTTATCACTATTTTGGTTATGATCATTTAGATGAACATCTAATCAAGTGGTCAAGGCAAGGCCGCAAGGGGTAACTAAGGATCAATTCTATTGATATCAACTATATTGTAACAAGGAAATGGGTTAGGTGGTTTTAACCAACCTAAAATGGACAGATAGACTGGATGCAATCATCGCAAAATTTGCCCTCACACCCTCCTCACAACACCTACATTCATGCATTTGCAACATCTCCATATTAGTATTTTTTTTTTATTCATGTGAGGATGGTGTGAGAATAAATTTTGTGAGCATTGGATCCATATTAGTTGATGGATACTTGGTTGTTGAAAGTGAAATTTATATTTAAAAAAAGGCAAATTTCTTAAATTATCTTTATGGTTTAGCTAATTGACCAACTTTACTCTTATTTTTATATATTGTCATAAAGTACCCTTAAATTTTTTAACAGTTGATATGATAGCTAAGTACTAACAAAAAATGAAATATCAAATTTGTCCTTCATTAAGCTTCAAATTTTCAAAATAAAACCCAATTGATCAAAAATTTCACAAAGATGAAGAAGCAAATCATGCTCTGCCTCCACCTCCTTCTCTGTCTCCAATGCTTTACATAGTGATTTCTTATCTTGTTGGTATTCTCACCTTATTCTCTCTCTATTGGATTGTTTATATGGATTTCATCCCTGTCTTTGATTTGGAACCACTAAGTTTGATAAGATGATAATGAAATGCTTGAGTCTCAAAAGTGTTTATCAATAAAATCTAAAACGTCAAGAGCAACCGAAATGGGAGAGGAAGCCAAAACCTACATCTCTCTATTACTCTTTGTTGCTTCCTCTGTTATTGTCCCTTTGAACTCTAGTCTTTTTTTTTATTTCTAGATTCACTTTTTTAAGTTAAATAAAAGAAAAAAAAGGGCAAATTGACCCAATCGACACATGGGAGATACGGTTCCTATCTTCTTATTTGTCTCAATGGTTTTCACCACTGCTTGAGCATCAAGTGAACACCGCATATTATTATTTCAGTCCCAATTCACTCAATTTGACCAAGCTTATTATTTCAATCCTTTACATTCTTATACCATTTCAAATTTAAACCTGAGAGCGTGACAAGGAGAGATCTATTGTCAACAACACTAAAGAACCCGATAAAAGAAGTATGTTAAAAAATAAGAGAAAAAGCTAAGAAGTTTGATAAGAGAAAAGGTCCACCTGGGTTGTACGTGCACAGTTGCAAAAGTAGTTTTACCCAGTAGTTGCAAAAGTATTTATACCGTTCTTGAGCCAATTTTGATCGTGAATCCAACCATTGTCTGACCACGCCTTTCCATTCCCTATCTTCCCATTCCGGAAACCATCCACCACATAGGTTGTAGGTGCATTGACTACAATTGTTGAATATACCTAGTAGTTGCAAAGAGAGAGAGAGAGGAGGGGCGGGGAGAAATCATGAGCTATTTCACATTAGAGAGAGAGCAGGGGCCAGGGGAGCGAGGAGATGAGCGAAACCATAGGTGACTGGGGAGGAAGACTTCTACCCAAAAATCATTGCAAAATACAACAAAAGGGTATTTTAGAAATTTTTGAAAAATATATGAGTCGCATGATGTCACATGTGACAGAAAGTTAACAGGGAGGTTTTAGACAATTATGAAAAAATTAAAGATACTTTTAAACAATAAAGGTAGAATTAGTCAATTAACTAAACCATGAGGGTATTTTAAGAATTTTGTCCTTAAAAAA
Source organism: Nelumbo nucifera (assembly GCF_055504915.1). Classification (NCBI taxonomy): domain Eukaryota; kingdom Viridiplantae; phylum Streptophyta; class Magnoliopsida; order Proteales; family Nelumbonaceae; genus Nelumbo; species Nelumbo nucifera. The sequence goes on along the minus strand of NC_142649.1, from coordinate 185,400,545 downwards.
ACAAAAGAATTGATTTAATTATAAGCCAATAACATATAATCACTTACAACCTAATTAAGTAGGTTGGGACCACGTTTATTAAATAAGGCTAATGAGTTAACTATAGATCTCATTTAGGCCACTGGGGAGAGTCCCAAACAGGCTCTCCCTCTCCTTAAGTGGGAAACCAAGTATTGTTAACATGATGGAGAGGAGAGGATTCAAATGTTAAAAGTCGTGGGGTTAGGAGCAATCTATTAAGTTACTATTTTATCTCTTTTAAGCTCAGTCCTATAAGTGGGATTACATAATTTATTACTTAAGAGAGAGAGCAACATGTTGGGAAAAACTTTGGCTGCTCGGGACTATGTTGTTTAAAGAGTTTTTGGAATGCCACATTTCCATGAGAGTGGGTAAATTAGTAATTGCCCCCTAATTTACTTTTGACAAAAAAACAAACACATGGGCAAGAAAAACCAATTAAACCAAAATTTTAAATGAAAAAACAAATCGAATAAACCAATATTTTAAAAGAAAAATCGAATCGAAGCCAAAATAATTGAAACCGAAATTTTCGGTTTGGTATTCCATTATTTCAACTAAAACTGAATTTCAACACTATATATATTTTAATATATATGATAGATATTATATATTAAAAAATATATATTATACAATGTATATAATAAATTATATATTTTAATATATAATATAAAACAATATAATATATTTTATACATATTATCATGTATTTTTTTGGTAAAAGATGATTCATTATTAAGACAAAGAAACTCACAAAACAAATAAAACCAAACATCTATAATAAAGTATGGCTAATTCGGTTTTTTGGGTTAACCGATTTTCTAAACCTAAAAACCAAAACGAAATTTTTAGTTCGATTTTAACCGAATAATGCTTATCCCCATGCATTGTAATCAAACGCATTCTTAATAAGACGTATCACTAACCAAACATTAATAAACACATACAGTGTTCCATACACTTTTTTGGAATACCCCCACTTATCGAACTCCAAAACTAGGGGTGCAATTTTGTTCGGTTGGGGTTGGGATTTTGTCAAAATATCAATAGACCAAATCCAAAAGATCCTCAAGTCCAAAATAGTGTAGAATGTTATTTCGGGCCATTTTGAGTTGTACTCATATCTACAAGCCCTCGTGAGAGGGGGGTTCATTTTGTAGCACCTTCCAAAAAGTGGCATGCTTCCAAAGTTTGGACCACCTAGGTTTGGATTGGAGTCTCATTTAGTGAGGGAAGTTGTAGGGGTGCAAGTTGGGCTAGGTTAAGTCAGGTTGAGGTCAAACTAAGTTTGTACCCCCAAACTCTAGCCCTAACAAAATCTACTACGAATCACAATAGGTTTGTTAGTAAAAATCCAAAATCATGAAACCAATAACAATAAAAACACAAACTCATAGAACATAGTTGGTAGGATCTCTGACTTGTTGTAGCAGAGACCTAGGACTAAATCTCGCTACTGGTGTGATCCGAAAGCGTGTCGTTAAACAATTCGGAACACCAGTTTAAACATTTATAATTTTATTTCGATTCTCAAATAACTAATAACGCATTAAAGTGATGAGAACGAGTTGTATCCATAGGGAAGCGAGGAAAAAAATAATATTTTCTTAGATCCGGAAAAGATAACACAAAGGGGAGTTGTAGAAATATTAAATTAATTAATTAATTAAAAAGAAAAAAAATGAATTTCATTAAAACCAAATTCGAACAGTACTGAGAATAACAAGTGCATAGAAATAAATAACTGAGATAAATAAAATAAAATGAACGAAATAAAAATGTTTCTCTTGTTTGGGCATCCTTCTCTTCCTCTACCCTTGAACTTCTTAAGATCAGCCTTCCTTCTTACCTGGGTGAATTGACCAACCCCTTCTACAGGGCCCCTGAGACCCTTTTTATAGAGAATGGTGAGCATAACTAGAAATAGGGAGAAAGATGGGGGCGACAACTAGGTTTTAGCAAAGTTAGGGACGCCTTAGGGTTTCTAATGAATGACTGAGATGGTTTTGGGGAGATCCTATGGCTGAAAATAAAAGGAGAGGATGCCCAATATTATGTAGGGCTGAGATTTGGGTGCCCATAAATTGAGGGTGTAGATTAGAACATCTAGGGTTGAAGGGTTAAGATTAAAAGAATAGGTGGTGCCTTAGATTGAATGGTTGGGATATAAGATGGAGGGAGTGGTTGATATTTAATGGTAGGGGAGCTGAATGGTGAGGATTAGCAGAATAGGTGGCACCCTAGGGTTTAAAAGTCATAAAGGAGAGACCTAAAATGAGTAGTTGATATTAAAAGAGGTGGAGGGTGGAGATTAAACACCTATGGGCGGCTAGGGTTTGCTAAGAGTGAAAAGATTATGTTAAAAAGGCTCCCTAGGGCTTACTAAGGAGAGGGGAGCATGGTAATACAATAGGATGGGCGCCCTCCTATTCTAAGTTATTTACAAAAACACCCCCTCTCTCAGTTGGTCTTCACACCAGTTCCCCAGAAACTACATTTCAGCCATGAAAATTTTCCCGTTTTCTACATAATTTGCACAAAGACCCTCAAAGGTTACATAATTAATTTTAATTGGGAAAATGATACACTTTGACTACTCTATGATCGAAAATACCCCTGAATTGATGCCCTCAAGGCATCAAAATGCAGGGTTATCAGCTACCACTAGGGTTTGGGGGATTTAAGGGGACAAGATTGACTTATTTGCACTGATGCAAAACTATGATAGGCAAATTTTAATTTACTTTGTTTGATTGAATTATAAATAAAGTAAAATAAAACTTAAAACAATAAAAAGTAAAATCCAAAGCAAATTTAAACCATAACTTGCATTATATGTTTTCTCTCCTCCCATTTTTTTTTGCACTCACATGCATTCATAATGTGCAAATAAAGCTGCATTGTTAGGGTTAGCAAATGGTTCATTTGGTTAAAAACCAAATAGAATAAACCAAAATTTTAAATGAAAAACCGAACCGAAGCCAAAATAATTGAAACCGAAATTTTCGATTCGGTTTTTTAGTTATTTCAATTAAACTGAATTTCAACACAATATATATTTTAATATATAGGATAGATATTATATATGTATTATATACTATACAATCTATAAAATAAATTATATATTTTAATATGTAATATAAAACAAAATAATATATTTTATACATATTTTTTTGGTAAAAGATGATCCATTACTAAGACAAAAAAACTGATAAAACAAACTAAACCAAAATTTTGGTTAATTTGGTTTTTCGGTTAACTGGATTTATTAACTTAAAAGCCAAAACCAATATTTTTGTTCGATTTTTCGATTTTAACCAAATAATGCTCACCCCTATGCATTGCAATCAAGCGCATTCCTAATAAGACATATCGAGTAACCAATCATTGATAAACAAATTTAGTGTTCCATACACTTTTTTGAAATGTGCTACAAAATGGAACTCTTATCCACACATGCTACAAAATGGAACTTGATGAAGGGTGATTTGGCCCAACCTGATAAAAAGGGGACACGTGGACACGACCTGACCAAGAGATGTCAACTCAGTTTGACAAGATCAGTTCATAGCAGTTGAGCTTGCGTATTCAATCACCTCGACACAAAAGCCGCCTCGGCTCAAGGCTCACCTCGGAGCAAGGCCACCTCGTCGCAAGTCTCACCTCGGCATCGAGGCACCTCGGTATCCAAGCCAGTTTGTAACTAAAAGACCGAAGTACCAGTTCGGAACCAACAACTCGAAGTGCCACGTAACTGACTCCCGCGTAACCAACTCTAGAGGTCTCTCCAACGAATCCCGAATCCCTCGAGATCATGATGAGTTAACAGACCCCGACTTTTTCGGGATCACGATAAGGACTTATCCTGACTCCGTCGGAATCGAAGATGGAATGAGATAAGCCTTACCTGTATGCTGTTCCTTCGAAAGCGGAGCGAATTCCATCTCCACATCCCGGATACCCCGAAACTCTTTCGTGTGCCCCACGAATACTCAACTATATAAAGGCTCCAACCTCGATGGCATAAGGTACGCGTGATTTTTCTGCTCTCTAGTTCTCTACATTCTCAAAGCTCTTCAACTCTAACCAAATTACTAACTTAAGCATTGGAGCGACCTCACCGGGTTAGCCACCCCCAGTTCTCTGATCTTATTTTGCATATTTACTTAGCTTGCCGTTCGACTGGAAGCCAAATCACCCTCCAGTAGGGAGGAGTCAGATCACGCTACCCTAGTACCCCCACTTACCAAACTCCAAAACTAGGGGTACAATTTTGTTGGATTAGGGTTGGGATTTTGTCAAATCATCAATGGATCCAATCCAAAGATCTTTAAGTCTGAAATAATGTAGAATGTTAACCAAAACCATTTTGAGTTGCACTCATATCTACAAGCCCTCGTAAGAATGGGGGGGTTTCCATTTTATAGCACATTACAAAAAGGGAATGAGGATTTAATGGCGTTTTTCTTAATGGCATTTATATAAGCGCCACTATATATTATTTATAATGGCGTTTATTAAAAATGTCACTATATCCATATCAAAAACGCCATTATATGCAATTTTAAGTGTCAATTATTAAAATGCCGTTAAAGATATATTTAAATTGCCGCTAAATATATGGTTTTTAAGTGGCATTTATTAAAATGCCGTTTAAATCAGCCTTAAAAGTCATTAAATATTAGCATTTTTTGTAACCATTGATTCCACTTCTAGATCAATGGTGTAATTTAACTTTCATTGGAGAAAATATATACAACAAAAATTGGCGCGTGGATAGCAATTTCTTCCCGCGCCCATTCTTCTTCTCTCTGGCAACACATTTCTCCTGCTTGTATCTACCAAAACCGCATTCATCAGGTAAAGCGGACGTAAACGTCAAAGGGGTAAGAAGGCTATGAGGGGAAGAGGTAAGCTCTGATGTAGTGTGTTCGGACTGAGAGTTGGGAAGAAGTTTGTGTTTTGTTGTGTTTTCTGCGTTCTTTTGAATCAATGTTCAATTGAGGGATTTAATTTCTACGTGTTCGGCTGTGCATGTCGAAGGAGCTTATTTTTTTCACTGTGCTTTTGGATCAATGTTCTTCTCTCCGGCAATGTTCGGATGATGTAGTGTGTTCGGCTGTGCTTTTGGATCAATGTTTTTCATCAGAAGCCACCACAGCAGAGAACCCTAATTTTTTCGCTCAAAACTAGTGTGTTATTCTCTCCGGCAACGCACGTCTCTTGCAAGATACATTGAGTTCGGCTGTGCATGTCGTCATATCTTCAGCCATTGTCTTCTGATGCTTGAAAGGTTAAGTACTTTAAGCAGCTCTCGCGAGGTCCTAACCGACGTCACTAACGAGGCTGATGCAGCGCAACCGTAGCTTTAAGGAGCTGACCTGGCGTGGCCCGGCAGCCTGGCCCTGGCGCGACCTGGCTACTTGGCCCTGTCGCGACCCGGCAGCCTGGCCCAGGTGCGAACTGACGAACCGATAAAAGGCCTCGGCACTACGATAAATCTCAGTCGCCTCATCGGCATGGGCATACAAGTCCTAGTCGCCGGGCAAAATCAAAGATTAAGGAGAATGGATTACGAGCCGCTCCCACAGCCTTAAGGCTAAAATACCACTTAAGACCTGGTCACCTCTTTGACATGGGCAAGATCAAGGAGAGTGGACTACGAGTCGCTCCCAAAGCCTAAGGGCCAAAATACTGAACTAGCGAAGACCTCCTCACCATATAAGATCCAGTCGGCACGGGCAAAATCAAGGAGCGGATTGGAAGTCGCTCCAAGAGCCTAAGGAATTGAAATGACGCTTACGAGCTCATCGAATTATTTATTCTGGGCCAAAAGGAGAAATCTACTCCCTTTGTCAAGTTACTTTCGGCTCGGGAGTGGGGGGGGGGCAAATGATGAGGGCAGATTTGGCTCTCCAATGATATTGTGACACATGACACCTCAGAACAACTAGGTGACACCCAAAACCACTTTGGCAACAACTTGCCTTAGCCAAGTTGATGGTGTCCCACCTGGCGGCCTGGCCCAGGCGCGAGCTGGCAGCCTAGCACAGGCACCGACCTGGCGGCCTGGCCCAGGCGTGACCTGGCAGCCTGGCACAGGCGCGACCTGACGACCTGGCACATGCGCCGACCTAGCGACTTGCAAGACGTGCTCGCCGACGAATTCGGCATGCATATCCAAACACTCCCACGATCCGTGGAAGTTGGCCCACGTGCCGAACGATCCGGTGGGTGGTCAACGTGCATGGCGATTACCTCTAGGAATCTCGAACCACTTAGACGACCTCGCAGAAATCTCGGATATGGTGCGTGAAGCCCATGCCAAACAATGCCTATATAAAGGCACCAACCCCAATGGCAAGGGAGCAGGCAAGCAAGTAAGCAAGTTCTAGCTCTTAGACTTTGTGATTTTTAGCTCGCAGTCTACTATGAGAGTACTGACTTAAGCATCGGAGCGACCTCGCCGGGTTAGCCACCCCGGGTCCTCTGACATTTGGTTCCTTGCAGGTCTCTAAAGAGCAACGAAGCTCATCACCTCAGCTCGCCACCAGGCAGCTCGGCACCTAGTCAGCCCAGCACCTCATAGGCATCCCTTGCACCTGGTCAGCCCGGCGCCTCACAGGCAGCTCGCCACCTGGTCAGCCTAGCACCTCACAGGCAGTTCGGCACCTCATAGGCAGCCCTGCACCTGGTCAGCCCGGCGCCTCACAGGCAGCTCACCACCTGGTCAGCCAGTACCTCATAGGCAGCTCGGCACCTCACAGGCAGCTCAACACCTAGGCAGCTCGGCACCTAGGCAGCTCCACTTCAGCCTCAGAGTCATCGGCCACTTGGAAGCAGACCAAATGACGAGGCACTTAGCCAAAAGATTGATACATGATCAAAAATCGATTCATCAGCTTGCAAGATACATTTTTGTTTCATTTTATTTTGATTTTTGTGTGTTTTTTGGTAAAACATTTGGGGAGGGTGTTGGAAACATGAATTTTAGGAGATAGATGGAAACCCCTATTGGATGCCATAGGAAGACAAAAGTGATGAATTCTGTTTTCCTTTTTCTTTCTTCCTTGCAAAGGATGCATTGTGAACAACTTGTTAATCATCGATGACAGATTTAACCAAGTCAAAGTAGAGGAAGGCAAACTTAGGTATTACTCTTCTTTTGTTAGAAACTTTCTGATGTAATTCATATTTTTTAAGGGTGGTGATTTAGGGTTCTCTTAGTGCCCAGAAGCAAGAGCTGTAGTAGGGGTGATCATTTCTAAATGCTAACCCAACCAACAAGTTTCCAGGCCTGGACCTGGGTTGTGTGTTCAGGGTTGGCCTGGGCCTCTTGAAGTATGTGCGATCATATGTATGTATTAAGTGTGTTTTTGTGTTTATTAACTTCAGACCCTGTTTTTCTTGTAACAAATCCCTTTGGAATGTAAGGCTAGTCATCAATCTAAGTTCAGCTTGGTATCATGCGTTTCAAAATAAAAAAAGGATGGATAGTATTCTTACTGCAGATCACTTGAAGAAAAGGAGATTCTAGATGGCAAGTATTGATTATATGTGAACAGAAAATGAAGAAGACATCAAGCACTTCATATCTCTTTTAGTGTGGCTGTAGTTAACATTTGAAGAAAAGTATAGAAATATTGAGAGGATGTGTGCTTATATTTCACCAATGATGGTCAACTAGGTGTTAATTCAACATTAATTTTTGGAAGTCTTAAGAAATTCTTTTGGGTCAAATTTCTGGTCTAGTTTAAAGATGAGTCTGTTCTTGTTATTAGAAAGTTTAAGTAGTAGGTGTTTTGGTTTCTTGTTTTTGCTTGGGTATGAAAAGCATTATGCTGTCCATTTATGATGTCATCATCTCCTTTCTGTTTTTTTGGTGAAGCCTTATCACCTTCGTCCTTTGAGGGACTCTTACATTCTGTTTTCTTCTTAATAACATTAGCTTTTGTTTTATTATCAAAAAAGGTAAGGACCTCAAACCACAAGTGCTGATAATCATGGTTGCATCCAATGAGTACTCATTGATATTGATATAAGGTTGCAAGGTGTCACTGTTATGCAATCTTTACCTGTATCAGTTCCCTTGGTTTATCAAGTTCAACTTAATGCTTTTGTCAATAGCAAGGCCTCCTCAACATGACTAATATGAGGGATTACCAGATGACATAATTCCTTTTTTTCCTTCATAGAGGTTATCTCCAGCCAAAAGACAACTTCCAATTTCCAAATGCTCCAATAAAATGGATCAAATGCTACTGCTATCAAAAACAGATAAAACAGTACTAAGACTAAACACATCCCAAAAGCCCTCCCAAATGGGTATTTAGTCACTAAACAATGCATCATACCAACACTAAGATTGTTTAAAAATGGTGGATCGTTGGCCGGTGACTTAGTCTGCTGTATCCTTCATGTTTGTAAAGAAATATTATTGAAGAAAAGTGCCAGTAAGTAGTTACTGAGGGTATTGATAAAAATAAGCTTTTTCTAAGCAAAAAATAATAATAATAACATAGATAGCAAAGGTATGGGCTCTTTGCTCCATCAATTATTACAGTAGGCTCGTGCTTTTGACCCTAATAGAGGTGTTCCAAAATTGGTCCTCCCATTACACACATGGAGAACACTTTTGCTCTTCCCCCCTATTGGAATTCTCATGCAGCTTTCTGAATTGGCCACATGTTCGGTCACCTAATCTCCCCTTCAGTCTCTCTCACTCCACTTTGAATGGGAGCTGCTCTCTGGTGACAGTTGAGATTAACAGAAATGGCTTAATTTTTGGATATATTTCAGGGCTACATATAAAACCTATATACCCAATGAGTAGCAGATGGAGGAAGAAGCATGTGGCATGGTGTGTCTCTTGAGTCCATAATTAGGAAAGAATTGTTTATATTAAGGCTTATTTTATTTGCAATGCAATTTCATTTGCACTGGTATAAAAGTATGGGAATGCAATTTCTGATTTATCTTTGTTCTGCTTGGTTGCATTATAAATGAAATAAAATTAAAATGAAACTTGAAGTGAAGGTGGAATCTATCAACCTTAAATTCATAATTAGCCCAAAAGTGGACCTACTAAGAAAGAAACCCTATCTTAAATTCATAATTAGCAAATTAAGGGGCTAAGAACCAAGATGCTTCTTAGCATCAGGGAAGTCTAAGGTGGAATCTATCAACTAGTGGGCCTGTGAATTATGGGCCCCATACTGATTTGCAATTTCTCCTGCCCCAGAGACCCATATGAAGACATTTACTCGAGTAAGGTTTAGTTTTTTGAGACCACCTTGATTCACTGAGGCAACAGAATCCACCATGATTAATGAATTAGATTGTCCATGGGATAGATTAACTTCCTTTTTTCTGTCTTCTTTTAATCTGCAGTGGTCCCTAAATGGACCAGCTTCATAAGAGACTGATCTCCCATGAGGCTAAGTATTGAGTAGAGAGCTCTCACCTATAGTCAACAGGTTGGAATTATTTTTGGCCAAATGATATTGCCAGGTAACATTTTACTATTGCCAATTGACAATTCCACAATGTACTTTGTACTTTGTAAAACATTATTAGAAATTTAAACTGGAATCTTTAACTAGTTTAGTTTTGTGGGGTCAAGAATTCTGCCACTCATCTTGACTTATTGCTTCTTTCTTCTGGCCCAAGTAGGAGGTGTCCTTCTATGATGAATAAGTCTATTTCTTGATGCCTCCACCAACTACATTTGGAATAGTAAATTGACCTTTGCTGCTGCAAATTCATTTAGCCTGCCCATTGTTCATTTTGTCTTATTGTCCATCTCTGTTTAATTTTTTTCCTTGTACTTAGGTTTCAGAAGAGGATTAAAAAGTTAAGACAGTGGTTTGATAGGTTAACAAAGGTAATAAGGTTCTAGTATTTTCAGATATTTTCATGCATTTTTCTGATTTTCTTGCAATGTCTGCAAAATTTCAAATATTTTCATGCATTTTTTGGTATTTTCATGTATAATTGTCTATGGCTTTTTGCATTTGTCACTTATCAACATAATATATGTTGGGTTTGTCTTTTGCATCATGCCATTTAGGTATTACCATGAGAAAAGGCAAAAACCATGCTAAACATCCTATGAGCACTCCTACTAGGGGTAGTAATCAATCCCAACCGAGCTCTAGCCATCGAATTGAGGCCCAATCGATCAGTTGGCTCTCGAGATTCTTCAAATGGCAGTGGTGTAGGAGGTGAGTATATATATTTATATTCATGCTTTTTTATATAAATTTTATGCTTGTTTTTCCTAATTTTAAACATATGGATTTTTTCATGTTGTTATGTCTTTTACTTTTACTAGACAATAATACCTCACGTAAAAGAACTTGAGGACCTATAAGGTGTTTGGACGCATGGACATTGTCTGAAGGAAAACAAATTCCTATTGAATCAAACAAATATACACAATTTATTGGAGATACAAGTCAGAAATTGATTACCTTTATGGGCATGATGGCAAGAAATGGAAGTTTAGCACCAATAATATATAATGATTGGAGATCTATGCCTAAGGACAAAAAGGAGGAAATGTGGAAAATTATCAAAGTATGTTAATTTAAAAACTACAATCAAATTATAAGTATTTTTTACGAATATTTTGACACATGCAATTAATTAATAAATACATATGATGCAGGAGAAATTTGATGTTGATGACAGTAGTAAATCTTGGGCAATAAAATCTATTAGAAAAAAGTGGAAGGATTGGAAGTGCATCTTAAAGAAAAGATATTTTGAAGTAAATGAAAATGTGGAAGGATTGGAAGTGCATCTTTAAGGACCAATTGGAGCTGCTCATTCGGTTTTGGAAATCTGATGAGGGTGATGTATATAATATTTTTTTAATTATACTTAATTTGTAGGGTTTCATTTGTACTCATTGGATTTGATATGTTTACAGACTCATAGTGTGAAAAACAAGGAGAGCCGTGCAAAACAAATTATGAGACACATTATAGGCACAAAGAGCTTCGCTAGAATAAGAGAGGAGGTAAATTATACAATAGTTTGTTATTAAAGATAAATGATTCTCTTTTAATTAAGACTTTTTTTACATGGGAACAGTTGTCTAGGAAAAGTAATGGAAAGGAACCAGTAGAGCTGAAATGTTTATTATAACACACACACGGAAAAATGGTTCAATTGTGGACCAAGCTTCAACTGATATGATTGTAACTTAAGTTTAAGTATTTCTTTTTAATCATCTTATTAAAAATTTTATTTTCAATATTTCTTGTGGTTATTTTGTTAATTGATTAATTAGAAAGTAAACATGCCATTTTATTATGGGCGCATTTAAATGAACAAATATCTCAAGAAACTGAAGTTTCTGAAGAAGAAATTTTTACTCACATCATGGGAAAAGAAAAATATGGTCGTATTCGAACATATGGGTTGGGACCATCACCTACTGATATATGGGGTACAACACCTGGACGTGCAGAGGCATTGAAGATAACTTCAGAAGCTCAAAGGGAATTACTAGCTACAAGAAAATCATCTGATGAGAGATTCAATAAGATGCAAGAGGAGATGCTTTGGTTACAATCCATTGTGGCTCAATTACAAGAGACGTTGGCTACAATGGCATCCAATTGCCCAAGTCCGACGGCCAATCAAGTAGCTGCTCCTGTATTTTCTATCAGTGTGAATAGGCAATCATCAATATCAAGTCATGTAGCACCATCTCCCGAGGTAAATATGATCTAATTTTAAAAGAAATTTATATCTTGATTATCAATTTGGTAACATCCTTCTTTCAAAATTTTAATGGAAGGTTGTCTTGGCTCCACACATTATAGACAGCACACAAGAAAATAATGTGCAAGCAAGAAATTTGGAGGTAGTTGAGCATTTAGTAAGAAAGTTACTAATTAATTATTATTTTAAATATTTTGCATTGATGGATATTGGCTTTTGGTAGGGATCAATGCCAAAGAGGAGAAAAACTGTGAATAACTCCTGCCATAGGGTTCTTTCGAAGAGTGCTTCAAAGCCAGAAATTACAGTGGCTCAAGGAACATTACTTAATAAGAATTCATCTACAAAAGTAGGAGGCTTTGAATTAGGTGCTGCTTTTTGGGAAGTACATGTAGAGGTCCCTTTTGTGGTTGAGGAGCCTTTAATGAGGCCTTATGGATGTTATCGAACAATTGGGGATGCTGTTGGTTCAAGTGTTGCTTGGCTAACTTCATTGGTAAGTTTTTTTTTTCCATTGAAGTTTAGTTTTCTTACTTTTTTAGAACCTTTGATTTACTGATTTTTATTTTCTTTTTGTAGGTTGTAGACATGTGATCTTTGGACAAATATGCACTAGGAAAAGTTTTTGGTTCAACAACAAAGTAAGTCTACTTTTTCTCATTTTATCACTTATTGGAGCTACTCCTTGGTTCCTTTGTTTGACTTCATTTCTGAGTCTATTACGGTGCCATACACATTTCTGCCACAGTTTCTGGATGGAACCTTTACATGGTTCTGCCAAAAGGCTTAGTCTTGTATCTAGTTCACCTGTCTGATAGTTGAACCAGAATTAGGTAATGGCCTCCTTCATAAATTTCTGATCACAAGAATAAAATCATCTCTTCTGCCATCTACAACAAGAAACAATCTCTTGGCCTTTTTGCCCAAGCATATGTTCTACAAGCTCAGTCTCCTCTTATTAATATTACTCTATTGTCATGGAAGAAGTAAAGAATGGGTCTGGTTGGTTTGTGATCGGAATTGGAATGGGAATCCCTTGGGATTCGATCCCAAGTCTCTGCTATGACCAGAAGGAGACCTTACCAACCAGAAGATTGGCACCTTGCCATGTGATAGATTTATATGGACCATAGTGGGATCACATTGTCATGGATGGGTTAGCTAGAATGGGGCTAATAGGACTGAAATGTGTAGTGGGCCTTCACAGTTGAAGCGAGTCAATTGAGAGTGTGTGTACACACACACACACTCTCTCTCTTTCAATTGATTCACTTCATTTTGTTTTGATGTGCATCCCATACTCTTTTTTTGTAACAACTTCTTTCCTTCTTTACTAATCATATCTTTATTGTCACTTCCCCCAACTAATGTAGAGTCTAGTAGATAGAAAGCAAGGTTGATGGATACCCTTACTTCAAAATCCAACAAAGTATGTACCCAATTTAGGGGAATATCCAGAGAGTAGTTGCTGGTTTTCTTCTAATAGCAGTGAACTACTATAAAATAACAGAGGAAAGGAGAAATTACATGTTTTTCTAACTCTAATTTCAAGAGGAGGAAAAAAAAGGAAAAACTGTAGAGAAGAACAAAAATTGCTTCCTTCAATTCTGCTATTCTTCCAAGTTTACATGTATATATAGAATTCTTCAAAGCTTTTACTGAATAGAAATTTGGCAGTTACTAAAACTGCACCGGGTTCCTGATTATAATCCTAGAAACGCCCAAGAATAGAAAGGAAATAGAATGCTTAGTTGCTGAGTTGTATCAAGCACGGTTCTTGTACACCATTGTATCTAAGTCTAATTCAGATATTTTGGCCTTTTGGGTGAGGCCAGGCCAAAATACACCATTGTATCAAGCACAGTTCTTGTATAATCATAAATGTATATGTGCACATAGGGGCAGGACTTAGCTGGGCTCAATTTCAGGGCCCAAAGTGAATTCAAGTTGGCTTGGACTGGCTCCGGTCCAAATCATGGCCCTGGAGCTTGTGGGCTGGTGTACAGAGGCTTTTACATGAAAGATGATTCTTCAAATAATATTTAAAGCATGGTATTTATAAAAGAAATCAAACAGGTAGGTACTTATGTCACAATATAAACAAATACCAGCTAAACATCTCATCGACTATTATGTAGTATGGGTCAACACTTGCTGGGCTAGAACCCGACCTGACCCAGCTTAAATGGGCAAGCATTAAGAAAGGTCCTTAGGCCGAAACCAGGCCTAGTCACTGCCTGGACATATATAATAGGGTAAATGACAAAGAGCCCCCCTGTATTATAGGGTCAGTGATAAAGACCCCTGTACTTTAATTTGCAACAAAACCCCGGCCCCCTGAACCATCCAAACATTTCTGTGTCTCATTTTATATTTTACTTTGAGACCTGTTCCTGATCATATATGGTTATTTTGTCTGCAATCCTCTCTTTCTCTCTCTCTCTGAACAGGGCAGGATTGTATTTTCAGAACTAAAATCCTATTCTTCACATAGCTTTCCAAGACTTGTAATCTTTTCATCTTAAAACAATGAAGGAGGTATCTAGAATCTGAACTCAAATAACCCAATGATAATTGTGAAAGATCAGCCAAGGAACCAAGGTGTACTAGTGGTGGTACTGAAAAGAGTTGGCTTGAAAAGAATCAATGCATAGCAGTAGATTGGAATATTTCAATTGCTCTTCTTGCTGAATTTACTTGATTCAAATCTTCATTAGCATGCTTCAAAACATTGACCGTTTGTGAGTGGTATTGTTTCAACTGCTCTTCTTGGAAATTACTTGATTCATTTCTTCAACGTATTTGTGAAATTTCTTATGCCATGCTTTGCTTGTTACATTTTTTTTTTTCTTTTTTCTGGTTGACATTAGTTGGATGCCAATGGAGAAGACTTCAGCATTACTCGATGAGAATGTTTTCTTGAACATGCAAGAAGGCATCATTTAACTTTATTTGTGAACTTGGGTAAATCTCAAAAAAAAAAAAAAAAAACAATTGTTAGGTTCAGTTTGGCTTTACAAACTGCGTCATAGGCTCATAACTAAACAAAATCCACACAACAATATTAAGGCCATTCTCATTCCTTCTGTTTTTGCGTGTCAAGTGATTGTAGCATCTGGGATCTCTCTATGATTCCACCTATTACTGGTTTTCTCTTCTATTGAACAGTCATATGACTACTGATTAAAGGGAAGCAGGGAATGACTGCCATTGGTCCATTTTCCATGTTAATCTGGAAATAATAAATTGGTAGCAACTTATGCTACTTTCACATGACTGAAAGAGAAGTATCATTTAGAAGGAAAAGTGAAATTATGAACTAGTAAATCCAGGGTTTACATTTTGAACCTTTAATTTAACTGATTATTTATTGTCAACATCTTCTCAAGGCTGGACTAGAAATTATCGCCCAAGTTAAAATGAAGCCCTTCTGGGTAATTGGTTCATAGTCTTGAGAGTTCAACTGTCTGGTTAGATTCAGTCTTCAAAACAGTAATATGGGCTCATTAACCATCCATCAACAGTTACTGACAAAGCTGTTAAATCTATTCCTTGTCCTCTAATAGCAACACTCAAACATAATTATAAAAAAAAGCAACATTTAAAGAAAAGTGGGTGTAGTTATATGCTTGTAATCCTTTTCCTACTCATGGAATTGTTCTGGAAGAGTGGTTATATTGGTAATTTGGCATTGTACTTTGTTTGGACAAAAGCTGGAAGTATAGACCAACAAAGTGAAGTAATTAAAAATCTCCAAATCATTAATATACAGAAATCATGTTACACAAAATCAACAATGGGAATGGCTGTTTACTAACTATCTAACAACTTCTATTTGGCACCATATGAATAAACTATCTGGAAACTTCTAAACAGCCTCACCCAGCATGTTGGTCAAGCACATAAGAAATGGTATCAAAGCCTACCAAGTTCGAACCATAGTGAGGGCTACCTGGGAGAAGGGCTCCTTAGAGCAGAGTGAAAGCTTTCACAAAAAGGGCTACCTATTGCTAGAGTGAGAGCTGCCCAAGCAATGCAAAGTTGCAAACTATCTTGTTTACACTAAAGTTATCTGTTAAATGGAAATGGGTTTTTGAAAAGAAAATTGGTAGAGCAGAAATAGATTGGAACTTGGAAGAAAAGAAAGATCTATCTAGTTAGCTAAACCAGATTGGAACAGTGATTTTTTTTCCAATTTGTAGCTGTTTGTAGTGCTTCTGAATATAATATATTTCTGAATTTTATATATTTTCTGGGCTTTTGTGTAAATTTTAAGGTTTCATTTAGTTTGGACCTGATTGGGCCCAATCCAGTCAATTTGCATTTCAGTTGGACCGGATTGGATTCGGTTTGTATGGGGTTTGGACCAGATTTCGTCCAGTTCATTTTTAAATGGACCAATGATGGACTAGATTAGATTGGACCAAATCCAGTCCAATTGACACCCCTACTCTCTAAATAAGGTGAGAACTGTTAAAGATACAACCATAAACTTGTATGCTGTTCTAGAAAAAACAAATAGTGAAAGCACACAAAATAGTCCATTTGTAACAAAGGTATAATATCTGTTATATAAGATCTTTCTCTACTTATCTATCTCTTAGCCATCTATTATTAGATCCAAAGATATAATATTATATCTAGTTTTTATTAACAAGATGTATTTGTTTTTTCAGGAAATTGTTAACATGGAGGGTATTGAAGATGTATACTTTGGAATTTGACGAAGACTTTTGGACATCATAGAGCGAAATGATTTTTTTGTTATATTTTTTGTTGGTTCTTGGACTATCCATTATGGATCTATGATCTGAAAATGATAGTTGTATATATAAACATTTTATGATAAATTTGTTTTATATGAAAATGGTTTATTTGGTTAAATTTCATAATTATTTGATTTTTTAATTAAATATATAATATGCATTTGATTTAAAGGGCGCGCATGATGAAATTAATATTTATTGATACAGGTCCATTTACCATTATAAAATAAGCAGCATCGTTTTTGTTGCTTCATTTTATTATTTTTTAGCATGCATGTATGCTATTTAGTGGCGCTTGTAAATGCTACTAAATCCTAAATGAAAAGAATGATTAAGACTTTTAGTGGCAATTATAAATGCCACTATACCAGTTGCTATTTAGTGGTACTACGAATTGCCACTAAATGTGCCAATTAATGCCATTACTAAATTCAAAAATGGCATTTGAAACTGTCACTAAAGCATGAATAAAATGCTATTAAAATAGTTTTTATGGGCGTTTATATAAGTGCCACTAAAATTTGGATAAATGCCATTAAAAGTAAGTTTTATTGGCTTTTATTTAAGTGCCACTAAAAATTGGATAAGCGCCACTGAAACTTTTATCGACTTAGGTATCGGTGGCGTAATTTGTAAATGCCGCAATAGCCTTTAGTGGCGTTTTTACCTATTTTTAGCGGCATTTTTAAATGCCGCTAAAAATCATTTTTCTTGTAGCGAGGGAAGTTGTAGGGGTGCAAGTTGGGCTAGGTTAAGTCAGGTTGAGGTCAATTTAAATTTCTACCACCAAACTCTAGCCCTATCAAAATCTACTACGAATCACAATAGGTTTGTTAATAAAAATCCAAAATCATGAAACCAACAACAATAAAAACACAAACTCATAGAACATAGATGGTAGGATCTCTGATTTGTTGTAGCAGAGACATGACTAAACCTCGCTAATTCGGTTTTTCAGCTAACCGAATTTCTAAACCAAAAAACCAAAATCAAAATTTTTTGTTCAGTTTTTTGATTTTAACCGAATGATGCTCACCCTATGCAGTGTAATCAAACACATTCTTAATAAGATGTATCGCGTAACCAATCATTGATAAACACTTATAGTGTTCCATACACTTTTTTGAAATGCGCTACAAAATGGAACTCTTATTCACACATGCTACAAAATGGAATCCTACCCTAGTACCCCCACTTACCAAACTCCAAATCTAGGGGTGCAATTTCATTGGATTTGGGTTGGGATTTTGTCAAATTATCAATCCAAAGATCCTTAAGTCCGAAATAGGGTAGAATGTTAACTCGAACCATTTTGAGTTGCACTCATATCTACAAGCGCTCGTGAGAAGGGGGGAGGGGGTCCATTTTGTAGCACATTCCAAAGAGTGGTCTGTTTCCAAAGTTTGGATCACCTAGGTTTGGATTGGAGTCTCGTTTAGTGAGGGAAGTTATAGGGGTGCAAGTTGGGTTAGGCTAAGACAAGTTGAGACCAATCTAACTTTCTACCTTCAAATTCTAGCCCTATCAAAATCTACTATGAATCACAATAGGTTTGTTAGTAAAAACCCAAAATCTTGAAACCAACAACAATAAAAACACAAACTCATAGAACATAGTTGGTAGGATCTCTGACTTGTTGTAGCGAAGACCTTGGACTAAACCTCGCTACCACCAGGGTTTGGGGGATTTAAGGGGACGGGATGGACTTATTGGCACTGATGCAAAACTATGATAGGCAAATTTTAATTTACTTTGTTTGACTGAATTATAAATAAAGTAAAATAAAACTTAAAACAGAACAAAGTAAAATCCCAAGCAAAATTAAACCATAACTTGCATTATTTGTTTTCTTTCTTGCTTTTCTTTTGCACTCACATGCATTCATACCGTGCAAATAAAGTTGCACTGTTAGGGGTTAACAAATGATTTATTCGGTTAAAAGCCAAACAGAATAAGCCAAAATTTTAAATGAAAAACCGAACCGAAGCCAAAATAACTGAAACCGAAATTTTCAGTTATTTTAATTGAAACCAAATTTCAACACTATATATATTTTAATATATATGATAGAAATTATATATGTATTATATATTAAAATAAATATATATTTTATACAATGTATGTAATAAATTATATATTTTAATATGTAATATAAAACAATATAATATATTTTATACATTTTATATATGTGTTTTTTTAGTAAAAGATGATTCATTACTATGACAAAGCAAAACAAAACCATACATATATAATTTATGTATTAATATGTATAAAATATCAAACATATATAATTTATGTATAATATGCATTTTTTTGGTAAATTATTTGTGTTTGGATTTGTTTTTCTTTGTCTTAGTAATGAATCATCTTTTACAAAAAAATTACATATATAATATGTATAAAATATATTATATTGTTTTATATTACATATTAAAATATAAAATTTATTATATACATTGTATACAGTATATATTTATTTTAATATATAATACATATATATATTATAAATAATAAAGTTTGGTTAATTCAGTTTTTTAATTAACGGAATTTCTAATCCTAAAAACCGAAAATAAAATTTTTTGTTCGATTTTTTGATTTTAACCGAATTATGCTCACCCTATGCATTGTAATCAAACAGATCGATTCTTTATAAGATGTATCGCGTAACCAATCATTGATAAGCACATATAGTGTTCCATACACCTTTTTGGAATGCGCTACAAAATGGAACTCTCATCCACACATTGTACGGAATGGAGCCCTGCTCTAGTACCCCCACTTACCAAACTCCAAAACTTGGGGTGCAATTTCATTGGATTAGCGTTGGGGTTTTGTCAAATTATCAATGGACCCAATCCAAAGATCCTTAAGTTTGAAATAGTGTAGAATGTTAACATGAACCATTTTGAGTTGCACTCATATCTACAAGCGCTTGTGAGAATGGGGGGAGGTCCATTTTGTAGCACATTCCATATAGTGGTATGCTTCCAAAGTTTGGACCACTTAGGTTTGGATTGGAGTCTCGTTTAGTGAGGGAAGTTGTAGGATTGCAAATTGGGCTAGGTTAGGTCAGGTTGAGGTCAATCTAAGTTTCTACCCCCAAACTCTAGCCCTATCAAAACCTACTACGTATCACAATAGGTTTATTAATAAAATTTCAAAATCAAGAAACCAACAACAATAAAAACACAAACGCATAGAACATAGTTGGTAGGATCTCGAATTTGTTGTAGTAGAGACCTAGGACTAAACCTCACTACCACTAGGGTTTGGGGGATTTAAGGGGTCGGGATGGACTTATTTGCACTGATTCAAAACTATGATCGGAAAATTTTAATTTACTTTGTTTGATTGAATTATAAATAAAGTAAAATAAAACGAAATAAAATCCTAAGCAAAATTAAATTGTAACTTGCATTATTTGTTTTTTTTCTTCATTTTTTTTGCACTCACATGCATTCATACTGTGCAAATATAGTTGCATCGTTAGGGGTTAGCAAATGGTTTATTTGGTTAAAAACCAAACAAAATAAACCAAAATTTTAAATGAAAAACTGAATCGAAGACAAAATAACCGAAACCAAAATTTTTGGTTATTTCAATTAAAACCGAATTTCAACACTGTATATATTTTAATATACATGATAGATATTATATATGTATTATATATAAAAATAAATATATATTTTATACAATGTATATAATAAATTATATATTTTAATATGTAATATAAAACTATATAATATATTTTATACATATTATATATGTATTTTTTTTTGTAAAAGATGAGTCATTATTAAGACAAAGCAAAACAAAACCATACATATATAATTTATGTATAATATGTATTTTTTTGGTAAATTATATATGTTTGGTTTTGTTTTTCTTTGTCTTAGTAATGAATCATCTTTTACCAAAAAAATACATATATAATATGTATAAAATATATTATATTGTTTTGTATTATATATTAAAATCTATAATTTATTATGTATACCGAATTACTAAGCCTAAAAACCGAAACCAAATTTTTTTGTTCGGTTTTTCGATTTTAACCGAATAATGCTCAATCCTATGCATTGTAATCAAACACATTCTGAATAAGATGTATCACATAACCAATCATTGATAAACACATATAGTGTTGCATACACTTTTTTGGAATGCACTACAAAATGGAACTCTCATCCACACATGCTACAAAATGGAACCCTACCTTGTACTCCCACTTACCAAACTCCAAAACTAGGGGTGCAATTTCGTTGGGTTAGGGTTGGAATTTTGTCAAATTACCAATGGACCCAATTCAAAGATCCTCAAGTCTGATATAGTGTAGAATGTTAACTCGAGCCATTTTGCGTTGCACTCTTATCTACAAGCCCTCATAAAAGGGTGGGGGGGGGGTCCATTTTGTAGCACCTTCCAATGAGTGGCATGCTTCCAAAGTTTGGATTGTAGTCTCGTTTAGTGAGGGAAGTTGTAAATGTGCAAGTTGGGATAGGTTAAGTCAAGTTGAGGTCAATCTAAGTTTGTTCCCCCAAACTCTAGCCCTGTCAAAATCTAGTATGAATCACACTAGTTTTCTTAATAAAAATCCAAAATCATGAAATCAACAGCAATAAAAAGACGAACTAATAGAACATGTTGGTAGGATTTCTGACTTGTTGTTGCAGAGACCTGGGATTAAACCTCACTATCACTAGGGTTCGAGGTATTTAATAGGACGGGATGGATTACCCCCCGTTGTGTGGCCCCATGGAGCAAAAAAGAAAGAATTTAATTTATTGAACATAAATCACTAAAAATTAATAAGAGCTAATCATTAGGGTTAGGGCTTAAGAATTAAGACAACCAAATATATTTGTAGCAAGACCATCATACATATATACATACATACATGAACACACACATGTAATCGAAGTGGCAAAAGTCAACTCTAACCTGATCATCAACTAGACTCAACCCAATTTACCCAACCCTCTTTCAAGTTGGGTTTGAGCTAACCCAACCCAATTTGTAGCCCTAGGAGGGTGGATTCAACGCATAAATTGCTGTTGTTGTTGTTTTTGTTTTTTTTTTTCATCCTCCAAGGGGGTGAACCCTAATCCAACCCAAAATAAAATCGGGGTGGCAAAAGCAATCCTTACCTGATGAACAATCTAAGCCAACCCAAGTTACCAAACCCACTTTCGTGTTGGGTTTGGGTCAACCCAACCCAAGTTGCAGCCCTAAGAGAGTGGATTCAATGCATAAATTGTTGTTGTTGTTTTTGTTTTTTTTCCTCTTCGAAAGGGGTGAACCCTAACCCAACTCAAAATAAAATCGAGGTGGCAAAAACAATCCTTACCCGATGAACAATCTGGGCCAACCCAAGTTACCTAACCCACTTTTTAGTTGGGGTTTGGGCCAACCTAGCTCAAGCTGCACCCCTAAGAGGCTAAGGCCTAAGAGGGTGGATTCAACTCATAAGTTGCACATTGCGGTGTTTTTACTTAGAGTTGTAAAACAGGACGTGCCTCAATTGGAAACTAATTGAAAAAAAAAACAAGAAATCTAACAAAGAAAAGAAAAAAAATACTTAACAAAATACAAAGTCAAAGACTCAAAGTGGACAACAAATTGGGAAAAAAATAGGAATTTTATTTCATTTAAATTTGAATGATACAATGGTCGGATGAATGAAATATAGAAAATGGAATAATTGATAAAATATAAAAATACAATATAGTTATAAATTGAAAATAAAAAAACTGCATTATTGAAAAATATCAAGTAATTTAAATAACATTAAAACAAAATTTACAATAATTTGAAAAAAAATTCTCTACAACTACTGAGTATACAAAAAATATTGACATCATCATTTTCTTTAAATTTCACCTGCACCTCAATCTCCTTGACTTCGATCATCTACTTCAAACATCAGGTGTAGTGTCATGCCATCATTTGTATTGTAATTTATCCTCAAGATCCAATCAATCATTAAACAAATGCACACTTCTAGACTTTCATCACCCATGCAACTTCTATTGTTGTCCAACACCCTAGTACCTGCACTAAAACAAGACTCCAATGGAACTGTAGACACAATAAGGGTTTGTAGATCATGTGCCATTGTGGCAAGGACTAAATAATTTTTTTTCATGTCCACTCCACTAGGCTAAAATATTAAAATTATTCATTTCCTCCAAGGCAAATGAATCACCTAAATAGAAAAAAATTGCTTGTAAATAAAAATTAAGTTTAGTAAATGAACTTATTGATGAAAATGCAATGGGTTTATGCCTCCTACTTATTAGATACCAAAGTTTTTCTTTTCCACTATTAGAACTAGTTTCATAAGTGGAAGATGCACTAGTACAAGTTGTAGATTTCTCATGCCCTGTTATTTCATATTCATATAAACTATACATTTCAAATAATAAACTATCACTTTCTTCTTTTTTATTTCCAATTTCAATATTCATAATTCCACAATATGTTTTAAGTAAAATATCTAAACCATCTTTCATGATCCTAGGATCTAATATTGTAGCTAAGCAATAAAGAGGATAAATGTTCTCCCAATATTTTTTAATTTTTTATTATTTCAATAATACTTTTAAATAGTGAATTGTTTCTATATTTTGCAAAGCAATCACTAATCATTATTAATTGATAAGATAAAATACAACTAGTTGGGTAGTAAACACCTGATAATTCATTAGTTGTATCATAAAAATGTTTTAATTTTTTTTATACAAATTGCATTTCCTAATCTTCCTCAAATATAATATCATGTGGCATTTTTGCATTATAAAAATCACTAAGAATTTGTTTGTAAGCAATACAACTTTCTAACATAGCATAGGTAGAATTCCATATATGTTTTAACACATAATACAAAATGTTTATATTTTAAACCATAATTTTGACATAAATATTTAAGTTCTTTTTTTTCTTGCTCCATAACTTTTAATATATATATATATATAATATAAAATACAATTTCTAATTTTAGAAATATAATATTCAAAGCATCTTGAATACATAAATTTAAGATGTAATATGCACATTTGATATGAAATAATTTACCATTTAAACATGGTTTCAATTGAGACTTTAAAATGTTTATTGTTAAATCATTATTACTAGGATTATCAAAGCTAATAGAAAATAGTTTATTGTCAATTCCATAAGCATGTAAAGTATTTAAAATACTTGCAGCAATAGTGGGCTAGTCGGTGGCCATTCAAGCCTAGTAAAATTTAAAATTATATTTTGTAAAAGCTAGTTTTCATCAATAAAATGATTGGTAACACAAATATAACTTATATTAAATTTAGAGGTCCAAATATTAGAAGTAATTGCAACTTTAGAATTAAGATTTGAGAAAATACAAATTAAATTTTGTTTATATGAAGACAAAAAATTTTAAAGCATATGATCTAGTATTTTTCCTATAAACTTTTTTAAATTGTGAATTTACATAATTACATAAAAATCTTTCAAGTTTAGTATATTCAACTAATAAAAATGGCTATACAACATGTAGAATATATTTTTCTAAATCTTGTCTCATTTACTAAAAACCCCATGCCCAATTTGTGTTTGCGTTGTTTCTTTCCATTCTTCTTCTTCTTCTTTCTCATGAAAGAGCAAATGTATGCCCAAGTGACCAATACCACACTTGCTACAATAGCTAAAGTCTTTAAACATTTTCCATGGGAAAGCAAATATTTTCCCTTCCTCTTAACCTCATTTACTTTAAATATTTTCCAAAACGGGAAATCAACTTAGTGGCTTCTTTTTCTTTCCCTTAGTATCAGTACTAGGGGTGGAAATTCCCTCAATATCAATAGCATCCATATCGGTGCTAACATTATCATGTTGTGACTGAATATCGTTTGCATTGAATATGTTTATATTGGGGAATTGGTTTCGGGAGGAGCTGATCATTTTTTTTTAAATTCTAAAAAAATAAAAATTAATTTAATTGCACTTACCCGGATTGCCGGTTCGAAATCTCAACTTGATTTCAACGATTAAAGCCTCCAAGCCTCCTAAATTGCTAACTTAAGATACTTGAGCAAGCATTCTTCTTTTTGAAATTTCAATAAAGTTGAGAATTGGAGAATAAAGAGAGAATGAAAATGTATGAAAGATTGAGAGAGTGTGAGAAGAGAGTTGTTGAATTGGTGTGATGAGAATGGTGGAGGATAGAGCTATTTATTGGAATTGAAAATAATTCAATTGTTTAAAAACCCAAAAACTAGCTATTTTTTAGTTGTTTAGAGGGGTACTTTGGTTATTATAAAGTTATTTTACCACTTTACCTAAATGTCCTTTAAACTAGTTATTATATAGCTGTTGGGGGACATTGTTGTCATTTTCTCCCCCAAAACCAAAATACATAAATACTCCCTATATAATTGTTTATAGCTATTGAGGGGGGTATTTTTATAAAAAAGCCCCCAACAAAACTGAAACTAGCCATTAGGGCCCCCAATGGTTAATTTTTCGGGCGGGTCACACTCGGCCCACTTCGGGCCCATGGATTGTGTCATGTTGGGCCGTGCCACGAGTTGTGCTGCAGGCTAGGCCGTACTGGCACATAGGCTGCGGGTGGCACGACAGCCATGCTATGCAATGCCGACCCACAGACATGAAACCCCCTACTTGTCTCGGCCAGAATTTTATTATGTCAGGCCGGCCAAAAATCGTGCCGGCTGCGGGCGGCACGGCCAGTTTTACAGCTCTATTCTGCCATTCACGGAGTTTCCCAACTTGTTGGGAGTGTTTGGCTAAATTGGGCAAATCAGTCCAGGGGCAACCACGTAAATGAACGTTTCTTCGTAACTTTCACCAACTTCTCCACTTTTATTTTATCCAACTGTATTTGAACATGTGTAAAGTTCTCCTTCACAAACAACCGCTTCATGTTGCCTTCTTCATCCTAACACGCTCGCACTCTTCAATTCAGATATCTACCCACAAGAAGAGATGTTCTCAGCGGTGGGTAGGAGATCCGAACTGCTCACTCTTCACTGGTTTCAAACTCAAAAGACATATTCCCTCTATTTCCCCACTCTTCCTCCCCTTCCCTTCTCTACCCAAATCCTAATCCAGACCTCCACAAATGACAAAATCAACAACCCCTATTCGATCTCCTGCCAATTTATCATCCTCTTCTCATTTGACTCCCAAAGAAGTACTCAGATTGCATTCCCCACTTCCCCAGAAGCCCAGCAAAATATCCTTCAGAGTTCTTTGCGCCCAATCTTCAGACTCTGAGCAGACCCGCCATTTTATCTCAATTCTTCGGTCAGTCCCTGACTGGGCAGACGGTATAAAGGAACGGGGAATGCAGAAAAAAAGATCCCTCTATGACCATGAGACCTGGGTTCAGCATCGGAGCTCTCTCCGCCATGTCCGCCACCTATTGTCGAGTATGTCTTCTCGAGTGATTCTCTCTTTGATACCACCAGTGTTTGTGTTCACGTCTGTTGCAGTGGCTATTGCAAGCTATAATTCGGCCGTTTCATTGCATTGGTTGCCGGAGTTCTTTCCCTTGTTGAGAGCATCTTCTTTGCCATATCAATTGACGGCACCCGCTCTTGCACTTTTACTGGTTTTCAGAACGGAGGCATCCTATTCGAGGTTTGAAGAGGGGAGGAAGGCATGGACGAAGGTGATTGCCGGTACAAATGAGTTTGCTCGGCAGGTGATGGCTAGTGTAAATAGTTCAAGTGACGTGACACTGAGGAAAGCCTTATTGCAGTATATCATGGCATTTCCGGTTGCCCTCAAGGTCAGTAGATTTCAGTGCTTAAATTGTCATGTTTATGATATTTTAATCACCACTGTTGGATTTATGCAGGTCTTCTTATGTTGTTTCTGGTGCTTACATAGTCTGTTAGGATAAGTTTGATCAGACAAAGTATATGGATGTTGGTGGCTTCGATTCAGTAGTGTTCTCTTTTCCGCATCTCATCATCACCATCATCATCATCATTTAAGTCGTATCCCAACTATATGGGGTCGGCTACATGAATCCTGTTCCGCCATTGCATGCTGTTCAGTGCCATATCCATTGTTAAATGACGAGCCGTTAAATCATTTCCACTGTTTGTAACATATCACTTCTTACTGGTTCTGTAGATGATCTTCTCTGCATGTGACCAAACCACCACCTCATGTTCCCTTTTCTGTATCTAAGTTTGCAAAATTTCATTGCTGCAGTTCCGTAGACCAATGGAGTGGAGAGTGTTTCTTGGGGTAAGGGGAGGGAGTGGAATTTGATGAAAAATAGTACAAAAGGGAGTTGCATAACTGCACCCTGAATTGATTTTATTTGGGAACTATATAAATACTGCTAAGACGAAACACGATAAGGTAGTTGGTTTTCATATATGCATCTTCCAACTGATATTTAAGGTCATCAAATCACATGTGGTCCTGTTTTAAAATAAGATCATGACAGCACCTTCAAATTAACAGGATTTCTTTCATTCTATACAATTATCATGTCAGTGTTGTTGAAGGATCAATCTAATGTCCTACTTTAGACAAATGGCATAAGCATTTTGGCATATAATCAAGGGAAACTAATACTTATAGATGAGCAGTTGACAACCTTGTGGTGGTAGAGAGGTTGCCTTGGTATTTTCTTGAGTGAATACTTCTGCTGCCATCTTAACTCTATATTTAATAATCTGGGTGGCTGACCTTCAGCATCCGCTTATTCTTAAATCAGTATTAGGAAAGGAGCATTATTTTTATATTTCATGTACTGTATTAGGCAATATTCTCTTGTTTTAAAGGAAGAGAGGCATGCACATTTTGGCCTGTGAAAATAATTTCAAAGAACGGTTGCTACTTTAGATAGTTATTCATCTATAGTTCACATTTGTGATATTTGCCACTGTTTCTCAAGTTTGTTATTTGCAACGCAGCATGTCTACTTTATTTTACACTCTCACCTTTTCCATTTCTGGTTAGCAATTTGACTTAATAGAAATTGGGAATGGTGGTTGAGATTGTTACTGGAAAATGGTAATAACAACAAACCCAAGCATATTTGGATGATAAACATGACTTGGAATTGCAGCAAAAGGTTCTTGGTGGGATAAATAAAGGTGCATGTAATTTATATTCTGATATTATGCATCAAGGACAAAAGGGAAATTAGTAAAGACTTTAGGTTGGGTGATGCATTTTGAAATTTTAGCATTCATAGTGTCCCAAGAAAAGTAGTAATCCTTTAAGAAATGATTACTCTGACTGTGCACAGTAGTATCACTCCAATTTTGGAATTTGCATTGTTTGGAGCCACTGTTATAGACTATCTTGAGATGATCTAGTAAAACATGGGCATGCTAGAGACCCAACTAAAAAGTACATCACCTGATATTTTGAACTTGAAGTGGTCATTGTAGCAGATGCAAGATCCTATTTTCTAATAAGGTTTCTGTCGTGCTTTAACGAGAAGAATATCCATCTGCCAAGGAATTACAACTGGTATAGACATATATAAATGCTGTAACTTTTGAAGGCAACAATATGAAGGTAGCAATCAATTAAAAGGAAAAACTTGCTCCATGGATGCAGAAGTGTTTACATACACATTATTGTTTAACTTTTTTTTAATTTCTTTAAGAATTCTTCATTTAATCAGGAAAAAGTAAAGACCCCCCCCCAAAAAAAAAATAATAATAATAATAATAAATAAATAAAAACAAAGAAGCTCCAGCAATGTTTTGTAAATGTTACAATCTTCATTCTTCACTAGCATATATTCAGGACATCCGTCCTACTCTTAAGTTTTCTACCCCCCCTACAAGAAATTGAATTGTATGAATTGTTTGGGACCAAGATGGACGAGGAACATTTAATGACCCTTTTGACTTTTCCCTAAAAATCTGCAAAAGATTAGAGATGCTTTTTAAACTATGGTTAATTGATTTCAATGTAATAGAGCAGTAAATGTCATCCTTTTGTCACACATTATTGTGTTTTGACTTTTGATTGGATGTCACCTAACATAGAGGAACCTAAAGAGTATATTCTTCTTAATGCAGTGTCATGTGATTTATGGATCAGATATCAAGAAAGACATGCAGAGTTTGCTTGAAGAAGATGATCTTGTGGTAGTTCTCAGCTCAAAACATCGTCCTCGCTGCATTATTGAATTCATCTCTCAAAGTATTCGGTTGTTACACTTGGAGGACTCAAAGCGTACTGTCTTGGTAATTTCTTTTTGCTTGGGAATCATTATCTGTTGTTTAAAACATTCAATCAGTTAGTGGAATCTGATCTCTTTGTTCACCTTTTCCTATTGCATGTTTTATGTATATAAGAATAAATTTGAATCCTTAAAAGAAATTTCTTGCTGGGCTAAGCTGTAACTTTAGTGTCTTCTTTTCTCTTGTTCTTCTTTTTTTCCTTTTATGAGGCTCTTTGTGGCTCTTGGAAGATAAGTGTGTTTGTCTTCCTCCTGTAAATTTTCTACTGATGATTTAATGAAAGTGTTATTGATAAAAAAAAAGAAATTTCTGGTTGTTTAACATGTTTTCTTTTTTAAGCAAAAAAACCCCTTGAGACATGGCTGAGGCTTGTAGTCAAAGAGCAGGCCACACCACCCAACCAAGACCTTTCCTACCACATCCCTTACAACTCATTTTATTAATCATCATCATCTGAAGTTGAAATTTTATGATCCATCACAGAAAGCAGAAATCATACAGATAGTTTTAGAAGATGAAACATAAGGCCTAACAAATTCCTGAACAAAAGAAGAAGAAGAAGATAAAGCATATAGTGACAAACGTGACTGAGCGAAAACAGAGTATCCAGAAAGCTCTTTATATTTTCTATATTAAATATGAAACATGTTTACATATTTATAGAGGATGGAGAAGTCGGTTGGTTGGGTTCTTGGATCTTGTACAGCTGTCTTGCCAGGTCAGCAGGTTTGGTTCTAACCACCTAACTGCCGTGTGTCCACACTAATACCCCCCCCTCAAGTTGGAGCCTGTGATATGTCCAACTTGGATAAGAGAAAATGGAATTGGTCAGCCCCGAGAGCTTTGGTGAACAGGTCAGCTGGCTGGGATTTAGTAGAAAGATGTCGTAGTTGAATGATCTTCTTCTGTACATGTTCCCGTACAAATGACAGTCTATATTGATGTGTTTCGTTCGTTCATGAAACACAGGATTGGTGGCTATGTGTATAGCCGCTTGACTGTCACAAAAGAGTTGGATAGGTTGTTTCAATGAGAGTGTGAGGTCACGAAGAACATGTAGTAGCCAGATCAACTTGCTTGTAGCCATTACCATGGCCCGATATTCAACTTCAGCAGACGAACGGGAGGCTGTTGCTTGTTTCTTAGTCTTCCATGAGAGAACAGATTATCCCAACATAGTAACATATCCAGTTGTGGAGCGACATGTTAAAGGACATGTGGCCCCAATTAGCATGAAGTGACAAAGCTGGGGAGGAAGAAAAGAAGACGCCTTGTGTTGGATCAGCTTTGATGTATCGAACTATCCTTTTTGTAGCCTGCATGTGTTCCTCTCATGGGGCATGTAGGAATTGTGAGAGCATATGAATTGGAAAGCTGAGTTCAGGCCGTGTAATGGTCAAGTACACGAGGTGGCCCACCAATCTTCTATATTGCGAAGGATCTATTGGTAATGGGCTATCCATACCCACAAACTGTCGTCGTTCCATGGGATGAGATATCGTGTTTGCCTTAAGCATTCTAGTCTCAGTAATGATATCCAAGCCCAAAAAATACCGAAGTGGGCCTAAATCCTTGAGATGAAAGCATTCATTGAGGTGGGTTTTGAGGGCAGCAATTCGAATTGGGTTGTCTTCTGCAATGACCAAGTCATCAACATAGACAAGAACAACCACAAAGGAGCCAGATTGTGTAGATATAAAAAGAGAGTAATGTGCCACAGACTGAGTGAATCCAAATTTACGAAGAGCATCAACAAACTTCTCAAACCAGCAGTGGGGTGCTTGTTTAAGGCCATACAAAGATTTTTGAAGTTTACATACTTTATTCTTTGCATGTTTAGGAAACCCTAAGGGGATGGACATATATACTTCTTTTGTCAAGTCACCATGTAAAGATTTTTGAAGTTTACATACTTTATTCTTTGCATGTTTAGGAAACCCTAAGGGGATGGACATATATACTTCTTTTGTCAAGTCACCATGTAAGAAGGCATTATTGACATCTAATTGATGTAATGCCCATCCTTTAATAGCAGAAAGAGCCAACAAGCAACGAAGTGTTGTCAATTTTGCAACAGGTGTGTATGTATCATGATAGTCTTGACCTTCAATTTGGGTATAACCCTTGGCTACGAGATGAGCTTTATATCGCTTAATTGTGCCATCTGCCCGAAGTTTTAATTTGTAAACCCATTTGGACCCGATGGGCTTCTTGCCAGGCGGTAGATCAACAATTGTCCATATATGGTTATATTCTAGTGCAGTAATTTCATCATCCATTGCTTTACACCAATTGGGATCCTTGATAGCTTGGGAATAAGAAGTTGGTTCCGAGGGCAAAGAAGATGTAGCATTCAAAGTAGTTAAGGAAGTGGGCATGTTGCAAATATAATCCTTTAGGTGCACAGGCTGTCGTTTGTCACGTTGTGGACATGAAGACTCAACATGAGTGTTATGGGCAGGACTGGTTTCAGGTAGATTTATGGTGGATATGTATTCTGAACTTTCAATTAAGGGTTCTGTGGGTTGCTCCCCTGAATGTTTAATTGAATCATTGATGTCAGTGCAGGAGGTGCTAACAAGATCCATGATGGGGCCAGCATCAGCAACATGATGGTGGGTTATTGGGTCAATGAATGGATCATCATTTTGTGGTAAAGGAATGACAATGTCCGGGTTGTTGTCCAATGGTGTTGTGTGTTGCTGTTCAAAAGGGAATTTGGGAATGTATCTTCATAGAATGATACATCACGATATGTAAAGAACCTGCCAGTTTCAAGGTTGTACACCCTGTACCCCTTTTGACCATAAGGGTAACCCACGAATATGCAATGAGAAGCTTGTGGGGCAAATTTGTCCTTACTGGGAGGTCGTTCTTGGGCATAACATAAACACCCAAATGTGTGGAAATGTTCATGACTAGGAGGTTTGTCAAATAACATCTCGTAGGGTCTTTTTCCTTGCAAGGGAACTGCAGGTAAGTAGTTGATGATTTAGGTTGCAGTTATAATGCACTCTCCCCAAAATGATAACGGTAGGGAAGCTTGAAATCTCAATGATCTAGCCACCTCAAGGAGACGTCTATGTTTCCTCTCAACAATGCCATTTTGTCAAGGGGAATCAACACATGAACGTTGATGCATGATACCATTATTCATGAAATAGGACTGCATGGGCCCAGATAGAAATTCTTTACCATTGTTGGATATTACTGCACGAACAATTGTATTAAATTGTGTACGTACCATATTACAAAATGAGACAAAGAAAGAGTATGTGTCTGATTTGTGTTTCATGAGAAAGACCCAAGTAGCATGGCTGTAATCATCAACAATGGATAGGAAGAAACGAACACCATCATGTGTTGGAGTATGGTAGGAACCCCAAATATCACATTGAATCACATCAAATGGAGCAGAGGCTCGAGATGCACTTATTGGAAATGGAGTGCGAGTGTGCTTGGCCCGTTCACAAATGTCACAAGCATGTTTTGGTGGAGTGATGCTGTAATTAGAGAGAAGAGATAATTGCCTTGCTGACGCATGTCCAAGTCTTTTATGCTAGGCATTATAGCTGTCTACATTAGTGATTGAGAGAGCTACAGAAGGATGTGCAGGCTGAAGGTAGTAGATTCCATTGGTCAGCATTCCTTTGCTAATTACAGTCATGGATGCTAGGTCCTGGATTACACATGAACTAGGAAAGAAAATAGCAGTACAATGTAACTGTATGGTGAGTTTACTTATGGACAACAAGTTGAATCGAAAACTAGGAACATATAACACATCATGAATAAGAAATTTTGGGATTATCATGACTGAGCCTTTATGAGTGGCAAAGAAAATTGAACCATCTGGCAAGTTTATTGATAAAGGAGAGGCAGCGGTTCATGATGTAGAAATAAAGATTTCATTGGGGTCCTATGATCAAATGCCCCACTATCAAGAATCCAATCAGAAGAACCAACTGTAGTTGAGAAAGCCTTATCAGACATATTCGAAGCACATATGGGCTGTGTGTCGGTGTTCAGTAAGCGCAGGAGTTGGTTATATTGGTCAAGTGTAAGAGATATTGGTGAGGCTTGGGAGGGGCCACTAGTTGTAGTAGTAGCAACTTGTGAGCCACTAGCAGAGTCAGCATTTGTCTTGGTTCCACAACCTGGCTTCTGTTTTTCCCAGCCTTCAGGATATCCAATCAATTCATAGCACCTATCCTTAGAGTGACCTAGGCGCTTACAGTGCTCATACTGTATTCTCGGCCAAGGGTTGGAAGTTCGATCACCAGATCTGGAGACAACCAGGGCAGCAACATCTAGAGGATAGGTGGTCTTCTGAGACATCAAATTTTGATGTTTCTCATCTTGAATTATGAGCGCATAGGCTCGATTAATGGTAGGAAGTGGATCTGTGCCAGAATGGTGGATCTGACATTATTGAAAACATCGTTCAGTCCCACCAAGAATTGGTAGTCTCTCTCTCTCTCTCTCTCTCTCGATCTGCTATTATTTCTTTGATCGCACTGTAGTTAATCCCACAATCACAATTAGGAATGGGCGACAAATTACCCAGCTCATCCCAGAGACCTTTCAGCTTTGTGAAATAGGAAGCAACTGGGAGATCTCCTTGATTTAGGTTGGAGAGATCTCGCTTGAGTTGATGGAATCTTGTAGCTTGTCCTTGAGAGAAGCATTCTTCAAGTTCTTTCCACATCTCTCTTGCTGATTCTGTGTAGGCGACGCTCTTGTGGAGCTCACGAGCCAAGGAGTTGAAGATCCACGCTATCACCATGGAATTAACTTTGATTCATGCCCGTTCTTCCACCACAGACAGACTTGGCCTCTGCAACAAACCATCCATGAATCCGTATTTGTTTTTCGCCCTAAGAGCAATGCTCATCGCACGTTACCAAGTGAAGTAGTTGTCTCCGGTGAGTGGGCAAGAAACCAGAACAGCTCTAGGGTTATCAAAGGGATGCAAATAATACGGAGAACTTGGATCCAGATCCATAGTCATCTCCGGTGATCAATCGCTGATGTGGAAAAACAGAGTCTAATGAAGAATCTTGATTTCCGTAAGTTGTGGCTGCTGTCGTGCCAGAATGATGGCTACTTGCTGATGGAAAAGGTAACTCAGCCGACAGGAAAAGGGAACTCACGCAGCGGGAAGGTATGAAGCGAGTCTTGTTTGTTGTCAAGGCTCTGATACCATGACAAACGCGACTGAGTGAAAACAGAGTATCCAGAAAACTCTTTATATTTTCTGTATTAAATATGAAACATGTTTACATATTTATAGAGGATGGAGAAGTTGGTTGGTTGGGTTCTTGGATCGATCTTGGATCTTGTACAGCTTGTCTTGCCAGGTTAGCAGGTTTGGTTCAAACCTAACTGCCGTGTGTCCACTGTCCACACTAATATATATAACATGAAGGGACCATTTGGCCTATCTCCGCATGTCAAAGAACCCAAAGATAGAAGAGTCATAAATTGTTTGAAAAGATAAGTCTCTAATGAAGAAAAACCAATTGACATTAGTGTTATAGATTGTATTGGCTCTGGAAGAGTAATCTTAATTGTAAGAAATATTTTTAGAAATCACATCTGCAATTATGTGTTGAGAAGGAACTCCCTTCTGCTAGTTTGCCAATAATCTCTACTTAAAAAGTAATAATGTTATAGAGAGAGATAATTTGCTTAATCTTTTCACTGTTTTTGCACTTACCACCATGCCAGGAGTCAAAAATCTCTTGTTTCCATGAAGGAATTGGTGTCTGTGAGCAACTTATGGGTATTCCAATACCTCTCTCATACACTCGCTTGACTTCAAGGTTTTTGGTCCTCTGGCATCTCACTCTTCCTATCATACTTTGGGATGATTGCAATTGGATTGTTGTTCCTGCCACTTTTATCAGCGCAGCCTCTTTGTTCTGCATTGAAGAGGTAAAACACACACTAGTTCTTTACCTTTGTCCTCATTAACTCTTTTCCTTCTCAGGTGACTTGTACATTTGTGGTTTTTTTTTTTTGTTTTTTGTTTTTTTGCTAGATTTTCTCCATGTGTAGAAAAGAACTTTTTATGTATACAGCTATACATATCGGTTATTCTGTTTCTCGTGCAGAAAAAATAAATATTTTAACCGACCATGATTTTGTCTAGGTTGGTGTTCTAATCGAGGAACCCTTTCCAATGCTAGCCCTTGATGACTTGTGCAACCTGGTTCATGATAGCATTCGAGATGCACTCAATCTTGAGCATTTGATTCAAGGACAACTTGTCGCAAAGAGAAAGTGTCATTCCAGTGATCACTCATCAAATGGTCGGCCCAACTCTTGAGCAGCAGATATGTTAGTACCCAGGAAGCCAAATTTCAAAGCCCAGCTGTTTGTTTACACGATTAACAGCGTCTTGGCTTCTGTTCATTTGTAATTAAAAACCTCACAACTTAGATATGACATCAGGATTTATTGATTAACTTACCTTCTCTGAACCCATTTCTGTTGCTTATTTGTATTTTTCTTACAAAGACTCATTTGTATATATCATAGCAACATGATTCGGGAATTTGTCATTGCTACTAACCACTCACCAATAAATTTGGGGGAATTGAATTAATGAAGCTCGTCCTTTTCACGAGTGACGACTGACGACCCTGATCCAGGTCAGGGTTCAAAATTTGGTAACGTATGGGTCTGTATTGGCCGATACGTATGGTATCATTGGATACCCCCTGAACAGGTTTGAGTAAAACTGAAAAAATAATATAAAACGCCTCTCGATACAGATTGCAGACCGATAAGTCCATTCATAATTAGAACCTTGCCCTGATCACACACTTAATTAATAAAAAAATTATAGTCTACACTCTGTGCCCAATGTTTCACACTCCGAGTGGAATCAATTTGTTTTCAACGGTGGGAAAGAAAGCAGCCTGCCCAAATCTTATAAATCTTAATTTTCAGCAGTTCTTAATCTTTTAGGCTCAGTTTGGTAGGAGTACAAATACAAATATGTAGAGCGCAAAACTTTTGTATTCATAGTTTTTGTTTTTTTGACCCAAGTAGGTTACAGTTGGGTTTGGGCCCAAATTTTTTATTTTTCTTTAATTTTTAAGTTAGACTTGGGCCTAACCCTTAGGTAGACCGAGTCTGGCCCACCTTATATCAACCTGAATCTGGCCCTATTATATAGTACACACACACATGAATTTAGCTCTATTGTATGCCCAAAATTTAGCTCTATTATATAGCATACACATACACACACTCAATCTTGACCTTGGGTGGGTTCAGAACTTAGGCCCATTTCTCTTTTTATTTTGAACAAAATGTTTCGTTCTAATACTAATGTGGGTATATAAGCTTGATTGTTGATTCTGAATTCCAACCATACGATGCTTTGATCATTGTTGGTTGCTCGTGCAGTACATAACCATATGATCGCTTGAGATAACTTTTATCGACTTTGCAAGACTCGGATCAGACTAGGGATGCCAATGGATCGGGTTAAATGGTTAATCTGACTTGATCCAACCCTATAGGGTCGGGTTAGAGTCAATATATTTAGTTTTAGGGTCGGGTTAGGGTTTTGATTCTTCAACCCAATTTGGATTCGGGTTTTGACTGATGCCCTGTCAGGTCATGATACCATGTATATATACAAAATACTCTTGTAACTTTTTGACTTCTAACTTTATAACTTAAAAGTTTAAGATATACATGTCAGTTTTGATTTTTTTTCTTTTTCTAAATGGGAAAAGTGCATCTTAGATTGTATAAAACAATTTCCTAACTTAAATTAATGGATTTTAAATCTTCAAAATATGTTAAAAAAATACAATTGAAATGCTACTGCTCGGATCGGGTTGGTTTCAGGTTGGGTTAGACCCTATATGGTCAGGTTGGGTTCAGAGACTATGCATTTTTAAGGCAGGGCGGGTCAGGTCTGGGTTGAGGCACTGTAGGATCGGGTTAGGGTTAAGGCAAACCCATGCCAAACCCGACCCATTGACATCCCTATATCAGACATAAAACTGAAATGCTCACAGGGTCACGATTTTTACTGATTAATTGGATGATTAGTCCCTCCAAATTTCAAAAGAAAATAGTCATTAAAAAAATCTCATAAGGTCAGTCAACTGTATGATCTGGTTGGTGCCTTAAAACACTGATTTTTTTTTTTATTATAAAAAGGAATGACAACTAAAGGTCCCATTAAACAGCTGAAATGGTTGAAGTAGCTGAACGGGAAGATTTATTGCTTTATGATTCTTTAATATTATTGTCTCTTTTAATGGATTAAATAATCAAATAAATAAAATATTCAAGGGTAAAGTAATTTACCAATTTCAGCAGTAGTTATGAAGGAGTCCACAACCTCCTTCAGTTTGGGGAAAATACAAATATAAACATGTAGTGTGCAAATACAGGTTTAGCAATACAAAATACAATATTTGTATTTGCATTCCTTCCAAACTGAGTCCTAAAAGCAATAAATCATTTAGTTGAATAGAAGACCGTTGGTGTGGAGACTGGGATCAAATTACGTAACTACAAGCTTTCCATAATAAGGTCACTAGGTCAGTGGAGTTCATGTACACTCAGCTCTGTCCCCACCTCTTAATTTCTTGGAATGTATAATCAGTTTGGATCAGGTAGGCACACAAGATGAGAACATTGAGTAAGCACTTAGAATGTATTTTTTTGACATCTGTTCCTTAAAATACTCTTGAAAAGGATTAAAAACAATTTTTGATACAATTTTCAGAATATTTATTAAGTGTTTATTGATCGTGCTTACAATCGGACAGCCAGCTTTATTATACAGCCATACCATTTAGACTGCAGGTTCCTCTTAGCGAGTCCATTGCTACATCCCCAATACAAACCCACCTTCAAGCGTGTAAGAACAATCTGGCATATAAATTCAATACATGATCTACTTTTACATGCTCAGAGGTTCATTCCTATTGGGGATCCAGAAATGGATCTAATAATAGGTAACTAGCAGATGTTATTTTAAATTACATATTTTAATACATTACAATTTACATATATTATATATTATATTATAATATATATATATTATACTGTATGTTTTATATAAATATTATGATATGACACATAAATACTTCATATTATAGAATATTTATATTAATATAATGTATAAAATAAATTTTATATATAGTATTTTATACATAAAATATATAGGTTTTAATCAAGCTTGACCTGGGCAGCTCAGACTCAAACTATACTAAATCTTGGCCGAAGCTATAGCCCTTATCACTTGTGCAAAGGCCAACCTGCCCCAGCTTGACCCATCTCACTCCTATTCGAAAAGCCATTACATGATGTGTGGCTACCAAATTAATTCCTCTCTGGGTGCGAGTTGAAGGGTCCTGCTCCGAGGGCCCCAGCCCAGGCTGCAAATCTTCAAATTATGTACTCCACTTGCAGGCTGCAGCTGTACCAAACAGGATTCTATGATTCCCATGCTTCTTTAAATTTTGGTCCTGCTATCACATTTTGCTCATAGTTTGTTAAATACATTAAATGCTTCAAGACAACTCTATGATTTCCCTTTAATCTACTTTATCTTGATTTCTTACCAATGCATTTAAATGAATAGGACATTCATAAAGTATGTGTTTGGAATTAAGGGCATTTATTCATTAAATATTTACACTTGATTTATTTGTAAAGTTGAGAAAAGCAATAATAAACCCGTTTATTGACATTTAGGTGCTATTAGACACCATATCAGTAAAACAGTGAATAAACGCTTATCCATTGGGGAAAGTACTAAAATGAAACTTCCCCTAACGATAGGCGTACACATAAATCAATGCCTGCTTTTTCTAATCTCTGTGTACGGATCTACATAATGAGGGAAATGTTGAAGTGATGCTTATGCAGCAGTGTTTATTCAATAAACGCTCATGGTTCCAAACACATGCAAAAAATGTCACCTGAATCTTTTTGTCACATTTGGACATTTGGAGGTCTATATATTATATAGGGATGTCAATGCTCTAGATCAACTTGATAGATCATTTTACCAAAAAAAAAAAAAAACTGATAGACCTGATCTGCCCTAGCCCTATTATATAGAGGTTGTGTATGCACTTGGAGTATCCATTTATAATGGGGTTAAAATATTGATTAAACCCATTATGTGTATATCTATCTATCTATCTATTTATCTATTCTAGGTAGAATTTAGATTTGTTAATAATAAACATTGCTATGTATATCATGCATGATTTTGTGCTGCCTCTCAATACTAGGAAATTTTTAGAAAACAATGTATGCAAGTGTATATTGTTCATGTATTGATGATAAGCCATACAAAATTATAAGTGTATAAAGCATAAAATTGGTTTGGACAAAAATTATGATGCATCTATTGCACATTGCAACAAAAGACATGATTGATTGAATGTAATGATAAATATACTTTGTTAAATATAAAAAATAAAAAAATTGAAAAAAATCTTAATTTTTACACATAATTGGTTGAGATGTGGACTTTATGTGCAAAAGTTCTAACTCATAATAGATTGGGTTTTCTTTATGCCGTGTGATGGTTCACTTGTAATAGTTTTCTATAATATAAGATTGTTATTTAATATGAGACATGTAAGGTATCTTGAAAAATGAGAGAATTAGCACGTTTGTTTTCAAATTACTAA
This sequence comes from Nelumbo nucifera, assembly GCF_055504915.1. Lineage (NCBI taxonomy): Eukaryota > Viridiplantae > Streptophyta > Magnoliopsida > Proteales > Nelumbonaceae > Nelumbo > Nelumbo nucifera. Next base: position 185,361,117 of record NC_142649.1, on the reverse strand, counting down.
GCTAAAATGTGCCACTACACTTGGAATTACAATGGTCTTATAGGGTGAGACCTCATAAAGACTAAAGTGATAAACCTGCCCATGATCGCCTGGGACCATGTTACCTAACCCATTGACCCTATGCTGTTTTGCGTTGGGATAGGGTTTGTGTGTTGTCTTATCGATCTAGGCCCAAGCTATCTAACCCATTGACAACACTAAAATTTGTAGCCTGTTCATGATTGTTTTTTCCCATTTGTTTAATACTTACCTAAAGCTCTATTTGTTTACGGTGCAAATCTAAGCCTTATACAATTTTTGTACTTGATTTAATTTTGCATCATTTTACGTGCAACTACAAAACAGAACAAGCTAAAATTTGAAACAAAAAGGTCAGGCTTTTTACTCAAATTATTTGCACTGTCATAGTTTTGTATCAATGCAAATTTATTTGCAACCGAATACAGCCTAAGGATTTATTTTTCAGCAGTGTAAATTTCTTTTTAACTTGTGTAAATGTATGAGATTGTAAATAAGTTGAATGCAAATTCTGGTTTATTTTCATTTCAACTTTTACTTTGTTTTGTTTGTTCCAGGGGAGCAAGATTGGAAATAAAATGATGTTGTTCCCACTTCATATAAGAGAAGATGACAACAAGAAGTTGTTTGTTTGAGAGGGGTAGAATGGAAAATAAAATATGTTGTCCCTACTCCCTATGAGAAGTGGTCCAACAAATTTTTCATTTTTGGGATGCAAAATTTGTGCTCAACTGCAAATAAAACAAAGAGTATAAATTTTCCATTTGATGGAGTATCAACAAATTTGAATCAGGTGCAAAGTTTACATCCCATTTAGATTTGCATTGCAAATAAATGGAGCTTAAACTCTCGCTTTTGGAGAACATTGTTGAAAGTATGGTTTTCAAAACTGGATCGGACCGGATGGTTGGACCGGAAAAATCGGGAACCAGTCAGGTGACCAGTTCCGTTTTACCCCAGAACCATTATTTCGCCAAAAACCATTGACCCAAGCATTTGAATCATCCAATGGTTTTAGCTTTTTTTTTATCATTTATTATTTTTTATTTTATGAAAATGGGCTATCCATTCATTTCGAATGATCAGACCATTCAACCCACAAACTGAACCCTTGATCGGTTTAGTTTTAAAAACCTTGGTTGAAAGCTTAGAAATAAAGCTGCTCTCCTCAAAGACGAGAGGCGTAAGATATTGCATTTGCATCCCGCACCAACAGAGTCCGACACCAACAGAATCTGGCCAAGAGACAGCCTGCACCAGAACTCAACAGAAATCTGAGAACCTTTAGGCATCTGTTTGAGATGCTTTTACCACATTGAAGTGAATAAAACAAAACATACAGATACAGTAGCGATCATCCAATCATGCTCATCTTTTAGTATTGGGATTCTCTATTACTCTTTAGATGGGACCGACCTACTCTCAAGAGTGAATCGGAAATCGGAAGAGAACAAATCAGCCGCCACAAGATTGCCCCCACAACATTCCACAGCACATCCTTGCTCTGTATTAGGAACATCTCCCGATATCATCATCGAGAGATGTTCACAATACACAGCTAGGATGTGCTGTGAGACATTATGGGGACTGATTTGAACTCAAATCGGAATCCTATCTACGTTACATATGATGCCTGTATCCAATGCTAAGCCACTCAAGACAAAATACACAAGTATTGTTTTAGGGACATTGGTAGAAGTGCCGTGCCATTACTCTTTTGATGACAAATGTAGACTTGTTGAATGATGTACTTCAGGGACAGTTTTGTAGGGTTTAGCGGAAAATTAAGCACGTCAGATCTGCTCCCCACAAATTGTTTCGACATGTATTCCCACCGAACACCATTGCCGTCGTAAATGGGTATTTCCCTACGAATGAAAAGGGAGATATTTTCGATGAGGAGCTGTTATGTCCCATGTGGCATGGGTAGGGATGTGGAGACAGCTGATGGATAGAAGGCCCCACACAAGAATGCCATAAGGTGTATTTGGTGAAAATCTGAAAAGCCTATCATCATGTTCCGGTCCGAATGCCAGAAATACGGCTGAAATAGGAAATTACTCCAGGTGGTTTATCCCGAACACGAGTGCACAACCACTACCCTGGCTTAATCACTGCACCTCGCAAGCTGTTTTGAAGTGTTCCACTTAAACTATTTAAAAAGTTTAAATTGGACAGCCTTTCCTATAATTGATAGACAGCCAAATTGGGTTTTGGTGAAAAAAGGGTAAATTACAAAGGCACCCCTTGTACTGGGGTAAGTGACAAAGACCCCTATTCTTTAATTGACGATAAATACCACCTTGAAATTTAGCCATTAGACAAAGATCCTTTTCGTTAGCATTTCGTTAGTTAAATTTGAAAAAGATTTTCATCTAATTTGTTTAAATTTTTTAAATATCCAAACTACTCTTTATTTAATTTATGAAATCATATAATTTTTTTTACACTTTGTACTGTTCATTGTCTTCTCCGTTGAAGTTAATTGAAATCGCGATAAACATAACACGAAATGTCTAGAGTTTTTCAAGATCCATGCCTAATAGGTGTTTAATTAACTCACCAAAGGTTAAAAATACCCCTACCTTCTGTCCTCTTCTCGGAACAAGTGACACAATCGACTCGTTGGAGAGTGAACGAGAATTAAGAGACATCTTCTCGCTATGGATCTTCTGAGACACTAACTGATAAAGAAGAGGAAAATCTGGCAGAGGCAAGAAAGTCTTCAAACAATCCGAAATCGAGCTAAAGAAACTCCAAGAATACCATTGTCATAGGCAGTTTGTTTGGTTTTCTGGAATTTTCATCTCTGTAGAGAACCATCCATTGTATCTTCCGTGTAGCCTCTCACTTCCGGTGACGTCAAGTCTCCCCTTTCCAGCGGCGAGACAGATGCATGGTCTCTTCCTTGATGAAACCTCTTCCTGTTCCCATCATGTTTTTGTTCTCGTGTTTTATACCGATACTAACAATTTTGTTCATAACACTCTTCTGCTTCAAAACTAGGGCCCAGTCCTTTTAGTTCTTGTGCGCGATCAGCATGCAACCATGGGCCATAGATCCTATCCTCCTTGTCTCTTCCTCTACCGGCTCCATTGACCTTTTCTTGTTCCTTCTCTAACTTTGTAGTACAACTTTTTTCTTCATGCCCTATAATACCACAGTTGTAACAGAACACTGGAAGTTCTTAGTATATGAACTCTGCTTATATCGGCTTTATCCCTCGTCTATTCACCAATTCCCGTCTGTAATAGTTTATTGAGATCTACTTCTATTCACACAGGCACATAATTTGTCCAGAACTATCAAAGGGTTTATTGAGATCTATTTCTATGAATTTGAAGCCAGAAGGGTGAACTGTCGAACTTCATCTCCTCGAGAGTTGTTTGATGCCTCCATTCATGACTAGTATAAAGCCAAACCTTCTAATGCAATCCGAACACGGATTCGTATGAAAGGGAGATCGCATTGTTGCTAATCATGATTACAGAACAATCCGAGACCCTCAATAAAATTCAAACACATATAGGAGTTGTTTTGGGGAGGCATAGGATCAAAAAGAAAACAAAAACAGAAATATATAATAAATTATTAATGAAGAAGACATTGTTTGTTTTGTTTTTTCATCTCAATCTACTCTTTATTGAAGAAGACTTCTTACTCAGAAAACCACTAATTAAGAAGAAGATAAGAATTTGAGTTGCCGGGTTTTTGGGTCAGCTGAGTTTTAAGAGAGAATGTGAAGAAAAAGAAAATAGAGAAAGATCAATTATCTGACTTAACAGTCAAAGGGTATTTATCGCAACGTAAAGTTCAAAGGGGCCTTTGTTGTAAATTAAAGTATAGAAGAATCTTTATCACTGACCCTAAAATACAAGGGGATGTTTGTAATTTACGAAAAAAAATCTAGAGATCCTCAATAACTTATTTAGAGCAATTTACAGTGCTGAACCAATTTAGCTGAATCTTCAATTTAACCCTATAGAGTATAGAGGGCCGAAATGTATGTAGCTTCTAGCTTCCCAAGGTGGGCCTAAAAAGCCCAAATAATTTGTCAGTCATTTATTTGAAGGGCTGTCTGGGAAAGCACTTCAAAGCAGCTGAATCTTCCGGACAGCCTTCCCAAATCCCAAACGGCTTGTAGCTCTGGGGCCACCGGCGGGTACTCCGTTGGCCGATTGTAGCAACTGGCAAACTGAAATACTTACCAGACATCCTTCATAACACTAATTACTTGCCGCGCTGAATGACGAATGGGATACACGAAAGTGTCACTTGATATCTGAAATGAGCCTAGGAGAGAAAGAGATCTCAGACGCGGGGTCATGGGCCATGACGTCACGATCAACGACACCCAGTCTTTGTCTAGGCCCTCCATCTGTTTAGATCCGGCACATTTGATGGAGGGTCCTGATCCTCTGACTACAAAATGGGTGGCAAGTCATGGGCCCATAGATCAAAGATCAGATATACCCCTCGAGTCACGAGTCACGAGTCACGACCAGTATTATATTAAGCGAAGAAAGACCCTATTAAAATTAGGGTTGCGGTCTGACGCCTCGTGGGTTGCCTTAGATCTGTGTTTGTTTGCGTAATGAAACTGTTCCGTGTCGGAAAGAAAGGGTCGTCAAGGTTCTCTTTTTCACCCAACGACCTCGAATCTCTCGATCCAATAATATATCGAGAGAAGGACCGAAGAAGGTGACCGGGCCCCATGTGATGGACCGATGGCGACCTCTCTCCCTCTTACTCTCACTTTGGCTTCGCTCCAACCCTCCAACTCTCTCGCTCTCACGACTCACGACTCACGTCTCAACACCAACACTTACTGTTGTTTCCGTGAATTGGATGTGACCGACCGAGTCTCACTCCCTCCATCATCGCATGCGCCCTCCTCTCTCTCTCATTTGATAGAGACGCTCACAGTAGCAGAGTTCGGAAGGAAGAGTATTTATTCCGTTCTTTGACACTAGAGAGTGGTGCTCTAATGAATTATGACTTCTAGCTCTAGGTGCTTCATTATTGTAATTCGTCGTCGCTGCTTCCAAAATTACCCTCTCCAGGCAAAACGCACGGGTAATATCGCGGTCAACATCCAAACAGTCCCCAACAAATTAAAAAAAATGAAAAGAAGGTACATGAACATGTGTATGCGTGACTCAACCATGTACAAGAAACAAGACCCTACCTTATTGATCTAGAAGACCCCAGTTGAATATGGGTTTTTTTTTTTTTTTAATGTACACCCGATGAATTCTTTGGATGATCAAGCAGAGCGCAAATAGTATTGAAGGGTCCATACCAATGGAGGGTCCAGATTGGAAGAGACATTGATTGGGGTCACGATTTAACAAATCCAGGAATCTCTCGTCAATGGATTGGTCGCGGAAGGGACAAAGGACAATTCAAGGTGGGTGTTGGAATGGGTCTTTAACTCTTTATTATAAATGGATTCTAATCTGACGTGAGAAAAAGTTCCCCCATCATTTGCGGGTCCCGTTTTTTTATGGGAAAATTTGTGTGGGTCCCTTCAGCTTCAGGCCTCCACCAATTGCTTGAAGGGGAAAAATTAGGGGAAATAAACTTGACTGCCTCTGCCCACCCAGTACCCTCACTCAGAGCGGAGGTGCGCCTATCTCGAAAGCCTTGCTTGGGGAGATTTTCGTAATTTCGGGAAGATTAATACAATGGCCGATCTGCTGTTCGATTACTGCAAGATCTATAGAGGTTTAATTTACTGTTAGTCGAATTTAATATTCTAATAATTCGGAAGTGTCGATAATATTTAATCAGAAAAAAATGATCAGTGAAATTCCCGAAACCATTAAAAAGAGGGAAAAAACGTATAAAGAAAAGAAAGAAAAGAGCGGCACAGTGAATATCATGACTTAGAATGGCTTTTCTAGCGGACTAAACCAGCAGCATCTGCAGCTCTTTGTCTCTCCTTCTCTTCTATCTGTCTTCCCTAGTTCCCTTCTCTTCTCTTCCTCATGTGCGTGTGACCACAAAGAAACCACAGCATTCGGTCGCCTTCTCACTCAAGGCATGCTCTGTCTCTCTAAATTCTCTCTTTTGTTTCTACGCCGTTCTTGTTTTGTTATACCTTCTTGATTCTTCAAGAATTGTGAATGGAAGCTTTTGAGTTGCAGAGGGGTGGTTCCTAGCTAGGTTTTTGTTTTCTCTTATTAGCCCTAGAATGGAAATTTTGCGGTTTGTACAGAACATTCGAGGTTTAGCTTTGAAAGATCGAAAGAGATGATTTCTTAAAGAACAGTTTTTCCCTTCTTTTTAATTTGATATTGCTTTGAATTCGCTTCTGTGAGATCTAGTGGGGTATGGGCATTTTGTAAGATTTAGGCTTCTTTGTATTAGAATCCAAGTAGAAATGATAGTGTTTTCTCTTTTCCCTCCTCATTTTAACCCAAGTAGAAATGATAGTTTGGCGGGCTCAAGATCTATTATCTTTTCACTTTATAAAGATTGCTCTGTTTTCACACATTTGAGTTTGGTTACTGGGTTACTGCTATATAAGAGTATGCTTGTTTTTCAAAGATATTTCGGATTTATTACTTTTGTTTGGGACTGTGTTCTTTTTTTTCCTCTAATCATAAGGCTATAGATTTTTTACAGTATCGTCTTTTAGTTTGCAACTGAGCATAATTTGCAGTATTTCTTCGATGACCACCTCCCCCGGGGGCTTGCATGTCACGGTGTCTTGTTTGGTCGTCCTGTTGTCTGTGTAGATGGATTGGGGTTTCTAATTAGGACACAGCTTTATGAAGAGATGGAACTACAACTATATGCAGATAGTTTTTATATAGATCGTATCAAATCGTGAATCTGTCCAACTTGACATTCTGCTAAACTTTGGAACCCATTAGCTGTTGGTTCCTGACTATTTTTTAGGGCCTCAATCTCATCCATGACTAGGGTTGACATCCTGATTTCCGGTGTTAAGTAGCTTCGTTCTTAATAGAAGCAGATTGAGTACATGAATGATATTGAATTAGGAAATTTCAAATCGTGTTGAAGAATGGTTAATTGTTCAAATCCTGCAGGAATAAAACACATCAAACAGTTTATGTCATTTTTTCAAAGCGCATGAATGATATTGAATTAGGAAGTTTTTTTGTACTTTGTAGTTTGTAGCTAGCCACAGGTAGTTCTTCAGAATCATAACTTATCTATTTTCATTTCTTGCAGCAGTTTGTATATGTAAATGGGGTTAGACACAGAATTAGAATTTGAGAAGTATTGCAGTATAGGTCAGAGTCCTAAAATTGGTCCTCGATCACATAGTCATGGTTCAAAAGTTGAAAAAAGAGATGTAAAAAGAAAACCTATGAGTGGAAGCCACCTTGTAAGGCAGATGGATCAAGACTCCACAGAAATTACCTTTGGTAACTCCAGGAGTTTGTCCTGTAAAAGTGTGCCTTCTGGAGCAGCTGAATATGGAAGTAATGGGGAGATGAAGCGAGGTTCTATATATCAAAGCTCAAAGACAGTAAGGAAAATAAAGAAAATGGGTGAGCTTGAGGGAAGAAGAAAGATAGAATTGTCACGTAGCAGTGACACATCTCTGTCTTTCAGGATATTTGACACTTTATCTGAGTCAAATGATTACATCCCACCTATGCAGCAGAAGAGATCTCCACTAATGCCTTTAATGACTGATATGGAGACAGCTATTAGCAAGACCTACAAGGAGCCAGATTCTCAGGATTTCTTTGATTTGTCCTTCCGTGTTCCCTCCTCCACATGTAATATTGCGCATGAAGATGTCTCTGCAGATGGTTTCTTTGAGATCTGCCTGGATCCAGAGGACAGAAAACCATGTCCTGCTGAGACAATTGGAAGGGGCTTGTTGGGGGAAGTTAGTTTTAGATGTAATCAGACTATTGGTCCTCTGAACAATAGTAATGACTTCTTGGAAAGAGAGACAGTCCACACTTTGAACAAGTCCTCATCAGAAAAAGTGGGGATGCCATATTTACCTTGCCTATCAGAAAGTGATCCCTCTAAAGCCAGCCCAAAGGGAAGGTTCAGCCCTATTAGAAGGATGTTGGATCCAATCATGAAGTCCAAATCTCAGCGAAGTCCATCAGTTTCAATAGCAGAATTTGGTGATTTGACAACAATGACATTGCCGAACATGAGGAGGAACAGGACACTTTGCAAATCTTTGTTGCAGGACTTCTCAAACACCGTGGTGAAGGAGCAATCTAGTGCTCAGTTTAGCAATAAAGATCAGCAGAGTTCAGTTGTTTCTACATCACCAGCTCACCTCCATGGCTTTCTCAAGCTAGAATACAAGCATGGGGCCCCGTTCTTTAAGTTCTTTGTAAGGGACTTTGAAGATGTACTTACAGCAAAGACATGGAAAGCAAATAATGCTTTTAATTGGGTTTATACTTTCCATTCTACAAACAGTAGAAAGAAGAACAATAATAGCGGATGGGGTACAAAGGAGAGGCACAAAGAGGCCTCCGTGGTTGGCCAGATGCAAGTTTCATGTTATTTGTGTTCAGAAATTAGAAGTGGTGGAGCATTTGATTACTCTATGGTGACAGAGTTTGTGTTGTATGACATAGGTCATGCAAGGAAGAGCTTGGCTGCTGAACAAAGCTCTCCATGTTCTCCAGACTCCATTAAGCCTATTAATGGTACTTCCGGTGAAGCCTTGATCAAGGGGCCATCTATGGATCCAAATGATGTATCTGATCTAGAAAATCACAAGCTTCAACCACGACATGCTTCCGGTGGTGATGTCTCTGATGCTTCAACATCTTGTCCTTGGTCACCTGCAGATTTGCATCCAAACCTTGAAATTGCAGCTATTGTTATTCAAGTGCCATTTGAGAAAAGGGAAAGCTTGAAAGACAAGCAAGAGGTTTGCAGTAAAGCATATTCAGATTTATTTGAGTCTTCCATGGTTGAGCAGAGAAATGATGACAAGCAAAGCAGCACTAGTCCCGCAAATGTGAAAGTGGTAACAGTGACTGGGACGCATGGTTTGCCAAGTACTGATGATGGTTGTGGCCCTTCACCATTACTGGATCGATGGAGATCTGGTGGTCACTGTGATTGTGGTGGTTGGGACATGGCCTGCCCCCTTTTTGTTTTTAGCAATCCTACTACTGGAAATGTTGGAGATAACCCTTCTACAGAGAATGTAGAACTGGTGGAACTCTTTGTTCAGGTATGCTTCTCATCTAATAAAGAAGGTGGGATATGCATGATTGTAGTATTTCATCTTTACTTTATAATGCTGATACTTGCCTAGGCCTCCCATCTAGAAACCCATTGAAAACTTTAGTCCATTTATTTTCCTCTCGCAACTGTCCATTCTCCTCTTACACATGCAAATACATAGTCCAAGTATTAGAGGTAATAATTATTATTATGAACAGAACATAAAAGGGTCATGTCTTCATACAGGGGTTGATAACTATCAATTGGGCTGTCCTAACTTACTAGGTGAAGAAATTAGAAAATTAGATTGATAACTACTCCTTGTTTTTATTGCTTTGTTTTATGTCCTTAATTATAGTCTAAGGATATTTGTTTCTGATCTCTACAGGGAGTGAAAGAGAAGATGCCAGCCTTGACCATAACAGCTATTGATGAAGGGCAATATTCAGTTGATTTTCATGCCCAACTGTCCTCATTGCAAGCATTCTCAATTTGTGTTGCTATCTTGCATAGTGCAGAAGTTTCCACTGTAATTGGACAAGAGAGGACCAGGCAGAGGTTGCATAACGATTCGCTTAAAGTGCTGCTTGAGGAGGAAGTTAGATTCTTGATTGAAGCAGTTGCAGGGGAAGAGAAAAGAAAGGCCACAAAACGAATGGAGGAAACCCCACCATGTTTCATCCTGAATCCACCTTTCTCTCCCATTGCACGAGTATAGTTTGAAATAGCATTCTCGATGCCTTGACCTCACTTTAGTAATAGAAACCCAGAGCTAGTTAAGAGATCTCTGGGTTACCCGTTCCTGTCATAGGTGCTGGAACATTACTCCTTGCAGGTGTTGAAATCCATCTGAGAATGTATTATTCAATTCTTTGTACTAGTGATTCTGTCCATATTATTTAAAGGTTAAGGGGAAAAAAGTTATTATACCACGAAATAAACTATTTCTCAACTTTTTTTTGTCATGGTTTAGTATGGATAATTACAAGGTATCCATTGTATGGCGTAAGCATATAAATTGTTTCATAAAGATGCAAACTGTGATTACAATTTTACTACTTCCTCAAGCCTTGTGAACTCCTCTGTCCTTCAAGCTTCTCAACTAAATGACTTCATTTTAGGTCCCATGAATACTAGTCGCCACCTGTGCGATGCATGGATTTTATTAAGAAAAAACGAGAAAGGAGTTTTATGATATTTTCAATTAAATGGTCCTCATCTAAGTCCAATTCAAGCATTTTTTTTGTTATGTTTAGAACTATAATTCAAGTTGTATTTTAGTAAGAGTGGCTAATTTCCTATTTTTTAAATAAATTTATATTATTTTTTGTATCTTAATTTTTAGTAAGAGTGGCTAAAGTTTTTATTAATTTTTAAAATTTTATGGTTTGTAATTATTTTTGTATTATTTTAGGTAAAAATATTTTTTACCAAAATATTTTATGGTTTGTAATTATTTATGAATAAATTTGGTATTTAAAGAAAATCAATGCATTAAATCAACATTTTCTATTTCGAATGTTAATAGAAAGAAAATATTTACACTATTTTTGAACATACTATGGGTGTTTTTTGTTAAGGTCAAAATATATATAGGGGAGGTTCATAGGATTGTTAGAAAACCTAAGGAGTTTTTATAAATTTTTCTATTTTTAAATCAAATTTAAGTTTATTTTAAATTAATTAAATTATATTTAAGGTTAATATTTTTTTATTAATTTTTCTTTTTATTAATCCTTATTAAATTTAATTAATTATATTAAATTTTTATTTTTAAATAGAATTTAAGTTCGTTAGTAAAAATTAATTATAAAACTAATAATTGTTAGATTGTATGATATGATTATATTAATTTATTATATAAAAAAGTTAAAATTTGAAAAGTAATTATTTTTTATATTTAAAAAAATAAAGTATAAATCTGAATTCGAGTCTATTAGGATTCGAATCCCACTACAACGTCTTAAGGATCCGCTTGGATTTTGGATCAAATTCGGATGCACATTTTCAATAATCATATTGAATTCGGATTTTTCTGAATTCGATCCAATTATAGCTCTATTCAGCATCCTTGTTATTGCAAGGAGCTCGCATGAATTAACATGTCACAAGGAGGAGAGCCCTTTGCACAGCACAGGCTGACACATAAATAGACAAAACACATGAATTAAAGGGGCGTTATGTAACATGAATCTGTAGACAAAACCATCTGATTTGGCACCCTATGATAGTATTTGTTATGGTAGCGAAAATGATAGCATTTGTTTTAGTGGTACGTTGAATTGCAATGTATGTACTTTGAATCTAATGCCATAGTAGGGGTGCAAACTGACTCGATCATGATCTTATCCCATCCTAATTTACAAATATGCTTATATTGTATTATTGAATTTTTTTATATTATTTATTTTTTAAAACGACATTTATATATATATATATATAATGAAATAATTGGAAAAAAATGCTTGTGTTTTTTTTTGTTTTTCTTTTTGAACACTTATGTTTTTTTCCTTTTAATAATTTGTTAAATTTTACAAAAATTAAACAGATCAGATCATATTTGGATATATGACATACTTAATGAATTCAGATTCAAATCGACCTTTGTGAGATCCTGTTGCTGCCAAATATGGGGCCGAGGGCAACAAAGTAAATTCATTGATGTCCGAGGCCGATGGATCCAACCTGTGAGCATGAGAAGAGCACACGTCAAAAGCCCCGTGTGTTATCCCAGGGGCAGAGGCTCCGACGGTCAAGTTAGTCAGACGCTTAAAGAGGGATCGGACTAGGCTTGAGACGAGGGCTCAGAGCTTAATCTTTAAGAGCTCAGACAAGGTCTATCGAGAGTAGGAATGCAAGAGAACAAGAGTAAGCAAGATGGGTTTACCTTGAGCTGGGCACCCCCTTTTATAGTTGACCTTTCCATAGAGTGATTGAAGGAAGTTAGAGATGGATAGCCAGGATCCCATCCGGCTAATGCCACATGGCGCAATCCGGGGCCTGCCATGTGCGCCTACATCATTGATCAGATCTTTGGATCAAATCAGATTCAAGATTTATATTATCAGTTTGGGTTCCGAGTATACCACTAATCAAATCCAATTCAATCTGTTTGCATCCCTGCCATGTAGGCATTTTGGCTTTACTAAACCTTAACTATGTTTGATTGGGCAGATAAAGTATAAAAGTTTGCATCATTATGTCATGTGCAAGTCATTTTATGTTCCTTATTTCAAGGGGTATTTCCACTTCTAGTGTCTTATGTGGTATCTAGTGCACTAGGAAAACTTTGGCTTAGGCCTGGTCATTTTCAGCCCAGCCCAGAAATTCAAAGCTTGGGCCTTTTGTTTTCAAGTCCAGTCTGCATATATTGATATATAATATTTAAATATGCCTTTTTAATGTTATATTACATGTTATATATATTAATATTATGATATGTAATGCATAATCTATATTTTATATAACATATTTTTATATAATATAAAGTAGATACTTGCTTTGGTTTTAGTGGAAGCCATAAAAATTAAATTTAATTGTATAATGCTAATTTACATCTTTACGGCATATGTCCTTAAACTAATATTATATAATGTAAAAAATAAATTCTGTAGACATATTATATGCATGTAAATAAAATATTATATTCATTCAACGTATTTTTATATAAAATTATATAATCCCAGAATCAGGCCCGATCTGGCTTGGAACTCGGGCTGGGGTGGGCTGGGCCTGAACCCCTTATATGACACTTATTACAGGTGGAAAGCCCAGCCTGGCCCATGATTACCCCTACTTTGGTTGTTTGGAACCATTTCCCAGATCACCCATGATCACCCTCTCATGATCCCTCTTCGCCACCTGGCCATTCCTGCGTGAAAACCTATTTTTTGAGAAAAAAAAATATATTATATTGCATATTATAATATGTTTTAAAATTTAGTTTGTACATTATACAATATCAAATGTTATATATGATATGTATTATAGGTGTTAAATTATAATATTTGTTTATAAACATAAAACACAATATAAAATAGGTAAATTGTTGAAATCTCCCCTAAAGTTTGGTAATTGCAAACATCTCCCTGAACTTTTTGATATAGTTGCAAGTAGGCCCATTCTGGTAGAATCTTCTAAAAAGAGAGGCATTGAAATGTCCAAAATACCCATGCAGTTACTTTTGGCTAAAATATTTATTTTGTAAATTTTCTCTTCATATGAATCACTATCTCAAATCCTGTCAATCTCTTTTTCTGAAATTGATTTATTTTCCAAATTTTCCCTTCATGTCAACCACAAGGTAAAGCTGCAACTTTAACGTTGTGTTTGGTTTGAAGGAAAAAGTAGGGAGAGGAACTTTACAATCTTGTATAGGTTTTCCTTCCTTTCCTTACCTTTTCCTTTAAACCAAACATAGTTAAACACTCTTTTTTTTTTTTTTTTGTTCATAAAGTCTGTATTGTTTTTATCATAGAAACTAGTTTCAATAGAACCTTTATGGGTATTTTGGACATTTTCATGGCTATTGTTAGAGGATTTTAATATAGGAGGTTTATTTGCAATTGTATCAGAAAGTTCAAGGGAGGTGATTGCAATTATTAAACTTCAAGGGAGATTTAAGGAATGGTCAAAAACTTCAGGGGGAGCTTTTAACAATTTACCCTATAAAATAACATGTTATACAAACATTATAACATATTATCTATAAGGGTGAGCGTGCCCAAAACCCACCCCAACAAATAAAAAACTAGGTTGGTAATTTGCAAAATTTTGGTTTCAAACTTTAAATCAGGGCGACTGACACAATATATAAAAAACTAACAAGGACCCATTTGATGGTGGGCTTTGTTAAGCGAAATTTAAACAACAGAAATACATAACAATATACAATTGTTTTATATTTTAATTTTTTAAATAATTAATAATTATTTATATTTTATACTACTTTTAATAATTATTTACAATACAAAAATAACAATAATTAATTTCATCTAGGAATGTTCATCAAATTGATGAAACCGACCAACCTGACCCAACTTGACCCAAGTTGGTTGGTTTTCTAGTATTTCCAATCGGCTTTGGTTCAACAATTTTCCAACTTAATCAAGTTGGGTTAATTTTGGTTTGGCCATTTGTAAACTGACCAAAAGCAAACCAACCCGACCATAGATATATATTAATATTTTATATTTTAAATATATATATATTTTTTTTAATATGGGAAGTGGGAAAATTCTCATATTTCTTAGTAAAAAATACTTTATATCATAAATTTATTTTTTAATAATACAATTGTAATGTTTAAGTTTAAATTTTAATTTAATTTTAGTTTTTTAAGTTTAAATCTTTTGAACCAACCGATTAAACCGAAGATCGACCCAAACTGATACAACACAAGTTACTCGATTTTCACTAATTATCATTAGTTTCGGTTGGCCCACTCCCCAACTAACTAGGTCGATTTGATTGGCAAAACAACCTCCAACCAAATTGAACTGACCTGTGGACACTCCTTCAGATTAGTTAATAGTCTAATTTCTAAAAAATAACAATAGTTTAATCTCCAAATAATTGTTGAAAATTTATAGCAAAAGTACAAAATTATTGAAAATAAATAACTAATGAAAATACAATAAATAACTAATAAAAATACAACAAATACAGAAAATATATTAAACTAGTCAATAAATAGTTGAATCTCTAATAAATATTAATCAACAAATTATAAAAAAGACATAAGTACTAAAAATAAATTGATAACAAAAATACAATAAATTAAATTTAAAAAGTTAAACAACAGTAGTTTAATCTTTTATAATTATTTAAAATTTTCTGTTAAATAATAAAACAAAAATAGATTTATACATAATTATTGAAAATATATTTATAAAAAAACACAATAAATAATTAATGGAAATAAAATAAATATTAATTTTAGTATATATAAATATATAATTAATATAGATCAAGATTGTAAAATTATTATTAATAAAGATTTTTTTGAAAGTTTTTTCTAGAATTATTAATTTATATAAATGTAAATTGTTATTTACAATATTATTTAGTTATTTAAATAATAGCATTATTTAATTTTTTAAAATATTAATTGTTTATCGAATTTAATAATCCATAAAATTATAATTTATAGTATTATTACATAATTTTGTTAATTTATCTATTTAAAATTTAGTTATGTCAAACATTTCATTATTGAAAATATTTAGTTATTTAAATATATAAATAATATGTAAATTATTTTAAATTTTTCTTTATTTGAATTATATTTATTTAAAAGTTATTATGTAATATTAAATATTTTTTTATATAATTATTTACCTATTTTTTATGTTTTTATTTAAGATATTTAGTTATTGAAATATTTAAATAATATTCTGTTTTTAATGTTAGCTTTTTATTATTTGAATAGCATTCAAATTGAATAATTCATAAAATTACAATTTATTTTGTTATAATATTTAAATAATTTTTAATTTTTTTTAATTCAAACTTTCTTTAGATTGATATAGATAAAAAAGTGGGGGAGAGGATAAATTGGAATTAGAAATAATTTAGGAGATAAATAAGAATTAGAGATAACTTAGGAGAAACTAGGGGATAGTGCTGCCTGATGAGGGATAATTTGGCTGACCAACCACAAGGAGACATGTGGTGAGCCCGAAATGTCTAACAACACCTCAACACCATGTGACATAGGATCGAGATGACATGAAACGATCAAGTTTAGTTTGAATCCCGACCTATGAGAGGTTAGCGGGTTGCTCCTCGACTTGGTAGCGAACACCACCTCGCGAAGACAAGTCAAGGACCATGGAGGTCAGTGTTATCTCCCCGATCTTGGCTGATATAGACTTGAGTAGTGAGTAGGACTTCCGGGGTACTGTCCTACCAACCTACGTGGTGGAATACCCTTATTTGGAACAACACACCTATCATCTTTGAGCCCCGTGGTGGCATGTTGCCTACCTAGTACACGTATCTCTGATTCTCTAGTTCCCGCACGACTCATGGAGTTTGGATATGGATCATTGCCATCGTAGAGGAAACATACTTCGAAGATAATAGACCGATAAGGCCAGTCGTTCCCTAGTATCTCAGACATAGAACATGGACTCTGTTGCCTATAAAAGGACCTCCCTATTCCACCAAAAGGTACACGAAATCTATGCAAATTACTGATTTTCTGCTCTTAAGCTCTTTATTCTCATCATTCTCATTGCCGACTTAAGCATCAGAGTGCCCAACCTGAGATCAGCACCCCAAGTACTCTGATTCTTCCTTTCTTGTCATTCGGTGGATTGACCACATCAGCCCATCTGTCCGATTTATCCTCTAGCAGGGAGATCAACAGATTCATGCTACAACAGTGCCACATGGCTAGACATTAGAAAAGCAAATCCCTCTTTCTTTATCTATTGGTTGTTGGAGATAATTTAGCATATATTGTTTCCTTATTGGTTTAATGGGTAATTATGTGAAATAAAAAAATAAATAATTCAGAAAAAAAAATTAGGAAGAGGGGTTTGGAGTAAGGAGATGCATGGTGGCATGGACAACCTTGCTTTATATATATAAATAGATATTGGTTTGAGTTTTTTAGAATTTCGTTGAAAATTTTGGCATTTTGGCTATAATATAATTATACTACAAAATATGCAAATATTTATAAAATAGTTAAGATATAAGGAAAATCCATAAAATTTTGAAAAAAAAAACAAAGGAAAGGTTGGAAACCCCTCAAACGCCTGAAATGTCCAAAATATAAAACTATCTGATAATAGTATAGCACAATAGCCTTATGGTACTTAAGCTGCATTTGGCACTCCTTAATAATTTAAGGACTTATCTCCTTTTTGCAGTTAAAAATTCACTGCTCACCAGGGGCATTTTAAGTGTAGAAAGGAGACAAATCCTTAAAATAAGAAATGCCAAAATGCAGCCTAAAGTACTTACCAGTAAAGTAAACTAAGTACAGAAAAAGAGCATTACTCCCCACCTTTTCTAGAAACAGTTTTGATTTACTTGGAATTTGAAGCATTAAAAGCATATATAGCTGTCCCTATGTTCGTGGTGCAACTTGTACTAATATAAACATCTCTTGTGTGAAGTTATGAACCAACCAAAAAGAAAATAAGGTCTTTGTTGGTACCTTATAAGCTTCGGTATAGCTTGGGAAAGGAATAAAAAAAGTTCCTCTAGGGATGAAGAGAGGTCTATGGTATAAGGGACTTAAACCTTCCCTACACTGATGGAAAATCAGAATTCGTAACATAGGGACTATCTTTTATCCAACGAAATACAACCTAAAGTTATATTTAAGTGTCTACGTACCAACAATCTTAATGTCTTGCTTGCCCAGCTTGGAGTAGGCATATAGTAGTTTCCCTATTATTATTATTATTATTGAAAATATATAATTTAAATTATTATTATTATTATTATTATTGAAAATATATAATTTAAATTATTATTATTATTATTATTATTGAAAATATATAATTTAAATTATTATTATTATTATTATTATTGAAAATATATAATTTAACTGTATGGGGTTTGTCACTTCCAGGCCCACATAAAGGAGGAGGGTTGACGTTTATCACTATTTTTGCCAAATTCTTATGGTTATGGATCTTGATTTTTTTTAACTTACATTGAACAGAACAGAATGGCAAAGCATGATTCATGTAGCCATTCTTTTAAAAGGCTTAAGCCTTGAGGCAAGATGCACAATTTTGTCTCAAGGCTTTTGCCAGAATGAGGCATAAGCCTCAAATATGAATGATTACATAGTGATTTAATGCAATATATATATATATATATATATATGTGTGTGTGTGTATTTACAATTTAAAACATATAGAAAAAAGACTTCAATAATTATAAACCAAATAAAAACGTAAAAAAAAATAAAAATAAACAATAAGGCAAATAAAATTCTATTAGTTTTTCTTAGTGTTTTAAGAGAGTTCAATGCAAAAAGGACTAATTAAGTTCTTAGTTTTTTTTGAGTACATCAAGTGAGGTTTTTCTTATTTTTCTAATTGTAATGCCTCAAGTTTGTTATTTTTCATATTTCTTGTACTTATGGATTTTTCTAAATTGTTTTTTACATGAAATGTAAAATGTTTATAATTGTTAGTTGATTAATTATTATTTTATTTAATGCTTAAATGTTAAAACTTATTGCTTATAAACTTCTAGTTTATGGATTTGCATACTTTCTATCATTTTAGTTTGTTATATTATATGTTGTTTTCATCAATTTACAAACTTAAATTAATTTTTTCCTTAAACGTTGAGGCTTATGCCTTGCAACGCCATAAGGCTTACACTTCACCTGTTTGGGCCATTACGCCTCAACTACGCCTTTAGTCTTTTAAAACCTTGCATAGACCACACATAGTCGGGACATGGCTATTGGACAGTATAATCTAGGGTAAAAGACTTAAACATGTCTTGAGTTTTTCAATTAGACTTCAATATACCTTGTGAACTCACTCACTAGACTTAAACATACCCTCCCATCACATGTGAACTCATTTAATTTGTTTTAAATTCTATTTTGCCCTTTAATAGATGAGAGCTTTGATCATCTACTCAGCATGGAGAGAAGAGAGATCTCCTCCCATTGTCCCTACCCAGAAAGAAAGGAGATGCAATGTGGAGAATTCTGAAGATGAGAGGTGCTGCACAAAAGAATGATCCCTCAAGAAGAAAGCCACCAAAAAAAAATCATTCAACCAACAGGAGCCAAAGATACAGAAGGAAGAAAAGAAGAAACAGAAAACTAACGAGATAAAAAGAAAGAAAAAGAGAAAAACCTAAAGCAAAGACTAATACTAAAATTTACCCTACGGAAGATCATAATTGGAATTACTGGTACATAATCAGATCACTTTTTAAAGAATCTTGAATGCAATCCAGTAGAGACCAGAACAAAGTTTTTTGACTTTTCAGCCCAGCTGAGGCTAAAATATGGGCAGGCATGTTTAACATTGAGAAAATAATATAAATGGGGAAGTTTGTTGAAGAGAATATGGAATAGATACCATATTGGAGGAATTTAAATTTGAAGAGCTTGAAGAAGTTTTGCAAGATTACCCTAAGGTTACCATGGAATTGATAAAGAGTGGAGGCATCGGTTCATTTTGAAAATTTGAAAGAAAATGAAGGGTAGAAGAATCACAAGGTATGCTTAAATCCGTTATAAAAACTCAGGGTATGAAAAACCAGGGTATATTTAAGTCTTTTACCCTATAATCTATTTGAAAGTAATCTTTACATTATATTTCCAATCCCCAGGACATAAAGAAATTGTATTAGAATTTGCCACATTGAACTGGAGGGACAAAATTGATCATGAACTGCCACTTCAGCCACCATGTGTTCCAAGAATTCTGTAAACAGGATCTGATTCGTACTTTCTTTTCTTTTTCTCTCTAAACATAAAGCAGACTCTCAAAACATATTAACATGTAACGGTAAGAAAGAAAACCTCTTCTGATCACGCAAACCCCTGAAATTATTATTGTCATTATAAGCAAGTGCTAACATTCCATTAAAATTACATCAAGCCAAATAAATGTTCCTTCAAGTTCAATTTATATAATAGAAAAATCGAAGTACAAAAGTTATCAGTGAAAAAAATCAAATGGAAATTTGTATGCAAAAATATATTTAAAAACTTTCTCACTGATCATATAAATACTGCTTTAGGATCCCTTTAATTGGAAAGTGACCCCATAGTTTGACTAAATTTGAGGATGAAGTCCAATGCTTCAAGAACTGCATGATTTTTCTATCTTAATTTTCTTTGAGACTTGCAATATTTGATGTTTATGATGGCAAAACCTCTTTGGCATGTGCTTCTGGGTGTTGTTTTGGTCAATCAATTATAATCCTAGTTCCTAACAACATACAAGACTAGTAAACAATTTCAGAATCATTTATTAGATTGATATACAAATAGACCACTGTTAATGAAACAATAATGGCCTGAAGGCTGAATCTATGGTATTAGATTATGGCAACTAGTATCACAAGGATATGGGCAATCGATCTCCTTGGTGACCTTTCGTTCAAAGTACCAGTCACCAACTGCCTCTGCAATTGTCTGTATATAGTAAAGCAGTCATTACAGTAAAAACTTCAAAAGTTTCTAGGTACAATGTTAAGAAAAATTGCCTGAAGCTTGACAAGTACTTAAAACATTCTTAATTCATGGAATTTAGCAGTTGGATGGCACATCACAAGCAAAAACAAAACATAAACCATCAGAACATTGTAAACAGGTACAGAAAGAACTTAGTACCTTATTGTGCATCCTTGGAGATTCAGCAGCAAACCATGTATCTTGTGATTCACTCTGGCAATGAGCGAAACATGAGTTTATAAATGTCCCTCCTGTTCTCGAGTATTTAAGAAAGAATCTCAAAGCTGCAAGCATTTCACCTCTGAATCCTGTATGAAAATAAAGTTAAAGAACTGTAATGAAAACTCCTCTAACAACTTCTTTAATCAAATGAAGGCCAGAATTCTTTAAAAGGGTAAAAGAAACGACCTTGCAAGATGGAAATCTGGTTTTGATTACATGATGCTGGATTCAGTTTGCATCGGTTCCAATGCCCTCGTAAATCAGCAGAAGGTGGGACCAATATATGATGAAACTGTTGGCGTAAAATGTCTTACATTCTTTACAAACTGTAGGAAATAAAATGGACATCTCATATCTATTGTTAAAAATTTAACCAGGCATATAATTCTTACTTGAAACACATCGTATGCTGAATTTAAAATAAAAAATGGTGTTTTGATGTATGCCAATGTGTATTGAGGAAAGAAACACTGCAGAAGGACAAAAAACAATTCAGAACAAGGGAAACAAAACAATGATATATTGAATAGTTCAATCATTTTAGAAGTTTCATAGAATTTGTACTTGATTTGGATAATAATGAGAACTGGTGCAGTTTGCATCTAGATTTTGTTCCGCTCCCTGTAACATAGACTTCTTATGTATGAGCTGGAAGTACAGTAATACATTGAAGATGGAGAATGGATTTTCAAAACAGAAGAAAAAAAAAGCTTGTGGTTTAGTCTAAAGGGATTGATGTTAGCCAATCCACCTTACAAGTTCCACTACAATGCACAGATTTCTGTAAAACCATTGGTAAAATAAACTTTTATTTCAACTCTCCTACTAAACCTCTATTATCTTAGTGTAGGAGAGAATCCAAGGTATTGACTTGCAATTGTTTCTGTGGTATACTCCATTGATCTTACAAAATGGCTGGATGTATTTTAAACTTGTTTAATATCCTTCTTTCTTCTTTCCTTTTTATAAACAATTTAACGAGTTAAATTACAAACTCAGAATACAATCAGATTATTCTGTCTTGGAAATAAAATCAAACAGAAAGTGAACTGGGAGGAGGGACACAGCAAACATCCAACCATTGCCTAGAAAAATTGGCCAAGGTCAGACATGGTGGGAATGAAATATCTAAAACCCCTGCCTATCCAATACAACATGGCTATGCTTGGTTTGCAATGGATTAGAATTATGAAATGTATTAGAATTAAGTAAACCACATTATGAAACTCCAATTCAAAATCTGTTACTTAAATTTAAACCGGAAATGGCCTATGTTAGTAGGCAAAATCTATTTCTTTCAGTTTCAGCTTATAACTTAAAACACCTGAATGGGTCACAGAACATAATTTTACTCGGATCACAATGACAAGGAACAGTGCAAGTGCTCAAGAACAAGGGTTAAAGGCGTACCTGTAGAACAACAAGCTTATCAAAAAATGACCTCATAGTGCGGTTCAAACTTATGCCTTCCCTATAAAAGAATCATGACTTCAATTCAGAAACAGTTCACAACAAGCTCTGCATGAAATTGAGATGCAGTCTAATTCAAAATATTTTCATTTTGTAAGCTGAGAGAGTGGGGGCAAATGGCAAAGGGAAACAATTACGCATCAAGAAAGAATCCAGCATCACTCAGGCATTTCACACTTGTGTTACTTGGCAGAAGCTGAGTGAAATTGTCACAATGTAAGAAGGCTGCTAGACCCCCAGCTGAGCAACCAGATAGCAGAGCCTAGAGAACAAACACATTAGCATTGGAACATGCTGAATCATGCTAATGTCCTATTAAAAGAGGTGAGATACGTTATGTGGTACCTTATCTGCGCGATTCAACCCTTTAGGGAGAAGATCAAGAATGATGGCACGCCAGATTCTTTGCCCCCTAAAATAAAGTGATACCGTCTGTTGGTTTCACACAAGAAACAGAAACACATTCAGCTAGTAGCTACCGAGGTTGTTGAATTCTTGGAGTCTAATTGTTCTGTTTAGTAAAATTAGGAATAATATGGTGCTTTGTATAATGATGATGATAATTATGGTGACGTTACCTATTTATGTTAAAAATTTGTTTAGGCTCAGTTTGGAAGAAATACAAATACAAATATATATTAAATAATACAAAATACAAGGTTTTGCCCTGTATTTGTACTCCTTCCAAATGACGTTTTAGATTAAGTTTGGGAAGAATGCAAATATAAATATTTTCAGTATAAATACAATGTATAGATTTTAAAAATACAAATACGGACCTTATAAATTTTAAAAACTTATTTACCAGGACAGGATAAGTTTGTCTGAAAAATAAATGTAGTTACCCACACAAGTAAAAAAGGAATGGGACTAAGTTGCATTTTGTAAGTGTGCTTTTGTACTATTTAGTTGCAGTCTTTATAAGGGTTAGTTAGGAAGGAATACAAATATAAATATATAGAGTGCAAAACTTGTGTATATATATATTTGTATTTATATTTCTTTCAATGTCTTGAAAAAAATGCAAATACAAATATATAGTATAAATATATACAAAATAATATACGTGCAAAACCTTGGACAGGGCAGAGTTGAGGAGAGGGAGGGGGGCGGAAATGGCATCGCCAATCATAGTGGAGCTTCAAAGATGTTCTTCATCGACGGTGATGCGGTGCCTTACGGGTTAGTCTTTAGCCTGGGCTAAACCTAAACGATGAGATTACTGGTGGTGCCTTTTATATGGATTTGGTGCATGTTGGTGGTTACCCGACACTATTCTATATCAAAAAGAAAAAAAAATGACACTAGTCAGAAAGCAGAACTGATGTGATGACCTTTTATTAAACAATGTTAGTGAATCTCACACCGTTGAAATTAGTGGGACCTGGTCAGACTTTGTTGACCCGGTTACCCCTGTCTTTTTCTGTGGTGTCAGATTCACGATGATCCAAGGGAGCAGATGTTCTTCACTAAAAAAAAGTGGGATTAGATCGGAAGAAAAGACAAGTATTAAAATACTTACAAAAACAAAAAAAAGACAAGTACTAAAATAGTTAGCAGTAGGGTAACCGGTACGGTAATAGAAAAGGATTTGCAGGGGTGTTTCGGTAAATATAAAAAGTAGTATTTAACTATTTACTAGCTGTTAGTCTGTTAGACTGTTACTCACCCCGTTGTCGAACTTGGAGTCCCCAGCAAACGAGGCCCCGTCGCAGTAACGAATCTTTACGCGATTCCAATTGTAGAAATCTGCTCCAAATGGTGACATAATCATCATTTCGTTACTAATCAGATTACACATAATACATTTATAGTGTAGGCAATGCCACATATATGGACGAATAGCTAAGCATCAGATTCCGAATCACCTGCCAACAAATACGTTCCACCCCCTACCAACATTATCTCATATAGGGCGGGGTCCACTTCTATGATCGATCTTAATCTCACGGTGAGATGTGCGGTGTCAGAGGGTTAAAACGTATTTTAATAGCAGAACAGACGTCGGGTGAATCACAATCACAAGTCTTTTTATACCTTCAAGGACTAGACAAGCGGCATTTAGGCTAAAAATTTGAGTCGGGATCTCCTAAAGCAAAAGCTGTATGAATACCCTGAAACACAGCATCAAGCCCCATATTCTCTCGGGATATCCATTATTTTTGCTTTCTGGAAATCCGGTCACCAAAAATTGCCGTTCTCTGATTCAGATCTCGCTGCCGTCTAATCAATGGAGACCGGAGCTCCGTCCAATCAAAGGTCGTTGGTATCATTTCCGTTTTTTTTCAATCATACCTTGAAGTTTATGAAAATAGTTTCGGAATTTGATGTCAATTATGGCTCATTAAATCGGAATTTGCTGCTTACATAGCGCATCTCACTCCGACCTTACAGTCCTATCCACCATGTATTGAGAATATAGGCAAAAAGATCAAAAATATTATTTTCATTGCAAGAAATCTCAAAATAACATTATACTTGGGAGAATAACTCTAATACCAAACACTACCTTAGAGGGAGCTTGGATCTCCTGCAATTAAAAACTCTAAGCAAATAAATAGCATAAAGCTGCACATTAAGAACATCTCTTATACATGTACATTAAATTTATAGGAAATGTTCCCAAAATGCAACTGGATTCCCATGATTTAAGAGTGTGTGCGTTTTGCTTGCATGAAATCTCATTGCCATTAGAGGTGGCAATGGTATTGGTGTAATATGAGGGCTCTAACAATAGCAGGGATGATGGTCTTGTGGCTATGGCTTATGGTGAAATAATGGAACTTGTTAGAAAGATGGGTTTAAACATTCATTATTCTCCATTTGAAGTGTAGTGGACTTTTATTTATTTTTATATTCTTTCTAGATCTAAAAGTTAATGTTAATCAATTAAATACAATTACAAATAAAAAAAAAAACAAATTATCGATTCCCCACTTCCCAAATTTATCATTTTTTGTAACATTGACAGGTGGAGGAATCTAACACAATTTAAGGGGGTATGTGGGTGATAAATGGGGGGTTTTGCAAAATAAAATAAAAAATATATATGAAGTGGGGTAGACTATAATTCTTATTAAAAAACAGGAATACATCAATAAGGTCAATACCTTGTTAGAAAATTTATACTTCTTAAAAATATTAGATTAGATGAAACCGACAATGAGGTAGGTTCGTTAACAACTAATAGATTAAAATTCCAAACTCCTATCCTATATCTTGCATCTATAGTATTTTTACCTTAGTGGATTTTTTTCCCATTTAATAAAGTATGGAATTTTGGGTTATTAATTGGTGGAATTTAGGCAATTCAAGGCCACATTGGCTTTTCGGTAAGTTATTTACCCATGCAAATGCAATTATCTAGGTAAGTTTTTCCTAGGAAACACTTATCCGGGTAAGTGCATTTACATGTTCTTTTATTTCTCAGGTAATAAAGGCAATGACCATTTTATCCATAAAAGTCCATTATTAAAAGGGGCATTTTTGTCCCATTAAAGTGCTGGGAACTTTCCCCTAGGTGGAAAAGTTATAACCTACCTAGGAGATGGGGGTAAGTGATACCTAGGAAAATAAACTTTTCGTGGTCCCCACATAAATATGGAAAAAGAACAAGGGGTTCTTGGTCAATAGAAACAAAAATCCCATTGACCAACTTTCCCCCCTCTCAAAATCTCAGAAAAGAACACCCCCCAAATTCCAACCTAAACCAAGAAAAAACTTTTGCTCCAAATATGAAATGATTTCACAATTCAATGGGGTTGGTGGGTTGAAGGCCATGTTAAGGTCAAGAATGACAAATGCGAATCCATTTAAACTTCAATTTAGGTTAGAGTTAAGGATTTGGGAAAGATAAAATGGTAAAAAGATGAGACTTTGTTTTCTTTTTTTCAGTATTTCTTTACATGTTTCAACCCAATGATTGGGTTACCTAAGAAAAAACTCAATGATTAGGTCTAAAGATTGAAATATAGGTAAATTTCTTAAGCACCCTTAAGTTTTAGGAAATTAACTTACTCTACCCCTACTGTTTAGAAATTACCTTAAAGTGCCCCCTAAATTTCTAATAATTGAATTATGAGAACTCTGAGCTGGTTCAAGGCCTAAATACAAAACCTATGTCCAAGCTTAGAATTTCTTGGCCATCCTGAAAATGATCACCCTTCCCCTACCCGCACCCCACACTTTTTATCTATATAATCCTCCTTCAATATTGGTTTTTATAGTTAATATAATCTTTATTTTACCCAAATAAGGGTAAATTACAGATAGCCATCCTATAATCAAGGGATAGCAAAACTTAGCTTCCCTACTTTGTTATGTGACAAAATACCCTAAACTTCCGGCACTTTGCCTTTGCTGCTAGCATTCAGCCAATTACCTTCATAGAACATTTCTTTTCAAACATTTCCAAAATCCAAAACTAGCCTTGTGTTATTTTAAGCGACTATTTGCACTAACATTGACATGTTTCTCACATCATGATCAAATTCATCAAGAACTTGAGAACAACTTTGTGCTTTCGTATGATTATTTTCATCATTTTAGCATTTGTGGTTGTCAATTCATAGAATCTCAAATGAATGCTTTGGAATTTTTCCTCCACTAACACTTGAGGCAAATATCGCAAAGTAAAAAAAAAGACTGCATTTTGTGTTAATAGATGTTTGGTGGTGTGGATGTTTTTTATTTTCATTTAAAAAATGTCATGCCAATGTCATGTAGTCATTTTGAGCAATTTCTTATTTGGTCCAAAGCTAAAATTAGTTGTATTGCCCTTACGTTACTTTCTATGAAGCCGACATTTTTATGTTTCTTGCTTTAGGTGTGTTTTCATCTTTTATATTCTACGCTGCAGCTATGTGTCTTTAAATACAATAAACAAATGAAATGAGCACTAGGATCTCTACACAATTCACCTGCTGTCAGACTTTTTAAATTAAAAAACATAACCTTCAGTTTTACCCCTCACTACAATTTCTCTATCTATAACATACCCAAAGTGTCCATCTCGTTGAACTTCATCTCCTTTTTCAAATCTTACATGTGCAAAGAGTGAATTTGATTAATGTCCGATGTTTGATCATGATACGCCACATGATCAACACCGGGGACCACCAGAACCGGAAAAAGAATAGAATAAACAAATTAAGTGGAGTGGAGCTGTGGAGCTGGGGACCACCAGAGCCCTAATTGTCTAATTCACATTGTCTGTCCCTTTGGTGTGGAAAATTTTCTGTACTGGATCAATAGAAATTTGCTGCATCACTGCATCAGCCTATTTTTCAAGTCTAAATCACCTGCCAATAAAATACATTGCAACCCCCTACGCATAGTGATAGGTTGAACACTTGAACTTGTTTTGTTGGCAGAAAATCCCAATTCCTGTTTTCCCCATTTCAAAACTAAAATGATTTTACCATGTGGCACATTATTATTGTCTGGTACAGTAATTTTTCTGTACCAAGGGAACAGAAGATGTGAACTCATAAGCAACCCGCTTCCATCGATCCACATCGAGCGGAATATGCAATAAACGTGATAACAAACGTTTGTAAGTTGTAACACACCCGATCAAAAAATAAAGACGCCAGTTGCTATCTGACAATAGTTCAAAGCGCTGACGTGTTGATTTTTAACCAAGTCTGTGTTACACATTGTTTCTAGTAGTTCCGGAGTCAGCAAATGAACGGCTTTGATTTATATGAGATCAGGTAGGAAAAAAAGATCAGTACCCGGATTTAAGGACGCGTTGTTGCTCAGGATACCGGAGAAGACTGCCCACCTATTCATGTACTTGGTAGATCCTCGTCGACTTCTGGCTCGCTCTAAGCATGATTCTACATCATTACACCACCCGCCACCCTGTATTCACGAAGCAAGCTTAATCATGCATCATTAGAAAATTTAACGTATGATTGATTACGTAACGCATTAAACCAGCTCGTCGCTCGATCTTGAGCGTCAGATCTCTGGTCCAGAAAGCTTGACTTCATGGAACGGATGGGTAATGTCAGTCAGGCGTTCTTTTTCTTTTTTTGTATTTGCTGGAGAAGGCTGAGACCCAATCAGAGATGGGGTCATCGTCATCAACTGATAGAGATCGAGATCGGCCAGCCAACCACCGGTCCCAGCCATTGTCGAGTAAAGAATAAAGAGTAAAGAGAAACCAGCTAGGCCAGCCAACCACCGGTCCCAGCCATTTTGAGTCCATGCCAAATAATTCAAACAGGGTCTGCAGTCTGAGACCGAATCAGAGATGAGGTCATCGTCATCAATCGATAGAGATCGAGATCGTTTGACCATGAGCCGATCTAGGTCTGCAGTCTGCATCTGCACATATGCAGAGAACCTTTAAAACCTAAACAGCTAAACTATTGTTCCAGCGCCAGAGGTGGGCCTCTGTTGATTTCTGTCCGATTGTTTTAGAAAAATGCGCCTTCACGATAATAGTAATCCCTTTTACCTCGAATTGTAAAAGCCAGTTACGTGCCCCAGAACCGAATCCTCTGTGAAGATGATATGCAGGCAAACTTCCGTCCAGACAAACTGAAGAAGAAAAAGTAAGAGAGACGGTCAAAAGTTTGTAAAACGAAATCTAGATCTACGAGATTAGATTAAAGTTACAGGAAAAAGAAAAGGAAATGAAAAAAGAAAAACCGGAAGCTATTGAGTAGTTTCTGTCGAAGTCTTGCCTGCGCCTTGAGCTTTCGCGTTTGGAACGAAGGTCATGTTCACCAGAAGGAACTTCTCCGGCACCGAGTAAACAATCCAGGGCGCGCATGTTAGCAAGACAATGCATATAGCGAAGATATTGGTTCTGGTTTTGCATGACTTCATTTTCGTACTGATCGGTGAGGATTCAGCTTGCAGACGAGGTCAGAAACAAGGAAAGCAATAAATGAATCTCCAATGGTTGGTTCTTCTTCTTGGTATTCTTCAATGAGAGTTTAATATGAGAATAAATGATTGGAATTTTTTTTTAGGATAGAAAGCTTTAAATGTATTTATGACATTATTCCTCTAAAATCTGGAATAAGAAAACAGACTCAACTTCAAGATAACGCACACGCAACGGAAAAAAAAAGGAAAGATTTCCTTTACTCTTATCGGCAAATCGGTTATTTCTTTCCTGAGGAGCTAGAAGAATCGGTTAAATGAGCATCGAAAAATTATTCAGGAAATAGTTATTCCTTGCCGGAAAATTTCAGTATCAGAGAATGTAGAAAAGCAAAGATACGTTGCAATTTAATGGCGATTTCGAAGGCTGTAATTTGAACAAAGAATACGGAAAATACTCTTGCTTCAAAGAAAATTGAGCCAGATGCACGAGTATTCAGGCTCATTTGTAAGAAAACATATACAAAACCCCCCAAAAAAAACTTGAAATTTTATTTCCGTGAGTTATAAAGTAAAAAAACTAAGTGATTTTGGATTAAAATTTGAGAGCGGAATAGAGATTTTGTTCGGATTAAAAGCGTATACTGTATAGCGTCTGAGAAAATTCTGACAGGAAGAAAGGGAATTGAGGTTTCGGCGCGGTGCGAAAATAATTGAAAAATCTAAATTAAATTCAATGGTTTGAGTGATTTTGGATTGAGTGATCTGCTACAGTAACTATGCTACGGTCGAGAGAAAGAGGAAGCGAGACACGAAAGCTACGATGGGATATCTTTACCGAAAGAAAAGAAGCAAAACTATAATAGGGCATCTGGGCAGGGGGGAGAAGGAAAGTCCAGATTTGGTGAGTTTGCAAAATTATACGAGCTCCGCTTCGGTCGCGGATGTGTCTCTGTTTTCTCGATTTTCTAACTGTATTATTTTATTGTTTTTTAAAGGAATTAGGAAGTCCTTGGAGCAAGCTGCGAAGGAATTTGTAAACGAACCAAAAGATAACCCAATCTTCTTACTCACCTTCGATGGGTAAGAAGGGGTATATTGGTAATTTTAATCATATTTGTTTTTTTTTTTTACAAAATATAGGGCAAACCCTCAAAAGATACACATTTGGCATATCAGAGATCCATCGATATAATACAGTTTTGATCCATCGATATAATTTATTGTTTTGATTATTATTGGTTTAATATCAGTTTTATTACTCGACACGGCCTGATATATGTCGGCGATCCATCTAAAATTGGTCAAACCCTCAAAAGATGTACTTTTATCTTACTTTTAAATTGTTATTTATAAAAAATACTAAAAATTAGGATTTGCGGCAAAATAAGAATCTCTTTTGCAAAAAATAACACAGATAACCTTAATTGGACAACCGAACACAAAATTATGACTTTTGAAAGCTTTCAATAGATCAAGCAGATCGAATAATTTTTTATAAATTAATGATTTTCTTGTCAATTTATAGAACTGAACGATGACCATCCGGGTCAATAACGAGACCCGATCTGTTTCTCACACTTAGCGCCTCACAGGCGCTTCACACGCACATTCTATTATGCATAGAAAACATCTCTCGTATTTATTAATTATTATTTATAGGAGATATTTCTAATACATGGTGGATGTACCTGAAGAACAGATCCCGTCACGTCAACAACAAATTTAAAAAATCTGTTTTATAATTATTTTGCGCAGGCGGAGGGTGAGGGTTGGGACCATTAGTGGAGATCGGCTTCTATCAGGACAAATCTATGTTTATACCGTTAACAGTTTTTTTCACTCTTGTATTGCAAATATTTCCTCATAAAATAAAGCAATATAGAGATATTAATGCAAGGCAATAAAAGGTGATCAAACTGGCTTTGCCCTGACTGAAGGGTTGATACGCGCATCAAGCGGTTGGAGGAAAAAAAACAGCCTTCTCTTAGTATTTTGTAAAGTTTGTATAAAAAACTTTAGGGTAAACTACAAAGACCACCCCTGGGGACTGTGACAAAGACCCCTGTACTTGTTTTTCAACAAAGACTTCCCTTATACTATGGCCGTGAGATAAAGACCTCCTTTCGTTAGTGTTCCGTTCAAATCCGTCATTGCAATATTTTTTAATCCTTATATTACTCTTCTGAGAAAAAAATACTGTTCATCTTCCCCGACCTCACCTCACAGTACACGAGCGATGATAGATGTTGCAGTGGTGGCGGACTTCCGAAGTCCTCCCTCGCCTGTTGGTGATGACGATCTCATCCATTCAAAAAACATAACGTCGGTGACGCGAAATGGAAATCAGAGTCCAGAGGTATTCCGAAAATTTGTCTTAATTTCGTTTCTCTCTCAATAGTCTGATCAGAATGGCTCAACAATTCGTGAAATCTGTCAAAGATGGCTTGAAGCTCGCAAAGCGAATATACTTTGGAAATGATCGTTCCGTTTCACCTCCAAGGCCAGTCGCAATGGAGAAATCTTCCCACACGCTTCTTCAGACTTCTCCGATGCTTTACGCGATGGTCTCTGATCCTGTAATTATTGATAATCCGGATATTCTGAGCTACCAGCCTGAGATTTACATTCTTCTGTATTTGATTTCATGAGAAGAAGTGGAAAGAGATGGATAGAAACAGAGAAGCAAGGAGTCCTTAGCGGCGACGAATGGATTGTCGAGAAGGAGACAAAGGACCAGCAGTCTGAGGGATTCACCTGGTTCGGATTTCTCAGATCCGTTTTTAGTACTGTTTCTCACCAATTTTATTCATTTTTCCTCTGATCTTGATGATGTTTTCTTTCCTTTGTTGATTTTACAGAGGAAGATGGGTCAATGGAATTGCAGGAAACGACGAGGTTACGAGATCGAGTAAATAAGAAAGATAGAGATCGAGATCGGTCGAGTCGGAACAAGAGAAGAAGGGGAGATAGATTGATGCATGGGAGTAATCGGGAGGAAGGTGGAGAAGAATGTACCGAAGAAAGCGTTGACGATGATGAGGACGAAGACGCCGGTGCGGTTCGGATGCTTCCCCCGAATCCTCCATCGTCCTCTCTGTCGAATCATCATCATCATAGGAAGAGCTTTCCGCCTGCTAAGGTTGTTAGGGTGGCCCCGACGTGGAAGGTCCCTGATGAGATGTCGGTACCGAGAAAAGCTCGGTCAGGTAGAGAAAGAGACGAGGATGGAGCTTACGAGAAGTTTGATGTTCTATTATGTTCTTTTTGTATGGATATTAACAGGAAATTTTCATATCTTTTGTTTTCGCAGCTTCGGCTAAAGGTCACATGAATGTTGACCTCAAGTGGAGGTGGTAGTGGTGGGGCAGGAGGAGGAGGAGAAGGTGGTGGCTGCGGCGAGCAGTTTCACCGTCAGGTTTCAACTTCACCTACGAGACCAAGTGCACCAGTACCCTCAACGGCTTTGATCTCGCCTTCTTCTTCTACTGCTTCTATGTCTGTGTCCGGAGATTCATCTATTGAAAGTTTGAACTTATGTTGCAGAAACCTATCGGAGCTAAGCACCAGCCTCCAAAGATTACTAAGGCCTCATCTTCTTCAATATAGAAGATTGAGATCAACGTCGCAGAGATTGATAAGGCAATTACAGTGCCCGCCAAACCAAGAAATTACAGCAAACGCATCACAGAAGATAGATTCAAAAGAGACCAATGGATCGAGTAACGAGGCAAAGTCGACAGTTTCTTCTCTGATCTCAGTATCAGTTTCGACTGCCGCCGCTGCAACATCTATCGCCACTGTTTATGTACTATGAGTGAGGTCGGGAAGATGAATAGTGTTTTTTCCAATAGTTATTTGAAGGGTAGTATGAGGGTTAAAAAATATTACAATGGCTGATTTGGATGAATGCCTAATGGAAGGGGTCTTTGTCTCACGGTCATAGTAAAGAGGGTTTTTGTTGCAAAACAAAGTATAGGGGGTCTTTATAATTTATCCAAAACCTTATTTAAAATTTGGGCAGCTCATGTTATTTCCCATAAGGCTGTGTGTGATTGCAATGCCATTTTTTTTTTGCATTAATGTAAAACCATGGTAGTGCAAATTATGATTTATTTTTATTTCAAAATTTACCTTGATTATAGTACAAATGAAGTACAATAAGACCAGAATAAATTAAACCCAAAATAAATTGAACCAAAATTTGCATTCTTTTTATTTGCACTCCCATACATTTGTACTAGTGCAAATAAAATTGCACTACAACCAAGCCTAAGGTAAAATATTTGGATGGTTTTCACTTTTCATTTGTCAATGGCGGGACTCACCACTTGGTGCTTAATTCTTATTAGGGACCGCTTGGGAAGTCTTTTTGAGAAGATCTTCTTGTAGCTCTGACAGTCAAAAGACGTGTATTGAGCTTTTGACATAAGATCTAGGCAGCCCGAAGACTGTTTAGCAGATGCATATTTTTTTCGCGCGAGATTAAAATACAAAAGACATGAAAAACTTCATTTAGAACTTCCCAAATTCAGCCTAAAATGAACTTTTCGTATCTTTTTGGTGTTTTGTCTTTTGGTGGCTAAATTTTTTACGCGTTAAACAAAAATAGATCAAAAATCAGTATTTCCGATTTGTAAACAGTCGAAAGACTGCATGGAAAGACACACCAAACGCCCCCTTAATTAAAGAAAAAAACACTATGCATGTGCGTGGTCTATTTCGACGATATCCCATGTTGGCGTGCATTTTGTGTAAATTCTATTCGCTCCCTAAAAAGGCATTAACCGGTAAATTTTTTGGTATAGTTTAGTGTGAATTTGGTAAAGGCCCATCATAGCCCATTACTAAGGAATGGAACCTAATCCAACCCAAGATGTTCAACTTCAAGCTCTCAAGGAACCAAGGGTGAACGAGCTCAACCCAAATTCAAGTCTGTAATAGGAATAACGCAGTAGGATCTTGGACGTTCTGTCCATTCCTCGCATCCAGTTATGTTATAATATTCTATCCACGTCCAAGGTTCAAACACTGAACTGAGTTGGGTTAGGCTAACTGACTGGGGTGAGTTTTCCTAGTTCCAACCCAAGCCCAAATCTAAAGTTTGAAACTGCAAAATAAAATACAAAGTTTACAACACAATATACACCGTGAACTGAAGCCCTAATTACACTGTCCACCGGGTCTTCATTTTACCGAACAAAACATTTAATCTGTGCATGGAGAGAGTAAAGATGATGACATTGCTTTATTTTTTTATTTTTTTTTTGGGGGGGGGGATGGATTTTGTATTTTCTGAAAGAGTACAAATATAAATATGTACAGTATAAATGTAAGGTTTACAATATACTATACAAATATGAACAGTACAAATATAGATACAAATGTGTGTGGTGTAAAACCTTATATTTATGCTGTACATATTTGTATTTGTAGTTCTATATCTATTGCTCAGGCTCAGTTTGGAAGGAGTACAAATACATATATATAGAGTGCAAAACCTTGTATTTGTATGTATTTATACTAAACATATTTGTATTTATACTCTTTCCAAACTGAGTCTAAGTTCCTATTGGATGGTTCAATAGAACTCCCTTGAAGAATCCACACCAATGCACCATCATAGCCCAACGTGAGTGTTTTTTTTTGTCTACCAACTGTTTTATGTGGTCCTCTTGTCCATACTTTCTCTTTGATACCATTCAGAAAGACAGTAGCTTGTATGGATTTTATTGGTAAATGAATTTATCTAAAAATTAACTTATTAAAAACTATTTTCATCTTAAAATTCTTTTTTTTTTTTGGGGGGGGGGGGTGTGGAGCCGTGGAGGAGTGGCCAAAAGGTGGCAAGTGGGAATTGGAGAGTTGGAACCTTCAAGTCTTCAGGATAACAACGCGTTTATTTGGTTTCATTCATTTAGGCTCTGAAAGCATTTTTCATGTCATAATCTATTTTAATAGGCCTTTCAGGTCACAGTCTCGATGGCTATTTCCAATGAGACATGGCTTCCCCAAACTTGTCTTCAGGCATTATTAACATTAGCTACATTTTTTGATAGAGTCGGGTGGGGGACATCAGATCCCTTGGTTTAAGTTCAAAATATTGATGCAGAGTGATATGCTGGTATGGCGTATGGATCTGTATTGTACTGGTACATTTTGTTTTTTTCCGAATTTGGTTTAAGAGGGGCCAGTCTACCCCTTAAATCACTCGTCAATCCAAAGCACCCCTGTAGGGGCGTATTGGGAAGGTTCCGATATATGATGATATTTTGAACCTTATTGTTAACAGTGTTTGGTTTGAAGAAAAATGTAAGAAAAAGAAGGGAAAAATAGGAAAACCTAAAACTTTTTAGATCCCTACTCCCTAATGCTTTGGCTTAGATCCACCACTTGTTAGGAATTTTTTTGAGATTTTAATTGTTCAGTCCAACCTTAAAAATCTTAGCTCCACCCTAGGGGTGGAATGAATTCTGACAGTGGATTGATGCCAAATCCATATGCAGTGTGGTTATAGAGTGGGTTGCAGGGAAACCTAAAACTTTATTAATTGGGGAGAGGCGTGTCCTTGTCCACTCCACCCCTGAATTTGCCAACCCACATTGTTGTTGGTGCGCTGAAACAAGTAAATCAAAACCCTTGATTTGCTGTCATGGCCCCACCTTGAATTAGATGAATTGACTTCTTAGTGGGGCCACTGCAGTAGATCCAAGGTCATGATTTTATGTTTTAGCCATATGCTAACATAGTGTCATAACAAAACCGAACTCCAAACCTGCCAGCTGCCCTCTAGATTTAGGGACTTAGGGTTAATTATTTGAAGTATATTCCTAATTAAAAAAGTATTAAAAAATTGCCCTAAGTTTCTAAATCTACTTAAGGTATGGTTGAGCTTTCGAAAATATCACACATACTTTCGTTGGTGGTTCCTCATATTCTATTTACATGCCACATCATGTGATAATTGTATTTTTACGACAAATTTTCCCTCACCACTGATCTTACCCATTTTAAAGGCTTTCCATCAAATTTTAAAGGCTAGGCTATGCAACTCTTTTGTTTCTTTTACTAAACTCCATCTATTATATCTTTTGAGACTAGCACCTTTATGTAATCAGGGGGCAAACTATGTATCCTTTATGTTTTTAGTGTTTTCTCTATTTTGCTTAAAAAAGCAAGGTTTTAAAAATTGATCTAGAAAATAGAAATGGATCTATTTTGGTCATTGGTTTTTAGGTCAGCGGTCCAATCATTCAGGTGGAATCATCCAGACCACTTAGAATAGGGTAAATTTTGTAAATTGTTTTTATCATTTAGTTAATTAAGTGTATGTTTACTGTTTGAAAATTGACTAGCACTATCCCTATTGTTTCTGATAATTAACTGATATTTCCCTTACGGTTAGTATCCATTAGCAAAAAGACAAAAAGATTATTTTACCCTTTATTTTTCTTCAAATTTTCAAAATAAAACCTTTGTCGTCTAAGTCTAAGAATCAGCATCTTTTGCTTTTTTCCGACGGATATTCTGTCGGTCACGTGATGCTATAAGACAATGGTTTGCTGTCCTATTCTCACTGCCGCTGCAACTTAAACCAGCGGTTGTAGCAGTCCCTACCTTCTCCTTCGTCTCCTTTTATCATTTTCTCCTTCATCCCGTTTCTCTCTCTCTTTCCTCTTCCCTCCTCTCCTTCTTTCTCTTTCTTCTTCTTCAACTCCTTCTTGTTGGAACTGGATTCAGTTCCCATACTACTGACAGTGGCGGACATTCATTTAGGCTATTTATGTAAGGTGGGGCACTGTCTGTCTCGTTCATTGGCTAGTGCACACAAAGAGCACGTTGTCGTGCTAAGACGGGCTGGCTGGGAATCCGTCTGAATCCTCTGGTCTCATAGGGAACTGATTGAATGTGCTAGTCAAAATTTCCCCACCGTTCTTTCTCTAAGATTTGAAGGCCTTTCGCTTCGCCGAGCTGACCACCCCTCGTTTGTTCATAGCCGGTCCAGGTCAGTGGAGTGTTAATTATTTTGTTCTTGGGTTGCGCGAGCGGACGTGGAGTCTTGTTTTGCTAGGTTTAAATAGCATTCAGCAGAAGAAGCATAGCGCTGGTTATTTGCATGTTTTTGTGCAGTCAAAATCCGCCAAAGTCGATTTTTACAGAAACAATGCCGCCAGAAAACAAAGATTGCAGATGGGTCAGGTTTTATTCAAATATTGGCTGCCAACGTTGATTTTTAAAGAAATCATGGTCGTCGGCATAGTTCCAGGAACCGGTCATTGTTTTCCAGCGGGAATATCCCAGAAAACGTACCCTGTTTTGCTATTATGGTCGCTGCGTTGAACGGCAACTGTAGCGAAAACGGGTTAAGCAAACAATGAATCCGGGTCGGATTCTAGAAATTTTGTACAATAAGATGTTCACGTACACACAGCTCACTTTCAGACTTATTTTTTACATCGTGTTTGTGTGTGTGACCGTGTGGAGTTGTCATCTTTAACCAGGAAACGCAGCCTTGATTTTCAACCTCCTTAATGAGGTTCTAATAATGTACCAAAAAAAAAAAAAAAACGGAGCTTTAATCTGAAAAGCCAACGATGACGAGGGCTGCATTTCAGTGAGAGACCACACCTTCGGCGGGTTTTTCAGTATCCGGGGTTTAATAGGATTTTCAACGTTACGTGGTATCACGTATATATGGGTTTTGAGGGATATTAAAGGATGTTAATGGTAAGGGTAGAGTTAATCGATTGTCAAAAATAGTAGGGGTGCTATCAGACCATCACTCAATTTTCAAATAGTAATGGTACACTTAGTCAATTAACTAAATCATAAGGGTAGTTTAAGAAATTTACCCTTTAGAATATTAGGGCAAATAATATTCATTTTAGTCATTTATAAGAAAAAACACAAAAAGAGTTGTCTACTGAGAAAGAAAGGAAAGGAGGAAGAGGAGAGAAGAAGAAGGAAGAGGAGGAGAAGCATCCGACGTTCATGGCAATGACAATGGCGACAGCGACGTCAGCGGTAACAAAAAACTTAACGGCAAAATCTCTCTACGATTTCAGATCTGAGATCTGAGAACCGAGTCTTAGATCTACATTCTTCTTCTACTTCTTCTTTTTTTCTTCTTCTTCTTCATCTCTCTCTCTCTCTCTCTCCCTCTAGGATATCTATGATCTCAGATTTGAGACCTTAGTCTACTCTACAACTGCAACTTCTTAAAACGCAAACTGTTGTCTGGGTTGAATGAGTCAATGGTTCAACCACTCGGATCGACGGTTAGCTAAGAATGGATTAAGGGTGAAATGGAATTGATTGCCCGAATGGTTTTCGGGCCAAACTATCCAACCATCCATATCAACGATGGTTCGAAAACACTGAAAAAAAGGCTTTCGGTTAAATTTCCAAAACAAAATCAAAGCAGTGGTGGTCCATTGAAAGAACACCACGGCTTGAGAAGGTACTGCTTTATGGAGGGGTGGGAGAGTGTTCAATGGAATATTGCCTTTCTGATCTGTATTACTTATTCCTCATATCAAAGTCAACACCAACGTTTTAAAAAATGACCCAAAAATGAAACCGTTCTAGCCATTGGTTTCCAGATCGATGGTCCGAGGTCCAATCGTCCGATTCGAACAGATGGCCCATTTTGACAAAAAGTTAAAAAGATAAAAAATGGCCAAAATACATTGAACGGGTCAATAGGTTAACAATTCATGTGCATAAGTAAATGGGTTGTTGACTTTTTCAATGATTTTTGGCCAAAGGCTAGGTTTGGGGTAAATCGAAACAGATTGCCTGAACGGTCCGAACGTCCAAGTCAATGACAATTCGAAAACCATAGTCAACACCCATCTTTACAATAAATAAATAGCCTTAGCTGATTTGCTCTACAAGTTGTTATCTAGTTGAGATTTTCTCCATTATATTCTTGTTGATTTATTTTTCTGATCATCCCATCCACTTGTGCTCATCACTTATTTTATCTTCAAAAGCATTGTCTTCATAATCAACAAACTCATGATGCCATGCCATGCTGACTTATACATTGTGTATCATTTTGTTGTGATTTTGTGGGAAACTTGGATGGGACCCCAGAATCATCATTTCAATCTCTTTAAAAACTAGTGAAGGGGCCCTGCTTCGCGAGGGTTGGAATTGCTACATTAAAAAAGATAATGTTTTTTAATAAGAAGCTTGTAATTATAAGTACCCAAGTCTTTAAACTCATATATCATATGTTTGTTTTTTAAATATTGTTCCAGCAAAGCATCTCATATAAAAGATTTAATACGATCATATAGTGATAGTTCTGAGTTATACTTCGTATTTGTCCTTTGTTTCACATCAAGAACTCCCAATTGACCCAAACAATAGGACCGTTCAACCCGAGAACCGTCTAGGCAACTGGTTCCGTTTTACACCAAATCCGGTCCCTGGCAAAAAATCGTTGAATTAGGCAACAACCCATTGACCTGGGCGGTCAACTCGTTCAACATTTTTTGGCCATTTTCTAGCTTTTAATTTTTTTTGTCAGAACAGGCCATCCGTTCGAACCAAACAGTCAAACCATCAACCTGGAAACCAATGGCTAGAACGGTTCCATATCAGGGTCATTTTTTCTAGATGTCAACAATTAGATGCAATAACTTTATAGTCTTAGTCATGGGAAGGGCAGACATTGCAAGGGATTCCAAAACCTTGAAAATAAATTCAAAGTAACCTTAAACACAAAAAAAAATAGTAATAAATCCACCAAATTGGAAAACCCAAAGAAAAAAAATTAGAAACTCAAGTTCAAAGTTCCGCTTTGAAACAAAGCTGAACATACATGCAATCAAAGAAAGAGACAAAGCAGATCGTCTTGTAAGAAAATAAAAAAAAAAAAAAAAAACATTGCGCACAAGAAAACCCAAAGAAAAAATAAAAGGGAAGAAATAAAATGGCGGTAAACCCTAGACTGTTTTGGAGGATCTTGAAGAAGAAGACCAAACACACAAAAAAAAAACAAAAAACAAAACAAAACAAAACAAAAGAAGAAAATGAAAAAAAAGGGAACATACCACACACACTCGAATAAAGCCAACAATAGAAGAAACTTTTGAATAGTGAAAATCCAAAAGCACAAAAACCATGGTTTTCGAACCGCCATTGACCCGAACGGACGGACATTTCAGCCTAGGAACTATCAAAGCAACCGGTTCCATTTTACCCCAATCCTGGTCCCTGGCCAAAAATTGTTAAATCGATCAACAACCTATTGACTCAGGCGGGTGAACTGCCAACCCGTTGACCCATCCAATGGTTTTTGATTGTTTCTTATTTTTTTAATTGGGAACCGTCTAGGCAACTAGTTCCGTTTTATCCTAATCCCGGTCCCTGGCCAAAAACTATTGAATCGATCAACAATCCATTGACCTTGGCGGCCGAACCGTCGACCTGTTGGCCCATCCAATGGTTTTTGGATGTTTTTTTATTGTTTCAATTTTTGTTGTCAAAATGGGCCATCCGTTCGAACTGGATGGTCGAACCGTCAACCCAAAAACCATTGGCCAACACGATTTTGTTTTCGGGTCGTATGAGTCACACGCTCAAATGACGTAACACGTATGATACTCTTTAATGGACCTCACACACTCAATTTTTTGCTTGTAATTTTTGTTGTTAGAATAGGCCATCCATCGAATCGGATGATCAAACCGCCATTTTTTTTAATTGAAAACCGTTCAGGCAACCGATTCCGTTTTACCCCAATCCTAGTCCATGGCCAAAACTGTTGAATCGGTTAATGACCCATTGACCCAGCCAGTCGAACCACCGACCGTTCAATGGTTTTTGGCTATTTTTTATATTTTTAATTTTTATTGTTAGAACGGGTCGTCCGTCCATTCGAATCGTCGACCAAAAACCGGTGATCAGAATGGTTTCATTTTCGGGTCGTATGATTCACGCACTTGAATGACATAACACGTATGATACTGCTTAATGGACCTCACACACAATTTTTCCCTATAATTTTTGTTGTCAAAACGAGTTGTCCATTCGAACCGAACGGTTGAACCGTCAACTTAAAAACTAGTGGTCAAAATGATTTTATAATTTTTTGCTTGTAATTTTTGTTGTCAAATTAGCCATTCATTCGAACGGAACGGTCAAACTATTAACTTGAAATCAATGATAGATAATGGTGAGACCACCCCTATCCAAGATATATATATATGCAACATGCAAAATCAAGAAAGCATTTGTATTAATGGGACCAGGGAAAGCGGCCAACTATCGAGAAGCATTTGTGTTGTGAACATTTATTTAATAAATAAGAGTGTTTGATTTGGCATTGTTATCATCATCATCGCAATGGTCTCTGTGATATCTATGTCTGTAGCGTGACATTAATTTTGTAATCAGGATCTTCTACCGTGCCGGTGGATTCACCGGGCGCGTGAACCCACCAATCTTAATCAACCACGTCGCTCAGTCCGCTGTTTCATGATGTTAACGCGTGAAACCACCGTTAGCATGGACTAGCCAGTTGAACCGGCCACAAAAAGAGAAACAGGACTCAAAAAAATTCGACCCGCATTCCTCCTCACAGAGTTTTGCTGCTTTTCCTCCACCGAGCCCTATCCATACGCCGGCGACTATACAACAGCGGACAATGACCCGTACCAGCGGCCACCGGCAGCGAAAGCTCTAGCGATATGTTTTTTTACCTCCTCTTCCTCTTCTTCTTCTTCTTCTTTTACTCCTCTTCTTCTTCTTTTTCCTCCTCTTCTGCGCTGCCGTTGCTGGTGGTGGTGGCGCTGGACATGTAACTGAGAAGTTGCCCAAGTTTTGAAACCATATTCTAGATTTTTCCGTCCTCATGCTACTGATGCTAGAAGCTTGTACCGGTCACCGCAGCGCAGAAGAAGAAGAAGCTATAAAACGTACCGCCGGAGCTATCGCCTCCGATGCCCGCCAGTGTGTGGATAGAGTTCGGTGCAGGAAAGCAGCAAAAACTCTGCAAAATGGAGGGAGAATGAGGAAGAACGCGCGTGTTGAACCAGTTAGTCCATGCCAACGGTTTGTTCACGCGTTAACGTCATGAAACAGTGGGCTGAGCGACGTGGTCGATTAAGGTTGTTGGGTTCACGCGTCCAGTGAACCCACCGATGCACAGAATGCGGATTCGTGCAATTTGGGTGAGCCCAATCCGATTTTGAACCACCGAGTCCGAAATTTACATGGGCTGATTGGGTTTGGATTTTTGGTTCTCAGGTTATCTTTTACATTTAATTCAAAATAGTATTAAATTAACCACTTAATACATAAAATTTATATGCTTTCCAATAATATGTAGGTTGATGGATAGGGTTTAGCTTAATACTATATCCTACTTGTAATGTATGGATTGTAGAATCTCAAAACTCGAGTTGCCCCAAAACTCATCCTTCAGAAAAAAAATAATAATAATGAAACAAAATCGCACCGTCAAGGGGGGTAGGGGTAGATACCCACCAGGTAGGTTAGAATTTGCAATCCCTAAGCCCGAGATGTTTAGTTAAGGTTGAGTTGAGCTTCAGTTGGTAAGCTTAGGCTTAACCTTGAATTGGACCAAGCTTAAGCTTGAGGTTTGAGACTTAGGATTGGATTGACCCTCAACTCGATACAACCTATTCAAGTTGCACCTAGCAGGGACCTGTGTAATGCACGGGCTTTGTTAAGCGAAAATTCCCACATTCCTTAGTCTAAAATATTTTATATTATAAATTATTTTTTTATTTATTTTTTAATAATACTACTATAACTTTTAAATTTATTTTTTTTTTAATTTAAATCTTTTGAATCAACCAACCAAACCAAAAAATGACCTAAACAAATATAACACAAGTTGGTTAGTTTTCACTAATGGTTGGTTGGTTTCGAGTGACCAACTCCCCAACCCGGCTAGGTCAATTTTGTTGGCCAAACAACCTACAACTAAATCGAAGCAACTCGTGAGCACTCCTAATTTTAGTTAAACTAATAGTTTAATCTCTAATAAATAGCAATGGTTTAATCTCCAATAATTATTGAAAATTTTTTATTGAATAACAAAACAAAAATAGATTTATACAAAATAATTGAAAATATATTTATCACAAAGATATAACAAATA
Source organism: Nelumbo nucifera (assembly GCF_055504915.1). NCBI lineage: Eukaryota > Viridiplantae > Streptophyta > Magnoliopsida > Proteales > Nelumbonaceae > Nelumbo > Nelumbo nucifera. Next base: position 185,318,059 of record NC_142649.1, on the reverse strand, counting down.
TAATTTTTTGTATATATAAATATATAAAAAAATATAGACTAAGATTTTAAAATTATTATTAATAAATATCAATTTTCTGAAAGTTATTTCTAGAATTATTAATTGATATAAGTGAAATAATATTTTTATTATTAGTAGATAAATAATTGCAATTATTATTATATTTTTTAATATCTATTAAAAAGACATTTTTCTGAAAGTTATTACCTATTTTTATATTTGAAGCTTCAATACCTCTAAATTATTTAATCTATTCTTCATTATTTAAATAATATTTAAAAAAATATTAATTATTTATATTTCATATTCTTATTATCAAATATTATTAAATGTATTATAATTATTTTTGTGTTTTTGATAAAATTTTTAAGGTTATTACATAAATTCTATATTTTATCTATTTTAATTGTTTTAAATAATATTTAAAATGTGATTTATTTATTAGTTTTTTAATATTTAAAATATTTAAAATAGTTACTTGCAATACTATTCATTTATTTAAATAATATCATTATTTAGTTATTTCAATATTATTTATTTATTTATTGAATTTCATAATGCATAAAATTATAAGTTATACTATTATTACATAATTTTGTTATTAATTTTTTAAAATATAAATTTATTATTAATTCAAATATTACGAAATATATTATAATGATTTTCTACTTTTAATAAAATTTTTAAGTTTATTTCATAATTTCGTTATTTTAACTATTTAAAGTTTAGTTATATTAAATATTTCGTTATTTAAAATATTCAGTTATTTAATTATTTAAATAAAATGCAAAATATATAAAATTTTTAATTTTATTTATTTTAAAGATATTACATAATATTAAATATTTTGTTATGTAATACTTATCTATTTTTAATATTTTATAATTTATAATATTTATTTATTGATTTTTTTAAATAGTATCTTTAAAATAATATTTAAATTTAATATTTCATAAATTATAATTTATATTTTGAGTACATTATTTTGTTATGAATTTCATAAAAGTATAAAATTATTAATAATCTGAATATTATTAAATCTATGATTTTTTTTGTGTTTCTAATAAATATTTTAAAGTTATTACATAATTTCATTATAATATTTAAATAATTCTTAAATTTTGTAATTCAAACTTTCTTTTGATAGATATAGATGAAAAGTGTGGGATAGGATAAATAGGAATTAGAGATAATTTTAGGAGAGAAACTCTCTACTAAATTAGAGATAATTTTAGGAGATATAATTAGGAATTATATATAATTTAGGAGAAAGTGGGGGATAGTGGTGCCACTTGGCTAGATTATATTAGAGTTTAGTAGAAAGAGATTTTAGGAATGGCTTTAGGAAGGGATATCCAAAAGGATATACATTCAGGAAAGAGGGGTGGGTGAGGCATGATGAGGTTTCATTGTAAGAGAGGGAGAGGGGAGTGATGAGGTGGTTTCATGAGAGAGCGAGGAAAGCTAAAATGAGAGGGGTTAAGAGTTAAGAGTTTTCCGTTGGGGTAATGGAGAAAGCTCAGGCCATGATGTGGCATCATCAGAGGCTTATGTGGTTGTTGCCAACATTGGACACTTAATCTTTGTTGGGCACAACAAAAAGCTTATACTGAAATTGCCCTTTAATGTTGGGTGGTTGGAAAATTAAAAAAAAAAAAGGCTTTTTAGTCTCTCTCTCTCTCTCTCAATCTCCCTCACACTCATCTTTATCTGCTCAACGATTATGTGAAATGTGATTTGAAATTAAATAAAAATGGTTTTTGATTTTTGTATTTATGTACTTTATATCAATTTATCTCATTCTCTCTCTCTACTTATCGTTCTCCCTCAATCTCTCTCATTCTCTTTCTCGGTCAATCTCTTATTCTCCCCTAATTTCTATCATTCTCCCTCAATTTCTCCCCGCTCCCTCTCTAGTTTATTTTCCTTACACACTTATATGGTCTTAATCAGATTGTATAAAAAACATGAGACCAACTTGGTATGGTTCAAAAATTATTACACCAATTTGATAAAAATTCACAAGAAGCTCTTGGCTATGAAATTTACACAAATTGGAGAGTGACAGAGATTGAGGGAGAATGAGATATTGACTAAGAGGGAGAGTGAGGGAGAAGAATGGGAAAGATTGAGGGAGAACAATAGGGAGAAAGGTTTTGATTTAGCTATAGACCGAAGCTAAGAGAGTGGGAGAAACAAAGACAGCAGGAGACCGAGAGGATTGTAAGAGTGAGAGAGAATGGAGGGAGATTGAGAGAGAAACCGAAAACCTATTTTTGGTATAGGTTTTTTGATGTGTCCAACATGGACTAAGAGTCCCATGTCAACAACAACCACATAAGCTTTCGGTGACATGGCAGGATTTTTTATAATTTGAAATGTATAACTGATTGTTAGAGTTTTGTTGGTTTTTGGACCAATCTACAACCTAATTTTAAATGTACAACCAACTTTCACTATAATTTTCCCTTTAAATTATATATTTTGTTTACATTATATAAAGTATTTTTTACTTATCGCACTTAATTTTTGTTTGTCTATGGTATCATTTGACTAAAACCACTAATCCACCATCTAAAAATAAAAATTGTATAACTTCTAGGTTGACATTAAATTTTGTATCACATTTCCATCATTGATAAAATTATTTCTTTTGTATAAACTTATTTTTGTTCAATATAATGAATGCACAACATTAGAGATGTACCCACTATTTTATTTTTTATAAATAAATAACATTAGATATGTGAACAAAATTTTCTCTATCTTTTTGTTTTTTATGATTCTTAGTATTTTCTATTATTACAAATTTTATTATTTGACTATGACATCATTTCATTTCTAGGTATATTTTGAATTTGACATTCCATTTTCATCATTAATAAAAATACTTCTTACAATTCATAGTTATTTATTTTCATTTTTATTATTTAATTATGGAATATTTATTAATCCATTTGACCCCAAATGGTCGAATTGCTTACCCACCACCGGGAGGAAAGAACATGGTTTTGTTTTCAAATTACTTTTCAAAATATTTATTTTTATGCTATTAAAATTAATATTATGGATTTAATTATAAGAATTTAATGATGAGAAAAATATATCTTAAATATAGGATTTAATGAGAGATAATAGGAAAATATTTTTATTTCCAAATGGTTTTAAATTTTACATTCCATTTCCATCATTAATAAAAATATTTATTATTTATCATACTTATTATTGTTTAATATGTATGTTAAAAAATGTTCTCAATTTTTTAATTTTATTAGTTAATCGTGGCAACATGGATTAACCCATTTGACCCAAAATGATTTAATTTCTTACCACTACATAGATGAAAACACTATTTTTGCTAGGTAGATTTTAAAAGTATAAGCTTTTATGTTATTGGAATTATTAATTTAGTAAGTATGTATTTAATTAATAGAACTTAATGATGAGAAGAAACAAAAATGATTTAAATATATGATTCAATGAACATGAATGCAAATTAATAACATAAATGTTGGATTTAATGAGAGAATTAAATGCATTTAATACCTTTGTATTACCTATTTTCAATTCATCTAATATTAAGAACCAATTGCCCTATTTTCATTTTTATTATTTAATTATAGAATTATTTATTAATCCATTGGTGCTTTTTAAAGTAATATAGATATAGGTTTTATATTGTTAAAAATATTGACATAGATTTAATTGGTAGCATTTATTAATGAAAATCCGAACTCCGCCCTTGGAGAGGGGGAAATATGTTATACCCAAACACTCAATGCAATAAGAGGGTGCTGTCGAGCCCTTTAACATAATTTTTTATATGAATCAAGTACTATGTGAAGTGTTCTATAAAAGCATTCCTTGTTCTGTATCTTAAAAGTCAACATACAATTCTTGCATCTACCATCAAACAATGTCTATTTGGAACTTGGATCCTTTTATTTGTTAGCCCAATTAAAGTTTTATCTAGCTCATTTTAGGAGATACATATATATACATATAAGTTAACAGAATGCAAAATTACCACCTCTCTCTCCTTCTCATGGATTTGGACTTGGTGAAAACCCATTTTTTTAATGAATGAAAACAGAAGGGGATAATAGACCAATATAAGAAATCAAAGGTTCGCTGGAAATCTTGAAGGGGACACTAAAGACTCCGATAAACCAGATACAATCCTCCTTGTTGTAAGAAGGACCCAATTAGCAAATCTCATAAGCTTTGGAGATATCCACTTTAGCAATCATAATACCCACATATGATTTCTTCTTCTTAGCAATAAGAGTTCGCATATGCTTAGGACCCAAGTATATAAAGTAAATCGCTGGTGTTTTAAAGTCTAGGAGCACCTCGCTTTAAGGAGTTAGGGTGATTCACAAAACCATGGTCTTGTTCTATGGGATGTTTGAATGACCATGGTATTGGACTAATTCTAACTGGCCCAGGTGCTCTCCTTTTTTAAAACAAGAATAAGTGGAAGGCTTCCCTTGTTTCTCCAATGGTTGTTGAACTTGGATTGCAAGAATTCCATGTGGTGGTTGATCATAGTAGCAATCCTCTAAATAACATTTATTGTATAGATCTCTGGCAAGATATAACGAATTGGTTCGGTTTGGAATTTGGATTCTGGTCTGGTAGGGATGCATACGGATTGGATCGGATTCAAATCAGGGTATATATATGAATTCGATTTGACATTGTTAAGAGCCGATCTAAATATCTAATCGGATCTTACAAGTACTAACCTGATCTGATTTAATTTTTTTAAAATTAATAAATTATTAAAAGAAAAATAAAATGTAATAATTTAAAAAAAAAAGAAAAAAATATAAGTATCTTTTCAACTATTTTCATCATATATATAGATGTTGTTTATAAAAAAAATAATAATTAATATAACAAATTTACAAAAATGAAATATAAATAAATAAATAACACATACACACACATATATATAGATAGATAGATAGATAGATATTGAATCGGATAAGGGGGTGATTCAAATCCGGTCTGATCTAATTAGACCCTATTTGCTGATCTGGCCTCATATGAAGATCCGAACAGGAGAGATCCGAATTTGACAAAATAGGACCGGATCAAAATCCGATCCATTTACACCCCTATGGTCTGTTATATTTTGAAAATTCAAAGAATAGTTAAAGACAAAAGAGTCTCTTTATCTACTTTAATAGCAAGGTGTAATGGAAAGTGAATTTCAAAAAGTTCAAGGATACTTGAAGGCCCTACTCGCTTTTCGGTGAGTTATTTATCCGGGTAAAGTTCAATGATACTTAAGGCATAATGGTCCATTTGGTTCATAGTCAAAATCGAAGTCGGAATCGGAATGGCCTATTATCATAGTCTGTTTGGTTCAAACAAGAATGGAAATAGGAATTGAAATCAACAAGAATGAGATTTCATTCCCAAAGGAGGGGCAGGGAATGGCCATTCCCTCAAATGGGTGAATGCCATTCCAATAGGAATGGGGATGGGATTCTGATTCTACCCAACCAAACAGCTGGAATCGGAATAGCCTATTTTGATTCCGATTCAAGACCCCTGTTCCTATGAACCAAACAGGGCTCAAGTTATACCATTGTTATGCAACATTCATAATCAACATAATGTTTCCCTTGTAAATGCTAAGATTGACATCATTTCCCCTTGCATCAAAGTTGAGATAGGAAGGTTGCAACAACTATCCAAGATGGATTTTAGAAATACAGGAAATTTTCATCAAGTACATAAAATAAAAAAAAAATAAAGAAATATGTAGGAAATTGTTGCAATGACAGTTTCAGTCGTCATCAGAACTTGGTAAGTTCTCTGCACCGCCATCAATTCTCGGCATCGTCGTATCAATGGCACAACTCTTTAGCTTCAAGGTAGACGACATTGAACAATGTCTTCTTTCAAGGGTTTGATATTTTAAAAGTTTTAAGTGGCACATGTCATCACATGATACGAAGACCTGACAAGTTGTTAACAGTAGGGACCTATTAGACACATTTTGAAAGTTCAAGGTATTGCATAGACATGTTTTTTAAGTTCAGGGACTGAATTGACACAACCCCTAAAGTTCAGGGTACTAGTAAGGAATTTTCCCTAAATTTTAAATGAAGATTAGCGATTTATATGTTTTTATGTGTTTTAATCAAATAATTGAAATTTTTTATTTTTGTTCATGTTATTTTACTTGTTTATTGCTCATAGGGGTGCCAATTGGACTAGATTTTGGTCTAATTCGATCCAGTCCAATGTGAGTCTGTTATAAATGGACCATGTCCAATCCAATCCAATGAATATCTTGGACCGGTCCAATTCAATGTCTGGACCATTCAATATGTTCAAATTCATTTTGATTTAGATTGAATTGGTCCAATCCAATCTAATAAATATTTTGGACCGGTCCAATTCAATGTTTGGACCGTCCATTCGTCCAATATGTTCAAATTCATTTTGATTTAGATTGATTTCAACCCAAACTGTTCCATTGACACCTATATTCTTATCTTATATCAATGGACCAGATATTGTCTTAATCCAATCCAATCTAATATAGATTTATTGTAGACGAAACAGGTCCAATCCAATCTAATAAATATTTTGGACCAGATTGGTCCAATTCAATATGTCATGTTGGTTCATCCAATCAGTCCAAATTGGTTTTGGACTAGACAGGTCCAATCCAAAATCGGTCCATTGACACCCTTAATTGCTCACATGGAACAATAAAATTTTGATGTTTATTGCTCATATGTTATATTACTTGCTTATTTTAAATTTTATGTGAAATAAGATTAATGATTCATATGTTTCTTATGTGTTTTAATCAAATAATTAAAATTTTTGGGGAGGGTTTTTCATTTTCATGTGCTAGGAGTATACTTGGCTAAAAGCTGATCCAGCCCAACCCAACTTTCTAAAAATGGTGCCCTATTTAGTGTCTTAGACAAGAAAGCAACATGACTCGACTTTGGCCTGTGAAGACTTTGGGTTGAGTCGTGGGTTTGGTCACCTCTTTTCACACCAATGTTGTGAAGACTTGGATGATTGGATTGTTTAAACCCAATGATTAAATTTGTATTTTTTGTAAAAACCGTTGACATAGTCAATTACTAATTGACTTAGGTGATTGAACCATTAACCCATCAGGCATGTGGGTTAAATCTCTAACTTAAATATTTAGGGTTAAGATCTAACCATTGCCAATCCAAAGCAAAATCTACGAGTTGACATGTTCACAGGTTGGGTGGGGCTTAGAATTAATTCTAGATTAGTATCTTGCACCAAGCTCAACCCTTATATTATATAAAGTATGCATGAATTTAAAATGTGAAGCAATAGAAACCTCGGAATAGTTGGTTTCAACCATATATACCACATTTGTTGTTAATCTTTTTCTTATCTTGGACGCTCCAAACATTTCCTATTTCAAATTTCAGGGGACGGTAAGATGTTTAGAGTTCAGATTTTAGAGGAGGGAAAGATGTTTAGACATTGTTCAATATAGTTGGTTGATAATGAAAGTTAGATAGCACCTAAAGGGCATTTTTGTCCTTTCACATGCCACCGCTTAATATCTATTAATGATTTTGGACCAAATTCATAGTTTTCAGTAGTGGCATATTTTGAAGTTTGGGATCTAACGTGAGACTAAGGGCTTGTTCGTTTGCTCTGAAGTCTGATATCTGAAAGTGCAATAATTACATTAAGAGGTATACTGGTATTGGTGAACTTTTCTTTCCTCTGAACTCTGAATGCAGAGAATGTTATTTTGAACTCTAAATTCTGAAAATTATCAAATATCCATTTTGACCCCATATATGAGAGTTTTTATTTGTCTTTTTGGGGGTATCATTGGAAAACAAAAAATTGTATGATTACACTTTAAGAGATAAGAGATGAGAAGAAACGAATAACTATTTTTCTCTTAAAGTTAAAAGATTCCTATTAAGAGATAAGAGTTAAGAGGAAATGAACATGCCCTAACCCTAAAGGACAAGTAGGGTGCAAACGAAACGAATGAGATCGGATTTGAATCAGGGTATATTTGAATCTGATCCGAAGATCCAATTAGATCTGATATGACTCAATTTGAATTCGAATCATATCGGTAGGTCAGATTTTCGGATCTAATCTGATCCGACTTGTTTTCTTTAAAAATTAATAAATTATTAAAATAATTATAAAAATATACTAATTTAAATAAAGTTAAAGACAAAAAATACAAGTATTTTTTAATTATTTTTGATGGAGCACGATCTGGATGCTCCTAGTTGGAGGATGATTTGGAACTTGGTTACGTGGCGAGCTGGTTCGGTCTGCAAAACAGTAAGCTCAAAGAACCCGTGGTGGCTAACCCGGCGAGGTCGCTCCGATGCTTAAGTTAGTATTGCGAGCTGAAAGTTGAATATAAGTGTACTAATGAGCAAATAATCGCGCGTACCTGGGCCCTGGAGGGGTTGTTTACCCTTATATAGTTGAATTGTCGTGGGTCTCACGAAACGGTTTCAGGATCTTTGGCCTGAGTGGATGAGATTTGTTTTCACTTTAGTTGGGGAGTAATGTATCAGTTAATGAAGTCTATCGTCTTTGCCCGATCCGGGCGGGGAGAGGATAAGGCTAGCCATTATGCAGCGTGATCCCGTGAGGTTCAAAGTTCGCTGGGAAGCTTCTGGAGTCGATTACATGTCACTTTGGTTCTTGGGCCCCGAATTGGATTAGGTATCGAGGTGCCTCTATGCCGAGGTGACTTTATGCCGAGGTGGATTTGTACCGAGGTGACCGAACACCCGAGCTCTAAAAACTGTTGACTAGGCTCCTTTTGCTGAATTGTCATCCTTCAGGCAGATCGCGTCCACATGACCTTTACTTAATAGGTTGTGCCAAATCACCCCTCATCAATTGCCCCCCACTTCTCATGCCAGGGGTCCTGACCCAGTGCGGGGAGTTCGTGATGAGCCTAGGTAGATTTGGCACGAGGTCTAGGTGAAGTGGAGGGCGGACCATTGGTCGGACCTGTTCAACCGCTTGGCTCAACTAGGAGGTGACCCACGTCAAGCCGATTATAGCCTCCGCAGGTGTTAGAACTTGTGCTAAACTGATTTCAACATCGGGAAGCGTGCAACCGATTTTCCTAGGAGTCATTGGATCGTACAAATCTCGACCGTTGATTCCCAGATATACTAGTTATAAATAGGGGCCAAAGGGCCCATTTTCTTTGCCACAAAACCGCAAATCTAGAGTCCTTGAGGTCGCATTCAAGTATCCCAGCTCGGTGTTAGCTATTCCTAGGCTGAGGTTGTCTTGCTCTTTTCGTTCTTCCTTTGGTGAGTTCGCCTTCCTTTGCTTTCGATTTTGTTTTCCTTTCTGTTAGTATGTCTAGCCTTAGTTTAGATAGCCTTTTAGATGGGAGCGGCGAATCTGCTATGGCCGAGGTGGGAACTTCAGCACAGACCACGGAGCCTCATCCTGCCGAGGTGGGAACTTTGGCATAGGATGTGGACTCCAATCCGTCCGGGGCGGACTCACCTCGGCGAGAGCGAGAGGCATTCGGAAGGTCGACCTCCACATCATACCGAGGTCTCCTCTGGACAGCTTCGGTACCTCTACCATGACAGCAGATAGGCTCCTATCTCTGGTAGCTCGGTACAGACTTCCCAACGACCCTGTATACAGTATTCCCTTAGGCAACTTTCCTAGGGATCAAGGTTATGACTGGATTGTGATTTTCGAGGAGCAGCTCGTAGCTGGGCTGCGTCTTCCACTCCACCCTTTCATAATCGAATTTATTAAGTTCTTTGACATTGCCATAGACCAGCTACATTCGAACTCCATACGTAACATCGTAGGTACCATTGCCATTTTCCACGATTACAACCGACCTCTAGACCTCGACATCTTCTCTTTGACCCTTTCCATCAAGAAGAACTCATCCTGTGTTCTACCCGAGCACAGGCGAAGTTATTATGTCTCCTCGCCCCGGGTACAAGCTGTTGCACGAGCTCCCTAACAAGGTCTTGGCCTGGAAGAGACGCTACTTCGTGGTCCGTAACACCAAGGGGTGGCCTTTCCCAACTCACTAAAGGGTAGCCATCTAGGACCCCGACGTCAGACTGGACCCGAAGACAAGGGAGGAGGTCCAATCTTGGGCGAAGCTCGACCTAAAGTTCGTAAACTTCATGACCGAGGAGAAGCTCATGCAAGCCAGTCTGAGCCCTCCTAGTAGGTCGCTAACTGTTGCACCTTTTTCCTGTTTGTTTTACTTCGGTGTCGTATCTAGCTTAGTTCATCACTTGTCGCAGTTGCCATGGATGACATCCCCGCCGACGAGCTCTTCGGGAGCATGTAGAAGGGAAAGAAGAAGAAGAGGGCCTCCAAGAAGGCTTGCCTCCATACCGAGACCACTATCTTTGATGTTGCCGCCTTTGCCCCCGAACACCCACTCGTCCCCGAATAGCCTCCTGTGATCGACTTGGTTGAAGAGGACCCATGCAAGGCCACTCCACCCCGCGTGCCCGAGGAAACATCTTCAGAGCCTCAGCCTGTACCAACGACCACCACTTCTTCGGGCAGCAATACTTCAATCTGGAGCATTTTGACCCCAAAGTTTGCCCTTCTTAAGAGAAAGGATGCGGTGTTTGCCGATGAAGTCACTCGTTGGGCTAACTTGCCGGTTGCTCAGCTCGGGGCCCAAGCGGCCACCGCACTGTATGGTGGTACGTACTTAGCCTTCAAGTTGCTTTATACTTAGATTTTTCTTCATACTAATACTTGTTCTCTTCTCTTGGCAGCTAAACTCCTCTATCCACCTTGGCCTACCAGTCCGAGGTAAACTTAAAGCGAGCTCTCGAAGCCGAGGAGTCCTCCCGAAGTGCCTACTTCGAGCTCAACTTAGCTCGCAGTGTGATCAACCAGCTAAAAAATGATGCACGAGCTAAGAAGGAGCTATTGACTCTGGTTATGACGGAGAAGAAAGAGTTCGAGGCGGAGAAGCAGCTCAAGGTGCACGTGGTGGTCATAAAGAGGGAGATCGAGAACCTCGAGGCTCTTGTGAAGGGGCGGACTGAAATCCTGCTTTTGGCGATGGAGGATGCCAAGGTCAAGGCGGTCGAGGAGTACAAGTTTTCGGCGGAGCTTCGAGAGAGGTTGGTCGAGGCTGGAACAACGGGCTACCGCAAGGGGTTTAAGCTCAGTAGGTGGTTGACTTGGCATGAATCTCCACACCTCGACCACAGCGCCATCACCACTTCTAAGATCACCAAGGAGATGGCCGTTGAAGCTGCCAAGGATCTGGACTCTGAGGGGTAGAGCAACGATGACCTTCTCGACAACGAGATAGTGGGAGAGGGAGAGGAGGCTGATGTCGCCAGGGACTGTATGGAGACAGATCTGCCTGCTGAAGCCTCAGTTGGGGATGAGGAGCCCCAAATTAACTAATGCTTCTTTTCTTGGACCCCCCCTTTGTAAATACTTGATGTCTCGAGCCTCCGAGCTCAACTAAACAGTTGTAGTCTTTCTTCTTTCTCTTTTTTTTTTTTTTACTATGTACTCGAAGCATCTTATCAAATGGAATACAAGCATTTTGCAAAACTTTCCATGTGCAAAATTTGTCTAAGTGTAGATCACTCCGAATCTCGCGAGTTAGACCATATAGGAGCGAAGTTTTTCTAAGTATAGATTATTCCTGAACTCGAATAGGAACAATCGTTATTGTACGCCGGGGCGAGAAAACACTGTAGGGTGTACATACCCAACTTGTCTACACCCGGGCTACTTTGCCTTACCCATGCCAAAGCGACTAGGTTTTGACGAGCCCGTGTCAAAGGGGCGACTAGGACTTCTCTGCTCATGCCGAAGAGGCGAATGGGTCTTATATCGTGCCAAGGTCTTTTGTTAGCTCGGCATTATAGCCCTTAGGCTTGTGGGAGTGACTTAAGGTCCTCTTTCCATTTCAGTAGTCTTGGGGACTTGGTTAATTCTCAACTGCTCTAGAGTCGTGAGCTCATAGGTAGTACCTTCTTAGGTTGTCGACATTCCAGGCTCGAGGTACCTACTTCCCTTCCATGGTGTCGAGCTTATATGTGCCTTCCCTGAACACATGGCTTACGCGGTACGGACCTTCCCAATTCGGTCTGAGCTTACCCACGCCGGTCTCTGGTACCATAACCTTCCGGAGGACCAGGTCGCCGACACGAAACTGTCGTTTCCTCACCCGGGCATTATATTACCGAGTTACTCTCTACTGGTAAGCCGTTGTTCAAATGTAGGCCAAGTCCCGTACCTCTTCTATCATGTTCAAGTTGTTACAGAGCTCGTCATCGTTTGCTTCCCCGTCGTAAGCCTCGAGTCGCAACGTTGGTGCTTCGATCTCTGCTGGGATCACCGCTTCTTTACCATACGTGAGGTTGAAGGGTATTTCACCCGTCGCGGTCTTGATGGTAGTTCGGTAGGCCCAAAGGATAGTAGGCAACTCATCTACCCACAATCCCTTATTTCAAGCCAGGCGATCTTTCAGTCCACGGATAATCGCTCTGTTTGTCACTTCATCTTGTCCATTCGCTTACGAGTGTGCCACCGAGGTGAAATTTTGCTGGATTCCCATCTCGACACACCAGTTCTCGAACTTGATGTCTCCGAACTTGCTATGAGGGTTACCAAGGGCTCGGCCTCCACCCACCTCGTAAAGTGATGTCTATCCCCCATTGAGCAAAAGGCCACGGGCTGGTGAGGTATTTCAGATCGGCAGCAGGTAGCCAAGGGATGTTGGCGTGCCTTTGGCAATTATCACACTTCCTGACGAACTCAAGGGTGTCTGCCTTCATGGTAGGCCAGTAATATCCTTACCTCAGCGCCTTCTGGGCAAGTGCCCTACCCCCTAGGTTCCCTCCGCAGAGTCTCTCATGGATGACGCACAATACTTGATCCGCTTCTGAAGGTCGCAAGCAACGTAGGTAGGAAAGCATGAAGGATCTCCTATACAACCACCCATCGATCAAAACATATCGGGCTGACTGTCGCTCTACCTTCCGAGCTGCATTGTGTTCTGTTGGCAGGGTCCCGTGGAGCAGATAATCAACGAACGGGTCTATCTAACTCGATTCCACTACTGACACGGGAGCAACCTCTTTTGCCCCCCTGAAAATGCTAGGGCGAGACAGGTCTTCGATATATACTGTCCGCTTCGTGTTCTCACTAGTACTGGCCAATCGAGAGAATGCATCGGCCTCAGCGTTCTCGGACCTCGGTATCTGCCTAATGAAGTAAGAGTGGAAGTTTGACAGAATCTCTTTAACCTTGGCTAGGTATGCTGCCATGGTTTGGTCACAAGCCTTGTAATCATCGTTAACCTGGTTGACCACCAACTGTGAATCACTACATACGATGAGGTGTTTGGCCCCATCTCCTTTGCTAGGTTAAGCCCAGTAATTAAAGCCTCGTACTCTGCCTCATTTTTCAACGCTTCAAATCCGAACCGGAGAGCGTACTCCAGCTTCACCTCGCTTGGCCCGTACAACATCAGTCCAACACCGCTTCCTCGCAAATTCGACGAGCCATCAACGTGGAGGATCCAGGGCTCCTCGTCCCACGTTGGTCTAACCTTGACAGGGACCGGTGCCACACTGGTTAATGCCTCTGACGTATTGGCGAGCTTAGTCAGTTCTGGGGTCGGCATGCTGAACGCGCACTTTGCTACGAAATTCGCCAAGACTTGGGCTTTAATCGCTAGGCGGGGCTCAAATTGGATGTCGTATTTGCTCAGTTCGATGGACCACTTGGTTAATTTTCTAGACACCTCAGGCTTGAGCAAAATCTGTCTCAGGGGTCTGTTGGTGAGGACGACGATAGTGTGGGTTTGGAAGTATGAGCGTAGTTTTCGGGTTGCTATGACCAGTGCGTATGCTAGTTTCTCGATCTTGGGATACCTGGTTTCGACATCCTACAAAACTTTACTAACATAGTAGACGGGTCGTTGGACCCGGTCTACTTCTCTAATTAGTACCGAGCTGACTACCTCGTCACTCGCGGAGAGGTACAACTTTAACTCATTTCCTTCTTCAGGTCAGGTTAGAACCAATGCAGTACTTAGGTACCTTTTCAGCTCGTTAAACGCGAGTTGGCACTTCTCGGTCCATTCGAAGTACTCGTTCTTTTTTATTGCCTTGAAAAAAGGAAGGCATCGACCCACCGACTTAGACATGAACCGGCCTAGGGCGGCTACCCAGCCAGTCAGCCTTTGGACTTCCTTTATTTTCTGGGGTGGTCTCATATCTAAAATAGCTTTAATTTTTTCCGGGTTGGCTTCGATGCCACGTCGGTTCACTATGTAACCTAAGAATTTAACCAACGTGACCCCGAAGACAAACTTGTTCAGGTTTAACTTCATATTATACTTTCTTAAAATTTGAAAAACATCATTTAAATCGTTTAGTAAAGAGTTCGAATATTGGGTCTTCACGATCATGTCATCAACATAACATTCCACTTTATTGCCGACCAATGACTTAAAAACTTTATTTACAAGTTGTTGGAACGTTGCCCCAGCGTTTTTCAAACCAAAGGGCATAACTTTATAATAGTATAGCCCGAGTTCGGTTATAAATGCGGTCTTGTCTTGGTCAGTAGGGTCCATCCTAATTTGGTTGTAGCTGGAGTAGGCATCTAGAAAACTCAGCAACTCGTGCCCCGAGGTTGCATCTACTAGGTGGTCAATTTTGGGCAGTGGGAAGCAATCTTTCGGGCAGGCTCTGTTCAGGTCAGTGTAGTCGGCGCACATGCGCCACTTGTCATTGGCCTTCTTCACCAGCATCAGATTGGAAACCCAGCTCAGGTAATGGACTTCCCTAATGAAGTCTGTGGCGAGGAGCTTCCCGACCTCCTCATTGACTACCCTCCACTGCTTTGGGGCGAGGTTGCGTTTTCTTTGTCTTACTTGTCAGACTAGAGGGTCTACATTAAGTTTATGATTTATTACTTTAGGGTCAATTCCGGGCATCTCCTCCGTAGACCAAGCAAAGATATCTAGATTTTTAAGTAAGAAACATACAAGTTGAGTTTGAAGCGGTTCGCTGATCAAGGCACCGATCTAAAGAGTTTTGGTCGGCTTGGTCTCAGAAATCGGTATGTGGACCATTTCTTTTGTCGGGGCAGCTCGCTCCTCTGTATGCTCCGTTGGTTGTTCGAGCTTGACGTCCTCCGCCAGGTTTGCCTTTCCTTTCAGGGCGGCCACGTAGCACTTACGGGATTTGCATTGGTCACCTTGCACGACACCCGCACCGTAATCAGTTGGGAACTTCATCTCTAAGTAATAGGTAGACACTGTCACATGTAGAACATGTGTGATAGATTGACCTATGATCGCATTATAGGGGGATGGAGTCGCGATCACCAGAAAAGTGTGCTCGAATCGTATGATGTTCAGCCACGTGCCTGCCTCCACTGGTACTGTGACCTAGCCAAGGGGTCTGACCTCTTCTCCGCTGAACCCTACCAAGGTTGCGCCTGTTGGCTTCAGGTTGCTCCATTGTAACTATAGCTTATCAAATGTCTCCTTGAAGAGGATATCCGTCGAGCTGCCCGAGTCCACCAGAATCCGCTTCACTTCGAAGTCGTTGATTTTGAGTTTTACGACTAAGGCATCATCATGTGGATACTAAATCCCACGCGCATCGTCCTCAGTGAAGTAGATAGGTTCTTTGAGTCGAGGTCGCTTTGGCAGGTTTTCGCCTTCACTTTGCAACTCACAGACCGATGTCCTCCCTGCTACCGATGTGCACCCGCAATGATGGACCCACCGGTGATCATATTGATCACATCGCGGACTAGTCTCTCCTCTGGTAATTGCCGAGGTGGTTGCTCGTTCTGCCTGCTAGTCTCGGGGGCATTCCTTCTCTGGTCTCCCTGTCAGTATCCTTGCCCTCTCTCTTTCCGCAAGATGAAATTCTTCAGGTACCCGCGACAGATGAGCTCCTTGATCTCATCGTGAAGATTCCTACAATTCTATGTGTTGTGACCGTGATCCCAGTGGAAGTGGCGGTAGACGTTTGGGTTTCTTGTTGCTGGATCTCCCCTTAGCCTAGGTGGCCATCTAACGATGGAGGAGTCCTTGATAGCTATTAGGATCTCTCCTCTCTTTGCGTTAAGGAGGTGTAGTTAGTTTACTCTACTGGAGGGGTCTTGGAACGCCGACCTGACTTGTAGCCGCGGAGGGGGACTTACTTCTCGAACGTGGGGATTTTGCTTCTTTTTCTGCTCGGGGGCTTACTTTTCTTTCTTTTTTGCTTGTCCCTTTGTCTTCTCTCTTCCTCTTTTCACCCGGCAGATTGTCAATCTTTTGGTTGATTTCCTCTTTGATGCCGATGAACTGATCAACCAACTTGAGGAACTCGGTGATGTTCTTCAGTTTGTTTGCTACCATATGCCACTTGAACTCTTTGTGGGTGATCCCCTTCTTCGTTGCAGTGAGGTGCACCACTGGATCGAGGTCTGGTATCTACAGGCACGTTTCATTGAAGCGCTTAATGTAGCTTTTAGTAGAATCTCCTTCCTTCTGCACCACGTTCAGAAGGCTCTCCTGTGACTTCGGGCACTTCTTACTAGTGATGATGTGTGCCATGAACTGGTCGGCAAACTTAGCCCAGCTCTTGGTGGAGCCCGATGTGAGGTTCCTATACCAGGTCCGAACTACTCCTCTGAATGTGGTGGAGAAGGCCATACACATGCAGGCTTTGTCAGCCCCAACGAGGTGCATCTGAGACTTGAAGGCATCCATCCACGTGGTCACTGGGGTCGAACAACCCATCACACTTGTCTAGCGGGGGGACCTTGAAGTCCTTTGGCATTGGGGCCGCTAGGAGCTCGGGTGACAGGGGGATGGCCGGCTCAGTAGAGCAGGCGCAGTCTTCGTCGCCATCGAGCTCACCTCTTCTCTTTCTTTGGTTTGCTTCACTGGCTGGCTAGGCTTTGCTGGTGGACTGTTTCTGGCTGAAGAGCGACGAGTTTTGTGACGATGCCATTGTTGCTTCTTCGTCGGCTCGACGTTGGTGCTACTGACTTCAGTCTGGTCTGGTACCTCGACCCTAGTTCTCTCATGCTCCCGAACACTGTCGCGAGGTGAATCGGGGTTCCTTCTCGCTGACTCCTCTTGGTTATGAAGCTTGCGCTGGTCATGGTGAGGCGTGGAGGGGGCTTGCCTTGAGTCTGCGCCCTAGGCTCCAAGCTGGTGATCTTCTCTCCGCGGCTTGTTGTTCTCAGGCCATGAGTGCTGCAGTTGGTTGGCTCTGTTGGGCTGGTTGACTTCAGGCCTGTCTCCCGGGTTCCCCCTCTGAGAGACCAGGAAAGTGCATTGCCCGTCCGTCCTGCCTTGTGGTGGAGTCTAGTTCCTGGGGAGTATTGGTACCTGCGATGTCCCCTCGCCCCGATGGGTGAATCAGCGGACATCCTATGCGGATCTATGCAGGCTCGGGTGCAAGGGTGGAAATTGCCGCTGGTAGAGGAAGTATTGCTGGAACTATTGGACTTGTTGCATCTGGATTTGCATCGTCCGGACACATTGAACCAAGTCATCGAACTGAGAGTGCCCGACTTTGGGGGGAATCACTGATGGCTCTAAGAAGGCGGTGCCGACCTGGGGGAGCGGGATGCTCACTTGCGGGATGGTCTGCGGTACAAACAGTGATGGAACCCTCGAAACTGTGAGGGGAATGGTAAACTGACCGATACACACCGTGGGACCTTGAGGGAGATTTGATTGCTGATCTTGCCCCTCGGTGGCGATCATGTCTATACCTTTCCCAGTGTTGCTGGAAGAGTCCATTGATAGTAAGATAAAGGTTGGAATGACCTTTCGATCGATTCCACAAACAACACCAAATGATGGAGCACGGTCTGGATGCTCCTAGCTGGAGGATGATCTGGAACTTGGCTGCGTAGCGAGCTGGTTCAATCTACAAAATAGTGAAGCTCAAAGAACCCGAGATAGCTAACCCGACGATGTCACTCTGATGCTTAAGTTAGTATTGCGAGCTGAAAGTTGAATGATAAGTGTATTAGTGAGCAAATAATCGCGCATACCTGGGCCCTGGAGGGGTTGTTGCCCTTATATAGCTGAGCTGGCAAGGGTCTTACGAAACGGTTATGGGATATTCGGCCTGAGTAGATGAGATCCGTTTTTGCTTTAGTTGGGGAGTAACGTGTCACTTAATGAAGTCTATCGTCTCCACCCGATCTAGGCGGGGAGAGGATAAGGCCAGCCGTTACGCGGCGTAATCCCGTGAGGTTCAGAGTTCGCTGGGAAGCTTCTAGAGTCGATTACGTGCCACTTCGGTTCTTGGGCCTCGAATTGGATTAGGTATCGAGGTGCCTCTATGTTGAGGTGACTTTATGCCGAGGTGGCTTTGTGCCGAGGTGATTGAACACCTGAGCTCTAAAAACTGCTTAGGCTCCTTTTGCTGAATTGTCATCCTTTGGGCAAATCGCGTCCACGTGACCTTTACTTTCTAGGTCGTGCCAAATCACCCCTCATCAATTTTCATTATATATATATATTTAAAAAAAAAAAAATATTTTAACAAAATTATAAAAATATAATATAAAAATATATTTATAAATAAATAAATAAATAACGTATATATATGTATTATATATATTTATATTTATAAATATATAATATCGGATCGGATCTTCTCGAATCGGATAAGGGATCCAAATTCGATGCAAAAATTCAAATAGGGGTGATCCAAATTCAACCAAATAAGATCGGATTTCGAATCGATGACCCGATTCATTTGTACCTCTAAGGACAAGGTATTAATTTGAAATTTACCTTTTTTTAATTATATGTAATAGTATAATGCTGGGCTCAGGCTCGAACTGGACTGCCCAGCATAGTCGGGCCTATTAATTACAGCCCATGCTCGAAACCGAACCCGATCACACAGGCCTGAAACCTGAACCTGAAGTTTTGTGCAAGTCCGAAAAATAACGGGCCGGGCCAGCTCGTCGGGCTACCCCGCCCATCAGCCAATCAACATGTCTACTAAGGAGAGTTTGGATTCTTACCCATCAACAAATCAACATGTCTAATACGGAGAGTAATAACGGGCCGGGCCAAAAAAAGAGGGTAGGGTCTTGAATTTACGAAACCTTCTCCCAACACTCTTCAGGTCAAAAGGTAAGTCCTCCCAAAACTCCCGTCTTTGAACAGATTTCAATTCCTCTGCTATTTTCTCGATCGCTTCTTTCATCATCTCATCGCGGTTTCAGCTTCAAAGTTCTGTAATTCCAGATATTTGGGTGTTTAGGAATCTGTCAATTCATTCTTTTCCCGTTGGTTTCGTGCTTGATCGCTTAAACTCGTTATTGATTTTTTTTTTTTTTTTCGGGAAAAAGATCAGTAGGAGTAATAGATCGTTGGATTTGAAGTGTCAACAAAACACTTCTTACAGCAAAACTGAAAGTTCTTGATTGAAGACAAGTTATTTTTGGAAATTCCTTGTATTTTGGTTGAAGTAGCTTTTACCTGTTTCTGAATGTTTGATACGAAACTATGCTCTACCATTAGTTTCTCTTTCAGGTGTTTGTGTTTACAGATTGTACGAGTTATTGCTCTTAGTTGCTTTTGGATGTTGCATTCGTTATTGCACTGTTTTTTGAGGTAATTTTCTCTTTTTTCTTTTTTTTTTCCTGCATGTCACTTGTGTGTTCACTTTCTTTTCTGTTGTTTGTTTTGCAGGTTGCATGAATTTCTCCTGTTCAGATTACACCGGAGAAATTATGCAGCAAGGAACACGATATTTCTAGGGTTTTCCTCTTCACGGGATTTTAGTTTCTGCGGGGAATAACGAATCAACTATTTAAATTTGAATAGAAACGTTTATTTATTCTATAATGGAACCGCTATGGAAGCTCGCCTATTTGCTCGAGCCCGCCTCCGTCACTCTCATTTTGACTGCAGTAGCTGTAACCTTCGGATCGGCATTTCGAGCTCTGAATTACGGGAAAGACATGGAACGAAACCGTGATTTGTCGGAGGCGTCCATCACATTGGATGGGTCCCAAGCGCTCATGATCCCTATATTGAGCTCTTGCAGCCTGCTTTTGATGTTCTACCTGTTCTCATCAGTCTCGCAGCTTCTCACTGCGTTCACGGCCGTGGCCTCGGTCTCTTCCCTCTTCTTCTGCCTTTACCCTTATGTCACTTATATCAGGTCAATATTCGGCTTGGTGGATCCTTATGTTTCTCGATGCTGTTCGAAATCGTTCACTCGAAGCCAAGGGATCCTGGTTTTGGTGTGCATTGGAATCGTCGTAGCATGGCTTGTCTCTGGGCACTGGGTGCTGAACAACTTGCTTGGCATCTCTATTTGTATTGCATTTGTTAGCCATGTCCGCCTTCCAAACATCAAAATATGTGTAATTCTGCTCGTTTGCCTGTTCGTGTATGACATATTCTGGGTTTTTTTCTCCGAGAGGTTCTTTGGAGCAAATGTTATGGTGTCCGTTGCTACACAACAAGCGTCTAATCCTGTTCACACTGTTGCAAATAGTTTGAGCCTTCCAGGGCTTCAGATGATAACCAAGAAGCTGGAGTTGCCGGTGAAGATTGTATTTCCCAGGGATTTGTTGGGTGGAATGGTTCCCGGAGGCAACACGTCAGACTTCATGATGCTTGGGCTTGGTGACATGGTATGACATTTTATTTTCTTCAGTGATTAAACTGCGACTTCTTGCATACATGGAAGATGGTGTTTTAGCAACATCTATAGCAATGCAATGATTTGTAGCCACATGCTATGCTGCATGGGAGGTTATTTTGCTGGTTTTCTTCTAGTAGCAAAGAACTGCCAGAAAATAACAAAGAGAGAAGAAATCATGTGTTTCTCCAAAACTAATTTAAAGAGAATAAAGAAGTAGACATGTCTAAGAAAGAAGAAAACTTAATTCATTGATGCATTGGGTGCCTTATTTGAACAGAATTACATGTATTTATAGAACTCTTTTTCCTGAGTGGAATGGAAATTCTGCAATTGCAGCTAACTTCTAATTAGAAACCTAGGACTTAGAAACCACTAAGACACCAAAAATAAGAACCAGAAAATAATAACTTCTAACATAGAAGCTAATATTTCAATGATATAGAAAGCTGCTAAACTAAGCAACTAACCTTCTAGTTGGCATAGAAGGAAAAAACTGTCAGGTGTCAGCTTCCTAATCTTGGTGCAAGTATTGATTCTTCCTCCTTTCATATGTTTTGGCAACTCTGAGATGCTCAAATCTCTCAAAAAATTAATTTTCTGTATCTTCTATTGCTGTAGAAGGCTGAACTACATCAATCACCCTACCTTTGCGAATTGCTATATCTCTCAGCATGTGCCCATGCTGCTAGTTTATTTGATCTTTTTTTTTAAGAAATGGTAAATTTTCATTTGATAAAAGGAAGGATGTACATGAGAGGAATATTGCTGTAGAAGGCTGAACTACATCAATCACCATACCTGTTGCCAATTGCTTTATCTCTCACAGAATGTGCCTATGCCGTTAGGTTGTTTGATCTTAATTTTTTTTTTTTTTTTTGAGAAATGATAACCTTTCATTTGATAAAAGGAAGGATGTACATGAGAGGAATGCTGCTTAATCTTCATCCTGTAGCCATCCTATTATTATTATTATTATTACTTTAGAGTCACCTCCCACCACTATGTTTCTGAGTTGCATTAATCTACCGAACTTCAATCCTTGTAAAATAGCAAGTAATTTGGCTCTGACCTAGTCTGCAATTCCTATGGCTCTATACACTCATTGTAGTTTCTGAAAGTACCTCCTGTGGCTGAGTTACCTATATTCCTCATACTGCATCCATAAATGTTCAGCTTGGTATTATTTGGTACTAGCAAGCAAACCCATGCAAACGCATGTGCTTGAATAGAAGTTTGGTTAGGTTTGGGTTGGCAAATTTGGGTTTTAACATTAGTTTGGATTCAGGCTAGGTTCCATATTTAAGGTCGGGTTGGCTCTTAACCTGACCTAAACCCATCTAATTTATACCCTTCTTTACTAATAGAGTCAAATTGGGTCAACATAGATTTAAGGCTATGTTTGGTTTAAAGGAAAAAGTAGGGAAACCTATACAAGATTTGTGAAGGTTTCCCTAACTTTCCTTTCATTTCCCTACTTTTTGCTTCAAACCAAACATAGCTTAAGAGGAAAAAAAGGGATTTAATAGGGGAGGGAAGATGTTACAAACATTAACTATTGGGGGGGGGGCTAAGAATGATTTTGTTAGAGTGATATTAGAGAGAGTAATGATGAACTTTATTAGAAAAAATAGGACCTAAAGGATTTTTATTGTAACTTCCTACATTTTTTTTATAATTTAATTAAAAATAGATAATCACATATGTGAAAAATGAGAGGAGTAGGAGTGTGTGAACTTTATGACTAGATGACCACTCACCTACCTTCTTTCTCTTTCTAATATAGATATTAATTGGTGGTTGCCAATCCTCTTTGGTGGCAAGCCATGAAGATGAAGCTTGTTCCATGTTCAGCCAATTCTCTAATATCATCTTTTGAGAGGGGTCCAAATAGAGTAGATGTTTGTACCCAGCGTTTACTACTTTCATTGTGATTCTCTTTATAACAATTAACAACCTCCTTTGGGACTTGGGAGTCTCTTATCATTGAAGAATCTTGCATTTCCTTTTTCACAAATCATCCATAACACTGCTGCCCTAGTATTTCTCCATAAAAAAATTTCCCTTTGCTGATTGGATTAAATACAAATATCTTGAATAGGTTTTCCAGCTAATGAGTGTGTGGAAGACCTTAGCAGTTTGGGGAGAAAAGGAATTGTATGTAAGTTGGATATGGAGAAAGCTTATGATATGGTAGATTGGGGATTTTTGATTGAAGTATTGAGGAGATGTGGGTTCGGTGAAAGGTGGTGCAAGTGGGTGAAGGGGTGTCTACAAAGTAGCCACTTCTTAGTGTTAGTGAATGGGGTGGTCAAAGGTTTTTTTGGAGCCTTAAGAGGAGTTAGACAAGGTGACCCGTTATCTCCTTTTCTCTTTACTATCATAGCGGTGTTTGGTAGATTGATTTTGAAAGCAGATGAATTAGGCCTAATAAAAGGATGGAGAGTACGGGGGGATAGGGTAGTGGTAACAAATCTACATTTTGCAAATGATATAATAATCTTTTGTGAGAATGAGGGAGATGAAGGGGCTAGAAACCTAAGAATGTTAGTTAATCTGTTTGAGAGAGTGACAAACATGAAGATTAATCTAAACAAAAGTGTGGTGGCTGGGGTTAACCTAGAGCAAGAAGTGATTGAGATGTGGGCAAGGGAATTGGGGTGTTTAACAAGTGATTTGCCTTTGAAATATTTAGGACTTCCACTAGGTGCAAACCCTAGATCCCATGATTTTTGGGCCCCAGTAGTGGAGAGATTTAAAAGCAAGTTAGCAGGGTGGAAAAGGAACTACATTAGCAAACCTCCTTGTTTATTATTTCTCAGTCTTTAGCATGCTTGTGGTAATTGCTAAAAGATTAGAGAAGATAATGAGGAATTTTCTGTGGGAACCGAGAGAGGCCAAGAAAGATCATTTAATTAGATGGGAAGTTGTGTGTAGGAGGAAGGAATGTGGTGGATTGGGTTTAGAGTTGTAAGAGAAAAACTTGGCTCTTCTAGGAAAGTGGTTGTAGAGGTTACTCTTTGGGGGTAAATAGGTTGTGGCACAGGGTAATAGCCAGCATTCATGGGCTCTCAGGGAATGGTTGGGATGCTGGAACTTCTAGCAGGGCTTCAAGTGCATCACCATGGAAAGCAATCCAAAAGCACCTTTCAAGATTCCTCAATCATATCAGGTATGATCTCAATTCAGGGAACAAAATCAGATTTTGGGAAGATTTGTGGGTAGAGGAAGCACCATTGAGGGTGTATTTTCCTTCTTTGTATGCTCTTTCTTTTTTCAAGTGTACTAGTCTCATAATTTTTAACCCCTTCTCCCTCACTCTCTGGGTATGGGTGGAATTTGGGCTTTTGCAGAAATGTTAGGGATTTTCAGTTAGATTTGGTGTCAAACCTTTTGCAAATGCTGGATGGGGTCTTTTTAGATGTCAGTAAACAAGATAGTAGAGTCTGGATTTCTCAGCCTTCTGGTGTTTTCAGTTGTGCCTCCTTTAAATTGTTGTCTTCTGCTGATTCTGTTGGCTCTTCATTCCCAGTTAAAGAAGTGAGGTGTCGCCCTATTCCTCCTAAAGTGAGGGATTTCAGCTGGGAGGTTTTTCATAGTGCGATTAACACATGGTTTGTTACAGAGAAAGAGACCTGATTGGTGTCTTTCCCTGAACTGGTGTTATTTATGTGAGTCAAATGGTGAGACTGCCTATCACTTGCTTATTTCCTGTCCTTATGCTAAATGTGTTTGGTAGTGTTTTTTCTCTCTTTGGTTGCAGGTGGAACACCCCTGAGAGCTTGGACAGATTGTTTGATTTTTCTACCTTCAGTTGGCCAAGAAAAAGGGACAGAATACTGTGGAGATGCACAAGGGCAGCTGTGCTTTGGTCTCTTTGGGAGGAAAGAGATCTGCGGATATTTGAAGGAAGAAAAAGGAGTAGAGGAGCATTGGTACAGCCAAAGTAATCTTTTGGGTTAAATCGCTGAAACTTTTCTCTGACTTTACATATGATGATCTGATAAGGAGATGGAGAACAATTGCAGCACTACCTTCTTCCAAGAAGAAAACTATAAAGGGGGTGCACAGGGAAATCTGTTTCTGGGCTCAGATGTAACCGTAAAAGTCGGGTGGTTTTTAATGTTTAAACTTTCAGGGGTAACCGAGGCTACCCTTGGTGTAACTCTTATTCTGTTTTTAGTAAAATCTAATGGTATTCATAAAAAAATAATAATTTGTAGTTTGTCTGCTCTTTGATACATAAATTCATACTATATATGCACGTATCTATATGTGTGTGCATACATGGTAGATATCCACAATTTCATATTAGATAGTACATACATACATGCATGTGTGTGTGTGTGCGTGGCATACATTACTTTCTTGGATTCTTGTTATACAAAAGTTCACGACTTTTAAATATTTTTTTGATAAATAACTTTGAAATTTTATTAAAGAAACATCAAAGTATATATATACACGCACTCCTTAGAGAGGAACGAGGTACACCCTCTCATAAAGACTTGACATCAGATTACAATTGATCCCAATACAAAGATTCCCTATTAACCCCTTGCTTTGCTGAAGTATGAGCTGTCCCATTTTCCGATCTTTAACCTATTGTATCCTTGATGCCATATTCATTCATTAATTAAACCAGATAGTATATAAAGAGGCATCCCAAAAGGAGGCACGAGATGCAGCCTCAAAAACAAATCAGTTTACAATTGAGCCCAAAACATAGATTCCCTATATATCCATTGTTTAGCTAGAAAATCTGCTAATCCACTAGCTGATCTCCTTTGCCAAAGAATCCTTACAATCATACTAGAGGTTAACCTTTGCCAAAGTCCTTGCAATCCTCCTTCCTTATCCCTCTACAGAAACCAAAATTCCAATTCAGCCCCTAAGGAGTAACAGGAGTGAGGAAATTCAAGAAAACCTCTTTTTTATAAAGGGAAATAGAGTATAAAGTGGGTAAGAGATCCCTAAGAGCAAAATTACCAATCCAAATGTTATTAAATCATTGGGGGAGTTGTTTCAACTACAAATGTTATGAAATCATTGAACTTTCTTATGCTAGTTGAGATTTGTAGACAAGAATTACTCGAATTTGGAAATGTTTCTTTTCTCTTTTTTGGGTGCAGGTAGACAGACCCAGCTAAGGTGGCTGACCTTTTTAACATCATGCTCAGATCAATGGTCAAAAAAGAGAGCAACAATAATGTGGAGATTTACTTGTGCTGCTTTCTTATGGACTGTGTGGGAAGAAAGGAATGGAATAATTTTTCAGGAGCAGGAGAGAAGCTTGAAGAACTTGTATGCATTTATAGTGTGAGGGTGCATGGGGCACAATGTTCAAGGATGTTTTCTTCTTTCTCAGTTATTTATGAGGAATTGGAAGTAAATAGCAGATAGCACTTTGTTAAAAACCCTAATTTATGAAGAATGGTCACCTCCACAGGTGAATTTCATTAAACTAAACTCTGATGGAAGCTGTCTTGGAAATCTGGGGCAATGCGGTGGAGGGGTGTTTAGGGATGTGGGAAGCCATGTAGTAGCAATGTTTTCAGGGCTGATTAGTGTTGGAAATTCATTGAGAGTAGAAGTGATGGCTGTAGTAGGAGGTGTTAGGAGACAAAAGAACTGAATGTACAAAGTTTGATAATTGAAGGGGACTTGAAGCTGGTAATAGGATGGCTAGAAAATCAGGAAGAGGCTCTTTGGAAGTAGAAGAATGAACTTAAAAAGATTAAAGTGATGTCATGAAGTATGTCAGTCAAGGTGCAGTTGGTTCAGAGATCAGCCAACAATATGGCCGATAGTCTAGCTAGACAAGGGGCTATGAGGGATCAAATGTTTTGGACTGTGTTGTAATACACATGTATGGGGAGAGGTTTAAGCCTCTGTTGTGTATTGATGTAAATTTGTATATAAAGTTTTCAATCAATAAAATTTCCATAAACTTTCAAAAAAAAAAGAAAAGAATTACTCGAATCACTTGAAAATCTAATCATATTAAAATATCCACCTTGACACTAAGGACCACCCCACCAACCCCTAATTGCAAAAAGTTTTTCCCACATCTCACTTCTTTCCTTCCAATATTATAGGTCCATATCCATAGGATAATACCCAATAAAACCATCCTTCATATTCTTCAATTTAATTGAGGCCAAAAATCTACATGGCAGATTTTAATGTGGATCAAAGAACCCGCTATGTAACCAGTGTCTATGTGTCCACCTAAGTACTTAGGCAACAAGTTATTGCCTTGTAACCTAGTCTCACCTTGCTACCGTGATGACTATAGTTTAGATTTGTACAATTTTTGTTTAATTTAACAAAATTCTCTGAAAGATTATACTAATTAAGAATAAATACATTAGAAATTAAATGGAAATGATATTATATAATGATGAGTAATTTAATGGGCAAGGTTTTAAATTTTGGAAATTTCAGTCATTTCAGATCCCTGATCCACAATTATTCTTTTTTTTTTTAATTTGAACATTTTTTTGTTAATTTTAATTATTTTAATAATAATATTTTAAATTTATATAATTTTTGTAACCAACTTTTTGGGCAATATGAATGGCTGAATTTTTGTTTTTTTTTTTGTTTTTCTTTTTGCTTCATGGGGCTTCACAATGAGGGGTAGCCCGCCCCCCATCTCCTTAACCCCCGAACCCTGGTGGTAGCAGGATTTGATCCCAGGTCTCTGCTACAATGAGTCTGAGATCCTACCAACTGAGCTACCATCAGATGGTGGCTGAAATTATGTTTGAAACCAAAATCTTGTAACATTTCACCAACATTTAAAACTATGGTAAGAGCAACATATCTTGGTTAAGACGGAGACAAGTAGATAACACAAGTTACATTTTTTTTTTTTGAGAAAAAGGCAGGTTGTAGTGGAGTTTCATTAATAAAAGAAACCCCTGTACAACTAGAGGTTGTACAATGGGAAATATGAAAAACATCTTTCCCATTTTCTCTAGACATATTGATCCATGACTGTTTACAAAAAGAGTATTATGTACAACAAATGAGCTTTGACCTTGCAATGTTCTTTTGGAAATTTCTTCTGCTCCTTTCCTGCCATGTAACCCAAAAACAGATGTAGGTACTATGTTTCATGCAGCTTTGCCCTTCTTGTTCAAACCTTGCAAGAATTCTGAGGCAGCATACATGGTATTTGGTCCATGAACATATATCCAACTCTTTCATTCAACGAGACCTGTTTGTTGGTTAATAGGGAAAAGTAACATTGATCGGAAACTTTAACCAACCTGCAGCTAAATTAGTCAAATTCCTGGTGAGCTACCAAAGAGAAGATGCTGAAGGGAAAATTTGAGGGTATGAACTATGAAGTGGTTATGATGGTAATCAATGAATATAAAAAGGTGCTTGTGATTGCTATAATTGTAAAATGTGGTATGACTTAGGTACTATCTAAATGCAAGATATGACCAGCTAATTGGATTATAAAGGTAATGAGTTGTTGATTGACAATGCTTATGACCTAATTTTTCTGGTTTAACTTTATTTTGTCCGATGAATTGTGTCCAAAATGTATAAGGATTTGGTCACACCCAGAAGAAAATATGCTTTGAATTTGGGATGATCAGTTGAAATTTTTTGAAGATGACATATGATGCCTGGTAATGTATGCTAGGAGAAGCCATCATGAATTAGTTATAAATGATGTAGCTGTCTTTGCACCTGCAGACATGTTTATTTCATTATTATCCATTGCAGAATCAAAGTTATTTTTCTTTCCCCTTTGGTAAGAATTCTAATAAGTTGTTATGTTTTTATGACTGTTTGGTTCTGCAGGCTATTCCATCCATGCTTCTTGCTTTAGTGCTCTCTTTTGATTATCAGAAGAGCAGAGATTCAACAGGGACATTTGATTTATTTTCTTCTAAAGGTCACAAATACTTTTGGTATGCTCTTTCTGGATATGCCATTGGATTGGTGGCTGCTTTAGCAGCTGGGATCTTGACTCATTCACCACAACCAGCCCTTCTTTATCTGGTATGTTTTCACTAGTCCTTTTTTTTTTGATCAGTAACAAAATGCTTTATTAAATAATAAGATTTGTGAAACTTTAAGTATAAGAAAGGGGAGGTAAACTATCTTAACTCCCCCACAACAAAGGACCAAAGAAGAAAGCTAAAAATTCGCCCAAAACATAGATTCCTTAAGCGCCCCTTGCTTGGCTAACTGGTCCTTCCTTTTCAATCAACTTTCTGGAAATTAAAAAAAAAAAGGTTTGGTTATACTTTTTTTTTACCAGTAATCAACATCAAATTTTATTACTTAGAATAAGAAGAGAGTACAGAAACAAGGGCAGCCAAAAGTTTGATTATAATACTTCTACCTGAAAACATTTATGGGCATTTGTTATTGGTGCATGAGGTGTACATGTTAATGGAGTAGTCAAAAGGTTAGTCCCAGAATGAAGAAAAGGGAGGCCTTATTAAGAAGCTTACCAATGAAGAGGGTGAAAAGACTATAAAAATATCTAACAAGGGAAACAGAAGTTCAATATGCCCCCAATTGAAGTAGTCCCCTGGTGCAACTGTCTCCTTTATCTGGTTCTACCCCAATGGCCAATCATTGATAAGACTGCCAAATATAGAGTTGGCAAACCTTGTAATCCATATGAATGAATGGTTCAACTTGAATGCCAAAGATCTAGCTTCCTTGGTGATATATCATCTACCACTACCCCACACCGGAACCTTGTCCAACCAACAAGAATATGGAGGTCACCTTTTACCACAATGTTACTATGGGCCTGGGGCCTATATTAATGGGAAAAAATTATTTAGTTGTGTTTTTTAAGTAGAAAAGATATGTTGTATGGTTTGAAGTTGTGTTTTAAAAGCGAAAGGTGTAAGGACAATTTTGCGCTTGAGGAGTACACCTTTTTGAAGAAGGCGCAAAAATGCAAAAAATTCAAAAAAATCCAACAAATTAAAGAAATGCAAATTATTAAAATATTAAACAAATTATTAATTAAAAATATAAATTTAAAATTTAAATAAATGCTTTAAAAAACTTATTATCTCAAATTAAAATACATAAACATAACATGTAAAACATATTTAAAAATAAAATCAAGCATAACATATAAAACATATTCAAGCATGTAAGCTCTTAATGTCTTTGTTTTTTTTTTCTTTTCCAATTGCATTACTTCAAATAGCTAATATGATGTTAAACATCATGCATTCTTGGTTCTATGAGCCGCCTTTGTACCAAGTCCTTGGAGGCAAGCCCAAACGAATCCATATTAGGGTCTCAAATTCTTAACCCTAGGCGCACTAGGTGTGTGCCTTTTAAAAATACTCCTCCTGGGACCTAGGCGAGGCGCGTGCCCTAAAATGCGCACGAGGCGTGCCTTTTAAATCATTGATTTGAAGTAGATTGTGTGTTGACATAGAGTTGATGAATGCGTAGAGATTGTTAATATCGTTGCAATAGGAAAGGCTAAAGGTCCCACACTTTTCCATTAAAGTATTTGTAATTCTGAGATAAGGCTAGTTTAAGCCCAAAAGATTTTACTAGGTACATGTCACCATAACTAGTGGTGAAAGATTTATGGACTCTTTGACATCTCTTCTTTTTTGCTATTCATGATCTCTTTTGTCTTTGTACTAATAAAAGGGTTGCCCCAATGATAAAAGGAATGTTACTTGAGATGCTGGGAATATTTAGATAGTAGAATTTGGCTAGTATCCCCATCTGGCTATTTCACTTGTGCTTTCTTTTTCATTGCTCTCCTCCAATCCTCCCATCTGAAAGGATCATTCCCCATAAAGGAAGTTTGGTGTAACCTGATACCCCTAAAAATAAGAACCTTTTGTTGGGAAATGGTACTTCAGGAAATCAACACTTTGGATAAGCTACAAAGAAGAAGGCCAAATTGCTGCCTCTCCCCTCATGTTTGTTGCCTTTGCTTGGGTGGTGGAGAGACAATTACACATCTTTTACTATTCTGTCCTCTTGCTTCTTTTGTGTGAAATTGGTTTTCTTCTCTGTTTGGTTGCAGGTGGACTCCTCCTTAGGATGTGGCCACTCTTTTTGATCCGAGTTTTTTTCACTTTACCAAAGAAAAGAGGCAGAATAATGTGAAGGGCAACTAGTGCTGCTATCCTTTGGTCTTTATGGGAAGAGAGGAATAACAGGATACTCCAAGGAGTGGAAAGAACTAAGGAGCAAGTCATTGAATCCATAGTTGTTAGGGTCATACATTGGCTGATGCCTGAAAGCAACTGAAATGTTCAAAAATTTCTCAGCTGAGGATATTCTAAGGGGATGGTCAGTAGCGTCTAACTCTTCAGCTGCACAAAGTGTGGTTCAGCCTCTTTGGACACTTGCAGCACAACAAAGAGTGAAATTGAACTTTGATGGAAGCTCATTGGGAAACCCGGGGCCCTCTGGAGTTGGGGGAGTTTTCAGGGATGGGGAGGGCAGGATGCAGGCACTTTATTTTGGCCCAATAGGCGTGGGAGATTCCTGAAGGGCTGAAGTTATGTCTCTACTTCAAGGTATGAGATTGGCCAAGCAATGGGGATATCAAAACCTTGAGGTAGAGGGAGACTTTAAAACTTCTAATAGGATGGCTGCAGACAAAAAGCTTGGGTGTATGGACTCTTAGACAACAGATGAGGGAAATACTTTGCCTAGCAAGGGAAGTGGGAGTAATTTTTAAATGGGTAAGGGGATCAGCCAACCCTGTGTCTGACAATCTGGCAAAGCAGGGGACTCTCAGGGAAAGCTTATTTTGGGCTGTATTATTGTAAGATTTGAGATTCATATGGGGTCAACATTTATGCTCTGAGTGGTTGATACTATTGTATTTAATGTTATTTTAATGAAAGTTACCGTTTCCAATAAAAAAAAGGTGGTGTTGGGTGAGAAGAAAAATCTAAGAACCATGACTTCAAATAGAAAGTATTGACCTTATGTAAAAAATATTTGGGTAACCACATACCCCCTCCCCCTCCCCCAAAAGGAAACAAACCCTATTATCACATAGCCCACTGTGTTAGCATTCTGCCAAAAAATGGATGGAATATGCCCATATGCCTTGTCAGATATTTGCCAAATGCCCTTCCTTCTTCTACAATAGAGTTAGAAACCGGACCCCTTCCCCAGAAAGACCTGATTCTAATCTATTAGATTTTTATGGTGACATGTTTGTGCAGGCGTGCTTCAGGGGAACTTCTAGTATTCACAGGAGAGGAAGGGGGAAAGCATTGTGGTATGAAGAGTCAAGAGTGGTGGTTCAGATCTCTGTCTTTGGTAGCTAGGCTTCTTTTTGACATGTTTTTTTATGGCTGCGATTCTTGTGTCTCTGGAGCCGGGGCCTCCTGAATGCAAAGTGTGATCACACCTAGAGCTCTTCATCCAGCCTTTCGTCGAGATTAGCTCCATTGTTTTCAGGAAGCTGGTCCTGTTGTGCGACTGGATACTGTGCTCTTAATGTGTTCACTCATTTTTTGTATTTATGAGGCCCTGTCATGTCTCTTTTAATGTGTGGATGGGTGGTTGTCCCAGTATTTTCATGAATGGTGTTTTTTATGTTTCCTTCTGTTTTCTGGATGCAGCTGGTCCTTTGGTTCTTTGTGATGTTTTGTTTAGCTGAGCCAACCCCTGTACTTTATTTTCCTCTCTTTTAATTTAATTTACCTTACCTTATTTCAAAAAAGAAAGCCCCTTTTTTTCTTCATTTGTAGGATGATTATACCCTTCTCATTAATATTATTAAAAAATATTTCCAATCACAATCTTCTAAGTAGAGATCTACACCGTTAAAATGGAGTCCCAAAACCTGTCAACTGATCTTGAAAATCTAAATGATGTGCAAAGGTTTCAACTAATGTTGGCCATGGAAATGGAATGGTAGATGAAACTATACATATGGTCCATCAATGTGCTTTCCTAATATCAGCCAAGTGATATTTTTCCTTCAAGTGTTGTACCAAAGTCATGTAACTGGTGTATCAAATCAACCCAAAGTTCTAGGCCTTCAAAGTTGTCTTTTAAGATCAGTGAATTAATCTCAGCTATCCAAGATATGTACAAGATTTGTTTTTGTTGGTAACTAATGCACAAGATTTCAATCAATCCGGGCCAGCCAAATAAATCAACCCAATAATCTATGCTACCAAAGTGATCTCTTGAAAGTTATGAACTAATTATGACCATACCAATATTTCAAATGATCTTGGCCATTCAATTAATGTACGAATTTTGAAAAAATATCAGGTTATGTGGATGCTTATGGCAAAAACATAACTTGGATGGATGATATTAACCCACTACTCTAGGAGACTGCTTTAACAATCTTGATTTGGTACATTTTTTGGATGACCTTGATTTGTTGAAATCTTGGTATATTACTTGGATGGTCTGGATCTTTGGATTGATGGTACATCATTTGGATGGACTAAATCAGGTCAAATCTTGGTACACCATTTAGACGGGTTAAGATTAGATAAAATTTTCATACACCATTTGGACGGTTGAGATTCATTAACTGATTTCGGGAGGCTTTTTTGATGGTCCAGGTCTTATGTTTTACTTGACATGCTACTTTACATGGCATAGTTTTTTTAGAGATTGTCATGTATTACTTGTATTGGCTGAGCTTAGTTGAAATCTTGGTATGCCATTTAGATAGGCTAGATTAGATGAAATTTTGATACACCATTTGGATGGTTGAGATTCATTAACTGAACTCTTAAGGCCTTTTTGATGGTCTAGATCTTAGCTTTTACTTGAGGTGTTACTTTACATGGCCTAGGTTTTTCTGAGATTTTCATGCATTACTTGTATGGGTGCTATTAATTGAAATCTCTGTGCATTACATGGATGGTTGAGATTATTTTCATCAATCTTAGGGGACCATTTTGATGCTCTAGATATTTGGAATGATTGGGTACATCATTTGGATGAACCAGATTAGATGAAATCTTGGTAAATTATTTGGGTGGTTGTAATTAATTGACTGATCTTAGGGTGCTATTTTGATGGGCCAGATTTTAGACGTTATTTGGTACTTCATTTTACATGACTGTATTTTATAGGATTTTTAAATTTTTTTTTGAATAAATGGGATTGGTGGAAATCTTGGTCACCTACACATATAGACAACAAATTGGCAATTTCATAATTGCCCACTCATTGTTAATGCTGGCAGGGGTGTTTAAAGTTTGGGGGGATCTAACACAAAAAGTAATTTAGGGAGTCAAGTGATGGAATGGGGGTATGTGGAGTTTGCCCAAAATATTTTTATATTTCTTGTAAATTTGCACAAGTTATATAAGTAAAGATGATGCTGGTTCCAAAGATTCAATGTTTGAATTTTCTGTTTTTTTTTTATGTATTTCTGTATTTTTGAATAGTAGGAATGTTTTGGTCATTTTAACCAATGTTTTAAATCTGACTTGGAGGCCGAACCATTTTTTTCCTCCGTGTCACAGGTCATCGTGCCATGCCATCAATCGTGTATATACATGTGTGTGTGTGTGTCATAGTTGTGGTAGAAATTGCCGATAGTGGTTTTAGATGAATTCCTTGTGAAGAAGAGAAGAAGAAGATGAAAAGTTTCAGCAGTAGAGAAGAAGAGAGGAGAAGAAAAGGTGAGTGGGATGTTGGCCAGAATTGAATTAGTTCTGGCCGCCAAGCCCTCTTTGTATTATAAGTAGAAAGCCTTATGTGCTGATTCGGCCAAGCTTCTTGTGAAAGGAAGAGGAGAAAGTTGGGGGTTTCAGCAATAGACAGAGGAAAGGGAAGAAAAGGAGAAGAAGGTTGACTAGGATAGTGATGCATAACCCTAGCCGCCTGCCCCTCATTCTATTTATAATTAACTTAAATATGGGATATTACAAAGATGCCCCTAGTACGGCGGCAACTCAACTAAGTACTTACAGTTCTTTTAAAAATAAAAGACTAATGGGCCCAAGGCCCAACAACTTCTTAATTTAAAAGAAAACAAACTAAACATAAATCGGCCCAACATAAATTAGCCCACTCAACACTCCCCCTCAAGTTGGGAATAGATGTCACACATTCCCAACTTGCGTAGATCATGTTCCAGCTTATTCTTCGCAACACCTTTTGTGAGAACATCAGCAAGCTGCATATCAGAAGAAATGTATGGAAGACAAACTTCTCCAGAAGTTACCCTTTCTCTGATAAAATGTCTATCTACTTCAATGTGCTTAGTTCGGTCATGCTGGACTGGATTATGGGCAATATTGATTGCTGCCTGGTTATCGCAGTATAGCATCATAGGTTCTTCTGCTTGTACACCGATTTCTTTTAACAGAGAACGGATCCAGAGAAGTTCTGAAACTCCATGTGCCATGGTCCTATATTCCGCTCCTGCACTTGATCTTGCCACAACTGTTTGTTTTTTACTCTTCCATGAGACTAGGTTACCCCCAACTAGGGTGCACACTCCTGAAGTTGATCTTCTGTCATCAAGGCATCCTGCCCAATCCGCATCTGTATAGGTCTCTAGCTTCAGTTGTCCATGATCAGTAAACAATATGCCTCTGCCTGGATGTCCCTTCAAATATGCAAGGATTCTGTCAACTGCCTTCCAGTGCTGATCTCGTGGAGCATGCATGTATTGACTCACTACACTTATTGCATGGGAGATGTCCGGTCTTGTCATACACAAGTATAGTAGCCGACCCACAAGTCTTTGGTATCTCCCAAGGTCCTCACTGGTTCACCTTCTGATGCACTGATTCTATGGTTCTGATCAATGGGGGTGCTAGCTGCCTTTGTTCCAAGCTTCCCTGTCTCTTGGAGAAGGTCCAAGACATACTTCCTTTGAAAGATAAAAATTCCATGTTTCGATCTTGCAACTTCGATGCCTAAGAAGTATCTTAGTTCTCTAAGATCCTTAATCTCAAATTCCTTATGCAGGTTCCTCTTCAGACTATCAATCTCACTCAGATCATTCCCAGTGACAACAATGTCATCCACATAAACAATTAGGATTGACACCAAAGATCCCCTGCGCTTCACAAACAAGGTGTGATCAGATTGAGTTTGAGTGTAGCCAAAAACAATCAGGGCCTTTCTGAATTTGTCAAACCATGCTCTGGGAGATTGTTTCAAGCCATATAGTGACTTCTTCAGCTTGCATACCTTTCCCTTTTCAGCATTATCATAAAAACTAGCTGGAAGATCCATATACACCTCTTTTTGCAGATCCCCATTTAGGAAAGCATTCTTTACATCCAGTTGAAACAAGGGCCAAGAGTATGAGGCAGCAAGAGAAAGGAGTATCCGAACAGAGGTCATCTTTGCAACTGGCGCAAATGTCTCTAGATAATTAATGCCATAGGTCTGTGTGTACCCTTTTGCAACAAGTCTTGCCTTGTACCTCTCTATACTTCCATCTGCCTTATACTTTACTGTGTAAACCCATCTGCATCCAACTGTCTCCTTGCCTTCTGGTAGGTCCACAATCTCCCATGTCTGATTCTTAATCAAAGCCTCCATCTCTTCTTACATAGCTGTCTTCCACTCAGGTTTGGAGAGACCCTCACTAACACCCTTGGGTATAGACACTGAATCAAGAGAAGAGAGAAAAGCACGGTAGGAAGGAGAAAGTCCACTGTAAGATAAGTACTGAGATACAATGAGCAATGCACTTTCTCTTCCCTTTTCTAAGAGCAATAGGGAGATCAAGGTTATCTGTAACAGTGTCAGTAGGATCAATGGGAATTGAAGTAGTGGGATCAAGAGGAATACCTGAATCCGTATCAGTCGAATCTGGAGTCTCCAAGGGATCGACAGGAAGTGGTGTGAGTTCTGCTGTAGTGGAATCAATCGCCTTATGGAGTCTCTGCCGTGAGTAATGTTGTGAAATGGAACACAAAGGAGGTGGCAAGGTGGGTGACATCGGGTGGTGGTCAAGCATAGGAGTAGACATAGGAACTGGAACTAGGAGAGGGATAGACTGCTGACTTACTTCCCCAAAACACTCCCCCTGAGAAGGATCCTTTGAGAAGAAGTACGTAGATTCAAAAAAGGTAACATCCATAGTAACATACCTGTTCCCAGAGACTGGATCATAGCAGTGGTACCCTTTCTGATTCTCTGCATATCCAAGTAAAACACATTTCTTTGCCTTGGGATCAAGCTTCGTACGGTAAGGGCCAAGAATATGTGCAAAGCAAACACATCCAAACACCCTTAGAGGAATATGAAACATCTCCCCCTGAGGAAAAAGAAGGCTGAATGGGGTCTTGAATCCGAGTACACGAGAGGACACTCTGTTAATCAGGTATACTGCCGTGAGAACTGCATCACCCCAAAAACGAACCGGAACTGTGGCTGTGATCATCATGCTTCTTGCCGTCTCAACAATGTGTCTGTTCTTCCTCTCTGCAACACCATTCTACTGTGGACTATAGGAGCAACTGCTCTGATGGACAACACCATACTCCAACAGATATGAGGCAAGATGTCTCTCAAAATATTCCCTAGCATTGTCAGATCTGAACATCTTTATTCTTGTCCCAAACTGTGTTAGTACCATCTGGTGGAATTGCTTCACCAAGGATGGTACTTCATCGCGTGATTTCATCAGGTAAATCCATGAATATCGAGAGAAATCATCCACAAAAAGGAGAAAATAGCGATAGCCGCCCATAGAGGGAACATGATAAGGGCCCCACACATCCGAATGAATAACATCAAAGGGAGAAGAACATCTTTTATTATTAGGTTTAAAAGAGTGTCTACAATGCTTTCCAAGTTCACAACCCTCACACTTCAAACTTGACAGACTCACAGACTCAAACAGTTTTGGAAACAAACAACTCAAAGAAGAAAAGGATAAATGACCCAGACGGTTCCATTCACTTCACGACCACTCTCAATCGTCCTCTTTGAATCTAGATCCTACAAAATACAACGTCCAGGAGAAAAAATTACTGAGCAGTTTAAATTCTTAGTCAAACTACTAACAGATAACAAATTAGTGCTCAATCTAGGAACATGGAGGACAAAGGGTAAGCAAATAGAATCATTGATCTTGACAGATCCCTTCCCAGCAATAGGAACATGGGATCCATCAGCTGTGGAGACCCTATCTCTGCCAGAACAGAGATGATAAGAAGAGAAAATAGTGGAGCAATGGGTCATATGCTTTGAGGCTCCAGAGTTTATAATCCAAGGAGATCTCTCCTTACCTGAAGCAGAAACATAGTTTGCAGTGACATGTGAACTACCTGTGTGGGCAAAGGAGGTAGAGTGAGCTCCACCTGTGCTACTTGTACCTTGTTGTTCGCTTACGGCTGAATTGGAACTAGCTGTATCCCTCTGATTCAGAAGTAACCCAAACCTCTCAAGCTCGGCCCTTACTGCAGCAGCTGCAACGGACTCCAAAGCAGCTGTAGTAGGGGGGGGGGGCGGAGTATTACCGGTAACTGCCATGTGCGCATTTCCTTTCTTATTCTTCAATCTGGTCGGCACAAGATGTGGGTGAAGCTTCCAACAAGTGTCTCTTGTATGCTTAGGCTTCTTACAGTAGTCACAGACCAAGTCCCTTTTGTCTTCCTTTTTGTTTTCATTGCCATTCTGTTTAGATTTCACAGCACTTACCATAGCAGACTGATCAGAACTGAGATTTTTCATCATTACATCCCTCCTGCACTCCTCTCCTGACACAAAGGCATATGCTTGGGAGAGAATGACACTGTCCCTAGAAAGAAGATGCTGTCGTGCAATGTCATACTCAGGGTTAAGGCCAGCAAGGAATTCGAACACCCTATACTTCTCTAAATGTCTTTGATAGGTAGCTGCATCCTTGGTGGTTTCCCAAGCAAAGGTCTCTAGATGGTCGATCTCCTGCCACAGGGTCTTAAGGACTGAAAAATAGGCTGCAACAGATCTATCTCCCTGCCTTGTGGCAATAATTTGATTTCTCAGTTGATAAGCCCTAGCAACATTCTCCCTTTTTTTTTTGATCAATAACATCAATTTCATTAAATTAAGAGAATAGAGGGAAATAATACAAAGGGAGATAAAATAACTTAGCTCCCCCAAAACAGAAAGCACAGGGAAAGCAAAGAAAATTAAAAACTAGCCCAAAAAACAGCCTCCCTATTCACTCCATGCTTGGCCAACCCATCCGCAAATGAGTTGGCACTCCTCTTCACCCAGCTGTACTAAATCTTTATGTCCCTTCCCAGCCATAAGAACTGTTTTTTCTCATTGTTAAAGTTCCACAAACCACCGTCCTCTGTCTTCAACCAATTAACCACCACCTTCGAGTCACCTTCCAGAATCAAACGGCTAATATTTAGATCTTTTGCTCTTTGAATTCCTTCAAGCGCTGCAAGGATCTCAGCCCTAAGAGAGTCACCTTCTCCAATAGGGCCAGAGAATAAAGCAGTAACAATCCCTTCCTCATTCCTGAAGACTCCTCCAATCCCAGAGGGCCCTGGATTCCTTACACTGCTGCCATCAAAATTCAGCTTTATAAAGCCCGAGGGGGGAGGGGACCAGAACGGACAAAGAGTTCTCTTGCATCTAGTAGTGAAAGCAATCTCTTTCCAGTTTCTTAGTAAGTCATCCATAGGACAATCTGAGAACAACTCCAAAGATTTTAGCCAGTGGACCGCTCTTATGAGGATTCGATTTAACAAATCTTCCAAAGTTTTTTCCTTGTCAGAAAAAATGCGTGAGTTTCTTTCTTCCCACAAGGACTAGCAAACCGCTGCCCTAATACACCTCCACATAGTCCTCCCTCGCTTCTTAGGCCAACTGAAAAAAGGAGAAAACAAACCTTGGACAGTCTCCGGAGGATACCAAGAACGCCCAAAACGGGAGAAAACCCACTCCCAAACAGAATTAGCAATCTTACAAGAGACCATGAGGTGGTAGCCAGATTCCCCATCAGCTTTACAAAGAGCACATCTATTAGGAAGTAGACAATAGTTGGGTCTCTTTTTTTGGAGTAAGTATAAAGTGTTGATTCTTTCCAGGAAAATTTCCCAACAAAAAAACCCCACCCGAGGAGGAATAGGTCTGCTCCAAATTTCCTTAACTGGAAAGGACAACCCCAGGGGGGTAGGAGGCTGAGTTAAGGTTTCAAAGAAAAAAGCACAAGAAAAGGTACCAGAGCTAGAAAGGGTCCAAAATCTGGTGTCTTCCTTAGCAGGGTTTAGGAAGACACCCTCAAGGGAGGCTAGCAGAGCTACCGGGCTATCCAATTTCGTATCCCTAATTGCCCTACGCAGGCCAAGGTTCCAACCAAAGCTCGAAGTGGAAGCTGAAGGGACTAAGAAGGAAGAAATGGGTTCATTTTTCAAGTCTGAAAGAGCATACAAGGAAGGAAACTTGTCTTTCAGAGGAAAATCCCCAACCCAAAGATGTTCCCGAAAATTTATTCGGTTACCAGAGTTTAGACCATACCTGATCCAAGGGGAGAAAACTGGAAGTAGATTGTGGATGGATTTCCAAGGAGAAGCAGCTGAAGCCCTTGCCAAGATTCTAGAATCCCAACCATTGTCTTCCAGCCCATAAATGCTAGCCACAATCTTAGTCCACAATTTATCCCTTTCTAAAGAGAACCTCCACAACCACTTCCCCAGAAGAGCCATGTTCCTTTTCTTGAAATTACCAATCCCAAGACCTCCTTGTGTTTTACACCTAGAGACCACCTCCCAACTCACCCTATGATCTCTCTTCTCCTCTCCAGGCTCCCAGAGAAAGTTCCTTATTAATTTTTCCAAAAGATTTGAGACCTTTGAGGGGATCTTAAAGACTGACAGAAAGTAAACAGGAAGGTTAGCTAGGGTAGATTTAATGAGAGAGACTCTTCCACCTAAAGAAAGATAACTCCTCTTCCAGGCCGCTAGCCTCTTCTCAAACCTCTCCACTACCGGAGCCCAAAAGCTAACACTCTTAGGATTATCTCCTAAAGGGAGGCCCGAATAAGTTAGGGGCCAATCCGTAATAGCACAACCTAGGTCATCTGCAAATTCCCTTAGATCTCTTTCATTCACATTCACTCCCGCCACACAACTCTTGTCAAAGTTTACCTTTAGGTTAGATATCTGCTCAAAAAGTTGTATTGTCATCTTTAGATTCCGGATCCAACTGAGGTTCCTTCCTTCACAGAAAAGGATAGTATCATCTGCAAATTGTAGAAGAGTTAAGGGAACCTCC
This sequence comes from Nelumbo nucifera, assembly GCF_055504915.1. Taxonomy (NCBI): domain Eukaryota; kingdom Viridiplantae; phylum Streptophyta; class Magnoliopsida; order Proteales; family Nelumbonaceae; genus Nelumbo; species Nelumbo nucifera. Next base: position 185,277,155 of record NC_142649.1, on the reverse strand, counting down.
TCCCTTCCTACTCTCCACCCTCTTATCAAATTCCTCGAGTCTGCTCTATGGATCAATCGCCCAAACACATCAACAATAAGGGTGAAAAGAAAAGGGGAAAGAGGATCTCCTTGTCTTAGACCTCTTAACGCCGGAAAGAAGTCAACCACAGTCCCGTTCACCAGGATAGAATAATGGCAAGTCCTAACATAGCCCCAGATCCACTTGCACCACCTGTCACCAAAACCAAAACTCCTCAACACCTCCATCAAGAAAGACCAATCAACCAAGTCGAAAGCCTTCTCCAAATCCAATTTGCAGACCACTCCCTTCTTCTTTGACTTTCTAAAGCTCTCCAAGCTCTCATTTGCAATGAGGATCTGATCGGTGATCTGTCTTCCCTCCACAAAAGCACTTTGGTTGGGTGCAATAATGGAGGGGAGCACCTTCTTTATCTTGAGAGACAGCACCTTTGCAATGATTTTGTACAAGCTAGTCACCAGACTAATAGGTCTAAAATCTTTTGGTTGAGAGGCATCTTTCTTCTTTGGGACTAAGGCAATGAAAGTTGAGTTCAATCCCGAGTTTATTACACCCCTCCTGTGGAACTCCTCAAAGACCGAAGCAAGATCATTCTCCAAAATATCCCAGCAATCCTGGTAAAAGGCCATTGTGAACCCATCTGGACCCGGAGCTTTTGTCCTATCCATAGAGAAAACTGCTTCCTTTACCTCCTCCATATCGAATCTTTTTTCTAGCCACTCTCTCTTCTTTGCACTTAGAGTCGGCAATCCAAACCCTCCAACCACACTCTCTCATTCATAGGCCTTCTAAAAATAGATTTGAAGTGGTTTACTAGGGCCTCTGCAATTTCAGCCGGGTGAGACAAAACTACTCCATCAACTTCCAAGTTAGAGATGTAATTCTTCTTTCTCCTTCCATTTGCCACTGAATGGAAAAACCTTGTGTTTATGTCTCCCTCCTTTAGCCACTTACACCTAGATTTTTGCCTCCAACTGATTTCCTCCTTGATCAGGATGTCCTCCAACTGCCTCTTTAAAACCCATCTCAACTTCCTTTCTTCTTCTCCAAAGGGGCCTCTCTCTTTCTTCAAGTCCAAATCCTCAATTTGCTCCACCAGAACTTGCTTTCTCTCTTCTAATCTTCCAAACTCCAACTTATTCCACTCCTTTAATTGAGATTTTAGGTATTGGAGTTTCTTGTGGAACCTCATTCCTTCCCAATCAACTACCGGATTAGCTTGCTCCCACCACTCTCTGATTTTCTCAGTGAAACCCGGATGAGACAACCACATATTTTCAAACTTGAAAGGGGTAGGCCCTACTCCTCTTAATTCCTCCTTGACCAAAACTATTGGCTAGTGGTCTGAAGTAAGTCTAGGGAGAGCCCTAGAAGTAATGTTGCCCCAATGATCCTCCCAATCTGTTGAGAACAAAAATCTGTCCAACTTAGAGCAAATTGACTGAGATTGAAGGTTGGGCCAAGTGAAGTTATTATTTAGGAAAGGAAGTTCTTTGAGATTAAAAGAGTCCACAAATTGGTTGAACTTCCTCATACTTGTTGTCACTCTTTGTCTGGGGTTGTTGGTTTCCTCTATAAATCTCACTACATTAAAGTCCCCTCCCACACACCAGGGTCCATCCCAAAGGCCTCTAATGTCACTCAATTCTTCCCATAATTTCTCCCTTTGCCTATAGTCATTGGGGCCATACACATTTGTTAGTACCCATTCATACCCATCGGCCACCTGTTTGAACTTCAGGGAGACAGTGTGATCTCCAATTAGCTCCTCCACACCTAAGAGTATCTCTTCTTTCCACAGGGTCACAATCCCTCTCGAGAAACCCCACGAAGGAGCAGCCACCCACTTAATGCCTTTAGAACTCCACACACTCCTTGCCCAGCTGCAATCAAAATCCATTCTTTTGGACTCCTGAAGCATAACCACATCCGGATTAAACTTCTTAATTACCTCTTTGATTGTTGCTCTCTTCCTAATGCTGCCCAACCCCCTCACATTCCAACTTAGGATTCTCATTGAAAACTATAAGCCTTAACCCTAACTCCTCCAAGAACTATTTAGACCCTTTTCTTCTAATCCCTTTCACTTCGAACTTCTTGTCCCCCTCAATATCTTTTTTTAATCTCTCCACTTCACTCAGCCTTCTAAACTTCATCTTGCTGTCATCTTTATTTCGCATGTAGGCTTTTAGATCATTCGGGTTCTTCTGCTCGCACCCCAACTTTTTCACAAACTCTGCAACTGACTCTTCCCCAAAAGATTCCTCTTTCCCTAAAGAAGCACTCTCCTCACTCCTATGAAGCTTCTTGTTCCTTCTCACATTACCTCCAACCATAGCCCTGTCTGTCCCCTCCAGGCTCCCTCTCTGCAAATCCTTCCTTTCCACTTCTCCCAAGAGGCTTTCTAAGATTTCCCAAATTATTGTCTCTCTGCAAGTTTCTTCACCCACTTCCCCTCCTTGTAGACTCACTGTGGCTTTCAGACCAAGGGCTTCCGACTCTTGGTTGGGTAGAGGATCTGGTACAAGAGATACAGAGCGCTCATCAGTAACCAAAACTGAATTGACAGAGTTGAGGGATTTACCTGAGGTAGAGAAGTGAGGAGAGAGCAAAGGCGACGGAGAGGTAGTTACTTTCTTTTTTGAGAAAATAGAGCACTCTGTCTCTCAGAGATGGGGGAGGGAAATCCCTGTCGCTGTATCAACACAAAGACCCCTTTTTGTACCCAAGTATGTACCTCTCTGTGAAGTACCCTTGTTCTGCTCTGAGAAGACCCGAGCAACCTCCTTTTCGGCCTCTTGCAAAGCACTAGAACTGAGGGGGGCTCAGCCAGTAATGGGTTAAAATCAAACACCCGCTCCTCCCCCTCCACCTTTTCTTCCCCCACCGAATCTCCTAAGAACAAACAGTCCAGGCTAAATGAATCGCTGTTCTGACTTTTAAATAGAGCTTCACTTGCCGCACTGCCTAAACTCCCACAGGCATCTGAACTTTCATCATGATCAGAATCTGAACCGCAGCTCAACCAACCTTGATCAGCCTCTTCTTTCTCTTTTGGTCTGCCTCTCAAATAGCGTGGGTTCGGGCGATCAGAAAAGCTGAGATTTTGCTCGTCGCTGGCTGCCCATCGGACCCAGCACAGAGGCCGGCGTTCTCCAACCTTGTTCGCTGACTTCGCCCCTCCACAGTCGAGAGGGCGAGACTTAGACGATGATAGATGAAAGTTGTCATCTATCATCATCCCATGCCTGCCCCGCCCCACGTGATGACTTAAGTTGTCACGTGGGCTTTTAAAACCGAAAGAAAGCTCACCCGCTGGCCTGACCGGCTCGACCAATCTTAAAGCCGGTTCGGAGAGAGACTTAGAGCGCAAACGGCTCTTTCCCAACTTAGCCACATCAGCATAGGACGGGCCACCCTCTTTACACAACCCCTCTTCAAAAAAATTTGAAAAAGAAGCCAAAATAGGAAGGCTTTGAGACTTGGGGCACCCCTGCCACTGTTCCCCTTCCTTTGTAGAACGCCCACACACAACAGACTTTCCCGCCAGCCCTTGAAGGCCACGTGTACACACCCCTGCGAGCTCGTCAGTTTCTTCAACCTCTGGTCGTCTTCCCCAAAGCAAAGCTTCAACTTCTAAAGCTAACTAGACCTTGCACCAAGCACCTTCTGAGAGAACTTCTAAGATCCACGACAAGTTCTCCGGATTGATCCCAGCAACCTTAAGTTCCACCGCTTTCAAGTTACTTGAGTTAGCCTCCAACAGAACTCCACCCAACACTCAAGCAATTTTCCCCAGAATAAGATCATTCCACAGGTTGAAGGGAAGACCGAGAAGTTTAATCCAAAAACTGCCGGCTTTAGGTTCAACTTCGTTGCAATCTGGAGCCCAATTCTGGACCTTAATCAAACTTCCTTCTACAAGGAAAGAACTGAAGAACAAGGTCTTATCTCCAATATCTAGTAAGGCTTTCTTTTCAGCAAAAGGCAACAACAATACACCTTCCTCTAAACCCAACCTCTCTGCTAAAACTTCTATAACTTTCGTCCAATCTTCTATCACCCTTTCTGCCACTAAGACCACCCTCTTCTCCCAGCTCCCACTCTCTTCTTCCACTGCTACTCGTCGGAGGACAGACGAGCTGGACACCAAAACTTCAGGGTAAAGCTTTGGGCGGAGCACAAAACAAACTTTCGAGCCAGGGGCTTCTTCTACTCTACCTTCGACCTCCAAGAGAAAAGCCTGAAGATTAGAAGCGAAAGAGCCCACCCTCTCCGCTTCAGACCTTCTGGAATACACATCACCTGCTTTTTGTTATTACCAAAGAGTTCGGTGACCATAATGAACCACCCTTTTCCATTCCTTTTTAGCACAGCTTCGAACCTCTTGTTCTCACAGGTCAACGAGTTTCTCCAACCTTCTTCCCGAAAGGAATTTACAGCTCCATCTACAAAACCTTTCAGCCACACACAGGCCTCCTCTGGTAGGAGAATCGACGCCCTGCTCCCTTCTCTGATTTTCAAGAGAGCCTTCCCCTTTGTCCTTCCCTGCTCAAAGAGGAAAGATTTTGCTTCAATGGACAAATCCAGTCTCCATTTCCCCGCCAGCTTGAACTTCCTCTCCTCTCCCATACTTTCCAGTCTCCTATTGCCTCTGACTCTATGCAACACTTTAGACTCCCTAAAAGCCTTGTTTGAAGATACAAAACAAGTGTGCTTCCTTCTTTTGGGGCCAAAAGGCCGGTGAGAAGAAGATTACTTGGATCAGTTGTAAGAGATGCAACATTCTCCCTTTGTGAATAGGTTTCTGCAACCCCATCCCATATCTTCTTAGCAGTGTGTCCATAAAAAAATTTTTACTTATATGTGGCAACATAAAATTACACAACCATGTCATTACCATATAATTTTCCTGCACCCACCAGGAGTTGCTAGTTTCGGGTTTCACCTCTTCACCAGTAATATACCCCAATTTTCCACGAGCCCCAATGGCCATCTTTGCAGATTGGGACCGTTCCAAGTAGTTTGTATCATCCAACCTAACTGTAGTAATAGTCCCAGCTCCGAAGGGGTCTCCAACACCTCCTCCCATTGGTCTCATTTCATTCCCGGGCTTATATTCAACTCTGTATCCCTCCATGTGTCTCAAAAGAGGTACAGAAAACAACCAAAAAATGCAGCAAGAACAAACAGAATACCTTTTGGAACCAACGACACTCCTTTGGTGTCCTGGACTTTCTTCCCACGAAAGATTCCTTTTTGGTGGGATGAGAGAAGAGAGAGAAAAAGCAACCGCCCTCTCTAGAAGCCTCCAAACCACATGGAACTTAAATCGCCCCTTACAAAAAACCCAGAGGAACCCTAAAAAATTAGGGCGCCACTACCTAGGTCAAAATTGAAGAGTCCAACAAAATCAGGACTCTTCCCCTTTCTCCAGTTTTTCCTGATTCAGATGAGAAACCCTAGACCTGCTATAGGGCATACAGATCCATCAAGAAAATCCAAAAACTGGGCTTACCTGAGAGCTTCGATCAGCCTCTTAAATCTCCATGCGGTCGGCCGATCTAGGGCTGCAGGAGTGAATCTCTTCAAGAACCTTCAATCTGCTCTGATACCAAGTAGAAAGCCTTATGTGCTGATTCGGCCAAGCTTCTTGTGAAAGGAAGAGGAAAAAGTTGGGGGTTTCAGCAATAGACAGAGGAAAGGGAAGAAAAGGAGAAGGTCGACTAGGATAGTGATGCATAACCCTAGCTGCCAACCCCTCATTCTATTTATAATTAACTTAAATATGGGATATTACAAAGATGCCCCTAGTAGGGCGGCAACTCAACTAAGTACTTACAATTCTTTTAAAAATAAAAGACTAATGGGCCCAAGGCCCAACAACTTCTTAATTTAAAAGAAAACAAACTAAACATAAATCGGCCCAACATAAATCAGCCCACTCAACATTATATACTTGAATTAAAAAAATGAGATATTATAAGTATGCCCTTAGTAGGGTGGCTACTTAAGTAGCTGAACAGTCACAACTTAAAAACATAAACTAATGGGCCAAAGCCCAATAACTTCCTAACTTAACAACTTAAAAATAAAAGATAAATAACTGGGTCCAATAACTAGAAATCGACCCAACTCAACACTCCCCCTCAAGTTGGGAGTAAATGTCACACATTCCCAACTTGCATAGATCATGTTCCAGCTTGTTTCTTGCAACACCTTTTGTGAGAACATCAACAAGTTGCAAATAAGAAGCAATGTATGGAAGACAAACTTCCCCTGAAGTCACCCCTTTCTCTTATGAAATGTCTATCCACTTTAATGTGCTTTGTCCTGTCATGCTGAACTGGGTTATGGGCAATGTTAATTGCTGCCTAATTATCAATGTACAACATCATAGGTTCTTCTGCCTCTACACCAATCTCTCTTAACAAGGAGCAAATCCAAAGAAGTTCTGAAACTCCATGTGCCATGGCCCTGTATTCAGCTTTTGCACTTGATCTTGCCACCACTGTCTGTTTCTTACTTTTCCATGAGACAAGATTACCCCCAACAAGGGTGCTGACTCCTGAAATAGATCTCCTATTATCAAGGCATCTTGCCCAATCAGCATTTGTATAAGCCTCTAGCATCAACTGTCCATGGTCAACAAATAGTATGCCTCTGCTTGGGTGTCCCTTTAGATAAACAAGAATTCTGTCAACAACCTCCCAATGCTGGACTTATGGGGCATGCATGTATTGAATCATTACAGTCATTGCATAGGAAATATCTGGTCTTGTCATACACAAATATAGCAACGCCCCACAAGTCTCTGATATCTCTCAATGATTTTTACCAACTCACCTTCTGATGCATTAATCCTGTGATTCTGATTAATAGGAGTACTGGCAGCCTTTGTTCCAAGCTTCCTTGTTTCTTGTAGAAGATCCAGAACATACTTCCTCTGAGAAATAAAGATTCCATGTTTTGATCTTGCAACTTCAATGCCCAAAAAGTACTTAAGCTCCCCAAGATCTTTAATTTCAAATTCTCTATGTAGATTCTTCTTCAAACTGCCAATCTCACTTAGGTCATTTCCTGTACAACAATATCATCCACATAAACAATTAGGACTGTGTTATGGGCCCGGGAATAGGATCGCGTCACGGGTCGGTCCACGGGGAAAAGCTCTTGTTTTCCCTTGTTTCTCCCCTTCCTAGCTGAACCTATCTTAGTGTCCTAGAGGGTGATTTGTCCAAGAGATCACCGAACTCTCCTTTTACTCTCTTTCTTGACTGGAAATTTTGATATCCTCATTCAATAATGGGGTCTCCTTAAATAGGAGATTACAAGAGTCCTAATCAAAGGGAGTCTCCTTGCTGAATAGGGATACTTCCAGTTCTATCTTGCTAAGGATAAGATAAGCTAATCCTAATCTGATAAGCTACTAACAAGATAAGATAAGAGCAATAGAATAAGATAAGAACAAGCAAGATGATCTAATCTAATCTAGATAAGGTTGCTGTTGCCGAACTGGGTAGGATGAGAATCATTGAATCACTGCTGCTGCTGGCGGTGGGTCAGGTGCCTGTTGCTGCCGGTGGCGACGGTACGTCTTCCCGAGGAATGCGTCCATAACAGACTGACACCAAGGATCCCCGCCGCTTCACAAACAAGGTATGATCTGATTGAGTCTGAGTGTAGCCAAAAGCAATCAATGCCTTTCTGAACCTGTCAAACCATGCTCTGGGAGACTAAACCATAAAGCGACTTCTTAAGTCTGCATACCTTCCCTTTTTCAGTATCACTGTAGAAACCAACAGGGAGATCCATATACACTTCTTGCAAATCTCTATTTAGGACAGCGTTTTTCACATTAAGTTGAAATGGGGGCCAAGAGTATGTGGCAGCAAGAGAGAGAAGTCTCCAAACAAAAGTCATCTTTGCAACTGGTGCAAAGGTCTCTAAGTAATCAATGCCATAGGTCTGTGTGTACCCTTTTGCAACCAATCTGGCCTTATACCTTTCTATACTTCCATCTGCCTTATATTTAACTGTGTAGACCCATCTGCATCCAACAATCTCCTTGCCCTCTGGTATATCCACAATTTCCCATGTCTAATTCTTAATTAAGGCTTTCATCTCTTCCTACATAGCCATCTCCGAACAGAAGTCATTTTTGCAACTGGTGCAAAGGTCTCTAAGTAATCAATGCCATAGGTTTGTGTGTACCCTTTTGCAACCATTCTGGCCTTATACCTTTCTATACTTCAATCTACCTTATATTTAACTGTGTAGATCCATCTGCATCTAACAATCTCCTTCCACTCACTAACACCCTTTAATATGAAATTTATACTTTTCTTATGAAAACCATGAATAATTATTAAATAAATATGGTTATGGTACCTAGGTAACTACCCTAGGATCTATTTTTTAACATAAAAAAATCCACTGCCTAGGCACCCGCCTAGGCGACTAGGCGCCCCCCAGTCGCCTAGCCTCGCCTTGGCGCCTTGAAAACTATGCCAGAGACTGGATCATAGCAGCAATATCCTTTCTGATTTTCTGCATATCGAAGGAAGACACGTCTTTGCCTTTGGATCAAGCTTCGAGCGGTGAGGACCAAGAATATGTGCAAAGCAAAAACACCCAAATACCTGAGAGGAATGTGGAACATCTCCCCCTCAAGAAAAAGGAGACTGCATCACCCCAAAACCGAACTGAAACAGTAGATGTGATCATCATGCTTCTTGCAATCTCAACAATGTGTTTGTTCTTCCTCTCTGCAACACCATTCTACTGTGGACTGTAAGAACAACTGCTTTGATGGACAACTCCATACTCTAACAGATACGAAGCAAAGTTCTTTTCAAAATATTCCCTGGCATTGTCTGATCTGAACACCTTTATTCGTATCCCAAACTGTGTTAGTACCATCTGATGAAATTGTCGAACCAATGATGGTACCTCATCTCGAGATCTCATTAAGTAAATCCACGAATATCGAGAAAAATCATCCACAGGTAAAAGAAAATATCGATAGCCACCCATAGAAGGAACATAGTATGGTCCCCACACATCAGAATGAATAACATCAAAAGCAAATGAACATCTTTTATTACTAGCTTTAAAGGAATGTCTACAATGTTTTCCAAGCTGACAACCTTCACACTCAAGACTGGACAAATTAACAGACTCAAAAAGCTTTGGAAATAAGAAACTCAAAGAAGAAAAAGACAAATGACCCAACCGATTATGCCAAAGCATAATATGACTCACAGACCCCGACTCACTATCCTTGTTGACATGATGACCCTGATGATTGGGAAGCACATCCAGGAGGTAGATCTCATTCACTTCACGACCACTCCCAATCGTCCTCTTTGAATCCAGATCCTGCAAAACACAATGAGCAGGAGAAAAAATTACTGAGCAATTCAGGTTCTTAGTTAAACTACTAACAGATAACAAGTTAGTACTCAATCTGGGAACATGAAGGACAAAGGGTAGGGAAATGGAATCATTAATCTTGACAGACCCCTTCCCAGCAATGGGAACATGAGATCCATCAGTTGTGGAGACTCTGTCTCTACAAGAACAGAGTCGATAAGAAGAAAAGATAGTGGAACTATGGGTCATGTGCTCTGAGACTTCAAATTCTATAATCCAAGGAGGTTTCTCCTTACCTGTAGTAGAAACTGTTAGAATGCTCGAGTCAGGGGTATTTTGGTCATTTTGGTTTATCTTCTTGAAAGTGAAAGGTCTATTGTATCTGAGTTTAAGTTATGTGTCCCATCTTATATGAGGGACAAAACTGTCTTTCTTGTAACTCTAAGTTTTATGAATAAAATTCAAGTGGGTCGGCTAGGAGAGTGATTTTTCACATTCTCTCTTCTAGTCTGGCCGAACACTCTTCTTCTTCTTTCTCTTTTCTTTCTTCTTCCTTCTTCTCTACTTTGACCTAGAATCAACTAGGGTTTATTCACATGGTATTAGAGCTGTAAGGTCATATCCTTATTTCTTTCTTGTTGCTGTTCTCTTTCTGGGTTCGCTGCCAACTTTCACAGTCATCTTCTTCTTTTTCGACTGACCTGAGTGGAGGTTCGATAAGGGGCTGAAAAGGAGCTGTCGTTTTGTGGGCCTAGAGGTGAGAATGCCTCCGGTCGTTGCTGTGGTGGTCGTTGAAGTGATATACTAAACCCTCTATTCAGTATCGAAGAGGGCTGGATGTGGACAGGTATGAACACTATTGTTGTTTGTCCAAATAAGGGACTGTGAATTTTTCTTTTTGCTTCAAAAGTTGGTTGTGGTGATGCTCGGTGTGACTGATATGCATTTCAGTCGTGTTTCTCTGCATTTCTCTTCATATGTATGCTGAAAGAAGAGTTGTCGACTGCTGAAGTTCACAACAACAGTAGATTGGTGGAGGTTGTGTCGTGGTGATTGGTGGTGGTGGTGGTTGCGTCCTAGACCTTGTGTGTAATCAGTTCTGCATTGTGCAGCCGAAGTGTTTGATGTGAAGACTGAGTGATTTCAGTCTTAGTGTGTTGATGGTGAATGGTTCTACAGTGTGCAGCCCAGGTGTTTGATGTGAAGACTAAGTGATTTCAGCCTTAGTGTGTGGTGTGTAATGTGTATTTAAAGAAGCTGGGGTTGGTGGTGTTATAAGTGAGATAAGCCTTGTGAAAGAGTGTGAGGTTGTGTTGTATATTTGAAGGTGAAATAATTGAGATGGCTTCTTCCGTAGATGGGAATGACAACAAAACCAGCATCATGCTTTCTTCAGATTATATAAGTGTTCAAATGACATCCATCAAGTTGAATGGTGAGAACTATGTACCATGGGCAAAATCTGTGGAGGTGTTCTTGAAGGCCAAGAGGAAAGTAAAACATGTGAGGGAGGAGAAACCTTCCTCTAATTCCCCTGGGTTCAGTGATTGGGAACAAGATGAGGCACAGATAATGACATGGCTTTGGAATAGCATGGAACCAAAGATTAGTGTGAACTTCATGTTCCTAGATACAGCCAAAGAGATATGGGATCATGCTAAAAAGTTGTACTCTGGACAAGAAAACACAACTAGGGTATATCAGTTATACCAAGAGTACTTCAATTTGAAGCAAGGAAGTCAAAGCTTAGAGGAGTATTATGCAAGTTTGAGGAACATCTACAATGAGCTAAATGTGTATCACCCTCTAATATCAGATGTCCAGATCCAACAAAAGCAACATGAACAGCTTGATGTGACTAGGTTTCTTGTGGGCTTGAAGGCTAAGTATGAGCCTGTCAGAGCACAGATATTGGGGGGATCAGCTCTCCCTTCACTTGAAGAAGTTTTTGCCCGTCTTAAAAGGACATCCATTGAGCCGGTGGAACATCTTCCTTCTCTGATAGATCTGGTTTGGTAGTGACTAAAGGGAGTGGCCGTGGAAGTAGAAGTGGTGGTGGCAGCAGTGGCCCTCCAAGCAACCGTGGTGGACACATGTTTAACTGGGCTAGTGGCCGGACTGGAGGTCGGGAGTCAAGGGGAGGCCGTGGAAGAGGAAGGAGTAATGCTCAGAGAAAATGTACACATTGTGGCTTAGAGGGGCACACAATTAATTTCTGCTATGATTTGTGTGGTCCACCCAGCACTTGGGCTAACCATGCTACATCTAAGAGTAGTAGCACAATTACTGAAAGCCAACAAACTGCCTCAACCCCCTCCACACCCGCTTGTGCTTCCGGGCAGGAAATGGTGAGTGTACCACGGGCAGTATATGAGCAGTTCCTTCAAACATCTCAGCAGAACACAGCTACATTTGCTCATTCAGGTATGACTTTCTTAGCTTCCAAAGCCTCACCCTGGATCATTGATTCTGGAGCCTTGGACCATATGTCTGGGACTCTTGATGTATTTTCTTCCCTTTCTTGCTCTTCCACATCTCAGTCAGTTACTCTTGCTAATGGCTCTACATCTCCTATTTGTGGTGTTGGTGATGTTGATTTCTCCTCCTTGTCTTTAGCATCTGTTTTATATGTTCCTAAGTTCCCGTTTAACCTTATGTCTGTTAGCAGATTAACCGAGTCTCTTAATTGTTTTGTAACGTTCTATTCTTCTTCTTGTGTGTTTCAGGATCTCAAGACGGGGAAGAAGATTGGTGGAGGGCATGAAGCAGGTGGTTTGTATTACCTTGATGGTGGTGGCCCCCCCGTGGCTTTTCAGTCGTCTCTTACTCCTCTCCAATGGCACTGCAAACTCGGTCATCCCTCTCTCAAGGCTTTGAAGCTGCTAGTTCCTTCTTTTAGTCATCTTTCATCATTAGATTGTGAGTCATGTTAGTTGGGAAAACATCATCGAGTCTCATTTAGTCCAAGAATTGATAGTCGTGTCTCAAGTCCTTTTGCTTTAGTTCATTCTGATGTATGGGGTCCAGTTAAAGTTGTGTCATACAATGGGTTTAAGTACTTTGTAATCTTTGTTGATGACTTTTCAAGGATGACATGGATCTATCTTATGAAAGACCGTAGTGAATTGTTCTCTATTTTTCAGAAATTTCATGCTGAAATACGCACTCAATTTGGTATTCATATGAAAATACTTCGCTCTGATAATGCCAAAGAATACATCTCTTCACCATTTCAGCAATACCTAGAACATCATGGAATAATTTATCAAACTTCTTGTGCCTACACCCCGCAACAAAACAGTGTAGCTGAACGGAAAAATAGACATCTTCTTGAAACTGCTCGGTCCTTGATGATCAATATGCATGTCCCAAAGCATTTTTGGAGTGATGTTGTTCTTACATCCTGTTTTTTGATAAATCGGATGCCCATGTCAATCCTTGGAAGCCAATCTCCTTTCTCCGTGTTCTTACATCCTGTGTTTGTTTTGTTCAACACTTGAGGCCTGGAGTAGACAAGTTAGATGCTCGAGTTACAAAATTTATTTTTCTTGGCTACCCGAGGACTCAGAAAGGGTATAAGTGTTATAATCCAAAATTTCATAAATCGTTTGTGTGCTCTAATGTCACATTCTTTGAATCAGTTCCATTTTTCTTAGATGTCGGGGTCTCTTCTTCTCCCTCTATGGTTCCTCTTCCTGTACCGGTTATGGACCCTCTCCCCGTAGCTCTCATTCCTACTGCAGATGCACATCATATACCTGTTACTACAGAGAGGCCGCCAATTACTCAAGTGTATACCCGCAAAAGTGCTTCGGCCCCTCCTCCACTTCAGCACTTGTCGACAGATCTTGCTACTGCTCATTCTTCCTCAGATCTTAATCTTCCTATTGCTTTGCGGAAAGGTAAACGTACTTGTACTTCTCATCCCATTTCAGACTATGTTTCCACTGCTCACATTTCTGCTTCTCATTGCAAGTTTATATCATTACTCTCCTCGGTTCCCATTCCCAAGACTGTACAGGAAGCCCTTACCTCCCTAGGGTGGCGGCAAGCCATGGAAGAAGAACTCTCTGCTCTACAACATAATCACACGTGGGAACTCACCACCCTTCCTCCTGGTAAGCACACTGTTGGGTGTAAATGGGTCTATACAGTGAAGCATCTTCCTGATGGCAGTGTGGAACGATTGAAGGCACGGTTAGTGGCCAAGGGCTATTCTCAGTTATATGGTGTGGACTATATGGAGACATTCTCTCCTATGGATAAAATTGGTTCAGTTCAGGTGTTGATCTCATTAGCTGCTATGTATGATTGGCCTCTCGTGCAACTTGACATAAAAAATTCCTTCCTACATGGTGATCTTGTTGAGGTGTATATGGAGCAACCACCAGGGTTTGTTGCTCAGGGGGAGGCTGGTAAGGTGTGTAGGCTCAAAAAGGCAATCTATGGACTGAAACAATCTCCACGTGTATGGTTTGGCAGGTTCAGTGAAGTGGTGAAGTCCTTTGGGATGAAACAGTGTCAGGTTGATCATTCTGTGTTCAGCTATAACTCAAAGGATGGGACAATCTTGCTAGTCGTGTATGTGGATGATATTGTCATAACTGGAAGTGACAGCAATGGCATTGACAGGCTGAAAAAATTCTTACAGGACCACTTCAATACGAAAGATCTGGGGAAGCTAAAGTATTTCCTAGGAATTGAGGTTGCGAGGTCAAAACACAGGGGATCAACCTATGTCAGAGAAAATATGTTCTTGATCTACTTGAAGAAACCGGGTTTATAGGTGCTAAACCAGCAGAGACTCCTATGGAACTCAATGCCAAGTTAAGTGTGGATGCAGGTGAAAGAGTTTGATGATCCTGGAAGATACAGAAGGTTGGTGGGAAAGTTGAACTATCTGACCATTACCCGACCAGATATATCATTTGCTGTGAGTGTGGTGAGTCAGTTTATGCAACATCCTCGGGTTCCTCACTGGGAAGCTGTTCTGAGAATTGTTAGGTACCTAAAGGGTGCTCCAAGTCGTGGTTTGTTATACCAAAAGGGGGGAACTCTTGAGATAGTAGGGTACACAGATGCTGATTGGGCTGGCTCTATATTAGACAGGAGGTCAACCACAGGGTATTGTACCTTCTTGGGTGGCAATCTTGTAACTTGGAAGAGCAAGAAGCAAACAGTGGTGGCAAGAAGTAGTGCAGAAGCAGAGTACAGGGCTATGGCCCATACCACATGTGAACTAGTATGGCTGAAGAACTTACTACAGGAGATGGGGTTCTCAATTGACAAACCCATGAAACTATACTGTGATAACCAAGTTGCTGTTCACATCTCATCCAATCCCGTCTTCCATGAAAGAACTAAACATATTGAGGTGGATTGTCACTTTGTGAGAGAGAGTGATAAGTGGGGTAATAACTACATCTCATGTGAGCTCAGGAAATCAGTGGGCAGATCTCTTCACAAAGGGATTGTCTCGGGGAAGAATATATTACATTTGTAACAAGCTGGGACTATATGATATATACTCTCTAGCTTGAGGGGGAGTGTTAGAATGCTCGAGTCAGGGGTATTTTGGTCATTCTGGTTTATCTTCTTGAAAGTAAAAGGTCTATTGTATCTGAGTTTAAGTTATGTGCCCATCTTATATGAGGGACAAAACTGTCTTTCTTGTAACTCTAAGTTTTATGAATAAAATTCAAGTGGGTCGGCTAGGAGAGTGATTTTTCACATTCTCTCTTCTAGTCTGGCCGAACACTCTTCTTCTTCTTTCTCTTTTCTTTCTTCTTCCTTCTTCTCTACTTTGACCTAGAATCAACTAGGGTTTATTCACAGAAACATAGTTTGCAATGGCATGTGAACTACCTGAGTGAGCAAAGGAAGTAGAGTGTGCTCCACCAGAACCACCTGTACCAAGCTGTCCACCTGTTACTGAATTAGGACTAACTGTATCCCGTTGATTCAGGAACTGCCCATATCTCTCAAGTTCGGCCCTCACTGCAACAGCTGCAACAGACTCCAGAGTGGTTGTAGTAGGAGGGCCAGGTATGTCACCAGTGACTGCCATGTGAGCATTTCCTTTCTTGTTTTTGAGTCTATTCGGCACAAGATGAGGATGAAGCTTCCAACAGGTATCTCTTGTGTGTTTAGGCTTCTTACAGTAATCACAAATCAGATCCTTCTTATCTTCTTGATTTCACCAAGTAGAAATTGCTAATAGTAGTTTTAGATGAATTCCTTGTGAATAAGAGAAGAAGAAGATGAAAAGTTTCAGTAGTAGAGAAGAAGAGAGGAGAAGAAAAGGTGAGTGGGGTGTCGGCCAGAATTGAATTAGTTCTGGCCGCCAACCTCTCTTTGCATTATATACTTGAATTAAAAAAATGAGAGATTACAAGTATGCCCTTAGTAGGGCGGCTACTTAAGTAGCTGAACAGTCACAACTTAAAAACATAAACTAATGGGCCTAAAGCCTAACAACTTCCTAACTTAACAACTTAAAAATAAAAGATAAATAATTGGACCCAATAACTAGAAATCGGCCCAACTCAACAGTTGTCAAGGTGACGCCTAGGCAACAAGGCACCCTTGGAGGCTTGCCTTGCCCAATCACCAATCAGTTTTGTATACTGTGTTATAAAATACTTTTATGTTGTTATTTTTTTGAGATTATAATTATAAAATTGATATTATTAAACAAAAATATTCATTTTCTTCTTTGTTAGGGTTTAATAAACACAAACATTGTTAACTGCTGTATTGAACCCTTAAAGACTTCAAAATCTGAACCAACAAGTAAGGGAAGAACTTAAAATTTTGTCTAATCAACAATTTCTTCTTCAACATATTCTTTTTCCACCTTTCTTTTCTTCTTTTCCTGTAACAAAAATAGGGGTTCAGCCCCTATATTTTTTGAATTTTCTTTTCTTTCTTCTTTTTCTTCTCATAAATATATTGATTTTCTAGACTTAACCATGACGTTTATAATTTTCTTATGAAAATTATGGATAGTTATTAAGGAAAGATGGTTATAGAACCCAGGGAACTACCCTAGGATATGTGATTTTTACTTAAAAAAATCCATCACCTAGGCGACAAAGTGCTTCCCTGTCGCCTAGCCTCGCCTTATGTATGTATTATTTTAATTATGTATGTATGTATTTTTTAATTATGTTCTACATGTAATATATGTATTATTTTATATTTAATTTATGGTTTGTAACTCAGTTTTTAATTTTTTGTTTGTAAAAAAAATTAAAAATTACGATTTGAGGCCAAAATGGGTTTTTTTTTTTTTTTTGCAAAATTAGTGGGGCAAGGTGTCGTAGGCACCTTGGGGTCCATAGATCTCTAAAAGTTACCCAAATTGAAAAAAAAAGATAACCCTAATCGGATATCTAAGCGCAAAGTTATGGCCTTTGGAAGTTTGCATATACATTGAGTGTGCAACCCCTGACTCAGTGACCAGGTTGAACGGGTAAACGGTTCAACTGCCTTGGTCAGGCAGTTTTTGACCAAGTCAACGGTTTTTAAGCAAATGGCGGGTTTTAGCAAAAATGGACCCAGAATCAAGGCCAGGTGATGGTTCTAATGGTTCAATCTGCCGGGTTGAAAACACGGATTTTAACATGAGTCTGGGATCCTGCCTATTACTTTGATTTGTCTAATCATAGTGTACTAGTGTAAATTTTTAGTCATTGGTTAAGTAATTTATGGGCTATTTAGTTTTCTTTAAGTTGTCTTATAAGTAACAGAATTGTAAATTTGAGTTTTCCTGGTTTACAAAGTTGTTTAGCTGACCTTCGACAATATATGTGTAAAGTTGCAAAACATGGGAATGAAATCTGGAGCTTATTTTCTGGTTGTGCAACTTGTGGTGAGTGATTACCAATGCCCTAAAGTGATTCTAGGAACCCTAGAAGGCTAGGACAGTGATTTGTAGTCTCTCTCTCTCTCTCTCTCTCTTAAGGTTTTGATCTCAGCCGCCTACAGCATTAAAGACCTGGGAAAATACAATCAAAAGCAAACACTCATCATCAACAAAATGACTGAGTTTGATCCTGGGTAAGTCTTCCCTCCATCTGATCAAGTCTCACATCCGTATGCATTTTCTAGAGAGAGAAGCTTGTCTCTCTAAAATCTAAATCTTACCCAAGATAACTTGGTGAAAACCAAATCTCCATCCCCCATATCTAAGGTTCATTTTCATCCTATTAAAACAATTTTCAAGAATTTCCACTAAAAACCCTAGTTTGGGAACTCTCGTCTTTTTATGTCAAACCTTCTTAAAGCCTCTCCCAATACAATCCCTTGATTTGGTTTACTTAACCCTTCCTTTTATTCAGTTTTAAAGAAATTCCATTCCAATCTTGAGATATTTCTTTATTCTCTCTCTACAGAAATTCCTACATATTGCAGGAATTTTAACAATAGGCTAGCTGCTTTTTTTTATCAATAACAGAAACTTTTATTAATAAAAGGAGATGGAAAAGATACAACAAGAAAGGGGGTAAATCTCTTACCCCACCCTAAAAAAAATCACATTACAATACAGCCCAAAAGAAACTAGTTCTTCCCACCCTTTGTTTAGCTAGATAATCTGCAAAAGAATTGGCACTCCTCTTGGACCATTGAAACTGAATTTGCATGTCTTGAGTGAGCTGGTAAATTTTCTTTTTTTAATTCGAGAACTTCCATAAACTAGCCTCTTCCTTCTGCAGCCAGTTAATAGCCAGTTTAGAATCACCCTCCACCAGCAGCTTCCAATAGGCTAGCTTCTTAATCACCTCATACAGCACTATAGCCCTAGACAAACCCTCATTCCCCCTTATAAGCCCACCTCTAGTCCCTCAATCCCAAATTTTGGATCTAACTCCTCACCATTATCATTCAGTTTTCAGTTTTGCCCCAACTTTGTTACCAATAGCCTTGGATCATATCAGTCCTACATCAAAAGGTTATAATTTATATGTAATGGTATGCTATAAATTTTTTTTTGATAAATGTAATGGTATGTTATAATTAACAACTGTGATTTGAAATTATTAATCTCCACTGCATTTCTAAGAGTTCATTGCCAAAATGGTTTAATTCTTCCTGTACAGAGTTATGGTTTCATGACATGGATATTTGAAATTTATCACCTTTGTCTTGATTGTCCACTTGTTTATCTTTAATGTTGTGTATTATTCTTTAAATTCTTCAGCGCATCAGATGATCATGTGTCAAATTATTATTTTCTAGGCTTTCAAGGCATATTCCTGGAAATAATGTTAAAATGAGCTTTTCTACCTGTATGCTAGTGCATGCCTGGTATTAGAGGTAAACCTACATGGTTAAGATTGGCAGCAGTTTGAATTATTCCTGATATGGAGGCACACATTATTCCATTAATTTAGTATTATTATGTGCACTAAATCTCTTTCCTTGTGAGCTTCATTGTTATTTTATCAGAAAATAAAAAGAGAAAAGAAAATATTATTTCCTTGTATTAGGGGAAACAAAATGATGTTAGCATGTCTTCTATTAAAAAACTTCTTTGATTTATGATTTTTTTTCCTTTTTTATTTTCTATCTTTGGAATCTTTGTCTGCCTTGTGATAGCTGCATGGATGTGTTTTGGATGCCTAGTTTTTTATGGTAATCATTCTTGGCACCTCATAACCATGTCCAAGTTTAGAAGATGGTATTTTGCAACTAACCTGATGGTATTTGAATAGCTTAGTTTCATACTAAGCTATTTGCAATTACATGGGTAACATGCTGTTTGTTCTAAATTTTTAATTGGTTGGGATATCTGTTTGACGAGCCATAGTCCCCCAGTCAGACCGGTGTCTTAATTCTAGTGACAATTTAAGATCAAGCAAAAAGTACTTGATGGGCTGACTTTTGGACCTATTCAGAAAATTTTAAAATCTTTAAAAATTGTTTTAGATCAAGCAAAAAAAATTCAATGGGCAATTGTTTTCAAATCTTTATAAAGATTTATTTAGGTTATTTAGGACCTATTCAAAAATCATAATGAGTTTTTCTATTATATTGTAGGTTAAATATCCATTGACTGTGGGCTGACTTTTAAGTGTAAAATTAATTATATCATTCTCTGTTCTCTAGTGCACAAGCAGTCAAACCTGTTTATTATATACATATATGGTGGATATGGATTAAACTTGGGTAGCTTTACTTTGCTATACATATTTTAGTCTTTTTTATTTATGTTTCTAATTTTGTGACAAATTTTTAAAAACGAAAGTATTCTTATGATCTTTGATATGATTCAATTCAATTTAATTCAACCTTCTCTACAATTTATGGTATGAGTATGATTTCAGAACATCCCTCCCCTCCCAAGGAAAAAAAGAGAAAAAATTAAAGTTAAATTTTGTAGCAGTTATTTTCTTTTGGACAAACTACATTATTAAAGATCATGCTTCTCATGTAATCTCTTTTTTTAATAAAATTTTCTTTTATCCTTCAAAAAAAAATTATTAAAGATCATGTCTGGATTTGAAAAGGGGAAAAATCTATTCTGTCAACAACACCATTCACTCAATTACACCTATAGTTCACTTTGAAAACTCACTTCAGATTACAGTGCCAAGGAAGAAAGAGAAATGTAGAAATGTGTTAAGTTGATATTCAAAATTGCTTATGGGACGAACTTCATTATAAAAATTACATCTAGGCTAGGCCCACTAGGGAAACCTATCCTTTGTGCCCTGCTCATTTGACACTTGGGAATTCAACTTCAAATTACAGGGACCAAGGAAGAGGAGAAAGAAATGAAAGCAGTGTTTGGTAACATTCAATTTTTACATTCCAAAATTCTAATGAAGTTGTCATGTAATAAGATCAATTTTGGTTCTGTTTATGGTTACCTAGAAACTGCCAGTAGAACTAGAAACTTCACAAGGAGGAGCAAGTTACCTGCATTTTACTTCTAATAAATGCTTCTTTTTTTGTGATGATGTTAAATGCAGGTACCAGCAACTCTAGGACCAATAATTGTCATCTCATGGTTCAGAAAGGAGCTCCCAGAGCTATGGGAAGGAACGAAGTCAAACCTGAATGACAAGTCTCGTTTACTGGAGGTCTGAACTGTGATATCCATCCTCCAGCAACCATAGCACTCACAGAGGCAACTCATACTGTAAATCCCAGCCAGATGGTTTTGCTCTTATCGGAAGAATATTAATATAGCAGTAACAATTCAATGTCTATTACTTTCTTATATGGTATTTAAGCCTCACCTGATATTTGACGTATTCACACATTCTCCTTGTTTATCTCCCAAATACACGGCATATATGATCTAAGGAACTTGTAAATTTTGCTTTCAAGCTGTCTACAGCAAGAGCAAGGCCTATTTAGAATTTGCTGCATATTTGTTTGTTAGAGGTGGTAAAAAGTTGAAATGAAACAAAGGCTTAGTTTAGAAACAGTACAAATACAAATATGTGCGGTGCAAATACATACAAAATAATACGAAATACAAGTATTTTCACTCTACATATTTGTATTTGTACTCCTTCCAAACTGAGCCAAATTTGTATTGGAGGCTGCCATGGCCCTTGTGTGTATGTGTTGGGGGGATAGGGGAATATCGAATATGAATTAGCGGTTTGCATCATGGTTTTGAAAACCGAACTAGACCAGATGGTTGGACCGGTTGACTTGGGAACCAGTCAGATAAGTGATTCCCTTTCACCCTAAAACCGCTCCTGGGCCAAAAACAGCTGATTTGGTCAAGAGCCGACAGCGCTGTCTGAGTATAATATAGTGTGTTTGGAACTATGGGTGTTTTTTCAATAAATGCTGCCATATAGGTGCCACTTCAACATTTAGCCCATCATGTTGATCTGTATGCATAGACTCGCAAAAGGTGGCCTTGATTTATGTGCACGCTTACTGTTGGGGGAAGCTTCATTTTAATGCTTCCCCCATAGGTAGGCGTCTATTTACTGTTATGCTGTTGTGGTGCCTAATGGTTCCTAGTTGTCAATAAAGGGTTTTATTATTACTTTTTGTGGTTTTGCAAACAAATCAAGTATAAACATTTAGTGAATAAATGGAAGCTATACCAAACACATACATCGCCGATCTTAGAAGAGATGACCCATATGCCGGTCTGGGTCCCCACGACTTGCCACCTGTCTCATGTTTGAGTAATCAGGAAACTCGGTCGAATCAAATGGTTTTCAGTGAAAAAAATCCCTGCTAAACTAATGGCTGTACTTGAATTCAGCGTAATTAGATGATTGCTGGCTATTTTAGTACCAGAAAAACAGGTTATCTGAATTAGGGAACTTTCTTTAAAAATATCGAACATTGAGGTATAAGTGTTACACACACGATATAAATTTTGATTGATGAATGAAAACAAAATATGTTTTGTGAGACAGGATTTGAATCGTGGACTTTTATGTGCACACGGGAATGAAGCTTCCCCCGATAGTTAGGCGTTTATTTATTGTTATGCTGATGTGGTGCCTAATGGTGCCTAATTATCAATAAAAGATTTTATTATTATTTTTTATACTTTTGCAAACAAATCAAATATAAATATTTAATGAATAAATGAAGGTTATACCAAACACATACATCGCCGATCTTAGAAGAGAGGAAACATATGCCGGTTTGGGTCTCCGCGACTTGCCACCTGTCTCGTGTTTGAATAATCAGGAAACTCGGTCGAATCAAATCATTCCTGCTAAACTAATGGCTGTACTTGAATTCAGCGTAATTAGATGATTGCTGGCTATTTTAGTACCAAAAAAACAGGTTATCTGAATTAGGGAACTTTCTTTAAAAATGCCGAACATTGAGGTATAAGGGTTACACACACGATATAAATTTTGATTGATGAATGAAAACAAAATATGTTTTATGAGACAGGATTTGAACCATGGACTTTAGTGTGTGAGATTAGCATGATAGCCAACTACACCACCCAGACTTCCTCTATGTCAGAGAATCAAATTTAATAATATATTTCAAGGGATTCTGATAACAACTAAAACACATTTCCCTTTTTTTTCTTTGATTAAACACATTATCTCAGAGATGTACACATTTCCCTACGTGATTAAAGAAATCAAAGAATCCAAAAAAAACACAAGATTTGAAAATCAGATTTCTGACGGGAATTGCAGTCCAAAAATCCCAAGAATAAAGAAGAACGCTTACACGACTATCCACAGTTTGTCTGACTACAAAATGTGAAATAATAGAATAAACACAGAAGATGCCAAACATATCTATCCGCCATGAGGGGCTCTTTTGATGACAGCAAAAAGAAAGCAGTCGTAGTAAGGATCCCAATACATCCCAATCTCGTCTCGTGCCTGCAAATCCCTTCTCTTCACAAACTGAGCATTCCAGTTGTCGACGAGAACGTAGCTATTGCTGGTAGACCATTTCTTGAAGGTCAGTTCATGGTTCGTATTCGTCTCCACATCCTTTATCACCACTCGTGTACCTTCTCCGTTCTCCGCCCTTTCTACTTCCCCTGCTCCCAAGAATGGTAGAATGAACCTCTGAACTAGGTTTGTCCCCAGAAGCAATCGAGAGAGTCCGTTGACGTCACTTACTTTTAGCTTCTTCCTTATGACGTAGCGATCCTCATGCAACGTAAGTGCTGTGGATATACCAGGAGGTTCGTTCTCTTGTAAATGGAGGAGGTTGTTTCGGTTCATGTCCACTGGTCGATCATTAATTCTCTCCAAACCAGGTACGTTGTAAAAGACTGGCTCCAGCTCCACTGTGTTTTTATTCGTTTCAGCAAGGGTCTCCATGGGTCTACTGATAGAATGAGAAGCAGAAGAGCTAGATTCCCCTATCATGGGTTGTTTTCCTTTGCATTGGTTTGCACCACCGAGGAGAGAAAGATGGGGTTTCTTAACTGGTATGGGTTTGATTAGTTGGGGAGCATCCAAGAAATTGAAATCGCCCTCTGGTTTAAGTGGTCTCTTACCCAGTTTGAGTTGGAGATCAAGCACATTCTCCATTACAGAAGAAAGAAAGGGAGTAGGTGAAATGTTAGGCCAAGAAGAAGGAAGGGATCGGAATTGTTGTTGTGGAGTAATGAAGAGCAGAGTAGATGAGAGTCTTATTTATACAGATTAATTAAAGGAGTTGGAAATATATAGAAACTTCTAAACTAAGTAGAAGTAGGAGTGAGATATTGTTGGAAGTAGAATCCGATATTGACGTAATGATGTTTTTGGTTGCAGTGCAATTTTATTTGCACTGATGTAAAACTATGGCGGTGAAAACGTTTTAGGTGTAAATTTTGATTTATTTTTGTTTCAAATTTTAACTTACATTGTTTAGTTGCAGTATAAAATCTAAAACAAAATTAAACCAAAATTTGCATTCTTATACGTTTGTACTAGTACAAATAAAATTGTACTGCAATCAAACACGCCCAGAAATAGAAACGTACGACAGTTAATTTCATATATGAGTGAACATGTCTTTCTATTATTAGAAAATCACCGAATGAGTAAACAATAGGCGGACAGGAGCAAAACTGAGAAGTGAAATAATCCTACGAAGTTTCCATTTTAGAGACTTCCCTGTTCAAGTAAAATAAGGAAAACTAAGAGTTTCTCGTTAGGAAGTTTCCTATTCTGTGTGTAAGTGAACTGAATTTCATTTTCCATTTTGAATTCATTTTCGACACAGGACTCCAATAGTTCGACTAGCTTTTCCACTAAATTTCTGAAACCTCCTCCGAAGGTTCTGCTCATTGTTTACACCTCCCCCTAAGTTTGGTAATTGCAATCACTTCCCTTGAAGTTTCTAATAGTTGTTGAAACCTCCCTTAAAGTTTGGTAATTGCAATCACCTCTCTCGAACTTTTTGTTATAGTTGAGAGCAGATTCCCTCTAACAAGAGGTACAGAAAATGTCCAAAATACCCATACAGTTAATATGAGGCTGGTTCTTATAGAAAAAACAATACAAACTTTATGAATAACAAAAAAAGTGATTGATATAAAAGGCAAATTTAGGAAATAAAACAATTTCAAAATAGAGATAGAAAGGGCTTGGACTTTGGGGAAGAAGATTGATATGAAGAGAAAATTTGAAAAATAAACATTTTGGTGAAAAGTGTCTGTATAGGTATTTTGGACAATTTTAAGATGATTCTAATAGAGGGGATCTACTTGCAACTGTTTTAGAAAGTTCAGGGAGGTGATTGCAATTACTAAACTCAAAGAGGAGGTTTCAGTAATGATCATAAATTTCAAGGGAGATTTTAGCAATTTACCCCTCAATATAAATGACCCCTGGATTAGGTTAGGTAGTGAGGCCTGGGGATAGCAATTTTCCCATCTGGATGGATACTCAACTTCCCCGACCTAATGGGTGGGGGCGGATTCAAATCATACCTTGTATGCTTTTTGTTGGGTAAATGGCTCATTTCAGGGGCCTTGCATGCTTAGTCTGGTCATTAGAGAGCCGAGATCCTTAATTGTTGCCTAATTTGTACCGATCTTTTACAAATATCAGCAATACAAAATTAATTGAGATAAAGCTTCATGCTCAGCAGAGGGACCTTCAGGTTCTTTATAGTTTTGAACATTGAACAGGTACATAAACTAGGGTATATTAGAAAAATATTTTTCTGTACAACACAAGTTTGTAACAAGCACATGTGGGACTGCATGTTATATTCATGTCTTCTTTTTATTTTCTTTCTTTCTTTTTTTATTGTTTTGATGAAATACATTTTTGAGTAACAAAGGTTCAAAGTATCGATACCGGTAGGGCGTATTGGCCTGTATCGATCCTTTTTTTTTGTTTTTTTTTTTTAATCTGGTTCAGAGAAGCCGATTTAAGGCCGATCTACCCCTGAACCACTTGCCGACCTGAAACACCCCCTGTAGGGATGTATCGGGAAGGCTCCAATGTATAGGGGTGAGCATTTGGTTTTTCGGTTCAAAACCAAACCAAAAAAACCAATTTAGCATTATTATAAATCGAACCAAAACCGAAATATTTAAAAACGGAATAAATCGAACCAAAAAATTTTTCCGATTATTTCGGTTAAAACCGAAAAAAAAATCAAAATCAATCTATAAAAAAGAAACTCCAATGAGAAATCACATCATCCAGGTTTCGGAGGGTTGTGATGTTTGTTAGTGCTATTGGGAATGAACCTGACAGGCGGTTTCCCATAAGAGAGCTGCATTGTTACCGAGGATTAGCACTGTTCCGATTAATCAACCATTTTTCAATCAGTCAAAAACAATGAAGTAATGAAAGCTGGAAGCTTCATGGGTGCTTACAGGTCGAGCAAGCTCATGGCAGTCCATTGTGAAGGTACAGAACCACTGTGAAATTTGGCAACAATGTCAAAAACCAAAAGAAAATTAAGTGGGCTGTGAGCTAGGTCTGAGTCTACGGCAGTCGGAAGTCTGCCTGAGTGCAGTCGAGAGAACTCAGAGTCAGAGAAGAGATTGAGCCATTGAGTAAGCCAGGAAGGAAGACTGGAAGAGGCGAAGAGCTTAGAGCGCAGCGGAACTGAGTCTGAGTCTACGGCAGTCGGAAGTCTGCCTGAGTGCAGACTGCAGAGTGCCCGGGGCTGGGACTTGGGAGGACTCTCGAGTCTCGACTCTGGAGTTTGGTTTCTGTTTCCGTTCTGGAGTCTGGAAACTGGAACTGGAAGCGGCGAACGGCCGAAGCGGATTAGCGGTCTAGCGGACTGTGGATTGTGGAAGACGAAGAGTTTTCCAATTTCCACTTTTGCTGTTTTCGAATTTCGACTTTACGTGTGTAATAGTAATACGATATTTATTAATTAAATTATAATATAAATAATATTAAAAATATATAATTATAAAACTAAATCGATTTTTTCGGTTAACCAATTTAACAAATATGGTAACCGAAGCTAAAACCCAAAATATACAAAAATCGAATAGCAAAACCGAACCCGACCGAAAAATTGAATGGACTGAATCGATCAACCGAAACTAAAATTTCGGTTTGGTTTTTCGATTTTAACCAAATTGTAATCACTTCTACCAATATAATACTTATTGGCCAATACAGATCGATACTTTGAACCTTACAAAATAACACATATGCCAGCACTACTAGCTACACAAAATTTATAATATATATCATGCTTCCAGCCATTATATTTGTTTCATTTTTGTGCGGCCATTGAGTTATTATAATTATGTTCCTTTTGATATTACATACTTGCATGAATATACTATTTGACAAAAATGTGCTATAACATGTAAAAAGAATTGGATGGTCAGATCAGTGTTAAGTCACAGCTACCTCACATCAGACAGGCTTGCTATAACTGCTTTATCTAAGTTACCAAACGGCATCCAGCTCTCTTGGAATCCACAAGGGTATTGGAAAGGAGTTCAGATTGTATTCTCTTAGTCTATATTTGGTTTGAAGGAAAAGGTGGGGAAAGAAAGAGAGATAGAGAAACCAATACAAGGTTTGTAAAGATTTTCCTATCTTTCTTTTCCTTTTCTTACATTTTCCTTCAAATCAAACATAGCCTTAGATAAATAATACTTTAGTAAGTGGACTGGTATAACGATTCTTAATAAAGGAGTTTCCTTTATCATCACTTGCGGGAAAATGGAATTAGTAGACAGAATTGAAGAATACAAAGAAATGCATCTAGGGTAAAGTTTAAGGAACTAAAATTATAGCAATTACACACTTTTCCCCACAAGTAGCAACCTGAAAGTTAGATCAACATACTCTCCAATTGCAAATCAAGAAACAAATTCACAAAATCTTAGAACAGTGTATGATAAAGGTACAGAAATACAACTTAACTAAACCTAAAACTCTATAAAATGAGAATCCTTTTTCTAACCTAACCTAAAACTAAACAAACCAGAAGTGACAGAGAATGGCAACTCACATTATATGGAGAAGTTTTTCCTGCATGAGGGAATTTGGTACTTGGAAACTAATGCACTCATATTTAGGACTAAATTCTACTTGGATCAGCCTAGATCTCTAACCAATTGTCTAGCAATAATTGATGTCTTATTACTGTATATTTTGGAATATGATTTCATTATGTGATTCTCATTATCTGCATGCTAGGAGTTGAAAATTAAAGGTTTCACTTTCATTATATGAGATGCGTTTGTCCAGTTATTGATATCTTAAGGATGACCATTTAAATCCTGATAAGGCAAGTTTACTTCTTGTGCATGTCCAAGATGAAAATGACAACTTTTCCATATGCTATGTTGCTTTTCATCGTGGCAAACTGGAGGTTTTTAAGAGCTTTGGGTGGTTTGAAGAAAAGATCCTTTTGGCTTTTAAGAAAAATACATTTTGTTTGGCATGTTTAGAGATGAAGCTCAATAGAGCTATGGATTTCTTTATCAACACCATGAAGTTGGAGCCCTCACTGATAATTTCACACCCTAAGTATACATGGGTTAAGCCAAGGTATATATGGTTTTAAAGGTATTAGATTCAAGGAAGCTGATAGGTGGGGGGGGGGGGGCAAAAACTTTTTTTTATTTGAAGAAGGTAAAGTAAAATTTTGTTAATTTGAAATAAAATAATACAACAGAGTAGGATGTCCCTATTAAATTAATCTTCTTCTTGATCTGAGGCAAGATGATGGTAATATTAAAAATACTAGCCTGAGAAGAACAAGCTGTTTTAAGTTTTAACAACTACTAGAAAGGTCAATTCTCTGGCCAGTTTTCTAGAATCTTCCAGGAAGACTTGGGACAAATTAAGATGCAGGAAAAAACTATGGTGTATCCGGAATTGTAGGTAAGGGTGTCAATTGGACTGAATTTGGTCCAATCTGATTCAGAGTCCAATATGAATCCATTATAAATGGACTAGATCCAATTCAATTCAATGAATATTGGATCATTTTGGACCAGTCCAATTCAATGTCTGGACCATCTATTCAAATTCGTTTTAATTTAGATTGGTTTCAATTCAAATCTGGTCTGTTGATATATATATATATATATATTCAAATCTGGTTTCAATTCAGCATGCCTCTCGCAACGAAACCCCCCATTCTATTTTTCTGTTTTTTTATTTTTCTTAATTTTTTTATTCCACGTAATATCAAGAGATATCTGGACATTTAGACTTCCCAAGTATCTCTCGAATGAGATGTCTGAAACCTAGGTATCCCAAATGTTTTCCCTCCTTCAAAGTATTGGCAAGTAGCAGAGACGTTTTAGTGTTTTCCTCCAAATTTCTCTTTAAAATTGCATAGACGTTTTAGTGTTGGCAAGTAACTGAGAATATTGTAGAAACATTTCAGGTTCGTATTTTCTACTTTTTTCAACGTGCCTTTTCTAAGAAGTTTGGAGTTCGTTTATTGGTTGCATAGTTGGTCATTTGCAGGGTTTCTTCCTTGGGTTAATTTGGAGTTCGTTTTTCATTTACAGGTACGTTTTCTTTACTGGGTTTTTTTTTTTTTTCAGATTCATTTTTCGTTTTTGTTAATGGTTCTCATATATTGCTTCAAGTGTGTTTTCTGGTGAAGAATAGAGGTTGGTTCAAGTTGGTTCTCTGGTGAAAAATTGAAGGTTTCCAGTTGGCTCTAGAGTTAAAGTTACAACAACAAAAAAACAGGTGCGATTTCTTCAACCATTAACGTTTTGTGGTAAAAAATATATCAAAATTACAAAATATAATCCACACCAACCCATTACAAGTGAAAGAAAACCGAAAAAAACGAAAGAAAGTCATAAAAAATGATCCGGGTCGTCGCAGTACCCGTTTAACCACACAGGCGGAGAAGATGAAGTAAGCGGGTCTATTCTACCCATTTACAAAAACATAGTTGGGATCATATGAACCCGAACCATGTAGATCACGGATTAACCGTGTAGAATCCGTATTTAAATATTGTAATTAATTATGGGTTAGCCATAATTATAATTAATAAAAAATACTGTTTTTTATTAATTAATAGCGTAATTAACTACTATTAATTATTAACTAATGTATTTTATTAATTAATAGAGTAATTATTAATAATGTAATTAATAGCGAAATTATTAATTATGAAAGAGTATTAATATTTACGAAAGAGTATTAATAATTACTTTATTAATTATAAATAGCGTAATTAATAAAGTACCAATATCCAATATTCATATTTATGAAAGAGTATCTTATTAAAATACAGTATTTTCATAATTATAGTATTATTCAAATATTGTATTTCTTAAAAACAGTAACAGTATTTATTAAAACAATATATGTATTAAAAATACAGTATTTATTAATAAACAGTATTTTAAAAAATACAGTAGTTCTAATTACAGCATTTTTAATAAATACAGTTTTTAAAAAATATTATTAAATACTAATATGAAAAAAATTACTGAAAATACTGAATAATTAATAGTAAAAAATAATTTTTTAATTCTGAAAGATTAAAGAGTAAATTAATTTTTAATTCTAAAAATTATTAATCTTTAATTATTAATATTAAATAATATTAATTTTTAATGAATAATTAATACTGAAAATTAATGAAAAAATACTAATATGCAAAAAAAAGTTCAAAAATACTGAATAATATAGAAAAATTACTGAATTATATTGAAAAAAGTACTGTAATTAACAGTATTAATTACACGATTTATTAATTAATAGTATTAAAAAATACTGTATTTATTAAAAAACATAGTAATCATTAATTAATTAACATTATAAATTAGAAGTATTTAAATTGCAGTAATTTACATAATTTTTAATAATTAAGAGTATTTTACAAAATACTGTATTTATTAATTAACAGTATTAATTACAGTATATTTTTAACAATTACAGTTTTTTTTAAAAAATACAATATGTAAAAAATACAGTATTTATTAATTAATAATTACAGTATTTATTAATTTTTTTAATAAATACAGTTTTTTTTTTAAATATTATTAAATACTCATATGAAAAAAATTACTGAAAATACTGAATAATTAATAGTAAAAATTTAATTTTTATTTATTTTTAATTCTGGAAGATTGAATAGTAAATAACTAAGAATTAATTAATAATAAAGAAAAGTTACTGAATTATATTGAAAAAATACCAAAACTTATATAAAAATACGGAAAATTATGAAAAACCAAAAAGTTAACTTAAATACTGAAAATAATAAAAAAAATAAAATCAACAGCATTTATTAAAAAACAACATTTTCCTAATTAACAGTATTTTTAATAATATTAATTAAAAAATACTGTTATTATTTAACAGTATTTTCAATAAATACAGTATTTAGTTAATTCATTTCAAAGTTTTTGGTTTATCTATGACATTTACGTGATTGATGTGTTTGTAATTTGTCGTTGGAATTTTTGTTGATGTTTGGATTATTTATGTTATTTTTGTAATTGATGTGTATTTCAATTTTCTTTTGCTATTTTAAATTTGTTGTTGGAATTTAATTAATAGTACAAAAATTAATTTTTAATTCTGAAAGAATGAATAGTAAATATTTAAAAATTAGTTTTTTAATAATTACTGGAAATTAATAGTAATTACCATAAAATTAATAAATGTAATTATTAATTAACAGTATTGAGTACAGTAATTATTTTTTTATAATTAACAGTATTTTTCATAATTTTTAATAATTAGCTTTATTTATAAATACAGTATCTATTAATTAACAGTATTGAGCAGAGTAATTATTTTGTATGCTTAACCGTAATTATCAGAAAATTACATTTAATTACATTCAAATAATTACAGTATTTATTAATTAACAATAATTATTTCTATAATTAACTAAAAATCAACATATGATTGTTTTAAAATTATCAGAAAATTACATTTAAATAATAACAGTATTTTTAATAATTAACAATATTTATGAATTAGAAATATTAGTAATGACAGTATACATTAAAACTAATGTATTTATTTTAATAATCAACACTATTTATTAATTACAAGTATTAATAATTAGAGAATTTATTAAATATAATGTATTTGTTAATTAACAGTAACTTAATAATTACAATAGTTTTCATAATTACAGTTTTTTTTCTAATTTTTAATAATTAACATTATTTTATGAAATACAGTATTTCTTAATTAATTTTATTAATTATAGTATTTATTAGTTACAGTATTTATTCAAAAATAATGTATTTATTAAATAATAGTGTTTTAAAAAAAAAACCAAAAACAATGTAACTATGTTTCTAAAAATATGAAAATATGTAATTATTAGAAAATTAACAGTAATTACTTTTTATAATTAACAGTAATTATTTTATAACTAAAAAATCAACATATGGTTATTTTATATTTAACAATAATTATTTTTAAAAAATGCTTTTAATTAAATTTAAATAATTATGGTATTTTTAATAATTAGGGATGGCAATTTCTACCCTATCCGGTGGGTACTCGCCCCTATGGCCCTACCCTCCCCGATGGTGACAACGGGGCAAGCTTTTTTGCTTGAAGAACGGGTTTTGGGGAAAGGATTGGTTTTGAGATTCTACAACCTGTACGTGTACAAGTAGGGTATGTATATTAGGCTAAACTCGACCCTCCCCAACCTGCATATTGTTGGAAAGCATATAAACTTTATGTACTAAGTTTTGAATTTAATAATATTTGACATTTTACATAAAGGAAAATTGATAGTTTATGTGTTTTTTACACGCCTTAATCAAATAATTTGAATTTTTGTTTGTTATTTGTGTTATTTTTATTATTTATTACTTATATATGACAAGAAATAAAACGAAATTATGTGCAGGTTCTAAACACAACCCGCCCTACCCTTGAATGTGGGGAGGGTAGGGTCCAGGAGGGTTTTGCATTTTCATGTGCTGGTAGGTTTTGGATTCTTAAAATCCAACCCGCTATGGGTTTTGGAGCGGGTACAGATTGAGAAGCTTAGGGAGTTGGATAGGGTCTAGAACCTACAAAACCCTCCCTGAACCTACCCCGGTGCCACCCCTAATTAAAACTGCAATTTCCGGTGCATCACACAAATCCCCACTAGTATATTCTTATTTTATATCAATGAACCAGATATTGGCTTAATCCAACCAGAAAACGATGATCAATTTAATTCCACCAGAAATATAGGGGTATTATATAAATACATGGTTTGTACTACAAAATTTTCTCTGATTTGACGGATAAATGGTGATATATATGAAATGCCAAGGGGGTAGTTTGATATCAACAGTACTTGCTGAACTGAATTACTTATTGCGATGCATTTTGGTTAGTATATCATGTAGGAGGTTGCAAACTCCTTAATGGGATGAAACTGAAGTTAGGCTTATTACTATGCCCTTGAAATTTTTATTATTTTATCCATTAAAAAACATCATAAAAAAACTCCTCTCTCCAATCAAACTGTCCAAGTGACCCTGTTGCATGGTTTTGGGTGGATGATTATTAGTCGCATTTCTGTGTCTGTTCAATTGATAGTGGGAGCCCGTTTGGGAGGGCTTCAGTTTTGATTATTTTAGATAATCTCTTTTCAATGT
The DNA here is from genome assembly GCF_055504915.1 of Nelumbo nucifera. Taxonomy (NCBI): domain Eukaryota; kingdom Viridiplantae; phylum Streptophyta; class Magnoliopsida; order Proteales; family Nelumbonaceae; genus Nelumbo; species Nelumbo nucifera. Next base: position 185,244,253 of record NC_142649.1, on the reverse strand, counting down.
ATCCTTTATAAAATGATTATTTTAGATAATGAAATTACCATTTTTAGCTGAGTTTTATCTGGGGGGGTATCAATGTATCCTCACACAGGCCTCAAGACAAGCCTTGTCATTTCCGCCTTTGACTTAATGAGGTGCTGTAATGGTGGATGATACAACCTCGGCTGAGATCTCCTATGCATTTATGTCAGAGTAACACTCGACTTCATGGTCATCACCTTAATGGCCCCGGTGTTAATGAAGCCTGACATGCGGGGCTGTTACAGGGAACTTAAAGTGCTGCCTTAGAAGAGACCTCGACTATAAGTATGGATCCTTGACCACAAGTAACTCCTTACACACTCCAATACTCTTACTTGCTCTTGCTCTCCTCGCATCTTAGCTTTCTCAATTCCATGGCTAACTTGACTGTTGGAATTCTGCCCTTGGGACTACATCCTGGGGCTTCTAATGTCTTTTTGTGCTGACAGGTGGGATCATCGGCCTCATCAATCACGTAAGTTACAGTTATGACCTTGTTGTAGCCTTTGGTAGTATCAAGTTTCTATGAGAAACTCATATGTAATAAAGTTTTAGTTATATAATGTTTTAGCATTATATTATAAATTTAGTTGGTTCTGGTTCAAGTTTATTTATGATTGTTTTCATGGAATTCATTTTCGTTGGATTTTGGGAGATGCATAAGAAGTTTTTGTGAACCAAGTGTTTTGAATGGAATTAAATATTTTTGAGAATAGATTATTAAACTTGTATTAAGGAGATTACCAAATCGAAACAAAGGTGTTTGTGATTTAAATGTTTTGAATGGAGAATAGAATTTTAAGTTTTATTTGTAATTGATGTTTTCATTTTTGTGTTTAATTTTAATTTGGATGAATGAAGATAAAGCAGGTTATTTGAAGGAAAGTACAACTGGCATTAAAGATGAACACGACTATTGCTAAAAAAATGTGACAAGAAAATGCACCAAACCAATAGCAATAGTTGGTGTACCCCTTTAGATATAATTGTTTCTTAGAAATTGGCCTTAAGCAGCAGCCACTAAAACTTTTAGTGGCAATTTGGTGACTATTGGTAAAACTTTTAATGTCTCACACTTTCAGCAAGACATGCCTTAACTATTACATTTAGTCAATTATGCCTTATGGGGTAATTCACCATGTCTCATAGTTTTGGCAAGACATGTCTATCAAATAATCCAATAAGGGTAGTGCTTCTTGGCAGTTCATGTCTTGAGTGAAACACAAAGTTTTTCTTTTCATCGCAATCGAAATTAGTAAGAGAATCAGCCACCATGTTCCCTTCCCTCAAAATAAGGGTGAATGTGATTTCTAACTCAACAAATTCATTACGAATGGAGTCAAGAATCCTCACTAGATGCCACGGGCAATTGCACATACCATTTAGGATATCCACAACAATCTTTGAATCACTTTAAATGATTAAGACTCCGAAATGCAAAGTTCTAGAATAAGGAATTGCTTGCCATATGGCCTGTAATTCGACATGCATATTAGAGCAAATACCATAAAATTTAGCAAAACTGAAGAGGAAATTTCCTTTGTGATTTTTGAAAATTCCACCACCTGCAGTTTCACTTGAGGACTACACCACTCAGGGCTTCAAGTGTGGAGACATCTAGCAAGGAAGGGTTATTCATTGGCAAAGTCCACTGAAGCTCCTTCAACCAAGAATTGATAGTGAAAATTATGGATAAGGTGGGGTGTGAGCTATCCTCAATTCGCCTTTTACACATTTCCTTCTATACTTCCCAGATAATAAACATAGTTGTAACCCCTATTATTTGGGATACTTGAGATCTCAATGATAAACTATATTGAAGCTAGTGTTTCAGCCTAGAACGGGCTAGGCTGAATGGTATTTGAGTAAAAGCACATTAAGCATTGTGCCAAAATGGGTCCAGATTTTAGAGGCTAATAGACCATCAACTATATCTTCTACAGCCCTAGATCCACAATAATTGCATGATAAAGCTAGAGAGATTCCTAGGCTTTGAATATTGACATTAGCTGGTATATTATACCTTGAAGAATTTTTCAGACAAAAGAAAAAAGATATCTTCTTGCTTAGGACTAACCCTCCCAATTGCATATCAAGTTGATTTGCATGTGAAGATACTGGAAGTATTGGGTGTTCATAACCAAACATTGTCACCATCAAAAAGTTTGAGGCCTAAAGTCTCAATATGATTAATGATCTATCTGTCCAGCTGCCCACTAATGTGATGCCAGTCCCAAACCCCATTTGCATTTAGAATCATATTGGCAGGCAATAAGGATGTGTCAACTTGATCAATGCATGTCCTCTACATATTGTATTAGATGACTCAGGTCATTCCACTTATCAAAGCTCCACTTTCTGTAAGAGCTCTCCAAAGAGCCTTGAAAACTGTGTTTAACTCATGTAGGCTGCGTCTGGAATCGGTGTAAAAGTTTACACCAGTATGATTTTGTTCACGTTTGGAAGGAAAGTGTAATTATGACCGACGTAAAACTCCTCTCCGGTTTAATTTTGCGTATGTTTGGATGGAGTAGAGTTTTATATTGATAATCGATATAAAACCTATCAAATGTAAAGTTTTACATTGATTTTATCGATGTAAAATTTTTCACTCTAAGGATTTGAACCCAAGACCACCTTTTTCAATTATGTGGCAAGCTTTTTTTAATTCATCCAACTATGTCTTGAATCAGCTAATGGCACTCTAAGGAAGTGTCGAAACTTTATTTTCAACCTATGTAGTAAGCCCTTAGGCAGGTCGAAAGCCATCATTAAATGAAGGCTCATTGAGGATAGCACATACTTATTAATAGAAACTAGTCTACCTCCCACTAAGAGTAGCTTACTCTACTTAGGTGGCTACTTTAGCCTCCACTTTCTCTACCAGGTCAATGAAATCCTGAAGTTTGGCTTTTCCTTTATGTATTGGAACCCCCTAAATATCGATATTATGGATGATGATGGGTGCACCCTATAACTTGTGCAAGTGCTTATAGGATTATATCAGGGATATTGTTTGTTGCTAGATTAGTTATTGTCTCATATGCGAGTATAAAGATTTCATCAGCTTGTGCAAGTGCTTATAAGATTATATCATCTTGCACGCACGCTGACACACATATTAAAGGAAAGTCCTCACACTAGAGGGTTTCTACTTTAAACAAGCGGCTACCTTTCATAATCATATACAAAACCACCCTCAATATCATTAAAGCTTTACACCTATCACTTCTATGACTGATTAATGGTGTCAAATAAGACATGGTGTATTAGCCACATTGCCTCAAATTTGAATTACATTTTCATATGTTTTCTCTCCCTACAAGATTAATTGTCTGAGGGAAATGGTTAAATGAGAGTGCCACAAATGGAACACATTCACAACACTCATTTTTAAGAGCTCAGATCTCTTAAACTTTTAAGGTTTTGTGCTAAGTTGCAACCTTACCAATGAAAATTCATCAAAATTCACAAGGGTGGTTTTGATTGATTAACTAGAAAAATAGGGTCCGTTTGGTTCACAGTTGGAATTGGAATCAAAATTCCTTGGGAACAAAGTCGGAATGGTCTACTTCCGTAGTCTGTTTGGTTCAGACAAGAATGTGAATGAAAATTGAAATCAGTTGAAGAGGGAATGGCCATTCCCTCAAATGGAGGAATTTAATTCCACCAAGAATGGGAATGGGATTCTAATTCCGCCACATTCCAATTCCGATTCAGACCCCTATTCCAATGAACCAAACAGGCCCTTAATCTCTTTGTATCATAACCACCTACTTACACTTTTCTTACCATAACAAAAAAAAACACTATATGAACTTTGACGAATTCTCGTTGGTAGTTTATAGTATAACACAAAGTCTTAAGTTTAGGGGATCTAGATTGCATTTTATTTAAGTAATGCAAAAATCGACCAATGGCGATAGATACTTTGAAAAACCAAACATTTCTCTCGATACACTTATGAAGGGCTGGTTTATTTAGGGTCTGTTCATTTCCTCTTAACTCTTATCTCTTAAGAGAAATCTTTTAACTTTAAGAGAAAATTGGTTGTTTGTTTCTTCTTATCTCTTAAAGTGCAGTCATACAACTTTTTGTTTTCCAATGATACCCCCAAAAAGACAAACAAAAACTCTCATATATGGGGTCAAAATGGATAGTTGATAATTTTTAGAATTCAAATTTCAAAACAACATTCTCTGCATTTAGAGTTCAGAGGAAAGAAAAGTTCACCAATACCAATATACCTCTTAGGGGGTGTTCTTTTTTTGGATTTGGAGAGGGGGAAAGTTGGTCAATGGGATTTTGGTTCCCATTGACCAAGAATCCCATCTTCAATTTTCAGATTTATGTGAGGACCAGGGAAAGTTTATTTTCCTAGGTATCACTTACCCGGGTAAGTGATACCCATCTCTTAGGTGGGTAAATAGCTTTCCCATTTAGGGGGAAAGTTGCTAACACTTGAATGAGACAAAAATGCTCCTTTTAATAATGGATTTTTATGGCTAAAATGGTCATTATCTTATTTACCTAGGAAATAAAAGAACATGGGTAAATGCACTTACTCGGGTAAGTGTTTCCCAAGAAAAACTTGCCTAGGTAATTGAATTTACCCGGGTAAGTAACTTACCGAAAAACGAACGGGGCCTAAATGTAATTATTGCACTTTCAAATGTTAAACTTTAGAAAAAACAAATAGGCCCTTAAAAAAATTTGAAAAAAGAAAGCTAAGAGACAAAGGAGAATAGGGATGGCAGTTTTCTGCATCCCCACCGGGTACTCAGCCTCCCTATTGCAATGGGGTCAGGGATGGAGAATGCCTTAGCGGGGTGGGGACAAGGATGGGGAGTCTTGCCCCGACCCCAATTATATTTTGTGTGTGTGTATATATATATATTAAATATTAAATATTTTAAAATTTCCCTTTATTTTAAGTAAATATGTTTTCCATAAAATACTTTTAATTAAAACTTTTCTAGGATTCAAGTCCCTACGGGGAACTTGTCTCATCGAGGATGAGAATTTGTTTCAAAATCAGGGTCAGGGATGGGGCCATAGTCCCCACCCTGATGCCATTCCTAAAAGATAACATTGCTAACTATTGAGGTGTCCATCATTGTTTTAGTAGAGAGAGAGAGAAATGGTCATGCTCATTCCTTTAAGTATGGTTTTAAAACCATTGTTCAGTTGGATAGTCTTACAATTCAGCCCAGAAACTAGCTAAGGTACCGATTTTGTTTTAATACTGAACCATTATTTTACCAAAAACCGTTGAATTGGTCAATGAATCGTTGACCTGGATGGTCTGATCGCTGAACCGTTCGACCTATACAACGGTTTGTAGTTTAATATAGAATGAAAAGAGAACAATCTCATATTTGAGATCAGAGAGATAGAGATATCCAAGTCGAGAGATATGTGAAAGAGGGAAATATCCAAGAGATTTGATATTTGTGAAAGAGATCTCAAATTCAATCATTTAGAGATTTGATATATGCGATAGATAGATAGATAGATCATATCATTGTTGTCATCACTGTCGCCATTGTTTACTGTTGTTGTCGTTGCCATCTCTACTACATGCCACCTTCTTCTTCTTCTTCTTCTTCTCTTTGCCTTCTTTCTTTTCTAAGTTTTCTCAGACGACAACCCTCTTCTCACTCTCATTCTCAACCCCTTTCTCATAACATTTATGTCCATCTTACCTTAATATTCCAATCCAATGGGTAAGATGAGATATATATGATTTTAAGTTTTAATGGTTAAAACGTTCGAACCCGTTTGACCTGGATGATCCAACCATTGGCGCAAAAACTAGTGGTCAAAACAGTTTTTTAAAACCTTGTCTTTACACATACATGGATTGTGTAAGTTTATTAAGGACATGACATCTATCCCTACATCATAAACATACAAGTACAAATTATATTCTTAATATACAATTGGATGCTTGCTTTTAGTGTATTTGCACGCTTTTTAGTTTTAGGAGATCCATAAATACTTGGGTGAGAATACATCTCTTATTTTAGCAACAGGATTGCAAGCAAAAACTTGTACACACTTGAAAGTATGGGAATCAAGTCACACAAGGAAATATCTCCTGTGAATTTAACATATATGTACTAGAGATTTTTCCTAGTGTGGTTGGGGCCTAGGGGTGCAACTTGGGCAGGCCCAACTTGAGCCCAAACTAACATATCCCACAATTTTACATGGTTTACACTTAAATTTTTTTATTCTTAGGCTAGTATAGACCCAAAAGCTTGAGCTTTTTAAAATTTTTAGGCTTCTCTAGGACCTAGTCCTTAGGTAGCACAAGTCCGACCTAACCTTATCCCAACCCGAGCTTGACCTAATTATGTGCATGTACATATGCATGCATACATAGAAACATATTTGCATGCATACATGCATATGTGCATATTAAACCATACATACATGTATACTTGTACACATATATGTATATCAATTTTTTGTGTGGATTGATTGACTAACTCGAGCCTAGCCTAGGCCTGGGTCTAATCCGAGTTCATCAAAATTTTAGTATGGGCCAAGATCAAGTAAGATAATTCAGGCTTGAACTTTAGTGCTTTTAAGTCCAATTCTTAGGGTCGGGCCTAATTAAGCTAAAACCCGCCCCAGTCGGCCATATTTACACCCTTATATGTGGCTGTATGATATTTGGGGTGAATTTTTACAAGGAGAATAGAGCTCCTAGGAGAGTAAAGATTATTTTTATTGAAAATATATTATTTTTTATATTAATCATTTGCTCGACACCCCGTGGGAGTCGTTATTCTTTTAAGTGAACAGTACATTATGAAACGGATTTGAAACCGCACCATATTCGGACAATTCATCCAGCCTATCAACTGAGCGCGTGGTAACATACTTTTGGGAGCATATTCGGACCTCCGGTTTCCAGGGTGAGGGCCGTGAGGCCCAGGAGACCGGGTTTAGTCCCAACAAGCCACTGCAGCCGCACATCGGACGCTTGTGCGACTGCAGTGGCTTGTTTGGGACGCTTGTTAACCCCAGCAGGCTCAGGCAATGGGAATTCAAAATTTGAAAGTTAAAAATCCTAATGTCGAACACATGATCTACGGTCAACAAGAAGAAATTAAAAATGGCGGAGCCTCGAACCCTAGAAGATCTAAGCTCCGAAGAGCGGGGCGAGGACGACCAAGAAGAGGAGGAACTTGAAAATCTTGAAAAGCTGGAAGCTGAAGTGAAACAAATGGCACAAAGGATCCTCGAGTACCGAACGACTCTTCCGGATCAGTTCAAGAGCACACTCTCTTCAATTCTTGTTTCTCAGAGACCCATTCTTCCTCATTTCGACATAGCCGCCGAACCCGGAATTTCCGGAGATCGTACACCAGGTGCATTTCTAGGGTTTCCTTTTTTTTTTTTCCTTTCCTTTTCTTAATCCTGAGAATATTGTTGCCTTTTGCCCCTTCCACTCTCATGGTGGTCTTCTTTGGAGACTCTAGACGGAAATTAGTTTTCGAAAGTATATTTCATTATATTTTCTATAGGTAGATTTCTACTATGTTACTGTAAATAACAGATTGTTGCATGAATACTGCAGTCATCACTAGAAAACAGAGCATCACCTTCTGACTTGGGTCGATTATTTTGTCCAAATGCTCAAATTTTAGAAAAAAGTCTTCCTTGTTCCGTTTTATATAACCTCAGTTTTCTCCGTGCTCTAGGAGCTGAGTGAATTGAAAATGTTGTTCATTACCAATTTAAGCGTGGGGATACAGTGTTGAAATGGAATCATTTCTCTATAGATAACATGTTTGGAATGCAACTTAATGGAGAGCTCATTGACTGTTACCATGGATGAAATTGTTATACGTGGTTTCTTAATCATGTTATCACGTTTTTGTTTCTTTGTTCACTATTTGGCAGAGAGCTCATTGACTGTGTTTAGTACATTTACCCATTATTTTGCTTCTTAGAATAAAAGAAAATTGCATTGCAAATAAACAGTACTTGCTTTTTTTTTTTATCAATAACAGTAATTGCTTTCATTTCGAGTCACTTAAACATATGGTCGTACAGTGTGCACACATCAGCATAGGTAGTTTGTTCCTAGTTAGGGACTTTGCATAGACCTACATTTGAGGCATCAACTGTGTAAATGGATATTGAACACATGACCCTGTTACTCTTTTGTCAACAATGCTTTCAAGAATCATCTTAGAGGTTTTCTTGCTTTATTGGTTTGCCTTTTTTAATACTTGTTGAGGTTTTTGCCATTTCTAACCTATACAGATGGGGGAGAACATGTTCAATTAAGTCAAGATGCATTACTGGCAGAAAAGGATCCAGAGACTGCTGAGAAAATACGTATGCTTAAACTCAAGATTTCCAATAATGTCTCTTCTATGCCTCTCATTTTGAAGAGAATGAATGAATGCATTTCTATGATTGACAACCTTGATTCTTTAGGTGGAACCATACATCCTGCTTTCAAAAGGAGGAAAAGTTGACTAGGTTCAGCTTTGCTAGATTTTGTATCTTAATCATGCCTGTTATATGAAGAGGATCAAGTAGTGTATTACCATGTTTGGCTTGATATATAAAATGGAGCAGACATCCTTGAGAAAACTGACAAAAATTGTAGCCTCACTGGATTTGTGAGTCCTGATTGTACTGTAACTACTTAAAATCATTTGTTTGATGTGTAACATAATGTAACTTTGTGACTACTATTCCAAAAACATATTTCTAATGCATCAAGATTATGAAGAGAATGCTGCTAAAGTACAATGGTTGTGATACTTAGGTGTACATCTCACTCAGAACAATAATGCATCCTTTTCGATTGGTAAGAAGGATCAATTTATTCTTCACTTGTCTGCATGTATTATTTATTTGTTTAACTTTCTACCTTGTCTTTTTTTTTGCCTGGCATACATTCTGTCCTATATTTCCTTGGTTGGAAATAAATTTTCAGATAGAATAGAGAACTAGAGTTGCTGACTGCTGGGGAACATGAAAAGTATTTGTATTCTCTTCCCCATACCCACCCCCAATGAAACCAAAAACAGTCAGTTTACTATACAGCCCATTATGTTCTATTGGAATCATCTAGTGAACTTCTGGTGTGGCTGATGGACAAGATTGCATTTAAGAATGATCAAATGTTCTGGATGTGGTAGAATTCCTTGATAGTATAGCTTATAGAGATTTAAAAGCCAATTTAAATGTAACACATAGAAAAATGTACTTGTATTCGTGTTGTCCTGTTGAGTGATAGAAATAAAAGCTTGAAACTAAATACATCATGCACAGGGGTTGGAAATGTCAAAAGGCAGCATCTTTTCCTCTTGTTAATATGGAATGATCTTGATGTAATATAGTTAGATTAGACTTGGTTTTTGTGTCAGTTGCCAAAACAGAAAATAGGATTACATAATTATCTTCTGAGCATTGTTTTCCTTAGGTAGTGTCACTAATATTTTGGAAGGAACCTACAGATTTTAAAGATGTCATTTATCTAATCCCTTGTCAGTTAGGTAGTGTTGTGCAGTTAAAAAAATGTCTGGCATGCACAGTTGATTACAGAGCTACCTGAGCAAACCTATATTTATCATCTTTTAATACTACTAGTGCAAATACTATGATCCTTTACTTATCTAAGGTTAAACAATACTGAGTTAAATCATTAGCAATTGACTGACAACATTATGATTCTTCTACATGTATCTTTCTTGAATGTATGTGTGCTTTTGTCCATAAGGATAGCTAGACTGCTAAACAAGGGAAAACCACAAGGGAAGAAGGTTGTGGTAATGAAAAAAACTTTAAACAGAATATTTTAGCTATTGCTTATATAAAAATGATAATCATGAACACTGGCTGAGTGGCCGTTGACACAAAATATTTAATAAGGCTTAAATAATGATGAAAATTCTGAACATTGGCAGTTCCAGAATTCCAGCCATGAGGGTAGTTTGACATCTAGGCTCTTGGGGGGCATTCTTTTTTCATATTTTGAGAGGGGGGAAAGTTGGTCAATGGGATTTTGGTTCCCATTGACCAAGAATCCCATGTTCTTTTTCAGATTTATGTGGGGACCAGGGAAAGTTTATTTTCCTGGGTACCACTTACCTGGATCTCCTAGGTGTGTAAATAACTTTCCCACCTAGGGGGAAAGTTGCCAACACTTGAATGGGACAAAAATGCCCTTTTTGATAATGGATTTTTATGACTAAAATGGTTATTGCCTTATTTACATGAGAAATAAAAGAACATGGGTAAATGCACTTACCTAGGTAAGTGTTTCCTAGGTAACTGCATTTACCCAGGTAAGTAACTTACCGAAAAGCGAACAGGGCCTTGATGTTCTGACTTTTGAACTTGCCTTTCATGTTGACCAGGAAGAGAGATATCATATATTACTATATTAGCTTCAGAAATATGAGAGATTTTCCATTTGTATTCGATGGCTACATGTAGACTGATGTATTCGCCTTTGAGTGGGTCAGTGCAAGCCCGTGCTCATAACGTTCGAACAGCCTCTTGCAACCTTGCATTGGGAATATCTCCCCATGAAATAAAGCACATAAGTATGAAGATATCCCCAATGCAAGGCTGTTCAAACAGGCGTTGCATTGATCGAAGCCAAACTCTATGTAGCCTATTGTACAAGCCTTGTTTGTAGCAGATCCAGTAGGCACAATACAGGAAGTACATTCTGTAAGCACTTTGTAAATATTCTGACAACTCTTAAAAAATTTGTCTTTAATCTTTTTCAAGTGTAGGTTGGGGGTATTTCAAACGACAGGTGTCAAAAAAAAATTTGAAAGTGTTCATTTAACATGTTTATAACGACGTGCCTACCTGATCGAGACTCTTTTCTTCATGCTATTACAATGTGAAGTTCGAGGTGCTCCCAAAAATGGGTACAACATGGCTGTGTTTTGGTTTGGTTGGCATGTTGGAGCTAAAGTGTAACTCCACTTCTCAATGTATCTTATGTATTGGTGTGATACGTATTCTATGATACAGTGTTATACGTATTATACTTTGAAGTTTGAACCATGCTCTGAATTGCAATGTTGTGCTTTTTTTCCTATTGCTCAGTTTGAAAAGAGTATAAATACAAATACGTATACAAAGGGTACGACTATGATATGGAAAATATGCGATATTTAAAAAACTTTTGACCAATCAATTGGAATCATAAATTGGTAGCCAATTAGGTGTTATTTATCAAAATTCATGGATGGGTTTTGATTGGTCAAAAGAATCAAAACTCTTTCTATACCATATATTTTCCACATTATAGATTTTCCTGTATACAAAATAATACAAAATACAAAGCTTTGCACTCTATATATTTCTACATGTATTCCTTCCAAAACTGAGCCTATGTTGCCGTATGTCAAAGGGTGCTCAATTGCGTTTGAATAATAAATTCATCAATCTCACGTTATGTCGTGCGTATGGTATCAGTACAAACAATAAATAATGAAAATTGACGGTTGGAGATGTTAATAGCCATACTAACGTATCAAATACAATAAGAATTTGTTTGGTAGGCAGTTGGAATTGAAATCCAAATTAATTATATATTCCTCCTACCTGTTTGGTTTCATGTAGGAATCGAAATCAATTGAAATGCATTCTCATTTTCAAGGAAGAGGGAGAAAATGGCCATTCTCTTAAATGGCGGAATCAAGGTTTAAAGTATTGATACGTATTGTTTTAGAAGCTCCCTGATATGCCCCTACAGGGGGTGTATCAGGGTTCTGACCGGTTCAGGGGGTGGATGAGCCTTAAACCGCCCCCTTGAACTGGTTTTAAAAAATAAAAAATAAATAAAAAAATCAGTACCGATATGACCCAATATGCCGGGTATATCAATATTTTGAACCTTGGGTGGAATATCATTTCACCAGAAATGAGAATGAGATTCCAATTCTGTCCAACCAACCAAACGGAATTAAAATTTCTAGACTCCCATTCCCAATGACCATTGAGGTCTTAGCTTAGAAAACAAGTATGAAAAGACGCTATTAGGAACCCATACATCTTACCAATGAACTGTCTGTATCTATTTTGCATTCTTAGCGAATGTAACTTTAATAAACACTACCATGTGTCTTCTTTGCTTGCTTGCCAAATGTAACCTTATTGTCCAATGACCATCAAAGTCATTTCATAATCAACTTTGTAGAAGTAAGCTTGCACCCCACCCCATCTCTCGAATGTTAGATTTTTGTGGTAAATAAACCATTTCATACTTGAATGAGATTTTCCTAAATCCTAATACCAAGTTTGTAAGGAAAGGACATTTTGGTAACAGCCATCCTCTATTCCTTTTATTGCTTAAACATGTTTTGCTTACTAGTTCATTGTCTATGAGAACAAAGTCCATTTATTGCCCTTGTACCAATGTTTTTGAAAATCATCTTGGAAATGGAATTACTTTTCCTTTTGAGTGGTGGATCGGAGCCTCATATGTTTGTTTAATCATCCTTGTCAAATGGGTCAACTTTATTAATGATGGAGTTGGTAAAAAAAAAGAGAATTAATATCTAATTATAACCCGCTGATCAGTTGAAATAATTCACAGTTCAATTGGCTCAGGTCTTGCAAATAAACTATTCAGAGACCCGGAAATGAATCCCGATTCAGTCCTCACAAAATTTATCCTTATACCGTCCTAACAATACTTGTATCCCTATATTGAGAATATCTCTTCATGAATAAAATATTTTGTGAGGACTAAATTCGGTCTCCCCAAGGTGATAGGTTTGCTGCAAGAGCGTTAGCCAAAACCGTTTTTATGGATCCCTCGGTCCATAGACCCAGACCAATCTTTTGCTTCCACGGTCCAGTTTCAATTAAACCGGGTAAGCCGAGTTCGACCGCGCATTTACAAATCCTTGGTTTGGGTTGCCGTATGAACCACTATAAACCCCGAAATCAAACTCAGCGCTCTCTGTACCTCCATTTCACACTTCCACGGTATTTCCGAAACACAGGAGAGGCACAGCAAAGGCGCCATGGGAACTTCGGTACAGGTCACTCCACTCTGTGGAGTGTACAACGAAAACCCTCTTTGTTACCTTCTCTCTATCGACGGTTTCAACTTCCTTGTTGATTGCGGATGGAACGATCTCTTTGACACTAGTCTTCTTCAACCACTCTCGAGGTCAATGCTCAATCTTATTCCCCTCTTATCCAATTCATTTTGTTTGCCTCTGTTCTTCCCCTTCTCAGTGTTTACTGGACGGGGAATTGATGTTGAAACTTTTTTTTTTCTAAAGAAATAGCTACTTGCGAGGCATCTCTTAATGCCTACTTGAAATTTTCATTTTGGATTCATTAGAAGTAGTCTAGTTTTCTTTCTTTCTTCTTCTTATTCTTCTTAAAATGCGTTTCTAATTTCTTTCTTATTATTGCCTGAAACACTATACTACTATAGACGATTAAACGTGGAAGAATGACTGTAATCCTTAAATTTTCGTGGCAGATTATTACGTTTTTGTCAAATTTAATAAAAGAAGAATGGTAAAGAAATAGGTATCTTACAAGGCTCTTTTATGAGTTGCTTGTTGGTACTTTGCATTATCTAGATGACATAATCTGGCTTCCAAATCTTCTTTATACACCTTTCTTTCTCACTGTGGCATGAAGCCTTTGATTAGCCAAACAATAATAGAATTATAGAAATATAGTAGATAGAGTATTCTATCTTACTCAGCCGAAATATGCTATTGTAAGTTCCGTAGTTATGGATTCCATATAATCCTTCAACTCATTAAGAACCAGATAAGGGGGGAACGTGGTTATTTTTCTGGATGATGCTGGTCGCTGGTCATGTAGATGTTTTATTGTTCCATCATCCACAATTTCACACATGAATGGAGTGTGTGATAATGTAGAAACCAAGACAGTCAGAGGATCATAAGTTCATAACCATTATATTTGACTATTTATTGGCATCAAAGGGAGAACTCAAGTTATTCTATGTTCTTATGTATTAGTTTGCTTGTTAGGCACATATTTTGTGACCTAGGGGATTCTATTTACCACGAAGGTTCTAGGCTTCTAGCTATACAGACACCTTGACAAAACAATGCACTTATCAGCATATTTGTTCACTTAACTTATTATCAAATAGAGCTTTGTTTGAAGTTGATATCCCTTGGCATAACTAGACATTGCTAGATAGGGTGTGAGGTAAAAGAATGCTTTAATCATGGTGCTGAAACTTTGATTTGCACATCTTATTGGTATTTAAATCAGTGTTTTAAAAGGCGTGGGAGGCGTACGCCTGGAGGCGCTCCCAAAACGCCCTGAGGCGTATGCCAGAGGTGCTGACACCTCTGAGGTGTACGCCTCTTGCGCCTCATGCACATCTGATATGAAAATACAGAAAAAAAAAAGAAAAAAGAAAAAAAGGAAAGGCATTCAATCATTAAGGTTGATTTGGGAAAGGCATTCAATCATGTTCAGTAGGATTTTTGGATTATATGTTGAGTAGAATGAACTTTGGGCAGAAGTGGAGGAATTGGATCAAAGTTTGCACAACAACTCCCAAATTTTCCATTTTAATAAATGGCTCTGCAAGAGGATTTCAAGAGCTCAAGAGGATTAAGACAAGGGGATCCTTTGTCTCCCATATTGTTCCTTATAGTTTTGGAGGGCTTAAGCCAAATGACTGAAATAGCCTTTGAGGTAGGTCTTTTAGAAGGGTTTGAAGTGAAGAGTAATGGTTCCAGTTTGAGACATCTCCTATGCTGGTTTGAGGTGGTCTCAGGTTTGAAGGTCAATATGGCAAAGAGTGAGATGGTGGCAATAGGAGATGTGGGTATTATATCAAATCTGGCAGAGGTTCTTGCTGTCAAGTGGGGAAAATTTCAACTAATTATTTGGCTTTACCCCTAGGTGCCAGATATACTTCAAAAAGCATTTGGGATCCAGTCGTGGATAAGGTCAATGAGAACTGCTTTCTATCTAAGGGGGGTAAGTTAACTCTAATACAGAGTGTCCTTACAAGCCTACCGGCTTATTATTTGTCTCTTTTTCCAATTCCAAGGGAGGTGCAGAAAAATTAGAGAAGGATATGGGGGATTCTTGTGGAAAGTTTGGAAAGACGAAGAGAAATATGATTTGGTGAGATGGGAGAATATTTGCAAACCTATAGCTTGTGGAGGACTTGGGAAAAGAAAAGTTAAAGGTTTCAAGATTGCTCTTTTGGACAGGTAGTTATGAAGCTTTTGTACAAATCGCAATGACTTGTGGAGGGAGCTGATTGTTGAGAAGTATGGATTAAGTGATAACGGTTGGTATGCTTTGGACTCTAGGTTGTCTTATGGTTGTGGAGTATGGAGGAGAATTTGTAAAGTCTTCCCTAATTTCTTGAAAGGAATAAGATATACCTTCTTGGCAATGGGACTAGAATAAAATTCTGGTTGGACCCTTGCCCTTGGTGTGATGAATTGACTCTGAAAGAAAATTTTCAGAGTTGTTTGTTTTGGCTTGCAACAAAGAAGCTATAATAGCAGATTGCTTTCAGGTAGAAGGATTTTTTTTTTACTGGGAGGTGTAGTTGGTAGTTGAATTGATGTCCTTGGTGTATAATCAGCAAGTCAATGTGGTTGGACAAGAGATTAGACAGTGGAGATGGTCCAAGTCAGGTACCTTCTCAGTCAGGTCCTTTTATGTTGGCTTGTTGGGAGAGCAAGACAGATCCTTTCCTTACAAAGTCATTTGGGGAAACACAGCACCCTCAAAAGTCAAAAGTTAAAATTTTTGAGTGGGTGGTGGCATGGGAAAAGTGCTTAACGAAGGAATTGCTGGTCAGAAAAGGAGCTAATCTAACAGGCCTGGAGTGTGCTTTTTGTAACGAGCATAGGGAATCTGTGAATTATTTGTTCCTATTCTGCAATTTCTCTTATAAAGTCTGGAATAAGCTGTTCCAGTTTATGGGTGCTTTCCTGCTTCAGTGAAGACCTTGCTAACTGGGTGATGGGTGCACAGAATGTCCAAGAAAGGGAGAGCTTGTTGGGATGTGGTGTCTCTAGCAGTTTTGTGGGCAATCTGGTCTGAAAGGAACGGTAGAGAAATCTAATCCAGAGGAGGATGCTATCAATTGTGCAGTTGACATGTTGAGAGCTTGGTTGTCTACTCTTACATGTTTCAGTTCTGATGACTTCTCTTTCTCTTTTTTGAACATAGATTTTTTTGGGGGGTCCTTAAAGGAATGTTCTTGTATAGAAACTACTTGTACAGAGGACCATATATATATATATAGTAGAACTTCCAGTGGCTTCTCTTCTTCCAGCTTCGCTTCCACCTGTTTAGCATTGTTTTGGTGGAAGATGCTGCTTTCTTGGTCTTTATGAACCATAAACCATTGCCTGCGGTACATCTGTGATCTTGCATACTTGCCTACATTGCATATCAGATATGGGCTTCCCAAAATTGGGACTTGGGAGTCTTTCTGAATCTTTCCTCTCATTCCACAGACCCTAGAGATTAATAAACTCCTTTTTTGTTGTTTTTTTTGGTGGGTGGGGAGCAATTGATTAGAATTCAGAAGTAAATGCCTTTTCTTTTGAGACCCTGGCCTGCCAATTTATCATAGTTTTCATATATAACGTTTAGAGGAGCCCCTAATGTGCCATTTTTATTTTATTTTTTCCTGACACCCTTGGGGTTTGTACTTATCTAATTGCATTCATCTTAATTCATTTTTTTTGTGTGTGTGTGGGTGGATGGGTGGTGGGGGGGAGGGTAAAGGAGATGATGGAAGGGTTTGAAACTTAAGATTCAAAAGAAATAGGTATGTACTGTTATTTACTGAGAAAAGGGACTTTTCCTGGTGGTTTTCGTTTGGAAGCTGATATCCTAGCAAAGGGCTCTTAATGTACTTTTTTGGATATGAATCTCACTGTTGATTATTTAATTCCAAGAAATAACTCAATCCCCAAGTGGTGCATACCTAAGGGGAACTATTGTTGGTAACTGTAGCAATTTCTTAAGTTCTCACTTTGCATTTCAGGTTTGAAGCCATTTTTTGGATTGATTTCAAATGAATTGGGTGCTACCATTTTATTTCAGCAAGTTGGGATATGCTTGGCATATGAAGGTGTTTGTGCCTGGGGTCATGCTTTGTGGAGCCCTTAACCCTTTATGACATGTTTGCTTCATGGAAAGAGTATGCATATACACAAGTAAGGGACCTTTGGAGCTAAGAGCAACCCAATCAAGAAAAGCAGTGAAATGTGGATTATTAATATGCTGTTTTGATGGTCACTTAGTGGATTATGAGTCACTTGTCACATTTCAGGATGATTTTATGGCTTTTACATCTTCGTACAGTGGTTCTGTCATCATGGTTCTCATTCAATAGATATACTTGTAATTGACTTTAGTTCCACCAAAAAAAGTGGTTCTATCTACTCTATGCAGAGGGCAATCAGGCATTTGGTATATTCCATGAAGCCTTAGATTCCACCAGAAGAAGTTAAAGAAAAATATGAAGAGATTTTGGAACAATTTTTTCACCTTTTTACATGTCTTGAAGGTAATCCTTGGCCTAACACATGAACATGACCACTTCAGGTAGCAATCATACAAGATTGTTTTTAACATTTCTTTTGATGAAGAAGAAGTGTTTTTTTTTTTTTGGTTTTTTCGGGTAGTAATGAGTTTTAAAAGTATACTTTTGTATGGCTGTACATGGTTTTGTCTCAGTAACAATGAATGAATAAATTTTGTTGGTTTTCCTTTAAGAAGAAATTCAAGATTGCTAGTTTTATAATGAGTTGGCACTCTGATTGCACAAAGTTGGTTTAGTTTCCTAAAGGCTTGTCATGGATATGCAGGATATCTTCAACCATAGATGCTGTTTTGCTATCACATCCAGATATACTTCATCTTGGTGCCTTGCCATATGCCATGAAACACCTTGCACTGTCTGCTCCAGTTTATTCGACAGAGCCTGTGTACAGACTAGGCCTCCTAACCATGTATGATCACTATCTCTCACGGAAGGTGAAGATTTTTCTGACTCTTGAATTCTATTGTTTCTTATGTTAATGATGTATATTTATGATGAGTGTCTTCTGGCTGGTATGGCTACTTGGAGTTTGAGAAGGCAACCATTTAATTATCCTTTTCAGGTAATTGTTTAAGTGTTAACAATAACAAAAGCTGAAGATGAGTTTTGGTTAGCTGCCTTTTTCGTTTTAGTTCTGACTTTGGTAGAGGGTAACACCTATCAAACCCTTTAGATCCTAATGCCAATTTATATGCTGCTTTTGCATGGTTAATAAGAGATATTTTTTATTGAACCTGATAGAACCTTTTCAAGGCCCAAGAAAGTACATTTAGTTTGTTTTGATGTTTCATTTTATTATATCTCTATTATGTAATGCTATTTGGGAAGGAAAAATAAACTTTCAAGGAGGAATGTGGTACATCTGAATTTGATGTAACAAAGGAAATATAGTGTGTGGAAGAAGAGACAATCTGAATTTGATGTAACAAAGTTCAACACCTTTGGGTCAATTCGGCTCCTGATAATCCATGTCTATACTTTAGTAATTCAAGGAGGAATGTGGTATATCCGCAAGGTCTGTTTACCTCGTTGGTGCTTTTTTCATGATTGTTATTTTATGATTTGGGGGACATGGCTACATGTAAGGAGCAAGGATTTGGAAATGTGTGGATACAGATTTGGACACATTTACATGTGTCTTGTGTAATACAAAGGAGGATAATTGTAGTCCTCTGCTGAAGGAGGGTAGACAATACTAGTGATGCTTTCAAAGAATAGAGGGACATAGCAACCTGGATGTAGATTACTTTACACATGAGCAAGCAAGGGAGGAGGGATGGAGGGAGATGGAGGGGGAGGGAGGGAAGGGGGGAGGTGCAAGAGACCTCTGCTGTAGATCAAAGGCTGGTGCAGTAGTGCTCCCTTAAGTATTATCGTGAAGTTCAAAGAGCCAAAAAATTTGGGACTCCCGCTCAAGTATCATTCTTTTTTTGGATCAACTCTATTTAATCGTCATGAGATATGGGGAGCCATAGATCTTGGGCATAGTGATTGTCTCATCTATTTAGATTGTAGTAACGAAAACTCTTTACTTTTAGTCTCTAGATATCCATCATTCTTCTTATGCTTTTATACTTGAATTGAATTTTCTAGTTGATACTTGAACTGTGCAGGCATTTTATTAGGTTTTACCTTGAAGTGATTATTTTTAACAGTATCCATGTCTTGGATTTTGAGGGTTGCCTTTAGACACTATGTGTCTGTTTAGATTGTAGAAATGAAAACTCCTTACTTTTATTCTCTAAATATCCATCATTCTTCTTATGCTTTTATACTTGAATTGAATTTTCTAGTTGATACTTGAACTGTGCAGGCATTTTATTAGGTTTTACCTTGATGTGATTATTTACCATTCTGAAACAAATGATGAAACCTTGAAGGGGCCATTGCTTGGTGCATTGGTAAAATATTGGGCTGAAAAGTGTGAGAGAACACAGGGTTTAGTATATTGCATTGGCCATTTAATGTGAATGCTGGAGGTTAGGTTCATACCTGGTGCAGCTCTTCCAAGACCTCGGATAGATGGGGCCAGCATTGAGTAATGGCCTTTTAAGCATATACTAAAGCCAGATACTGGTATAATTGTGTAAAACCTTTATTCCTCTCATAGTTACCTAATTCAGTCACCACCTATCTGATTTGAGAAGTGGTTCATTATGAACCAATTTGCAAGTTGGTTTGTATAAATTCAAGAAAGAAAATTTTCTCCTCTTAACTTGATGACTTTATGTAAACAGGATACTAAATAAAAAGTAGATTTATTTGATATGCTGCTTCAAACAATAAAAAGAAACAATGTTACTAAAATGTAGGTTATAAAAAATACTGCTAAAACGTAGGAAATAAGATGTATTGTCTTACTTATAAAAAAAAGATATATTGTCTTGGTATTCTCCTATAATCCTATTTTTATTGGTAATTGTTCACTTTTATTAATTAGTGATAAAAGAATGTATAACATGTACAAGGAGAATGCGCGAAGTACACCATTGTCCCTCAGTAGCCTTTGACACCTTACCAATCTGTCCCTACTCCCTACTGGTTTGTATACAATACAAATCATATTCCCTATTGATCACACCTCGATACAATCTATCCCTGTTCACTCCTTGTTTGACCAATGCATCATCTTTGTGTCCATGGAAAATTAGCTCTCTCAATTCACATGTCATCTGCCTTCCCTCAATATGTTTCTGTATTGCCTTGGACCTAGGTTATTGTTTATTAACCGGCCCACTACAATACGAAAATCCCCTTCCACCAAGACGTCTCTATAGTTTAATGGCTTTCCACTTCAGGATTTTATCCTATAATCCTGACCTGCCTTTTTCTAGTGAATCTAATTCATGTAATAGCTACAAATCAGAATTTGTACCAAGTGAATACATCAAGTAGCTATGGTTTTATTTATTTATTTATTTTTTGTATCTGGCAATAATAGTATATTGCAATCTTTTCTTGTAGGGATGGGGTGGGGAGAAACAACTGTATTGGGGGGTTTTAAAAGTGTAAAACTTCTTAGTGTCACAAGAAACATGAATGTGGACAAACCTCAGATGTGTGCACAAAGAGATGCATCCATTCCTATTATTTTCTGCCTTTTACATGTCACTATTTTACCCAACTTTTGCACTTTTATTGTGGGGAAGTATTGCTGTTATCTCTTAAATTTTATCTCATGATCTCTCCATTTGCAGCAAGTTTCAGATTTTGACTTGTTTACTCTGGATGATATTGATTCTGCTTTCCAAAATGTAACGAGGCTGACATACTCTCAGAATCATCATCTGTCTGGTAGGCATTGTTACAATATATCTTGTAAACATGGTTAAACTGGAAAAATAGATGCTTTTGTTTGGATATCTTCATATCCAGCACCATCACACACACACACATACAGAGAACCATCTATTCTGCTTGTCTCCCAGGTTCCAGTTCTTCTGGATGTGCACCACCTGTATGACTAAGGTGGACATCATATAGGTCATATGTGCAAATTTCCTGTTCCTGTTCTCTTCTTCATCTTCTTGGTATTTCTTACTTAAAGGCTTATGATAGGCAAAGGAGAAGGAATCATTATTGCTCCTCATGTGGCTGGGCATCTCTTGGGAGGCACTGTCTGGAAGATAACAAAAGATGGGGAAGATGTAATATATGCTGTTGACTTCAATCATCGTAAAGAAAGGTTATACACAAACCTTCCTACCAAATTCCTCTGTTAGAAGTTAAAAAAGCAATTCTGTTATTCATAAAATGCGAAACAGGAAAAGTCAGTGAATGCTCTAGCTTATGTTCGGAAATATGGGAAAAAACTTATTGGTTTGGTTATCTATCAGGCACTTAAATGGAACTGTTCTAGAATCATTTGCTAGACCAGCTGTCCTGATAACAGATGCCTATAATGCTCTGAATAATCAGCCTTCTAGACGCCAAAGGGACCAAGAACTTTTAGGTATGCTGATTTTATTCCACCAAATTTATTTGAATTAAAAATTCTGCGGATGATAATTTGACTTGTTCTTTGGGCATTATATTTGCATAATTTTTTAGATGCTATTCTGAAGACTCTAAGAGCAGATGGAAATGTACTACTTCCTGTTGATACAGCTGGTCGAGTATTGGAACTTCTTTTGATATTGGAACAGGTCTTTTCAGAAACCATGTCTTTTAGTGTTCTCTTCTTGTGTAACTTCAGTGGTACTATAAAGATGTGATTTGATGTATATGGCAGCACTGGGCACAACATCATCTGAACTATCCAATTTTTTTCCTCACATATGTCTCATCGAGCACAATTGATTATGTCAAGAGTTTTCTTGAGTGGATGAGTGATTCAATAGCAAAGTCCTTTGAACATACACGCGATAATGCTTTTCTGTTGAAGTAAGTTTCTTCTGTTTTGTCATACTTTGTAGAGAACATCTGTTCATAGCCATTATTAATTTAGATGCACTGATAAAAAAACACCATATACATCTAAATACATCAATCATCAGCCCATGCCTTGATGCTTCTTTCCAAATATGTTTTTCTTTGATGGACTTTTATGACAACTATCTCTGATGAAAATTTTCAGGCATGTAACCCTTCTCATCAACAAGAGTGAACTTGAGAAAGTACCAGATGGTCCAAAGGTTTGTAGCACCCGTATTTCTTGAAGTTTATTCTAATCAAAGAGCATATATACATGGTTGTGCATGCATTTGGGATTCTGTTTTTAAGGGAGTAAACTGATTCTCATTTTATTTAGATTGTTCTAGTATCCATGGCCAGTTTGGAGGTGGGTTTTTCTCATGATATATTTGTTGAATGGGCAAGTGATGCCAAGAATCTCGTGCTTTTTACAGAAAGAGGCCAGGTATATCTTCTATTCAGTCTATCTAGTTTTCGACCAAATTCATTTTTAACATATATGCTTTCTCCTAATGCTGACAAATATATGTTCAAATGGGTTGGTCCTTCATTACTTATGTACATTCTTAGATAATATAATCGTCACCATAGTTCTAAGCCTCAATGGTAGCTACCTCTGCTTCCATTTGATATATGAAATTGGGCAGGCTATCTTGCTTTCTTTTCCTTATGGCAACATAAGCATTAGATACTTAATTTACTGTTTGACAAGCCAGATGTGAAGTTTCTTCTCGGTCTTTCTTTAAGCAACTGAGGAGTTTTACTAGGGCTATCTTAACTGAAAACAAAGCAGGAACTGGATCAAGGCTTTTTGTTGTAAAGTAGTTAGGTTGTAAAATTGTAATACAATACCATAAACTTTTGCCCATATAAAATCCTATGAACAGTAAACCCTTTCTTGATCAGTGTCAGGGACCGAGATGGTTATATGGTGCTTCTCGTCTCTTTTTTTGGTGTAATACATGAAAATGTCCGTTATTTCATTCATAATATAACATTTGGCCTTAAGTTATGCAATTCTAACATCTTTTACACCAAATATTCATTCAGTTTGCTACATTAGCCCGCATGCTTCAGGCAGATCCTCCTCCTAAAGCTGTAAAAGTGACCATGTGCAAGAGGGTTCCATTGGTTGGAGAGGAGTTAAGAGCTTATGAGGAAGAACAGAATCGAATAAAAAAAGAAGCTCTAAAAGCTAGCCAAAGCAAAGAGGAAGACCTAAAAGCATCTCATGGATCTGATGCTAATTTGGGGGATCCAATGGTCATTGATGCAATCAATGCTCATTCTTCATCAGATGGTATGCTTACTCCTTTCCTATCCTTGACCACACGGTATAACTTTCTACAACTTTCATTTGAATGATTTATGATTTTTCCACCTGGAAATTTAGAACTTTTGTTTCTTTTTGTATATTAACTTTGAATAGTGGTTCGAACCTTATTGGCAAAGGACTTGGTTGCTTGGAATTTAATAGGAACTATAGATTATTATGCCAAAGGACATTTTTTGACAATTAATGTGCCAAACAACTCTTTTTTATCATCAAGAGTAAAAATAGAATTGCATTCATCTCAAATCCAGGAGCCCACACTGTACATGGTTAGACAGCAGGAAGAGTACAGAACAGCACACAGATGACAAAGCATTTTTTTGACAACAGGTAAAATATAATATCATTAAAAGAAAGAAGGAAAACAAAAATCATGTAAAACATGTACAGCAAACCATTCATTTATCAAAAAAAACATGTACAGCAAGATGCTGTAAACGGATTTACAAAACACTGCCCATACAGACCTATACCCCCCCAGCCCTGCTTTACAAAAAAGAGATTCTCCTGTACAAAAAAAAAAAAAGTGTTGTAATTCTTATCCTTGAACAATTTGTTTACAGATAGCCAATACATCCATTTGCTGAAACACTGCCATATTCACCAAAAAACAGCTGCAGGAACCATGTTCCAAGCCAGTTTTCCTTTCAAGGGTAAACCTCCTATGCTCCAACCTCTTACACAATCCATTACCAGTTCCGCACAGCAGCTTTTTATTTCAAACATGAAGGCATAATATGATCAGATTACAGCTTATAAATTCTTCCCAAGTCTTGGCAAGATTGCCAGCCAAATAATTGGCAGATCTAGAGATCAACATGAACGAACAACTTAGGTTTCTTCCCAATGCTTTGGCTTCTCTAACATTAAAAAAGAAAAGCCCAAAGGAGTTTCTTCATCTGTACCTAACCATGAGATGACTACTTTGAAGGCTCATTCCACAATAATGTTACTCCAGTTTTGACCTGCCACCAGTCTTAAGCCTTGAATTACACCAGTCATTTCAGATTTTAAGGAATTGCCAGACCCAGTTGTCCCAGAACTTAGCAATATTCTTTCCCTATTGTCCTTTACCACTCCTCTCATACCAGATTCTCCTGGATTACCCAGGCTACAACCATCAAAGTTTAGTTTGAGCCATCCCTCTTCAGGAGGAACCTAGTTTACAGTTCTTGGTTGGATCAAGGTTGGTGTTCCTGCTACTATGTTCTAGCCTCTATTAAGATCATACAGTAAAACCCTTTTAAAATCCTCACACACCAACACCCAATGAGCTATTCTGACTTTGGTTGGCTCAATTAAGGACTCCAGATTATATTCTTTATCATCAAACATTTGGCCATTCCTTTTGCCCCAAATGCTCCACAAAATAGCAGCCTTTGCACTATGCCCTAACAGTCTCATTCTTTTAGTATGGCAAGAAATTACATTTTGGACAAAAATGTCCTTGATACATTATGGAGCTGTCCATGGCAAACCATACAAGGATAAAAAGTGATCCTAAAATTGAGAAGAAAATTAATAATTTAATAAAAGATGAATCCCATTTGTGGATATTGGGCAGTCCAGTTATCTATCTATCTATCATCTTGGGCATTCTAGTTCATATGCTTGCACCTTGATACACTTGACACTTTTTGGCAATAAAAAGGATATGGTGATTTAAGATTTAATAGAAAATATGCCAGGATAAATTTGAGTGGAGCAATGAGATCTTTTGTTGCTGATGATGGTAGCCATGTATGATTTGTGAATTGATTGCCTATGTTACCAAGATACGGCAAGAGAACACCTGGACAGCGTCAGATGTGAAATATACATAAAAAATTGTAGTATCTGATATGGTATAGATGTGCACCCTTATACAGGCATCCAAGTATCATAGTTGCTTGCATACTGTGTGGAATGGGAATAAATTGGTGAAACTGCAACAAACCGAGCTTAAATGTTAGAATTGCCATGTTAAATTGATCTATTCACTTTTCCTGAATGAATTTCTGTTATCTACTGTTGCTTGTCATAATAACACTTGATTTTGTGATACTTTGATCCTTACTACATGAGCACAAACCTACCTACTAGCATACATTCCATGCATATACAGATGGTACATATCGTCAACTATTGCTTCTGCTTTCATCGAGATGTTTAGATGTAATGTACCATTTTGGTGGGAGATAATATGTCTTGCTCATTTCACTTGTTGATATACTTATGCAGTGACTGGCCCACATGGTAGTGGGCAACGGGACATCTTAATTGATGGATTTGTTCCTCTATCCACTAGTGTTGCCCCGATGTTTCCCTTTTTTGAGAACTCTGCTGAATGGGATGACTTTGGTGAGGTCATTAATCCTGATGATTATGTAATCAAGGAAGAAGACATGGATCAAACATTTATGCATGTAAGTTTCTTTTTTTTTTTGAATATCTGCTTAGTTATTGCATAAATAACAATTAATCAATTAACTATGTGATTCCATGTTCCTTTCTGTCTATGAGGTCTGTTTGACTGTTTTCTTTATTTGTCAAGTACCATATATTTGTAATATTTCAAGAAACAATACTTTCCTTATAAAATGTTATATATAATTAGCAGTTAATATTGAATTTGGGGCAGTATTAGTTTGTTAGTGTTTGGTTACTAGTAAAAACACATGAGGAAGCAAAGTTTTATTGAAATGTAAAAGGTAAGCCATTTTACTTGGAGTCTCCAATGAGGTTGTGGGTTTAACATTTTAGAAGTATTAGTATCCTTCACAAGAATCTTTGATTTCATGAAGTCTTTCTCCTCCTTGTAAGTAGGGGTGCTCAACAAAAAAAATATATATATATATATAGTATTTATATTATATTTATATATTTATTATAGTATGTTGTAAATATAAAAAACCGAGAAACCAAAGAACCAAACTGATCAACTGGTTAACCAATTGGTTTTTGCTTCACGTTTTTTCAAAAGACAACGGTACTAATAGCCCACAGTTCAGTTAACTGAACCGTGAGCATCCCTATTTGTAAGCCTAAAATCTAGGAATCCTGTCACCCTGTTTTTCAAACTTATTTTTTTTTATAGATGAATGAAATTGTTATTAATAGAGAAACAGTGAGCATACAAACAACCTAAGAAGAGGCATGAGATGTGACCTCTTTAAGGATGAAATCACAAAACTCACACTAAACAGAAATCAGTTTATAAGGTAGCCCAATACAAAGAAACCCTTGAGGCCCCTTGTTTAGCAAGAGAATCAACCAAAACATTTGCTGATCAGCTAACCCACTGAAATTTAACCGACATGTTTCTTGTAAGCCAATTAACTCTTCTTAGGAGATCCCTATAATCCCAATTAACAGTATCTGGGTTCGCCACCCAACCCACAACCACCTTAGAATCTCCCTCAATTATCAAATTCTCCACTCCGAGTTGGTTGGCAAGCTGTATTCCTTGTACTGCTGCTAGTATCTCAGCCCTTGTAGAGTCTCCAACTCCCACTGGTCCTGAGTAAAAGGAAAGAATGTTGCTATCCTTATCTCTCAAAACCCCTCTTATGCACGAGGGTCCTGGGTTCCCTTGACTACTCCTATCAAAGTTCAATTTCACAGCACCCTCTGGAGGGGGTAGCCAGCTAGCTTGTATTCTAATCTTTTGAGAAGATGTGAAAGCCACTGCTGCCCAGTTTCTCCTGAGATCATCATGGGAGTAATTCTCAAAAAGTGTTGAAGTTTTCAGCCGAAGGGTTGCCCTTTTCAAGATACACTCTTTTACTTTAGAGAGACTCCTTTGCTTTCCTTGAAAGATTTTGGCATTTCTTTCCTCCCAAATAGTCTATAACAGATCTGCTCTAGCACATTTCCACATTAATTTTCCCCTCTTGTTTCGGGATTGCAATCAAATACTAGAAAATTTTATAAGAATAGTTTTTTTTTTTCTTTTTTTTATCTTGCAGGCTGTTATTTTCCACTATAAATCTTTTGCATGCAAAAATATTTGTTGGGGATTCAAAGACAATGTTAGTCAGTTTACTTTCCCCCTTAGGCTTGATTGCTGATATCACAAGTGCTTTGCAGGACGGTTGGATGAATTGAGAGTTGAATAACTAGAAGAATCCGATTTGCTATTAATGATTGTTAAATTGCCCAAGTGACTAACTCAATATTTGTCCATCAAGTGAGTCTAACTTGTGATAGAAAGACTTAAGTTTCCAACATAATGAACAGTGTTTCAGAAACCAAACTACTCACTAGCTGGATAAGTTGCTGAACCAGTTGGACTGGTCTGAGCTTTGACTGAACTGCATGGATAAAATTAAAATTGATAATCACATGGAATGGAAAATACCATCAAGTTGGGGCCTGGGCCTAGCTTTTTTCTCATCCAAGCATGGCCTAGCCAGGACATAAGCTGGATCCAGCCTTGAATAATATCTCAAGGCTTGCTTGGCCTAAATGCATATGTCTCCTCCCTACTTAAAGTTTATATTCCACTAGTCCATATCAGGCTTAATATGGTTTGAACCAGGGATGCCAATGGGTCAGGTTTAGTGGTAAACCTGCATTGACCTAATGTTAGACAGTGTATGCTCTTAGCTCTAATCAGATTGATGTATCTTTTGACATTTATTGTAAATGAATAAAGTACATAATTGATTCATGTTATTATGGTGTGTTTCTGTGTAATACCCTTAAACTGGACACATATGAGACTCGTGTTAGTTTAGAATCTTCACAGTCGTTGGATAGATCTGGGGAGATTTATCCTGCCAAGGCTGACATTGATGTATCACCAAGTTTGTTGGGGTGTCTTGTCTCAGTTGCTAGGGTGAGACCTAAGGTACATGCAGTTTGGGTTTTCTTGAAACCCTGAACTGGATCAAAATTTCAGTATTGCCTTGGACCTTGGAGATAGATGGGCAAAATTGGAATGTTACACCTGACCCCTAGACTCGATTATGATACTGCACTACGTGTCGGATTGGGTTGTCTTTGATATGCCAATCAGTGAAATCCTTAGAGGGGGTCAAAACCTAGGTATGTTGGGACAGTTCAAGAATTCATCTAAGTGGGTGATCATAGTGACAGGATCAGCCCCTTTGTCGGACAAAGTGAGTGATCGGGGATGCACTCTCTCTGATGGAAACCTAAGATGTCGGCAGTTGATTTCAACCGTTGAAATTTGTTTTTGCAAAATATATTTATATAGAGATATACATATATATTATGGTTTCAAAATGTTTGCAAAAGGTTTTAATTCTCGGGATTCATGTGAGTAGAGAGTGCAGCACTGCACCTTGCAGCCGAGGGAGAGGTCCTCTCTTGTTAGGCAGTGTTTGATCATTATGGGTTGAGAGGTCAAGTGTAAGACCATTGAGGGTTATACATGATGGGCTAATCTTGCATCTGTCCACAGTCCTTGGGCCTTCATAAGATGGCTGGACCCAATGACCATTTAGTGTAAATGTTGGGCCCATTAAGAGTCCATGGTGATGGACTCAGGGGTTCACTGGATTCAGCAGTGAATTTGGCCAAGCCTTGTAACAGAGGTTGGGCTGAACCCATGTGGTTGATGTATAGATCAATGATAGGGTCCCACGCCATACAAAGAGAGCCAAGCTAGCCAGCATTAAAGAGGAAGTGAGCCTGAAAGCTTAATGGGCCTAAAAGCTCATTTCGAACTAGGTTAATTAGATTAATTAAATAGGGGCGGATCTAGGATTTGGATCAACAGATAAGATAAGGGATTATCCTTATCTACTTAAAGAGTCCAGATCCAAATAAAGATTTGGATCAAGGAACTCTTAATTTGATTAGGAAGGCTGATCTTTATCTACAGATAAGATAAGGGATTATCCTTATCACTTAAAGAGTCCAGATCCAAATAAAGATTTGGATCAGGAAACTTCTAATGAGATTAGGAAGTTGTCTCTTTAAGGTTATAAATAAGAGAGCATGGCGAACCTTGAAGATACACTCACTCAATGGAGAGAGAAGACAACTCAGTTAGATTGATCTTGCCTTCAGTTCTTTTTCTTTCTGCTCTTGCCGCCCTACCCTATTCGATCTCCAGTTCTTGGATTTGATCAAGATTCGATCTTGATATTGTTTTTTGCCAGAAGAAACAATTTAGAAGTTGTGCTCATTATCCCATTCGATTCTTGCTGAAGAATCACAAGTTCTTGGTGAAGAATTACCTGCTGATCCTGTCTCATCCTAAGCTGTGTCATCTTCAGTAGAGGGAGGATTTGGTACACTCTTTGGGCGTGAACACCTACGTTGGGAGGAGCATTCTTGCGTGGATTCCGTATCAGGTATATCCCTTCCTAATTCTGGTTTCAGATTTGGTTCGGTTTGGTTACAAGAACGAACCTTGAAAATGCAGTTTTCTAAATTGGGAATAGGATTCCCGGATGGTTGTAAAGAAATTTTTGAAATTTTGCCCAACCTTCCTACAGGGTTCGGCCATCCATATGATGGATCTCCCACCCCTTTCACCTAACCCTATCAAGGTAGGGTTGTGTCAGCCTAAATCAAGTTTGGTCAGCTTTAGGTTGAGGTGAGCTCATGCTAAACCTGTCCCATTGACATTTCAGCATTGAAATATTTGATTATAGGCTTGGTTGAGTATAGGTGTATTATATATGAGACAAGTCGGGTCAGGTTCGATGGCCTTCTTCATTTAGTCGGGTCAATTGGGTTCAGGTATATCTGATCCGTTGACATCCCTAGTTTGAATATTGGTCTCTTGCACTCAAAGGCTCAAACACCGAGCTTACACCCTTAATAATGACAAATTTTAAACATAAATATACAATAGATAATGAATTTACACGTTAATGTTAGGACTTAGGAAGCCCTGCCTTACCAGTGCTAGGGCCAGTTCGGACTTAAATATTTGGCCCCAAACCTAGGCTGGCCATATGGCCCTTATGATCATTCACAGTAAAATTTGGCCTGAATCTGGCAAGGTGCATGGTTGCCCTTAACATAAACTTGGAAACACAAAAAAAAAATACAAAAGAAGAAACAAATGGCCCAGATTATTAGGAGGCAATTTACCAGGTTGGGCTGGCTGGCCTAGTCACCGGGCCTAACATACAAGCCTATTCCAACCCTAAGGCTGGTTCATGTATTTAGTTAATATTTGTTATTATATAGATTTCATATACAGATATTTGTATATCTTATATCAATTATCAACTTTTAATATTTAATATGTATGTATAAATATTTATAACATAACATGAAAAGATGTAGTTGAAAAGAGTGAGAAATTCCATAAAGGTAGAATTAAGGGCTGTAATACAAGGTTTAAGTCTAATGAAGTCCTTACACCACACTAATATAGTGGCTGAAGGGGATTCTATTCTAGTGGTGGGACAGTGTAAGCCAAAAAGTGTAGGTCTATGGGTATATATGAATACAATATGGGAAATGAAAAGGCTGGTAGATGAGATAATGCAACTTCACATTGACATATAAGTTAGCTAATGGTCTGGTGGACAAGTTAGCAAGACAAGGAGCAAATTAATAGGCTCTATAATGGGGAATGATTTCCCAAGGGCGAAGTTACAACACCACAATGCAAAGTGACAACAAAAAAGTGGTGTGGGTGGGTGGCCTTGCTACCCTCTGGGGTGCATGGAACGTCGCGTACATATAGTATTCGTTTTCCTTTTTAATGGTAACTAGTTTCTGATAGAACAAAACAGTGGGTCATATTAGCATAGTATTCACATACAACCTGGCTGGAGCAGGTCTTAATGTCTCTGGCTGGTCCAGCCTCTTGACATAACCAGGCCTACAGCTTGGGTTCAGGCTGGGTGCAACCTGCTAGTTGCCACTCTTAATCTGGATTATGTGTGGAAGAGAGGTTTCAATTAAAAGACATACCACAGTTTTAAACTAATTATTACAAAGTAGAACTAAAATTATTTCTCACTAGAAAATTAATGACAAGAAAAACCACAATAAATATCAGCTGACCTAAAAATCTTCTAGATTGACTGCACAGAAATCATGGAAAAAGAAGAAAATGAGTGCAATAGAGGGTTTGGGGTAGTAGAAGGACTAAATTGAGAAACAAGAAACAAGAAAGTCAATCCCCCAAAGATTGTTGTTTTTTGTTGGGAAGTTTATTATGGTAAGATTAATATCTTTAAAAACCTGCAAAAAAGAGACCAAAATGGGGCTTATTCCCTAATTGGTGTGTTCTTTGTAAATCTCAGAATGAGGACTGTCACCACTTGATGATCTCTTGCTCCTTTGCTACAGATTTATGGAATTGGAGTTTTATGTTGTTTGAGTGTATGTGGAACCTGTTATCTGATACTAGTTTGCTGTTTAGTCTGTATATCTTTGAATGGCACACAAAGAGAGGGATTATGTGGAAGTGCATAAGAGCAGCCTTGCTGTGGACAGTTTAGAAAGAAAGGAACACCAGAATTTTTTGTGAAAAATAAAGGAGCTTCTCGGAAGTTAAAGAAAGTATTCTGACAAGGGCAATTCAGTGGCTGAAAACTCTAAAGCTCTTTGGTGCATACTCTTTTGATGACCTATGGAGAAGATGGTTAGTAGTGGCTAATACTTCTACCAGGAAGGACAGACATGTGGTTGAATGGATGCCACCAGAGGAGTTTATCAAGCTGGACTTTGATGGAAGCAGCCGAGGAAATCCAAGACCTTCAGACATAGGAGTGCTGACAAAGACAATAGCATTATATCTTTGTACTTAGGTCCTGCAGATGTGGGAGACTCTTTAAGGGCCGAATTACTTGCTGCTGTACAAGGAATCCAGCTTGCAAACCAGCTAGGCATAGAGCATCTGATTATTGAAGGGGATTCCCAGGTGATAATGGGTTGGCTGAAGGATCTGGACACTGTGATCTGGAGCTTTAGATATCTTCTCAAAAAGGTTAAATGGCTAACAAGGAATATGATAATCAAAGTTCAGTGGATAGGCAGATCAGAAAACTCAATGGCTGATTCACTTGCAAAACAAGGGGTTCTTCGGGCTACTTTATTTTGGGCTTCTGTGTAATTTCTTTTGTAGTTAGTTATAATTCTCTAATTAGTTCTAAAGGAAAGGTCGCATCTCGTGCCTTTCCATGGGTTGCATGTAACTCTTATTTGCTGGTTTAATAAAATCTTACTCATTTATCAACAAAAAAAAAGAAACAAACAAGAAAGTCAAGCAAAGAAGTGCTAGCAAAATGCTGCTTTGGTAATGGAAGCCCAATTCTACAACACCAGCCACACCATACTGTGCAAGAGAATCAGATGGGATTTTGTGTTTCTAAAAGATTTATGTATGTGTATTTCTTGTATTTTGTTATAGGTAACCAAACAGAAGTTGACTTTGACATGGATTAGGAGGAAATTGTGAAACACTGATACATGGAAGCCCAATTCATCCTCTCCTTTACTTGTACTCATCATTTTTCATATGTTTAACAAAAATTGTCTTTATCAATATAAAAAGAAACATTATCAGGGCACCTTTCATAAACAATATCTCAACTTCAGGAGGTTCTAAGATATTAAGGCTCTGAAAGAGAATCTCTAAATTCACTTTCAAGAAAATTCAAAATTCCTTCCTAATGTGTCAGAAACACAAATAGAATAACTCCTGAAGTGTATGCAAGAATGCTGCTTACAATATAGAAGGTAGTACAATGGTAAAAAGTAATAGTGCCTGTGCCGATAAAAAAATAGTGCCTGAGTGTCAACTCTCGAGGAGTCCAAGGCTAATCCATATGCCAAAATGAAGGGTAAGTTCTAGAACTGTAATGTCAATCCCTCGCTATAATATAAAAGAGAATACCACTGATTATATTACCCACCAAGACCCAATGACATCTATCTTTATGAATCATTGCAACGGAACAAATGGCTGGATAGATATTTACCTGCATAATTATAATATTGTAAAGAAACTTGAAAAATCATGACACAGATGCTTTAGACACCTTATTTGATGTTTTTGTTTTTCTCATGACATGTTCTCTAGTAATGTTGAGTGTCAACCATTCTTTATTGAATTCAAGTTGAAGTTATCATCACTATTATATTACAAGAAATGTCCTCCCATGTGCCAATTTTAAGACATCATATTATATCATCAATTTTAAGAAACGTGGGTTCAGGGGCTTCAAGCACATTTTTGTATTTGCTGATTTGATTGTGGCATGTTAATGTTTTGTTATTGCTCAAAGGTCAATATTCTATATGCTCTGGTAATCTATTTAGTTATTTATTGTAAATATATCCTATGTAAGTTAAAAGAAAACCTTAATTGAGTACTTTCTTTTAAACTTGATAAATGTATCCTATATGCACCTAATATTTCAGATATTCTGCTTCAGGTCAGTGGGGATCTGGATGGAAAACTTGATGAAAGCGCTGCTAACTTGATACTTGATTCAAAACCTTCGAAAGTTATTTCAAATGAATTGACAGTAAGTCAAACCCTATCTTTTGTGGGTGGTGGTATTATTCTTTTGCTTATTCATTTACAGGGTCTAGACAAGATGCTATTTGTGCATTATCAACTTGGAGATATTTTATTTTTAATCATTAGGAACTTGAAGATTATTATCATGCATATATGCATTTTCAGAATTCTCTGTGGCCTGTGATAATGAACTTTCTACAAATAGACATGCTTCCTTGTCCTTTTGATTTATGAGATTTTTTTTGGTTATTTCCATCCTGATCATGTGGAACTTTTAGATTAATGGGTAGAACTGTATGCTCATAGCTTCAGTAAACTCGACTAATAGCCATATGTTTATGTACTTGTCTGTACGTGTCTCGCAAATAGATGTTAAATTATCTTAGTCATCTTCATTTGGAAAAAAAAAAAAATTGGTAATAGTGCTATTTTAAGGTATCCACCCTCATCTTTTTTCTTGTTTTCTTTTATTTTTTGTCTCTTTCTTTCTCTATCCGAAAAATGAAGAAAATATGGGCTCCCCTTTTATTCTTTTCTTGTTTTCATCTCCATGCCTCTCCCTGCACTTTGAATATAGGGATACACCCTTCCATCTTTTTTCTTGTTGTAATTTTGCATTTGTTTTAATTTGCTATAATCTGTATGTAAATGAATGCCTTTTAACTTATTTAATTTGTAATAATTGGCACGAAGTATTAAATAATTATGTTTTTTCATTAATTTGTTCCTTGTTTTAGAATTCTTTGTCATGTGAGATCTGTTATTTTTTGTGAAACTACTAATATTTCTTAGTTTCTGTACATGCCCAGTTGCTATTCTAACTAGGAAAACAACCTATAAGGCTTTTTTGTTAACTTTATTACCTAGGCAACACTAGGCATGTAAATGACAAGGTGCTCAACCTTGCTCTACTGCCTTGACAACTAAAATGCATTTTGACCCTGATAGTCCAAGATAAATACAATATTCATGTACTCCCTGAAGTTGGGGGTGGGGGGTCAAATGTTGCTGGCAAATGGTAATG
Organism: Nelumbo nucifera; assembly: GCF_055504915.1. Taxonomy (NCBI): domain Eukaryota; kingdom Viridiplantae; phylum Streptophyta; class Magnoliopsida; order Proteales; family Nelumbonaceae; genus Nelumbo; species Nelumbo nucifera. Next base: position 185,209,422 of record NC_142649.1, on the reverse strand, counting down.
GCATGACGGTTCTCGTACTTATTCGGTATTTTAGTGAAAACATTTGCCACTTGATCTTCTGACCTGAGAACTATTTCAGCACTATCTTTCTTGGCTTGATTATTGTTTTAACTGATAGATCTTCAAACCAGGTTTTGAATAACCCTTTGGCATCTTCTCCATGTTCTCACTAAAATATCCCTCTAATTGTTCTAGGTTGGATTCCCAGAGGACCAAAAAATGGTGTATAGTGTAACTTATTTTTTCAGAATTTACAGTCATGTTGCTATTATCTATTAAAAGAGTTGCAGTGCTATAGTACTATTAATACTCCTAACCAACATATTTCTGTTTAATGTTGTCATCTTTGTTTCAGGTGCAAGTTAAGTGTTCATTAATATACATGGACTTTGAGGGCCGTTCTGATGGCCGGTCAATAAAATCAATTCTTGCACATGTGGCCCCACTGAAACTTGTATGGAATTCTTTCTTTATGTCATAGAGATACTAGGTCTAGGACCATCAACAATTATTTAGCATCTATTAATCTTTCTTATACAAGTTTATAGTTGTTCCAACTATTTTTTTTTTATCAATAACGCTTTCATTAATTCATCAGTAGAAAATTTACAAGTGGAAGACACACTTATCCCAAAACAATGAATCCCTTTCTGCCCCTTGTTTAGCTAAACCGTCAGCTAGGGAATTAGCTGATCTTTTAATCCAACATGTCTTAACTTCCATCTCCCGCACCAGCCACTTGAATTTCCTCCTCTCATTATTGTACTTCCATAAATCATTTTGATCTTTAGTCAGCCATCCTATCACCACCTCTGAATCCCCTTCAATTATGAGTTTCTTGATGTTCAATTCCTTAGCTTTCCGGACTCCTTCCATAACTGCAAAGATCTCAGCTCTAAGGGAGTCACCCACTCCAATTGGGCCTGAGAACATAGCAGAGATGACCCCATTTTCATCCCTAAAAACACCCCCGATCCCTGATTATCCCGGGTTTCCCCTACTACACCCATCAAAGTTTAATTTCAAGAATCCACTAGGTGGGGGGGGGGGTCCAAGCCACACTCATTACTGACTTGGTCTACGTGCAATTTGCAATTTCACCCCACTTCCACAACATGTCATCCGCAGTGTAATTTGTGAATAGTTCCAAAGATTTCAGCCACTGTACTGCCCTAATATGTATGATAGCCCTCAGATCTGCTGCTCCTCTCTGAGTTTTTGAGAATATCCGGGAGTTTCTTTCTTCCCACAGTGTCCAACATATTGCAGCCCTTAGTCCTCTCCACATTGTCCTTCCCCTTTTTATCCACCACCTGAAAAAGGAAGGGGAGAAAAGGCCCTGCAAGTCTGATGGGGGATTCCAACTGCATCCAAATAAGGAGAGAGCCCAATCCCAAATTGACCTCGCGAAGTGGCAAGACACCAGTAGGTGAAAACCAGTCTCCCCATCCGCTTTACACAGAACACACCACTAAGGTGACAAGCAAGTATTGGGTCTCTTCTTTTGGAGTAGATCACCAGCGTTGATTCTTTCCAGATAGGCTTCCCAACAAAAACTACCAACCCTAGGGGGTATAGCTCTGCACCAAACCTCACCAACAGGGAAAGGGGGAAGGGTAGGACTGGTGGACTAACTTAAGACTTTGAAGAACGAGGCACAAGAGAAAATACCATTGGGGGTAGGTGTCCAAATTCTAGAATCCGCCCCAGTGGGGTCTAAGACAATGTTATCAATAAGTGCAATAAGGCTCGAAATATTGTCAAAGTCTGAGTCCCTCAAATCCCTTCTTAGACCCAAGTTCCACCCAATCCCAGAAGTGGAAGAGGACTGGGTGGTGAAAGACGAGATCGGCTCATTTTTCAAATCAAAAAGAGCATACAAAGACGAAACTGATCCTTTAGAGGGGCGCTCCCCACCCAGGTTTGTTCCCAAAACTTTATGGAGTTACCGGAATTCAAGTCATACCTGATATTAGGGAAGAAAACTGATAGCAGGTCATGAATGGCTTTCCAAGGAGAATTGCTTGTGATCCTAGCTCTGATTCCAGCGTCCCATCCATTGTGCTCCAGCCCATGTATACTTGCCACTATTCTAGCCCATAGCTTCTCCTTCTCCATAGGAAACCTCCACAACCACTTCCCCAATAGAGTCATATTCCTTCTCCTAATACTCCCAAGCCCCAAACCACCACACGACTTACTCCTACACACTATCTCCCAGCTAACTCTATGATCCCTCTTCTCCTTTCCTGACTCCTACAAGAAATCTCTCATTACCTTCTCTAATCTGTTAGCAATCTTCACTGGGATTTTAAACACCGACATGAAAAGATGGGTAAGTTAGTAAGTGTGGCCTTAATTATTGTAATTCTCCCACCAAGAGAGAGGTAGTTCTTTTTCCAGGATACCAATCTTTTTTCAAACCTTTCCATCACCGGGTTCCAAAAACTCTCTCTTGGGATTATCACCTAATGGCAACCCTAAGTAGTTCAAAGGCCACCCCGAAACTTCACACCCCAGCACTTCAGCACTCTCCCTGATCTCTCCCTCCTCCAAATTCACCCCCACTATACATCTTTTCCCAAGGTTAACCTTCAAATTGGACATTTGCTCAAACAGTTGTATCACCGACTTCAAGTTCCTGATAAACCTCACGTTACCACCTTCACAAAACAGAATCGTGTCATCAGCAAACTGTAAGTGAGTGAGGGGGGTATCCACCCTCCCAACTCTCCAGCCTCTAATGAGCCCCCTAGAATCTGCTCTGTGAATCAGTTTCCCCAAAACCTCCGCAATTAGAATGAACAAGAAAGGAGAAAGGGGGTCTCCTTGTCTTATATCCCTACTGGCTGGAAAGAAATCTACCACTGTCCCATTCACTAGCACTGAATAATGACAATTCCAGACAGCCCATGATCCACTTACACCATCTAGCCCCAAACCCGAATTTAGTTAAAACTTTCCTCAAAAAATCCCGGTCCACCAAGTCATAAGCCTTTTCCAAGTCCAGCTTACAGACCACTCCCTTCTTCTTATCCCTCTTAAAGTTCTTCACACTCATTAGCAATTAAAATCTGATCTGTAATTTGTCTTTCACTCACAAAAGCTCCTTGATAGTGTGCAATGATATCTGGCAGTACCTTCTTCAGCCTCAAAGACAACACTTCTGCAATGATTTTATACAAGCTATTAACCAAGCTAATTGACCTAAAATCCTTCGGGTGGGATGCATCTTTCTTTTTTGGAATTAAGGCTATAAATGTAGAGTTCACACCCGAATTGACAATTCCTCTCCTGAAAAACTCCTCAAACACCCGCAAGAGATCATCTTTCAAGATATCCCAACAATCCTGATAAAAAGCCATTGTGAACCCATCCGACCCTAGAGCTTTTGTTTTATCCATAGAAAACACAGCCTCCTTGATCTCTTCTAGATTAAAGCTTCTTTCCAACCTTCTCCTATTCTCCACCCCTACATCTGGCCAATCCAAACCTTCTACCCACACCCTTCTACTCACAGGCTTTCTTAGAATAGATTTGAAGTGCTCCACACAGGCCCTGGCAATCTCCTCTTGTTGTACTAACTCAACTCCATCTACTACCAATTTGGAAATAAAGTTCTTCCTTCTCCTGCCATCTGCTAGAGAGTGGAAATACCTAGTGTTTCTGTCTCCCTCTTGCAACCATTTACACCGAGATTTTTGCCTCCAACTAATTTCCTCCTTATGCAGGCAGTCCTTTAACTGTCTTCTCAAGTCTCTCCTGAGATCATTCTCTTCCTCTCCAAATTCTCCCCTTTCCTCTTTAGAGTCAAGGCTTTCAATCTTATCCATCAGGTCTCCCTTTCTTTCTTCTATCCTCCCGAACTCCATCAAATTCCACTCCTTGATTCTTGCTTTCAAGAATTGTAGTTTCTTATGGAATCTCATCCCCTCCCATTCCACCAGTGGGTTACGCTCATGCCACCACTCCCTCACTTTGTTAGGAAACCCTAGATGAAGTAACCACATATTTTCAAATCTAAAGGGGGTAGGACCTTCACACCTTCTTTCCTCCTTACATAACACTATGGGCCAGTGATCCGAGGTCACCCTTGGGAGAGCTCTAGAAGCCAAGGTTCCCCAATGTTCTTCTCAATCCAAAGAGAACAGGAATCTATCCAGCTTAGAGAAAATGGGTCTAGATTGGAGGTTTGACCATGTAAATGCCTTATGTGCTAGGGGAATCTCTTTAAGCTCAAAGGCATCCACAAAACTGTTAAACTTCCTCATGCTTTTTGTCACCCTCTGGTTAACCTTATTAGACTCCTCCGAGAATCTGATCACATTGAAATCCCCACCCATGCACCAAGGTCCATCCCACAACCCTCTAACATCAGCCAGTTCCTCCCACAACTCCTTTCTGTCTCTGTAGTCATTCGGTCCGTAAACATTTGTGATCACCCACATATAATCATCCTCTTGCTGCTTAAACTTCATGGAAACCGAGTACTTTCCGATCAACTCCTCCAAACCTTCAACCACATCCCTCTTCCACATTGTTACAATCCCCCCGGAAGCACCCTACGATGGAGCCGCCACCCAGCTAATCCCCTTGTCTTTCCATACACTCCTTGCCCACTTGTCATTAAACTCCATTCTCTTAGACTTGCAACAACACAATGTCTGGGTCATACCGTCTTATTACCTCTTTTATTGTTGTTCTCTTCTTTGCACTCCCAATCCTCTCACATTCCAACTAAGAATCTTCATTCCGCTTATTTTTTAAAACCCCTTGCCACCTACCCACTACTTTCCCCCTTTCCTTCTATCTCCTTTTACCCCGAGCTTCTTGTCTCCTTTTACATCTCTCTTCAATCTCTCTACTTCACTCAATCTCCTCTTCTTTGTTATGATCTGCTTCTTCCTCTTCTGTAAACTTTCTTTCAACTCATTCAAATCTTCTAGCCTACAACCCAACTTCCCTACAAATTCTGCTATCGTGTCTTCTCTCACCGATTCCTCCACCCCTACCCTTCCTACATAATCCCCTCCATCTCTGTCCACCTGCCCTTCCTTCCTCTCCTCTGGTCCCACCTCCGTTATTTCCTCTCCATCCTTCCTCCCTTTCATGTTACCTCCCTCCTTCCCTGCTCTCTCCCCGTAATCCTCTCCATCTCTACCCTCATTCCTTTCCCTCCTCTCTTCCTTCCTCCCCTTCCTTTCTCCAGATCAGCTTCCCTTCCACTTCCTTAAACACTCTTTCAATGATTTCCCACACTTTTTCACTCCTATACCTTTCTTCCCGCACCTTCCCACATTCCTTCCTTCCTCTCTCCCCTCTTCGGAGAGCCCGCCTGCTAGCTCGGTTGCATATTCATGGGCTACAGGACATGGAACAGAAACAGAATCTGGAACCAAAGACATAGGAGACACATTAGTAGCACAAACCGAAATCACATGGTTACCTGGGACTGATGGACAAGCTAGAAAAGGATTGCTCCCAGCCTCCCTCTCTTGTTCCAGAGGTTGGTAAACATTTATCTCCCTGAGTTGGTTGGGAAGTACTTCTATCCTTTGGTCAACCTGGTGATCTTTCCACTCTACCCCTGGTTCACCCCTAGATGGTGTGTTCCTGCTCTGCTTTTGGTTCTCCCGGTTTGCCCCTTCTGATAATCCTTGCTCACTCTATGGTTTTGGGAATGAGTTAAGTCGATTGCAATCTTCACCTTGAAATAAGCTTGCAATATTCCACCCATCCATGTCACCTTCAGCACAACTACCTTCGTCGTTTACACTTCCCATGCTAGTGTCATCAACAGAAAGGTCCTCCGGTTCATCATCGCCTTCACTGCAGTGCACCCAGCCTTCAATCTTCTCTTCCTTCTCTTCAGTTCTTCCCCTAGTGAAACTTGGCTTCGGCCTCACTGAGGAGCGTCGCAAGGGGCTAAGCTCCTTCAGACTTCGTCGGGAAACCCACTGTAAAGCCCGCTTCTTCTCTGGTTTCCGGCGCTGTGTGCATTCCCCCCTGTCTTGCGACTGGGGATGATGATAGACCGTTAACGTTGTCTTTCTTAGTCGAAACCTCGGTCACGTGATTCATTAAAGGCTCACGCGCCTTTTTAACATACTGGGTCGGGCCCGCTGACCTGTTTGGGCCTTTAATAACACCACTAACAGTCCGCATGGGCTTTTGCTTTGGCCCATTCTTAAACACCCGCGAGCTCACGTGACTTTTAAGAAGGTCACGCACGTCCAACCCCGGGCTCGGTTTGGTTTTATCAGGTCTAGGTTCGGTTCTTCCTTGGACCAACCCCTTTTCCTTGTTCAAAAAAGTCAGATTGGTGCCGGTTACAACCTGTGCAAAGGACCTGCCACCCTCCAGATTGTTCATTGCTTCCACACGCGAAAATCCCACCCCCTGAATGCTACCCTTTTGTTTCTCCAGCATTTGTTTTTCCATTTTAGTGAAAGTGCTTTTCTTGTTTGAATCCTCCAACCCTTTCTTACCACGCAGTTCTTCTTCTTCAACCTTCTCATCTCCCTCCCTACGAGCCTCTTTCCAGAGCACCAATTCAATGGATGAAGCCAGCTACACTAAGTAGCATTGTCCTTCAACTAGCACCTCTATCTTCTGAGGAATCTCCTCAGGTTTTACTCCATTCAATAAAATGGAAGCTGAACAAAGGTCTCCCCAAAAAGCACCTCCTAGTGATCCTCCACACATCAAAGCAATGGCTTCAGCAGTTTCTTGCTTCCACAAGTGAAAGGGAAGACCTAAGAGACGCACCAGCACTCCATCTTCAACAAAGAAATCTTTGGAGTTTGATCCCGGACACCATCTTGATACTGTGAAGTTTCCAAGTTTAGCTTGGATATTTAAAGTCTCAACTTCTACTCTATTCTCAAGCAGATCCAGCAAAGCCTTGTCCTTTTCAAAAGGTGTTAAAATAAATGTGCTCTTCAACTTTAAACTTGCTGTTAACAGATCTGCAACTTTCCTCCAGTCTAGAATGTGAGCTGAAGCTTTAACTATTAGTTTACTTTCCCAATCACCTCTCTGTATGTTTACTCCCAATCTGTATTTACCTGCCCCAGCTATCACTAAGAGTTTCTTGCTTATTATTGCTCACCATACTATTAGAACTGCTTATCTTCCTTTTTACTATTACTTCTCTTTTAGCACCCAAGCGTTGCAGCAGTTCACATAAGGTGCCATGAACTGCCTTCCAGCCCTGACTCTTCCTTCCTTCTGGGAAGCAGACCATCTGCTTTCTACCCTTGCCAAAAAATTCTGTCAAAGAAATAAAATAACCTTTAAGGTTTCTCTTACCTGCCCCAGCTATCACTAAAAGAGTTTCTTGCTTATTATTGCTCACCATACTATTAGAACTGCTTATCTTCCTTTTTACTATTACTTCTCTTTTAGCACCCAAGCGTTGCAGCAGTAAGGCGCCATGAATTGCCTTCCAGCCCCGACTCTTCCTTCCTTCTGGGAAGCAGACCATCTGCTTTCTACCCTTGCCAAAAAATTCTGTCAAAGAAATAAAATAACCTTTAAGGTTTCTCTTACACTCTACAACAAACCTTCTTCCAGTTTCTGAGAGAAGCTCTTTCCAACTATTTTGTTTGCCTTTGTTACTTGCACCTTCCACAAATTCCTTAACCCCTTCAATTACCCCCAAACCTTCTAACAGCACCATCCCTCTCTTTGCTTCCCTGATTTTCAAGCTCAGCTGACCATTTAATCTCAGTTCCTCAAATAGGAGCTCCTTAGATTCAGTCTTCAAAGCTTTTTTCCAATGGTCTACCTCCACAAATTCTCCCATCAGATGAACGCCTTGTATTCTCCCTAATGTGTTTTACACTTACCGCCACTGAAAGCATTTCCTTTAGATCCACCAAGACAGTCTCTCTTGTGTCATTTAGGAAATAGACCAGACAACAAAGGCCCCTGCCAAAGATTTGACGACCCTACTTGATTGCATATGCAAATCAAATCACTTTTCAATGATGAAGAGAAATGACTTCAAAATGAACTCTGTAACTTGAATCCAAATGCTTTGATCTTAAAAGGGATTACTCCCAAGGTGATGATCCGCCACTAACCATTGAGAGAAGCAAAGGTTCCTGGACCAAAATCATCCAACTATTATGTAATCTTTCTTGGTAACATAAGCTGATTTGATAAGTTTCCATAAAGTATTGTGTTTACCATATGCATTTCCCTGCATGAAGGTTTTGGTGCATGGATCAGCAGAGGCAACTGAGCATTTGAAGCAGCATTGCTTGAAACATGTTTGCCCCCATGTGTATGCTCCTCAGATTGGTGAAACAATTGATGTCACCTCGGATTTGTGTGCTTACAAGGTAGCAATAGTGAACAGCTGTAAGATCGTTATGAACTAGTAATGGTCAGTATGTCTTACATTTTATGCGATGTCAATTGCAGGTGCAACTTTCTGAAAAGTTGATGAGCAATGTACTCTTCAAGAAGGTTAGCATCTTTATGTTACCGTATCTGATGCAAATAATCTATGTTCATGTGCTCTGCTTGTTGTGAATTCCTTGCCTGGATCTGCATCTGAATGTTGTGCAATTTTACAGCTTGGTGACTATGAGATAGCTTGGCTAGATGCTCAAGTAGGGAAAACAGATAATGACATGCTTTCCCTGCTTCCTCTTTCAACCCCACCTCCACCACACAAATCTGTTCTTGTTGGTGATTTAAAGTTAGCAGATTTCAAGCAATTCCTTGCAAGCAAGGGTGTCCAGGTATCTTTATTCAGTACTTGCTAAATGCATTCCTTTGAACGTAACAGGACTTTTGAAATGCATAAAAATGTATTGGGGACCAATGTTAGAACACCCGTGGGGGAGCCATCAGATTTTACAGTTAAGTAAAATACTTGGCCTTTATTTATTTGCACTGATCATAGATGAATTGACCAAACATATTTAGGAGGGGGTCCCATGGTGCATGTTGTTTCCTGATGACATCGTTTTCATTGATGAAACTAACGAACAATTAAATGCAAAATTATGCTTATTAACAAATGCCTTGGAAACAAGAGGTATTAAAGTAAGTACATCTAAAACAGATAATGTGGAATGTAAATCTAATAATAATGGAAGTGCAAATTAGGATAAATTTAGGATTGGAAATCAAGAGATTACTCAATGTGACCTTTTTTGGTACCTTGGTTCGATAACTCATAGCAAGGGAGAAATTGAGGATGTCACCCATAGAATTAGAGCAGGATGGACAAAATGGAAGGTGCATCTAGAGTTTTATATGATAGGCGAATACCACTTGGATTAAAAGGAAAATTCTATAAAACAGTTGAAAGGCCAGCTAATGTTGTATGGAGCAGAGTGTTGGGCAGTCAATAAGCATGTCCAGGAAATGAGTGCGGTTGAAATGCATATGCTGAGATGGATGTGTGGAAAAACTAGATAAGATAAGATCAGAAGTGAAGTCATTTGTAGATTGTTGGAACTTAGGAGTAGCTCCAATAGGTGATAAAATGAGAGAAACTAGACTAAGATGGTTTGGTTATGTGCATATAAGACCATCAACAGCTCCCATAAGAAGTGATTTGTTACAAGTTGAAGGGACTAGAAGGGCAAGGGGTAGACCAAAGAGGTCATGGGTAGTACTAAGAAATGGTTTAAGCACCAATAATTTAGCAATGGATATGGCACTAAACAGGATGGACTGGTGAAACAGGATTCAGGTAACCAACCCCATATAGTTGGGATAAGGCTTGGATGATGATGATAAAAATGTATTGGGGGCCATCTTCCTTGAAGGACTCTTCATGTACGATTAATAAGTTAACCAACTTGTTTATTCAGTTGAGACTGTTCCAGATGTGGACCTCATCTCTTGGATAGGGATAGCTACAATCAAACTGCCATGAGGATCTGATTTGCAGCACGAAAGTGGCTCAGCAACTTGCTACAGCTGCTCATTAGGGTCTGATTTGCTAGTCATTTCCTTACTGTTCATGGAAAGGGGGTATCTAGTTAGACAGGATCTTTCATGAAATAATTCTCACAAAAAGAGGGTGTTATTTAAAAAGATTCATGTAATGTTATTGGTTGGACTCTATCTAAGAGGATAGACCTGTGGAAGGCTGTGATTTCTGCCTATGGTGGTTTGGGATGTGGTATTTTGTTTGAAAATATGATTTTCTTGGCTTCCTAGGTCAGTTAGTGCCCTAGTAGCCTCCTTAGAGGGATATGTTCAGTCTGATTGTTAGTTAAGAGTTAATTGTATCTTGTATCTTGCTTCATCCCAGTTCTTAACTATGTGGGCACCCTCTCCTTTTGTGGTTTCTTCTTCTTTGCAAGTAGATATTTTTCCCATTATCATTGAGAAATGTGGCGAGGATTGGTTGCATGACCTTCCTTTATAAATAAATGTTCATCACCTAATTGAATATTTGCAACTTGAAAAGAAAATTTGATTCTAAAAATCCTAACCCAAGTGAACTCGGTTCTTTTTAAAAGATTCAAGTTATGAAACATATTTCAAACAGGTTGCCTAACCGCTTCAGTGGTGGGCAACATCCTGGGTGAAAAAATGGCCATTACCCAATGTTGGTCCCAGCTATCTGTGGTGTCTTGGGAGAGGTAGACTGGATACAGACCTAAACCCTTGGCATTTTTCAGCACAAAGTAACCACTTGCAGACTAGAACCCAGGTTCTCACTCATGGCAACATCCTGGGTAAGCATGTTCAAAATTAGACTGATAAAAGTTGGAGTTCTGTCTGGAAAGATCCTGTGAATTGGGGTGGTGTAATGTCTCTTACTTTATTCTTTTGGATAGTCAACATTTTTTGGTGCTTTATTCATGATATCTTATGTTAGTTACTTTTGGTAACTCCTTTCAGGTAGAATTTGCTGGTGGTGCCTTGCGATGTGGTGAGTATGTGACATTGCGAAAAGTTGGAGATGCTGGGCAGAAGGTGATTAACATTTCTTACTAGTTCCACCTTACAGTTATGCAACATGAGATCATTAACATCTCTCTCTCTCTCATTCTCTCTCTCTCTCCTGACTGAACATTTTATAGGGTGGTGGTACTGGGACTCAGCAAGTGGTACTTGAAGGCCCTTTAACTGAAGAGTATTATAAGATCCGAGATTATCTCTATTCACAGTTCTATTTGCTATGACCCAAGGTGTGAAACTTGTGATGGTTTTTGTTGATGGGAAAGGCGGTGCTAAAGAAGCCTTCAACTGTTCAGAAAATAATGATTTTCGTGGTAAGGAATGCAGCTGGCTGATGGATTTCGCCACTGTTCCCTATTTTGTTTTGAGGCTGCCTTTCCCAACTCCCAGACTGTACTTTTGTATCTCTTTTTTCAACCATCTTTTTGTCTGTAATAGTAATTTTTTATCCAGTAATTAGTTCTGACACAGAAGGAACAGCTTGTTTGTCCTTGCTTCTTTTGTCAAGAGGACGGATTAATGCTAGTAATTAATAAAGGGCTATTAAAAAATGGGGTGTAACAATTCAGCTCTGAACCTTCGGATGTGTGCCAAGAGGCCATTCTTGCCTATGATAGTGTGGATCTGAGATTGGATTGGATCCCAAGGTCCACAATCACATTCAAGAGTTCAGCTGACTTGAAGCTATTTGCCAGGAAGGACTTGCTTATTTTTTGTATATATTCATATATTTTGTTAAGTATGAGGAGTGAAGGACGTGGAGAGCACACTAATTTGCATGAATCTACTAGAACTAGGAGTCCATGATCGGGGCGTTTGGTGTGTTTCGATTAAATATGGTCTTGAGTTGAGCATCTTACAATAGAAATTGTTCGAATTGTGTTGCCTTTATTTTATGATTCCAATAAATGTATTAGCCACGAATGCTTAGATTGGGCCGAGTATGTAATTCCATACTCGTATTGTTGACAACTTGCAGAATGAAGATCATGATACCGGACCACCTGTCCCTTAAAATTGGGATTACCTGTGCATATGTGGGCCGTTGACTGGACTGTTCCTAATCGAGAGCCATCTTTGTCCTGTACCCGTATAGGCCTTAGATCTCACAAGTTACCCCAGAAAGAAAAAGAAAAACCATTTTGATGATTTAGATCCAGTGATTCATTTATGGACACCGTTTTGATGATCTAGAAGATCATTGGAATGATTTGATATATCACTTGGATGGGTAAGATTAATTAGTTGCTCTAGGAAGCTACTTTGATGGCCTTATTTATTTATTTTTTTATTTGATCCATTGGTATATCACTTGATCGGTATAAAAACATTGATATTAAAAGATCACTTTAATGGACTAGTTTTTTTGGGTTGGTACTTAATTTGGGTGTGCTAGATTACTTGAAACCCAAGTACGACGACTGAGGTTAATTAACTAAAATGATTAAATGTTGATCGTCCATGCCCTAAGTTTATTTAGTCATCACTATACATGGCTTCAATATTTTAGAAATTTTTATTGAATTATCTGAATTGCTGAGACTGCTTGTAATCGTGATATAAATACATGGATGGCCAAGACTAATTTATTGCTCTTACGAGACCCATTTGGCTGGATATGCATAAGAAATCTCTTATTTCGGAAATATCAAATGTATGGTACTAAATTAAATGCAAAAAAAAAATTTGTAGGGTTTAAAATTTCAAAAACAAAAAGAAACTTTAATTAAAAAAATTGCCCTGATAAGGCGATTACCACGAATACAATGTTACATATAGGCCAAATTTTGAATTTTTAATGTATTTCAACCCATGTTTTGCAAAAAAATTTGGCCTCACCAATAGGGGTGGTAATTTTTCAGAAATGGGTTGATCACCCATTGGGTCAATTTAAATGGGTTGGGTTGGGTTGGGTTGTAAATAACCATTGGGTTAACCACTACAGATATAAGTATTAATTCCTTAGCCTTTGTTTTAAATTTTCTTTATTTGAATAAATAATTTATAATGAATGTATTAATTTTCTATTAATTATTGACTAAAATTAGTTGTCTCGAATAAACACACTACACCCAAATCGACATAAATCTAAATCAACTTGACCCAAGTCCAAACTAGCTTAACTTGGTCTAAATATGAATAGACCTGGTTTGTTTGGGTGGTTAGCCTAGTCTAAAACAGACCCGACCCAACACATGCTGATCTGGGTTGAGCCGAAATCGAAATGGGTATTGGCAGGATGGCCCGGCACCCGCTTGCTTTACTTGGTTTGGATCTATGGCTCTATCTGTATTTGTACAGCCCGACCCAAACCGGACCAGCCCGATTTAGTTCTCTTGACCCACTTCAAACCAGTTGGCTTGATCCCAAACCCATGCACAAACCTGATATGGGTTGGTCCAAGTCAATCTGCCATTAACTGAACCAATCTGGTCTAGTCTGACCAGACTAATCCAGATCTAAACAGTTCAACCACCCTTGATGCAATTAACTCAAAAACAACCCAATCAGATAGTTCAAATTGGTCTAACCGGTTTGAATCTAAGTTAAACTGGCCTGATCAATTCATCCACCCTTGACGTGATTAGCTCGAAGACAATCCAATTAGATAGTTCAAGTTAGTAACTACTATTACTACCAAGCTATGCTCCTATGCCCAACTTATTTGTCAAGAGTTAATTTTTTTTAAATACATAAATACAAGATTAACGGGTTTGGGCGGATTGGATTGGGTTAAAGCGGGTTTAAGTTGAACTCAACCCATTTAATTTTATATAACTGGATCATTAATAGGTTGGTGGGTTAGATGGGTTGGGTTGAAACTCAACCCAAACCCAACCCAACCCAACCCGCCCAATTGCCACCGCTACTCACCAGCTATTCAAACCAATAAGATAGACATATTCAGTCTACTTTGACTTGGTTTGGAGATCTCAGGCAACACCAAACCAAACCGAACCATTTTACTATAGAATCCAAAGCAAACAAAACCATTCTATTATGGTTTGGTCCAGTTTATTTGGAACATTAAATTGAGAAACCCAATTAGGAACCTCAAATAATATGCATACCTGCATAAATAACAAATCTAATTCAAATATGAAATTGAAATGTTAATAATTGTCACAAATTACTATTATATAAACTGCATCGACTCTCAAACATAAACACCTCCTTTGATCATCAAATTATTAAAATTTGAAATAAACAAAAATAATATATATATATATAGAAAACTAGACCAAATTGTTATACCAAATCAAATCATTTTAAGGCCAAACCAAAACAAACCACCAATGTTAGTTTGATCCAGCCCATATATTGAGAATCCCTAAAAAAGAAGGCGAAGAAAGTCAGAAAAGCAAAGCTGAAAATCATACAAGGATTATAAATACAAATATGCACAGTTTTGCATTATATACATCAGTACATATTTATATTCTCCAAACTGGTTAATACATGTGACTCCAAATCCCCTGCATAATAATACTATGCAAACGATAAGATTCTCCATGTGTGACTGCGATTAACATGGGCAGAGTTGTCATGGGCAGGATATCCAGACTCGGTACATGTCGCCCAGCGGAAAGGAAATACAAGGTCGGAATCACCCTACCAAAGTATCCTCTTCAGAATGCACCACTGACACTGCTCTAAATTTAAAAAACAAAAAAAGATGGGGTGATTGTATAAATCCAAATTTTTTGGTAATGATCGGATGGAATTTGGATCACATCCAATTTGCATGTAGATTAGGACAAACAGATAACCATCTAAAATCTCTATATGGAGTAACTAAAAATTGAAGACGATAATTGTGAAACATCGGATTTCAGGAAAATCACATTAAGGCAGGCCCTCAGAAATCCTTTGCATTTCAAGGATTCATCACTGCATTTACAAGCCTGATATGAAAATCACATGGAAACCTTGTGATGGATTATAAGGTCCATTTTGAATCCACATTTGGTCCAGCAACAATGCATGTGAACTCCACATTCATGGTAGAGCATTAGAATTAACATGCCTGAGCCTATAATTGCTGTCACTATAATTTTAAAATCTGAATCAAATTACGCATGGAAAATCTTCTTCGAGGCCATAATCAGTCTCAATGAGGGCCGTAGGAAAAGAATGGCAAAATTTCAATCTCCAATTCAAAACAATGGCAAAAAAAACTAAACAAACGATTCTAACTACTCAGCGTCCATCCAAAAGTGAAAATGAAACTCCTACTTGTGCAAGTCATTAGCACAACTGATATACACTCAATGCTTACTTCTTCTTATCACCAACTCCAGCAGACCTGCACGGAATAGTACCCAAAAAACAGATGATGATAAGTACCCATAAGTCTTTGAAAGCTCTAAACTTTATTCAAAGGCAAAATGGTTTTGAATTTTGACAACAACCCATGTAGCAATTATTCCAAGGACAAATAGAAATTATATATCCACATAAATGACTCCTCTGGATATAGACTTAACTAAAAGTTGTAGGAGAGGAAAGAAATGTAACAATTGATAATTACCTCATCTTGCGGAGGACACTTGACATTTCCTCACGCTTCTTCTTTGCCCTTTTGTGAGTGCCAAGCTTTTTCTTTGCTACCTTCAATGCACGCTTGTCTTTCCCAACTTTGAGAAGCTCAGTAATTCTCTTTTCATAAGGAGCAAATCCAGCAACTTCTCTGATAAGGCTCTTGACGAAGTGTACTCTCTTGCTTGTTTTCTGAGTAACCAAAAAAAGTTGAAGAATCATGTAATATATCAGTGCCCTAAGTTGAAAAAAACAGGCTGCAACAACTGTAAACAATTTTTAAATTTGACAAAGCAACTGCCAACTAGCAAGTGGCATTATCATTTCCAAAAACTATTCACATCAATGGGAATGTAAAATAAACAAAAAAAAAGTTCCGTCTTCATAATTTTATCAATCCCAATTTTCAAAAGAGAATCATTTCAAAACATTTTCTTTCCACTCAAACAAGAATCTAGCTGCATCTCTGTGGAGATAGGATGTAATCAACTCATATGGAAATGGCAACAGAATAGTTATTTTCAAAGCTCAAAAGAAAAACATATGTTGTAATATTAACATACTCCTTTTCTGTCAGATGGACGTGGTGCCAATTCCTTCTTGGTTACAGTATGCCCTTTATTCAACCCCACAAAGAGGCCACTCTTTGGCTGTTGTGGAGCCATCACCTGCTCCTGCCAATTTGTGATGCAATATCAGTAAACGCACAAGGGAAATTGCAATTGTTGTCAAAAGCAAACAGCAGAAGAAATGATATATTTAAATGCTCGTTCATTATCTTTAGATCAACTAGCTTCGTTCATTAAATAGAAAGGTTTTATAGAACGATATTCATTGGCTGATCATTCAGGTCGTGGCAGAATTGCTGAAACGGGTTTATGCTGAACGTTCAATCAATATTTAAGTTCAATCGATGTCAAGTAAATAAACAACCGGATAAAGGACTGGCAAGTCGTTAATACGAATCCTATCACAACAGAAGTCTCACATCAAGCAATAGATTACAGACAAACTTGAATTGAACATTGTAAAAGCATTGCTCCTATAAAGTAAAACAATGGAAACAACAACATACAACGATACCAGATAAACGGAGAAAAAACGGCATACAAATACAGGTACAAAAATACAAATCCGAGAAAAAAAAAAAGAAGAGCGACATTTCAGATGAGGGAGAGGAGAAAAAAATTGCACAGGGACCCTAAAGAACTAACACCATTCTTACAGAGAAGATTGACTTACAACTCTATTAAGCTTGCAAGAACAATAACAACAAATGAAAGCCCCTAGATTCAAAAAAGATTGGGCAAAAATATAGATATATTTGTATACATTATACGGAAATGCCTTAATCGTGAGTTTATCAGAAGAAAAGCTCGTCACAACCAACGAAAATGGGAGGGGTTGAGGGAATCAATACAAATGTAGTAAAATCCTACCTCCTGGAGTGATCCGATGAAGATCGCTCAGGAAATCCGTTAAATAAATCTGCAAGGAAAAGAAAGAAAATCAGTTATGCTCGATGTTTCTATATCTTTTCTTTTCTTTTCTTTTCCTTTTTTTCTTCTTCGCCTTTCAGAGGGTCGCAGTCTTTCGGAGAATTGGGAATGGTCGCTCACCTTCGAACGAAGAACAATGGCCGCCGAATAAACTAGGGTTTTGGGTTTGTGCTCATTTTATACGCGAGATATATACGGTGGTAAGTTCAAGTGTTCAACTGAGGGAACTGGGCCTGCAGCCCAACCAACCAGCCCACCCCAATTTTCAAATGGGCTGGATTTGGTCTTTACATTCTTTTGTGGAAAAATGGACCACATTGTCGGGGCACCTCCAGAAGTGGTTAAGAACATGAATGAAGTGGGCCTTGGTAAGATGTTCTCAAGGCACGGTAGGGATGTTTTGTGGGACACGCTTTATGGGAAGTCAATGTGAATTTTTGAAAGAAGATGCTCTTGATTAGGGAATGTTCAAGATTCAAAGTATCCCATTCCAATAAACCGGATGGAATAAACCGGGTGTTTGATCACACTCTTTTATTCCTTTGTTTTTAGTTTTTTTTTTTTTTCAAAAATTGGACGGAGGGCTGGCTACGTAGCCCTATGAAGTGGGAAAAAAAAAGTTAATAGAAACTAGTAGGGCCTCATGTGATACACGGGAAAAGCCGCTATCTAATACGATGACAGAGAGGAGATTAAAATTGAAGCAAAAGAGCAATCAAAGTATTGTTTTTGTTAGGAGAAATTGTTCTGGTTGAAGTTTAATTCAATTATTATGTTTATTATGTTTTGGATATATGACCTTTGTTAGTTGTTATTAATTATTAATAAAGTTAAAAAAAATTATTGATACTTTAAAACTTATTAAATTTTAAGATTTATATTTAAATTTATTAATTAATTAAATTTATATTTTATTAATGAAGTTAGTTTTAATCAATTGATTTGAAATAATTAGGATTAATTTAATTTTACTCAAATTATATTTATTTAGAATTTTATGATATTATTAAGTGAATTTTGTTAATGTGATATGTGCTAAAGTTTTGTTACTTAATTTTGAATTTTATTAATGAATTTGTATATTACTAATTATAATAAAATTATTTGGTGCCTACAAAGGATATGGTTTAACTCACACCCCATTGTGTAACCTCGTGAAGAAAAAAAAAAAGGAAAGAAACTCACACCCATATACCATATGGATGATTGAGTATTGTATAATAAATTAAGTTATTAGATTTAAGTTAATTAAGTTATTAAGTAAATTTTCTTTGTTTAATAAAAAATTAGTCTTCAAAGTTTCATTCACATTTTTTGTATAATTGAAGAAAATACCAACCAAAATAAAAAAGGATATTGAGTCCAATACTTCTATTATTCTATATATAACTACAATAAAGAAAAAGAAGATTTTGTATGACAAAGATCCCATCTCTTCCCTCCACCACCATCATGCTTTGGACCTTTTGAGTCTTAGCTATCAACTTATCCTTCCTCTCATCTTTAATGTGTATTTTTTCACATGGTGCAAACATATATAAACATCAATATTTGGCATTCAGAATCAATACAAATGAACATCATATAAAACAAAAATAAAACTTACCATCAAATAATTTTATAACACCGAAGTCCAAAAAAACATATCTTTCGTGATAAAATGTACAGTTTCAAAAAAAAAAAATCAATGACTTGCTTGTTGATGATGGCAGAAAAGCTTAAGATAGACAAAAAAACAAAAAAAAAAATCACTTAAATAATATATTTAAAATTCATTAATATATAAATGCATGTTATGCATATTTGTTGAAAATTTTGTGTATTGTCGTATATTTTATTGCAAGTATGTGTATTTTCTTCAAAATATCTATGATATTTAGCAAATTCTATATTTTATTGGAAATTTATGCATTTTTTCAACAAATTCTATCCAAATGGTTATGATCACTATCATAACCTTAAGTAAACTTGTACTAAATTGGATCTGTTTTTCTTATTTTTCATTATTTTAAAATTAGATTTAAATTAATAATCTCTACTTTTATTAAATCTTAATTTTTTAATAAGTTGTTATTGATACATAATTTAGGTTATGATATTATGCTAAGTCTATTATTGATTACAATCTTTAATAATGTTAGAGTTTTTTATTATAAATTAAGTATAATTTTATTATAATTAATTTTAACAATTATTGTTAAAATTAAAAACAGTAATTTATTTTGATTTTCTATTATGTTAATCATTTTAAAATTGAAATTAAATTTTATCCCTTTATAACTGTAAAATTGTTATAATTAATTATTAAATTTTATAATAACAACATGAAATTATTATTTATAATTATAATAGTATTTTAATTAATTATTAAAATTTATTACTTTAGTTTTATTATTTGTCTTATTGTCTTATTTATTTTCTCTTATTAGTATTTTAGACATTTGTTTACTCATCTTATTTCAATGTTTACATTTTAGGTTAAACTGTTTTTTTTTTAAGTTTTGACTTAAATATTAATATTTTAATACATTGATAAAAAATTAAATGCATGTATTTAGATAGTAAAGAGAGAGAGAGATGGGAATAGATAGAGAGACATGTATATAAGGTTTCTTGTGAAATAGATTAGGAGATGTTTTAGGATAAATTTTAGGAGAGGAGATTATTTAGGTTATTGGGAATCTCTCTGTGTGTTGGAGAGATAGAGTTTTTAGGTAAATTTTTATGGAGAAAGAAAGCCTATCATTGGTTGTTTCAAAAATGATATGGAATAAAAAACAAAAAAGGAGAAATTCCTAGACTTCATTTTTTTAATATGAATCCAGATTTCCTACTCGCGACAACTCTACCCACATAACATCACAGCCACATATAAGGAACATCTCATCCTCTTACATGTTATTATGCATGGGAGGTGTTCCCAACGCACAAAGGTAGTGTTTGTGGGTTAGAGTTCTTGTTGGCAGGAGGTCTATATATATATATATAAAGAGAGAGAGAGAGAGAGAGCATTCTAAAGTGATGTGTCATCTCATGAAAGCATGCAAGAAGAAAACAAACCACGATAATGACATGGCATAGTGTAGGGCTATCAATGGGTCAGATTGAACCTGCTAGATATATTTGTATGTATACATGTATGTATGCATGTATGTATGTATGTATGTATGTATGTATGTATGTATGTATGTATGTATGTATGTATGTATGTATGTATGTATGTATGTATGTATGTATGTATGTATGTATGTACGCACGCATGTATGTAAATGCATTATAATATTTTCAGTAGGGTTGTTATTAAGGACTAATCAGTTCAATTATGTGTCTGAAATTACTACCTGGATCCAACCAATACCCAACCCATTGACAGCCTACCGCAATGTTAAAATAACTACCTTTTTATGTATTGACGTGTCCTAGCAAAAAAAAAACTCTTAAGAGTATGATCTGTCTCTTCGGATGAAACAAGAAAATACAACTATACAGGAGCAAAGCAAATGGTGTTGGGGTTCAAATCAGTGGGGACTATATCCACTAAATGTTAAAACTATCATGCACAAAAATAAAAATAAAAAAAAAAGAAAATCAAATGAAAAGAGACAGGATAGAGAAATGGGGGGGGGGGGTTAAAATACAAGAAAGAATTTGTCATATACCATATGTTGGAAGATTCACGACTCTTTTTAAATTATTTAAATGTTTCACACCTTCTAGAGTCATTTTTATGTTAGGTGATTCTACATTCCAGTAGGCGTGTGTTTTGTTTGATGAACATTTTGTGACAAGCGTTTATCAAAATGTCGCCATATCATCGCTAAATCAGCATTTTTCTCATTATATCCATCTGTATGCATTGATATTCACAAAAATGGGTGTTGAGCGTTTATTCATTGTTCTGCTGATGTGGTTTATAAATTATTTTTCTCGGTTTGAAGACAAATCAAGTACAAACGCTCACATAGCATTCCTCACACCGACCTCACAACCACATCCCACCATGTATTGGGAATATCTCTTACGAATAATAATATAGGACAAGAAATGTTCCTGATGTGTGGTTGGAATATGATGTGTGTTGGTGTGAAGAGCGCTTCATGAGAAGCAGATCATGTACTTTGGAGATAGTGACATTTAAGGGGTTCAACTTTCAAGTGCAGCAACCAGATATTTTCAACTTTCAAAAATCAAACACGGAATGGCCATGCAATGTCACTTTGATAGAACTTGAAACATGAAAGAGTCCCTTGTGAAATGATGTGATACAATATGGATAACATTGGGACTTTGAAATAATGAAAGTGTTTCAAGGCATAATGACATCACATGTTGCAAATATTGACTAGGCTTGAGTATGAGAGTACATTTAATTCCTAGTTACAGTTAGAATCAGAATTTGAATTGTCTATATTCCCCTACTTGTTTGGTTCAAATGAATATTGGAATGAGATGGAATAAGATTCTCATCCCCAAGGGAGGGAGGGGGTGACCATTCCCTGAAATGGGAGAATGTCATTTCATTGGGAATGGGAATTGGATTCCAACCCACCCACTTAGATGGTTGGAATTGAAATCGACTTCAAACCCCTATTATGGTGAACCAAATAGATCCTGATTTTTCACACTCGAAATTGAAGGCCCTTAAGGTGACATTTGGTAACAAGATAGATGCTCATTCTGGTCCATTCTAGATGGAGTTTGGAAGCGTGGGCATTTTTTAGGACCGATTTTCAAAAAAACAAAGAAGCCCATGCTTGCTAGACCCGTTTTTCACAAAAAAAAAAAAAAAAAAACGCCTTGATATGTTTGGGAGTGTTTCTGCCATGTATTCATCATATCAGTCAATCGTTGGAGGCAACGGTTCACTGAAGCATGAAACGCCAAATTTGATGTTTCGTGCAACGGTTGGGTCCCAATTTACAAGGCATGCCTATTTTCAGCGTTTTTTTCAAAAAAAAAAAAGAAAAAAACGCTTGAACCGAACAATCATGTATGTAGGTGTTTGTTGAATCGCCTACATGGATTTGACATGGCACCATTTTTTAGAAAAACGGCCATGCTTTCAAACATCCCCTATAATGGAACACACGAAATTATGTTTGTTTAAGCTGTGGCATGTTCCAAAACAAGCTACGGCTGGTTCTGGAACCACGCCCATGCTCAATGTTACATATGATTCCATGCTTCTCAACTCCCTATTCCAAGTTTCAGCTAGTTGACCATTGGTCCATTGTTCCCCCCCCCCCCCCCCCCCCCCCCCCTCTATTTTTGTAGATATGTTGATTCTTTTAGCCGTAGTCCTTTATTTTTATTATGTTCAATTAGTTATTAAATCATCTTACATTATGTTCAATTGACTTTTATTAGATTTACTTAAATTATTTTTATTACCTTTAATATTTTTAATATTTATTTTATTGCATTTTATTTCTATTATGTTTAATTATTTTATGATACTTTATTTTGTATAAATTAATTTTAACTTTTTTGAACAAAATTTTCAAAATTTATTTTGATTAATTGTAAAAATATGACTAGTGTATAACATATATATTGAAAATACACATGTCACACATTAATATATTCTATTAAAAATACATCACAATGCAGGACATATCATTTGTTATATCTCATCATAGAACCCACCACATTATAACATATAACTAGTGGTGACCCGTGCGATGTACAGATTTTGTTGAGTGAAAGTGAAATAATGGAAATACATAATAGTAAACACATTTTTTCTATTTTCCATTGTAACACTATGAACTAATAACACCATAGACAAGGATTATAATGTTTAAATTATATAATTTATAATTTATACAAAAAAACAAATGTATTTTAAATAAACTATGAACTAAATACATTTACTTCTTGAATATTATTGATAATTAGTACATAATTTCAAAAAGTAACTTTAATGGTTATATTTTTTAATTTTTGGTAATTTGTCATATTTACTAGAAATCATGATAATCCATTGTTGGTAATTATGACAAAATTATTGGTACTTCACTTTTGGTTATTTTTCTTGGCTAATTTCTGTTCATTAAATGTAATTTTCTGCTATTTATAGCTTAAATTATATTTAAATAAATAATTTAAATATAACTACTTTTAATTATAGTTTAAAATTTAATTATATTACTTATAGTTTCAAATAATATTTAAAACACAATTTAAATTATAACTTACATTAATTAACAATTTAAAAAACTGCTAATTAAGGAATTAATAAAAATATTAATATTTTAATAAATACAATATTTCAATAAACATTGTTAATTAATAAATATTGTAATTAATAATACTACAATTATTGAAAATACTATAATTATTAAAAGTACTATATTAATTAAAAATACTATTAATTAATAAGTTCAGTATTTCAATAAATACTTTTAATTAATTAATAACACTATAATTATTAAAAATACTGTTTTAATTAAAAGTACAGTTAATATTGTTAATGAATAAAATACTGTAATTACTAAATTACTGTAATTACTAAATTACTGTTAATTAATAAACACTGTAATTGTTAATATTGTTTTCTAATAAATTATAATTCACATTATATTAATTAATAAATACATTATTTAATACTATTTTTGAATAAATAATGATAATAATTTAAAAAATACTATAATTATTAAAATATTGTTAATTAATATAGTTAATTAATACAAATGTTGTTAATTATTATAAATATTGTAATTATTATTAATACTATAAATTTTAAAATACAATAATTATTATTACTACTCCCTCCCTCTCTCTTTATCTTAAATACATTTTTGAAATGTATTAATAACATGCATTAAAATAAGTGGCATTGGAAAACCCAAAGGTCTCTTGCTCTAATAGTGTGCAGTTTTATTAATCTAATCAAGATTAGCAATGATTACTCTTTTTTTTATTTTAAAACAAAAGAAAAGAGGAAAATGCAAAAATTAAGAAAATAGATAAATAGCTTCTCTCAAAAAGTATTTTTAATGGTTATATTTTTTAATTTTAGTAATTTATCATATTTATTGGAAATCATGTTAATCCATTTTTGGTTATTTTCTTTGATAATTTCTGTTCATTAAATGTAATTTTATACTATTTATAGCTTAAATTATATTTAAATATAATTACTTTCAATTACTATTTAAAAATGTAAGTATATTACTTAAAATTTCAAAGATAATTTAAATTATAACTTACATTAATTAATAATTTTAAAATAATAATAGTATAAAATATAGTTAATAAATAATGTTAACAAATAATATTAACATTGTAAAATATAGTATTTTGATAAAAACTCTTAATTAATAAATACTATAATTAATAATACTGTAATTATTGAAAATATTGTGAAATATGGTTAATTATTAATGCTATGTTTATTAAAAATACTATTAATAAAGATACATTATTTTTAATAAATAATGTTAATAATTAAAACACTATAATTATTAAAAGTACTATATTATTTAAAAATATTGTTAATTAATAAATACTTCTGATTAATTAATAATACTGTAATTATTAAAAAATACTATATTAATTAAAAGTGTAGTTAATACTGTTAATTAATAAAATACTTTAACTATTTAATTACTGTTAATTAATAAATACTATAATTGTTAAATTGTTTTTAATAAATTATAACTTTCATTATATTAATTAATAAATGCATTATTTAATATTGTTTTTGAATAAATACTGGTAATTATTTTAAAATATTGTTAATTAATAAATACATTATTTTTAATAAATATAGTTAATAATGTTAATTAATAAGAATGTTGTTAATTATTAAAAATCTTGTAATTATTATTAATACTATAAATTTTAAAATACAATAATTATTATTATTACTCCCCCTCTCTCTCTCTTAAATGTCTTTTTTAAATGTAATAATAACATACATTGAAATAAGAGGTTTTTGGAAAATCCAAAGGTCTCTCTCTAATAGTGTACAACTTTATTAATCTAATCAAGATAAACAATGATTACTTTTTTATATTTTTAAAACAAAAGAAACTAGGAAAAAATGCAAAAAATGGAGAAAATATATAAATAGTTTATCTCAAAGGAGAGACATGACTGTCCAATTTTGTATATATATATATATATATAGAACCATGGTTATACAACACACCACACTAGTGTAGCGTGTTCCGAGATGAACCACACCCTCTCCAACCTTGGATAAGAACCAAATATAAGTTATTATCCGTCATTTTTTTTCCTTTTTTTATTAAAGGGTAATCTTATTTGAAAGTTGAGATTTTTTTTTTGATCACATTGACCACTATTTTCTAACCTAACCAAAACTGACAAACTTTTAAAATGTGACAATCTAGTACTTGACCTTTCAAAATGTGATAATCCCATATCTATCGTTAACCAGTCCGTTAATCAGCGTTAAGTGACATTTGAAAAGTAAAAAATGCCCTAAGAATGTCAATTAATTCTCTTTATCAACCATCCAAACATTGACAACAAAATGAACAGTCCCAAATTCTAGATTCTTCTAAACAATCACCAACTTTTTTGAATAGAAGATGCTAGGATTTGAGACCATTCAGTTTTTTTGTCAATGTTTGGATAGTTGATAATGGCAATTAGATGGCATTGGAATGACATTTTTAACTTTTCAAATGTCACTTAATGGCTGATTAACGGACTGATTAACGACAGGTACTAGATTATCACATTTTTAAAGTTGGGTACTAGATTGTCACATCTTGAAAGTTTGGGTACTGGATTGTTGCATTTTAAAGTTCGGGGACCAAATTGTCACTCAAGCCAAAGTACAAGGTACTGATAATGAATTTTCCCTTAAACCCAAATTTGACAACAAATTTCTCAAATTCTTCTTTCCAAGAATTCCTGTTCTATTTTAAAACGTAAAATAAAAACGGGTATTCCACTACTTTGACAGTTTGACCAATGAATAGGATCAAAAGACTAGAATACCCGTAGAAGTTCATGCAACTTACGGAATGAACTGCCAATTTCCTAAATGGCTTCCAAGTGTCATCTAATTCCTGATTAGTACCTTGTACTTTGGGCCTAATGCTACTTTGGTCCTCAATCTTTAAAACATAATAATTCATACTTTAGCTTTTAAAACATGCCAATTTAGTATATATCAATAACTAGTCATTAAATGACATTTAAAAGGACATAAATGCCCTTCGAATGTCATCTAATTTTTTTATTAAACATCCAAATGTTGACAAAAAATGAATAATCTCAAATCCTTTTTTCTTTTATTCAAGAAAGTTGAGATCACCTCTTAATAATCATTTTAATAATCTCAACGTTCTTTAATAAAAGAGGCAATAATTTGGGATTGCTCATTTTTTTTATACATTTGAATGGTTGATAAAAATTAGATATATACAAAGAGCATTTGTGTACTTTCAAAAGTAACTTTAACTTAACGACTTCTTAACGATAGATCCTAAACTAAATTGATTAACGATAGATAGGTAGGCCCAAAGGATAGTAATAGAGAATTTTCCCTGATATTTATAATCTTGCAGGTTTACTAGAATCTAAGAGTAGTAGCGCGGCGATGGCGCGGGACGCCAGCTACCAGGGCAACGGGTCGCGTAGTTTTGATTTGAGCCCTTTGACTGGCGGATCGCCTTCGTCTCCTACTGGTTTTCTTTTCTTAATAAGTCTTCTGGTTTCTTCTCCCTCTATTCTTAATCCGTCTTCCTGTTTCAACTGTTTTTCCTCAATTTATCATCAAAGCTCACTAAAGAAAACCCGCAAATTGTAGCTTCGCGCTAGTCGATCGATACTGTCTTGTCTTCTCCCGAGTCTGTACTGTTTGAGTGTTTTCATCATTTCATGCTCAGAAAACCCTGGTCTTAATGCAATCAATTCTTGTTCCAGTACTCAAGACCATGTCTCGCTGATCATCTGCGACTGTATTTCATTTCTTTTCGCAGTCTCTTCTCCCATTCCTCGTTGATCATCTTTGTGCCTGTATTTGTATTTGCCTATCTTAGTTAGCTGTTCAACCCTTGTCCCTTCTACAGATATAAAACAATTCAATTTGATTTTCGAAATCCCACCATTTCTAGTCTTAAGATCTATTTGCAGTGCCTATAATCCTTTCTTCAGCTACTGGAGTCTGGAGATACTCATTTTGTTGTTCTTCGTCAGAGACCACCTGACGTTATTGTTTTGTATACTACGACACTAGAAGTTCACGAACTATAGATCCCATCCTCTGTTCTGGTGAGTAATCTCGACTGCGCATTCTGTTAATTTGCTAAGCGTTGTGGCCTCGATTACCAAAAAAAATTGGAAAAAAGAAAGAGAAAAACACGTACTGGTTCTGGAGCTCATCAGCTCATCTCTTTTAGTAGCCAACTGGCAACTGAATTCTTTATCCATCCGTGAAGGATGATGATTTTCATCTTCTAAGAAGGTATGGAGGAGGGAAGATAAAATACTTAGTTTCCTAAACCCTTCAATTCTTGCACGATTACATCGAGCCTCGCTCCGTAATATCTGTTGAAATGATGGGTTCTTAGACATCCATGTCGATCCTTTGCGGTCTCCCAATCCTTGAATGCGTCTACTGCCTTGCCTGTGCTCGTTGGGCGTGGAAGCGATGCCTCTACACCGCGGGCCATGACAGTGAGAATTGGGGCCTTGCCACCGCCGAGGAATTTGAACCTGTCCCACGCCTCTGCCGCCTAATTCTCGCCGTCTATGAAGAGGACCTCCGGCATCCGCTCTGGGCTCCCCCTGGTGGGTATGGCATCAACCCTGACTGGGTAATCGTGCGGAGGACTTACAAAGACACCAATGGCCGTGCCCCACCTTATGCTATCTACCTTGATCATGATCACGCGGATATTGTCTTATCCTTCAGGGGCCTTAATTTGGCGAAGGAGAGCGATTATGCAGTTCTGCTCGACAACAAGCTTGGACAGAGGAAATTTGATGGTGGCTATGTCCATAATGGACTCTTGAAGGCAGCTGGGTTTGTTCTTGATGCAGAGTGTGAGCTTCTGAGAGAATTGGTCGAGAAGTATTCCAACTATAAATTGACGTTCGCTGGACATTCTTTTGGGTCAGGGGTGGCTGCGTTGTTAGTAATGGTGGTGGCGCAGAATCGGGACAGATTGGGGGACATAGACAGGAGGAGGATCAGATGCTATGCAATTGCTCCTGCAAGGTGTGTGTCACTGAATTTGGCTGTGAGATATGCAGATATCATCAACTCTGTTGTGCTCCAGGCAAGTTTATGGTCTTCTTCTTGTTGGCTATGCTTTGTCGCTTTGTAATGAAAGTTGGGAGATATTTGGACCCAAAAAGGAAAAGGAAAAAGATAAAATAACACAACTTTTTTAGGAAAAAGTAGTCATGTCTCATGTCTGTGGATTTTTTGACGTTTCCGTGTAAATATATCTATGCATTTTTCTGATCATTTGTGGAATTTGATCTAGAAGACATGTTTAAATAATAAAGCCACAGTTACACACAGAATTAGACACAGACAGTGGAAAAAGGATCCTACTCGGGTTAAGTAGCAGGTTCCCTACACAATATGTCATATTTCTGCCATGTGGAAGCATGATGTGGCTTATCCAACCCATCCATCAAGTAGGGTCTCTATGGATTGGGCACTCATCCGATCTTCCTGTCCACATCAGCCCTGTACCCCAGTTTTTATTAGCGTTTCACACAAATTACCATCTGTTTAAAGTTTTAACATTTCTAGATTTAATTTGTTTGACAGCTTTACTGTGAAAACATGGCAATGGTTTTTAGGTTCAAGTTTGACCCATTGATATGCGGGCCAACCAATTCTCTACATGGAAGATTTCATGCCATTGAGCCTTCTTCAATAAACAAACCAACTAGCATACTCACTCCCTATACATACATCTGGACTATGGCCCAGGCTGATGATTATGTTTTCTATGGGGAAACATATAAGTTTCAATTTGGAGCTATCAATGTTGGATGAGAAGGCATGCAATAATAGTAACTAGTACAAACATGAATCCTTTTCATTTATGAATTGTGATGCTAGCTTTGAGCCCTTTCTTGGTTGTTGCTTTTCCATGAAAGAAGAATTGTTTAGAGAAACTTACAAAAACTTCTTGCTGAATGTTATCCATCAGTTGAAGAAACTAATCCGTCTTGGATGAAGATGCATGCAATAATAGAACTAGTACAGTTACAAACATGGATCCTTTTCATATATCACTAGCTTTGAACCCTTTCTGGGCTGTTACTTTTGCATAAAAGAAGAAACATTTAGAGAAACCTACAAAAACTTCTTGCTGAATGTCATTGGTCAATTGAAGAAACTTATCAATGTTGGATGAGGAAGCATCAATAATAGAATTAGTACGAACGTAGATCCTTTTCATAATCACTAGCTTTGAGCCCTTTTTGTCTTTTCTTTGTTGTTGCTTTTCCATGAAAGAAGAATTGTTTGGAGAAACATACAAAAACTTCTTGCTGAATGCCATTCATCAGTTGAAGAAACTTGTTTGTTGCATCCATCATGCAGGGAGTCCATTGCTAGAGTGAGATTTCTAGATAAGGTTGTTGCATCCTTTATGCTGGAAGCCTACTACTGCTAGAGTGAGAATTCTAGCTATGGTCATTTCGCTAGAAGATGATAAGATGTCAACCTTGACATCATCTGTCTTTTAGAAATAAATAGAGGATCATGGGCATGAGTCTCCTGAAAAATATTTCATGCTGCAGCCTTTGTGTTTCCTGAACCACAAGTAGGTTTGCAAGTCAGGTTGACACACTTGAAGAATTTCAAATATATCGGGCTTGGGTTAGGGTTTGGGCCCATTGAAAATTTAACAAATTCACAACCCACCCCAACCCAAGTTACATCCCTAAGCACAAGAGCAGAAGCACTTCCTCACAACAACTTATAGCCTTTTCTTTTTGGCTTCTGTGTTCTGGCATTTTTTATTGCATTGGTTCAAAAAATCATTGAATCAATTTTTGTTTACCAAACCTATATAAAGGGGGTCATTACCCAATGTTGGTTCCAGCTATCCAGGTGGTCTTGAGAGAAGTGAACTGGTTATGGACCTAACAATAGGCATTTTTTTTACACAAAGTAGCTGTTCTTAGATAAAAC
This sequence comes from Nelumbo nucifera, assembly GCF_055504915.1. Taxonomy (NCBI): domain Eukaryota; kingdom Viridiplantae; phylum Streptophyta; class Magnoliopsida; order Proteales; family Nelumbonaceae; genus Nelumbo; species Nelumbo nucifera. Next base: position 185,179,302 of record NC_142649.1, on the reverse strand, counting down.
TCTGTTCCCAAGCTTGTCGCCCAAGATTTTACCATTGTACTAAGCAATTGCCATTGTTTACTAAACCTAGGTAGCGTTTCTTTTCCTAAACGCAACAAAGTTGCCACATAAAGTTTATTATATGATTGCCAAGGCGTTGCCTAGGTGACTAGGCGCCCTTGGCTGGTTGCCTCACCCAGACGCCTTGACTTATGGCAATTAGGCACCCGCCTAGGCGGCAAAAATGACAAGGCGGGCACCTTATTAAAATTTCATTTATATTCATGCATCTTATAAATAAGTGTGAATACCTTTTGTTATATACTATATATCATTTATATTTTGTTTTGATGTTTTACTATTGAAATTTAAAAGATCAAAGGTTTTGAGGAGAGAAGAAAGAAAAAATAAAGGAATAATAGAAGTGATAGAGTTGTTTTCCCTCTATTCTCCCCCCTCTCTATCTCTTCAATTAAATAAAGTAGCAACTGTGTCCTTTTTTTTCTATGTTATTTTCCATCTTGATTTTTTATCATATAAAGTTAACCTTCTTTAGTTGCTAATTGATATGAAATTGCTCTATTAAATACTTATTATAGTATCATTATTTTTGAAATAATGAAATTAAGATATTTAAAAGATTTTGTCTTTTAGATATGATGATTTGCCACATTTTTATAGAAAATTTAATGTTTCTAATTGTTAGCGTAGGGGTATTTCTCTTTATACCTTGATTGATGTTGCTGATTTGTAATGTTGTGTTGAAACATGTGCTCTTAACTTAAGTAAGGGCACGTAGGTCTTTTCAGTTATGTTTTAATAATAATATAAATACTTACTGGCCGATTGGGAGAAGTCAAGTTGACTCTTTCAGTTCGAACCAGAATTCTCTCTTCTCTTTTTCTCCCTTTCTCTCTTTCTTTATCACTTTTTCTTCTTCTACATAACTGAACTCAGTCAGGCCGAACTCTAAGGCAAACCTGAATTATAACATGGTATCAGAGCTAGGTTAAATCTGCCTAGATTTCTGCTTGCCTAGGGTTCATTCTCTGCGCATCCTATCTAGGGTTTTCCTCTTTTTTTCTGTGTTCGATTGGAGATAAGGGAAAGGGCTGAAAAGGAGTGATTGCCCTCTTCCCTTGGGGGTCTCTATGCCTCCAGTCAGGTCATATGTGGTTGGTTGCTGTGATTTTTGAGATCGCCCTCTCCTAGTAGAGGAAGAATAGAGAGCCGAACTGTGTGTGGTTGTTGTGTGTGGACTGTTCTCCTGCTCGCATGGGTGTTACTTCAACGATAAGGTAAGAGATTTCAGTGCGTGATATCTGTTATGGATTAAATAGGAGGTGTGTTTCAGACCATTTGCTAGGGTTTCGGCCAGTAAGTGCTAGGGTTTATGCTGGTTTCTTTGTGCATTTTGAAGGAAGAGATATGATCATATAGTGGTGAGATTTCAAGTAGTTGTAGGAGTAGGGTTTGTGGTGTGAGCACACTTTTCAGCAACAACAAGTGCTGAAATCAGTGTGACAGGTGTAATTTAGGGTTTGTGGTGTAAAGAGCACACATTCCAGCAACAATTAGTGCTGCAATCAGTGTGACAGGTGTGACCTAGTGGTGTGTAGTGTGCAGATCTCAGTGATAACAGAATTCAGCAAGTGTGCAGAATTGGTGATAACATAATGGGAGACAATAATGATTATAAACCTAGTGTGATGGTGCCTACAGACTACCTGAATGTTCAGATGACCTCCATTAAGTTAAATGGAGAGAATTATGTGCCTTGGGCTAAATCCGTTCAAGTCTTTCTGAAGGCAAAGAAGAAGGTAAAACACATCAGAGAGGAGAAACCCTCCTCTGACTCTCACGAGTATGAAGACTGGGAGCAAGAGGACGCTCAGATCATCACATGGTTGTGGAACAGTATGGAACCCAGGATTAGTGTGAACTTCATGTTCCTTGATACTGCCAAAGATGTGTGGGACCATGCGAAGAAATTGTATTCGGGGCAGGACAATACAACCAGAGTTTATCAGCTTTATCAAGAGTACTTTAATCTGCAACAGGGCAATCAGAGTCTTGAGGAGTACTATGCCAACATGAGGAACATATGTAATGAGTTGAATGTCTATCATCCTCTCACTTCTAATGTCAAGATTCAGCAACAACAGAGAGAGCAATTTGATGTGACTAGATTTTTGGTGGGACTAAAGTCTGAATATGAACCAGTACGGGCTCAGATATTAGGGGGATCAGCTCTTCCGTCCCTAGAAGAGGTATTTGCTCGACTTCGGAGGATTTCTATCGGATCTACTGAGAACTCTAATATCTCAGATAGATCTGCCTTTGCTGCATCGAGAGGCCGTGGTGGTAGAGGTGGAGCTCGGGGAGCTCAGTCTGGCCGTGGTGTTGGTAGTGGTTTTGCATATGGCCGAAGTGGCGATGGTGGGTCTACTTATAATCGTGGTGGTGGTCGTACTGGGAGCAGAGATTTAGGGGGAGCCTGTGGTAGAGGACGTAGCTCAGGCCTGAGGAAGTGCACTTATTGTGGTATGATGGACATACCATCAACTATTGTTATGATTTACATGGTCCTCCCTCAACTTGGGCCAATCATGCCGCGACCGGTGACTTAAGTTCCAGCTTTAGACATGAGAATCATTCATCTGACTAGTTGCCTCCTACATCCACAGATGGTCCCATGAAGGAGATGGTGAGTGTTCCCCGTGATGAATATGAGAGGTTTATCCAATCACAGCAGAACACGACGACTTTTGCTCACTCAGGTATGGCTTGTCTGGCATCTACACCCAATCCCTGGATCATTGACTCTGGAGCCTCCGATCACATGATTGGAACTCCAGGTGTGTTTTCCTCCTTATCTCATTGCTGAACATCACAATCTGTCACCCTTGCTAATGGTTCCACATCCTCAATTTGTGGTGTTGGTAATATTGACCTAGATCCTGTATCCCTCTCATCAGTTCTGTATGTTCCTAAATTGCCTTTTAACCTTATGTCTGTTAGTAAGCTGACCAAATCACTTAACTGCTCCATTACCTTTTATCCTTCTTTGTGTGTCTTTCAGGATCTCAAGACGGGGATGAAGATTGGTGGAGGGCATGAAGCAGATGGACTGTATTATCTTGACGGTGGTGGTGGTAGAACTTCAACAGCTCTTCAGTCATCTCTTTCTCCTCTCCGTGGCACTGCTGATTTGGTCATCCGTCGCTCAAAGTCTTGAAGTCCTTGGTTCCGTCCTTGAGTCAGCTTTCTGTTTTGGATTGTGAGTCGTGTCAGTTTGGGAAACACCATCGTGTTCCCTTTAGTTCTAGGGTTGATAATCGTGTGTCGAGTCCTTTTTCTTTAGTTCATTCAGATGTTTGGGGTCCTTATAAACTAATGTCATATAATGGATACAGATATTTTGTCATTTTTGTGGATGATTTTTCAAGGATGACGTGGCTCTATTTAATGAAAGAAAGAAGTGAATTGTTTACCATTTTTCAAAAATTTTATGCTGAAATTCGTAACCAATTTGGTACCCACATAAAAGTTTTTTGTTCTGATAATGGCCGCGAATATTTATCCTCATCATTTCAGGAATACCTGGACCAACACGGCATTATACATCAGACCTCGTGTACCTACACCCCACAACAAAACGGGGTGGCTGAGAGAAAGAATCACCATCTCCTTGAAACAGCAAGATCCCTAATGCATCACATGCATGTTCCCAAACCTTTTTGGAGTGATGCAGTGCTTACCTCTTGTTTTCTGATTAATCGGATGCCCACGTTCATCCTTGATGGTCAGTCTCCGTTTCAGGTCTTGTTTCCCACTTTGTCTCCGTTCCCTCTTACGCCGAGAGTTTTTGGGTGTGTCTGTTTTGTCCATAATATGGGTCCTGGGAACGACAAGTTTGATGCCCGTTCTCTCAAGTTTATCTTCCTTGGCTATTCTCGGACCCAGAAAGGGTATAGGTGTTACCATCCTGGTTCTCGACTATCCTTTGTGTGTGCTGATGTCAGTTTCTTTGAGTCTACTCTGTTCTTTTTGGGGTCTGGTGATGCTTCCTCCTCCTCATCACCTCCTCCTCTTCCACTTCCCGTTGTCGATCCTCCTCCCTTTGTTCCAGTCGTGACCAAATCCTTGCCTCCGGTGCCACCACCTGTTGAACGCCCACCTATCCGTCATGTGTATACACATCGCCCACGTGCACCAGCTACTACTCCTTCTGCTACATCTCCGTCGACGGATCCGGCACCAGACCCCCACTTAGCATCTGAGATTGATCTACCCATTGCTTTGCGGAAAGGTAAACATACTTGCACCCTTCATCCCATTTCTAATTATGATTCTCTTACTCACCTTTCTGCTTCCCATCGCCAGTTTGTTACCTTGTTATCATCAGTTATTGTTCCTAAAGATGTCTAGGAAGCCCTTGCCTCTCCAGGGTGGTGCCGTGCCATGGAAGAAGAACTCTCAGCCCTTCATCACAATCATACTTGGGACCTCACTGCTCTTCCTCCTGGGAAGCAAGCTGTTGGTTGTAAGTGGGTTTATACGGTTAAGTATCTGCCTGATGGTAGTGTTGAACGCCTGAAAGCGCGATTAGTTGCAAAAGGGTACTCCCAAACCTATGGCATTGACTACACAGAGACCTTCTCACCGGTTGCTAAGATAGGGTTAGTTCGTGTTGTGATCTCTCTTGCAGCCATGTATGAGTGGCCACTATATCAGCTTGATATCAAGAATGCCTTTTTGCATGGTGACTTACTCGAGGAGGTCTACAGAGCAACCTCTAGGATTTGTTGCTCAGGGGGAGGATGGTAAGGTGTGCAGACTAAGGAAGGCTATATATGGGCTTAAACAGTCTCCTCGAGCATGGTTTGGTAGGTTCAGTGAGGTGGTAAAGAAGTTTGGCATGAAACAGTGCAAAGTTGACCATTCTGTATTTAGTCATGACACTCTGGGAGGAAAAATACTGTTGGTGGTGTATGTAGATGATATTGTTATTACTGGGAATGATAACATTGGTATTGACAGGCTGAAGACTTATCTGCAGAATCACTTTCAGACAAAGGATCTAGGTAAACTGAAATACTTCTTGGGGATAGAGGTAGCGAGATCCAAGTATGGGATTAACCTGTGCCAGAGGAAGTATGTGCTTGATTTGCTGGAAGAAACAAGCTTGTTGGGTGCCAAACTAGCTGAAACACCCATGGACACAAATACCAAGCTAAGCAGTGATATGGGTGAAGTGTTTGAAGACCCTGGCATATACCGACGATTTGTGGGCAAACTGAACTACCTAACCATTACCAGACCAGACATCTCATTTGCAGTTAGTGTGGTAAGCCAGTTCATGCAAAAACCTCTGGTTCCTCATTGGAATGCGGTTCTGAGAATTGTGAAGTATCTAAAAGGGGCCCCGGGTCACAGTCTGATATACAAGAGTGGGGGAAAACTTGAAATAGAAGGGTATTCTGGTGCTGATTGGGCCGGTTCTATGTCTGATAGGCGGTCTACTACAGGCTATTGCACGTTTCTGGGAGGTAACTTGGTGACATGGAAAAGTAAGAAGCAGACGGTTGTGGCAAGAAGCAGTGCAAAAGCAGAATATAGGGCTATGGCGCATACCGCTTGTGAATTAGTGTGGCTAAGGAACCTTCTACAGGAAGTAGGGTACAACATTAACACTCTAATGAAGCTCTATTGTGATAATCAGGCTGCAGTTCATATTTCCTCTAATCCAGTGTTTCACGAAAGAACCAAACACATTGAGGTTGACTGTCACTTTGTGAGGGAGAAGGTGCTGAATGGAGAGCTAGACGCTACTCATGTTAATACAGGAAATCAGTGGGCTGACTTATTTACAAAAGGCTTGAGGGGGAGTGTTAGCGTAGGGGTATTTCTGTCTTTACACCTTGATTGATGTTGCTGATCTGTAATGTTGTGTTGAAACATGTGCTCTTAACTTAAGTAAGGGCACATAGGTCTTTTCAGTTATGTTTTAATAATAATATAAATACTTACTGGCCGACTGGGAGAAGTCAAGTTGACTCTTTCAGTTCGAACCAGAATTCTCTCTTCTCTTTTTCTCCCTTTCTCTCTTTCTTTATCACTTTTTCTTCTTCTACATAACTGAACTCAGTCAGGCCGAACTCTAAGGCAGACCTGAATTATAACACTAATAAAGAGAATTTCTAATTTTCAATTAATATGCATGCCGAATGGTATATAAAACTGGGGAACTAGCCAAAAGTTACATATTATAAAATTCTTATCGCCTAAGCGATTAGGCGCCTAAGTGTTGCCCAGAATTGCCTAGATGCCTTGACAACTGTTTATCTAAATGAAACTTAAATTTTCCAATTAATTAGCTTGCCAGAAGGAAGTCTAGGATCTTTGGTGTGCTTGAATAGGGAAGTTAAAAGTTCAGTAGAGAAATGAATATGAAACTATCTGATCATTAGAACATGAAGGTTTTGTACCTTTGGGTAGAGAAGACTTGTTGAGGCTTTTGAATGGCATTTTTTTCTTGTATGCATGGAGATTGCTGTACAACAATCTAACTTTGCATGGGCAGACATTTTTCTGCAAAAGAGATACATCTCCCCAAAGAGTACAGGAACATGACAGACCGGGTATCCATACATTGGAGTATGGTGATTTCAATGAGGTCAAGTGGAAGAAAAACCATTTGAGGAGGATACATGTATATGTATGGGTTGCATTGGTTGGTCAGCTAGCTCTTTTCCGTATAGAATAAAAATCGATTCATCATCATATATTTGAAGGAATTCAATAGAAACTTAAGAAATTTGAGGGATGCTATTCATAGGAAAAAGGTGCAACTTGTGTTGGAGTCTTGGAGACAGGGCTCCTATGAGTAAGCAAAAACATACAGGACTTACTATTCTAGATGATTCTCTGTCAGATGGATGGTAGGAATATGAGATATCAAAACCTCCTCATGGCAGAAGATCCTTGCCTAGTAGGATTTGAAGCCCCCAGATATACAGGCTTGCATCTCTTCAAATATTCAAATATGAAAGGCATTTTATCCATATTGAGAGATACTAAAAACGAGAAAAATGATAAAATACTTTCATTATATCGTTTTATAGTTCTTTCCCAACAAACAATTATTGGGGTTTTCATTTTGTGGTGATTACCATTATTTATTCCATGAAACTCAAATATAGTAATTCAAAGTTACGAACTTATTTCCATTATCAGGCATTCACATAGCATTTTTACACTGTAAATTCATTTGTAAGGCATCTACTCACCTCACTGTGAAACTCGTATATTTGACCTACTCTAGTTTGGGTAGAGCTGGATCTCCTGGTTGTGGGGGTTCACTACTGGCGAAGGACACCCATTATGGGCAATCTTGTCCCTCAAACAGATGAATGAGATAGAATTTCTAGGTCTACTGCTATAGGGCCAAAAACATGTCAACAAGTAGGGGTGTCAATTGGACTGGATTTGGTCCAATCTGATCCAATCCAATATGAGTCCAATACAAATGGACCAGGTCCAATCCAATCCAATGAATGTTTTGGGCCAGTCCAATTCAATATCTGGACCGTCCAATCTGTTCAAATTTGTTTTAATTTAGATTGGTTTTAACCTAAATCTGGTTCGTTGACACCTATATTTTTTGTTTTTGGTAAACCATTGACACCTATATTCTTATCTTCTATCAATGGACCAGATATTGTCTTAATCCAACCCAATCCAATATAAATTCATTATGGATGGAACAGGTCCAATCCAATCCAATAAATACTTTGGACCATTAAGTCTGGACTGGTCCAATTCAATATGTCTTATTGGTCCATCCAATCTGTCCAAATTGATTTTGGTTTGGACAGGGTCCAATTCAAAACTATTCCATTGACACCCCTATCAACAAGGGATTAAGAATGCTAATGGTTTCTATTTGAAAATCTCAGGTTCCCCAACCCCCTCCAGCATGCGATATTGCTGTTTAATTAAAAAAAAAGATGGATATTGTAATGAAAGAAAATTTTATCTTCCTTCCTAATCAGTCACATTCTTCTCTCTTGCATGTGTTCAATCCCTTCAATGTCAATAGAGATTGTACATGTGAAAACAGATTTTTGATCTCTCGGTTGAATAGATAAATGCTCTTACATAATTCCAAGGTCATATGCTCATACTATCAAAGTTTAATAATTTGTGAGTATTCTCTATATAGAGGAGATAACTTTGTTGCTTTTTTAGTAGTGCTTATTGCTTCTGGCTTTGGTCTTGTTCTGTTTAGACTTGTATGTATGGGTTTGTTATGATCAATGGATTCTCAGGATATATTTTGTCAAAAAAAAAAAAAAAAAGAATGGCATGTTCTTATACAGTCATCCCATATCTTTAAGAAATCTTGTGGCCATACACAGTCTGAATGGAGAAATGAAGTTTGAACCTCAGTTTAAGTGTTAGAAAAGATGGATCATCATTTTTGTTGATGGTGTGAAATGGCCTTGGACTTGGGAGTTGTTCTTCTTGTCTGGATTCCTATCCCCAAGAAATATACTACAGAAGCAGAGCAAACCACTCTGTTAATTTGATTTCCACTATGCACGATCTCAGAATAAAATGGCTGTAAATTTGATGAGATTGTAATGTGCCGATTTTATTTCCCCAGTTTGTGTTATGCATATTCCTGTTGTTTTATCTGTTCCTTCATACTGGTTATTATATGTGCTTAAGTTCTAACAATTATTTTCTATAATGAACCAGGATGATTTCCTACCTCGAACAGCCACACCCTTGGAGGATATTTTCAAGTCACTTTTCTGGTAATGGGGAGGAAGTTGTCTTTATCACCTTTCCCAAATGTGTACTTTCTTCAGTTGGTAATTTCTAAATATTTATTTTTGATGTCGAGCTCAAATGCGAGGGAATTCCTCAATTTTAAGGAAATTATATAACCTTCTACCATGGTTAGATCAAATTACTCTGTACTGATATAGTAGATTATATATTTTCCATTCCAGCACCAAACCATCTTACTCTAGTTTATGTGATTTTATCACCTATTATGGTACTTAGAGATTTCTAATGCATGTTCTCATTTCTGATTCTATCCTTTCTAATTTTGCCACTACCAATATTAGCATCCTAATCTATGCTATGCCATATAGTTGGGACAAGGCTTAGTTGAGTTGAGATTGCTAACTCAGATTGAGGTGGATCAGTTTTGGTCCTATTAATGAATGATTCCCCATTTAAGGCCCATAGTGTGCTTGTTGAAAAAATTGCTCCCCTAATGTCAGCTCTAATTTCTGAAAATTTGTTGGATTTTCCCATTACTATGTTAGGTCTAATTTTCCTTCTAAACAGTTTACCATGCTTGCTATGCCTAAGATGCATGGGAGATACATGCATACCAGAGGAAAAGATGCTTAAAGATCCAAGGCGTCTTTATGCACCTGGTCGCCTTTATCACATTGTTGAGAGGAAGCTCTGCAGGTTAGTCAGCTACATTAAAAGTAATTGTATAAATTGACAGAGATCTGCTTTTTGAGCTTTAACCAGTTAACATTTTTTTTTTATCTTAGAAAAATATATTATGACAACTAGTGTTGTCAAGGTTCATGGTGCCTTTACCACGAAAAATTCCATGATCAATCAACTCATGGATCCAAGCATTCAATGGATGGGTGTCACAATGGCCAATAAAAATGGCCCCAAGCAGGTTATCATAATGATCTGAAGCATTGACTGATTATTCTTGATTTTTTCCCTTGTTCTTGTTAGCAATATAAAGACCTATCCTTGTATTGTATAGATTTTAATTTCCTTCTTGCTGTTCTCTTTTTTCCCAATCTTTTTAATGTGGGTATGTTGGCATGTGCACATCCATGTTTATTTATTTGTGAGAGCAAGTAATTCAGGTCCTTGCATGGGTGAGCCATGTGTACTACAGGGTGTGGATAGGACAGTCTAGACTGACCCTTCTGGATTCCTAAACTGAGAGTAGAGAGATCCAACCATTCATATTAATGTGGGCCATGCTACATTTCCTCGATTTTATTGGCATGCCCTTCATATAGGATCTCATCAGTTGCGAAAACTCCAAATTTAGATCTCTTATGTGGAGTCAAATCTTGATGTAGAGAAAATTAAGCTTCAACCATGATAGTTGCTTCTTGTATGTATTCTGGTTGCAGGTTGGGAAGATTTCCTCCAGTTGTGAGGACAGCAGTGCCAGTGGATGGGAGATTTGAGCGCATAGTCCTCTCTTGCACTGCCACATCAGACCATACAATCATTTGGATAGAAAGAGAAGCTCAGAGGGCACTGAATGTAAGATTTCAACTTTTTGTTTCTGGCATTCAAGCTCCCTCTAAATTTTAAATCTTGTCCATGTTGGTCTAAGTTTTCACCTCCGGATTTTTTCTTGTATGGAGCTTAGATTCAAGTCAGAGAGTTCAGTTTTTTCAATAGAAGTATGTTGTAAAGTGCCAACTTCCTACTGTTAGGGGTGAAAGTTGGATACCCAATTGAAGAATCTAAACTGCATTGGGCCTGGTCTCTTGGGTCAGGTCCTTTCAGAATTTAACCAACGTTCAACCCAATCCCTCCCAAATTGCATTGGGCCTGTGGTGGCTAACAAAGTGATCCACTAGTTCCAGAACCTTCACTCATTCTCAACTTTCATTTAGTTAGAAGTTTTTTTGAGCGGATTTTAGTGGTTCTCCTTCCTATAATGAAATCACCTGTTTTTCTCTCAGTCACATTGCATATCTTTTAACAGTATTGAGAAGGAACCTGATGAGGCCATTGATTGAAATTAGAATTGGTTTATCTTTTTATATTTCTGAACTGTTCCTTCTCTTTTTATAATTCTGGTCGAGATTGAAGCATTCTTTCTCCGTATCTTAGTTAATGCTAGAGAAAGATCAAGTTATGGGGATTCCACCAAAGCAGAAAATGGAGCGGCAGGAGACTCTTGCAAAGGAACATACAGAGGAGTACAAGGCTGCACTGCAGAAAGCAGTTACGTTGGCTGTCCCCCATGCATACTCTCCTTCTCCTTATGGAACATTTGAGGAGCAGGATGAATCCAGTGGGACAAGCAGAGAAGCTTCTGTATTGGGTTCATCTACAAAAATCAGGGCGAGGGAAAGCTGGGATGAATTGGTTGGGCGTCTTTTTGAGAAGGACGACACTGGCCAGATGGTGCTCAAGAAATCACAAAGTGATGGCCCATAATGTGTTTTAAGTTTTAACAGAGAAAGGAAAACATAAACAGCTTTCATTTATTTATTCTTGTTGGCATTCTGGATATGTTTTTTGTTGTTAGATGTCAAAAAATAGAAAAGATCTGAAGGCCAGTTGTATCATTTGTATGTAAAATGGATCTGTTCTGTTTCCATACGAGGATGGAAACCATTGTAAATTATATTCACATTAGCATCTTTTTCATTGTAATTGGTTTTCAAAATTTGAGACTCTTAGGTTCTGTTTGGTTGTGAAGGAAAAAAAGAATAATGTTCATAAAATATGCTATTTTCTGGTGTTTGGTTGCACATAAAATGGTTGTGGAAAACAAACGTCTTCCCGGAAGGTAAGGTAGGTAGTAGTTGTGGGAAAATAACATTTCTTATAATTTTCTGTAAGCCATTTTCCGAGCACAGGGCTGGCCATTCGGTTCAATATCATGACAACAGTTTTCAGTAAGTCCAAACTGTCCAATGAAAAAATTATTCCTTGAAATGCTCTCCATATATCTTATCAAACTGCCAAACAAGAGGAAAAAAAAAACTTCTTCCATCAATTAATTGGTTGGTTAATCAATGCAAACCTATTACCCTGTTGCGGTCAAACGTCACGGGCTAGTTTGCGTTCTTTTATCACTGGAAATTGGATAGACTTTGCTACAGCAGTAACCAGTAAGGGGTTGACAGGGACAAGTGTTGCTTTCAGTCTCACATTGGTAATATATGTTAAATTTGTAGGAAAATATTCTCAATGTACGGATCGATGCCTAGAGAATAAGAAAAAGAAATAAAATTCATCCTGTTTCCCTTAGGCGGTGTTTGGTATCGATGCTGTTGCTCTATAAATGGTGATACATCAGCATTACGTTGGAAAAATTGCTGTTCTAGAAAATGATAATATATTTGGAACCATTTTTTCATAAAAAATGGTGCTCCAAACTATGCCTTAAAAATTGAGAAGGCGTGGTATGGAAAAATGCTGAATTTGGCATTTTTTCAATTTGGAGTTCATTGCTGCTAACGAGGACATGATGTGACAGTGATGTGGACTTCCTATAATGGGTATCAGTGCTGAAAACAGATATGGAGTACTAGTACCAAACAGGTGTTGCTGTTGCCCCAGGAAACGTCTTACCTGGCAAAAACGTTTCCAAACAAACAAAAAAAAAAAGACACCAATGTTGCAGAAAACGATGCTTCCAACCCACACAGAAAATGGTGCTGTATACAGCATCGATGCCAAACATATACTTAGAGAGTTGATGCTATCTAGTAGTTCTTCCATTAGGGTAATAACAACAATTTAAAGTAGGATGAATCTTGCATCTTCTTCCCTTTTGGATGAATGAATATATGTTAAATTTGTGCTTTCTTTGCTTCTCTGTAAGTTATTTATCTAGGTAAATGCATTTATCCATGTTCTGGGGCGATCTTACTCATTAACCATTGCTAGGGATGAATTCCTCCTGGGGCGATCTTACCTGCCAAGAAAACATTTGGACATCATTTTCCGATTCAAAACACCGGGTCTAGACACAAATAATAACTATTTCCTACATGAGGGGAATCACAATTCTCCAAAGTGGGAGTGGGCCGAGTGGCACAGCTTCACAATTGCTATAAATGTGGGGAAGAGCCACCTGCTTCTTGGATTGAACTTGCCACTACTCTGATAAATTCAGGCCAAAGTTTGCAAACCAGAGTTTGGATCTGCTCATTACAATACATTGTTGGCCACACTTATCTAACCATATGTTGAGAATATTAGTGATTACAACACAACCAATGTTCCATATGTGCAGTTGGGTGAACATGACCAGCAATGTGTTGTGGTCAGCAGATTCTGACTCTGCAAACCAAGCTGCTAGTAAAGATACAACTTGGGCCGTTTATGTTTATTGAGTAAACGTTTATTGACGGTGCTACATAAATGCCCTGTCAACAAATGCCTTATTAATTGCATTTATATGTATCGATTTCTGTGTGCCTCTCCTTTTTCAGGAAGATTCATTTTGGAGCTTCCTGAAACAGGTAAGCATTTATTGGCATTTTTCTGATGTGGTGCCTAATAGTGCCTATGTGTCATAAATGCACTCATTAAATGTGTTTTTCGATTTTGCAATCATACAAGTACAGAACGTTTATTGAATAAGTAAACAAAACCAAACACCCTCTTTATTTCAAAGTATGTGTTTAAGGTAACTAACTAACCTTGATTGGTTGATCTTAAGAAGTGAGAACATTTTCTCCTGTTAAAAGCAAAAAATAAGTAAAGAAATTGGGCCAACCAAAACCTAAACCTAGCAGGTTCCTAACCTGGCTTCACTAACAGGAACCGCTTTTGCCTCGGTCAGCGGTTCAATCATCTGTTCCGAATGGATCAACCTAGGACTATTAAATATTTAAAAATAAAAATTAATTAAAATATAAAATTGATCCAAAGCAAAAACTGTTGTCCAAGTCACACAGTTCAGCTGTTCAACGGTTGCCAGTTGTTTGCTGACAGAGTCCACGATAGTTTCCGGACCAGGTGGTAAATGAAATCAGTTAAGCGGCCAGTTTCCAGGGTCAAGCAGTTCGATCACCCAGATCAACGATAGTTTTAAAACCATGCTTAGCAGTAAGTAAGGTCAAGCAGAGTTTGGATCTGCTGAACACAATACATTGCTAGCCATGCAGCCACACATGAAAAATCGATTGTATCATAGTCATTAATATTCTCAACGTGCGACTGAGTGTGGTCAGTAATGTATCAGGTATATCGTATCTATCTTTTGAGTTCTGATAGTTTACAAGTGTTTTAAGACCTCTTTTTTAACTCCCCAAAAACCAAATTTTGAAAAAAAAAACTAAAAGAAACCAGTACTGTGTGTACCTAAATACCGGAGGCTGCAATTGGGGTTCAAGAACTTGGGTTGGATCGGATCAGGCATCAGGGTTGACCTCAATCTGATCTAACCCGGCCTGGATTGGCCAGTTGCTTCAGATAAACGGAGCCTAAAGATTGCCCATATATATACATACATATATGTGATTCAAATTAACGAGTTTCACCGGGGTTAGTTTATAGGCCAAAAGAACAATGGCAAGACTGCGAATTTAAATAAAACGTCTATTTTTGTCACGTGATATGATTTCATTTACAATATTTTCTACACCTGCAAAGAAGAGAATCATGTGTAGTTCCGAAGTGATTATTTGTGAACCCAACTACCTAAGGTATAATCTCGGCTCTCTTATAATTGGAGATCCATAACTGCTTCCCCTGCCAAACGAATGAGATTCGTGTCAATCAGCTAGTGATGTCATGATCTCAATGCCACAGCTACATTCCAATAATATGATCAAACAATTCAGCTCAAGATTATTGTATAAGAATTAGAGTACAACACTACTAACACATAAATAAGGGCAGAAGAAATAGACTTATGGGCTGAAGCATATCAAGGACATTGTCCTTTGTCTGTTCTAGGATTCAACAGCCTTGAAAGTACTTGATAACCATGCGCATGAAATACTAAACCGCACAAACCACAACAATCTTCCAACTTGGTAGAATGTAATGAGAAGATGCAGAGATGAAGGCAAACGCAGAAAAATGTAGAAGAATGTTGTGTGCCTCAGATATCCATGGGTTTAATATAAATAGACCCATTGGCACATTGTGACAACAAACACAACGCAGCAAAAGACATGTTGAAAGGTCGTAACAAAATACATTTTGTTTACAATTAAAAAGACATGTTTTAAAATAAATGAAAAATTGCAATTAAAAAAAAAAAATAAAGTAGAGATAGAGAGTAGAGACTACTTCAAATTAATTTCGGTTACATATACACATGCATAAGCACCTGGCCCCACGCCCCAACCCAGTCTGGCTTGGCGTGTACACATGTGATAAAGATTTCCACATACTCCCAAGCATGGGGTAAGTATATACTCTCCCCATTTGGGTCCTATAGGAAAAGGGATTACTAGAGATAACCCCATTGAGCTTCTTTTTCCTATCCCATTCCCATGTGGAACTCAAAGAAAAGTACATGAAGCTAAAAGCTTCAAAACAATTGGAGAAAAAAAAAATTTAGATAAAAATACAAGGTGATGCGCAAACATGTGTGAAATACAAAAAGACTAAAATATCCTTTAAAAACTTTTGAATCACATGCATAAAAACAACAAAAACACAACATATTCTACAAATGTTAAAATGCCATTTACTTTCCTGCCCAATTCCCATCCCCACCCCCTAAAAAGTAGAAAAAGAAAAAGACACAAACAAGTAAATAAACAAAAAGACTAATGTACAAGCTCTTCAATATGTTGTACAACGTAATAATGTAAAACGTGGAAAACTTTGATTGCTTATGCCAGCCATAATTCAATTCCTCCTACTAGAAAGTATTAGACTAGAAACTGTCAAGTGACCAAACTTGTTCCATCAAATAAGCATGAAGAAGCCTCGAAAACATCTAATGCACTAACAACAAATGGAAGATTTTGATCCTTAGAAAGCATCCCGATTGTTGAAACTCCTAATACTTGTTATAAGATGTAGGAAATAAAGACAATGAGCACATGCAGCGCAAAACATGAAAACACTTGCCCAAGAGGTCCAAGCATGATAAAACGTTTTTTTTTTTTCAAAGAAGGAAAATAAATAGATGATTGTTAACATGAAATCTTTTAGCAATGTGTAAATATGTGAATGCTATTTTAGCAATATTTTAGAAATTTGCAAACATATTCAACTTTTGATTCCATTGAGAAGTCAAGAGAAACAACATTTAACAAGTTGTCACTATGGATAATCCACAAGTTTGGGAAAAAAATCCAATGGCATGGTGGCAAGTTTACCCAGTTTATCACCACTTTTTCAATAACAAAGACGAAAGCAGGCCTACAGCCTATTTCTTTTTCAAGGCTGATCTTGTTCTGTTGTTCAGCTGAAACCAAGTATATGCCATTGTCCAAGGGACAGAGATAAATGCAGAAAATGCAAATAAATTAACAAGGCTTTACCATGCATTCTCTTGACAAACCGTTCAAACTCCAGAAAGTTGTTCCTCTCCATCAGAAGTGGGCTTAGCCTGAGGTATGTGAATGCTGATAGGTGTCGTCCGTCTGGATCATTCAATGGTTTGGCATTTTCCAATATCTTATTGTATCCTTCTCTATCATGGCAAGGAAGAGCATTCTCACTAGCCACAGGTATGGAAGCATCCCATGCAGCGTTAAGTACCTGAAAATGAAAGCAGTAATACAATGGAGATTCTTTGTCACAAATTATATTGACAAGCACATGCCTTCTACCAAAAAAATGAAAATAATAGAGAAAAAACTTGCAGAACAAAGTCACTAGTAGATATCATATAAATGGAGAACCAAATTGCTTTAGGCTAAGAAGGTAAGTTTTGTTTCATAGTATATTGAGAACCCAGAAAAAATAACACCTTCAGTCTTCAGAAATGTCCAATACTTGAGGAAGAAGAAAATAATTACACTTCATGAAAGTCTCTTCAGTGTTGGACATGATTACAAATAAACTAGGATTTTCAAAAGCCATCTGCTATATTTGTAGTCTCTCTATAGAACTTTCTTTCTAACTGAAGCAGTATTCTGGGCCAGCATATGCAGAGAATCATTTTAAACAAAACCAACTTGTTACCTGCCAGACCAGGCCCTCAGGATCAGCCAGTGCCTCTGGAAAGTCTTCATGCTGGTCCAAAGTGCGCAATTCAACACATGTGAAATTAAGAGCAGCCCCATGCTTCTTTAGCATTGAAGCAATTGCAGCATAACCATCCCGATTGCATGGATTGTAAAACCCAGAAGTCAATTCAGCCGCATGGCTGGCTGTCTTGTACCACCAATGAATACCTGATAACTGCTCATTAACAAAAAAAAAAAAGTTTAGAGAAAGGATCAAGATAATGGTCATTATATCAATCGCTTCTCTTACTATATTTTTTCCTTAGGCTCTGTTTGTTTGCAGTGCAAATCTGCACTCTGGATACAAATTTGTACCCAGTTCAATTTTGCACCCATTTGTTTGTGGCTGGTTTAAACTCCTACTTAATATAAAATTTGTACTTTTTCATCTCATTTGCATTCATTGCCGGTGCAAATTTTGCATCCCAAGAACTGATGCGAAACTTTTTTTTTTTTTTTTTTTTTATCAGCAAAACTGATGCAAAACTTGCACCACCTTCCTCCATTAATTCTCTCTCATTTTAAGTGGGAGGACCACATTATTTGCTTCTTACCTCACTCCCAAACAAATAACCCTCCTACCTCCATTCTCCTTCATGTAAGGTGGAGACCACATCATTTGACTTCTTACAAACAAATAAGAGAAAGTCAAATCTAAAGCAAATGAAAACCAGAATTTAAACTCAGCCTATTTTCACTTCCATGCATTTACACCAGTGCAAATATAATTTGTACTGCAAACAAACTGAGCCTTAAAAAAAAAAATCTTATCAAGTTACAAGAAAGACGATACAGCATTTTAAAGGTACATATGTGCCAGCTAACAAACTTTAAAATGGGGATTATGGTTAGTAAGAGGGCTTTAAGCTCATATATGATGAAATATAACTCTAAGCCCTACAAAACTTCTCCCCAACAGTTAAATTGACCTTTGCTAAAATGACTCAAGTTTCCCCAATAATACATACTATGTGGATTGGCTTTTCAAGAACAACATATCATCACCAATCACCAATTGCATTTTTCTTTCCCCCAAGTACCATGTATAGAATACTAATATAAAATTATAAATTAAAGAAAAATGAAAAGTGGTAGTCTTTATTGAATCTATTTTGTGGGTAAGAAATCATTTGCTCATTTCTGTAGTAAGAACACTATAGAACAAGGGCTCACCTTTACAGCAATGCAGGTGCTCTCAAAAGCCAACTTGGCCAGAGAAAGCACTCGGTCAGCATGGTCAATCAAAATCTGGGAGTACCAATTAAGAAAGAATCTTCCATAATAACTATCATAATCCCCTCCATCACAAAAGAATCCAGTTTCATGTGGCCGGGAGTTATAAGAACCTGCATTATCTGGCCCTCTAGCCCAAAAGGAATGCCCCCTTACTTCTGCTGCTTTTCTCAAACTCTTCAACAAATACTGATCATAACACTGCAAGAGGAAAAGTAAGCTGTTATAATTTCATAAGCTCCAATCCCAAAAAGAGCTAAAAAAAGATAATGGAAAAATCATCACCTGACACTTAAGTCCTAAACTGAATTAACTAAGATTTTTAACCATAAACAGAAGTAAATTTACCAGTTTTAAGAAATGGACTCAAAAGTTGTCATAAACAACACTTTTCTCTCCTTCCTTTGAAGAAGAGCATCAATTTCCCTAGATGCTAAGATCACAAATCCATAATAAAATGCCAAGTTCCTAAATGGAACTCAAAATTTTAGATATGGAGCACATCATAAATAATGAGAACGGAGAAGACATGAGTTAAATAATGCTAGCCGGTTGTGCAGTATGAAGGACAAAGTTGACTAAGAGAACTCCGGCAAACTGTAGTAGAACAATCTTAGTAATATACTATAAAGTATATATGTACAGCTGTTCTATAACAATATAACCACACAAACTTGAACCATAACTTTTTTTGATGAATAGCTTGAACCATAACTTAATGTTACCATGTATATACTAATGCTAAGTTTGGTAACAGGTGACTTATACTTCCTTCCAGTTCTTGTCAGGCTTGACCACTTGAGAACAAAAACATAACCCCCTGTCAAAATTAAAGACAACAGGTTGTGGGAATGACAGGCACAGGAAGGAATGTGACTCATGAACACAGTTGTATAGTCATAATGATTGGGAAAAGGTCCTTGTATAAAAAAAAGTTACACAAGAAGGTTACCTGAAATTCACCAATGCCAGGATACCTCCACCCATGCTTTACTGGATAAGATGGATAGCGTAGCTCTCCACAGGGACCTAATCCAACTTCAATCTCAGAAATGATCCCATCCTCAAAGAATTCATCAAATTCTATTCTGAAACTTCTCATGTAGTCGAAGTAAACCTACATGTCATTTATACCAAAATGCAAATGCTAAAAATTTAGTAGAAGTAGTATTTGCATGGCTGAATAGTACTTTAAATAGGTTCACAGACTAATTATGGAAAATTAAGAAGCAAAGTAGAGCAAGATAGGAAGCAAACTATTATATTTACATGTGCCCATCTAGGCAAAATACTTTTGTTTTTATTATCATGTCATCCTACTGCAGGTTTCCCTAACATTCTTCCAAGTTGCATCCCCTAAAAACTATATGATCAGATATGATCTACTAAAAGGAATGATATTAGAAAAGTCCTTGGCAGAGAAGTTCTATTCAATAAAGTTGGTAGTAATTTCATTGTGGCATATCTTGAAACTAATTGGTTTGGAGTGGGTGGCCCTAGGAAGCATGGGCCTGTTACAACAATAGAGGTCAGTTAGATCAAGCTTCAAAGTAAGACTTTACCATACATTCTGTTTGTTGGGAGTGTGGAAGAAAGAAACATAATCAAGTTTCAGAAGGTAGAGTGCCCCCTTTGCTGCCTTAGAAACCACACTCTTTTTATCTTCTGAATTCTTGGATGTTAGCAACAAAGGATTTCAAATCATTCTTCCTCAACTCCATGCCATGGTTCAAAGTATGGATACACCACAGCATGCCAGAAGGGGTGTATCAACTATCAACACTTTTGAACCTTGTGCATCTTTTGTTTTTATTTTATTTTTTTTCAAAATTTCACAGGAGGTTTATTTTTATGTTATATAATTATAAAAAAACCTAAAAAAGGGGTATCGGTACCCCAAAGATACAAAACAATATGCTCGATATGGGGCATATCTCATTGATACTTTGAGCCTTGTTCCATGCATAGGAACCTTGTAGAAATTATCAATCTTCCCCCTGAGCTCCATAGCCTAGAACTCATAAGCCCTCTCAAAATAGATAGAGGTCACATTACACTTTGATGGCAGCTCTCTTGGCAATCGGCAATCCAGGCCCTTCAAGGACTTGGGGATTTATCTTTTTATATCAATGGTTCTCGAGTAGATGGAGAGATCACATTACACTTTGATGGTAGCTCTCTTGACAACCTGGGTCCTTCAGGGATTGTGGCAGTTTTTTTTCCCAATATCGATGGTTTTCCCATAAAATGCACACATAAGTAGATACATAAAATGCACAGGACAAAAGCTACCAATGTTAGAGTAGATGTATTCTCATCAGAAAAGTATAAATTGTTGTTTAACAGAAAACAGAATCCAATACCTCAACAGCAGTCCGGCCTCTTAAAACTCGTTCCTTATCAGTCCCCCATGAGAGGCACTCAGGATTTCGCCTTCCTTCTCTATCTGTAAAGAATATGTCGGGATTGCTTCGACCAATTTCTGCCACCCAGTGTGGCAGTGGAATGCAAACATCATCACCAACATTGCCTCCACATTCATGAAATGACATTACCACCTAGTACAGTTAAAAATTCAAAAAACAATAATTATATTCCATAGGGACTGAAAGATATCGACTCTACCAATGTTAGCTAATCTTATGCTGCATCCCCAAACCTGGATAAAGGTTGAGGGTTGTATTTGTATCAGATTGGCAGCTATCATAAAATCCTTTACCCAAGCCAAATATGAACATGGGTTTGCAATTTAAAAGAAAAGATGGTCCTTGATAGAGAACAGTAGGAAGACAGGATTAAGGTAGCCAACCCCAAATAGTTGGTGTTAAGGCTGAGCCGAGCTGAGGCACTAAAAAATATCATTTCTCATGGAAAACCAGCAGTTCACATTTCATATCTCTCTCTAAATATCACATAGCAAGAATACATGGAAATTAAAATACCAATAAAGTAACAAGGATATGTGTGTTTTTTATAATTAAGGAATAAATTATTAGAAAGAGAAAAAAGATGGATATGGCATTAAACAGAACAGATGGCGAACAGGATTCATGTAGACGACCCCATATAATTGGGAAAAGGCTTGGATAATGATGGTGGAAATTAGCAGTTCACATTTCACACCTTTCTCTAATATTACACAGCAAGAATGCATGGAGATTAAAATACTAATAAATTTTGATAATAAAAGAATAAATTATTAATAAGAAAAAGGGATTAAAAATGGAAAAGTGATAAGAAATCATCTTCGAATCACACACATAACCAGGCATATCCTCCCCCCCAATTATTTCTTCACAAACCACACCCCTCAACTTTGTATTCAATCTACCTCTACCCCTCCTCTCCCCAATTTGAAAGCAAGGATATGTGCATACATCACCTGTAACTTAAGCTTGAGATCTCGCACAATTTGAAAGAGCCGCTTGTAACCACTCCAGTTATATTCTTGAGGAGTGTGTGCCTCAACAATTCCCCACCAGCAATCAACCATAACACCATCAACATTAACTGATTTTAGTACTCTTAGCTGCTTCAGTAGCCCATCTGGATCAACCAGCTCACACTTCTTATTAATGACTCCTAGCTGCCGACAATGAAAAGATATGAAGGTGATATTTAAAACACAATAGCTATCAATATAATATAAATTATCCACCAAACCAAAATCAAAACCATTTCTCAAAAGATCATAACTTAAAGAAGATGAAATAAAAAGAACTCACAGGTAGCATTACATAAACTGGAACATAAGGGGTGCCCGCAAAATCCCGCTCTCGCAACCTTGGAGCTATATCCATTACCTGTAAAAGACGAGAAACAATGGAAAATAGAACCAAAGGCAAAAATTTCTTGAAAATAGAAGTCAATCTGTGTATTTATATAATGTATAAATGACACTGCAAAAGATAGGTGTCATAGCTGAGCTAGATTTCAAGTATAAATTCCAAAACCATTTTCCAGAAATGGTCATTGATTTTCTAGAAACAACCACTCACTGTGGAAAACACAGAAGAAATAAATACTGAACCCAATTCAATAAAGCTTCCAACTACACAGGATCAACTAGAGATTTTGTCTTGCCATTTCACTCTAACAAGGGACATATTTCCTGCCACATTGTAACTTGTGAGTCCTCAGATCTTTTTCCCATAACCTCAACCATGCCTTTTTCACACTTCCTCTAGCTCTCCCACAACCCTCAACTTCCATCAACTATTGGGGCCACTCTCGAATTATTAGGAATTTAGTCATCTTTAAATTTATCCTTTCCAGGATTCCCATTCATTCATCTCAATATTCTTATGTCAACTATGCTGATTTTATTTTATTTTATTTCTTTGATAAGTGACTATGCTGATTTTATGGAGATATTGGTTCTTGATTGTCTATTACTGTGTTCCATATAACATTAGCCTAACTGAACTTCCCCTTGTGTTTTCCAATGGTTTCCACTGCTTCTGTTTTCTATTTTTGTATCAATTTTGCAAATTACCTTACAATATTGTCACCAGTGAAAGCAAGAACGGAAAAGAAAAGAAATGCTGATTAATACCAACACAAATATAGCTATGAACTAAGATTGAAATTCATAGAAAATAAACTTCCCCACAAGAACCACACGTTAGTGAACTAGAAATTTCGGGGAAAAAACTCGGAACAGGGAAGATATGAATATGTACCTGCTTATGATCAACAGTGTCCATACAATTACCGGCGAGAGAAGAATTTTCAGTCCCTCCTCTATCCACCGCCATGGTTAGCGTTCGAGACCGAGTGGTAGAGGACCTCCCGTAAGGAGAGGAAGTTGGCATGTAGACGCCCTTCATTCGACCCGAACGATAATCCACTATAGTCCTGAACCCAGGAGAGGTTCCTCCTCTCAAGGAGGTGGGCGGGTTCTGCAACGGTACCACATGCGACGACGATGAAGTCACGGCAGCATTCGAAGCGGCGCCAGCAGGCCTTGCGCCCTGAAAAATTTGAACAGACAAAATCCCCATTTTGGTTTTCCTCAGCAGACCCCTTGAAAATGGAGATCACAAGCTGGATTTAGCATTTCCAAGCAAACCCAATACAAAATGAAACAAATTCACGCCTGCGCACACGGGTAGATAGAAAAAAAGAGAAGTGGCGAGGAAGGAAATCCGTGATAGTGGCTACCGAATACCGTTCCAAGACTACGTCTCCAATTTCAAAACTGTAAACCAACCGTAATCGTATAACGAATCGACGTAAGAAGAAGTTCCGCAGCACGATTTATTTGGATCTCCTTTTGTTGGGAGATTGCATGAATTAGAGAGATCGCTAATCCACAGTGGCAACTGGAAGGTCACCAATCTGTCATGGTAGGTCCAAGCTACCAAAAGAACAACTAATCTAGCTGGATTAGGTGTTCATCAGGCTGCCAAGTGGCAAACTTGATCCATCAGGCTTCACATTCGATGACTATCCAACGGTTTTAACAAGATCTCTAACTCTAAAAAGTTACTTAATAGGTAGTTTAGCTTAGCTATAAGAAAGAATGAAATAAAAGAATCCTCAGGAGTCAAAAGACTGTCAGCCTCTTTCAAGCAGCAAGCCAGCAACCCACTACCCACCTTTGGATTGGGATCTTTTATCTCGGAATCGTGATACAATAATCCGAGGTTCTATGCCCAGACAAAAAAGGATTCCAATCCGATGGTTTTCGATAGGTCATCTAAAAATAATTAATACACAACAAAAGAGGAAAATTTTGTAAACGAAAAACAGCCAACGAATCACCAAATCCCGTAAATCTGTGAAGCGTAGAGAGCGTGCAACGAGAGAGGTCGATGTAGCCTGGAGTTTTCGAATAAAAAATGGAGAAAACTAGGGAGAGAGATACTTTACTGAAATGAGAGCTAGAGAGAGTGGAGATTATGATAGAGAGGGAAGAACACCTGAAGATGTATAGAAGTAGAAGTAGGCACCTGAGATCTGGAAGGAAAAGTAGTTCCATCAGGAAGGACAATCCAGCCAGCCTCTCGCGCCAGAGCAGCGATGACGTCGTTAATATCAGCCCTAACCCTGAGATTATAGTTGCCGTGCCTGCGGAGGCCAGCCAGGATCCTTGCTGTGATCGCTCTCCGATGCCGCTCTCGTAGTTTTGTTCTTTCTTTCTCTTCCTTTGGCCGACACCTTCGAGGCCCTCCGGAGCCAGCCAACTGCTGGTCTTGTTCTTGCTGTTGTTCTTGAAAGCTGTTTGGACATGCAATTCCTTCACTGGCGTTTATCATGGCGTTATCGCTGTTTGCTTTCTTCTCCTCATCGTCTTCGTCTTCGTCATCTTCTTCTTTCACTCCCATATCCATTTCTTCGTCATCTTCCTCGCTCGTTCCCCCCAATTTTTCCATCTCTTGGGCCATAACTGTTTCCTTTTCTCTCCTTTCTTAATTCGTATTGCTTTCGCGTGTTCGCATACTTCGGGTTACTGCAATTCGAGAACGCAACATATGAATTTGAGTAAGATTCTGGTTCTTTTGATAAAAATTGGATCATTAATTTCTAGCGGAATTTTGAAAGGGAATGGATTAGTTTTGATGGTGATATTATCGACTTTGATAACTTTTTCTCGAACTTTTTCCTGCTTTATTTCGAGCAACTGGTATCTCATCTAAACAAATAAACTAGAGAAAAAGCCTTTTCTGAGGTTACCTGGTTGCTCTATTATGTTTGCTGATTAGAACTCGCCATTCGCCTATGAAATTAATGAAACCTTGTGGCTCTGCAGCTTTCGACTCGACGACGAGTGCATATCTTCACACGTCAATTTCCCTATGCGTTTAGGGTTTCTTCCCTAATCAGAATTCATCAAATCCTCGAAATCCACTCTATGAAATCTTTCCATCACGTGTTCTACCTTTTCCCTCTAAATGCGGACATTCACAGCGACGTCTGTCTAACAATATCTCACCTTTCCGACCAAAGCCAGATGTCCTGACGAGCTTCAGAAACCCCTCGGTCTTCTCCGGTAAGGTTGAACCCTTTCCGGCGAATCGTATCGGAACCTGAACATTGCAGGCGAATAGGGTTACCAGATCTGTCGGAGCTCCGTGTAAGGAAGGCTTCGATTTGGTTCTAAGGGGGTCGTACGTGTGACTTCCGGCGAGTTTCCGGCGATTTGAGGGGGTGTAGGGGAGAATGCAGATTCTAGGGTTTCACGCGTGTGCGGCCGCGTGCTTGAGTTTATGTTAACACGAACGAAGGGCTTAGGCGAGGAAAAAATCGAACGGTCGTGTGGATGACACGTGTAACACGTGCAAATGGCCTGGATTACTCGCGCGGCAAGTTTTAGGGGTTGTCTCCAGACGTGAGTACGTGACCATGATTCTTGTTAATCTCGAGGCGGGAATTTTTTTCTAAAAAGCAAAAAACCGTGCGAACAATTCCCGATGTGCGGCTGGATGCCGTGCGTGTTCGCACGATTTTTTGCTTTTCACGATATCCGGGCTCAGGCTGCGTTTTGATGCGACATGCGAGTGTAAATTCCGGTTAAGGATAAATTTGTACTACTTTTGCCTTTATTTATATTTATGCATTGATAAATCATAGTTAAATGCATATTTATATTGATAATAAGATGTGAAAATACAATTAAGTAAATTTGTATTAAAGTTGGTTTTTGATTAAAAAAAATGCATATGCTTTATTGAAATCCATATTTGTATTTATTACAGCTAAAATTGTAAAACTAATTCAATTTTACAATTTATATAAATGGTTTTACACTCTACTCATTTACATTCACATTTATATAAACCGTTTTATACAGCTTTGGATTCGGGCCTTTGAACTGGATCCATTTAAATTATAAAAAAAGGCCCAGCCCAGTTCCGCTCAAATTGCACCCCTATGCAATAACTCAGGTAGAAGAGAAACAAGCAGCATGAGCAAAGTCAATAAAAACCTAGGCCTTGATCTGGCTCAGCAGGCCTATCTGAAAATGGTTCCTTCTGGGCTTCCATGCCGAGTTGGCTTTTCTGATTTTATGGTTATGGTCTTATGTATAGGGTGTTTGGATGTTTAGCGGATACTTGATAGGTGTTGTTTGTTTGTTTTTTTTTTTCCTTTTCTTCAGTTGTAGCTGCTTGTGTTCTTTAAGTTTTTGCTTGTTTTTTTTTATTTTTTGTGTAATGATTTTTTTTTACAAAAAGAATAAAAAAACCCAGAAGAAAAAAAGATCCATCAATATTTTTTTAATAATTAAAAATAAAAAGAATAAAGGAAGCAATCAAGGGGGTGTACATCAATCTAGATGTGTTTTTTTTCTTGTTTCTAAGAGATGCCACATGATAAATAAATGAATAAATATTTTTGTATATATGTTCTTCAAGAGAAAGAAACGTAATCAGTCTATTTTAACAAAAAAAGGCAAGTAAAGAAGTGGATGAACTGCATTAATTGGCACTAGTGTAAATGTAAATGATCTAATTTTATATAATCAAATTTAATTTTTATGATTTTCACCAAAATCAAGGCAATTATAAAGTAGTCATCGACCTTACTCGTCCCCTAAAGTCGGTGGATTTGTGGCACCCCATATTTGGGCTGTATACTATACTATTACGAATACCTCCCATGGGGTTTTTTATGTTTGTGGATGTGCCATGTACCTACCCATTCCGGTAGACTTAGAGCAGTATTTTGTTCTCGACGGTAAATTTCTTAAAGTAATTGATGAGGGGTAATTTGGTCCTCCCAAACGAGTGGTGATACTTAGCTTTTATCGACATCTCAACACTGACTCAGTAGACCAATTTAATAGGTTAGCTTGAAGCACCTTGCATAGCCCAATCTCAACCTCGGCAAGGGCGAGCTAGCAAAGCCCATAAGGTCGCTGGCGACCTGGCCAAGAAGCCAGTCGAGCTGAGGTGAGCTAAGGCAGCCTGCAAGGGTGAGATTGCTAACCATTTCCGTAAACTTGCTACCAAAGGTGCCAGTATCGCGACCACTAGAACAACTCGTTGTACCGTGTGCCAGATTCTACTCGGATGAACTATAACCATCATGCGGAACTCACAACCGACACATTAATACGCCCTATATTGCGAAAACAGCTCCGCCAGAAGCTCGAGGACGTTACCAAAGTGCCATGAGCCCTCCGATGACTATAAAAGACATCCAAATTCATCCAAGAAAGGTATGCGCACTGACATTCTCAAGCTCCCCCACACTCTTAGAGAATATCTCTTACTAACTTAAGCATCGGAGTGCCCTCCCCAGGTAAAAGACACCCGAGCACTCTCACCTTCTTTCCCTTGCATCACACTCCAGTTCGCATATATCAGCATCAACTTGGATTAGCTCGGCCCAGCGAATCTTCACTTTAGAGTCTGATTCACCTGCCACGAGGGAGCATCCAGATTGTGTGACATTAGACTCTAAAGTGAAGATTCACAGGGCCGAGCTGAGCCAAACTGATGCTGATATATCCGAGTTGGAGTGTATTGCAAGGGAAAGAAGGTGAGAGTGCCCAGGTGTCTTTTACCCGGGGAGGCACTCCGATGCTTAAGTCAGTAAGAGGTATTATCTGAGAGTGTGAGGAAGCTTGAGAGTCTTAGTGCGCGTACCTTTCTTGGATGAATCTGGGTGTCTTTTATAGTCATCGGGGGGGGGCTCAAGGCACTTTTGGTAATGTCCCCGAGCTTCTGGCAGAGATGTTTCCGCAATATAGGGCATATTAATGTGTCGATTGTGAGTTCCGCATGGCGGTTATAGTTCGTTCGAGTAGAATCAGGCGCATGGTATAACGAGCTGTTCTAACGGTCATGATACCGACGTCTTTGGTAGTGAGTTTATGGAAACAGTTAGCGAGCTCACCCTTGCAGGCTGCCTCACCTCATCTCAGTTGGCTTCTTGGCCAGGTCGCCAGTGACCTTACAGGCTCTGCCAGCTCGCCCTTGCCAAGGTCGAGATTGGGCTATACGAGGTGCTTTGAGCTAACCTATCGAATTAGTCTGCTAACTCAGTGTTGAGGTGTTGATAAGGGATATGTGTCGCCACTCGTTTGGGAGGACCAAATTACCCTTCATTTTAGAGTCTTGAGTCACCTGCCACGAGGAAGCATCCAGATTGTGTGACATTAGACTCTAAAGTGAAGATTCACTGGGCCGAGCTGAGCCAAATTGATGCTAATATATCTGAGCTAGAGTGTGTTGCAAAGGAAAGAAGGTGAGAATGCCCAGGTGTCTTTTACCCGGGGAGAGCACTCCGATGCTTAAGTCAGTAAGAGGAATTCTCTGAGAGTGTGAGGGAGCTTGAGAGTCTTAGTGCGCGTACCTTTCTTGGATGAATCTGGATGTCTTTTATAGTCATCAGGGGCCTCAAGGCACTTTTGGTAATGTCCCCAAGCTTCTGGTAGAGCTGTTTCCGCAATATAGGGCATATTAATGTGTTGATTGCGAGTTTCGCATGGCGGTTATAGTTCGTTCGAGTAGAATCTGGCGCACGGTACGACGAGCTATTCTAATGATCATGATATCGACGTCTTCGGTAGTGAGTTTACGGAAACAGTTAGCGAGCTCACCCTTGCAGGCTGCCTCACCTCATCTCGATTGGCTTCTTGGCCAAGTCGCCAATGACCTTACAGGCTCTGCCAGCTCACCCTTGCCAAGGTCGAGATTGGGCTATACGAGGTGCTCTGAGCTAACCTGTCGAGTTAGTCTGCTAACTCAATGTTGAGATGTTGATAAGGGCTACGTGTTGCCACTTGTTTGGGAGGACCAAATTACCCTTCATCAATTGCCCCCCACTCTCAAGCCGGTGTCAGCTCGACAAAGAAAGTAGGTCCTGATGGGGTGTTTGGTCCGGCTGGGTCACTTAACTCGCTTGAGCTTGGCCTGGGGCTACTTGAACTGCGCCCCTCAAAATTTTGAATCTAAAAAAAAGGGGGAAGGTTGGCGTGCGCGTGGGAGAATGTTTTTGGAGGGGCGTACAGATTCAAATTTGAATAAGCACGCTTTGTGCGCATGATTTCGAATTTTTAAATTTGCGTCCACCCGATTTTTTGAATTCGCACGCTCATTGCCAGCTGTAACCCGACTATCGGTGCGTTTGCGTTGTTAATTCTCTGGTCTATGCACCCTGCCAGTTGTGGCTTGCATCTGCGCCGTTGATTCTCTTCTTAGCAAGTTATAAGTATGGGGTCCTTCACCGAGGTTCCCATACACGCATTGTTGCTTCTTTGGAGTTTTCTGGAAGGAATCTGTTCAAGAGGTCTGCGAGCTGAGCTAGTCTGCCGAGCCGAGCTCCATTTTTCTGTTAGTTTGAGTTCAGTTCAATTGTTGTCATCTCTAGTCTTTTTCCATTCCTTTGGTGAGTATTCTAGTTTTCACCATGTTGGGTAGTTTGGTGGAGGGTAGATTGTTTGATCAGGGATTGAATGGTGAAGCGAGCTCCTCAGGAGAGGACTTGTACGGAGTATATTGTGAACTGCATTGGTGGGGAAGAGGCATGAAGTTAAGGAGGTTGTAAACGCTTTTGGCCCGACCGAGCTGTCTGGGGAGAAGATAGTTGAGTTGTGCCATAGATATGTGATCCCTAGCGAGTTCAATTGGATTGAGCCACGGGTGATCACTATCCCAAGGATCACGACCAAGATGCTCTATGTATCTATGAGGAACCTGTTGGTCTCTGTTTTCCCCTTCATCCCTTCATAATCGTTATCTTGCGGCATTACCACATATCATTAGGTCAGCTCGCACCTAACGTGATTCGGGCTTTGGTGGGGTTAATCATCTTATTCCACCATCGTAATTTCCCATTGAGCCTTAAGGCTTTTGCTACCTTGGTGCATATGAAGAGGATCTTTGGCCCCTTTTGCTTCTACCATTCGTTTCGCAACGGGAGGAAGGTGTTAGTTGATTTTCCAAACAAGGTCAAGGGATGGAAGAAAATGTTCTTCTTTCTAGCTAGGGACGGTGGCTGGAGTTTGGACACTGTCTGGTACAATAATTGTTAAAAAGTTGTCAAGAGTAGAGATGGTGAGTTGCGTGCTACACTTCAAGAGTTTATTTGTGAGGAGGTCTAGGTTGAGAGGGTTTTAGCTGAGTCGATGCGCACGCGGGCTGGTTTGAGTCATATAGGTAGGTTGATTACTGGGACATGCTTCTGCATCTTATGTTTCTTCTGTTGTCAGCTCGGCTAACTGTTCTACTCTTTCCACAGGTATGGCGAGCTTGACTTCTATGATGTCAGTCGACAAGGAGAAGAGGTCTTCTCAGAAGAAATGGAGGGCTGACCATTGTTCTTCTACTGAGGGGACTTTAGCTAGCATTGAGATGAGGTTGCCACTGCGCCTTTCATCGTCGACCTTGAGGGGGATGATGAGCTGATGTGCACAGATCAACACCCAACTGAGCCCCAGGTCAGCCAGGAGGAGCGAGAGGCCGGCCCTATGTCTCAGACATCCCTCCCTTCATCCCCAGCGTACCTGATGTTTTGGAGATAGATCGATTGCATAACCCTCGCGTAGCTCTTCGGATTGCAAGGTGTATGCTTCTCCCCAAGGACATGCACCAAAATTGCAAGTTGGATCCCATCGACGCCAGAGCTCGGATGACTTAGTGCGTCATCCAAGTTTGTCTTCTTTTAGAATTTCTTGATATTTTTCTGCAAGGTGTCTTACTCTAATCTCGGTTTTTTGTAGGCGAACACTTATGGGCAGGTCTTGCTGGACCATGTCCATTCTGGATAGAAGGAGAGGGCCAGCATGTAGGCAAACATCAGCTTGCTTTAGGTCAAGATGTAGAGGCTTCAAGTTGACTCAGAAGGGGAACATCAACGCTTATCAGATGAACCAGAACTTGCAATGCAAGCTGACCGAGGTGCAACCCAAGTTGGAGGAGAGACGGTTGAAGTATACTCAGGACATGCTCCGAGCTGGGGAGGAGGCTGTGGCTCACTTTCTGGAGTTCTCGGAGTATGAGAAGAAAAGGGCAGAGGATGACATCCCTTATATGAAGAAGGGGTTCAAGCTCTGTCGCCATTATTTGAAGTCTCTGTATTCCTCTCTTGACTTTAGTTCTGTTTCTATGCGTCATGTGTCGGACTAGCTTGTCATGTAAGTGGATGAGGAGCCCTTGACCCTGGAGGAAGAGGAGGATGATGGCAAGGAGGGTGGCGACAAGGAGGCCCAGAATGATGACGGTAATGAGTAGCTCGGCCTTGTAGCTCGACTGTGTTGGTGGTGGTGGTGTTTCTACAATTTCCAAGAGCTAGTGTGCTCCTTTAAGGTTTCTAGGGTCTATGTGCCCTATTAATGTCCGAACTATTTGACCTTCTCCTTTTCTTTTTTCTTTTTTGCATGTACGTCCATTTGGCCTTCTTTCCTCTTTTTTTGTTAATGGAACTTGATATTTTCTCAATCATAGATTTTTGCCACTTGCTTGTTTAGCTCGGTTGTAGTCCAGTTGTATTGGCTCGGCTAAGTTGTCGCCACGCTATTAAAATGTTTCTATACTTTTAGCTTTGTCAACTTTGCTTTTTTTGACTTTTGACCGAGCTGACGGTTCACCTTCGACGAGCTTTACCAAACTCATAAACATAGCTCAAAACACTTCGCTTGAAAGGTAGTACCTTCACAGGTTGTCTACGTTCCAGGCCTATGGCACTATTTCTGTTGGTATCACTGCCTCAGTTCCGTACATCAAGTTGAAAGGTGTTTCACATGTTGTTTTGATAGTTGTTCGGAAGGCCCAAAGTACACTGGGCAGCTTGTCCACCCACAAACCCTTAGCTTGGGAGAGCCGAGCTTTGAGGCCACGGAGAATGGCCCTGTTGGTTACTTTAGCCTGTCCGTTAACCTGGGGGTGGGCAACCAAGGTAAAATTCTGCCTTATTCCCATCTGCGAACACCAATCCTAGAACTTGATGTCTTCAAACTATTTCCCATTATCTGAAATCAATACTCTTGGTAGCTTGAACTGCAGACAATGCTTTTTTAAAAGAAGTTTTGGACGTTGTGAGCTATTATGGTGACCAGTGGCTCGACTTCCACCCATTTTGTGAAATAGTCCACTGCTATGACTAGAAACTTTTTTTGGCCTTTTTCTGGTGGGAAGGGTCCTAGCAAGTCGATGCCCCATTGTGCAAACGGCCACGGACTGGTTAAGTATCTTAAGTCTGCAGTGGGCTAGTGTAGGATGTTGGCATGTCGTTGGCATTTGTCACACCGTTGGACTACCTTGGCTAGTACCCTTTCCGTAGAGCCTTTTAAGCCAAGGCCCTACCCCCCAAGTGTCCCCCACAGAGCCCCTCAGGGATTTCATGTAGCACCTGATTCGCTTTAGTTTGTCACAAGCACCTATTATCACATAGCGAGCTACTTGTTGTCCTATTCGTGGAGCTAGATTCTTCTCTACTGGCAATATGCCTTGTTTTAGGTAGTTGAAAAGTGGGATCTATCTAGCTCAGTTCTATAGTTACTATTTGGGCGACCTCTTCTACCCCTTTTCTATTGATAGGTAAGGTAGCTCTTCTATGTAAACTGCTCTTTTTGTTGAGTTAATCATGCCCACTAATCTTGAGAGGGCATCAACTTCTGTGTTTTCCGATCTTAGAACTTCCTGGAGGTACCAGGAATTGAAGTTGGCAAGAGTTCCCTGACCTTATCCAAGTAGGTTTCTATGGAGGGTTCTCGTGCTTTGTACACCCTGTTCACTTGATTCACCACCAATTGCGAGTCACTACAAGCAACGTGATGCTTGGCTCCTACCTCCTTCGCTAGTGCCAGCCCAACTATTAATGCCTTGTACTTGATCTCGTTGTTGGAAGCTCGGAACTGAAACCGGAGCGCGTACTCTAGCTTTACCTCGCTATGTCCATAGAATATCAACCCAACTCAACTTCCATTCTGATTGGACGAGCCATCCACATGAAGTATCCAAGGCTCCTAATCCTAGCTCGATATCTCACGAGCTAGGGGCGGTGCCGCACTGGTTGAAGCCTCCGATGCAATTGTGAGTTCAGCCACTTTAGGGGTTAGTGAGCTGAAGGTGCACTCGACAATAAAATCTGACAGAACCTGCGCTTTTATCGCTGGCCGTGGCTCATAACGAATATCGTATTTGCTGAGCTCTATAGCCCATTTTGTTAGTCTCCCCGAGACCTCGGGTTTTTGGAGAATTTTCCTTAGAGTTCGATCGATTAGTACCATGATGGTATGGGCCTAAAAGTAGGGCCTTATCTTTCGATCTATTAGCACTAATGCAAAGGCAAGCTTTTCTATATCAGGATACCTTGTCTCAGCAACATGCAGGACCTTGCTCATGTAGTATACTGGTTGCTGCACATTGTCAACTTCTCTTACTAGGACTAAACTAACCACATCGTCGCTCGTAGAGAGGTAAAGTTTGAGCTCGTCCCCGGTCTTAGGTGAGGTAACAGGGGAGGCTAACTAAGGTATCTTTTCAGCTCATCAAAGGCGATCTAACACTCTTTGGTCCATTCAAAAGCCTGGTTTTTCTTTATGGCCTTGAAGAAAGGAAGGCACTTCCCAACCGATTTGGACATAAACCGGTTCAAGGCTGCTACCCGTCTAGTTAGTTTTTGGGTTTCCTTAACTGAGCTAGGGGGTCGCATATCTAGGATTGCCTGGATTTTTTCTGGGTTAGCCTCTATGCCACGTTGGTTGACGATGTAGCCCAGGAACTTTCCTATGGTCACACCGAAAGTGCACTTATTCGAGTTCAGTTTTAACTTGTATTTCCTTAAAACATAAAAGACAAGATTCAAATCAGCAACTAAATCATTTGAAAAACAAGTTTTTACTACCATATCATCAACATAACATTCCATTTTGCTTCCAAATAAATAAAAAAAAAACACAGTTTACAAGTTGCTGGAAAGTAGCTCTAGTGTTTTTTAGTCTGAAGGGCATGACCTTATAACAGTATAACTCATCTCAATTACAAAAGCTATCTTTTCTTGGTCTAAAGGGTCCATCAGGATCTGGTTATAATTAGAATAGGAATCCATAAAGCTCAGTAGCTCGTATCTTGAGGTCGCATCCACTAGGCAATCTATGCAGGGTAAGGGAAAACTGTCCTTCGGGCAAGCTCGGTTTAGGTCTGTGTAATCGATGCACATACACCACCTGCCATTGGCCTTCTTTACCAGAACTGGATTGCTACCCAACTCAGGTACTGAACTTCCTTTATGAAGCCTACTGTCAGCAGCTTCACCACCTCTTCATATACTACTTGCTATCTCTCTAGGGCGAGGTTTCTTTTCCTCTGCCGAACGGGTCTAACTATAGGGTCAACGTTAAGTCTATGAATTATGAGCTCAGGGTCTATGCCGAGCATTTTTGTAGTCGACCAGACAAACACATCTAAATTACTTAACAGAAAACTTACCAGTTTGGAGTGCACAAGTTCTATCAGGTGAGCTCTAATTTGTAATGTCTTCTCGGGTTTTGTCTTGGAGACTGGTACCGGAATGGTCTCTTCTGTAGGTTGAGCTCGCTCTTCAACATTTTTTGGAGGTGGCTCCAAATCTATGTTGGTGGCAATCTTGCCCTTGGCTTTTAGGGTAGCTACGTAGAATTTATGGGATTCTAACTGATCACACCGTAATACGCCAATGCCCATGTCTGTAGGGAATTTTACCGCCAGGTGGTACATCGAAACAACCGCTCGGAGAGTATGCAGGATAGGTCGGCCTAATGTCGCATTATAAGGGGACAGGGTGGCGACTACCAGGAAATCTTGGTCGAATCGCATGGTGTGAGGGGGCTTGCCCATCTTAACTGGGACTCTCACCTTGCCGACGGGGCGGACCACCTCGCCGTTGAAGCCTATTAGTGGGATGTTGGCAGCTGTAAATCTGTCTTGCTGAGTTCCATGCGCTCAAAGGCTTTGAGGAACAAAACGTTTGCCAAGATGCTAGAGTCAACAAGGATTCTTTTCACCCTGAAGTCATTGATGAGCAATCTAACCACCAAGGCGTTATCATGCAGGTATTGGATCCCACGCATGTCATCCTCAGTGAAATAAATTACCTCTTCTTTTTTGGGTCGCTTTGATGGGTTGCTGCCTTCCTCCCCTAATTCCCTTATTGAATTCTTGCTTGCTAAAGTGGTGCATCCAGCAATGATTGAGCCACTAGTGATCATGTTTATGGTCCCTTAAACTGGTCTTTCTGGCTATTGTTGATTCCGGGGAGCTGGGTCCTGTTCCCTGTTAACCTGGGGTGCTTCTCTGCTTGTTCCTTCTTTAGGTCACTACTCGTCTTTAACAAATTGTCTCAAGTATCCCCTCTTTATGAGGTCTTCTATCTCATTCTTGAGGTTCCAACAGTTCTCTGTATCATGGCCGACATCCTTGTGGAAATGGCAGTACTTGTTTGGGTTTCTGGTAGTTGGGTCCCCCCTCATCTTGGGAGGCCACTTTGCATAACCATTTGACTTAATTTGCATTAGGATCTCCCCCCTTTTATATTCAGGGGAGTAAAGGTCCTAGTGTACACAGATGGGGTCCTTAACTACTTGTTTGAACCTCTAATTGGCGACTTGCTCTTCCTGCGCGGTGAGCTGCTGCGTCTGCTCTTCGGCGATCTACTCCTCTTTGGTGACTTGCTTCTTCTCTTGGTTTTACTGCTGCTTGCTTCTTCCTCTGCTCGCTTCCTTTTTCCATACATCTCGGACCTCAATCCCAAGGCTTCTTCAGCCTTGATAAACTGGTTTGCTATGTCGAGAAATTTCTCCATTGTCGTTGGTAGAATCAATTCAATTTCCCATTGCATATTGGGGTGTTGTACTCCATTCTTGGCTACAATAAGCTGCACAGCGGGGTCCAGGTCCGAGATCTGGAGGCACTCCATATTAAATCTTTTGATGTAGTCCCTTAGTGTTTCATGGGGTTTCTATATCACATTTAGCAAACAGGTTGCCGACTTTGAGTGCATCTTGCTTATGGTGAACTGATTGATGAACATTTGGGCGAACTGGTCCCAGTTTTTGATGGAGCCAAGGGGCAGTCTCAAATACCAGAGCCATGCTTCTTCTTTTAAGGTTGTCGAGAAAGCGGTGCACATACTTGCGTCGTTTGCCCCGTGAAGTAACATAGAAGCTTGGAAGTTGTTGGCATGCTCGATCGAGTCTGACTTGCCTTTATAAGACTTGAGGTTAGGTGCCGTAAAGTCCTTTGGCCTTGGTGCTTCAAGGATTTCTGGTGCTAAGGGGGCTTCCCTAGTCAAGCATGATGGTTCAGATAGGATATCTATCCTTCTTGTAACTTTACTATTTTCCTTCCTTTGGACCACACTCCCTGCCAGGGCGAGTTGGCTTTTCTTTCCAGCGTGGTGTGCTCGCTTCTTATGCTTCTTCTTAGTGCCTTCAGACGAGCTAGTGGTGTCTCTGCCGACAGGGGCCATAGCTCGGCTTTCTACTGGGAGTTGGTTATTATGTGTCACGCCATCAACGCAATGCTGGTTCTCATCCAAGATAGGTATGCGTATTAATGAGAACCGGGACCTAATGAGTCGTAGCCAGGTTAATGTTTCAGTTATGAGTTCCGCGCGGAAGTTATAGTTCGTTTGAGTAGAGTCTGGTGATGGTACGACGAGCTGTTCTAATGGTCATGATACTGATGCCTTCGGTAGTGAGTTTACGAAAATGGTTAGCAAGCTCACCCTTGTAGGCTGCCTTAGCTCACCTCAACTCGGTTGGCTTCTTGGCCAAGTTGCAAGTGATCTCACGGGCTCTACTAGCTTGCCCTTGCCGAGGTCGAGTTCGGGCTGTGCGAGGTGCTCCAAGCTAACCTGTCGAGTTGGTCTGCTAACTCAGTGCTAAGATGTCGATAAGGGCCACGTGTCGCCACTTTTTTGGGAGGACCAAATTACCCCTCATCGCTACCCTTATGGTTTACTTGACTAAGTGTACCCTTACTATTTGAAAATTGACTAATGTTACCCCCACTATTTCTGACAATTGACTAATCCTTCCTAGTCATTAACATGTGTCAACAGATATATATGAAAAAGAAATGAAATGTCAAATTTGCCCTCCACTATTTCTCAAATTTTGTAAAATAAAACCCAATTAATAAAAAGATTCAGGAAGAGAAAGCGGATGGCAGCTCGAATGACAATGTTTTGCAGATAAAAAAACCTCTCATCCCAGCAACAATGAAATTTTTAACTTGAAGAAAGCTTTGATTGATTGCCTCAACAACACAAATCGAGGGTTGAGGTCCCCAAATCCACTCCATGGCCTCTCCCACTCAAGCTAATTTGATATGATTTTCATTAATAATTAAAAAAAATTACAATCATAGTTCATTCACGTCTTCCTCAACACAGCGGCAACAATTCCTAGATCGACTCCATAGTTCACTGACGTCATCCCCTCCCCCCTTTTCTCCTTCCTTGCTCCACTCCATCATCTCCGCTTCTCTTCATAGCCACCATCAGCATTTTTGTGTTTAGGTTGGCTATGCTCCGATTGGGTATAACAACAATTCAAATTTTCTATAAAGATGTTAAAAGATTGACTCTGCTCAGATTGGGTCTAACTGCTTTTTTTTTCTGAATTAAAGAGAAGCAAAGCGAAGGTGGGATTTGAATTGTAGGGAGAGGGAGGGGAGGAGTCTGAGGAGGCCTACATTTATTAATGCTCCCTTGTTTTCTTTTTCTTTTGGTTGGGGTCAGCTTCTATGTCATCATTTTCTTTCTCTTTAATGGTCTTCTTTTCCATCGTTCGAAAACAGGGGAGACAGAAAAACTAATATTTTAGAAAAAAGGGTCCTTGAATAACTACATTTAACAGAAATTTTGGCGAAAATAGAAAATGGGTAGCGCCACTCAAGACAGATCAAGCAATTCCAAGCTTTGATGGATGATGGTTAGCTCCTTCGATCCCCATTTCTAGGTGCCCCACCACACAGTGAGCAAATCTGGGAGAGATCAAGTAACCCAGAAAGTAGGCATTGAAGAAGACTCCTTGTAAGGCGACAACCAAATTTTGCTCATACCACTTGTACGGCGACGACCAGATTTTTGCTCATTCTTTGCTTCTTCCAGCATAGCCTTAATGCGTCCCCCATTGTGCTTGAATCGCCCCAGGGACTTGCAGTGCAAGAGCATCCTTCCGACCATTCACGGCACGACGGAAACCGTCTCCAGCATCTTTGCCTGGGTTTTAGTCACTCGTAAATTCCACCCTGGAACTTGATAATCAAGGAATGGCCAAAAGGAGCCGAGACCTTGACTGGAACTGATCTCATAGTAACCCATGGAACGATAATTAGAAGTGTGATGGCTAATGTGAATCAGAATTCTTG
Source organism: Nelumbo nucifera (assembly GCF_055504915.1). NCBI lineage: Eukaryota > Viridiplantae > Streptophyta > Magnoliopsida > Proteales > Nelumbonaceae > Nelumbo > Nelumbo nucifera. The sequence continues at coordinate 185,140,826 of NC_142649.1, read as the reverse complement.
CTTGTTTACCAATTTAGAGCTGCGTAGGTTGTAAATTTTAGATTCTATTTAGTAGAAGGTGAGGATGACGAAGGTCTAGAGGAGACCGAAGGCTGTCCAACCTGCAAAGCAATGGATCCTTTCGAAGACATTATGGTGGAGATGGCAGAGAAGGGGGACAGCAGCCAAGCATGAAAGGCAGAGAGGAGCAAGGATGTTTGCTGTCGACAGTGCCATAGCCACCTCCCTTGCAGCACTTGCAGTTGTAGATGTAGGGGTTTTAGGAATGGAGGTGGGAAGGGTATTTTCAGAATTTTTGATAAATGTATTAGGGATAAATTTTTTAAACTATCCTTATGGTTTAGCTAATTAACTAAGTGTACTCTGTTTAAAAATTGACTAATGCTATTCCTTTTCATAATTGACTAATATTCCCCTTACCTTAATGGAATATCTCACCGTTCCCTCTAGCACCGGCTCTGATGCACTGGAACCTGCACTGGCATCTCCGACACCGGCTGGTGGATTTAGTCTCAACAGGAATGGTGGATTTAGTCTCTTCGCGTTTCAAGATAGTCTCAACAAAATCAATAAAATAAGAACACTAGTGAAGCAGAAAGTGGAATAAAAACAAGAAGAGAGTAAACAAAAACAACTAGGGTTACGGTACCTAGTGGGTAGTCGGTTGAAATGGTTCCAAAGTTCATCTTCAAAATTAGGAGCATTTGCCTCCTCACTCTTCGATTCTCTGAGCCTACGAAGTACCTCGTTATAAACCTCAAGCTTCTGCCTTTGTTAACGAGGGTGAGTAGGCGGTGAATCCAGTGCTCTGCTACTCTAACTCTTAGTATCTTCCGTCGCCATTAAAGAACTTGAAACCAATCAAACAATCAAGCCAAAACTGAACAACAACCATGTATACGAAGATGAATGAGAACAAAGAACAAAAAGAAGAAATATAAGAGAAAAAGCCTATTTCTCTACTGGAGATCCAACACTATCTTGAAATGCGAAGAGACAGAACCGACAATATAGGGATGGCATCTCCGGAATTCGCATCTCACCGCCTGTTTCTCTAGCACCGGCTGGCATCTTCGTCCGCCCCTTCCCCTCTTCGTTCTATAATACAGGGATGGTGGATTTAGTCTCAACAGAAATGGGACCGACGCGTAGTGCTGGAGGTGGTGGTGGTGGCGGCGCTTGGATGGCGGTTTGGGCAACAACAGCAGCCACGGAGGGGGTGTATGCTTCGCTGTTTGTTTCACTGCCAGAATTGTTTGGAGATGAGCTCCACTTTGCATTTTCTGCTTTTTTAGGCAGCAACAACAGCCGGAGACGAGCTGATTCACAATCATTGGCGAGAAAGGAAGATGCGCTATAGGATGCAGAGACGAGCTGTGTGTTTCACTGCCGGAACTGTTTGGAGACGACCTCCGCTACTCCGTCTTTGCATTTTCTGTTTTTTTATTAAATATCTTGCTTCCAAAACTGCTTCTGTGTTCGTTCAAGTGCAGTAGGTTCAGCGTGAGTAACTGAAGATTTTTGTATATATGGAAGGTGGTGGATTCAAATTGTTATATCTGAATTGTTGGGGCTGCCGAGATGGGCAGTAGATTGTCATAGCAGATTGTCTCCTTTTCTCTGTTTTATTTTGAAATTTTGAAGAAAAATAAAGGGTAAAATAGTCTTTTTATATTTTGTTAACGGACACTACCAATAAAGGATGTATTAGTCAATTGTCAGAAACAGTAAAGGTGGTGTTAGTCAATTTTTAAACAATAAGGATATACTTGGTCAATTAACTAAACCATAAGGATAGTTTAAAAAATTTACCCATATATTAGTCACATGATATCACATGTAATGGAAAGTTAACAGATGCTAAAGGTAAAAGTAGAGTTAGTCAATTGTTAGAAGCAGTAAGGGTAGCGTTAGTCAATTTTCAAACAGTAAGAGTACGCTTAGTCAATTAGTTAAACCATAAGGGTAGTTTAAGAAATTTGCCCATTTTTTGATGAAAAAAGTATTTCATTAGAACAAAAAGAAACCACGATAGTCTTTGACAATAGCAACATATAACCATAAAGGAACAGAAAAACATGATTTAAAACTAGACTCGATAACCATAAAGGAAGAGAAAAACATGATTTAAAACTAGACTCTATAACCATAAAGGAATAGAAAAACAAGATTTAAAACTAGACTTCAGACCACATTTTGATGCAATATGCACTTCATTTGTTTTCCTCGAACACCACTAAAAAGTAAAATTTCTTCTCAAAGCAACCTCCTTGATGTCACGACAGCAAAACCAAACGTCTGAGAGGAACTTTAGGCCATGGCTCTGAGTTGAGAACCAATTTCAAGATGATTAAAAAATCCTAGATTTTCGAGAATACATGGAGGAGCAACAAAGAAGAAGGCAAGCTAATTGAGCTCCTCCATCCTTTGGCCATGGAAGCCTTATTGGAGAAAGTGGTAGAAACTGGGAAGTGGGTAGCTATTCAGGAACTGGGAGTCATAATGTAGAAAGGGCGGCAAATGAGATGGCAACGTCTCACATGAAGGAAAGGGAGATCAATCATATGGATGGCCGAACCATGCAGGGTGGTTGGGCGAAATTTCAAAAAGAAAATTTCTTTCTCCCTTCCGGGAATCGTATTCCCTATTTTAGAAAAATTGCATTTTTCAAGGTTCATTCTTGAAACAAACTGGACCAGATCTGTAACCAAAAGAAATGGAGGGATATACCTGATACGGAATCCACAAATGTAGCTCCCAACGTAGGTGTTCACGCCCAAAGAGGTCACCAAATCCTGCCTCCACTGAAAATGATACAGCTTAGGATGAAGTAGGATCAACAAAGCAATTCTTCAAGAAGAATTGCAATCTTTCAGCTAGGATCATGTAGGGGATGTGAGCACAACTTCATATTTGATTTTTCTAGCAAAAATCAGAATCAAGAACAATTCTTGATCAGTCCAAGACTATGGAGATCGAACTGGGTAGGGCGGCAAGAACTGGATGCAGTAAAAGTGTTTAATAGAAGGATTTTGTCCTCTATTTATAACCTCTCCGGATCAGTTTTCTAATCCTATCTGGAAAGGATTCCTTGATCCAAATCTTTATATGAATCTGAACTCTTAAGTGGATAAGACATATCTTATCCTCTTACTGATCCGGAACCAGATCTAATCTCAAATTCGCCCATTAAGATATTAGGCTCACTTCCCTTTTAATTTGCTGGCTAATTTGTCTCTCTTTATATGGCATGGGACCCAGACATTGATCTCTACAAAAGCCATATGGGTTCAACCTAACCTCTATTATAAGGTCTGGCCAAATTCACTACTGGACCCAATGAACCCATGAGCCCATCGGTATGGGCTCTTAGCAGGCCCAACATTTACACTAAATGGTCCCTGGGTCCAGTCACCTTATGAAGGCCCAAGGACTATGGACTTAAGTGAGATTAGCCCATCAGGTAAAAACCCTAAATGGTCTTACAATTAACCTCTCAGCCCATAATGATCAAACACTGCCCGACAAGAGAGGACCTCTCCCTCAGCTGCAAGGTACAGTGTCGCACTCTCTACGCAGGATGGATTCGGGGAATTAAAACCTTTGCAAACCTTTTTCATAAAATATAATATATATATATATATTTTGCAAAACAAATCTCAAACGCGTTTGAAATCCACTTCCGACAGTTTAGATTTCCATCAGAGAGTGTAGTCCCCGATCAATCACTTTGTCCAACAAAGGGGCTGATTCTGTCACTATGATCACCCACTCAGATGAATTCTTAGACTGCCCCAATATACCCAGGTTTTGACCCCCACTAAGGATCTCACTGATTGGTATATCAAAGACAGCTCAATCCAACACCTAGTGCAATACCATAATCGAGTCTAGGGTTAGGTGTAACTTTCCAGTTTTGCCCATATATATCCAAGGTCCAGGGCATAACTAGAAAATGGTCCAGTTCAGAGTTTCAAACAAACCCACACTATATGTGCTTCGGGTCTCACCCTGGTAGTTGAGACAAGCCACCCAACCGTTTTGGCAACACATTAGTGTCAACCTTGGTAGGATAAACATCCCCAGGTCCATCCAACGACTGTAAAGATCTAAGCTAACACGAGTCCCTTAAATATCCAGGTTAAGGGACTATTATTCATTTATAATAAATGTCAAAAGTACATCAATCTGATTGGAGCTAAGGGCATACACTGTCTAACATCACAGTGGGGCAAGTCAATAGGGGTGGTCGGTTCAGTACCGGTTTTTTGAAAATTGGTAACCGGAACCAAACCGAAACCAATCGGTTAACCGATTGACCGGTTCGATTAACCATCGGTTCAGTTCGTTGGTTTTTCTGTTTTTTAATTTTTACAATATATTATAAAAATATTTATAAATATATATATATAAAATATTATATTTTAAATAATAAATAATATATAATATATTATAAATATATAATTATATATAATGCACGTTTATTAATTTATAATATATATAGAAAATATATAGAAATATATGTATACCGTTTGATTTGGCACCTTTGGTTTTTTAAAAATCCCAAACCAACCGATTTTTTAATTTAGATTCAATCGGTTTGGTTTTTAGGTTTTTTTTGCTCACCCCTACAAGTCATATCAGTTTCAAGTCGCGGGTAACTAAATCTAGGGTTGATCATGATAATTTGCTAAGTAAGGCTTACCATATTCTAGATTTGGTAAGTAGACTTTTCATCGAAATTCAACCTTTGGTTTTGGGGATGGGTCCTCCATTGAACCAACTAGGCTTGATGATGGGTCATGTTTTATCGGATTCGAATCTGGGCTTGGGTATCCATGGTTCAAAAAGGGCTAGGAGTGAAGTTAAAGAAGAGTTAAGCTCTTCAATTCAAATCTTATGTAGTCAAAGGCATTCTCAGTCGGGGGGACTTGGGGTTCAGGGGATTTATGGGAAGGTTGCTATGATTGAAGAGGAAATGGTCGAGAAATGTTTTGTAGCCTCATCAATTAGTTAGGGAATCAGAATTTGGGAGTCAAGTCACAAAGCTCAATCTCAACACCATCAAGCTTGCCGAGGTTCGATAGGTGACCAAGAGCAAGATCATTTGAATCTTTCTAAGTTTTTTAATTATGCATGTAATAAAGACTCTTTGTATATATTTTCTTGGAATTGTCGAGGTGTTGCTAGCTCTCAAAACATCCACAATTTTGTTAAACAGAAATCTCTTAACTTTATTTTCTTGTCTTAAACTAAGGGCCCGTTTGGTTTACAAGAATAGAGGTTTGGAATCGGAATCAGAATGGGCATTCCCCCATTTGAGGAAATGGCCATTCCCTGCCTGTCCCTTGGGAATGAAATCCCATTCCTGCTGATTTTAATTCACATTTCCATTTCTGTTTGAACCAAATAGGCTATGGGAATGGACCATTTCGATTCCGATTCCAGAGGATTTTGATTCTGATTCCGATTCTGACTATGAACCAAACGACCAAAGATCCCTAATGACAAGGTCTATTCAGTACCCGTAGACTAAAGTATCCTAATTGTTATGTGGTTTCGGTTTAGGGTTTGTCATGGGGAGGGGGCGGGTTAGCTATCTTTTGGAAAGATAATATAAATGTTAAAGTTCTATGTGCTTCTAGTCATTTTATTCTAGTTTGTGTTAAATCATTTCCTACCTTGTTTTTTATATGCTGAACCAAATAAGAGACTCAAGCTTCAATTCTGGGAAAACTTGTTTTATGAAATTTCACATTTTATTCAATTTGAGGATGCATTTATTTGCATAAGTGATTATGCTGATGCCATGATTGAGGAAGTGGAAATTGAATAGGGCATTTATAGTCTTAGAAACTGTTTGGGTTATGGTTGAGCTGGCTCTGGACTTCACGTGGTGCCTACGTGGCTGCCTTATCTCTTTGGCCATGTCATCATCGCGTCACCTCCGTAGCCCTGCTTATCTCCTCGGCCACGTCAGCACCGCGTCACCTCTATGTCCCTACCTTTTCCTTCCAACCATGTCGACACCACATCATGTGGATAAGTGTGACCAAGACAGGAGAGCAAATGGGGACAACTTGTTAGACAATGTATGCCCTTAGCTCCAATCAGATTGATGTACATTATGACATTTATTGTAAATGAATAAAGTACATATTTGATTCATGTTATTGTGGTGTGTTTCTGTGTAATACCCTTAAACTTGACACATAATGAGACTCGTGTTAGTTTAGAATGTTCACAGCCGTTGGATAAGTCCGGGGAGATTTATCCTGCTAAGGCTGACACTGATGTGCCGCCAAATGTTGGAGTGGCCTGTCTCAGCTGCCAGGGTGAGACCCGAGGTACATGTAGTGTAGGTTTACTTGAAACCCTGAACCAGACCAGATTTTCAATATTGTCTTGGACCTTGGTGATTAGTGGGCAAAACTAGAAAGTTACACATGGCCCCTAAACTCGATTATTATACTACACTATGTGTCGGATTGGGTTGTCTTTGATATGCCAATCAGTGAGATCCTTAGCGGGGGTCAAAACCTAGGATGTTGGGACAGTCCGAGAATTCATCTGAGTGGGTGATAATAGTGATAGGATCAACCCCTTTGTCGGACAAAGGTAATGATCGGGGATGCACTCTCTCTGATGGAAACCAAGACTGCCGGCAGCCGATTTCAATAGTTGAAATTTGTTTTGCAAAATATATTTTATATACGAATATAAATATATATTATGGTTTCAAATTATTTGCAAAAGGTTTTAATTCTCGGGATCCATGTGAGTAGAGAGTGCAGCACTGTTCCTTACAGCTGAGGGAGAGGTCCTCTCTTGTCGGGCAGTGTATGATCATTATGGGTTGAGAGGTTAAGTGTAAGACCATTGAGGGTAATACCTGATGGGCTAATCTTGCATCTACCCACAGTCCCTGGGTTTTTATAAGGTGGCTTGACCCAGGGACCACTTAGTGTAAGTGTTGGGCCCATTAAGAGTCCATGTGATGGGCTTCAAGGGGTTCACTGTCTTTTTAGTGAATTCGGCCAGGCCTTGTAACAGAAGTTGGGCTGAACCCATGTGGTTGATGTGTAGATCAATATTTGGGTCTCACGCCATACAAAGAAGCCCAACTGGGCAGCAGGTTGGAAGCAGTTTGAGCACTTAGACTTATTGGGCCTAAATCCCATTTCGAACGGGCCTAGTTTGACTAGTTAAATAAGGGGGCAGATCTGGGATTAAATCAGCAGATAGGATAGGGTCTTACCCTATCCACTAAGAGAGTCTAGATCTAAATTCAGATCTAGAAACCTCCTAATGAGATTAGGAGAGAGTTGATCTAATATGCAAATAAGATAAGGGCTTATCCTTATCTCTTAAAGAGAACTCCTTATCCAAATACAGATTTGGATTAGGAAACTCCTAATGAGATTAGGATCTCTCTTTAAGCCTATAAAAGGCGGGGGCGAACCATTCAGTTCATCCTCAGCATCCCAAGCTACTCAGAGATTAGATATCAGAGCACCCAGAAAGAAGACAGCAACAGTGTGATTGCGCCATCTTCTCCCTACGTTTCTTCCAGTTGCCGCCATACTAACAGTTCGATCTCCTTCCTTTGTTGGAGCGATGAAGAGGTGTCTTGATATCAGTCTTTGGAGAAAGGTTGATCAGAAGTCATGTTCACTACCTCCATCGAATTCTTGTTGAAGAATTCGGTTCGTTGGACAGACCCTATTGATTTTGCTCCACCATTCACTGTGTCATCTTCAGTGGGAGCAGTCTTTGGAGTCTTTCTTTGGTCGTGAACACCATCGTTGGGATATATTGCATCTTCGTATCAGGTATATCCCTCTCCTACTATCTTGGTTCAGATCTGGTTCGGTTCTTGGTTCAAGATTGATCCTTGAAAATTGCAGTTTTTCTAAAACAGGGAATGTGATTCCCACATGGAAGAGAGAGAAATTTTTAAATTTTGCCCTACCTTCCTATAGGGTTCGGCCATCCATATGATGGATCTCTCATCCCTTCAGTGGTATCAGAGCCATGGTTCAAATCTTGAACCAAATTAAATCAGATATGAACCTGCGCAAATGGGCAGAAGGCATTCTACCCGATTTGCGCAGATTAGGGTTTTTCTGGGAAATCGGTTCCTAGTTAAAGGGCGAATGATCTGAAATTAATTTTTATAAATTTGGATTATATTTAGAACTGTTCTTTATTATTTTCTTGATTTTTGGGTTGTTCGTACAACTAGAGATCAAAATCTTGATTGGCATAGTGAACCTACGATTTGCAGTTTTTCTTTTTACATTCTGGTCTGTAAATAATTTTTTTTCTAAACTGAATGTATAGGATTCAATCAGATGTAATATTAATAGAAGTTAGGTTTTCTATTTATTTTATTTTCTAGGTCGAAGATGGCGGCGCAGAAGGAGATTTCATAGATATCAAGATCGCTATCTGCGATTTAAAGTTTGTGAAACTGCAAACTGGGTTCTGACATTTGTTTTGCAGGAGGGAGGTGTGCGAACAACCCTATGACTGATTCTTGCTTGTTCTTTAATCAATAAATTAATTTCAGATCATTTCTTGAATTAAATCTTTAATTAAAAATCAAACCCTAGACCCATTTGAACCAGGTTGGTCCAAACTGGTTGGACCGAACCTGTGGTTCGATGGAGGCTGATTGTCAGCCCTAATTTCCCACTTTTGGGTCAAGGGATTGATGGTTAATTAAGAGACTTAATTCGGCCCACACCTGTAAGGCTCAGTTTTAAAGTGTTAAAACTGCAAATGCCCACTAGTTGCAGGAAAGCTATATGGGTCGAACTGCTAACTGCTATTCAACCCATATACCTACATAGTATCAATTGGTAATATTATGGATTAAAATGGGCTTTAATAATGGGCTTTACAGATATTAATTGATTGGATCAATTCTATCCCTGCATGTGATGTATGGATGTGTGATGTTCTACGTTCATGGGCCATATGTACTTGGTCCATGCAGATACGATAGTGGCTCTTGCGCACACCATGGCTGAATGCACATCATTGCCATGGTGTCCCTAAAGATCATTGGATGATCTCCCTCGATGGTGGGCCCCACACCCCTGAAAAGGATACGTGCAGAACCCTAGCCGTTTAGGGCCCACCAGAAATCTTGCTTTATGAAAGTCTGTTGGAGCCACTTTGGTTTGACCTAAACTAAACTAGGGTGTAACCTTTGTTCCCTCCTAAAATATGAGTGCATGTGATAAGGAGATTCATATGATGAACTCTCTAAAGGCCTTCCATCATTAGCATGAAGATGGATCATTCAATAATGAGGAAACACACCAGAAAATGGGTTATCCATTTGCTGCTGGATCTGTTGAAGTGTTTCATAAGATGATAGGGGCGTCATAAACCGATGTGGGAGGGGCTTCACCAGAAAATGGGAACTCTCTCACGGTACCTTGGCGTTCACAAATATGATGGGTGAGCACTCACTAGACAGAAAGGTTTAACCTAAAATGGCTATGAACCTTGTCTGACAGAGGCCAAAGGGAAAGCTCTTATGATTAGTGGATATGATCCGTCACAAAAAGGTGGTGGGGTTATGCAGCTGAACAGTTGGCTCCATGCACCCTATGTGGTTTCCCACATTTCCAGAGACAATTCGCAGTCTCCGTCACTGAGATGGGAGGGAAATATTAGAGATGAATAAATGGGAACAGAACATAGATTAAAAGTCATATCTATGTAGATAACATGAATCAATTTAGGTTGTGGACTGATGTTTGCTCTTTTATCAAAAAATGGCAAACGGACAATTTGCAAAGCTTCTTGACGACAACAAGCTTAAGGGCCCAAACTATGCCGACTGGTACCGTAACCTAATGCTGGTCTTGACCTCTGAAAAACTGGACAAGGTGGCCAAGAATCCTACCCTGGAACGTCTGGGAAATAGGGATTCTGAGGCACGGAGAAGGGACTATCAGGAATGGGAGGAGAAAAATTGTCTCGCCCGGTGTTACATCATTGCCTCACTGGACAATCCGATATAGAGGCAATTTGATCAGATTGAACTTGCCAATGACATATTGGATAGTCTAAAGACAATGTATGAAGAGCAAAACCGTTCTACTTGACAGAAGGTCTTGAAGCAGTTCATGACCGCACAGATGTCCAAGGGGCAATAAGTTCATGACCATTGTCTTCAGATGATGGGTTACATCAATGAGCTTGAGGCTCTTGGATCCGGGCTGGATCATATGACCCAGATAGACGCCATTCTCAACTCTTTGCCTCCGTCCTTCAATCCGTTCATCATGAATTATAAAATGAACAAGTTGAATGTCAGTGTTCAGGAACTCAACAATATGTTGTAGAGGACCAAAAAATTGATAAAGAAGGATGAGCCCCTAGCCATGCTTGTTGAAGCTGGCAAGAAGGGCAAGAAGAGGAGGGCAAAGAGAAAGCCCCAGAAGAAGGCCACCAAACCCAAGAAACAGAGGAAAGACAAGGCATCGGATGCCTGTCATTTTTGCCATCAGGCGGCCACTTGAAAAGGAACTGTCCTCAATACCTAGAATCCAAGAAAGGTAATTTCGAATTCTGTGTCATAGAAACCAATTTGTTGGTAGCTTCTGCGTCCTAGTGTATTGACTCCGGGACTTCAACTCATGCGTGTAACTCACTGCAGGGGTTCAAAGTAAGCAGAAGGCTGAGTGAAGGAGAAGTAATGCTTTACTTGGGGACTTCTGCAAGTGTTGTAGCTACGGCCATAGGAACCGTAGAATTAATTTTTAGAGAATGATCCATTGTACTTAAAGATTGTCTTTTTGTACAGAATTTAAGAAGAAATTTGATTTCTGTCTCAAAACTGTATGCGTATATTCTCTTTTTTAGTAATACGATTACTATCAAAAGAAACAACAAATTCATCGCATACGGGGAACTGGAGAACGGTCTCTATTTTCTACATCCTTCTCTAGAAACTAACATAGCCGAAACTACATCGGCTGATATCCCCAAGAAAAGAATATGTGATACAGTTAATCCCACGTGTCTGTGGCATTACCAACTTGGCCATATCAGTATTGATCGTATCACAAGGTTGGTAAAGGATGGTCCTTTGGATTTTCTAACTGTAGAAGATCTTCTCACTTGTGAGCCTTGCCTTCAGGGTAAGATGACGAAACAACCATTTAACGGTAAGCCTGAAAGATGTACAGGCATGCTTGACCTTATACATAGTGATATATGTGGTCCCCTGAGTGTTAGGACTCATAACCAGCACGTGTATTTCATTACATTTACCGATAATTATTCTTGGTATGGTTACATGTACCTAATGAGACACAAATCCAAATTCTTTGAAAAGTTCAAAAAGTTCAGACAAGAGGTCGAGAAACAGTTAGGGAGAGAAATTAAGACCCTTCGATCGGATCAAGGTGGCGAGTATCTCTCTGACGAATTCAGGGACTACTTGAAGGTCAACGGGATAGTATCACACTTGGCTCCTCCTGCTACACCACAGCTTAACAGTGTTTCAGAGAGGAGGAATAGGATCTTATTGGATATGGTCCGGTCACTTCTCGTACACTCAGAGTTACCCACATCCTTTTGGGGTTACGCGAATCAGGTTCCAACCAAATTGGTTCCGAACACTTCATATGAACTTTGGACCGGAAAGAAACCAAGTGTCAGACACTTGAAGATTTGGGGTTGTCTTACGCACGTTAAAAGAACGAGTATGGACAAATTGGAATCCAAGACCGGCCGTTGCCTATTTGTAGGCTACCCCAAGGGCTCTGTGGGTTACCTATTCTATGACCCAAGTGAGCAGAAGGTGTTCTACAGTCAAAAATGCATAGTTCTTGGAAAATGATTATATCCTGAACAACCATCGTCAGGAAATAGTTCTTGATGAAGAGAGCTCAGGAGTAATGGGAGGTGTCCCACAGGTTCCAGGTATTGACCAACCTAGAAGATCTACCCGGGTATCCAGGCCACCAGTCCGTTTTGGCTATGACCAGGATAGTTACCTGGTGGAAGCTATGACTAGTGAGGAGGATCCCATGACTTATGCGGAAGCTATGTTGGACATAGATTCTCTGAAGTGGGTAGATGCCATGAGAGCTGAGATGGACTCAAAAGAGACCAATGGAGTCTGGACTCTAGTAGATCTGCCCCCCGGTTTAAAAATAATTGGTTGCAAATGGATCTATAAGAGGAAAAAGGGCCCCGATGGTAAGGTTGAGACCTACAAAGCTCGTTTGGTGGCAAAAGGGTATACTCAGAAAGAGGGCATCGATTATGAGGAAACCTTTTCGCCCATGGCCATGCTTAAATCCATTCGAATCCTGCTAGCTGTAGCAGCATAACATGACTACGAGATTTGGCAAATGGATGTCAAAACTGCATTCCTGAATGGAGATCTTACTAAAGATATCTATATGCAGCAACCGCAAGGTTTCATAGCTGCAGGTCAGGAGCACATGGTATATAAATTAAATAGATCCATATATGGACTTAAGCAAGTTAGTAGGAGTTGGAACATCCGGTTTGACTCTACTGTCAAAAAGTTTGACTTTGAGCAGAATCCGGATGAGCCCTGTGTTTACAGGAAGTCTAGTGGGGATAATTTTACGTTCTTGGTTTTGTATGTAGACGACATTCTACTCATTAGGAATGATGTACGAATGTTAACTACGGTGAAAGTATGGCTTTCATAGCAATTCTTCATGAAAGATCTTGGAGAAGTTTCCTATATACTAGGTCTTCGACTCTATAGAGATAGATCAAAGTGGATAATAGAATTATCTCAATCTGCTTACATTGACAAAATTATCAAGAGATACAGCATGGAGAACTCCAAGAAAGGAAATGTTCCTTTCAGGCACGGAGTCACTCTCTCAAAGGGGATGTCTCCCAAGACTCCCGAAGAGATTAAGGGCATGAAGGATGTTCCCTATTCCTCAGCCGTAGGGAGCATCATGTATGCCAAGCTGTGCACTCGTCCTGACATTGCTCAGGTAGTGAGTGTGGTAAGTAGATTCCAAGCCAACCCAGGGTAGGAGCATTGGACTGCTGTGGAAAACATACTTAAGTACCTCCGAAGGACAAAAGAGTTTTGTCTGGTATTTGATGGTAGCTCACTACAGATCCATAGGGGTATACTGATACCAATTTCCAGTCGGATCCAGATGATAGAAAGTCTACATATGGGTATGTTTTCACGATAGGATCGTGTGTTGTTTGCTGGAAAAACAGCAAATAGGGGTCCACAGCAAACTCCACAACCGAAGCCGAATACATAGCCGCAAGTGAAGCTGCCAAGGAAGCCGTGTGGATGAAAAAGTTTATTCACGACTTGGGAGTAGTTCCGTCCAGCACATCACCCATCCCGTTGTTGTGTGACAACAATGAAGCCATCGCTCAGGCTAAGGAGCCACGAGCCCATTCGAAGTCCAAGCACATCGAGAGGAAGTACCACGTACTGCAGGAGATTGTTAGTAGAGGGGACGTCTTGATTTAGAAAGTAGCGTCAGCGGAGAATGTAGCAGACCAATTGACTAAGCCACTCACACATAAAGTGTTTGAGAAACACGTGGAAAGTCTGGGACTCCGGCTTATACCAGATTGGACCTAAGTGCAGGTGGGAGCTGTTAGACAGTGTACGCCCTTAGCTCTAATCAGATTGATGTACATTATGACATTTATTGTAAATGAATAAAGTACATTTATTCATCTATGTGGTTTCCCACATTTCCAGAGACAATTCGTAGTCTCCGTCTCTGAGATGAGAGAGAAATCTCAGAGATGAATAAATGGGAATGGAACATATATTAAAAGCCATATCTATGTAGATAGCATGAATCAAATTAGGTTGTGGACTGATGTTTGTTCTTTTATCAGAAAATGGCAAACGGACAATTTGCAAAGTTTCTTGACGACAACAAGCTTAAGGGCCTAAACTATGCCGACTAGTATCGTAACCTAATGCTGGTCTTGACCTCTGAAAAACTAGACAAGGTGGCCAAGAGTCCTACCCCGGAACGTCCGGGAGATAGGGCTTCTGAGGCACGGAAAAGGGACTATCAGGAATGGGAGGAGAAAAACTCCCTTGCCTAGTGTTACATCATTGCCTCACTGGACAATCCGATACAGAGGCAGTTTGATTCGATCGAACTTGCCAAGGACATATTGGAAAGTCTAAAGACAATGTACGAAGAGCAGAATCGTTATACTCGATAGAAGGTCTTGAAGCAGTTCATGACCGCACAGATGTCCAAGGGGGAGCAAGTTCATGACCATTGTCTTTGGATGATGGGTTACATCAATGAGCTTGAGGCTCTTGGATCTGGGCTGGATCATACGACCTAGATAGACGCCATTCTCAACTCTTTGCCTCCGTCCTTCACAACTCCATTGGGGATTAGTTCTTATCCTGTAGATCTTGGTGGTTAACCTCACCCTGACAACCCTAGAAGCGTCATACGACCAGGACAGGGATCCTTGGCTATAAAAAGTTACCTCCCGCTCAAGGTAAGGGATTGAACTTTCGACTTCATACCATTACTCTACTTGGGCCAGCACTACTCTCTAACTGCTCGGCCCAACCACCTATTGCTTTCTACTAGCTTGAGCGTCGGAGTATCTACCCGGGGATAACTCCTCGGGCCTCTAACTTGTTTCTTGATTTTAGATCTCATTATGTAACTTCGTCCTTCCACCTCGGCTCCGCCCAGTTGGCAAGGAATATCTAACAGTGACCTTGGTTCTTGCACTACCTAGGATCGAGCAACATCAGATTGGCGTCGTCTGTGGGAACCGCACAAAAAGCCTTCCCAAAACACTTTCTTTATCGCGCAATCAAAAACCGATCAAGATGTCAAGATGCGCTTCTGAATGTTCAACAGGTTGATCCCCATCTCGGGGATCCCATTCTCATCGTAGTCCTCCACGCTACGAAACCCAACAACCCTAGAAAACAATCCACAGTTGACCCTATCTAGTTCCAAGCGAAGCAAGAAAAGGTCAACAAGATCTTGGCTATGATGCAGTCGTTGGGATCCATGGTGCCACCCACTCAAATCATCCCCCCTCTTGCCCCGATGTGTACGAGGGCTGATCCTCGCCCTGAGGACCCCAAAATGTGCCGATTGGACAAAGACAGGGCATGACCTAAGCAAGAAAAACCAGATGTCTCAAGAAGATCAAGCTCGTTTGCCCAGTCCCGTGAATGTGACAACCGCAGTAGGACCCACCAGTCTGCCTGGATTCCAACCAAATAAAGGCTTGACAAACGAGCGCTGCCCCATCCGGTTTCCATTGTCGAGTCCAGTTCAATCAAGGACTACTCAGCATTGCCCAAGAAGGAAAGAGCCCCACCTGTCGCAGTTCTGGACAAAAGTGATGCAGAGATCCGAGAACTCTGACAACGCCTAATTGAGTTGGAGCGCAGCCAAGCCCAAAGAAGTGCGGCCCCTCCAGCGATCCAGCCTATAGGGCTGAACAACTAGCTAGCCAACGAGCCACCCTTTATATAGGACATTGTGGACAAGCTCCCCCAGCAGGATGGCGAGCACCGCAATTTGAAAGGTATGATGGAAATACGAACCCTGGTGACCATAACGCAGCCTTTAAAGCTCAAATGATGCTACACGGCTCATCCGAAGGCTTGATATGTAAAGCTCTTGTGGCGACCCTCAAAGAGGTAGCCCTAACTTAGTCTTCCTCTCTCCCCCCGCACTTCATCTCCTCTTGGGAGAAGCCGGAGAGCCAGTTTTTGGCATAGTTCACAACAAGCCAAAAGCACTGGAATACTTTGACAAGCTTCATGCAAGTGCAGTAGAGGAAAGGGGAATCCCTCATAGACTACCTGGCGAGATTCAACACTGAGGCAGTACAAGTCCGGCACTTGAACCAGTCGATGGCCATCATAGCCATACAGCATGGTCTCCGCCCTTCCCCATTCAACTTCTCCATCTCGAAGAATCCTCCTCCGACCATAGCCGCGTTGATGAGGCATGCCCAAAAGTATATCAACGCGAAAGAAGCACAAGCACTACAAAGGGACGAGGAAGAGGAATGACCCGTGAGGAAAAGACGAGATCCCGAGGAGTGGGAGATAGAGAGGGCAGATCGAGAAAGCAAGCGACAGGACAACTAACCAGAGCGGAGGCCGAGAACACCGCCTCCGACCTTCAGGAACTTCACACCGTTGACTGCACCACGGTCTGAAATCCTGATGCAGATCCATGACAGCAAGTACGTCCAATGGCCCAAGAAGATGAAGACCCAAAACAACAAGAGGAACCGTGACAAGTACTGCGAGTTCCACTGAGACCATGACCACGACACTGATAAATGTCACGACTTTAAGCACCATCTCAAGAACCTGATCAGGCGCGGCTACCTTGCGGGCTTCATCAACATAAAAGATGACAACCCCCTAAGGTGGAGTCGTTATAACTCTGTATTTTGATGCCTTAAGGGCATCATTTTAGGGGTATTTTAGACCTTAGACTGACTAATCTATACCCTTTTCTGGTTAAATTCAATGTTGTGACCTTTGAGGGTCCCTGTGCAAATTATGGGTGAAAACTGGAAAATTTACAATGTTTTCTACAGATTTTGGGAAGCTGGTGAGAATTCCAACTGAGAGAGGGGGTGTTTCTGTGAAAAATTGAGCACAGGAGGGCGCCACCTATCTGCTAAACCGAGAAAGGTGCCCCTCCTACTATATTAGCATACTCCCCCCTCCTTAGCAAACCCTAGGGCGCCTCCCCGCTCATTCTTTTCACCTCTAACGAACCCTAGCCACCCCTAACTGCTAAATCTTCACCTTCCACTCCTCCCTAACATCTAATCTCAACCATCCAAGCCTAGCAACCTCTCATACCCTTAGATCTTCACCTTGCAATCTCCACCCTCCATTCTAGGGTGCCATCTCTTTAGCATTCTAACCCTAAGGCGCCACCTAACTCCTAATCTCCACCATTCAAACCTATGAGCTTAAATCCCACCCCTTCATACTTATAGGCGCCCTCTCCTTTTCACTCAAGCCGTAGGATCCCTCTAGTTTAATCTTAACCCTCCATTCGTAAACCCTAGGGGTGCCCATTTTCTGCATAAACCCATTAGCCACCCCTCTCTTTCTCTCTAATCCCAGTTTTGTCCACCCTTCTCTATAAAAAGGTCCCCAAGGGCCCTAGAGAAGGGGTTGGTCAAGTCACCCAGTTCACAAGGCTAAGGTTTCTTGAGGAGTTCAAGGGTTATAGAAGGGAAGGACGCCTAGATCTTGTCAGGAGGGGTTCCTGCAAGCAGTCTAGCCAATCTGTAACTACCGCCACTAGATTTGATCAGCTATCCCTTTTGTTTTCTTTATTTTCTTTTATGTTATTTTTATTCTAGCAATCTTTTAGATTTAACTTCTATTTGTTTATGTGTTTTACAGATCTGAATTCGTTCGGTTCAAGGCTAAGGTGTCTCGAGGGGTTTGAGGGCTGAACGAAGGGAGAAAGTGTGCATTTCGTCTTCCTAGACAGCTACCGCCACTGGATCCGAATTTTGGATCATTTTTATTTATTTATTTTTGTTGATTTCAGTGTTCTTTAATTTCTAAATTTTAATTATTGCCTTGTTCAATTCAGAACAATTAATTTCAGCATTAATAAATTTTATGTTCTTATTTTCTGTAAATCCCATATCTATTTTCCTTTTATTTTTCTGAAACGAAAATAATAATTTTTATTCTTGCTTCCCTGTGTGTTTGACCCCTTCCTCACCACGTACTTTGTTGTTTAAGGTTACATGAGGATTGGAAAAATTTACAAATCTCTAAACTGGTGCCACAGGTGTTTGACGACGCATTTCGGGCGCACCAAGCCTTACCCCAGGCCCCCACGCCGAGCTCCCCCAGCTGGAGTCATTGTAGTGATCTCAAGAGGAATGGCTTCTAGAGGGGAGAGCAGCTCAGGCTGAAAGAGATATGCACGGCTACTGGAGATTGATAACAAGGAACATAAGAAAAGACGAGGATTCAATCACATTCACCGAAGATAACCTCAGGGGGATCCAAACCCTACATGACAATGCCTTGGTGACCACGGCTGAGATAGTGAACTACGAAGTGCAGCACATCCTAGTAGACACAGGGAGTTCAGCTGACATCTTATTTGAAGAGGCTTTTGATCAGCTCGACATTGATAGAGATCATCCCATGTCGGTCAACACTCTCATGATGGGCTTCTTCGGGGAGTCACTCATGCCAACCAGAAGGATCACGCTGCCCCTGTTAATCGGAGATGGTGAGATCACTTCTACAGCCATGGTAGACTTTACCGTCGTCTGATGCCTTTCTTCTTATAACGCCATCCTCGGCCGACCGACCTTGAATGATCTACAAACCTCTATGTCTACCTTCCACCTGGCTATGAAATTCCCGACCCCATATGGAGTGGGAGTGGCCCGTGGAGACCAGAGGGTGGCACAACAGTGTTACCTAACATACTGCTGAAGAAAGCAACAAGTCGTAGAGACGTTGACAACAGAAAGCATAGATCTGTGGGATGAGCTGAGGACACAACGCGGCTAACCTATCAAAGACCTCATCCAAGTGCTGCTCTCTGAGGAAGACCTCGAGAAGACAATCCAAGTCAGATCTCTCTTGGGCAATCATCTTATTCAAGGATCATCTTGGCCGCAACGTTGAGGCATACATTGATGACATGCTTGTAAAAGGAAAGAAGGTCAAGCACCACCTAGCTGACCTCAGGGAAGTCTTCGCACCCTTAGGAGGTACAAGATGAAGATGAACCTGACCAAATGTGCTTTCGAGGTCGGCTCCGACAAATTCCTAGGGTTCATGGTCACTCAGTGAGAAATCGAGGCTAATCCAGAAAAGATCCAGGCCATCCTTGACATGTAGTCGCCCCGAACCCACAAAAAAGTGCAGCGCATCACCGGACGAGTAGCCGCCCCTTAGTAGATTCATGTCCAAGTCCGTGGATCGGTGGCTGTCCTTCTTCAAGGCCTTAAAAAAGGTAAAAGACTTCCAGTAGACCGAGGAATGCGAACGGTCCTTCCAGGAGCTTAAGAGGTACCTAACCTCGCCACCTCTCCTTACCAAACTCAGCCCTGGGGACGAGTTGTTGCTCTACCTCTTGGTCAGGGATGAGGTGGTTAGCTTGGTACTGGTCAAAGAACAAGACCGAGTACAAAGGTCAATCTACTACACTATCAAAGTCCTCAACGATGCGAAGACTCGGTACACAAACCTAGAGAAGGTGGCTTTGGCCCTAGTCATCGTGGCAAGAAAACTCATGCCATACATCCAAGCCCACAGCGTCTGCGTGTTTACCGACCAACCTCTCAAGCAAGTGCTGTAGAGGTTGGAAGCATCTGGCCGCCTGATCAAGTGGAGTGTGGAACTAAGTGAGTTTGACATCGAGTACGCCCCTCGGCCCGTCATCAAGGCCCAAGACTTGGCCAACTTTTTGGCAGAGTGCACCTTTAGAGCTCAAGACTCGGCCCTAGCACCATAGATATGGACTCTCCATGTGGACGGTTCACCCAACAAGCAAGGTAGTGGGACCAGCCTCATCCTCTTCGGCCCAAAAGATACGATGCTAGAGTATGCTCTAATGTTTGAGTTCAAAGCCTCCAACAACAAAGCTGAATTTAAGGCTTTGATTACCGAACTTCGACTTGCCCTAGACCTCGGTGCTTAGCACGTCGAAGCCTTCAATGATTCCCAGTTAGTGGTCAGCTAGATCCACAGCCAGTTCAAGACGCGAACTCCAACCATGGCAAACTACTTACAAAAGGTGCAGGAGCTAGTTCAATGGCTCGATCATTTCATTATTCAACATATTCCTCGAGCTAAAAACATCTGAGCTGATGCACTCTCAAAGTTGCCTAGTTCACCGTGGACCGACCTCAACGCAACAGTCCAGATTGACATTCTAGCCCAACCTAGCATTGCTCCTATGGCACTCCTTGTCCTTTGAGTTCAGCAAGGCCCATCCTAGATGGACCCGATAGTGCAGTACCTATAGGACGAGCAGAAGCCAAGAAACTTAAGCATATGTTAGCCCAGTATTGCCTCATCCAGGGAAAACTCTACCGCTGGTCACACAATCTCCCCTACCTAAAGTGTCTCCCCCTTCCAAGGTCGACTACGTCCTTAGGGAGATACATGAAGGAATCTACGGGATCACCCCGATGCCCGAACCCTAGCTCACAAGGCGCTCCGACAAGGTTATTACTAGCCGACCATGAAGCAGGATGCAGCCCAACTTGTTAGAAGTGCGATCGATGTCAGAGGCACTCCAATCTCCATCACCAGCCAGTAGTTCCCCTGAATTTGATCACCAACATGTGGCCCTTCACGCAGTGGGGAATGGACATCCTCAGACCTTTCTCTACCGCGATCGGGCAAAAAAAGTTCCTCCTAGTCGTCGTGGACTACTCAACCAAGTGGGTGGAAGTTGAGGCCCTAGCATGCATTATCGCACACAATACCTGGAACTTCTTTTGGCAAAGTGTTGTCTGTCGCTTCAATATTCCCCAGGTTCTCATCACCGACAACAACACACAGTTCACTGATAAAAAATTTGAAGCGCTCTGCACTAACTTGAAGATCGACTGCTGGGCTACAGCTGTACACCGACCTCAGAGTAATGGATAAACTGAAGTAACCAACTAAACCCTATTGCACGGCTTGAAAATTAGACTTGATCAAGCCAAGGGATGGTAGGTTGAGGAATTGTCTAGCATTCTCTAGGCATACAGGACTACACCGCGGGTGGCTATCGGAGAGACACCCTTCAGCCTAACCTATGAGGCTGAAGCCATGATACCTGTGGAAATAGGCTCATCGACTCTCTAGGCCGAGTTTTACGATGAGCAGAACAATGAAGACCTCCGCGCGGAGCTTGACTTGGTGGAAGAAGCACGTGATCGAGCACACCTCAAGATGGCCGTGTAGCAGCAAAGAATGGCAAAGTACTATGACTCCAAAGTCTGAAGAAGAGAGTTCAAAACCAGCGATCTCGTCCTTCGGAAGGTCATAGTGCCTGCGCCAGGACAAGGAAAGCTCAGACCAAACTAGGAAGGACCCTACAGAGTTACCAAAGTGATTGGACCTAGCACTTATAGGCTAGAAGACCTCAATGACAGGCCCATACAGAGGAGATGGAATACCAGGAACCTCTGGATGTACTACCAATAATTCTCCATCAATAAAGAGTTCATTTGTCCTACAAAGTGGTTGTTCAATGCACATCGCACACACACTGCACGGCACACACCACACACACCATACGCAAACTGTGCAGCACACATTGCACAGCATACCGCGCAATGTATGACATTTAGTTGAACTCTCAATGGCTAGAACTCCCGCTCATTGACTCGATTGACCTATAACGGCCAGAGCCCGCAACGCATAGCCACTGGCTAGCCCGACAACGCATAGCCAACCATCCCAATCGACTTAGCTGATCGACGACCAGAACCCAAAGCAAAGAAGAACACTTCCACCTCCTAAGGCCAGAGGGTGGTCACTAAACTCCGCACACCCCATTGACGAAGTGTCAAATTTGAGCTAGCTGAGGAACGACTAGCCCACGAAGAGCCAAAAGCTCCCGAGACCTATAACTTCGCATCCCGAAAAGATGCGAGCTCAGAGAACACTTTGGCCAAGTAAGCCGAAGACCAAAGATCTCGGCCACTCCTAACCTCAGCCATGGTAAGATCGAGGCCTGCAACTTAAAAAAAAAAAAAGAAGAGAAAAAGGGCAGCACACAAGCTCAGAAACAAAAAGCATACTTTTCCATTGATTCAAAAAAAAGTTTGTACAAGGTTCTCAGCTCGACATACTGAGCCGTTTACATCATAAAAAAAGACAACTTCAATATAGCAGGACAAGATTAGGTCAACAACAATAGCGACTTAGCCCACAACGGGGTGCTCCTCGGTCTCCCCAACCTCCTCGGGCACTTCGATGGTCGTGGCATCGCCCTTGGTAGGTGTCTCAGGATCATGCGGACTCAAACCCTACATGACCTCAACCGCACCAAGAAGTCGACGCAAGACCCTATCTCAACAAAGATAGAACCTAGTCTCCCAAGAGGCCAAAGCAAAATCATCCATCTTGTGCTGATACTCATGGGAGGCCTTGAACCGAGCAACTGCCTCCTCCTCGACCTGGGACACCCGCTCATTGGCCTCTTTCCTCAACGCTTCCCGCTTGGCCTTCAGACTGGTGACGCAATCCTTCAACTTGTGGACCGTATCAGACTGCTCCTCAATATCGTGCCTCAGCTCGGCCACCTCGGCCTCCAACGCAGCCAGCTGGTCATTCGCGGCTTCGAGCTCGGTCACCCGATCCTTTGACCGTTCCACTTTGACTTGCCTGGCCTCATAGAGATGCCTCACCAACTGAAGGCGATCAACAACAACAATCACCATACAAGCATTCTACAGGAGAAAACAAGTATCAGTAAGAGTAATCGACACAAGCAAGAAGACTCACCCCGTAGCTGCTTGAAACACGAGCGTGCTCTCCAGGGCACCGCTTGTGGTATCGAGCAGTTCACACCACATGGCCGTCGTCAATAGACCATGAAGGAGCTGCTCAGGCACACTCTTCCTCCTCAGACCATCCCTAACTCGGACGTTCCACCGCGGCATATAGATCACGAAGTCATCGCACTCCGGCACATTATCTCGTGGAGGGGGAGAGCGAAGGGCAGTAGTACCCTCCTCGGGATCGACCACCATGACCTCTTCGACGGGTGACCTCGCCCTCTTCTGTGGTCGAGGAGTGCACTCTGCGAACATTGACTACACCCCCGTAGAATGGGGCTGGTTCCCTTGAGCCCCTCGAGACCGCTCTCTGTTAGCCACGACCCTCATGCGATGGTTGATCTCCTCGTGACTTGCCATTTCGACACCTATGCAAGCCAAAGGATGAATTAGTACAAGTCATACAACTCGGAAAGGAAGACAGTGGAAAATAGGCATGGCAAACAGACCGACCTCCCCGCTCATCAACTCGGCCCTAATCAATTTTGAGAAGGATGTCTAAGGCATCACATCGACCTCCTCAATCATCCCTATGGCCACCTTTTCTTCCTTGGTGAGCTAGTCCAGCTCAAGATGCTTCACCTTGGTCATTGACTCCTGGAGCTCGGCCAGCAGAGGTGAGCCTCAAGGATAACGCATGAAGAAGAATCTCTCCTTCTAGTGCTTCATTGAAGACAGGGTCCCAACCAACACCTTGATGCATTGCCTGGCTTAGTAGTAATACCGCTGTTGGTGATGCTTCAGTTGAAGGAAATAGGTGATCATCCTCAGGGTGAGCTCGACATTGTGGCTGAAACAGTATGACATGAGACTGATAAAAAATCTAAACGAGTTAGGCATCAGCTGCACAGGTAGTACCCGGTACCACCTAAACACCTCGACAAGCCCTTCGTGTAGCGGAAACCTTAGCCCGGTCATCAGGCTGTGCTCATACACATAGAGCTCCCCCGACCAAGCATCTGTGGACCCCCTCCCAGGCATGGGACATCTAGTTTCAAACTCACTGGGAATGCAGTACAAATCCTAGATCTGGGCCACGTCTTTGGATGTCAAACAGCACGACGTGGTCACGAACTGATGACCCACAAGTAGAGGAAGATTGACCACCCTAGTCGATGGCCCTGCCTCTACCTCCTCGGCTTCGACAAAACGCTCAAAGTGGAACCCCCAATGTCCTCGGCGTCGGCCTCTGGCCACCAGCCTTAGGAACATCGAGCGTGGCAGCCTCGGTGAAAGACCTCGGCTCGGACTCAAAACTGGAAAGTGAACCGGAAGTAGAGGAAGCCAAAGAAGACGAAGAAGAATGGGAAAACTCAATGGACAAGGAAGACATCTTACCGAACTCTGAGAATTAAGACTGTGGAACCGAAGAAATCACTAAACAGTTAATGATTACTCCGCATTGAGCTCTCCAAGCCCCTTCCTTCGCAAATGACAAAGGAGAAATGTTCTTCTCATCTATTTATAGGACCCCCAATAGTCCAAATCAAAGCAAGATTGATGGCGAAGAACAAGCGTTGCTCTAACAAGCCCAGGATGGCCAACCGACGCCTTCACCCTTCGCACGTGCAGGACCTCGAGAAGCAAAGTGACGCTTCTGACAACACGTTTCGGAGACGGTGCAATCATCGATCTAGCCAGTTTAGCCCAGAAAGCCCATCCAACCCAAGCCATGCGACCCCAACAACGCGGTCAACCAAAATCAACTTCAAGTTCCTTAGCTGTGGACCGAAGTACTCTTCCGTGCTACACCTTAAACGAGCACTTCACTCCTCGATTTCAGAACCGTGGGAGTGGTGTTTGGGTTATGGTTGAGTTGGCTCTGAATGCCACATGGCTGCCTTATCTCTTCGGCCACATCAGCACCGCGTCACCTCCATGGCCCAACTTATCTCCTTGGCCATGGCCACGTTAGCACCACGTCACTTCCATGGTCCTACCTTATCCTTTCAGCCACGTCGACCCCATGTCATGTGGGTAAGCGCAACAAAGACACGAGAGTGGACGGGGACAACTCCGCTGGGGATTAGTTCTTATCTCGAAGACCTTGACGGTTAACCTCACCCCGAAAATCCTGGAAGCCTCATTCGACCAGGACGCAGATCCTTGGCTATAAAAAGGTACCTCCCGCTCAAGGTAAGGGATCAAACTTTCAACTCCATATTGTTACTCTTCTCGGGCCAGCACTGCTCTCTAACTACTCGGCCTGATCACCTACTTCTTTCTACTGACTTGAGCATTGGAGTATCTACTAGGGGATAACTCCTCGGGCCTCTGACTTGCTTTTTGATTTCAAATCTCATTGCACGGCTTCGTCCTTCCACCTCGGCTCTGCCCAATTGGCAAGGATTATTTGATTGTGACATCGGTTCTTGCACTACCTAGGATCGAGCAACATCAAGAACAGAGCTCTAAAGCTTGCTTTCCAAGAGTTTGTTAATAATTGCCATCTCATAGAAATTAATATTTTGGGGGGTCTCGTACTTGGACAAATGGTCAAAGAGGATGTCATAAGATTGAAAAGAAATTGGATAGAATTTGTGTGCCTCTTAATTGCTTCTAGTTGTTTAGGAATATCTAGGAGTATGTTTGTCCAAGATGGGGTTACGATCACAAACCAATAATCCTCCCAAACCTCTTCGTTTTTTATTTTTTCTTAAGGCCTGGTTGCAAGAAGAAGAATGTTGGGATATGATTCGAAACAATTGAAAGTTGGAAATTAGGGTTTTACTAGTTCCAGGATAGTATCAAAACTAGAATTAGTGAAAAACTGTCTCAAAGTGTGGAATAAGCAAATCTTTGGGATGTTAATGAAAAAGTGAACAGCATTAATGAAGAGATTGTTATGGTAGAGGAAGTTGAAAGCATAGCTGAAAATGGAAGGAAATTAGATGAACTTGTGAGACTTGGAAGGAAATTATTAGGCCAAGAGGAATCTTTTTGGAGACAGAAACCTAGGCAATTATGGTTAGAAAGAGGTGATCAAAATATGAGTTATTTCCATAGAGCCACCTTGTTTTGACGCCAGAGAAATTGCATTGCCTGGATAAAAGATGAGGAGAATAACTGGTTAAATGATCATATTGATATCTCCCAACTCTTAGTTAATCATTTCAAGAACCTCTTTGAGTCACAAAGAGGGGTGAAACTGAGTTCCCAGATATTTTTGACAGTCATTTCTGATGAAGATAATGTCTTTCTTTTGCAACCTCCAACTTTGGAGGAGGTTCAAGGAGTTGTTATGTCTATGGGGGGCTTAAAGCTCCGAGCCTTGATGGGATCCCTGCAATTATTTACCAGAGATTTGGGGAGGAAATGGGACATGATCTGTTTGAATTTGTGTCTGAACTTTTTGTGAATAAAAAGTTTGTAAGCAGGATCAACCATACTTTCATTTCTTTAATCCCAAAATGTGTTGATCCCCATAGGTAGGTTTAAGGATTTCAGGCCTATTAGTTTATGTAACGTTCTGTACAAAATTATTTCTAAGCTTTTAGCTAATTGGCTACAACATATGCTATATCCCCTTTTCAAAGTGTTTTTGTCCCAAGCGGTCTAATTCATGATAACATTGTTATCAGGGGGAGGCCACACGATTGCAAAGTTAAACATATCCAAGGCCTATGACACTCTAGAGTGGGATTATTTATTTTGGGTTTTTGTTAAGACCATTTTGAAGTTACTAGAGCCTTAGGCAAGGTGATCCTTTGTCACCCTATTTATTTGTTTTAGTTATGGAAGGGGGCCCTTGGGGCTCATTCTAAAAGCTAATGGGAAGGGAAAATTGGAAGGTATTAAAATTCATAGGGAGGGTCCAACTATCTCTCATCTTATGTTTGCAGATGATGTTTTATTTTTACGAAATGCTAGCTAATCGAGAAGTTGCAACTGATATTTTAAAAATCCTAAGTAATTTTAAAAATATATCTGGACTACAAATGAATTTCCAGAAATCATGGCCGTGGTTCAGTAAAATACTCCTCCAAAAGGCCAAAAAAGATGATCGAAAGACAAATTAAAATGTCTACTCTGCCTAAGGATAGCAAGAGTGCCCCTCTTATGGAGGAAGAGAAAGCAGGAATCACTGGAATATGTTGTGGAGAAAATGCAAGCCAGATTAGCGTAGTGGAAGGCTTCATGTCTTTCTTTCGCTACAAAGAGAAAACAACTCAATTACATTCTAGGATTGCAAAGGAAATTGAGAAGATACAAAGAAATTTTTGGTGGAACGAAAACAACTCATAAAGGTACCAAATGGGCTAGCTGGTCAAAACTTGCTGCTTCTAAGATAGAGGGTGGATTAGGGTTTTTACAAGTGACTCTGTTGAATAAAGCTTTTCTTTGTAAATTAGCCTGGAGATTTTTTAGGGAATCGAATGCTTTATAGGTCAAGCTCCTAATGTGCAGATATTGAAAAAAAAAAAAAAAAAGAGCTAATCCCTTGCAGATTTCCAAAAGAAGCTCCTTAAATCTGGAAAAAAATTTGTAAAGCAATTTGGTCTTTGTTGCTTAAACTGGGGTTCAAATAGGAAGAAATACTGAAATTAACATTTGGAACTGCCCTTGGATTTATGATGGACATAGATTTAAAGCTCCGGTTGGTCCTCTAGTTAGAGGGGATCAAGCTTTAAACGTGAAAGATTTGATTATGGAGAATGGGGATTGGAATGTGTCAAAGCTACACCAGCTACTTTATTTTGATGACGTTCAATTCATTTTAGGAACTCACATCTTTAGAACTTTGGATAGGGAAAATTTTCTTTGGTTAGGTGTTTCTAGTGGCAAATATTCTATCAAACTCTTTTATGATTACTTTGGTAAAACTTAAATGTGGGGATGGAAGAAAATCAGAAAAGTCTTTAGGGCTCATTTGGCAAGTTTTTTTGGGAAGATCTTCTAGTAGCTCTAACAGTCAAAAAACGCATTGAGCTTTTGCATGAAGATTTGAGCAGGCCGAAGCTAGTTTAGCAGACACACGTCCTTCAGTATCTTTCCGTGCAAGAATAAAACATGAAAGACGTGAAAAGCTTCATTTGAACCTTCCCAAAATCAGCCCAAAATGGGCTTCTTGCGTCTTTTCGGCGCTTTGGCTTTTGGCGACTAGATCTTCCATGAGAAAATAGACCGAAAATGTCTACCCAACTTGTAAACAGCTGAAAACCATGCGAAAAGACATGCCAAGCGAGCCCTAATTCAGAAGGCTTGGAAACTCAAACTACCTCCAAAAATACAAATTATTTTGTGGAGAGTAATTAGAGGTTTTCTCCCACTAAGACCTTTACACCAAAATTGGTATGCAGGTCATGAATGTGTGCTCTTTTTGTGGTATGGATGGAGAGGAAATTCTACATTTCTTTGTGCATTGTACGTTTTCGAAAGATGTTCTTTTTGCTTCTTCATATGGTCTTAGAATTATGGGGTCTCATTTTGGTTTTGTCAATGAATTTCTGCAATTTATTTTATGTCAGTGTCATTCAAAGTAGTTGATTAATTTAATGTTAAGTAAGCTTGCCATTGTTTATTATTTCATTTGGAAGGCTCAGATTGATAGTCTTTAACAATCTTGCTCACTCCCCCAACCGAGTGGTGAAAACAATAAGTAATTTGTGCTCTGAACTAGGTCTCTCATTTCCTGAGCAAGTGGACTCCTCTCCTGAACTAGTTTTTGCTAGACCTTTGCCTCCCTCCATCTTTAAAGGAGTGGCTTTGAAGAGGTATTAAATGAGTTGGCTTCTTTAGAAACTAATAGACAGGTATGAATAGCAATGTGTATAAATAGGACAAAAAATCTAAGAATTTAAAAACCTTCTTAAAATTTAAAAGTTGAAAAGTTTTTTATAATTGCAATTTGTGCATAATAGGAATGTTTTCTGGGTTTCAATTTTGAAACGTAACAATAGTTGGAAACGTAAAGATTGAGAATACATAACAATATTTACCAAAAAAGAAAGAATACATGATAGTAATTTATTATGTTAGTAATTCTATTTAGAAATTAGAACACATAACTCAGTTTCGTCTAAATTCCCAAAAAAGTACTAGAGGTCAACTCCAATGAAAAAACTATAATAAATAAAAAAGAAGGGAAATACATAATAAGCTAAATCTATAAAAATTCAGAAAAATAAGAAAAATTAAAGGAGAAAACTTAAGGGTTGTTGAGGATAAAGAGAGATTTTAGGAAAGTTTTTGGAAAGATCACAATGCTTCTATAATACATAAATAGGTGAAATGGAAAGAGAGAGAGGCTGATGACTTGGCAGATTGAGAAGTGGTGGGAAGGGGGGATGGGGAGAGTAGAGACGAGTTCAAATCAGCCCCCCACAATATAATTTTCCACGACGTCCCACAGTACATCCCCGCCGTGTATTGAGAACATCTCCTGATGATAGTATTAGAAATGATGAGGCATCATCGGGAGATGTTCCCAATACACGATGGAGATGTGTTGTGGGACGTGGGAAACTATCTTGTGGGGGGCTGATTTCAATTCAGTAGAGACGGGGGTTTGGAGAAAGGAGAGGCCATGTGATGTGGACCACCTTGCTTTAAATATATACTAGAGAATGACCCCCATACTAAGTACAGGGTAACTAAATGTGTGTATAATTTACTTTGAAGTTTACTATTTAGTTATTAAAAATTAAATTAAAAAAAAAACTATATGGGCCTTGCGTCTTTGTAATTGACAATCTATTCTGACTTATTTTATTTGAAACCCACTATTAATTTATGTTTTTTCTTTAATTTGATTTAAGATATTAAATGAGATCTTATTGGTAAACAATAACCCACTTTATTTGGTATTTACTATTTATCTAATAAATTTATTTTGAGTTATTTATTTTTAAAATTTAAATTAGGTTGCTTCCTAAAAGTTAAATCAAGTTTGTAATTAATAAAATATTTCCTTTTTGAAAAAAAAATCATTTAAAAACAAACGTGGGTTTATGGTAATCTTTTAATGGATCCCACCATTTGTATTAATAGACTATGGATAAACATATGTTAAGCTAATAAATAATTGTCTATTGAGAATGCTTAAGAGTGAAACTACCCACTTTTTGAATCCTATTTCTTAAATTAATAGTATGCCACGTGTTTGAATGGTGGTAGTGGGTTGTGGATTTTCGCACCAATTTCTCAGAAAATGCCACGTGTCTAGCTTTCTAGAAAATGAAAATGCCACATGTCTGAATGGTGGGGGGTTATAGCCTAGTAGTGGGTTGTGGGCTTTTTACGGGAATTTCTTAGAAATTGCCACATGTCTAGCTTTTCAGAAAATGAAAAGGCCACTTGTTTGAATGGTGGTAGTGGATTGTGAGATTTAACAACTTCTCAAAAAATGCCACGTGTCTAGGTTTTCAGAAATGAAAAGGCTACACGTTTAAAGGATGGAGGTTGTAACCTGAAGACCTTCCTTATGACCAATGATATTCATGGGCTTAAAGACAAAAACGGGGAGCATACTTTTGATGAATCTACTATTTCCACCTAGGGGTGCAACTTTTTTGAGTTAAAATTGAGATTTTGTCAAAATTTCAATAGGTCAAACCCGAAACTTGAGCCCAAAATAGTGTATACTGTTAACTCGGGCCAACCCAACTTGCACCCGTTCCACCATGGTCAGAAAGATCTATATTAACCTCTTCACCTTGGCAAGGCCTGATTTTGAATAGTATGATTCAGAGTTTATTCCTTAGCAAATTACGAATGAAATGAACAATAACAAGTTCTATAAGGTGACATTGATAAATGAAATTAAATTTGCTATCTTCTCTGTTGTCTCTTGAAGGCTCCAGGTCCTTATGGAATTCATGCATTATTTTATCAATCCTGCCAGCCAAAAATTCGGCATGAATTTGTGGAATTAGGTTTTAGAGATCAAACCTGAGTTGTAGAAGTTAATGATCTTGACTCTTATCCCGAAAAAGGAGGGTGCAATTTCTGTGAATGATCTTCGGCCCATTGGACTTACAAACATTTCATACAAAGTTGTTACAAAAATCAATGCTCGATGACTGAAAAAATCAAAAAATTCCTGAATGATCTCATTACCCCAATATTAGAATGCTTTCTCTCTTGATAGACATATTTTTGATAAGAAAAAAGTTATAGCTATAGAGATCATGGTTTATAAAAACGACCCGGAGACAGAACTGGTCAGGGGTCCGGTTATTGGGTTGAACGGTTCGAGTTATCATAGGCCTTAAAAACAAATGTTTGATTTGAACAGTCAGCCCGTTCTGACAAAAAAAATAATAAAAAAACAAAAAATGGTGGAAACCATTCGAACGGTTCAAATGGTTCGAATGGTTAATCGCCCGGGTCAGCGGTTCACTAACCAAAATCAACAGTTTTGGGGAAAACCAAAACTGGTCACCTGACCGGTTCTTGGTTTTTCCGGTCCGACCGTCTGATCCGGTCCAGTTTTAAAAACCATTATAGAGATTGTTCACTTCATGAGGAAGACGAGAGGAATTAGTGCAAGTTTTATGTTGAAGATTGATCTTTCTTAGGCCTATGATAGAATTGAATAGGAATTCTTTATTTGAACTTTACAACGAAGAGGTTTCTACTCTGACCGACTTTTACTATCAAGTCACTCCCACCTTTTTTATCATGCTTAATGGCACCCTTCAGCTTGAAAGGGGACTTCGTCAAGGCTGCCCCCTCCCCCTTATTTATTTATCCCCTACATGGATTTGTTCCCCCAGCTCCTAGCCAAACACCTTGACTCAGGCTTCCTCTATGGTATCAAAATTGCCAAAAACTATCTGAAGTTGAATCACCTTATGGTTGTCGACGACATATTACTCTTTGCAAGGTGCACCAGTGGTAAAATTGACACTCTTAAAAAGATCATTTCAAATCAACGTTTTAAAAAATGACTCGAAAACGGAACTGTGTTGGCCATCGGTTTTCGGGTAGATGGTCCGACTGTTCGGTTTGAACCGACAACCCATTCTGACAGCAAAATTAAAAAAATGAAAAAATAAAAAATGGTCAAATACTGTTGAACGGGTTAACTGTTTGACCGCCCGGGTCAATGGTTTATTGACTTTTTCAACAGTTTTTTACCAGATTTTGGGTTTGGGGTAAAACGAAACCGATTGCTTGGACGGGAGGTACCTTTTTATAGCCGAAAATCCGTGTCATAGTCGAATGAGACTTCTAAAGTTGTCGGGATGAGGTTAACCGTCAAGGTCTTCGGGATAAGACCTAATCCCCAACGGAGTCCTCATCCGTACGACGTTCTCTTGTTTGGGTCGCGTTTATCCACATGATGCGGCATTGATGTGGCCAAGGAGATAAGGTGAGCCACAGGGATAATGCGGTGCTAACGTGGCAGAGAAGATAAGATGGGCCATGGAGGTGACGAGGCATTGACGTGGCCGAGGAGATAAGATGGCCACGTATGCGACACGTGATGTCTAGGGCCAGCTCAAACATAACCCGGACACCCACTTAAATGGGACATAATTCCTAAATGTTAAATTATACCATTGATAGAAACACAAAGGGGAAAAGGAGTTGGATCACCTACCAACAAAACAAGTTCCAACAACCTACCAATTTGATGCGATACATCTTGTTATAAAATTGGGGACAGTCATAAAATTGGGACCCGCCATTAAAGTTGTAGGGTGTTGGAAGGTATTTTGTTGGCAGGGATAAGTGAAAGAAGGTTGAACCCATTATGACCCCTAGAAACGTGTACATATTAGCATAAAATCTCATTCATATTTTGCTCTTTTGTGCTTGAGACTATGTGCCTTTTTTTTAAAGGGATCGTATATGCAATTTTGTTAGAGAATAAAAACATATTTAAAGACCTCATGTAACAACTTAAACTTTTAGGTTGAATGGTTTTTTTACATGGTATTAGAGCCGACCAAGTGGTCTAGTGTTCGACTCTCATGGCCCCCACTATAATTAATTAAGTTTCAGCCCAAGGTATGGGTGGGCCTGTGTTTGTCCATGCTTTAAGCCTGATGTGCTTTCATGTGAAAGGACATGTTAGAAAATAAAAATCTATTCAAGAACCTCATCTAACAGCTTAAGCTTTTAGGTTGAATGGTTCTTTTAGAAATTCATTGCATCAAATCAACTTTGGAAATTCAAGAACCTCATCTAACAGCTTAAGCTTTTAGGTTGAATGGTTCTTTTAGAAATTCATTGCATCAAATCAACTTTGGAAAAAAAAAGATGAAGATTCCACTAGTGGTCTTAATTACAATTCCCATCCCAAACTTGTCATGGTCCATTGTACCATCCACATTGATTTTGACAACGGGTGCAGTAGGTGGGGACCAACCTTCAACAACAGTTGCAGTGGGAATGGTGAAAATGTTCATCTCTCAGTTTTTTAACTCTGCCAATTCCTCTAGTTTTAATGTAGGTACTAGGTATTCCATATGCAATCATATGGAATCGCCACCCTCGCCCCTTTTAGCAAATTCTTTTGTTTTTTTTTCTATTTAGTCAAGCATGTTGTATCATGTACATAGGGGTGTAAACGAATCGAATTAGAATCGGATCAGGTAATATTCGAATTTGAATCCGATTAAAAAACTCGGTATTTGACGGATTTTGAAAATCAATATCCAAATTCAAATTCGATTAAATATTCGAATATTCGATTCGATTCGAATTTGACTAATTAATTATTTTAGGTAACTAATAAATATATAAAATAAATATTTTATTTATATAAAGTATATAAATATATAAATCATTCATATAGTTTAATTATTATATATATAAATTAAATAAGACATTTAAATATTTTATATATTATATATAAGACTTAAACAATCGGTCAAATTCGGATATTTATCGAATCGACAGGTCATATCCAAATTCGAATCCGATTAACTATTCGTATGAATAGGATATCCGAATTCGACCAATTAGATATTCAAATTATCTGAATCCGATTCAATTATGTCGAATCTCAAATTTGAAATCAGATTTTTGAATACCGTTGACACCCCTACATGTATAGGAATCACATCTTCTCTTATGGACCTGCCAAAATGAAGTCATGGTGCTTAAGGACTTGAGTGTTAATAATTAAGCATTTTTTAAATGCCATGTGAGTTTCATAAGTAGTGCACTATTTCTTGAATCAGTATCTTGGAATCCCAAACCCCTACATTTTTTTTTATTCATGAAGAACATCCAGCCTTTGAGATATATGTGAGGGCTTCCCCAACCAAAAGTCACGGCTTATAGCTTTGATTTGGGGTGCAAATAGGGGTGTCAATTGGACTAGATTTGGTTCAATTCGATCCAGTCCAATGTGAGTCCATTATAAATGGACCAGGTTCAATCCAAACCAATGAATGTTTTGACTTGGTCCAATTCAATGTTTGGACCGTTCAATCTGTTCAAATTTATTTTGATTTAGATTGGTTTCAACCCAAACCCGGTCTATTGACACATATATTCTTATCTTATATCAATGAACCAGATATTGGCTTAATCCAACCCAATCCAATATAAATTTATTACGTATGGACCAGGTCCAATCCAATCTAATAAATATTTTGGACCGGATAGGTCCAATCCAATATGTCTTGCTGGTCCATCCAATCCATCCAATCCATCCAAATTGATTTTGGGCTGGACGGAGTCCAATCCAAAACCACTTCATTGACACCCTTAGGTCCAAGATAGTTTTCTTTCCCTGTTAACTCCAAACTAATGAGCAATATCCATCCCTTCTGGTTCTTCTATGGACTTTCTAGCTAAAGAAAATTGAGGATTTGTTGAGACTCGGCCAACCCCCATAATTTGAAACAACGTTTTTGAACTGTCGTTGACCCGGACGGTCAAACCATTATTATATGTGATGAGAAAAAAACTGCGTTTATTTGCCGCTAAAATCTATGGAGAAATATAAAGATTCCTGATGGTGCGCAATCCGGCGGGTCCTAGCTGTCAAAGATCTTGCCTCAGGCTGGAGCAGAAGGTGCCTGAAATGAGGGGAAAGAGAGTAATCTCCGGGGAAGAACCCGGTGAGTATGCTCCGAAGCTCAAGTTAGTATTTCCTCAAAGGCAAGATGAAACCAGACTTGGGGGGTAGAGAGCCTTTTATAACTACTTTGCGCATTCATTCCTAAGATTCTGTCAGGTCGGGTATGATTACCTCTGCGCTTTTGCCAGTTCGGGTGTCATCACCTCTGCTGGGGCAGAACCGCCACTGCTCTCTTTGTCGGAGCCGTCTCTGTAACTGGAGATGGTGGTGGCAGGTGGCCGTTGAAGTGCGGCTGTCAAGCGTCAAATCCCAAGTTATTCAGGTGTGCTGCCCCTGGATACGGACTCCTTCGGTGTCAGGTACGGTGCGGTTATTCAGTTCGGCGTCCTGGGGGTGAAGTGCTGGAGTGGTATTGCACGTGGACAGAGTATGAGCAAGAAAAGGGCAAAAGTGCCCTTCCTTCTATAAAGAGGGGATTTGAGCTATGTCGATGCCGCTGCCTCAAGTCCCTCCATCCCAACTTTGATTTCGGTAACCTATCTATTAGGCCGGTATCGGACGAACTAGCCGTGTAAATCGACCAAGAGCCTTTAACTCCAGACGGGGAAGATGGCGAGGTCGGCAACAGACGAGGTTGACGATGAGCTTCAATGTGACGAGGAGTAGCTTCCGGTGGGGAGTTGTTGGTCATGTTCTTCAAAGATCTATTGTACCTGGAGCCTGCGTGCTCCTGAATGCTTCTTTAGAGCTTGTGTGCTCTTAATTATTTCTTTTTGGAGCCTGTGTAGGGGTGTCAATTGGACTGTATTTGGTCCAATCCGATCCAGTCCAATGTGAGGCCATTATAAATGGACCAGGTCCAATCCAATCCAATGAATGTACCAATTTGGACTGGTCCAATTCAATGTCTGAACTGTCCAATCTGTTCAAATTCATTTTGAATTAGATTGGTTTCAACCCAAATCCGATCCATTGACACATATATATTCTTATCTTATATCAATAGACCACCGTTCTCTAACTGCTCGGCCCAACTGTCCACTTTCCTCAACTGACTTGAGCGTTAGAGTATCTACCTGGGGATAATTCCTTGGGCCTCTGACTGCCTTCTTGGTTTCAGATCTTAGAGCACGGCTTAGTCCTTCCATCTCGGCTTTGCCTAGTTGGCAAGATTATCTGATTGTGACATCGGTTCAAGAACTACCTCAAATTGAGCAGCATTAGTGGGTATAATGGATTTTTTCTTTATGGATAAATTAAATTAAATTAGTTTGATGTGATTTTTTTTTCCAAATTCATTTCAACCCTTCACCAAACACACCCAAACGTCAAGAAAGGAAATTTGTAGAGTACAAAATCTTGAATTTTGTATTATTTTGTATGTGTTTGCACCGTACATATTTGTATTTGTATTCTTTCGCTTAAGACTCCATTTGTTTGCAATACAAACATCAAATCAGGGTATTTATGTATTTCAGTTCCCGAGTGTTTGTTTGACATGTAAAAAAGTAATGGTTATCACATCAAAATGTATTTTTTTGACATTTTTGTACTTCGAAAAGATATCATTATTGTACCTATTTTTTAGATACAAATTTATATTCTTTTGATAATTAATTTTTTAACCAAAATTAAGGCATTGGAAAATAAGATAGATAGAATATTTAATGATGGAACCCACACTTAACACCCGTTTCAAACAACAAGATGAGTGCAAAAACGATTTAAAATGTAAACCATATTTACATTTATCAAACGCAGCGTAAAGGAATTAAACAATTCACAACTGATTCAAATAAACGAAGGGCTCAGAAATCGAAATCCTTGACATTGCACAAGTAGCAGAAAAAGCAAGATTAGAAAACCCGCGGTAAATGGAAAGAGGCACAAACACTGCTTCGACGACGATGGATAACCCAATTGCAGACCCCGATCGAGATTCGATACCTATGCCTATACAAAACAATCCGGATTCCCATGAAAGTCGTTTTGAACCGAAACCCTTGCTCGATCAGAATGAGCTCCTTAAAGCTATCGAAATCGTTGAAAAGGATTCACTGGCCATTGCCGAGAGCTTCACGTCCCTCTTCTCCTCCCTCCGCTTGGCTCTATCTCAGGTATGTTTCCTAGTTTCGTTGATCCAGAGCTTCTCAATTGTTCAGTTTATGCATTTTTTTTTTTGTATTTTAGGTTGCAATTCTCTCTTACTACAGTTGAACCTCTTTTTAGGTCAAAATAACAATTTCGCAATTTTGTTCTTTCCATGAATGAAAAATATTTTAACTGGGAGTTTAAGCATTAGGTTACATGTGCTCGACGACCTTATAGTTAAATCAAATAGTTTACATTTAGCTGTTGTTTCTGTAAGAAATACAATGTTCCGGCAATTCGTATTTTCATGTGAAACGTTGTTTCTTATAGTTACTGAAATCAAATTGGGGAAATGAACAGAATGAAGATGGTAGAATAATCCCAATATATTGGAAGGCTTGGACGTTACATGTTACCTCAACCTGGATCTTCTCACCAAAAAGCGGACAGAGTTCTTTAGGACAATACCGAGTCACTGTCACTGAAAGCATATAATACAAGTCTGTTAAAAAGGAACCTCCAAGGCTCCAGCTAAGAAGATAGGATGCAAGTTCCTCATTACTATTGCATAAGAGGTTGCCTCTTAGCTGCTAGGTAGCTTACACTAACTAGGTGGTTCTTTTAGCATTTTGGCCAAAGTAACATTCATGAAACTGATAAGCTAACTTTTGGGAAGTTACCAGTGGTTGACCCATTTGACAAAATTACATAGCCTGTTCAAAACAGAAAACGGAAGGATGAGAATCTGAAATGCATATAGGAAGCACTCTGTAATCTGTATTGTTTTCATATTTTACTTTTATTAATTGTATACCTGATATATTATTGAACTTCTTGCAGGCCACCAACAACTCGATCGATCATATGCAATGCTTCAGCGATGTTGTTGGCCGCCTGCAAGAATCTGGTAAGCTAAATTTGTGTGTGAACTGTGAAGCATCAAAATCTGCTTATTGTTATGACAGCCAACATGGTTAAATGGAACACTATTTATGCAATTCAAAATATCGCAAAATAGAAAACAATCACATTTTCTTCTTAATGTCATGCTTTCTTGGGAATCTATTATGACTTATTTTCTTAGCATCTTAATCTGTTATTGGACAGTAAGCTTAATAAATTGGCTTATAATGTGTAATTTTAAAATCATTTCATTCATCTTCCACTGCACATTGGCTTATACAGTCTAATTTCAAAATTATTTCATATTCTTCCACACATTCTAATGTACTATCTGGTTACCCAAGAGTTACATCTCTTTGACAGCGAAGTGCTACATTCTACTTGACAGAAAAGTGCCATATTCTAGAGGTTTTTTTTTTTTTTTTTTTTCCAATAATGGTACAACTTTTTAAAGAAAGTTCCAATTGGTGTTTTAAATGACAAATAACAACCTTGTTGGACATTACAATTTACATTGCCCATGGAAAACAATAGAGACTGTGTACATTATGTTCACGAGACACATTCAATATGACTCTACTCCAGACAGTGTCAAGTTTTGTGAGGATGTTTGGCTGGGGGGTAGGCCCGTAGGGGTGGGTGGGTAGAACACTATGGCTTGTTTTTCCTAGACTACAATATTTTTGTATATGGAAACAACCTACTGTCAGGTGCTATGTTTTAAAACCGGGACCATGACTGACCCACTTTTCTTTCCAGATGATGATTCACCAATTTGACTGTCTAGGTCAGTGGGTGACCTGCCACCTGGTAACCAGGTCAAACAGTTTGATGATTCAATCATATAAATACTGGTGAAATACTCCAACAGGAAAGGAAAATTTGGTGCCTCTTCCCTCAGTCCTCATGTGTGTCTCATGCCTCAAGATTCAAGAATGGTGAGAATGCAAACATTTGTTCCTCTTGGCTATAAGCAACCACCATTCCTTCTTTTTTGGTGATTCTTGGTCTGCTCCTTCATATATGGAAGATTTATCTCCTTTTTTCTACTAAGAAAGATTATGTGGAGTTGTACCGAGGCAAATGTTCTTTGGTTGGTGTATGTAGAATGAAAGAAATACAATAATCTTTTATAACAAAAAGTCAAGACATGGGCATTATGTTCATCTTATTGCTGTTAGAGTAGCCTGCTGGATTTCCATTTTAAAGGAAGCAAGGTTGTTCTCATGATGAGAAGAAACTATAGAAGGTAGTGAGAGTGAGAAGAAGAAAAGAAGAGAAACTGAATGAAGAAGAAAACAGCAATTGTGGGGTGCACCTGTTGCTTTGCTATCTTTTATATTAACTACTGGAAATAAGAAGGAAAATTATAAATTTCTCCATGTCTGCTAGTTTCATAAAGAAACAATAATGAACTGTTCTACCCTCGATTACACACTTATAGTCCTGTCAACACCATGGGATTCTATCTTGAGGTTTGAGAGCCCTCCAGAAAAGGGTTGATAAAATTCAACTTTGGTGGTTGCTCTTTAGGAAACTTGGGATCCTTCAAAGTTGAAAGTGTGTTAAAAGATCATGAAGGAACTTTATTGCTGAGTTACTCTGGACCCATAAGATGTAGGATTTAACTAGGAGAACAATTGCTTGTTCTTTTTCAAGGGATAATACTGGCTTTCTCCTCTGGATGGAATGGAGTGATAGCTGAAGGTTACTGTCAAGTTGTAATATGCTGGATGAAATGAAGGGTTCTGATGCTGCTTGATCCAAGGTGTTTTGAACTGAGGTTGCAGTCAGATAATCCTGCCAACTAGATGAAGCTGAGGTGGAAGGATGAAGCCGTGCAACAAGATCTGAAACAAGAATAGAGTCAGAGGCCCGAGGAGTTATTCCCTGGGTAGGCACTCCAATGCTCAAGTCAGTGAGGAGAATGGGTGATCGGGATGAGCGGTTGAGAGAGCAATGTTGGTTCGAGCAAAGTAACAGTGCGGATGCTAGAGAGTCAAAAGTCCCTTACCTTGAGCGGGGGTTACCTACTTATAGCTGAAGATCCGTGTCCGATTCGGATGAGGCTTCCGGGGTTGTCGGGATGACGTTGTCCACCGAGGTCTTCAGGATAAGACCTAATCCCAGGTGGAGCTGTATTCCTTATCCGTACGACGCTCTCCTATCTTGGTCGCGCTTATCTGATGATGTGGTTCCGACATGGCCAAAGTGATAAGGCAGCCACGGAGGTGACATGTGGTACCTGGGGCTAGCTCAACCATAACCTAAACACCACTCCCCTAGTTCCGAAGTCGAGGAGTGTAGTGCTCGGCTGCGGTGTGGCGTGGAAGATCTCTTTGGTTCTCGACTGAGGAATTTGAATTAGAAGTTTGGTTGAGCATGCTATCTTTTGCGGAGGTACTCAAGGTTGAACCGGTTTTTTGGGCGAATCGGCCGGCTCGATGCTCGTACCGTTTCCGAGGCAGATTGGGGGGAGTGTCGTTTTGCCTCCCCGAGGCTACAAAAAGTGCGAAGGGCAGTGGTGTCGTTTCGTCTTCCCGAGTTGTCAGGGGGCGGCGTTTGATCTACGCCGTTGATATGGATTGCTTGGGGCCCTATAAAAGGGGGTGAAGAGGATTTCCACTTTGTCATTTGCAAAGGAAGTGCGTGTAGAGCTCTGCGAGAGGTAGTATTCGGCTCGGTGTTGCTTTAGTTCCGCGGTCTAGGCTTTCGTAGAATCCGGTAAGATGTCTTCCTTGTCCGCGGACTCTTCCCGTTCTTCCTCTTCCTTTTCTTCCCATAGTGAGTCCGATCCGAGGTCTCTCGTTGAGGCTGCTGCGCTCAATACTCGTGAGGCCGACGGTCGGGGGGCTGGGGCCGAGGACTTTGAGGCCTTTGATCCTGAGCGGGTCGCTGAGTGGGAGGCCGAGGCTGAGCCGTCAACTGAGGAGGAGGTCGCCCTTCCTCCGTGGGCTGGTAGCCAATTCGGGACGACTCCGTGTTGTCTGACGCCTGGGGACTTGGCCCGGATAAGAGCCCTGTACTGCATTCCCAAAGAGTATGAACTTAGGTGCCCGAGGGTTGGTGAGAAACCCACTTTAACTCAGCTAGGCGAGCTCTGTGCATGAGCACAGCCTGGTGGCCGAGCTAAGATTTCCCCTATGCGAGGGGATTGAGCTATTCAGGTGGTACCGGATGTTGCCTTTCCAGCTAATGCCAAACTCTTTTAGGTTTTTTGTCGGCCTGTTTTGCTATTGCTAAATCCACAGTCTTGATATTACCCTGCCGATGTTTGCGTATTTCATCCAATTGAAGCATCACTAGCAGGGGTATTACTACTTCTCGGCTTGGCAACGCATCAAAGTGTTGGTGGGGGCCCCGTCCTCAATGAAGCGCTGGAAGGGGAAGTTCTTCGTGCGCTATCCTGGAGGCTTGCCTCTATCGGCTGAGCTCCAGAAGCCGAGGACAAAAGTGAAGGTGCCCACCCTGACTCAGCTGACCGAGGAGGAAAGGGCGTCGATAGAGATGATTGAGGAGGTCGACGTGATGGAGTACACGTCCTTTTTGAAGTTGATTAGTGCCAGGCTGATGAGTGAGACGACCGGTCTGTGTCTCATGCTGCCTTTACCAATTTCTTCTCTTTTCCGAGCTTTTGGACTTGGTA
This sequence comes from Nelumbo nucifera, assembly GCF_055504915.1. Classification (NCBI taxonomy): domain Eukaryota; kingdom Viridiplantae; phylum Streptophyta; class Magnoliopsida; order Proteales; family Nelumbonaceae; genus Nelumbo; species Nelumbo nucifera. The sequence goes on along the minus strand of NC_142649.1, from coordinate 185,099,628 downwards.
TTGATTTTGCTGTTTATCTTGCGCAGGTGCTGAAATAGCTAGTTGCGAGGAGATGTCCTGTCGCATGAGGGCCGCAGCAGAGAGAGTGTGGTCCGGCCATACCCAGGGGTCTCAGCCCTAAGTTGATGACGTGCAGCCAAGGTCTGCAGAATGCACTCCTCGGCAGTAGAAGAGGTCGAGGCAGGCCGACGAGCAGGTGGTCGTGGCAGTGTTTTAAAAGAGAAAGGCGCACAAAAAGCGATAGGTTCCAAATGTGCCTGAGGCGCAAGGCGAGGTGCACGCCTTTTTAAAAAAGGCGCACAAAATAAAAAAAAACTAAAATAATAGAGAAAAATAGAAAACATAAGAAAAAAACATGTAGAAATTCTAAGAAATCAGGAAAATATCAAAAAACAAAGTTAATTACTTAATTATTATCTCAATTGGTTAGAGTTAGATACTTAGATTATTAGACATTACTCATTAGAGGTAATGTAATCAGCTTATCAGCAATCTGAATTCTGAAGTTAATGAATCAGGAAAATATGCAAATATGCAATCATCAATGATCTATCTTGAATCTACAGAAAAAAAATTAGAGATAAACTCATAAACTGATAAATTATGAAATCAACCATGGCTCAATATAAAAATTAAGAAATCAGCATGATTAAATATAAAATAATTATAGAATATGCAAATGCAATCAGCATTAAATATAAAAGAATAAAGAATATGCAATCAGCAGTGATTCAATTGGTTAATCAGGAAAATATGCAATAAGTACAGAATTAAGAAATCAGCATTAAAACTAGGCTAAAAAAAAACAGAACAATATAACACATTCAAATTCAATGATTCAATATAAAAATATAAAATATAAATATAAAAGAATTAAAGAATATGACACATGAGCACAAGTGCACAACCTAGACAACATTAGATAATCGGCGTTAATGAAGTTAACACTTAAAAGACACTTACCTCTTGGTATCAGTATCCTCTCCATGGCTCACACCGTTACACTCACACATAACAAAATCAATATAAAAATTAATCATTTATTGTAATAAGCAAGTAAGGAATCAGATTTGAAAAATATTTCAAAAAACAAGCTATATATTAAGAGTCATAGACAGTTTTCTACCCAAAAAATGAGTCAGAGACAAATTTCTATATAAAAAAGAGTCTAAGGTTTCAGTTCAGCCATTCTTCAAGATTCAATGTCTTAATCAGCATCCTCATCCTCTAATCATCTTCATCTTCACTTGGAAGTTCAACTTCATCTTCATTGTCATCTGACTTGTAGTCCTCAAAATCCTCTTCCATTTCTTCTTCAACATCAACTTCAACTTCTTCTTCCTCTTCTTCATCTTCCAATTGAAGCTGTCTTGGTCTTTTTCCACTAGATTTTGTTGCTCTTACTTGGGAAATTGAAGCTCTAGACCTTGTATACATTAGTGGCTCTTCAACTCCAGAAGCACGAGTAACATCTCCCCATGCTAGTGTATCATCACCAAACACTAAATCAGCTTCTGCACCATCCTCATCACATCCTACCTCCCCCATTAACCATTCATTACTCTCATCTATATCTTTTAATGAAATGGGGTCATTGGTGCTACGTGAGTCAAAACTTTCTTTAAACATCTGGTTGAACTTAACAAATACCAAGTCATTCAATCACTTCTGATCCAATCGATTTCTTTTCTTAGTACGAATCTATTAATTCAAAAAATTAAATGTGTAAATTTAAGATAGTTTATCCAAAAAAAAATGGAAGTATTTGAGTGTCGTAGTTTGACATACATGCTCAAATACGCTCCAATTTCTCTCACACCCCGATGCAGTACATGTCAAACTTGGAACTTTCATTGCAATCTTATGTAGATTCAGGGTAGAAGCACTAAATATGGTCCACCAATCAACTAAAAAATATAAATATTAACTGAACTAGTGATCATTAGACAAACTAAAAATATTAAGATAATCCAATATTGTATTAATTATTAAATCAATGTTATTTACCTGGTGCTTTAGTCTTCCTCTGGGAAATAGCCATATCAAAACCAAAAATGCCTTCTGCATTCTTGTACTTGGATATTTCATCAGTGATTACACTTCTCTTATTCTTGTCCTTCTCAAGCATTTCAATTACTTTAAAAAGGCCCATCATAACCTCTTCATCTGTTTCAATTCTCTCTTGATCATCATAATAAAATTGGGGGTTTAAAAAGTAACCAACTGCATGCAATGGTTGGTGGAGTTGGCATTCCCACCTCTTATCAATAATTTCAAAAATTTCTTCATATTTTTCTTTCCTTCCACCAAATGCCTTGTCAATGGCCTCCTTTGCTCGATCCATAGCCTCATAAATATAACCCATGGAAGGCTTGTTTTCACGATCCACCAACCTTAATACACGAACAAGAGGGTCACACACTTTAAGAGTAAAGATGACATTATTCCAAAATGTGGGCATCATGACCATAGTTTTCAAGGCGCCAAGGCGAGGCTAGGCGACTAGGGGTGCCTAGTCGCCTAGTTGCCTAGGCGGGTGCCTAGGCGTCGCTTAGATGATGGATTTTTTATGTTAAAAACATAGATCCTAGGGTAGTTCTCTAGGTACCATAACCATATTTCTTTAATAATTATTCATGATTTTCATAAGAAAAGTATAAATTTCATATTAAAGTATAGAAAATCAACATATTCATGAGAAGAAAAGGAAGCAGGAAAATAAAATTCAAAAAATATAGGGGCTGAACCCTTATTTTTGTTATAGGAAAAGAAGAAAAAAAGTATTGGTAGTAGTAGAAGAAGAAGAAGAAGAAGAAGAAGAAGAAGAAGAAGAAGAAGAAGAAGAATATATGGAAGGGGAAAATGTGCTGATTAGATAAAATTTTTAGTTCTTCCTTATTGGTTCAGGTTTTTAAGTCTTTGAGGGTTCAATACAGCATTTAGCAATGTTTGTGTTGATTAAACCCTAATAAATAAGAAAAAAATAAAAAGAAATTAGGCGATTAGGTGAGGCGAGCCTCAAACGTCGCCTTGTTGCCTAGGTTTCGCCTTGACAACTATGATCATGACTGTCTCCCCTATTCTTTTCCCTTTTCCTTCTTTTATCCATTTGCTATCACTCCATTCCTTTGAGTTGAATAAATCTCTCAAATTCTTTTTTTGTTTGTATATACTCTGCAATGTGAAAAAGGAAGTAGCAAAACGAGTTTTTGCTGGCCTAATCAATTCTCTCTGATTTGTGAACTTCCTCATCAGGTTCAATAAACCTGGATGGCTATAGGTATAACCCGTAAGTGCAATTGCCCTCTCAATTGTTCTCTTCATAGTAGGCAACTTCCCAATGTCTTCCAATATCAAGTCCAAACAATGGGCAGTACATGGTGTCCATGTCAGATGAGGATGCTTTGCCATCAAAAACTTCCCTAATAATACAAGAAAACAATTCAAGAAATAAGAATTAAGAAATGTGACTCTAATATGTCAAAAGACTAAAGTTAAATAGAAATAATAAAGTATAAAACTCACCGGCTAGGACATAATTTGATGTGTTGTCAGTAATAACTTGAAGAACATTTTTCTCACCAATTCTCTCCACCATCTTGTCAAGCAATATAAATAACCTCTAAGCTGTTTTTACTTCACTTAAAGCATCAATGCTCTTTATAAACATTGTCCCCGCACGGCTATGGACCAAAAAATTTATGAGGGTCCTATCCTTTCTATCTGTCCACCCATCAGACATAAGAGAGCAGCCTCATTTTTCCCAAGACTCCTTTTGGTGCTGAAGCAATGTTTTTGTATAATCAACCTCCTTCTTCAAGAAAGGAACTCACAACTCATAGTAACTTGGGATTTTTAATCCTGGACCAAATTGCCTTATTGCCTCTACCATTGTTTCAAAACTTTTCAAGCGTATGGTATTCAAGGGAATACCAGCTTGATAAAACCATCTAGCAATGTGTATGCATACTTGCTCTCTCCCTTCTTTATTATACGCATCACTAATAGTGGTTTGCTTCATCTTTTTCTATTTTCTTCTCAAATTCACAATTTCTTCTAGGCTTGGAGTAGGAAAAAATTTATCCAAAGGCCCCTTTTGCCTTCCTATGGGGGGCTGTTTAGAACTTTTTTTTGAACCTGAAGCAGAAGGAATGTGATCACCACCACCAACACCAAGAACTTCCACCTTGTCCCCTATCTCATCCTCATCTTCAATTATGTGTTCAAAATCATCAAAATCAGGAATTCTGCCCTCTTGACTTCCAACTATGTCCTCTTTCATTGATTTTTTTTCTATGCATGTATGCTAATATCTCTTCTTTCACCTCTTCCGGGCATTTAGGACAGACTTTTACGTTCCTTCTTCCACCAATCAAATGTTCCTTTGCTCTATAGATCCCTCCATTTGTCACTTTGCCACAATTTGCAAGTGATAGAATTTGTATTCTTTGGATCTTGCAAATAACAATATTTCCAGCCCGGGTCTTTCCTATTGCTTTCTTGAGTATTGTCGGACTTGTCTCCCATCTCTTTACTCGGTTGGCAAAATTTCCTATTGGCAAATAACAATTACAATTTGCAACTATCAATACTCATATTTGTGAACCTATCTTTGAAAATAAATAAACTATTCTAGTTCTACTTGATACTAACAGAAATAAATAAACTATCCTATTTGATAATGAGAAAAACTGAATTGTTTTAACTCACTAAGAAGCAAGACTGCAATTTTGCAAGTATACAAGTCTTTGTAGAAACTATAAAGAAGAATGGGCAGTTTTAATGATAAAAACTAAAAAACAATGGGGTGGACTGTGGAGCCCCAATTTTAATGAGAAAAACTGAAAACAAATGGGGCGGATCCCCTGTTTTTATGATAAAAACTGAAAAGCAATATGTTTCAATGAGAAAAATTGAAAAAAATGGGTGTTTTTATGATAACAACTGAAAAACAATGGGGCAGAGCCCCTACTTTAATGAGAAAAACTGAAAAAAAAGGGGCGGATCCCCTGTTTTTATGACAAAACCTGAAAAAACAAATGGGGCATAGCCAAAGAAGAAGAAGAAGAAGAAGAGAGAGGGCGGAGCCCTTGTTTTACTGATAAAACTGAAGAAGAAGGGCGGAGCCCCTGTTTTTATGCATGTTTTGTACGAAGAAGAAGAAGAGGTTGAAGAAGAAGAAAAATAGGGCGGAGCCCTTGCTTCAACCTAGACTGCCAACTGCCGCAGGAAGAAGAAGAACAAAAAACAAAAAAAACATAACATACCTGATAGGCTGATACTGTAGCTCTGTTCGATTCAGGGTTGGAGTCTTGGACGAACTTGAGCTTGAATGAGCTTTAACTTCCTTTGGTTTGTCTTCTGGAGTGCTAACTTTTGGACGAAGGAAGTCTTCCCTCCAAACTTTCTTTTCTTTTTTTCTTTTGGTTGTTTTGGCAAAGACCTTGTCGATTCACCTCCCTTTTTTTTCTAAGTTTCCTATTTTGTGTTTTTTTATTTTTAATATAATTTTGAATCCTATTTTAAGTTGAAATTTGTAGACAACTAAACATCATCCAGGCGCTCACTTGGGTCGCCTGTCGCCTGACCTGAGGCACAAAGGCAGGCGCCTGTTCAAGGTTTGTGCGCCTTAGCCTAGGCGGGGTGCCTAGCTTGGAAAACGCCTTGCCTCTACGCCTAGGCGCACCTTTTAAAACACTGGGTCATGGTCGACCCCGAGGAAGGTGTTCAGGCCATCCACTCTCCTCCCCCGTGGGAGAATGTGTCAGAGGGTGGCAACCCTCCAGACTACATGCCGCGGTGGAGTGTTCGGCCAGAAGACGAGCTTGAGATGGAAGGCGTAACTGAGCAACTTCTTCAGGGTTTGTTGACGCCGACCATTAGGTGCGAACTCGTCGAATCTTCAAGTGGTTCTTTGGAGAGTGCGCTTGTGCTCCAGGCCGCGTCGGTAAGTCTCCTTGCTTGTTTTGGCCGGTTACTTCTGTTGTGATGACAGTTGGTTTCTTCTTGTAGAATGCTTGCTCGGTGATCGCCGTGATCGAGCGCCTTCGGACGGTGTGATGACTTTATGAGGCGGGGCAGGCTGAGGTGGAGCGTTCGAGGGCTCGGTTGGCCGAGAACGCCCAACTGAAGCGTGGCATCGAGGAGCGGAGTGAGACTGTCAGCAAGTTGAAGGACCGTGTTTCCAACTTGAAGGGAGCGTGGGAGGCGCTGAAGGAGGCCAACGAGAGGGTGGCTTGAGCAGAGGAGGTGGTTGCTAGGTTCAAGGCCTCGAAGGATTATTAGAACACGTTGGACAACTTTGCCTCGCATTCTTGGGAGCAGGGGTTCTACTGTTGCCACGACAAGATTATGCATAGGTTTCTCGACGTCGCCGAGGTCGCACAGGGTCTGGGCCCATATGTCCCTGCTACGCCTACCGAGGGCGACATTGCTGCCGTCGAGGTGCCTGAGGAGGTCGAAGACCGTCTGACCGAGGAGTGAGATGTCTGCCTGCCGTTGCTTCTGTCCTGTTCTTCCGATGTTGTCTCTTTTTTTATTTGCTGTTGATGTGTACGGCTCGGTATGCCAAGCCTTTCTATTTGTAATTATCTTTTGTAATTAATGAAAAATGCTTTTTGTTCTGAGTTGTGTGTCCCTCTTTCATTTCCTTATCTCGTCGATCTTAGTTGTAAGCCTAGGTCTTATGCTGGCCGAGGTCATGAGTAGCCGAGATCTTGACGTCCTAGTCTTCGGCTTTCGCTGGCCAAGGTGCTTCTGATCTCTCATCGCTTGGGGGATGCTCAGTGGCACCTGGTCTCGGGGAGCCTTGTGCTCTTTTTGGGCTAGACATTTTTCGGTTAGCTTTGATCTGACGGTTCATCAGCAAGGTGCACGGAGTTCGATGGTCGCCCTCTAGCCTTAGAAGGCGGGGGCGTCCTTCCTGCTTTGGGCTTTGGCCGTCATCGACCAAGTCAACTAGTTGACTGGCTATGTGCTGCCGAATCAGTGCGTGGCTATGCATTGTGGGTTTTGGCCATTATGGGTCGGCCTACTTAGTGCGCAGGCAGTGCATGTTGTGCAGCGTGCGTTGTGCAGTGTGTGGATAGTGTGTGCTGAATAGATGATTGTAGAAAATGTTGTCTTTATTGATGTAGGTTATTGATAGTACATCCTTAGATTACCGGTATTCCAACTCCTCGGAATGGGCTTTCCGTTGAGGTCTTCTAGTCTATAGGTACCAGTTCCGAGGACTTTGGTCACTCTGTACAATCCTTCCCAGTTCGGTCCGAGCTTTCCTTTTGCTGGCGTGGTATTGACTTTGCGAAGGACGAGGTCACTTGTCTTGAACTCTCTTCTTCAGACTTTGGAGTCGTAGTACTTGGCCATTTTGTGTTGCTGTGTTGTCGTCTTGAGGTATGCTCGGTTACGTGCTTCTTCCACCAGGTCGAGCTCTGCGCAGAAGTCTTCGTTGTTCTGCTCCTCATCGTAAAGCTTGGTTCAGAGAGTTGGCGAGCCTATCTCTACGGGGATCATGGCTTCGGCCCCGTATGCTAGGCTGAATGGCGTCTCTCCGGTAGCTTTCCGCGGTGTGGTCCTGTACACCCAAAGAATGCTTGGCATCTCCTCGACCCACCTTCCCTTGGCCTGGTCAAGTCTGGTCTTCAAGCCGTGCAATAGGGTTCGGTTGGTCACTTCGGTCTGCCCATTGCTCTCAAGTCGGTGAACGGTTGTAGTCTGGTGGTCGATCTTCAGGTCGGTGTAGAAGGCTTCGAACTTACGATCGGTGAATTGTGCGCCATTGTCGGTGATGAGAAATTGAGGAATGCCAAACCAACAGACAATACTTTGCCAAAAGAAATTCTGGGCATTCAGTGTGGTAATACGTGCCAAGGCTTTGGCTTCCACCCACTTGGTGAAATAGTCCATTGCAACTAGAAGGGACTTCTTTTTCTTGACCGCGGTAAGGAAAGGTCCGAGGATATCCATTCCCCACTGTGTGAAGGGCCACGGGCTTGTGATTGGCTTAAAGGGGACCTCTGGCTGACGATGAAGGTTGGAATGCCTCTGACAGCGGTTGCATTTCCTGACGAGTTGGGCTGCATCCTGCTTCATGGTCGGCCAGAAGTAGCCTTGCTGAAGTGCCTTGTGAGCCAGGGTTCGAGCGTCGGGGTGATCTTTTACCGAGCTGGACTCTACGATGGAGGCTGGTTGTTGCTGCATCCTTTTGCGTGCCTTTCTTTCGCCGGAACTCGGGCATAACTGTGTCTTTTTGCGGTCGTTGCATTCACGGAATCGGGCCGAGGAGTCCGATCTTGACAACTGCTGCCTTTCTTGGCCAGACTGCGCTTCGTCCTTGTCCGATCGGTGCTTTTTGGGGTCCTCAGAGCGAGGATCGGCCGCAGTAAGCATTGGGGCAGGAGGGGGGACGGTTTGATGAGGAGGTTGTGCTGTAGATCCCAACATCTGTATCATCGCTAGGATATGGTCGGCCTTCTATTGCATTGCCTGGAACTGGGCGGGGTCGACCGCGGTCTATAGCTGAGGCTGTTATTGAGATTCACGATGCAAGGGGCTGCGGTGGTGCGAGTGGGATCCCCGAGATGGGGATCGACCTGTAGAGCGGTCGGATGTGTTTCTTGGCATCTTTCTTGATTGCGTGGAAAGAGGGTTTGGAATGGCTTTTTGTGCGATTCCCACAGACGCCAATCTAATGCTGCTCGATCCGAGGTGTTCTGAATCGAGGTTGCAATTAGATAATCCTGCCAATTGGACGAAGCCGAGGTGGAAGGATGAAGCCGTGCAGCAAGATCTGAAACCAAGAAAAGAGTCAGAGGCTCGAGGAGTTATTCCTCGGGTAGGCACTCCGATGCTCAAGTCAGTGAGGAGAATGGGTGATCGGGCCGAGTAGTTGAGAGAGCAATGCTGGTCTGAGCAGAGTAACAGTGCGGATGCTAGAGAGTCAAAAGTCCCTCACCTTGAGCGGGGGTTACCTACTTATAGCTGAAGATCCATGTCCGATTCGGATGAGGCTTCCGGGGTTGTCGGGATGAGGATGTTCATTGAGGTCTCCGGGATAAGACCTAATCCCCGGTGGATCTGTACTCCTTATCCGTACAACGCTCTCCTATCTTGGTCGCGCTTATCCGATGACATGGTTCCGACGTGGCCAAAGTGATAAGGCAGCCACGGAGGTGACACGTGGCACCCGGGGCCAGCTCAACCATAACCCAAACAGGTCCCACATCTGTTCAGGTTCCTTTTAGGTGAGGCAAGACATTAGTTTCTTGTTTGACTTGTTTGAACAGCTTGTTAGAGATTCATAATGCGACTTGGTAGACTCTTTATCTAGATAAGGTGCAAACATATCAAGTCTTCAGTTGGGGGGGGGGTGCTCTGGGCCTGGGGCACAGAATCAAAACTGACCTTGATCTATAGGCAAGAAGGGTGATAACTTTTGCTGGTTTGTTAGTTTATTTGATGTTTTCATGACAATTATGTTGTTTTGTAGTGGTGTCCTTGCTATTTTCTCTAAATAGCAAGGCGTTTTTCATTATTAATTAAAAATTTTTATTAATTAAATAAATAACAACCCCGGAGGTTCATTAAAACTTCCATGTCATAATAATTGGTAAAATTCAGGTGGGTCATACAGATCAATCAGGGTTTCATGCCGGTACCATCTGCTCATTAATCCAAACACAATTGGATACCGGTTCCTGGGTTCCACATTGGCTACTGAGCCAGCCTGATTTTTTGTACTGTACTGAGGCCCCGTTTGGTTTGCAGGAATAGGGGTCTGGAATCAGAATTGGAATCGGATCCGATTCCAACTGTTTGGTTGGGCGGAATCGGAATCCCATTCCCATTCCTGCTGGAATGGCATTCCCCCATTTAAAGGAATGAACCAAGCGGACCCATTTAAAGGAATGACCATTCCCTGCCCCTCCATTGGGAATGAAATCTCATTCCTGCTGATTCCAATTCTCATTCCCATTCCTGTTTGAACCAAACAGACTGTGGGAATAGACCGCTCCGATTCCGATTCAGAAGGATTTCGATTTCGATTCTGATTCCGACTGTGAACCAAGCGGACCCTGAATGTTCTAATTTGGATATAGCAATCTTTTGGGTCTTGACTATAGCTGCTGATGTTACTGTTCACTTATGATCTTTGTCTATGGCCTTCACAATCCTGATCTCTTTTTTTTTTGTTTTTTTCTCCTGAGTTCATTTTTTATTATTCAGTAAAAATGAAGAGGCTTATCTATGATGTATAGAATCTAGATGGATGCATTCTGGTTCAGAAATGATTCTTTTTTGTGAATCAGCATAAATTTTTGTTCCCTTTTTTCTTCATGAAATGTTCATTATAGAAGAAAATTAGTTGCTCATTGGTTTTATTTTTAGTTTTTAGTATCTTGATCTAATCTCTAACATTTCATTCTTTTACAGCACTTGATGCAGCAACCAGGGGAAACAGATACATAAATTCATGTCTCAGGTATTTAGTCCCCAACTTAATGCTTTATTTAAAAGATTGTTTCATTCTGGAAACAAAGAATTGCAGAAGCATGGAATTCAAGGAGTCTTCATTGGTGAGATTGTAGATTTATGTCAGAATGATACCTCCATGTTCAGTTTCACGCTACATGTTCAGATAATAGGGGTAGGGTAGAAAAATAAAGAGAGATTAAAGAGTGTCTATATTACGTATTCAATTAACAGAGATACTTACCCGATAATGGAGTGTTAGCTTTGTACTCGTTACTTTAGTACTTTTAAACACCATATAGGACTCAAAAATATATATCCAGATTTAAATACCATATATATATATATTACCTAGCATTCTAGATAAAAGATCCACCATACCATATCCATATTTGGATTGCATATTGCAGACCATTCATGAAAAAGTTGTTTGATCTGTTAGTCACTCTTATGAATTGGCAGTGGAGTATTTGGTTTTTCTTGGTTCATTCAGCTCCTTCCATACATATATACATCCTCATTAACAGTATTCGTCCTCAGTGGCAAAAAAAAAAAAAAAAAAAGAAAAATTCCTTTGGCTTGCAGTTTATATTGGAAAAGGATAAGAATACAAGATTTTAGGTCTTTCACATTCAACATTTTCTGATTTTTTTGGTGGGTGAGAGGGGGAGGGTTCCAATCTTTTTATTTTATAATTTAATTTTCTCTCGTGCTGCAGGTTAAATGAGGAAATGAAAGGCATTGAAAATCTAGCTGTACAGTTGTATCCTTTCATCTAAGTGCTACTATATTCTCACCTAACATTCTTCTTGCCCATTCATTCACATTCACTGATGTGAATTGCAGTACTTAAATAATAATTTAGAAATTCTTTATTTTCACTTTTCAGTGCAATATTTCGTTTTTTTTTCTTTTGCTGGCTTTATCACCACAGACCTTTGATTCCTTGACTCGTGAAGGAAAATCCTCAGGAGTAATGTAGATGCCCTGGATTCAGCAGTGAATAGGCTCATCTGATTTCCATTATTTTATGGCATTCCAGCACGTTAGAACTACTCAAAAACGTTTGATTGGTGAAACTGCCTTTGAAGATGCTACGTGCTGTTCCTAGAGAGCTTTCAAGGTTGAAGATGCCTTAAAGTCTGGCTCTTCTGCAAACAAATTCTGAAGGGTATGCCATTTCATGACCTATAATATATTGATTGCATCCAAAATCATAAAAAGAATAAACAAATAGAGTTTTCTCCAATATGGATGTTTTAGCGAGAAGATACATTGTCATCAATACCGTCATTAATGGGATGACCATTAAGGTTGATTGTCTGCTTTGACGTTGGTTTGTTTACAGAAGGTTGAATACCGGTAAGATTACAGTGTATCATTAACTTGGATGTGGTTATAAAGGAAAGTAAGAGGTTACAGTTACAGAGAATTTGACTGTTAAGAGGATGTTACTGTTACAGTGTTAAATAGATTTCATTAGTTCATTTAGCATGAAGTGCAAGCAGGTTGTTGAACCATCAGAAATTCAGAAGTGTTGTGTTGGTGGGTATCATTATCATACTTACCGGATTTAGGTCTACTATCAGATGAGATCATGCAATGATGCATCTTTATTAAGTGTGAATTCTGCACGTCCCGAGGTCAAGTCCCAATAGATTATAAGAATGTGGGGACATTTTAAATTTGGTTAGCTCTAGCGTTCTAATGAGGCCCAGCCCAAAAATATGGGACGCATGGCCCGAAAATACATTTATCGACCACCCTAAGGCCATATTAGCCCATAGGTTCTGAACTCTAGTGCAGAACTAAGGCCCCGTTTGGTTTGCAGGAATAGGGGTCTGGAATCGGAATGGGCTATTCCGAACCAAATTGGAATTCCGATTCCAACTGTTTGGTTGGGCGGAATCGGAATCTCATTCCCATTTCTACTGGAATGGCTTTCCCCATTTGAAGGAATGGCCATTCCTTGCCCCTCCCTTGGGAATGAAATCCCATTCCTGCTGATTTTAATTCTCATTTCCATTCCTGTCTAAACCAAACAGACTATGGGAATGAACCATTTCGATTCCAATTCCAGAGGATTTCGATTCTGATTTCAATTCCGATTCAGACTACGAACCAAACAGACCTTAATTTTGTCATAATCGTAAATGGATGATGAGCTAGCTATATGCTACTAAATACAGTGATGTAGCACGTCTGTGATTGGACAAAGGGAGTATCTCTAGTGGCATTTAGGTTTAGGGAGAAGGATGGTTCAGCCTAGGGTCAGAATTTTTAGGTCCAAAGTACATTTGGGGTAGATGTCAGTTTGGAATTGATGCCAATTCACGGGTGGGCATTGGTGTGTAGAATGGGGGTATTTGACATTTTGAATGTTTATAGATCTGCAGTGGAATTTAGAAATCTGCAATGGGCCTGTCCGTATTTTCCCGTTGGGTTTATACATTGATTACTAAATTCCTCCATGGATGCTGCCTCAGTCGAAGCTTCAGCAGAAAACCCGTAATCAGGATTCAGGAGCAGAGCACTTCATGCCTTTGCCTGTCACATAATTCCTTATATGGCAGTTTGGAAGGAGTACAAATACAAATATGTAGAGTGCAAAAGCTTGTTTTTTGTATGTATTTGCACGTACACATTTGTATTTATATTCTTTTCAAACTGAGCCTTAAGAACTTTCCCTCAAATTTCTGTTTCTCTTATTTTCATCCAAGCCTGAAGGAATGGCCACTCATCTGGTAAAAATGAATGGCCAACGAAGATGTTCTGATAAATGAATGGCCAACGATAGAAACTCTGGATTTGGTGTCTTAAGCCACTCATCTGGTAAAAATGATGATTGGTTCAATTGAAGTGAAGGTCAGGGAGCTAATGGAAGTCGGGATCTAACATGTATAATTCACATGGTGGAGCAAAAGGTGAATCTCATTAGCGGTATAACTTGGGTTGGGAATTTGTTATATTTTTAATGGGCCAGATGTGGTTGAAAATTTTTAAGTCAATGTATGTATGTATGTATTTGTTGTAAAAACATGTTATTACTGCATATCACATCTTCTATAACCAAGGTGGCAGCATTACCTTATAATCCCTTAAAAAAATCGACTTGAAAGCGAGTCCAGATCTCCTACAGAACTACCCTCTCATGCATGAATCTCACATATGCAAATGGAATAACGTCCTTCACTCCTCTCATCCCGTTTTTAATATATTAACATTTATATTAAATTTTAAAACAAATAAAAATAGGGATTAAGAGTTCCTTATGTTTGTCATCCACGGTGAGCCGACTATTTCACCTAGGGAGTGTCTGACCACACATATAGCGGTTATGGAAGAAAGAGTTGGCATCGAACACTTGCACCTTCTCGCCAAATGGAACATCTTCAACAACAGATTATAGCTTACGTTTAGTCAATACAAATTCAATCTCGTGATCTCCTTGGCGATATTCCCTCTGATCATGTTATGCAATAAGTCCAAATATAGCGATGCAAACAGATCGGGTTGGATTCAAATCAGGGTATATTCGAATCCGATCCGACACTATTCATGTTGGATCCAATATGATCGGATCTGATCTGATCCAACTTGTTTTCTCTAAAAATTAATAAATTATTAAAAGAAGAATAAAATATACTAATTTAAATAAAGTAAAAACAAAAAATACAAGTATTTTTTAATTATTTTCATTATATATATACATGTTTTTTATAAAAAAATAATAATATAATAAATTTATAAAAATATAATATAAAAAATATATTTATAAATAAATAAATAACATATATATGTATTATATATTTATGTTTATAAATATGCAACATATATCGAATTGGATCTTCTCAGATTGGATATGGGGGGATCCGAATCTGATCCGATCCGATCCGATAGGGTGATCCAAGTTCAGCCAAATAAGCATGATATGATCCATTTGCACCCTAGGCTCTTGGGAAGCTTCACCCCAGAAAAATCAAAGTTAAACTCATTTTGTGACAAGTCTAGTCATGACAACGTTCCATTTGTTTTGAACAACGTCGATGCATTTGCTGTAAACTTATTCTTACTAAGATAGATTGCTTCTGCATTGAAATGGCTTAGTGATTTGGGAATTTTACCAAGAATATGGTTTTGTGAAAGGTCGAAATGAAGGAAGTGATTTTGGAATATCCAAAGTATTACAGAGTCTGTTACAACAAAATCCATGTGTACAATTCTGTTGTGATTTACATCCTAGAGTCTTCTGTAATCCATTATAAATATCTAATCATAATATGATTACTGTGTGCTTCCATTAATTTTAGATGGTATTAGAGCACCTCAGGCTCTTGGTTCATTCTTTTTTTGTGTCTACAAGTAGCCGAAATCAATGGCTGCCACCGCTGCAACTGGTTGCTTGGATGTTACCTCCTACCCAACCTCTCCATTTTTCATGCATTCTTTGAATAATCTGGGTGCCGTCTTAGTTTCCTGTCCATTAAATGGAGAAAAGTACTCCACCTGGAACAGAGCAATGTGAAATGCATTGTGCGCCAAGAACAAGCTTGGTTTTGTGGATGAGACGATCAAGAGACCGAAAAAATCATTTTCTCAAGAACCGGCATGGAATAAGTGAAATTTCATGGTCATTTCTTGGATTTTCAACTCTCTATCCCATTAATTACATGAAAGTGTGGCGTATGTCGATTTTTCTCATGAGATCTAGCATGATCTGGAGGAGCGATTCTCACAAGAAAATACTCCTTAGATCTTTCAACTCAAGAGAGACTTAGCACTACTTCAAGAGAATCTCTTTGTTTCATCTTACTTCACAAAGTTCAAAGCCTTATGGGATGAATTAGCAACTTATAATTTCATCCCGACTTGCTCATATGGAGGAGCATCGAAGAAATTCGTTCTTGAATGCGAGAAAGAAAAAATATATCACTTCTTGATGGGATTGAGTGAGAATTTAAATATCGTTTGTTCTCACATCCTCAGTCTTGATCCCTTGCCCAACATTAGTCGCATTTATGCACTGGTCATGTAAGAAGAATGCCATGCGAGTCTTTCGTCTCAACGAGCACTTATTGTCGAAATAGCAACACATTACATGTGGCAGTTATATCACTGAAACCCCAAGATAAATCTACCTATCCAAAATTCAAATGTGATCAATTGCAAGCGCAATGGACACATGAAGGACTGGTGCTATGAATTTCTAGGTTATCCATCAGGTTGGACAGACAAAAGGAAATCTACATCTGGCAAATTTACAGACAAGAGTTCCTCAAAGAATATAAGTTAGATAACCAGACATTCAGACTTAGTTACTCCAGTTGTTGGTTTGAGTCTTGATTAGTATCAACAATTGATGGATCTTCTGAACTCCAATAAATGTACTACTACAGTAAATTATGCTAGTAAGGCTCATGCTTGTCAACTTTTACATCCTTCTAGTTGGATTCTATATATAGGAGCCTCAGACCATATCATTGGTGCATAGTCTGGTATAGCTCTTGATACACAATCAGTTAGTTCCTATAAACTAGTCCATCTACCTAATATCATTGTAGTGCCTGTGCGAGCTTAAGGATCTGTTAAGATTACTGATCATATTCATCTAGAGAATGCTCTTCTTGTTCCAGACTTTAATTGCAATATGGTATTTGTGAGCAAACTCACTAATCAGTCGAATTGTGTGGCTTTATTTTTCCCCACCTTCTGTGTCCTACAGGACTCGACCACCAAGAAACCAATTGGAGTGGATGAAATGAGGGATGGTCTCTACCACTTCACTGGACTACCAAACTCTACAAGTTTACATATTAGTTCAACTGATTTTAATTCTCAATTGTGGCATCATAGGTTAGGACATGCTTCCTATGATCGGTTGTCATTGATTCAAGAACTACATGTTTCCCCGTCTATAACTACTGTATGTTGCGATGCATGTAATCGTGCTAAGCTTACAAGATTACCTTTTCCCCTTAGCTATAATAAAAGCATTGCACCTTACAATATTATTCATTGTGATATTTGGGGTGGATATTGCATGCCATCTCACTTTAGGGCTTGTTATTTCCTCTCTATTGTAGATGACTACATTTGAGCCACTTGGGTCTATTTGATGGCACGTAAGTCAGATACTTTTCAATTATGTTTTGTGAAATGGTAAAGACTTAATTTCACACCACAATTCAGGCAATCAGATCTGATAATGGGATTGAGTTCTTGTCTGAACCCACTTAGACATATTTTCAGCACAATGGCATTCTTCATCAACGAACATGTGTTGATACCCCTCAACAGAATGGGGGTAGTGGAGTGAAAACACCACCATTTACTTGAAATGGCACGTGCTTTATGATTCCAAGTTGGGTTCCCAATACAATTTTGGGGTGAATGTGTGCTCATTGCCACTTTATTGATAAATTACTTGCCTACACCATAGTTGCATGGGAAATCTCCTTATAAGACGTTACATGGTAAGCCTCCTACATATATCCACTTAAGGGTATTCATTTGTTTATGTTACGGCCGAATTCAAGACAAACCCCATGACAAATTTGCTATGTGGGCCCATCGTTGTGTTTTCATGGGCTATCCACAAGGACATAAAGGTTACCAACTGTCTAACCTTGATAACAAAGAGTTCTTTGTTTCATGAAATGTTTTCTTCTATGAGGATCAATGTCCTTTCTTAAATATCCCAAATACTTCACAGTCTTCTAATAAGCCAATGGTACCACTTCCTATAATCGATGACACACCTATTGATTCTACTGCAACCCATGTAGCCTGCCCACAACTTGACAAACATAAATCAGCCCTCTATAGCCCATGATGAGCCTTTCCTACTCATTAATGGGTCTGAAGTAGAACCCAACAACACTCTCATTACACCTATATATTAATCTAACTGCACTGTTAGACCTCCCAAACAACTCCAGAGTTTGTTTGTCCTACCTTACAATTCAATGATCCAAAGAACCCTAAAACACAACATCCCATATTACATTTTATTGGGCCTTCACCATCAGCCCATTCATCTGCCTTGTTGAACACCACAAAACCACAAAACTATGCTGAAGATGTTGCACATCCTAAATGGCAACATATGGCAACATGCTATGCAAGATGAATTGATAGCTCTTGCTCGAAATGGTACTTGGACTTTAACTTCTTTGCCACCTGGAAAATCCCCAATGGGCTGCAAAATGGGTATATAAGCTCAAGCTTAAACATGATGGACTATTGATCGTTACAAAGCCAAGTTAGTCGTCAAAGGTTATACTTGAACTCCTAGAGTTGATTACAATGACACCTATTCTCTTGCAAAGTTGGTTAAAGTGAGATGTCTCTTAGCCTTGGCTACAATTTGTCATTGGGATCTTCAACAAATGGACGCAAGTAATGCCTTTTTCATGGTGACTTACACAAAGAAATTTACATGTTGCCACCTCCGGGTTTCTTACCAACAGGTGATACACAAGTTTTTCGTCTTCAAAAATCAACCTATGGACTTAAACAAGTGTCGCACAATTGGTTTGACATGTTGGCCATAGCATAAAGCATCATTGTTTGCTTCAGTCTACAGCTGATTGCACACTATTCGTTTCTTCTCAACCAAGTAGTTTCTTGGTAGTTCTTGTATATGTTGACGATATAATCATTGCTGGAAATGATTCCGATCTCATAGTTGGATTTAAAAATTACCTCAGTAACTGCTTCCACATTAGAGACCTTAGAGAACTTTGGTATTTCCTTGGCATCGAAATCTCCAGGTTTCCCAGATGGTATCTGATGAGGGTAGATTTGGCCCTCCAGTGAAATTGCGACATGTGGCACCTCGTGACAACTAGGCAAGCACCCAGGCAATAACTCACCAAGTTGGTCTCCCCCCCGGGCACCGGTCTGGCTGGCCTGGCGCGACCTGCACGCGGCCTGGCGCGGCCTGCGCGCGACCTGGCCGGATCAGCCTGCCACAGGCGCCGACCTGGCAACCTGGCCCGGACACAGGCGCCGGCCTGGCAACCTGGCCCGGACACCGACCCGCTGACTGACACAGGCGCCGACCTGGCAAACTGGCCCAGACACCGACCCGCCGACAGACACAGGCGCCGGCCTGGCAACCTGACCCAGACACAGGCACCGACCAGACAACCTGACCCGGACACAGGCATCGGCCTGGCAACCTGGCCCGGACACCGACGCGCCGACTGACACAGGCGCCGACCTGGCAACCTGGCCCGGACACCGACCCGCCGACAGACACAGGCGCCGGCCTGGCAACCTGGCCCGGACATCGACCTGCCGACTGATAGGCGCCGACCTGACAACCTGGCCCAGGCGCCGACCTGGCCGCCTGGCACAAGCGCCAACCTGACAACCTCGAGGAATTCATCACCGTACCCCGGTTCTGACGGGATATGACGTCTTACCATTTGAAGGCTTTTCACCCACCTAACCCACAAGGGCACCACTATATAAGGACTCTGACCCCCAAAGCCAGAGGAGAAAAAGAAGGATGGTAACCCCCGCTCTCTAGCTCTCTCATTTCTCTCCAAGCCCTCTATAATCAGAATGCTAACTTAGGCATCGGAGAGTCCCCGCCGGGAAAATACCCCCGGGTCCTCTGATTCAGTTCTCGCAGGTCCCTCAGCTCCCGCCGTCTACAAATGAGAGAAAATCACCTCACGCAGAGGGTAGTCGGGTTGCGCTGCACCAGGGAGCTCCACCATCCTCTGAGTTGCAGACCGCCTAGGAGCAAGTCAAGTGACGAGTTCGCCATCAGGCAGTTCGCTACCAGGGAGTTCGCCACCAGGCAGTTCGCCACCAGGTAGTTCGCCACTAGGCAGTTCGCCCCCAGGCAGTTCGCCACCAGGTAGCTCGCCACCAGGCAGTTCGCCCCCAGGCAGTTCGCCACCAGGTAGCTCACCACCAGGCAGTTCGCCATCAGGCAGTTCGCCACCAGGGAGCACTACCAGCCAGTTCGCCACCAGGCAGTTCGCCACCAGGTAGTTCGCCACCAGGCAGTTCGCCACCAGGCAATTCGCCACCAGGCAGTTCGCCACCAGGCAGCTCGCCACCGGGCAGCTCACCATCGGGCAGTTCGCCATCAGGCAGTTCGCCACCAGGGAGCACCACTAGGCAGTTCGCCACCAAGTAGCTCGCCACCAGGTAGTTCGCCACCAGGCAGTTCGCCACTAGGGAGCACTACCAGGCAGTTCGCCATCAGGCAGTTCGCCACCAGACCGCCATCAAGCAGTTCGTCACCAAGTAGTTCTCCCGCAGGGAGTTCGCCACCAAGTAGCTCATCACCAAGGCACGTCACCACCAGGTCAAACAACGAGGTACTTAGCCAATAAATTTATACATCACAAAAAATGGTACGTGACCAAAAACGGTTACATCAATTGGCGCCGTCTGTGGGAAACGCTACGAAAAGCTAAGTTCTCATCCTACAAAAGCTAAGTTCTCATCTTACCAAAGCTAAGTCCTCACTTTTTTTGAAGCTATCACTTTATAGTTTACATTTTTTATGAACTCAAAAACTATGCAGGGGGCTAACAGACTAAGTAGCTCTACCAACCTTACTTTCAATTCAAATAATGTCTCATCAGTCCTTTCCGCAAGGTCCCCCCTACAAAGATGAGCTCTTCGTGGCTTCCACAGGAGTTGACGGCCAACAGACTACATAGGCGCCCTTACCGGTCGAGCCTTCCAAGGCTCCTGTGTGAGTTGGCAACCTAAAGTTAGTAGTGCTGCCCCCGAAGGTCGAGCTCCTAGTAGCTTCTTGTAGGAGTGGGTGACCGGCCTTACGAAGCTGATGTAGCTCAATCATAGCTCGACACCTCACAAGCAAAGCCTACGGGCCACATTACTGCTTAAGACCCGGTCGCCTCTTCGGTACGGGCAAAAGTAAAAAAAGAGTAGACTACGAGTCACTCCCAAAAGCCTACGGGCCACATTACTGCTTAAGACCCGGTTGCCTCTCCGACACGGGCAAAAGTCACAAAAGTAGACTACGAGTTACTCCCAAAAGCCTACGGGCCACATTACTGCTTAAGACCCGGTCGCCTCTCCGACACGGGCAAAAGTCAAAAAAGAGTAGACTACGAGTCACTCCCAAAGCCTACGGGCCACATTACTGCTTAAGGCCCGGTCGCCTCTCCGGTATGAGCAAAAGTCAAAAAAGAGTAGACTACGAGTCACTTCCAAAGCCTGCGAGCCACACTATTGCTAAATATCCAGTCGCTTTCTCAGTAGGAACAAAATCAGCAAAAGTGAACTATAAGTTGCCCCGAAGCCTAAGGGCTACACAGCTGAACTGGCGGAGACCCCCTCGTCTTACTGGCAGCTCCCAAAGACTAAGGAATTGGATCAAAACTTACTAGCTCGTCGACTTACGGGCCAAAAGAAATCTACTCCCTTCGCTGAGTTACTCTCAGCTCGGGATTGGGGAGCAATTGATGAGGGCAGATTTGGCCCTCCAGTGAAATTGAGACACGTGGCACCTTGTGACAACTAGGCAAGCACCCAGGCAACAACTCACCAAGTTGGTCTCCCCCCTGGGCACCGGTCTGGCTGGCCTGGCGCGACCTGCACGCGGCCCACGGGCGGCCTGGCGTGACTTGCGCGTGGCCTGCGCGCGACCTGCACGGCCTGGCGCAGCCTGGCGCGGCCTGCGCGCGACATGCGCGTGACCTGCGCGACCTGGCCGGATCAGCCTGCCACAGGCGCTGACCTGGCAACTGGGCCCGAACATAGGCGCCGGCCTGGCAACCTGGCCCGGACACTGACCCGCCGACTGACACAGGCGCCGACCTGGCAACCTGGCCCGGACACCGACCCGCCGACAAACACAGGCGCCGGCCTGGCAACCTGGCCCGGACACCAACCCGCCGACAAACACAGGCGCCGGCCTGGCAACCTGGCCCGGACACCGACCCGCCGACAAACACAGGCGTCGGCCTGGCAACCTGACCCGGACAAAGGCGCCGACCTGACAACCTGACCCGGACACAGGTGCCGGCCTGGCAACCTGGCCCGGACACCGACCCGCCGACTGACACAGGCGCCGACCTGGCAACCTGGCCCGGACACCGACCCGCCGATAGACACAGGCGCCGGCTTGGCAACCTGGCCCGGACACCGACCCGCCGACTGATAGGCGCCGACCTGACAACCTGGCCCAGGCGCCGACCTGGCCGCCTGGCACAAGCGCCAGCCTGACAACCTCGAGGAGTTCATCACCGTACCCCGGTTCTGACGGGATATGACGTCTTACCATTTGAAGGCTTTTCACCCACCTAACCCACGAGGGCACCACTATATAAGGACTCCGACCCCCAAAGCCAAAGGAGAAAAAGAAGGATGGTAACCCCCGCTCTCTAGCTCTCTCATTTCTCTCCAAGCCCTCTGTAATCAGAATGCTAACTTAGGCATCGGAGAGTCCCCGCCGGGAAAGTACCCCCGGGTCCTCTGATTCAGTTCTCGCAGGTCCCTTAGCTCCCGCCGTCTACAAAGGAGAGAAAATCACCTCACGCGGAGGGTAGTTGGGTTGCGCTGCACCAGGGAGCTCCACCATCCTCTGAGTTGCAGACCGCCTAGGAGCAAGTCAAGTGACGAGTTTGCCATCAGGCAGTTCGCCACCAGGCAGTTCGACACCAGGCAGTTCGCCCCCAGGCAGTTCGCCACCAGGTAGCTCGCCACCAGGCAGTTCGCCACCAGGCCGTTCGCCCCCAGGCAGTTCGCCACTAAGGAGCACTACCAGCCAGTTCGCCACCAGGCAGTTCGCCACCAGGCAATTCGTCACCAGGCAGTTCGCCACCAGGCAGCTCACCACCGGGCAGCTCGCCACCGGGCAGTTCGCCACCGGGCAGCTCGCCATCGGGCAGTTCGCCATCAGGCAGTTCGCCACCAGGGAGCACCACTAGGCAGTTTGCCACCAGGCAGTTCGCCCCTAGGCAGTTCGCCACCAGGTAGCTCGCCACCAGGTAGCTCGCCACCAGGTAGCTCGCCACCAGGTAGTTCGCCACCAGGGAGCACTACCAGGCAGTTCGCCACCAGACCGCCATCAAGTAGTTCGTCACCAAGTAGTTCTCCCGCAGGGAGTTCGCCACCAAGTAGCTCATCACCAAGGCACGTCACCACCGGGTCAAACAACGAGGTACTTAGCCGAAAAATTTATACATCACAAAAAATGGTACGTGAGCAAAAACGGTTACATCAATATCTTTTTTTGCCGAAGAAAATACATTCTCAATATCTTATATGAGACGAGCACGCTAGGTTGTTGACCTAGTTCTTTTCCTATGCTTCAACAGTAGCAGCTAGTTCTTGTGGAAGGGGCTCCATTTCCACACCCAGATAGATATCGAAGATTGATTGGATGGTTGATTTATTTAACAATTACCATACCTGAAATCACATATTCAGTACATGTTCTTGGCCAGTTTATAAGCAAGCCTAAACAAGCTCACTATGATGCTGCAATTCATGTTCTTAGATATTTGAAGTCCACCCTAGATCATGGTCTCTCTCTTCCTTCCAACAATGACCTAGTCATTCGTGGCTATTGTAATTTAGACTGGGCCTGCCCCGTCATTAGATGATCAACAACAGGTTACTTCACTATGTTGGGTACTTCACCTATCTCTTGGAAGACAAGTAAGCAGACTACAATCTCAAAGTCTTTAGTAGAAGCCGAATACTGTTCCATGGCTGCTCTAACTAGTGAACTTATTTGGCTTAGGAGACTCTTTCATGATCTTGGATTAAACCATAATCAGCATATGCATGCCTTTTGGGATAATAAGGCAGCTTTACATATTGCTTCCAATCTGGTGTTCCATGAGTGGACAAAGCATGTTGAGATTGAATACCATTTTGTCCTTGAACATATCCAAGCTCAGACTATTGCTACCTCCCATGTTTCCACCAAAATCCAACCAATGGATGTTTACACCAAGGCTTTGGGGCAATAATCTGTTTCACATGCTAAAATCCAAGTTGGGTGTCGGTCCTCCTCCATCTACAACTTGAGGGGGAGTATTATAGAGTTTGTTACAACAAAATCTATGTGTACAATTCTATTACAGAGTCACGTGTACAAGGGGTGGCAATTTTTCACCCAACCCGCCCATTTACTTGGCAGGTTGGAAATGGGTTGATCACCCATTGGGTCAATTTAAGTGGGTTGGGTGATAACCATGGGGTTAACCACTACAGATATAAGTATTAATTCCTTATCCATTTTTTTTAATTTTTTTTTCATTTGAATAAAATAATTTATAAAAATGCATTCATTTTCTATTAATTATTGACTAAAATTAGTTTTGTCTCAAATCAACACACTTCACCCAAATTGACATAAATCCAAATCAACTTGACCCAAGTCTGGACCAGCTCAACTTGGTTTAAATATGAATAGACTCGACCACCTTGGTTTGATTTGTTTGGGTCGGTTAGCCCAACCTGAACCAAGACAGGCCGGTCCAGGACGACCCAAATTCAAAACGGGTCTGGTCCGGACCACCCAAAATCCGCCCCACTTGTTTTGTCTGGTTTGGATTGTACAACCCGTATCCACACAACTCGACCCAAAATCCACCCCACTTGTTTTCTCTTGACCCACTTCGGGCCTGTTGGTTCGGTCCCAAACCCATGCACAATCCTGATATGGGCTGGTCCAAGTCAATCCACCATTCATTGAACTAGTCTGGTTTGGTCCGACCGGATTGATTCAGATCAAAACGGTTCAACCACCCTTGGTGTGATTAGCTCAAAGACAATCCAATTAGATAGTTCAAGATTGTCTGACCGGTTTGAACCCAAGTGTTTGGTCAAACCTGAAACCCAAACATAGTCAAATGGCTTTGCCGCTTGTGTAAAAATAACATGCACATAATGTGATTTGAACCTTCACCACTTGTGTAGATAGCAACTACTATTACCACAAAGCTATGACCAACTCATTTGCCAAGAAAGAGTTAATTTTTTTGTTTTAAGTACATGAATATAAGATTAATGGATTTGGGGGGGTTGGATTGGGTTAAAGTGGGTTTGGGTTGAACCCAACCTATTTAATTTTATATAATTGGGTCATTAATGGATTAACGGGTTAGGTGGATTGGGTTGAAACTCAACCCAAATCAAACTCAACCAAAGTCAACCCAACCCACCCAATTGCCACCGTTATGTACAATTTTGTTGTAATTTACATTCTACATATCTAATCATTATTTATGATTACTATGAGTCGGGAATGCTTCCAGTCAATTATTACCTCCTAGTCACAGAAGTTCAAGTTTAGGTAGATTTGCTAGGAAAGCTGGAATTGGACCAACAAGGAACCAGAGGTTTTTCAGTTGGCCGAGGAATTCCAGAAGTTGGAACTCTTATTTAGTGTTTTTCTGCTTACTAATATTCAGCTTGTTGGAGAGCAAATCCTTCTGTTTTTTTTTTTTTTTATTTGACAGAGAGGAAGAAGAAACCCTTAACCCCCTTTTATTTGTTTTAAAATTTAATATATTAAAAATGGGGAGTGGAGGTCGTTTGAAATGTCTGTTAGTCCCACTGACACATGGCACCCTCTGATTTGATGTATTTGTGGGGACAAATGTGCAAGAGATCCAAGCCTTTAACCAATACATGTTTTTACTAAAAATATTGCACAATCAATTGTATTGCAAATTATGCTCAAAAGCAACGGTTAAAATATACCACCTAGGAGCCAATTGATCATCTAAATTACAAGAAACATTGCATAATCAAGTTACTTTAATGGATCTTTGAGATATGGAGATTATTGATTGCATCACGCATTTGAACATTTTGTATGGTTCTACTATAATGGATGTGAGACGCATGAATAGACATAATATTTAAGATGGATGATATATGATATATTTGGTGTCTGTTTGGTTTGTGGGAATGGGAGTCTAGAATTGGAAATGGAATGACCCATAAGATTGTTTAATAATTATATTAAATTTAGGAAGCTTGTTTAATAATTACAAGGAAAAAAAGGTTTCCATCAGAAATTCTAAGTGTTGTAATTAAACATTTATGTTGTGTCTATATAACACAAGGTTTTTAAAACTGGTTCGGACAACGAATTGGTCAAGGGTCCGGTTCCTGGGTCGAACAGTCTAATTGTTCGAACCGAATGGATGGTCCATCCGTTCTGACAAAAATATAAAAAATAAATAAAAACTGGCCAAACCATTGAACAGTTTGAACGATTCGAACGCCCGGGTCAGTGGTTTGCTGACCAAATCAACAGTTTTGGGGGAAATAACAGTTCTGGGGTAAAACGGAACCGATCACCTGACCGATTCCCAGTTTTTCCAGTCCGACCATCCGGTCAGGTCCGGTTTTGAAAACCATGATATAACATAACATTGACTACTATGCCATTTCGATGGAAATCTTTCCATCCTAAGTAGGATTTTTAATAATTACATGGCAACTTGTTGTAGATCTATTATTCATGTTTATAATATACTAGTGGAGAAGCCTGTGCGATGCACGGTGAAAATGAATGAAAAAATAATAGTTAAAACTATAATTAAATTCATTAATGCAAATCAAGTATGATAAAGAAAATACAATTTGTGATGAAAATATCGACTTGACCCCAAGTTGGGAAGAACTTGGATTTAGGCCATTAGAAAGTGGTTCATTGATGTTTGACAATTTATGAGCATTTCTTTGCTATTACTTTCTCATCTATTTGTATGTGTGTTATCTACTATCTTTCATGCCCTTTTTTGTATTGTCTCTAATTTGCACTTTTCACTACTTCATTAGAAAATATAAAGTGAGTTGTGTCGTGTCGACACAACACGATTTTGCCAATTGTCTATGCTTTAACAGGCTGTGCCATGCCGACATGTGGTCTTAGGTGGATCGTACCCTACCTGGCCTAAAACTCTTCAAAGGTTAGGCCTGGAACACAAGCCCAGTTGGGCTCAGCCATAGGCCAGGGTGTGAGAGGCATGATTTTTTATTAAAAAATTTGAAAAAGATAATGAAAAGTTAAATAAATTAACAAAATAGACAAGAAATTGAAAAAATCTTAAAATTTTATTCTATATGAACTTTGATGTATACAATTGTTTATATATGAAATTAAAAAATTACGATATAATTTGAATAAAATAGTATAATAAAATTGAATATATATATATAGGCCTGTTTCGTGATGGGCTGCGGGCCTATATCAGCATGGTCCACTTTTTTGTTCTATATCGTGCTGAGGCATGAGCCTCAAAACCCAAGCCCAACACAAGTCAGAGGTATGGGCTAGGCCAATTGCTACAATGGCTGGGCTGTGCTGGGTATAACCCACTTTATAGTTTCACATTTATGAGAGATAAACATTGAAATAGCAAAAAGTGATGAAGGTAAAAATGAAAGGATGCAACTTTGGTTGATAGTCAGTATGTTAATGATTAGTATTCATTTTTATTGGAAAAAATATTGTTTCATAGTGTACATCCCATTTAATGATAGGTTAAATAAATATCGAATCCAATTAAAAACCGAATCGGATTCGGATCACCCCTATCCGATTCAAAAGGATCTAATATGTTATTTATATTATATTTTTATGAATTTTTTATATGATTTATCTTTTATAGAAAACATGTATATATGATGAAAATAGTTGAAAAATACTTTCATTTTTTTGTTTTTCTTTATTTAAATTGTTATATTTTCTTTTTTAATAATTTATTATTAAAAAAAAATTAAATCTGATTGGATCATATTCAAATATCCAACATCCTTATTGAATTCAAATCTAAATCAATATTTATGAGATCCGATCGGATTGGATTGGACCTATAATTTATCAGATCGGATTCGGATATACCTTGATTTGAATCCGACCCTATCCATTTGCATCCTTATAAAAAGGGAAAGTATAATCAGGCTTTTTGATGAAACATTATTACCATCCTCATTTTTATATTTACTACAGATTATAGAAATATATAATGGTCATAGAGAAATTAGGGTATAATGGCTAAGGAGGGACACTAATGGAAATATAAAATACTATATATAATATTATAAAATACAATTCGAATAACAATGACTAAAGGGGGCAATAATAGAAATAGATATGCAATTGGAATAATAAGGACTAAGAGGGGTAATAATGGAAATAGATAATCAGATTACCCATCTACCATTCTCATTTTAATAGAAATAAATAAAATCTCCTATCTTTATTCCTCATTTGAATTGTTGTGTCATAAAAATCAAGGTATAATGAGTGAGGGGCAATAGTGAAAATAGAAAAATCAGGGTCTTTTGACGATAACCATTTTCATTTTTATAAATGGTACAGATTAGTTGGTTTTGAATGGACCATCATATTAATTTGTAATTATGGGTCCATGCATTTTGCATACAGATATATATTAAAATTGGTTCGCATTTGGTATGTTGATTGCAGTATATTACTTCAAGCATACTCTGCCATTGGCTTCTCTTACACTATGTCGTCGTTCGTTTACCGCTATCTTACTTACCTGGGTAAATTCACTTACCTAGGTAAGTGTTTCCTAGGTAAAATTTACCAAAGTAAGTTTATTTACCCATATTCTTTTGTCTCACCAATTTTCCTAGGTAAGAGGCCCATTTTTACACTATTGCCAACATTACCCTTTTGTCTCTCCTCAATTCTTTGTTGATTGCGTAGAAGGGAGAGAGAGAGAGAGAGAGAGAGAGAGAGAGGCCTGGGAG
Source organism: Nelumbo nucifera (assembly GCF_055504915.1). Taxonomy (NCBI): domain Eukaryota; kingdom Viridiplantae; phylum Streptophyta; class Magnoliopsida; order Proteales; family Nelumbonaceae; genus Nelumbo; species Nelumbo nucifera. The sequence continues at coordinate 185,071,407 of NC_142649.1, read as the reverse complement.
GGGACTGGGAAGAATGGAGGTGTGTGACGCTTCAGCAAGTGAATCTCTGCTGCTGGGAGGAGGAGGAAGAGATATGGTAGAAGAGATGGTGGATTATAAAGACCGTCAGGTTAGCAAATCCAAGAACGGCGGTTGGAGATCTGCATCGTTCATCATAAGTGAATTCTTTCATTAATTAATTTTCTGTTTTGGTTTGCTTAATTGTTAACAGAAATATTTTTGACTGAACAAAATCACCCCACGATGGAAAGTAAATTAACCAGGGGAATCTTTCATGGGCCTCACAAGTATTTGCAAAAGAACACGAAAGTTGATCAACTCCCACCCCAATATAGTAATAAATGAACAAGGCCTATTAGTCTCGAGCCACCAACTGAAGGGTGGTGGCTGGGTTGTTGGTATGTTAGTTTGTTCATTGCAGCATTGACGTGAAATCAATTCTTGTAACCATTGATTTAAAGAAAAGCAGGGGGAGAGGGGGGCCACAGATTATTAATGGTGCGTGGTACTTATACCGACAACAATGTTATTAGTCTCAATCCTGTATAGAGGAGAAGGGTTGATGATGCAGTACAGATTTAACTTTATCTTTTGAACCGTGTTTTTAAGCAAAAGATGCGATATGATGTTGGTTCTTTTTTGTTGTTTCTCATCAAACTCAATTGGTAGTTTTTTACTTTTTCTTGCCTGCAGCCAGAACAACTTTGTTTCCACGAGGCACGCATCAGTAAATAAGTTCAGGCGCTTCATGTGCTGAAATCTGCTCTTGGGCTGACAGAATCTGTTGGCCATTGGAACATCCAATGGCTATATAATAAGTCACATTTTGATGGAAGATGATTATTTTATGGTTATCTCTATGTAATATTTTCATACACAATCATTCACTTGTTTTTCTCAAATTAGTATTTATTTATTTATTTTCTATAAAAAAAATTATTTGATTGTTTACTTGAAAATGTTTTATGCATAGAAATACCAATATTGTTGAATTATTATGGATCCTAGTTCCAGCGCTTACTGGTTAGATCCTTGGTCAACATGAGACACTTGTCTCAAATTTGATAGAGCATGAGTTTTACTGTTGATGAGCATTTATCTCAATTGGTTATTTTGGTTACTGTTTGTTCCTAATAACAGGGAACTTAATGTTGGAGAAGCAGACTATATAAGGGATGACTCCCAAGTGCTTCATATTCATGAGATATGCTCTTTACTGAGAACGGAAAAGATCCTCTCAGCTCCGGCTCTAATCAGATTCAGCAGTTCTCTCTTGTATTTTGTTTGAGAGGTTGGTGTCTCGGATCCCATATTATGTGGCAGCTACACTTTTCTCTTTGTATGCAGGTTTGGAGTGCCAAGCATCAGCCGTCCATCTCTGCGTCTACTTGGTGCATCACTTACAGGGTCCTTTACTTTTTTACAACAGGTTAATTTTCATAGTGCAGTCATGCAATGTAATGGTACTTTTGGAGGTCAAGTTTTAGAGTGCTTATTTAAAAAATAAATACTTAAAAATAAGTGTTTATTTTAATAAGTATTTATAAGTGTTTGGTGAAAAAATACTTAATTTAAATAAGGATGGTATAGATATTTTTTAAAATGACATGGCAGGTCAAGATAGGTCAGAAAAGAAATACATACTTACAAGTTTGAAATTTGGGTAAGTGTCTATTCTTAGAAGAAAATTAGAGCTTATTTCCTAGACGCAAATAAGTATTTATTGCTGTAATCTCAGTTCAAAATAAGTACTTATTCAAATAAACACTTATTTTTAAGCACTCTGAAACTTAATCTTTATAACCTTTGGAAAAGGCTTTTGAAGTAAATATAGGCTGACCTATTTCGATATTTCTTTTTCTTTGCATTTTGATATATATATTCACACACAAGGTGGCTGGATGGGGCATATTAGCCTATATCTTAGGGCACTTTATATATATTAGTTTTCTTTTCTCAAACTTGTTCAGGGAATTGATATAAAGCCCATCTCTTGAAGTCATATTGACAAAAAGAAATCCTCCTCAATCATCTAATGGTAAATTTCAATCCTTATTAACACAATGTAATGTGGCAAATTGTTCATCTAATGGTAATAAGCTGAATGGATATCAAAAACAAAAAGAAATGCTCCTCAATCATCCACTTCAAGCTTCTGAAAGAGTTGGTAAAGTCAAGGAGTCTTCTGCAGTACATCAATGACGTAATTTTGTTTTTAGTACATTAAGACTCTGGATGGGTCGCTTTGGATTTTCGATGCGCGAGCCAACACCATTATTGATTTATTTCTCTACTAATCTTCTAGTTTCTTATATAAAAAAATGAATATGTCATCAATGTTTCAGTGAAATAAGTTGTTAATTAAATACAATTGGACAAATGCCGACGTTAAGCTTGTTTTTCTTTGTGGCAATATAATATATATAACGACAGGAGCCGGAGGAATCAGTTTGGTTGGTTCAGACTTGTGAGAGTTCAGAGCTCAACTCAAGTTTCAACAACGTACGTCTATGTCGCACCCTCTGATAGGCTCAACTCTTTTGTTTAGAATCTCTCCCCCATGTTTTGCGCTTGGAGGTCCCATTTCGATTAGACCAACCAATCACTTACTATTGCCGCATATATTTGTATTTTCAGTCATGCACCGAGACTTCATATTATTTGTATTTTTATTCATAAGAAGCAGGGCTGAAAAGGGCTGTGAGAACGGCGTAAGCACAATTTATTTTGTGAAGATCAAATCTGATTTCGTTTCAAGTATGGATGGATGATAATGCCATGCTTAAAACTTTTTTTAGATAAGAGATTGGTTTTCCTGTATATATGGTTTTCAAAACTAAACTGGACCGGACGGTCGGACCGGAAAAACCGGGAACCGGTCATTCCGTTTTCCCCCAAACCCACTTTTCCCTCAAAACTGTTGATTTTGATCAGCAAACCGTTGAATCGGTTGGTTAATCGTTCAAACCGTTTAAACGGTTTTGACCGTTTTTCAAAATTTTTAATTTTTTTTTATTTTTTTTGTCAGAATGGGCCAGCTGTTCGGATCAAACAATCGGGCCGTTCAAACTGATAACCGGACCCCTGACCGGTTCGATTTTAAAAACCATGCCTATAAATAAAAATTCTATGATTTATATTCCAAATGTGCAACTGGATGCTATATATTACAAAATTTTTAATTGCAGGAGATCCCAGCTTTCCGGTTCTGATGATAAAAGCCATGCCCCTAAAATTTTTAGGTACCTTGAAGTTTCAACAATGGATGATGAGGCCTAAAGGCCATGCCTTACTTTTTTGTATGAAAATAAGGCCTCATTCCTTTGCCCGCATTCTTGTGATAAAGCCGTTTAGATGCGAGTAAATTATTTACCCACGAGTAATTAAAATACTCTTCTTTATATTTATTACCTCAAGTAATTGATAATATATTCATTTTTCCATGAGACCCAATAGAATTATTCTTTCGATTTTTACTAAAAAACAAATGGAAATATTGTGATAAATTGGCCAACCCCCACCCCAACATTAAATACTATTTATAAGCAAATAAGGGTTACGAGGCAAAGTTTGCTCGTTATTGAGACGGTAAATTTCTTAAACTATCCTTATGGTTTTAGCTAATTGACTAAGTGTACCTTTACTGTTTAAAAATTAACTAATGCTATTCCTATTGTTTTTAACAATTGACTAATACCTCCCTTATTATTAATGCCCCTTAATATTTCGTTAATAAAAAGATAAAAAGACAATTTTACCCTTTATTCTTCTTCAAATTTTGAAAATAAAACAGGGAAAAGGGAAAAGAGAGGGAGAGAGAGAGAGAGAACATGTCGAGATACTGCCTTCTTCAACGAGTCTGATCTCTTATGCTGGTGGATCAACTTCTGGTTGTCACTAATTTTGGGCGGAACTGGATTGGCATGGAGTGTCGAAAGGAGAGGGCAGAAACCAGTAAAAATAAGAAAATGGTGGTGATTCCCTCAAATCCATCTTTCATTTTCCCGCAATCTCTTAACATCTTCAAGTTAAAAAAAAGGTAGGAAAAGAAATCTGTCTAGGCAGAGACATAGGATAAAGGGCTTTGGCATGTCGGTGGTTAAGAGTATCTCTCTTAATTTTAAGAGACATAGGAAAAGAAATCAATGATCAGATGATAACCAATTTTGCTTCCTGTAGGAAGGCAAGAAAAAGGAGAAGAAAAGAGAAAAGGAGAGAGAGAGAGAGAGAGAGAGGGAGAGAGGAGATCACTGGAGAGATAATCGGTGGAGAGAAACTGTTGCTGCCCTCCATGCTAATGCTAGTTCCATCTAGAATTTAGTGGCAGCTGGAAGTTGATCCACCAGCATCAAAGATTAGACTCGTTGAAGAATGTAGTATCTAGACATGTACTCTCTCTCTCTCTCTCTCTCTTTCTCTTTTTTCTTGTTTTAGTTTGAAAATTTGAAGAAGAATAAAGAGTAAAATAGGTTTTTTGTCCTTTTGTTAATGGAATATTAAGGGGCACTAACGGTAAGGGAAGTATTAGTCAATTGTTAGAAATAGTAGGGGTAACGTTAGTCAATTTTCAAGCAGTAAAGGTACCCTTAGTCAATTAGCTAAACCATAAGGGTAGTTTAAGAAATTTACCCTTATTGATACTCGTAAGCGATGAGGCCGGGCTCAAAGCCGGCTCTGAGCCATCAAAAGGCTAAGACAAAATCAATTTGTCCATCATCTTTTCCTAGTTCATTTTGGTTGGTCCTTAAAATGCTTTTTCGTTTGATACATTGCAAGAATTTATTCCTTCAACGCACTTAATCATACTCTAAGCCAATGATTAAAGTATTGGTATTGGGCAACTTGGATATGGATATAGATACAGATATGCTTGGGAAACGCATGGATACAGATGAAAAATATGGAAACATTTGGATACGCTAAGAAAATGTGTACAAATTCAATAATTATATTAATAACTTTAAGTTTAATGTCAAAATAACTATAAATAATGTATATATAGGAGTTGTATATTTTAATAGTATATATGAAGAAATATATTACTATTAATATAACGGGATGCATATATATTATACAATTTTATTGATAATGCATCAATTTATATTTTTATTAAAGTCCAAAGCACAAAACATATGCAACTATTGTATTTGAATTATTATATCAATTATTTTTTACTTTACTATTTTCTTTTTAACATCAACAAAAAAATCAACTAAAAATTAATTTGCAAATGTTAAGTAAATAATACTTTCATTTTTGTAAACAATAAATATGTTTATAAAATGTAAATGAAAATATCAATTAATAATTTACAAAAATATATAATCTCAACTTCAAATATATCAAATCTATTAAAATTTTGAAGACACATATCATATGAAAATTCATAAATTTTAATTACTAAAGTAATTATTCCATTATTAATATTTTTACTTTTATGAATTTTTTAAAACAAAAAGAATAATTTTTATATAAATGTAGATTAGTGGATTTGATAGATTCAATCTATATTATATTCTCAAATATTTTGCAAACAATATTTTTATCTTTGTAAATAATAAATACATTGTTATTTATTGCAAATTAAAATATTAATTAATAATTTATTAAATAATTATTATAATTTATCAAGTCTACATAAATAATTCTAAGTATTAAAAAAATTATTCTATTAATAATATTTTTATTTGTATAAATTTATTAAAATTAAAAATCATTTATATATGTGGATTTGATAAGTTATTTATTTTATTGGTCTATAAAATAATAATTTTGAATATTATTCTTTTTAATTTGTACTTGAATTTATTGAATATATTATTTATTTAGATTAAATGTAAGCATTAATGTTAATAAAAGATCATTTATTTCAGTTGTTATCACGAAATAGAAGGTGGCTTGATGGTGAAGGGATCAAATCTAGGGATGACACTTTTCCCCATTTCCCCGATCCCCATGGGGATCCACCTGGAATGGGGTAGGAATGGGGATGATTTTCCCCCGTGGGGACTGAGATGGGGAAATTTTCATCTCCGTTAGTGGGGACGGGGAGAGCACTCTCCACCCCGCAGGGACCCTGATCCCCACCCTGTGGGATCCTCACTAATATATATGTATATATGTACACATACATCTATATATTAATATTTTAAAGAATATGGTTGAATATGTTTGAATCTTTTCTAATAGGATTGTAAATTTTAATTATTTTATTTTTATTTTTTAAATAAAATAAAAAATAAAAACAAAATGGTTAACATTATAAAAAATCACAGGGAATGGGGATCCCCGCGGGGATGGGGATGGGGAGAGGCTCTCCATCCCCGCCCTGCCCCATTGCCATTCCTAATCGAATCATGTTAACTATTTTTTTTTCTAATGAAGCAATTTATTGTTAAACACGGGTTCGATACGCCTCTGTATCGGTGTGTATCGACCCATACAGTGCAATACACGCTGATACCGTGGTGTATCTCGTATCCTCCCCTACCGGTATTGATACGATATGACATCGTGTCAATATTTTAAGCCTATATCTAAGCCTTATCCCAATCATGTGAAATAGGCTACATAAATCCCAATTATTTGACCCAACCTCCTAACTAAGGGACACGTGGATATGACTCGACGTAAGTGATAGCTCAGCATGACAGCCTGGCCACAACTCAGCGTAATGAGCTCGCTGAAACTCCAGTAGAACAGCTCACCACGAAACAACTCGCTACAAAACAGCTTGCTGCAAGGCAGCTCGCTACGAGGGAGCTCACTACAAAGGAGCTCGCTATTGAGTAATCCAGAGCCTTCGGGAAGCTTCTTATCCGACAAGACCGTGCTTGTCAGACTGCTCCCATGTGTCTTGTCCGGCAGCGCAGCACCTGCCAGTCCAGAGGACTGCACCCACGTCTCACGTTAGGCGGAGTCGTGCATGCCAGCTCTACATAACATCTCTCAAGTGACAGGACCATACCCTGTGATGGATACCTGCACCAATCAAATCAGCCTGACGAATAACGACTATAGCAGAGAATCAGAGAAGGTTACACCCGATTTGGCAACGCATTAATATATAAGGGCTCCGACCCCCAAGGAAAAAGGTAATTGAATTTTTGGTAATCGAGTAGTGCACATCTCCACTCTTAGATCGTCATTACTCTCTAAGCTTTTCACTAAGTTCTAACTTAAGCATCGGAGTGTTCCCGCCGGCGAGCTCCCCGGGAATCCTTCATCTTCTCCTTCTCAGGTGCTGTCCGTTGCCAGATAGGAGCGAGGCCCCTGCCAGCGAGGAGTGACCAGATCGCGCTACATCATTTGGCGCTGTCTATGGGAAACGCTTCAAAAAGCCTTCCACCAAAACTTTGCAAACTTTAGTTCTCATGGCTTCCTCCAGCAACGTAGGACGCACTGCAAAAATGAACACTGCCGGGGAGAAACTCCAGGTCCCAGCAGTGTGTATTGGACAGTCACCGTCCCCCTCTCTGCGGATGGAGTTCCCGTTCTGAACGTGCCTCAAACAATGGCACCCGTGAACGCTCCACTCCCTTTCACGGTTGGAACAACCTTCACCGAACCCTCCCTTGTTCCTCCCGTGACCACCCAAAACCAGCTTGAAGACCTGGTGCAATGCATGCAAGCTATGCAAGCTCAGATGCAACAGGTTCAACAATTCCAACTATATCAGCAGCAGGTGCTGCACCAAGTTTCTCAGCATCACTATCAGCAGTAGTTTCCTTCGCTACCTCAGACACAGCAGCCGCTTCCTCCTCGGCATTCGGCCTCTCCGTCAGAACGAGCGTCCTTCTCGTTGGGGAGAGACCTGTCAGACCCAGAATCCTCTCAAGAGTCAAGTCTCATCCCACGGGAGGAGGGAAAGACCAGTCACCCCTGCCTCGCCACGTGCAGCCAGGTCGGGAGGGTCCTAGCCTACCAGGCCGCATCGCCTCAGCTCTCTGAGTTTGTGGCCCCGCTTGTGGAGAACTGGTTCGAAGTCTTGGATATAGACTCCAGGAAAGATCCCTCTATCCACAGCCATCACCAGCAGTCCGTCCCCCTCCCTACGAAAACTGTGCTCGACAATACCGAGGCCAGTAGCACCAATGCGGAGCCCGCAAAAAAGCAGCAGAGACGTCGCCAAGCTCGCTGAACTACAACGCATAACCTGCCCGAGCTCAAGGGTAAGGAAGAGGTAAGCTCGGGTGAAATAAAAGCCACTCCGCTCCTCTCTGTACTATCCCCTTTGTCTCCTGAACTCTTGGCCGTCCCAAAGCCCAAGGACTTCAAACTACCTCCCCTGGACAAATATGACGGATCGTTCGACCCGAATGATCACGTAGACGCCTTTCAGTCACAAATGCACTTAGCAAGGGCCAGTGAGTCCTGCATGTGCGTGGCTTTCTCCACCACTTTCAAAGGAGTGGCCTACACATGGTATAGGAACCTCACGCCTGAATAAATAAGAAGTTGGGCACAGTTTGTGCAAGTCTTCACTTCTCACTTCGTCACCAGTAAGCGGTGCCCGAGGACCCAGGAGATTCTCCTTGGCATAGTCCAGAGGAAAGGAGAATCTATCCGAAGTTACATCAAGCGGTTCAATGACGCTTGTTTACAGATACCCGACCTGGACCTCGCAATTTGGCTTACAGCGGCCAAGAGAGGCATCACGCACAAAGAATTCAAGTGGCACGTGGTGGTCAATCGACCCAAAATTGTAACCGAGTTCCTCAAGCTTGCGGACCAGTTCATAGGGACAGAGGAGGAGATTGGCCAGAAAAATGAGAGCGTGCCTGAGAAAAGGAAAAGAGTAGCTGAGTCCTCAACCCATGAGGACAGTAAGAAGAAGAAAGACGCAGCTCGGGGGGCAAGGCCAGGTTAACCTTTCTGAGCTTCACCAGCAGAGAGGATAGACTACGCACCTCTGAACGCAAAGCGGGCCGAGATCCTTATGGCGATCAAGGATGCCCCGTACGTGAAGTGGCCACCCCGATTGAGAGGGGACCCTAATGTAAGGAATAAGAACTTGCATTGTAGCTTCCATAAGATCACGGTCATAGTACCGAGAGTTGGAAGAACCTCCACGACGAGATAGAAGAGCTCATCTATCGCGGGTACCTAAGAAATTTTGTACAAAATAATAATAATAATAATAATAATAATAATAAAGCAGGTTGGCAGGGGGAGCAAAGTAGAGACACTCCCAAATCCAGCAGCAGGCAAGTTGAACAGCCACAGAGGCAGCCCCCCGAAGAGAGACCAGTTCGGGGCACCATACATGTGATCGTCAGAGGTTCGATCGTCGCGGGCTGCACCTCAGCTGCAGCTCGGACATCAGCTCGGGAGGTCGGAAGGGAGGAGCAAAACCCCTCGAAGCGGCCAAGGACAGAAGACCCGATCTTCTTCACTGAGGATGACACACACGGGGTTCACTACCCCCACGATGACGTACTCGTCATAAAGATAAGGATCAATGACTTCGAAGTCAAGCATGTCCTCGTTGATTCCGATAGCTTGGCGGACATTCTTTTCAAGGCAACATTCGACAAGCTTCAGCTCCAAGAGAGTGATCTCAAGCCCGCAAGTACTCCCTTGGTAGGCTTCAACGGAGAGGAAGTCAGGCCCCTGGGGAGAATCACAGTACCTGTGGAAGTTGGCACCTAGCCTAGCATAGTGCAACTCAACCATGACTTCTTGGTGGTCACAACTCCCTCCCCGTACAACGCTATAATAGGTCGACCTATCACCCATGCTCTTCGTGCGGTGGTCTCCACCTATTATTTGGCGATGAAGTTCCTCACGAACTTCGAAGTTGGGGAGGCAATCAACTCGAGTCCCGCAAGTGCTACGTCGCCACCCTCAAAGGGAAAACCAAGGTGAACGACAACCTCAAGCTGGAACAACCTACGGAGCAATGCGAAGAGCGAGCTGCACCTACAAAAGAGACTGTCTTCGTCCCAGCTTCGACAGAGGACCCAACTCAGACACTCAAAATTGGCACTTCAATCGAGGAGCCTCTACGATCCCAACTGGTAAGTCTTTTGCTTGAAAATTTAGATGTTTTTTCATGGTCCGCGGTAGAGATGCCCGGCATAGACCCAAGGATCATCACTCACAAGCTGAATACTGATCCTGTAATTAGGCCCATTAGACAAGAGAAACAAAACGTAGCCCAGGAGCGCTGGAGAGCAGTTGACGAGGAAGTTGGGAAGCTCCTCACAGCCGACCTCATCAGAGAGGTCCATTACACGAGTTGGGTAGCCAACCCGGTCATGGTAAAAAAGGCCAACGGTAAATGGCGCATGTGTGTCGATTATACCGACCTGAATCGAGCTTGTCCGAAGGATTGCTTCCCACTCACCAAGATTGACAGCCTGGTGGACGCGACCTCAGGGCATGAGTTGCTGAGTTTCTTAGACGCCTGCTCGGGCTATAACCAGATAAGAATGGACCCTGCCGACGAAGAAAAAATAGCTTTTATAACCGAGCTAGGCCTGTACTGTTACAAGGTTATGCCCTTTGGATTAAAAAATGCTGGGGCTACCTTTCAAAGACTTTTAAATGAATTATTTGAGCCATTAATTGGCAAAAAAGTAGAATGTTATGTAGACGACATGGTCGTCAAGACTCAGTTTTCAAATGATTTGATACAAGATTTGCATTTTGTTTTTGAGATTTTGCGCAAATTTAATATGAAGTTAAACCCGAACAAGTGTGTTTTCGGTGTCACCTCGGGTAAATTCCTAGGGTACATCGTTAACCGACGTGGCATTGAAGCCAACCCAGATAAAATTAAGGCTATCCTAGATATGAGACCACCCTGGAAATTGAAGGAGGTTCAGAGGCTGAATGGCCGAATAGCCGCCTTGAGCCGCTTCATGTCCAAATCGACATATCACTACCTGCCTTTCTTTAAGGTGATTAAAAGCAAAGGCTTTGAATGGACCGAAGAATGCCAACTCACGTTCGACGAGCTCAAAAAGTACCTCGCCAGTATTCCGATCCTAACCCGACCTGAGGAGGGTGATGTTTTGGAGCTATACCTCTTTGCAAGTGACGAGGTGGTCAGCTCGGTACTGATAAGAGAGGTAGATAGGGTCCAATGACCTATCTACTATGTTAGCAAAGTGTTGCAGGGAGCGGAGAAGACATATCCAGAGATCAAAAAGTTGGCGTATGCGCTAGTCATTGCAGCTCGGAAGCTCCGTCCGTACTTCCAAGCTCATACCGTTGTCGTCCTCACTAACAAGCCTCTAAGGCAAGTCTTGCTCAAGCCCGAGGTCTCTGGTAGGTTGACGAAGTGGGCCATCAAGCTTAGCGAATACGACCTCCAGTACAACATGCAAACTACTATTGAGGCTCAAGCCTTAGCTGACTTTGTCGCGGAATGCACTTTCAGCACCGAAGTCCCCAGGCCGGTCGAGCCCGAGGCCCCCAGGTCGGATCGGCCCGAGGTTCCCAGGCCGGTTGAGCTCGAGCACCGTGGGGTAGCAACCAGTACAGCTTCTCTTCTAGTTAGATCAAACCCGAGCTGGGATGAGGAGCCTTGGATCCTTCATGTGGATGGCTTGTCCAAGCAGTAGGGCAGCGGAGATGGAATTGTTCTGTATGGGCCAAGCTGGGTGAAACTGGAGTATGCGTTACGCTTTGAGTTCGCAGCGTCCAACAATGAAGCGGAGTACGAGGCGTTACTAGTCGGACTGGCTCTAGCAAACAAAGTGAAAGCCAAACACATTGTCGTCTGCAGTGATTCTCAGCTCGTGGTCAACCAAGTTACAGGTGAATACGAAACCCACAGGCCAACCATGATCGCCTACTTAGCCAAAGTAAGAGAGGCTCTACTCAACTTCCAATCACACTTCATCAAGCAAATCCCGAGATCAAAGAACGCTGAGACCGACGCCCTGTCCCAGTTAGCCAACACCAGTGATAATGCCATGAGAACCGTGTACATAGAGAACTTTCCTCGGCCTAGCATTCTCGAGGGGGGGGGGGGGCAGAGGAGATCGCTCCTGTTGTTTAAGAAGAGCCGAACTGGATTGACCCGCTTGCGAGCTTCCTACTACATGGGAACCTCCCTGCAGATCGCAATGCCACCAGAAGGGTAGAGCGTCAGTCGGCCAAATACATGATAATAGACGAACGGCTGTACCGAAGATCTTACACGCTCCCCTATCTGCGTTGCTTGCGACCTTCCGAAGTCGAGCTCGTGATCCGCGACACTCATGAGGGCCTGTGCGGTGGACACTTGGGGGGCAGGGCTCTCGCCTAGAAAGCGCTATGACAGGGATACTACTAGCCAACAATGAAGGCAGATGCGATCAAGCTCGTCAGAAGATGTGACAAGTGCCAGAAGCATGCCAACATCTACCACCAGCCTGCCGCCGACCTGAAGTATCTCACCAGCCCGTGGCCTTTCGCACAGTGGGGGATCGATATACTCGGACCATTTCTACCAGCGTTAGGGCAGAGGAGGTTCTTAGTAGTGGCAGTTGATTATTTTACCAAGTGGGTAGAAGCCGAACCTCTCACGACGATCACAGCGCTGAATGCGCAGAACTTCTTCTGGAAGAGTATAGTGTGTCGTTTCGGACTACCCCAAGCACTAATCTCTGACTACGGTAAGCAGTTCGAGGATATTAAATTCTAGAACTGGTGCAAAGATATGGGGATTCAACAAAATTTCACCTCGGTAGCACACCCTTAAGAAAACGGTCAAGCGGAGGTCACGAATAGAGCCATTCTCCGCGGACTGAAGGCACACCTTGATCGAGCCAAGGGGCTAGGGGTAGATGAGCTACCCAGTGTACTATGGGCTTATCGGACCACGGTAAAGACCGCAACAGGCGAGACTTCCTTCAACCTCACTTATGGCACTGAAGTAGTCATCCCAGCTGAGATCGAAGTTCTCACGCTACGTCTGGAAGTGTATGATGACAAGGCAAATGAAGACGAGCTACGAACGAACCTCGACCTACTCGACAAAGTACAGGACCTCTCATACATTAGGACCGCGGCCTACCAGCAGAGAGTAGCTCGGTACTATAACGCCAGGGTCAAGAAGCGGAACCTCCGCATCGGTGACCTGGTCCTTCGTAAAGTTATGGTGCCTGAGCCCGGTGTTGGTAAGCTCGGGCCAAATTGGGAAGGACCTTACCGAGTAAAGTGGGTGCTCGAGGAAGGAACGTATGAGCTCGAAACCCTAGAAGGGAAACAAGTACCTCAGGTATGAAATATTGTCAACTTAAGGCAATATTACCTGTAGTCACCGAGTCGAGTGAACTGTAGTCGCTCCCAGAGCCTAAGGGCCAATACGCTGAGTTAACAAAAGACTTCGGCACTATAAGACCCAGTCATCTCTATGGCATGGGTGAACTCTAGGAGAGTGGACCATAAGTCGTCTCTATGGCAGTTCGGGTGAAATAGTCACTTCGGCAAAAGAGAGAATCGCATAATACTTGGCAGAAAAAAGGAACATTTCATTACTAGTTCTAAAAAAAAAAGAAACTGGGCCTAACAGCCCGGGAGAGTACATCAGTAAAGCAGAAAGAAAAGAAAGAGAACCGGGTTCAGTCGCTCGGGAGCAACCACTTCAAAAGTCATTTTCCAGAAGAAGAAAAAAAAGAAAGCAACCAGCCTCAAGGCCCCACCTCCTCTACATCCTCGTCACTCTCCTCTAGGGAGTCGGGTTCCTCCTCCTCCGCAGCGTCTGTCGTCTCTGGGGCCAGGTCCCTCATTGTTACGCCCTGAAGGTTAAGGTCGGAGAACTTCTTCCGGACCAGCCACCGGCAAAGCTTGAACCTCGAGTGGTAGGACTTCGAGCCGTATTCGACCTGGAGGTCGTGGAACTGTTGGGACTCTTTAAAGTCCTCCATCGCCTTAGCCCGCTCTGCCTCCACCGCGGCGTCGAAGTTTCGGGTCCTCTCATGGAGCGTGGACTCCAAGCTCTAGACCTGCTGGCGAAGAAGCTCCCTCTCCGCCGCCACCCTCAAAGACTCCTCCCTGTAACGGGCGTTCTCCTTAGACAGTCGGGAGATCCGTGCTTCCTGGTCCCTAACGAGTAGCTCTTGGGCCTCGCTCCCCTTCTGAGCCTGGAGAAATTCATCCCAGGCATGGTCGAGCTCGCGTTGGAGGCTCTGCACGTTCGACCTCTGATTAATGACATAGAGAAGGGAGGGAGAAAAAGGGAAGAAGTAGGCACTTACCACCATGCAGTGAGCTGAGGCCAGCTTGGCGAGCTCCCTATGGTGCATCCCAGCTCAGCTCGCGACCTCCTCATGAGTGACCGCCCGCCGGCTCCTCTGTGAGGCCACGAGGAAGTTGGTGACGCTCCTGGGGTGGGACCTCTTCTTCTTCGCCGCATCCCGCGACTACTCCCTCGAAGGGCACAAGTGGGACCTCCGACGATGGAACAAAAGCATGGTCTGCAGCCTCGAACTCGGAGGCCCCGGAAGTGGATGCCTGGTCGGGGTGCGACCTCTTCGCCCTGCGCTTCTAGTTGCTCGACAAAAGGCGACGTGCATCCACACCAAACATGTTGGCTGCAAGAATCACAAGGCATTAGTACAACTCGAAAAAAGGGGGGGGGGAGAGAAAAGAAAAGGCGACCTAAGGGTGACCTACCGGGGCTCAAGCCAGCCTGCACGAGCTTGTCCTCAGCCCAAGACTACAGCGTTTCCCGAACTTTCGGGTTCAACTCAACGCTTGGATCTTGAACGACGGCCCTCTAGTGGGTCGAAAAGGGCCACCCTCAGGGTTGCGAACTACAAAATAACCCCGCTTCCAGGCTGGGATCCTGTTTGGCAAATTGTGGAGGAGCTTGAAGCCAGGACAGGGGGAAAAGTAATAAGAGCGCCTTTTTGGAGGGACTCCGGGGGAGGCATTCTTAATTGACAAGATGGTGGCAAAGATATCAAGGGAAAGAGGAAGACAGTACTCAAAAAATAGAGAAATTGCCCCAACCACATTCCGGATTGAGTTCGAATGGAGTTGGTCTATGGTGACATTGAAATGGGTAAGAACCTCTACTATCAAAGGATGTAGAGGGAGTCGGAGACCAGCCACGTGATGCTTCTCAAAGACCACGATTTCATCGTGGCCGTGTTCCTAGGGATAGTTACCGGATGGGAGGCTGTAGATGAGATCCCTAGGGAGGTTATAGTAAGAGACTAGGGCCCGAAGTCTCTCCATTGACATGGAGGAAGGGCCGAAACTATCAGGCTCCCAACCCTGGGAAGTGGAAGCCGAGTTACCGGAGGCCTCATGGACTTCCAAAGCCTACCCTTCAGGAAACCCCCAAGCTCCCCCTGAGCTCGAGGGGACCTCGCCCTAATTACCGTCTCGGGAAAAGCCACTGTAGTACGGATACCCAGACATTGTTTGGACAGAGTAGAGGACTCACCAGAAAAGTGAACTGAGAAAGCGACAAAAATGGGGAGAGCTCGAGCAAACAAGGCGAAGGTGCGACCTCAAACTAAAAGCAAGGCAAGTTGGCGTAAAGAAAATGAGGCTTGGGGCCCTCCTATTTATAGCCACTATGCCCAGAAAACCAACGGTCTCGATCAAAGCAGATCCAACGGCTTATAATAAAGTCGACTACACGTCCTCCGAGACTGAAATAAAGATGGTTGCACATCTTCCGAAACTGAAGGCAGTTTGGCGCGTTTTTTGGCACCCAAAAAATCCATAAGTCACCTGACATCCGCGTGTATACATCATGCAATCAGTCAACCTAGTTTTAAATATGGGTCAAATCCACCCATCATTTCATGAACTCCCCGCACCAGAGTCAGACTCTTAGCCCGAGGAGTGGGGGGCAATTGATGGAGGGTGATTTGACCCGACCTCCTAACTAAGAGACACGTGGATATGACTCGACGTAAGTGATAGCTCAGCATTATAGCCTGGCCACAACTCGGTGTAATGAGCTCGCTGAAACTCCAGGAGAACAGCTCGCCACGAGACAACTCCCTACAGAACGGCTTGCTGCAAGGCAGCTCGCTATTGGAGCTCACTACGAGGGAGCTTGCTACAAAGGAGTTTGCTATTGAGTAACCCGGAGCCTTCTGGAAACTTCTTATCCGACAAGACCGTACTTGTCAGACTGCTCCCACGTCTCTTGTCCAGCGGCGCAGCACCTGCCAGTCCAGAGGATTGCGCCCACGTCTCACGTCAGGTGGCGTCGTGCACGCCAGCTCTACATAACGTCTCTCAAGTGACAGGACCGTACCCTACGACGGATACCTGCGCCAATCAAATCAGCCTGACGAATAATGGCTGTAGCAGAGAATCAGAGACGGTTACACCCGATTTGGCAACGCATTAATATATAAGGGCTCCGACCCCCAAGGAAAAAGGTAATTGAATTTTTGGTAATCGAGTAATGCGCATTTTCACTCTTGCTCGACATTTAATGTTGTGCTGCGAAGTCGCTTTTAGCTACAAAAACGCCGAAGCAGAGAATTTTGACGAGGGAAGGAATTCTCATCATTTTGTTGAATCCCAAAAGCCAAAGGGAAAAGTTGGATTTTCTAGTTGTTCAAGGGGGGGTCCTCTTGGAGCTTGATTTCTTCTTGATGAGAAATTGAATAGGAGTTTAGGGTTTTTGTTTGATCTTCATCGGCCACAGGTTCATAAAGTTCTTTCTTCAAGATCGATCGTGATGATTCTTTTGGTTTGTAGTTGGACTCCCTAGTGAATTTCAAGCACTCGCAATAGGCGTCGAAAACTTTCTACACTTCTTTCTTAATTTTTGACTATTTGAAACACCGTTTTCCACAATTGGAACCCAGGACACCGCCCTAAAGCCTCTAACTGCTTCAGCTCTTTAGCCCATTGAACTCCCACAG
Organism: Nelumbo nucifera; assembly: GCF_055504915.1. Lineage (NCBI taxonomy): Eukaryota > Viridiplantae > Streptophyta > Magnoliopsida > Proteales > Nelumbonaceae > Nelumbo > Nelumbo nucifera. The sequence continues at coordinate 185,054,572 of NC_142649.1, read as the reverse complement.
TTTTCTTGGTCATTTTTGCTATACTAAAACGATCTCCTCATTTATTCGCTTCTCCAAACACTAGTTCCCAGAGTTTGGTACTTGATTTCAGCATTGCTTACTTCTTGATGGATCTCCTCCACTTCTACCACTCTCCCCCACCGCAAATACTTCTCTTTGAATCTAGAGAAGTTTGAGAGAGCAGGGAAAACCCCCCTAATTTTTCTTTCAGATTTTCTCTTGGTCTTTGACAATTGCAGCCATGAAGAAGAAAGCATCAGTGGAACCAGAGTGTGATTTCAATAATGTGAAAACCAAAGAGAGGTAGAAGGCGGTATCTCAACATGTACTTTCTCTCTCTCTCTCTCTCTCTCTTTCCCCTTTTTCCTATTTTATTTTGAAAATTTAAAGAAGAATAAAGGGTAGCATAGTTTTTTTTATCTTTTTATTAACAAAATATTAAGGGGTGCTAACGGTAAGGTTAGAACTAGTCAATTGTCAAAAACAGTAAGGGTAGTTTTAGATAATAGTTAAACAGTAGAGGTATACTTAGTCAATTAGCTCAACCATAAGGGTAGTTTAAGAAAATCTTTTATTTTTTAATTTTCTTTTCAATTTAAAAGAATTGAAAATATTATTATTTAATACTTAAAAATATATATTTTTTAAAAATTTAGGCTCCATTCATTTTTGGGGGGAAATAAGAGGGAGAAATTTCTATTGACCAACTTTATACTACTGTTTTTTAAGTACTGGGCCCTATGGTAATTTTTTTTTTGAGTATCATTATTAAGTTAAATGTTACTCATCTCCTAGGTGATTTTTAATTAACTTTTTCAGATGAAAAAAAGTATAAAATATAATAGGACAAATTTGCCCATTTAACATTTGTTTTTATGGATAAAAAATCATTATATTGTTTATCTCAAAAGCAAAAGAATGAATAAATGTTTTTTAAGAAACGTTTACTTGGATAAATACACTTACCCAAATAAATGACCTTTTAAAAAATAAACGAATTCTTAAAAGCAACGTATCATTAACCTATAAATAACATACACACAGTGCAAAATCCTATAGTTTGTACAATTTTGTATGTATTTATACAGTACATATTTGTACTTTTTCCAAACTGAGCCTAACTAAGATGCATGGGAGTCGACGCCCAAAGAAATAAATTACGAAGCAACAACCATCCATGCAAGTTATCTCTAATGTCAATTTTTAAGGCCCAATTATAAGCATAATACTACAAAATTGCCCCAATTAATGCAATCGGTACAATAGGACAACATTGCCCCATATGCAAGTCAAAATATTCATTCAGTGGGCCCATCTTATCCTACCATCATCAATCATATATATATATATATGATTATTTATTCATTCATTCATCATCCGTCATCTTTAGCCCATTCAAAGCCTGTAAAAACGTCTCTCTCTTTGGATAAAATAATTAAGTAATAAAATATTCGATGGTATGTGTTGTCGTACGGATTGGCCGTTTCAGGTTTCGAAAGTAGGCTGAAGACTTTGGGGCCTCGTAAAAAGTGAGTCGAAGTCGAGGACCGTAGGCCGAGGTGAGGTATTCTTTTCAAGGATAGTAGAAATCGAAGATTGTAGGTTGTTTCTTCAGTGATGAGGTTCCTGGAGATCGGGGGTACTGCAAAACAGGGAATGTCAGAGGCCTCGAGTGGAGACCCGAGGCAATGGCTCCGACGCTCAAGTTAGTACGAGGTGTAAAGTAGGAGAAGGTGCAGACAAGGTCTTGGTGATAGTCCTCGGGTACACTGGATCTCGCAGAGTAAATGCTAAGGGAGAAAGGTAGGTGTGGGGAGTAAATGAGTGAGCTGTGTTAGAATTCCCTGTTCCGAATCCCCTTTAAGGGGGAGTTACCTCTTATTTATACTTGATCGTGCTGGAGGTAGGTGAAGATGAACGCCCCGAATGAGAGCCATACGAGTTTAGGCAGCAAGCCCTGGTGGGTACGTCTGATCGTCATGCGGTTGGTTCTTTACGAAGGCAGTAGGGCTCCCCCTGTTGTGGTTGACGCTGTCAGACGTTAGTGGGCTAGGCCAGGTTAACCCACATCAGTATGGTTATTTATTCAACTTCAATGAAGCTTTTCAGTTAAGCCACTTTAGATGTTACAAATGGTCCCTAAGGCAATTAAAACTTTATTTTGGACAACTCTAACTTGTTACAATTGGTTTATATACAATGCATAACTTGATATAAATGTTTGTGTATGCATATACAATAAATACCAATTAGGGCTACAATCGAGCCGAGTTAAGTATTAGGCTAATTGAGCACAATTCGACTCAAAGACTCAGTTTGGAAGGAGTTCAAATACAAATGTGTATAGAGCAAAACCTTGTATTTTGTATGTATTTGTATTTGTACCTTTTCCAAATTGAGCCAAAAACTCAAAGTTTGATATTCTATTTGAGTTCAACTGAGTTTTGTGTTTCCCTACTCAAATTGGCTCTACTCATAGTCGATTATAAATAAAATAATATAAAAAATATATTAGAAAACTTGATTATAAATTTATTTATTTATATTATAAATAAATATATTAAAAATAATATTTTATTATAAGCTCAATTAAGTTCATAAGCTGTTCAAATCGGATATTGTTCGAATTCAATTCGAGTCAACTTGACTCAAACTCGATCATTTTTTAATCAAGTTCAAGTATTTAGCAGATCAAGCTTTAGCTCTAACTTGCTTACACCCCTAATATTTTCCACTTTTGAATTATTAAGGTCCCGTTTGGTGTGCCTTTCCATTTCGACAACCAATGTTTTCGTCTTTTCCTGTTTGGTTGGGGGAAGATCTAGTCACCGAAAGACAATGCCCCAAAAAGATGCAAGAAGCTCAATTCAAGCTTATTTCGAAAAACTAAAAATGGAACTTCTCACATTTTTTCATCTCGTCTTTACGTGGAAAGACGTGTCTCCAACCAAACGGCCTGTGGGCTGCCAATATCTTTATGCAAAAGCCCACTATATGTTTTGGCTGTCAAATCTTCCAGAAAATCTTTTAAAAAAGATTTACCAAACGGCACCTAAGTCAGATTAATTGCATAGGACCTCATGTTTTTAGTATCACACATGACAATATCTTAACATATTATAAAAGACAATCTTTATTTGGTATTGTTTGTGTTGAAAAGGTATAGAAATTGCCTAGCTAATAGCATTCATTGCTCTATGTTACTAATTCACCATGGCTCAGTTTGGAAGGAGTACAAATAGAAATGTATAGAATGCAAAACCTCTTGTATTTTGTACTATATAAAATTTTATATGTATATTTATATTCTCTCCAAACTGAGCCATAATAAAAATTGTTATTGGACTACAGCTGAAATGACCAAGTATCAGTTGATCTATTTACAGATTATATCAACGACATCCTCACTATTATATCATATGATCTTCAAATGTACTTTATATATAAATGGGGCCAATTTATTAGCTGGTTGCTAAAAAGAATTCATTTGTGTCTTCTGATTCTTTTGGTGACTCTGAATGATGAATTAATAATTCCATGTGATGAATTGAGATTATTATACTGTTTTTCTTTTGGGTGGAACTTTAACCTGAGCTTGATGTAGTTGAAATTTTTTAAATTAATCAAACAATCTGCATCCCTAATAAAGAATTTATCAAACTATGGGTTTGGCCTGCATTTATTCTTTAGCAATGTTTTAAAAATCAAATTGGAGGTTAAACTGTTTTTGTCTTTACGTTGTGGGTTATTGTTTTGACTATTTGGGTCAAATGTATGTATGTATATATGTATGTATGTATAAGCATGTATTTTATCAATAAAATGTGTATAATTATATTTTTAGATGTAAAATATACACATATAAATATTCTTTTATATTTAATTTATATTTTTAATTTCTTTTATTTATAAAAAATGCTAAAAACTGTGATTTGAGGCTCAAAAAGCTTTTTTTTTTTTGCAAAAAATAGTGGGGTAAGGCACCTTGAAACATATAAATCTCAAAAAGTTGCCTAAAATAAAATAAAAAAAAGATCACTGTAATTGAATATCCTAACATGAAGTTATGGCCTCCAAAAACTTGCATATAGTACAATCCGAGGCCCGATAATTGGATCAAATGGTTCAATAGTTCAATTGCTCGAATCAGATAGACTTTTGATCAGGTCAACGATTTTTTCACGAAATAACTGATTTCATACAAATTGGATCTAAAATGTTGATTGGATGACGGTTCCAATGGTTTAACTGGCCATATCAACAACGGGTTGAAAAACTGTTGTTTAAGGGATGCTAGAAATAGATTGATCATCATTACATCTGACCTTCAGGTACTTTTAAGCCTCGTTTATTTTTTGATAATATCCAAATAAATGTGTTTATATCAAATAAGTCTCTTACATAATATTTACTTGAATAAATATTTATCCGTGTTTTTTATCATAAAATTTACCCGAATAAAATAGGCGATGCGGCCCAAAAGGAAGTGTGCTTACTTTTATTTTTTTGTTTACGTTTCACCAAAAGTTCTTTTTTTTTGTTTTTTAAATAAATAAATAAATAAATAAGGAGATGTTATCACTTATTAATCCAAAAAGAAAAAATAGAATAAGAAAATATTAGCCAAAGTTGCGTGTCATATCTACAATTGACTTAGGTTGTACACTATACCTCTCTCTATATCAAAAAAAAGAAATAAAAAGGTGACGCTTGAGACAAAGCAAAGGCCATCGACACATGACTTGTAATGGTGGAATGCCAAATAAAGGAATAAAAAATTCCAGTGAATCAATCAATTAAAGTGGAAAGCTCGTGACCCGGGTGTATTATTAACATATCTACTGGCTCCTCATGACACACGTGTCGTCCATATAGACATCTGAAAAAGTGAAAAGGCAGGATGAGGATTCCTTCTTGTTTGATTTGTCCAACATCGTAAAGGGGAGGGAGGGAGGGAGGGAGGGAGGGAGGGGGGGAAGTATGAGGAGTAAGGTGGGGAGAGCCAGAAAATGAAAAAGCGCCATCACTACCTAATTAGGTTGGGTCAAGGTCAAAGATTGATTGAGAAAATGGCCTACGCACCCAAAACTGAGACTGGATCTGCTCCTCACATAGGGCGGGCACCTCACTCGTGCATCGTATGGTATCATGTGTTGAGAACATCTCCCATATTTATGAATTAATTAATGCATGGTGAATATGCATGTGTCAATGTAAGGCACCACCATGTGAATAGTAGATCACGTTCTTCTAAAACTTGGCCCATCTTGAATCACATCTACACCCTACAAGGTGTCACAGCACATCCCCGCCATGTATTAATAAAGAACTTCTCTGGATGACTAATATCCCCGCCATGTATTAAGAAACATCTCTCGATAATTAATATTATTATTATTGGGAGATATTTCTAATACACAGCGGGAATATACTGTGAGACCTTGTGGGACGCCCCCCTTGTGGGGAGTAAATCTGAACTCGGAAATTACCCCCCTTGGTCCCTTCCCTATCGTACCTAAGCCTAGCCTATTCAGACCAATAGACTGGTCCAGACGAAGTTGGTGAGTGGGTCAAGCACTCGACAGTCGACACTGCGAGAATTACATGGATGAAGTCAACGGATCCATCTATCTAACCACGCCATCTTAAAATGCGCCTGATGCACAATAAACCACGACTTCACATATCGTCGTAATTCGCATACGGAGTCCGGATCTCTACCCATGACGATTTTACCCACATTGAATGGAGATAGTGCTTTGTGGGTAGGTGTGGGTAGAGTCATCGTAAGTAGGAGATCCGGAGTCCAGCAAATGATTGTGAATTAGTGATGGTGTGTTATCTGTTGATCCCTCAGCTTTCTTACGATTTGGGTTTAATCCTCACAAAACCGACTTCACATCATCTTATAGCCTTTTGGCCTTTTTTTTTTTTTATAATTTCTTCTGAGGGGCTACGCAATGGGGGTAGCCCATTTTCTAGCCCAAGTGGAAGTGTGATTCGATCCTAAGTTTTTGCTATGACCAATAGGAGAATTTACTAACCAGTTGGTTGAAACCTTACTTCCTCAGAGGGCACTTCAAACCGACCTTACAGCACTTTCCACCGTGTATCGTGCACATCTCTCCATGAATACATCACAAAGTAGGGGATCTAAGAGAAGATTGTTAAATTTAACATGAGGGGGAATCTAAGCATGAGCTCCCAACATAGCGCCCCGGTGGACCCTATAGTAAGATCCACCTGTGTATTGGGAACATCTCTCCAACTTGTCATGGGGAGATGTTCATAATAATCATGTTCACATATTGTGGGGCGCACATGGGGAGCCAATCCAAACAGCCATATTTTTGGACTAAATTAAGGGGGATTTCTACACTGTGAGTTGTTTTTTCTTGTTGCTGGTTCAAAAAACAAATTAAAACCATTTTGTTTGAAAATAGATTGTTTCTTAAAACAAAAATACAAGGAACATAATTTTGGTTAAGTATGTGTTTTTTGTTTTCAAAATTGAAATAAAAAACATGTTCTTGAATCTAGTTTCAAAAACATATTTTCATTATTATTCAACATCATGTTTCATAAATCATATCATTTTTATATTAAAAAATTTGTTTTTGTTTTGAAAAATAAAATTTTGTTGGTTCAAAAAACATGTATTATTTTTGGAAACAAAAGTAACGTGTTTTTTGCTTTGAACAAAAACAGTTTTTTGTTTTGTTTTGTTTTTGTTTTTGTTTTTTTTTTTTTTTTTTGTTGCTCATGTGACAATTCAAAAAACAAATGAAAACAAAAGCATTCATGCTGTAGAATGCCCCCAATTCAAAAGCCTTTTTTATTCAACTAATGGCAGGCATTGAAGGCGTTTCTTTTCGTCTTATTTAATTGTGTTATAGCGGAATGGTGCAGATGATCATTTATGATCTGAACAAAACAACCCATACAGTCAGCTAGGCCAAGCTGGGGTTTACTTTGGCTGTTGGGGCCCAACAGCATAGGCTGTTAAGACAGTTTCTGGTCTGGGCACGTTCTCGGCAGTTCACCTATTCACGCCCATGCTCTGGTTTTTAGTAAAAATAAATTAATATGTAATTACTAATTTGCCCATTCTCATGGTAATGTAATATTCCCAAAAATTCTCTCAACAGCATAGGCTGTTGGCTCCCAACAGCTAAAATTTTTCTGGCCCAACCCACCTAAATCTGCACCAAGCTTGCATTGTGGGCCAGACCCGGGCTAAAAAATCCTAGGCCCTGACAGCCCGACCTGAAGGTTATATATTATTTTATGAGTAGAGATATATTACCAACAGAACACTCCCAACACTGTCCCAACAGATCACTACAGCCACACGTTGAGAACATCTCACTTGTTATTCATAGGAAGATGTTCCCAACGTGCGACTGTAATGACTTGTTGGGATAATGCTGATAGCATCTGAACTCATTTTATGTATGGTATAATATTTTTTATATGTACATTATTTTATACATGGTATAATATTTTACCAAGATCTGAACTCATATTTTGGCTCATACTTTAGCCAAAATGTGGTTTAATATCTCTAGATCTTTGACTTGGTCTATACCACCTAAATTTCTTAAGCTGTACTTATGAATGACTCAATATATGTATATATATATATATATATATAGTATTATATTTTGATTTTTTTAGTGAATATAATATTTTCACATTTGATTGGGGCACTTGGAACTTTTAACCTCATGAAAACTTTCCCATCTATATATATTTAAGCTGATACTATTAGAGGGCCAAAAACATTGCTTTATTCTACCTAACCATTTTTAACGTAGAATATTGTTATGGGAGTTTACTTTCTCAGAATTCAACTTATAAACATGTAATGTCAACTTGAAAAAAAATTCAACCTTAATAGTTAATACACTGCCTAGGCAATTGAATTGTAGTAGCTATGGTCTTCGGAATATCTTTTGTCCTCTTCCTCAAAACACTCATCACTATTCTTCTCGCTTTAAAGATTAGTTATGATCTTCACTTTCAAATTCACTTCTCTACCTCACTCAAACGAAAATGCCTTTGATTAGTTTGTTTCTATCTTCAAGACCAACATGTTAATGATGAATGTTCTTAACAGATTATAACTTAGACCTTTTGGGTTTAGGTGTTGAAATGGGGTATGCCTTTCCAATTTATACCACTGGTTAGGCATGGTATTCATCTTCTAGGATATCATCAGTTTAATAAAATGATTTGATTATTTTTTTAACAATTGATCATAAAACGGATCTGAACTTTTAGTCTTTTTGGTAACTAAAAACATATCAAAATTTAATCTTGCCTTTTGCTCCAAAACCATCCAGCCACACCATTCCTGCCTTCGTCCTCTTAGTTGTTGTTGGTTATCTTCCTCTTCACCGATGGTTCTGCTACCGTGGTAAGGAGAGGGAGAGGGCTAGGTTCCGTTTTTAAGATTTTTAATTATGATTCCTTCTTTGGAGAAGATATATTTTTTATGGTCTATTGAATGTGAAACCCCTTTCTAGAAAACCATAACATGACTATAATATATAATTAAATCCTTCTTATTGAGTCTACTGCTATCTTTCACCCATAGCTAAAAAAAGTATCCAAACAAACCCTAAATTAATATTAAGCCCATAATAGGATTTTTATTATCTAATTAAAATTAATATTAATTCAATAAGAGGTGTCTTTTGTATTCTTTTCAAGTTTTGGTGTTTAGATGATTTTACATGCACTATATTAATCCTAAGTGATGAGTAATTTGGCATGACCTAGTAAATAAAAGTCACGTGGACGCGATTTACACGTAGGATGACGACTTAGAAAGGGGAGCCTAGCCAGTGGTATGCGGAGCTTGGCGTAAAGTCACTTCGGCATAAAGTCACTTCTGCAACAAGTCACCTCGGCGTAATACCACCTCGACGGCTAATCAAGTACGGGCCCAGGAACCGAAGTGACACGTAATAAATCCTATTAGCTTCCCAGTAGACTTCGGATATTGTGGGATCATACCGCATAACGGAAAGCCTTATCTTCTCCCCGTCCAAATCGGGCGGTGATAATGAAGTTCATTGACTGATACGTTACTCCCCGACTAAAGCGGAAACGGATCTTGTCCATTTAGGCCACAGATCTCGGAACTATTCCGAGAAACCCGCAATAACTCAACTATATAAAGGCATCAACCCCTCCATGGTCCAAGTACGTGTGATTACTTGCATCCAAGCTCTCTAGCACTCAGATTCTAGCTCGCAATCACAACATAGTATTGACTTAAGCATCGGAGCGATCTCGCCGGGTTAACCGCCCCGGGTTCTCTAATCCTCTATCTTGCAGCTTGGTCCAGCTCGCTACATGACTAAGGTCCATATCATCCTCCAGCTAGGAGCTTCCAGATCGCGCACCATCAATTGGCGCCATCTGTGGGAACACGATCGAAAGGTCATCCCAATTTCTTTACAGTTTCAAAATCAGTCTCAACTTCAATGGCACCTCTAGCCACAATGGTAAGGGTAACATGAACATCATTGGGGGGTAAGAGCAACAGATAGTCACTCCCCAAGGACCCTCGGTGACAATCGGCCAGTTCACCATTCCTCTGACCATATCTAGAGTCCCATCACTGTCCGCACCCCACACTACCCAACAGGTAAGTGTCCCGCTCCCCCAGGTGAGTGCCACATTCTCGGAGCCTTCCGTGATTCCCCCTGGGATTGGACACTCCCAATTCAGCGGCCTCGTCTAGAGTGTTCGAATGATGTAGATTCAGATGTAGGAAATTCACCAGTTCTAGCAATATTACTTTTATCAACAGTATCAGCAGCAGTTCCCACCACTACAACCGAACCAACTGGTGAACAACCAGCGCTAGTCCTCGCCCCGCAGGGAGAGAACTTCACAAATACTGGCCCCCAATTCGGGGTGAACCCTACCCCGGGGTGTTGTAGGTGACCGACATACTCCCCCTGCTTCTCAAAGGGAAAGCTCGAGGAATAGACCTGAACCCAGCCAGCCCAAGCGGTGTAGCCGGCAAATTTCCCATGTGGAGCACCGATCCGAGGTCTGAGGTGCGGGCTCCAAGAGAGACCTCTCAGTTCCTTACAGCAGCCATCATCGAACACATGATGAAGAGGAGGCAACGAGAAGAATCTTTGAACCAGCTTGCCCTACTATTCGAAGTAAGATCGAAGTGCCTAACAATATGGAGGCCGGCAGTACAAATGTCGCTCCACCGAAAAAGCAGCAGCGGCGACGTCGCAAGACTCGCTGTTCATCAACAAGAAATGATCCAACAGCAAAGCTCAACCATCCGGTTGACCAAGGTCGGGAAAGAGAGGAGGTGAGCTCGGTGGCCACAGGAACAACGCCTGCTCTTTTGAGCCGGCCTTCTCCCCTAACACCCGAGCTCCTAGCAGCCCCCATGTCGAAAGATTTCAAGGTCCCACCACTAGACAAGTACGATGGGTCCTTTGACCCCAACGATCATGTGGACAATTCCAGTACCAAATGCACCTCGCCAGGGCCGATGAGGATTGTATGTGCATGGCTTTCTCCACCATGTTCAAAGGAGTAGCTCAGACTTGGTACAGAAACCTGGTGCCAGGTTCCATCGAAAGTTGGGCGTAGTTTGCAAACATGTTCACGGCCCACTTCATCACTAGTAAGAAGTGCTCGAAGTCACAGGAGAGCCTTCTGAACATGGTGCAAAGTGAGGGAGAGTCAATCCGCAGCTATATCAAACGCTTTAATGAGACATGCCTGCAGATACCGGATCTTGACCCAGTAGTACGTCTCATCGCATCATCCAAAGGCATCGCCCATAAAGAGTTTAAGTGGCACGTTGTAGCCAACAAACCAAAAAACATCACCGAGTTCCTCTAGTTGGCAAATCAATTTATCAGCACTAAAGAGGAAATAAACCAGAAAACTGGCAACCAGCCAGGAGAATAAAGGAAGACGGAGGAAGAGGGGACGAGCAACAAGAAAAGAAAGAAAAGTAAGTCCCCCGAGCTCGAGAAGCAAATCCCCCTCGCGAAGTTACGTTCGGGTCGGCGTTCCAGGACCCCTCTAGTGGAGAGGACGAACTACACCCCTTTGAACATGAAGCGAGGAGAGATCTTAATGGCGATAAAGGATTCCCCTATCGTCAGATGGCCACCTAGACTCCGCGGAGACCCAACGACCAGGAACCCGAACGTCTATTGTCACTTTCATCGAGACCATGGTCACAACATAGAAAACTGTAGAAACCTCCGTGACGAAATTGAAGAGCTGATCCGTCATGGGTACTTAAAAAAGTACATTCCACACAAAGAAAAGGAACATGGGAACTGACTGGGAGACCGGAAGAAAGATGCCCCAAAGAGTAGAAGACAGAACGAACAACCACCTCGCTCGCTACCAAAAGAGAGACCGATCCGCAGAGTGATTAATATGATCACCGGGAGATCTATTGTAGCAAGGTGCACAGTGGCGGCTAAGAGAACATCATTCCGAGAGCTGAAGCACAGAGCAAAGAACCCACCCAAACGACCTCGGATTAAAGACCCAATCTACTTTAACGAAGACGACACCTATGGGATCCAGTATCCTCATGACGATGCCCTGGTCGTGAAGATGGTCATCAATGACTTTGAAGTAAGGCGGATCTTGGTGGACTCAAGTACTTCGGCAGATATCCTCTTCAAGAAAACCTTTGACAAGATACAATTACAACAGAGCGACCTAACGTCGGCAGAGGCCCCACTAGTAGGGTTCAACGGAGAAGAAGTTAGGCCTATAGGTCGTGTCACAGTACCGATGGAGGCTGGCACGTGGCCAAATATTGTCCGGTTTGAGCACACATTCCTAGTGGTCACTACCCCACCCCGTACAACGCAATCATAGGTCGGCTTATTACGCATATTTTACACACAATCGTGTCGACCTATTACCTCGCGATGAAGTTCCCAACGGATTACGGAGTGGGAGTTGTACGAGGCGACCAGCTCGAGTCCCAGAGGTGTTATGTGGATTCTCTTAAAAGAAAAGCAAAGATAGCAGAGGAAGTCGAACTGGATCGACCGGTAGACTACAGCGAGGAGCGAGCTGCCCCGATGGAAGAGATAGTCTAGATACTAGTATCTGAGACCGAACCGACTAAGACTTTCCATATCGGAGCACTCATAAGCGAACTGCAACGAAATAAACTAGTAAGTTTTCTACTTAACAATTTAGATGTTTTTGCCTGGTCTGCGGTAGAAATGCCCGGAATTGACCCTCGTGTCATAACTTACAAACTGAATGTGGACCCTTTAGTTAGGCCAGTCCGACAAAGAAAACACAACCTCGCCCCGAAATGGTGGAGGGTAGTCGATGAGGAGGTCGGGAAGCTCCTCACCGCAGACTTCATCAGGGAGGTCCATTACCCGAGCTGGGTCACAAACCCAATGCTCGTGAAGAAAGCCAATGGCAGGTGGCGAATGTGCATTGACTACACCGACCTGAACAGAGCCTGTCCAAAGGATTGCTTTCCCCAACCTAGAATTGACCGCCTGGTAGATGCGACCTCAGGGCACGGGTTGTTGAGTTTCATGGATGCCTACTCTGGCTATAATCATATTAGGATGGACATGGCTGACCAAGACAAAACTGCCTTTGTAAATGAACTAGGGCTATACTGCTATATAGCTATGCCCTTTGGTTTGAAAAACGCTGGAGCAACCTTCCAACGACTTGTAAATAAAATTTTTGAGCCTTTGATTGGAAATAAAGTGGAGTGTTATATTGACGACATGGTTGTAAAGACCCAGTTCTCTAAATCATTAATTAATGATTTAGACGTTGTTTTCCAAATTTTAAGAAAGTATAATATGAAATTAAATCTGAATAAGTGTGTCTTCGGAATTACTTCGGGAAAATTTTTAGGCTACATAGTCAACTGGCGTGGTATCGAAGCCAACCCAGAAAAGATAAAGGCAATTATGGACATGAGTCCACCTCGGAAAATAAAAGAAGTCTAGAGGCTGACTGGTCTGGTAGCAGCCCTAAGCTGGTTCATGTCCAAGTCAGCAGGTCGATGCCTCCCCTTTTTTAAAGCCATTAAAAAGAATGTGACTTTCGAATGGACTGAAGAATGCCATCTCGCGTTTGATGAGCTCAAAAGGTATCTAAGTACCACCCCAGTTTTAACCCGACCTGAGGAAGGTGATGTCTTGAAGCGGTACCTCTTCGTGAGTGACGAGGTAGTCATCTTGGTACTAATTAGGGAGATAGACCGGGTTCAACGACCCGTCTACTATGTAAGTAAGGTACTACAGGACGCAAAGACTAGATACCCTGACATCGAGAAGCTGGCATACGCGCTAGTGGTAGCAGCTCGAAAATTATGCCCCAACTTCCAAGCCCATACTATTGTTGTCCTTACGGATAGACCTCTGAGGCACATCCTACTTAAACCCGAGGTGTTCGGGTGGTTAATGAAGTGGTCCATCGAGCTCAGCAAATACGACATCCGATTCGAGGCACGACCAATGATAAAAGCCCAAGTCTTGGCAGACTTCATAGCAGAATGCACGTTCAGCGCACCGGCCCTTGAACTGACTGAACCCGCTCGCACGTCAGAGGCATCAACCAGTGCGGCATCGGTCCTGGTCATAGCAGTACCGACCTGGGACGAGGAGCCCTGGATCCTCCATGTCGATGGCTCATCTAACCAGCGAGGAAGCGGAGCGGGACTGATATTGTATGGCCCGAGTGAGGTGAAGCTGGAGCATGCTCTCTGGTTCGAATTCGAGGCATCAAACAACGATGCGCTAATTGTCGGGCTCAACTTAGCAAAGGAGATGGGAACGAAGCACCTCATCGTCTGTAGTGACTCTCAACTGCTAGTTAACCAAGTCAATGGTGACTACGAAGCTCGTGACTCGACCATGGCAGCCTACTTAATCTGAGTCAGAGAGATCCTGCCTAGCTTCCCCTCTTGCTTCATCAAGCAGATCCCGAGGTCCGAGAATGCCAAGGTCGACACCCTGTCATGACTAGCAAGTACGAGCGACAACACTATGCGAACTGTGTACATAGAGGACCTACCTAGGCCCAACATTCTCAGGGGGATAGAAGAGGCCGCTCCCGTGTTGCAAGCGGAACCGAGCTGGATTGACCCGCTCGTTGATTATCTGCTCCACGGGACCCTACCTGTAGAACACAATGCAGCTCGGAGGGTAGAGCGACAATCGGCCAAGTACGTCCTCATAGATGGACGACTGTATAGGAGATCGTTCATGCTCTCCTACCTACGTTGCCTGTGACCCATAGAAGCTGAGTTTGTACTTCGTGATATCCATGAAGGTCTATGCGGACACCTAGGGGGTAGGGCCCTTGCCCAAAAGGCATTAAGGCAGGGATACTATTGGCCCACAATGAAAGCAGATGCACTCAAACTCGTCAAGAAATGCGACAAATGTCAGAGGCATGCCAACATCCTCCATCAACCTGCTACCGATTTAAAGTATCTTACTAGCCTGTGGCCCTTCGCGTAGTGGAGAATCGACATCCTCGGTCTATTTCCGCTGGCAACCGGACAGAGGAAGTTCTTAGTCGTGGGGGTAGACTACTTTACGAAGTGGGTGGAAGCCGAACCGCTAGTAAGCATTATAGCCCCAAAACATGCAAAATTTCTTTTGGAAAAACATCGTATGCCATTTCGAACTCCCAAAAATCTTGATTTTGGATAACGGGAAGCAATTTGAAGATATTAAATTCCAAAACTGGTGCGCTGAGATGGGGATTCAGCAGAACTTCACTTTGGTAGCACATCCACAAGCAAACGGGAGGCCGAAGTAACGAACAAAGCCATCCTTCGTGGGCTAAAAGCTCGTCTCGCAGAGCTAAAGGGTTGTGGGTGGACGAGCTACCCAGCGTTCTTTGGGCCTATCGGACTACCATCAAGACAACGATGGGTGATACCCCCTTTAACCTCACATATGGTACAGAAGCAGTGATCCCGACAGAAATCGAAGTGCCCACGTTGCGACTTGAGGCTTATGATGAGGAAGCAAATAATGACAACATTTGTACCAACCTAGACCTTGTAGAGGAGTTACGAGACCTGGCCTACATTCGGACTCCAACAAACCAGTAGAAAGTAGCTTGGTACTATAACGCCCGGGTCAAGAAGCGGTAGTTTCGTGTCGGCGATCAAGTCCTACGGAAAGTTATGGTACCTGAGCCCGGCGTGGGTAAGCTCAGACTGAATTGGGAAGGTCTGTACCGTATAAGACGGGTGTACGGGGAAGGCATGTATGAGCTCGAGACTTTGGAACGGAAGCTAGTACCTCGAGCATGGAACATCGACAACTTAAGAAGATACTATGTATGAATCCACAACTTCAAGTATAAGTCACTCATGAAATCACCAAACTGGTCAAATAGACGACGAGCTGGAGAGAGGACCATAAATCATTTCCAGAACCCTAAGGGCTATGGTGTCGAGCTGATAATAGACCTCAACACGATAAAAGTCCTAGTCGCCTCTTCAGCATAGGCAACTTAAAACCCAGTCGCTTTGGCATGGGCAAAGTAAAGTGACCTAGACATAGATAGGTCATGTATGTACCCTACAGTGTCTGTTCGCCCTGGCATACAATGGCGATTAGATTATTCCTATTAGTGTCGAGCTCGCCAGCTCGGGAGTAATCTATACTTAAAAAAAAGTGCACTCCTATTTGGTTTAGCTCGCCAGCTCGGGAGTAATCTACACTTAGAAAAATTTGCACACAAAGATTGCAAAACACTTGTATTTCATTGATAAAGAACTTCAAGTACAAAAAAAAAGAAGAAGAGAAAGATTACAATTAACCGAGCTCGGAGGCTCGGAACATTGAGCATTACAAAAGGAAGGGGGTCCAAGAAAAGAGGCTTCAATCTGTTTGGGGCTCTTCATCCTTATTGGAGACTTCGACAGGAGGATTTGTTTCCATACAGTCCTCGGCAGCACCGGTCTCCTTTTCCTCATCATCAAGAAGATTGTCATCACTCTCCGCTTTGGATTCCGGATCCTTGGCACCTTCGATGGCCATCTCCTTGGTGATCTTCGACGTGGTTATGGCATTGAGGTCGAGGTGGGGAAATTCACGCCGGGTCAACCACCTGTTGAGCTTGAACCCCTTGCGGTAACCCGCTATCCCTGCCTTGACCAACCTTTCCCGAAGCTCCACTAAGGACTTGTACTCCTTAACCACCTTAACCTTGGCCTCCTCCATCGCTTGAAACGGTAGTTCGGTTCGTTCCTTCACATCGGCCTCGAGGTTCTCGACCTCCCTCTTCAATGTCGTTTTACACTCTTCGAGCTCCTTCTTCTCTAACATCATTAGAGTTAGCAGCTCCTTCTTAGCTCGTGCGTCGTTCTTTAGTTGGTTGATTTCATTGCGAGCTAAGTTCAGTTCGGCGTGGGCATTTCAGGAAGACTCCTCGGCTTTGAGAGCCCGATTTAGGTTCACCTCAGACTCATAAGCCAAGGCGTGGATGGAGGAGTTCACCTGCCAAGAGAAGAAAACGAGTATCGGTATACGAAAAATCTAAGTACAAGACAATTTGAAAGACAAGTTCAAGAGCATACCACCATACAGTGTGTGGCCACTCAGGTCCCAAGCTAAGTGACTGGCAAGTCAGCCCAACGAGCAGTCTCCTAGTGAGCACCACATCCTTGCTCTTGAGAAGGCTGAACTTCGAAGTCAAAATGCTCCAAACTGGAGCATCGCTGCCTGAAGAAGTGGCGGTTGCTGGGACGGGCTCTAAAGACGTAGCCTCCTCGGGCATACGGGGTAGGGTGGCCTTGCCCGAGTCCTCCTCGACCAGATCGATTACGGGAGGCTGCTCGACAACTGGTGGGTGCTCGGGCTCAGGAACGACAGCCTCAGTTGTGGCTACTTCAGTCTCGACGCGAATCTTTTTGGGGGCTCTCTTCTTCTTCTTCTTCCCCTTCTTCATGCTCCCAAAGAGCTCATCGGCAAGGATGTCGTACATGGCAGCTGCGATAAAAAACGAGCTAAGTTAGATACAGTACCGAAGTAAAACGAATAGAAAAAGTACATCAAATAGTGACCTACCAGGAGGACTTAGGCCGGCTTGCACGAGCTTCTCCTCGGTCACGAAGTTTTTGAACTTCAGGCCAAGCTCCGCCCAAGATCGGACCTCCTCCCTTGTCTTCAGGTCTAGTCTAACGCTGGGGTCCTAGATGGCTGCCCTCCAGTGGGTCGGGAAGGGCCACCCCTCGGTGTTGCGGACCACGAAGTAACACCTCTTCCAGGTCGGGACTTTATTAGGAAGCTCGTGCGACAATTTGTATCCGGGACGAGGAGACAAGTAGTAAGTTCGCTTGTGCTAGGGCAGAACGCACGACAAGTTTTTCTTAATGGAAATGATTGAAGAGAAGACGTCAAGGTCAAGGGGATGGTTGTAATCATGGAAAAGAGAAATAGTCCCTACGATATTACGGATAGAGTTCGGGTGTAGCTAGTCTATGGTAATTTTAATGAATTTAGCGATCTCGATTATAAGAGGGTGAAGTGGAAGACACAGATCAGCTACGAGTTGCTCCTCGAAGATCATGATGTGATCATGATCCCAAGGAAAGTTGCCTAAGGGGATGCTGTATACAAGGTCGTTAGGGAGTTTGTACCGGGCTACTAAGGCTAGGAGCCTGTCCGCCATCATTATCGACGGGCCGAAGTTGTCTGGCAACCGACCTCGGTGTGAGGTTGAAGCTGATTTACCAGAAGCCTCTCGCTCTCACCAAGATGAGTCCACCTCGGGCGGACTAAGGACCGCGTCTTGTCCTAAAGTGACAACCTCGGTAGGACGAGGATCCATAGTCTGAGCCGAGGTACCCACCTCAGCCCTAGTGGACTCGCCACTCCCGTCTAGAAGACTACCAAAGCTAAGGCAATACACATTAAAGGAAATGACAACAGAATCAAAAGGAAAAAGCAAAGGAAGGTGGACTCACCAAAAGGAAGACCGAAGAAAAGGAGGTGACCTCGGACCCAGAAAAGGCTGATACCGAACTGGAAGACTTGAGCGCAACCTCAAAGATTGTGGATTTGCAGACTTGTGGCGAAGAAAATGGGCCCGTTGGCCCTTATTTATAGCCAATGTATCTGGGAATCAACGGTCAAGATCAACACGACCCGACGATTCCTAGGAAAATCGGTTGCACGCCCCCGAGGTTGAAATCGACTTAGCGCGTGTTTTGACGTCCGCAGAGTCTATAAACGAATTGACATCTGCGCGTACTGGGTACACGATCTGGGTTACTTCGTGGTTGAACCGAACGATCGAACAGGTCCGATCACCGACTCCCCCCTCCACATCACCTATATTTCACGCCAAATCCACCTAACTCGTCATGAACTCCCTGCACTGGGTTAGGACCCCTGTCACGAGGAGTGGGGGGCAATTTATGAGGAGTAATTTGGCACGACCTAGTAAATAAAAGTCACGTAGACACGATCTGCACGTATGATGACAATTCAGCAAGGGGAGCCTAGTCAGTAGTATGTGGAGCTCGGCGTAAAGTCACTTCGGCATAAAGTCACTTCGACAATAGGTCACCTCAGTGTAATACCACCTTAGCGGCTAATTGAGTTCGGGGCCCAAGAACCGAAGTGACACGTAATAAATCCCAGTAGCTTCCCAACAAACTTCGGATATTGCGGGATCATACCGCAGAACGACAAGCCTTATCTTCTCCCCGTCTGAATCGAGCGGCGATAATGAAGTTCATTGACTAATACGTTACTCCCCGACTAAAGCGGAAATGGATCTCGTCCATTCAGGCCGCAAATCTCGGAACTGTTCCGGGAAACCCGCAATAACTCAACTATATAAAGGCATCAACCCCTCCATGGTCCAGGTACACGCGATTACTTGCATCTAAGCTCTCTAGCACTCAGATTCTAGCTCGCAATCACAACACAGTACTGACTTATGCATCAGAGCGACTTCATCGGGTTAACCGCCACGGGTGCTCTAATCCTCTGTCTTGCAACTTGGTCCAGCTCGCTACATGACTAAGGTCCAGATCATCCTCCAGCTAGGAGCTTCCAAATCGTATACCATCACTAAGTGGGGTTCATGAATTTTAAATTTTTATTCTAAATATCAAGATGAATTTATAGAATAATTGATTGATATATGATTTTAGTAAAAACATAAATAATAATAAATTATTGGTTATGGATCTCCAACCACCGTTTAGAAGGTAAAAAGGGAAAATAAAATTAGAATTTTTGACTAAACAATTATTATCATCCTCAATTTTATAAATGGTATAGAAATAACATGTTTTTGGTTAAGGCCATTAAATGATAGGTCCCGATTGCCTGTTTCATATTCTCATATTAATAATTTAGAGCTCGAGCCAGAAGTCATGAATCATGGCTGAACTTTGTGCAACAGCCATCCAACAATACTATGTGATTTCAAATTTGCAGCATACATAGTGCAACAAGAGGGGTGGTTGGACTGTCTAAATTAATGCTACTTTTTTAGCTGTCTTTGTAAAAATAGTGGCCGAAAAGACAGAACTGAGAAGATGACGCCTGTCCTCCAAAAACATGGTCATTATTTGCACTAGATGACGACGGACCCTTTACCTATGAAAAACTGATACTAGTCCTTTTGATTGATGTGGTCCATTTTGGGAGGGCTAAGCTAGTTTTTTTTTTTTGGTTTGATAATCAAAAGCTTGTAATTAGAAGACATGTGCATAGAATACCTAAGAAATTCACCCAAAATGTTGAATTTCAATAAATTAACTTCAAATTAAGCTTTATGGTTTTTTCATGTGATAAATAGTTTTTAAATACAATTTTTTTTAAACCCAACAGATCGATTCACTTGCTAAATGGCCTTTATCTTTAAAAATAAAACTCCAAAAGCTCAATATATCTCTTTAGCCATCATGGCTGTTGGAAGATCTTTCTAAAATAACTTATCAAACAGAACCTCAGCTATTCTGGATAAACTTGTTTAGATGAGCGAGTGACAGCGGATTTGGGCGCTTTGGATTTTTTACCAAACATAACTTAATTGTAAGCTGTTCATGCATGTGTGGTCCACCTTACAAAGCCAGAAGCTGCTGCACTTTGGCCTTCTTTCAACATTCAGCTAAGTTGATTGAACTGCCTTTGAGGCACTCTGAATAGACTATCTAAAGAGACTGAACAGACTATCCAAACATCAACTGATTGATGGCTAATTTGGATCCTCCTGCAACTGCAAATTTTTCATCAGACATACTGCCAGAAGCTCCGTGCGCTTCAGCCCTCACAGATGGGCATTAACAGTGGTGGTTGCGATTAGACGGTTCTAATGTTACTCCTTAGGTCAGTTTTTTTTACTACTTAGGTGGTCAATTGCTCCTAAAAACCAAAAAAAAAAAAAAAAAAAAGAATCTAATTAATGTCTGATACGGTTAAACCTGATTTTTCCAAAATCATTTATGACTGGAATGAACATGAATCCTATTTTCATTAATTAAAAGCTCACAAGTTGAAGAACTATGGGAGTTATTTTTAATTTATTTTGCTAATGAATGATATTATTATATATAATCCATTTCTAATTCATTTTATCAATAAAATATAATATTTTTATCATTTTAATTTGATTTATTAACGATGTATAATATCTGAATCAAATCAAAATGTCACATATAATATTTTATTTTAATAGCATTTTTTGGGTTCCATGGGGCTACACCTGCACAACAACAAAGAGGAACAGTCTCCATTCCCATCCCATAAACCCGGCAGCAGGATTTGATCCCATGTCTCTGCTATAAACACGGTCAGTTTATTAGCATTAGCCGATACTTATATTGACCCTGCTATGTTGAAATGGATGTATTAATACTTTAAACCTTCTATTTTTTAGCTTTTTTCTTAATTTTAAGGGGCCTAATATTAGGTGTTTTAATTATTAAAAAAATTTCTTAAAAACACCTTAAAATAAGTGTACGGGATACTAAGACTGCATTTGGCATTCCTTATTTTAAAGACTTATCTCCTTTTTGCAATTAAAATATCCCTATGACCAATGGGCTTTTAACTGCAAAAAAAGAGATAAATCTTTAAAATAAGAAATACCAAATGCAGCCTAAAAGATACAACAAGATACATGTCACATTGTATTGATATTTTGAACCTTGATTCCAATTTTCGAAAATTATATTAAGAATTTTTCCTCAAAATTTCTGAGGTGGACTGAACTAAAAACCCCTTTTGTTTAGGGCTTATTTTCTATCAAACCAAAAGGAGTTTAATGGTCGGAGTGCCAAACTTTCCTACATGCAAATAACATCATCTTTTATTTATGACGCCCACAGTCCACCTGAAGAAGGGGACAATCTTGGGCTGTTTTTGTTAGGCCATCTGGTCCACCTTACGTTGAAATTTCCTGAGCTGTGTCGGGAGATGGAAAGCCAAACATTTACTCTTGCAATTCAAACCCATCATGGGTCTCTCTCGTGCCTCTAAGGATAGGAGAGAGAAAGAGAGAGATTTACTTTTCTTTTTATATTTTCTACTCAAACCACCTTTTCATTCTTTATTGGGGGACTTGCACAAATTTGGGTTTATATAATTAAGGGTAAAATACAAAAACCTCCCCTAAAGTTTCTGACAATCATAAAAACCTCATCTATAGTTTCATTTTAAAAAATACCTCCCTGAACTTTTGAGAAACTCAACAAAAACCTCCCTTCTGTCACCTTTTCAGACAGAAAACGTTAAATTGATGTAGCAGTTTCTTCCAAATACCCATTCTACCCTTTTATAAATTATTTTACATACAAAATTACTGAATAACCATGTTTTAATTTGACACAAAAACATTAGAAGATGATCGTTAAAATGAGATTTTTGTCAAGTAAAAATATAGGGTTATTTTAGTAATTTTGTATGTAAAATAATTTATAAAATGATAGAATGGGTATTTAGAAGAAATTAGTGCATCAGTCTAACGTTTTACGTCTAAGAAAGTGACAGAAGGGAGGTTTTTGTCAAATTTCTCAAAAGTTTGGGGAGGTATTTGTTAAAATTAAACTAAAGGGGGGGTCTTTATGATTGTCAGAAATTTTAGGGGAGGTTTTTATATTTTACGGGCATTAAGTCCCAACTATATTGGGTCTTGGGAGGGGTAAACCCGATATAGTCCTAACCTTTCTTTTTATACACAAATTGGCCACTCTCACACTTGAACCCTTGTTTCTACACTTGCTTGTCTGAAAATTTACCATTACACTAAGTAATGATCGGCCCATAAATGGAAACAAATGATCTACACACAAAGTACAAAAGTTTTTATGGACCCATAAATGGTCATTGTCAAGTATAAAACTTCGAAAATAAGAAATTAAAATCATTAATCAGATTTAAGGTTGAAAGTATTGACACTTATTGGCCCGTATTAGTCAACATGTATCGTTTTGGGGCCCCTCCAATCTGCTCTTATAGTGGGTGTATCGGGGGTCTGACCGGTTTAGGAGGTGGAGGAGCTCTATCAGTTTCAATAAAAAAGTAAAAAAAAAATAGTATCAATTTGTCCGATACACCTCTACCGACATGTCAAACGTATCAATATTTTGAACCTTGATTAGACCCCATTTCCTCTGTTATAATGATTTAAAATAAAAATCCTATTTTTTTTAGTAGTGAGAGATGATCACGGGAGCCGATGATCACTTCAATCCACATTTATTACCACAGTATTGCAACTGAATCAAAGCTTTTGATCTGTTGCCATGGCCCCACCTTGAATTAGATGTAGTGACTTCTTAGTGGGGCCATTGCATTACATTTTCTGGTTTAACCTCCAGTGAATTCCTCTTAATTCAGCTTCAAGGAAAATTAAAACAAATAGAGAAGCAAAATTTTTAAATCCCCGCCCCCTCCCCCCTAATAACTCGATCAGGTTTACAATGTTGATCAATATTTCACTCTCACACATTCACGTTGAAGTTTTTGTGGAAGTCAAATTTTTATTGCAATGCAATTTTATCTCCAGGGAGTGCAAAACCGTTTGAGTGCAAATTCTAATTTATCCCCGTTTCAAATTTTATGATTTTAAATAAAACCTGAAACGATATAAACGAAAAAAACCCAAAAATGGACCAAATTTTGCATTTTTGTACTCTTATGCATTAATTTGTATTAATAGCTAAATACAAATAAAATTCTTTTGAGCCAACTGATTTCAGCTGTCACTTTTGATCAGTCTTCCCTAGTGATGCAGTGAAAAAATTGGCAAGCGGAGTGTGGAACTCAGGTGCGGAGCCACTTATATTGGTGGAGTCCTTGGCCCCCCAAAATTTGTTAAAATATGATTAGTCATGATAGTCTCCAGCAATATCTTGAGAAGGATCTTTTGAAAAAAGAAAATTCAGAGAAGTATAGATAAGACCAATGCAGATTTTTTATTTACATTCTAGAGTTATAAACATTTAAAATGTCAAAAACTTCTATTTTATACACCAATGTCCACTTATAAATTGGTATCAATTTGTAGCTAACATCCACTCCAACTATACTTTAGGCCTAAAATTTCTGACCCTGGACCCAACTATCATTATCCCAAAAAATTTTGCATGACAAGTGGGAACGATAAATGCCATACCATCGTCCTTGACAGTGCTGACCAATAGCCACTGATCTCTGACAATTTTATCCCCAAACTATAAATTATTTGTGTTCAGTTTGGCTTTTTCTTTTTTTATTGCTTTCTTTGATAAGCAAACACTGTAGGTAGTTGCCCAACCAAACTCTCCTTATCAAAACACCCAAAAGTGTCTTAATAGCTTTGCATGGGGACTCATGATGGTGAAAGCCCCACATTAAAGATCTAACCAAACCCACCTTGTTGATCTGCTGCCAACAAGGCGTGTCCATGAAAAACCGAAAAATCAAATCGAATAGATCAATTTAATTTTGGTTTAGAATTTTTGAAAAACTGAAGGATCTGTTCAGTTTTCGGTTAATCTATAAAAACTAGTGTTTAACTGAACCGACCGGTATATATTTATATGTATTTTTAATATATGTCGCATATTTTTTATATATTATATATAAATATATATTTATATTATATACATTATATATTTTTAAAATATTTATAATATATTATATATTTATATAATATATATTATAAATATAAAACACCGAAAAACAGAACCGATAAAAAACCAAAACCAGTGGATCAATTAACCGATGATACCAATTCGGTTTCAGTTTGGAGTAGTAAAAAAATCGATACCACCAATTCCGTTTACAAAATATGTCCATAATTTAGTTAACCAAACCGTGAACACCTCTATTGCCAACAAACACTCCCAATATTATCCCAACTAGTTATTACAGTCGCACAACGTGAACATCTCTCCATAAGAGAGACAGCAGTGGCTTATTCGGAGTCTTTGAACAGTGTGGCTTATATGTGCATGGCCACTGCTCTTCTTTAATTTGATACGTTGCTTTCATGACTGTATTCCTTCACCCTCACTGCTCTTCTTTCTCTTTTTGTTTAGTTCCCAGCATGCGTGCATTAGCTGATGGAAAAGGTGTTTTGTGTTAAAAAGGAGCTGTATTGGCGCATATCGATATCATCAATACTCTTTTTTTTTTAATATTTGAAATGCATGGAAGAGGGATTCTTTTTAGGGAGAATAACGGTTCAGCCCAGGGTCAGAATTTTTAGGTCTAAAGTACAGTTGGTGTAGGTGTCAGCTTGGAATTGATGCCAATTCACGGTGGACATTAGTGTATAGAGTGGAGATTTTTGACATTTTGAATATTTATAGCCCTGCAGTGAAAATTAAAAATCTACATTGGGTCTGTTGGTACTTCTCTATTCACAAATTTTTAAAACCCTTCAATTCTTTTTGTATCGATACATTTCAGGGTCCACTAATGTATATACATAATCCGTGAAGAGGTATTTATAGTATAAGTTTGTTTTCTCTTTCATACAAATTTACAGAAAAAAAAAATTGACTGCATGTGCTATCCACAGGATTCTCCTCTCCTTGTATGACACATTTGTACATATGAACTCCATGCAAACAATAACAAACCTGATAAAAATACTGAACCTCATATTCTTTATGCACTTTTTTCCGTGTTTAAAGGTTAAGGGTTCATAGTTAGAATTGGAATCAGAATCAAAATCCTAATGGCTTATTCCTATAACCCATTTAGTTCAAATGAGAACTGAAATCGGAATTAGAATCAAGTTGAATGGGTTGAATCTCATACCCAAGGGAGGGGAAGAGATGGAGAATGCCATTCCACCAAAAATGGGAATGAAATTCAGAGTCTGTCCAATGAAACAGTTGGAATCGAAATGTGCCATTCCAAACCCAATTCCCGCAATCCAAACGGGCCCTAAAACTCTTTCCTTCCATTCTTTTGATTCATCTGGCAACATTCCATTCCTACATAGCTTGCCTTACTCCTAGCTTGGTTACGTGACTCTCCAGATTGAGTCAACTACCAAGGATGGAACACCGAATCATATTGATGATTTCTTTCTGCATATGATGCAGAGTCAACTGTTGACTTAATCCAGTCTAATTGATTCCTTGAATCAACCAATTTTCCATAGCCAAAGCCATGCATTAGGTGGATGGAAGTCTTTTGGATTGAACAATGAACACTAGCCTTGTTCATAGATAGAGCTCACATCTGCTGTGACCATCGTTGCATGTGACCCCTCCAATAAAATAAAAACACACCCCATCAGTTAAAGGAAAAGACAGAACATCAGATGAACTGATTTTTCTCTTAAAAAACACTACTGTTCACATGCCATGTAAATCTAGTACTGTGCAAGCCAAATTCCATGGCTCAGGACCATTCTGAGTCGAAATCAGATAACCGAGTTCATGAGCAATGTTTTCGTGCTTATGTCGTCTTTCTCAACCATCGTGTCTTTCCTGCCTTCCTGTAACCATGGCAGAACTGTTCCTGACCCGTTTTGTTGATATTCAATAGAGTTTACATCAGTGCCCCACAGCACATTCCGACTTTGTATTGGGAATATCTCTTGATAACGATAAGGTCAAGATATTCCCAATACAAGGTCAAGATGTACTGTAGGACATTGTGGGGAGCCCCTTGTGTGGGTGCTGCTGATGCGAACTCTATATGATAACCCACTAATCAATCACTAATTGAGTTAGATATGTCAGTCGGTATCCCTCCAAAAATAGGAATAGCCGAATAGGAATCATCAGGAGCCGGAGACAAAATCACACACACGGGGCTGAATTACCTGTTATAGTTGAACACGTCAGTACTCACTGTGGGCCCCATTTAAGATCAAATTATATTAAACACGTGTTCAACCATATAGATAGTTCAGCTGGGTGTATATGTTTTTGTCTCCGGCCAATCTGCTCACGTTTGTTTTTGCTCTGTCTTTACCCCTAATTCCATGTAATGTTATGTGATTTATGTACTCAATATCACAGAAAAAAGACACTTGTTAAGGTACACAACAGGCGCTGTTTGGATGGGACCAAGCCTGAATAACCTAAAACAAAATGTGACAATTTAATGATCCCCATAATCCAATGACCCAATAATCAAAATAATTTTTTTTTTCCTATCACTTGTAACCAATTTACTCTCCCAGCAGCTCAGTGGTTTCTATCTTCTTCATCAGCAATTTAATCTGCTGTTTGGTGATTGGTTTTCTTGTCCTTGTCACTTTGTATCAGTTTTGTTGCTATTTATAGCTTTGGTTCAGTTTGAGAAGAGTACAAATACAAATACGTAGAGTGCAAAACCTTATATTTTGTATGTATTTGCACTATACATATTTGTATTTGTATTCCTTCCAAACTGAGCCTGTGTATTTTGAGCATTTCATTGAATGGAATTTGCTTTGTCAGGCTTATTCTTGGGTTCATTTAAAACATTTGCAACAAGTAAAAGAGCTTACTCAAAAGCAATTAACCAGCCGCATGAGTTACTGAACAGATTTCTAATCATTTATTTTATAGGTTTTTCTTATGTAAATATTCTAAAGGCTGGTTTCTATCTCGCTTCCTGACTAGCTTTTGGAAACATTTTTTTTTTGGGTAAATTGCAATCATTCATTATTAATTATAAACTAGAGTACATGCAAGCCGATTGCTTACAGCATTGAAAGATACATGAACACATGGATCATAAATAAAACAACCAAAAAGGAGGGACCCCAAACCAGGTGACCTCCTCAGATGGAGCCCATTGCAGCAAGCAATTTAATAGGCCACCAGCTAGAAATGCTCTTAATCAAACCAGATTCATCTCTATATATGCATGCAGCTGATGACTCTGGACAAAGAACATTTTCTTCACCTGCCGCAAGGAAAGACTATTGAGTCATGAGTCACATCATCTGTATCATTTCTTATTCATAAAGAAAAAAAAAAGAGAAATAGTAATAGCCCAGATGTATATAAAATTTGAATATAAATCCCCAAGAAGAGAAGAGGTGAAAGGAATTGAAGGAATCACTCTATCAAATACATGAAGTTGAAAAGCTGAGAGCAGCATTCTAATTTTTCTTCTTGAGAAAGTGACCTCCCAAATGCAGTTTCTTTAAAGTGCTTTTTGACAAAATTGACTGATATGGAAAATGAAAAAGCGGAAATGACAAATCACTCTTCTCTTATCTCTCCCCACAAAACACTGTGCTGCATTTATATTTGTTGAATGGAATTATATTAGTGCCAAACCAACTCTGAAGCTCATTTGATCCACTTACACTCAATCCATGGCTAATATATTAAGAGGGTAGGTTTGTTGTATTTGTGTTAAAGTAGAGGCTATCGTCTAAGGTATAACAAAGAGGATCTAGGCATGTGTTGTCATGAACTTATCCAAGGGAAAGCTAGTGGTAGCCACAAATGAACATATAAATATATGGCATTTACTGGTAGACTAATATTATTTTCTTTGACTAGTAGACATAGCTAGGTTTCAGGGAGAAAAAAAAAAAGTTTGAAGGATTCTTCTTGATTTGGGCACATTCTTTGATTCTAGCTACTTTTGATTTATTCATCTCTACCAAAAAAGGATTTATTTATCAAAAGTTGTATTGATTTCTAAAAGACAAAAGTGGCTTTTATCATTAATCAATACAGAACAGGAAAAAAAGGTTTGAGGTATCTTTTTCATTGCATTAAGTGCCTTGTTTATCAAAAATTCAAAATATGGGAGGTGCCCAGATCATTGACCAACAGTACCTCAGAGAGAGAGAGAGAGAGAGAATTCAAATGTTGGGGCCATGGACTTACAGTGATATTACCACATACAGACAGGGATGGGAATGGGATTCTTCAAAAAGTCTAGCAGCGGTGTAACAATAGCTCACTTGCTAGTGTAAAAGTGGTACAAAGAGAAATTAGGGAGTGGGAGAATAGAAAAACAAGGGCGTTCCTGTACCATATCTGTAGCAGCTGAGTTAAGCCGACTGGGAGTCTATATGTGTAAAGCCGAATAATCCCTGAATTTTCTAGCCTTGCAACTGTTATCTCTGGTTCTCTTTCTAACCATCTTTTCTTATTCTAAAAT
Organism: Nelumbo nucifera; assembly: GCF_055504915.1. Lineage (NCBI taxonomy): Eukaryota > Viridiplantae > Streptophyta > Magnoliopsida > Proteales > Nelumbonaceae > Nelumbo > Nelumbo nucifera. Next base: position 185,025,965 of record NC_142649.1, on the reverse strand, counting down.
GTATTAAATATCTCATTATTTATTTGATATTATTGTTGGTGACAGAATTTCGAGCCGACCATCTTTGTTGGCTTGTTTCAAATTTTACATGAGAAAGGAAAAGAGAAAAGACACCAAAACACCATTCTCTCTCTCTCTCTCACATTCATTTATGCATCTCGGTTTCCTCTATAAAATCAGACCTCCTTCAATCATATGCGTAGGACGACCGAGCAACATAATGTTCATGTGATCCCTTTACCTCTCTGGCGCTCTCCCTCCCTCTCTCTCTCTCTCAGTCTCTCTCTGGTGTCAGACTCAATATCATATACTTTTGCTAGTCTCAAAAAAGAATTATTTTTTCCGGTTCTCTTCTTTATATTTTGCATTTCCTTAACTTTTTTTTTCGTTTCAAAAACCAGAAATCAGTGTCGTAAATTCACTTAAAAAGCATTGTTACTGTTTCACAAGTTATTTTATTCTGCATATAACAAAGCTTACGGTTTTGTTTATTTAAAGCATTTCTACTGGTTTTGTCTTTAACTTAGAACACTGTTTGAATTCGAGCTGGAATAATATAAACCCATCTCTCAAAAAAAGAAAAGAAAACAAAATGATAGATTTGTGCGGTTTTGTAGGTCCTTTTTTTTTCAGTTTCCTGTGCTAAAATCAGATCTTTATGAGTTGGATTTGGTAGAGTGAAAGAAGAGCTCCAAAACAAGAAAAGTTACTTCGAGTGTATAGTGCATTAGTGCTTTTCCAACTCTCGTAAGTCCCAACCATAAAAATAGAGAGATCCTTTACTTCCTTGGTTCAAAACCGGAATTTGAGTTCGGAATGCCAGTGCCTCGAGTAGTTACAGCAATCCATCTCAAAGAGACCTCTTATGTTTCTCTTTTTCCTTCTCTTTTAGACAGTTTTCAGGAATTCCACTCTTGACCTCTCCTGTGGGAAAACGGAGGATCATCTCTAAACTTTAAGATTTATTATTTGATTGCTTGCCTTTTAATCTCCAAAACCATGGCGATATTTCTGAAAAAAAAGTTGTCTGGTGCTTCTCTCTTTTGTTTTTCTAGCTCAGAGCCACTGACAAAATACTACTCGAAAGGTTGCTTTCTGGTAGTTTAATTTGTCCTTCTCTAAACCAAGTTGGTTTCGAGTTATGTTTTCTCGTTTCGACGACCAGAAACAGATTGCAGAAAACTATCGCTTCTTTCTTCTCCCCTTATACAAGCTCTAATAAGGCTGCAACTGCATCTGGTTTACTGCTTTTAGGTTGAGAACAAAAGCTGCCTCTGACGATCCCTTCGTGGGATTTTCTGGTTCCGATTTTGGGAGATGAAGAATCAGATTGCAAAGCCAGAATCTCACCTCCCCAGATCGCTTTTGATACTTATGTAGTCGGATTGAAGTGGTGAAGTTCTCTCTGTAAGTGAAGTTCAGGGTTATGTGTTGGACTATGGCTACTGGGCTCCAAAATCAGGACGGAGTGCCAGAAAACCACCTCAGGAAACAGCTTGCTTTTGCTGTTAGAAGCATTCAATGGAGTTACGCGATCTTCTGGTCCATCTCAACTAGGCAACAAGGGTAAGAATAGTTAAATATTTCAGCCTATTTTCTTTTGCTGTTATAATTTTCTAATTTTTCTGCAACTGGGTCTGTTCAACGACCTGAAAACTGATATTAAATGGTAGTATATGTGCTATATTGTGGGAAATATGCTGGGCCCACATGAAAATTGTATCGTCTAATTGCGTCCCTTCTTCCTCCTAGATCTGCCTCAGGTTTGTGCAAGTCAACTGCTTTTTATCTGCAACATATATTGTATAATGTGGTTTCTCTTGGTATTGAATTGATGAAAATGGCGCAGATTTATGGTTATTTGTTTAATCTGCTGATGAAGAGACACTGTTGAGTTTTATCAAGTTAGATTTGTTGCACTATTGCCTGGATGTTCGAGAATGCACTAATTATACTTGGATGGTTGCTCGCAAAACAACATATATTTGTTTTGTTTTGTTTTAGTTGTGCTTTTCTTCTTTCTGTAGTATCAGATGGTTGCTCGCAAATTCAGTTTGAAAAGAAAAACATATCTGGTTCACTTGGGATTCATGTTCATCTTAGAACTAATGGCTTCAGATTGCTGATGACTCTGTTTCTCAGACGTTTCTTCCTTGTTTTATCCCCTTTCCTGCCGGTTTGAATTTGGGATTGCTTGAATTGAGCCACTTCCCATTTTTGATACACTGTGCATCTTCATGCCTATAAGGTGTAGCCTTTTGACTGACTACATTTCTGTTATAGTACTTAACTACCTATCCAACAGCAACTTCATCTTTATGCTGCTTGTCAGATGATTTTGTTTATGAACTTCTCTCTTTCTAAAATTTCTGTTTTGCTCTTTATCTTTTCACATAAATGTGATTGTTCTAGGGTGCTGGCATGGGGTGATGGGTACTACAACGGAGACATTAAGACAAGGAAGACGGTACAGCCCATGGAGCTTAACACTGACCAAATGGGTTTGCAGAGGAGTGAGCAATTGAGAGAGCTGTATGAGTCATTATCGGCAGGTGACACTAACCAGCAGGCTAGGAGGCCTTCAGCTGCATTATCTCCTGAAGATCTCAGTGATGCAGAGTGGTATTACTTGGTTTGCATGTCCTTCGTCTTCAAGCCAGGACAAGGGTACTCAGCTCTTTTCCATGACTTTTAATCTTGGTCTTGTGCATCCTAATGCTTTGAAACCCGTTATCATGCTTTCATTCATGTAGAGTGTCTATGTGGTTTCATGAGGACTGAATGTTTATTGGTATATATCATGTTCTTGTGGGTATGCAACAGTGTTTGTCATTTGGAGCTTTAGAGAGATGGGTTCCAAACCCATTCTGTGATATCGACAGTCACATACTTTGTGGACTAAGAAAGGTGTCATATTCAGTTATTAGTCTCTGTTATTTATTATGTACTGATCCAGGAGGACTATTTTACAGAACTGAGACCATATTTTGAAGTCATGTTTATCCAATTCAAGTAGAAAAATCAGTTTAAAATTGTATCTGCTCATAAATTAAGTTGGCTTCCCTGGTTGAACATGATAGAGATAATCTTTGCTTCTAATTGAACACCTGCATTCAACTTATTTGGAATGGAGATAAGGTTTTCATTTATCATTGATTGGCCTACCATTTATGTCTCTTAAGATTGTTGTAGATTTTTTTTTGGGTGCATGGTCACGAGTATGCTGTAAACATACTTCCACCATAATGATCTGCAGGTTGCCAGGAAGAACATTAGCAAATGGTCAGCCCATTTGGTTATGCAATGCTCATCATGCTGACAGCAAAGTGTTCTCTCGTTCTCTGCTAGCAAAGGTTGGTTTTCATTGTTTGAGATATGATTCGATTTTCATACAAAATTTCTCTATTAGAAAGAGGTGAACTAGCTGACTTTTCTTTCCCCCTATGTCTGCTTTCTTCTCAATGTTTCGACTTGCAATTATCAATACCTTCAGAGTGCATCCATCCAGGTATGTTGGACTTTTGCACAACACTGTAATAGAATAATTTTTTTTTTTTTTTTTTTTACATGTCCATATTAACTTGATCTTTAACTTCCCCAGAAAATTTGATGGTGTTTTGAAATTGGGCAGAAGTTTATAATATATTATAAAATAATAAAATGTCAATTGGGTCATAGTTACATTAATCAGTGGTCTTTTTCTATGGTCATCAATTGGCAAAATTAGATGTTCAAATTTGACTAAGTCCTTTTCCCCTGATTTCTTGTTGAACAAGTCAATATAGCCTAATAGAGCAGTATTGGTGCAATTAACCTTCAACAAGTTTTTTGTTCATAGTAAAGTTTGTTTTCATTTTCCCTTTTACTATTCATTTGTCTTGTCAATATGATTTTTGGTAAAACTTATTGTACTATAAGCAGTGACTTAAGTTAGAGGTGTTATTTAGTAGTTGGGGTTCAAATTATTTACCATATTTTTAGATTTCATCTTTCAATATTTCGGGAAGGCCTCTGTCCAGGCTAACCATAGTCTACAAAAGACCCATACAAGAGCAAGAGAAAAGAATAAAGCAGAAGTGGAGCTTACCTCTTTGCCCATTAATGTGTAAAGATCTGCAGAGTAACCTGATGTGCGGCCTAAACAATCTGCAGTTGATTAGACCAGGCCTACAAATATAAAATGAAACAGGCAAATCCTAAAATAGAGCCTATGATATTAGCATACTTAAGATGCAAAAAGCTTGGGTTCTGAATTTCATTTTCGAGTTTGTAGATTGAATATTATATAGCCTGAATGTGGTCACATGATGGAAAGTAAATGGTCCTTTCTTGATGTAATTCCTATGACTATTTTCTTAAGCATTTGTTCATTCAATGTTACAAGGACATCTCAAACGTTAAAACTAATGTGTCTAGTTGTGCCAACAGTTGGCTCTTGTCACAACACTATCTGTAACATGCTGATTATGCTATAGATTTGAAGTCAACCACAAATGAAATGTTGGCACTAAGAATTCCTAGACAGTGATGCCCTGACAAAGGACAGATCCATATTGTTGTCAACACTTCAATTTTCCAACTTTTTTCTTAGCTTTATTATTCTTTTACTATTTTTCTAATTACATAATTAATTTTTTATTCATTTATGGCCATACTCATGTGCCATGATTTCTAGAGTTGGCATGTCATACAAAGTAACATTGGTTTATATTGTCTGAGTCACAGTTATATATCATATTCTTTGTGTATTTGAGACCATGTTGTACATTCATGATGATTATATAATAAAGATATTAGGAAATTTTCTGGTAAATATTGTGAATTGATTATCAATTCTAGCCATGCAAACAGGACACATGTCATTATCATCTATTTAGTGCATCAGTGCCTGCATATACAAAGACCTGGACCAGGTTATGTCAAAGACCTTGACTATCCATAAGAAGTAAATGATTATGTGCCTGTAGGCCTCAATCTCAAGATAAAAGTTTGATAGCTTTGTTAGCTTCACAAAGCTATAAGAAGCAAATGATTATGTGCCTGTAGACCCCAATCTCAAGATAAAAGTTTGATAACTTGGTTAACTTCACAGTTAATTTTATTAAATGTAAACAACAAAGATGTACGGGGCTTACATAAATCATTCAAGAACATAGTCACTACTATCTCTCCCCATAGAGTTTCCATAACAATTGAGCCCAAAAGTTGATTTCTAGTTACCCCTTGTCTGGCTAATGCTTTTTAGTTTTTGGCCAACCTTGGTACCCATTGAATTTTCACTTGCATATTCCTAGTTAGCCATCTGAACTTCTTTAGTTCATTTAATCATTTCTATAGGGCCACAATGCTCTCTGTCTCTCACAATTCAGCAGCCAAGTAATCACTTCTTTTGATTCAACTTCAATGAGTAGTCACTCCATTAACTCTCTGCAATCCCTGAATAACTGCCATAAATTCTGCTCTTATTGAACTTCCTACTCCAATTGCGCGTGAGAACATTGTAAGCACATGCTTCATCTCTAAAGAACCCTCCCACCCTTGGTCCTTCTTGCAAGAAAATACCTTAAAATCCAGTTTTGAAACAATAGATGTATGAAAGCTGCAAGAAGGAATCAAGGGGCTATTGCTTGGTGCAATGGTAAAATCTCGGTTTTAATAAACATGAGAATGCTGGTCCAAGTCTGAAGGAGGCCACTCCAGGCATGAAAATGCCATCTGTATTCAGTCCACCCCAGATGGCTGAAGGAGGCCACTTCAGGCATGAAAATGCCATCTATATTCAATCCACCCCAGATGGCTGTGTCCGACATTGGGTAATGGCTCTTGTCACAATTGCAATACAGAATCAAGGGAAAAAAACCAACATCGCAGTCAATGGTTCTTGGCAAAATATAAATCTTGTTAATAAGGGAACAAGGGCATGTTCTGAATCCTCTGATTTCATCAGGTTAGCTCAGTTCGACCAGATTTATCTGATCAGACAACACTCTTTCCTGTCCAACCTTTTAGATTTATCTGATCAGACAACTCCACAGGGAATGGTTCTTGACAAAATATAAATCTCGTTATGAAAGGAACAATGCAAGTTCTGATCTCATCATGCATGTTAACCCAGTTGGACCAGATTTATCTGATAAGACACCACCTTTTCCTGTCCAACCTTTTAGATGTTTTAATAACTATGTTTTTGTTTGTTTGTTAGTTTTTTTTTTTTTTTTTTTTCTAATCATTCTCTTGAGAACTGTATTACTCATATGTGTTTTGTTTCAAATTTTCAGACAGTAGTGTGCTTTCCGTTTCTGGGTGGTGTTGTTGAGCTTGGGGTGACTGAACTGGTAACTCTCATTATATCTTAATTCACTTTGTGCTTGTATAGCAGTAGGTTGCATTTCATTGTATCCACAGCGTAAGCAATTCACTTTGTTGTATTTTGTCATCTTAAGGTCTTGGAGGACCCAAGCATCATTCAAAACGTGAAAACTTCATTTTTGGAGTTCCCAGAGCCCATGTGCTCTGAGCAATCAACTTCCAGCCCACAGAATGTAGATAATGAGGAAAGCCTTGAGCTTAAACATGAGGTGGACAACACCGTGGCTTTGGATAAATTTAATCCAACACCAGAATGTGAAATGGAACCAGAAATAGCTTCTCAAACATTCCCACAATGTCTCTCTCCCTGCATGGCTAAAGAAGACATTGAGCAGGATGGGATTGAGGAACTAGATGCAAATATATGTGATGACATAAAATCCGGCTCCCCTGATAACGGTTCAAACGAGTGCAGAGCCAATCAACAGACTGAAGATTCCTTCATGCTTGATGGTATGAATGGTGGGACTTCTCAAGTCCAGAGTTGGCAGGTCATGGATGATGAGTTCAGCAATTGTGTTCATGGTTCCATGAATTCCAGTGACTGCATATCTCAAATCTTTGTAAATCCTCAGAAGGTTGTCTCTTCTCCAAAGGGTGAAAGAATTAATAATCTTCAGCTTCAAGACCTCCAGGAATGTAACCACACAAAACTTGGTTCCTTGGATCTTGGAAATGACGACCTGCACTATTCTAGGGCTCTTTCTGCCATCTTTAAGAACTCCCACCCATTGATTGTAGGACCAGGCTTCCACACTGGTAATCATGAGTCCAGCTTTAAGAGTTGGAAGAGAAGAGGATTTCTAGATGCACAGATGGTGAAGATTGGCACACCACAAAAGATATTGAAGAAGGTTTTGTTTGAAGTTGCTCAGATGCATGATGGTAGCTTACTCAAGTCCCGGGAGTTAAATACTGGTAAGGTTGGACTTTGCAAAGCGGAAGGGGATGATGTTGATCTAAACCATGTCTTGTCAGAGAGGAGGAGGAGGGAGAAAATGAATGAGAAATTTTTGGTTCTGAGATCCTTGGTTCCTTCTATTAGCAAGGTACTTATATTGCCATTCATAGGTAGTAGCTTTGGATGACATATTGTGAAATTTCAAGCATCTTAATCATTTCAGAATCTAATTTCACATATTATGCAGGTTGACAAAGCTTCTATACTTGGTGACACCATAGAGTACCTAAAAGAGCTTGAGAGAAGGGTTGAAGAGTTGGAATCTTGCAGGGAGTTATCAGAGTTTGAAGCAAAAGCAAGAAGGAAGCATCCAGACATAGCAGAGAGGACATCCGACAACTATGGTTACAATGACATTTCTAATGGCAAGAAACCTACCATAAACAAGAGGAAGGCCATTGATATTGATGAAACAGAACCAGAGCTCAATCAGGTTTTATCTAAAGATGGTTCTGCAGCAGATGTGATTGTCAGTGTGATTGATAAGGAAGTTTTGATTGAGATTCGGTGTACTTGGAGGGATTGCTTGTTCTTTGATATCATGGACACAGTAAGCAATCTTCATTTAGATGCACACTCGGTTCAATCGTCCACAGTCGACGGAATTCTCACTGTAATGCTTAAAACTAAGGTGTGGATCTTCACTTAAAAAAGAAAATGGTTTTTTTTTTTTTGTCTTTCCAACCCAACCATCCAAACTCTGTTCATGAAAATTAATATTAACCGTTTACAAATTTGGTTGCAGTTTAGGGGAGTGGCGGTTGCATCAGCAGGAATGGTCAAACAAGCACTTCAGAGAGTTATCAGTAAGTGTTAGAGGATGATGTCTTTAGCCAGCTAGACAATAATTATCATCGGATACCTTCCCTTCAAGGTTACTCTGAGTTTGTAGAATTTTCTTCTCAGTTATTATGTAATATGTTAGATGAAGGGATCCTTTAAGAATCAGTTTTCCCCGCCGCAAGAACTATAAGTGTTTGGTGCTTTTTGTACACGTTCAAGTTACATAATTTGGGTCATTACAAAGACACCCCTCTACTTTGCAACCACTTTACATGGGTCAAGCCGTCAAGATTCAAAATATCGCAATGTATCGGGCAATATCATATCGGTACCGCCCCAATATGCTAAATATTAGGTATTTGTAACTTTGTCATTTTCAGGGCCAATCCGCTGTAAAATTTTGAAAAAAAAAACTGAAAAAAGGGGGAGTGGGTGATCGAAACACCCAATATGCACATTCTGGTGTATTGGGCTGTATCGATATTTTGAACCTTGCTTCACAGTAAATCTATGATACTGGAATAGCTTGGAGTAATCAACCCCCCTGGTGATACCGGTTGATTGGTAGTTATTTTAGACAAAAGTATAAAATGGGATTGCTAACCGTACACCAAAATAATGTACTAAAGAAATACGGAGAAGTACGGATAGACTCATTGCAGAATTCTGATTTCCACTGCAGATCTACAACATTTCAAAAGGTCAATTATCCCCATCCTATGCACCAATGCGCCCATGAATTGGTATCAATTCCGAGCTGGCACCTACCCCAATTGTACTTTGTGCCTATGAATTCTGACCCTGGGCTGAACCATCATTCTCCCAAAGAAATAGAGGGGGGCTGCGATTGTTGTGTTCATCCTGTCCAAGTTCAAGTGGCGAGTTATGGTTACTTGTGCTTGGTAGGCAAATGGTATCCGTCCATTAAGCAATTCAAGTTGAGTATGTTTAGTTGTTTATAACATTCAAGGTTCTAAATGAAAACTTTCATCGGTCTTCATTGTCTCTCGTAAAATTTATATTTATTTTCTCTCTCTCTCTCGTAGAAAGAGGAAAGAGGGTAGGTGAGGGGTCCTCTCACTACAAACATGTGTATATTCACTTTTAAATTAAATTATTAAAAATAGGGAAAATTCCCGATCAATACTTTGTATTTTGGCTCGAGTGACAATTTGGTCTCTGAACTTTCAAAATGTGACAATCTAGTACCTGAACTTTCAAATGTGACAATTCAGTACCTACCGTTAATTAGTTTGTTAATCAGCCGTTAAGTGACATTTGAAAAGTCAAAAATGCCCTTTGAATTCCATCTAATTCTCTTTATCAACCATCCAAATGTTGACAAAAAACTAAACTGTCTCAAATCATAGCCTCTTCTATTCAAAAAAGTTGGTGATTGTTTAGAAGAATCTAGAATTTGGGATTGTTCATTTTATTGTCAATGTTTGGATGGTTGATAAAGAGAATTAGATGGCATTCTTAGGGCATTTTTGACTTTTCAAATGTCACTTAACGGCTAATTAACGGACTGGTTAGCAGCAGGTACTGGATTGTCCGATTTTGAAAGTTCAGGTACTAAATTGTCGCATTTTAAAATTCAGAGACCAAATTGTCACTCGAACCAAAGTACAGGATACTGATCAGGAATTTTCCCTTAAAAATATAACAAGTCCAAATGGAAACTCTCATTGGTTTTCATTGTCTCTCATAAAATCCATATTTGCTCTTTAATAAGATCATTCTTAAATATCTCTCTCTCTCATTGATAACCAATGTTTATAACATTTCCCCTCCCCATTAATGTCAAAACCCAAATTTTCTCATAAAAGTCAAAAGAATCCATTGCTTCTTTCATGGTTATCATGTTTTTCTCTCTTTTTTTTTATTAATTTAATGTAGATTTGTTTCGTGAACTGTTTAGGTTTAATAATAAAATGCAAAAAGAAAGCACTTAATATAGGCCTTTGGTTATTTTCATCAATTCAAATGGTTTTCATGCTAAGCATTTGACTTGTGTATTTCTCATAATAAATAAGTTATATAAAAAAAATAAGTTTGAAGTTCAATAACTAAAAGAAAAAAGAAAATTATTTTTTCTACTCTTTTATATGTAAAAAAATAAAAATATATAAAAATTTTGATGAATCAGCAGTACTACTTAAAAAAATACATTTTTAAATAATAACCCAGGTGGCTAAAATTGTGCCATAGAAAAGGGACAGTCATGCTAAGTGGAGGAAGAGTCTGGCTGTACAAGGAATATTGCTTTTCCTCGGGATTGAGGACCCAATCGAAGGAATTCACTTTTTATACAATAATTGTCATAGTACTGCAGGCTAAAACCGAGAATAATGGCTTTAGATGTTTTGCTGTGATCCCACCAAAACGTCACTCATCAAATGTAAGGTGAGCCAAGGGCAATACAACAAAGGCTTTGCTTTCATTGTTTTATCTCTGCATTGTCCTCCGAAAAGTGGTTTCTAATAGAAGAATAGATCCATTACATGAGATGGGTTCAATGAAATATTTCCAAAAATACATACTGTTGTCTGTCCAATGTAGGCTGTCAATGGGTCAGGTAGGCCCAATTAAACCGAATTGAACAGATCCAATTATGTTTTATGTAGGGTTTGGATTAGCATTACTGTCTCTATTATAATCGGCCTGGAGTCAGTTTTTGTTCTCAATTCTGAACCTAGAGGAGTTTGGATCTGCTACCCACCTATAAGAATGAATACCCACAAAACACTACAGCAACATCACCTCATTAGGAATGGCAGCGGGGCTGGGCGGTGACGGGGAGACTCTCCCCATTCCCCCTAAATCCATCTCCGTCTCCATCCCCGTCCCCATAAACGGGACAAAGTTATCCCCATCCCCGCGGGGATCTTCATTCTTGTGATTTTTTATAATACTAATCATTTCGTTTTTTATTTTTATTTTATTTAAAAAGATAAAAATAAAATAATTAAAATTTATAGTCTTATTAGAAAAGATTCAAACATATTTGACCATATTTCTAAAATATTAATATATAGATGTATGTATGCATATATACATATAACGTATGCATACATATATACAAATATATTAGTGGGGATCCCAGGGGGCGGGGATCGGGGCCCCTGAAGGGTGCTCTCCCTGTCCCCACCCTGTCCCCCGCTAACGGCAATAAAAATTTCCCCATCCCCATCCCTGTAGGGGAAAAATCATCCTCATCCCCACCCCATTTGGGGTGGATCCCCAAGGGGATTGAGGAAATGGGGAAAATTGCAATCCCTACTCCTCAATTGCCATGAATGATAACATATATGTATGGGAGATGTCTCCCAATGTACACAGATGTAGTATTTTATTCGTGGGTAGCTGATCCAAATCCACGTAGAGAACCCCTTAATCCAAAAATGGCATATTGAGTATAAAAAACTGCAAATTTAAGAAATTTGTAAGTTTATTGTCAAATCTAATATATATATTAAAGGAATGTCTTCAGGCAACAACCTCCACCCTTTAGACATGTGGCTTTACAATAGTCAGTAGTTATGAGAGAGTTTATTCAGTTTCCCATTCACACATGTGGCTATATACAATATTGCATGTAAAGAGAGTTACATAGTTAGTAGGTCATGCGCCTATTTTTCAGCAAACCAAAACCTCTCATTCAATTGTAGTATTTAGTCGGTTGGAAGGCCGCATACCTAAATTGTAGGAAGGTGAGAAGTTAATGGGTTACTAGGCCAGATTTCAATCCTATCATTCGAACTGCAACTGTGCACTTCTGTATTGACTTCAATCTGCCTGAAATTGCAATTTTAGAGAAAGTAGAAATTCAATGGGTTCCTCAAATTGCAACTTTAGAGAAGTGGTGATTCAATCCGGTCAGACTGCAACTTCAAAGAAGCAGTAATTCAATCCGGTTATTTACATGCTCTGCTTTTTAGTTCTTTCGTATTTCATATTCTATTCAATACGAAGTTAATTGCTTGCATCAATAAGTTTTTAACAATTTTAGCCTTTCAATCTCTGTTCACTCCTTGGTTCATTGTTGCTCCTTTGTTATTGTTTTAAATTACTATTCTAAGTTTTATACTATTTAGAAATGATCGCCAACCATGCCCGGCCACCAGTGGCCAAGAGCTTCATAGGATACATGTCGTTTTCTGAATTCAGTAGGAACCAGCACCTGAGAAGACGATGAATCGACTAAGTCAGAAACGGATATGTATTCGGCCAACGACCGGCGATCATTTATGCCTGGCCGCTAGTGGCTGGGAAGTTCATTAAAATGGCTTCCATTAAACACTGGTGAACTGCATTCACCAGCAGTTGTGATCACAACCCAACTACGTTTTCTTTTTCTGTGTTGATTTTCCTTCTTCCCTTCTTATTCTCTTCTATTATTTCAACTATTTAACACATTTTTGTTGAAATGGGTGATAAACCTCCCTCCTTTGGCCTTTCGACGGTCGTTGTATGTTTGTTGTCGTCACTCTGTCGAGTTAAGAGTCGGATTAAGAAGGTGATGCATAATGGATTGGGTGAGTCAGGTCTGTATCGAATTCGAATCCGAACTCTACTTATTAGCTAATAGGTTTCGTTTAGTCGGTTATATGGACATAAGCCAACCCAATTTCCAAGAGACCCAGGTTTAATGCATTTAAACCAATTGCCGGTATAATTAGTAATAATTAACATTAATTAAATCAGTTAGGTATTACACCAAACCCGGTTTAAGTTATTAATGATAATTAATAATAATGCTAATAATAATTAATGATTAAGATTAATTAGTAATAATTAATATTAATTAAATCAGTTAGGTATTAAACTAAACCCGGTTTAAGTCATTAATGATAATGTTAATAATTATTTAATAGTCATATTTAATTCGATTCAGTTTCCAACAGACCCGGTTTTAATGTTATACTGATAATTAATTAATATATTATTAACATTACTGAGTTTATAATCACTAATTATATAGCTTTATAAATAGTTGTATATAATTAATAGAAATTACTTGTTGAAAAATACTGATTTCGGTTATTTAATTTCAGAATGTGTGCCTAAATTAATTATTTAAATAAATGATAACTGGAAAATTAATAACTAATTAAAATATTAATAAATATAAATTCCATAATTAAAACTTATTGATAAATATTCACTGGAAATTTTATTTCAAAAAAATATAAATTTATTTTCTTTAAATTTACATTAATTTGGATATTAGCAGTAACTTTTTAGCATTAAGTATATATTAATATTTGCAGTTATTTTGGTCAAGTATTATTTAAAAATTAATAATTAATTAAAATATTAATAAATATACTTGCTGAAAATTATCGATTTCAGTTATTTAATTTCAGAATGTGCGCCTAAATTAATTATTTAAATAAATGATAACTGGAAAATTAATAAATAATTAAAATATTAATAATTATAAATTCCATAATTAAAACTTATTGATAAATATTCACTGGAAATTTTATTTAAAAAAATATAAATTTGTCTTCTATACATTTACATTAATTTTAATATTAGCAATAATTTTTTAGCATTAAGTATATATTAATATTTTCAGTTATTTTGGTCATTTATTATTGAAAAATTAATAATTAATTAAATTATTAATAAATATACTTGCTGAAAATTACTGATGTCAGTTATTTAATTTCAGAATGTGTGCCTAAATTAACTATTTAAATAAATGAAAACTGAATAAATTAGTAATTCATTAAAATATTAATAAATATAAATTCCATAATTAAAACTTATTGATAAATATTCACTTGAAAAATTATTTCAATAAATATAAATTTCTTTTCTTTACATTTACATTAATTTTGATATTATCAGTAATTTTTAGAAATAAGTAGTTATTAATATTTTCAGTAATGTTAGTCAATTATTACTGAAAAATTAATAATTAATTACAATATTAATAAATATAAATTTCATAATTAAAATTTATTGATAAATTTTCATTGGAAAATTCATTTTAGTAAAATTAAATTTATTTATTTTGGTCAATTTATTAATAGAAAAACCACTTTCGGTCATTTATTGTTTTCAATATTATTATTACCATTACTGCTATTAAAATCAGTAATTTTAATATTATAATTATTTCTACTAATATTCAGATTCATTAATAATCTTAATTACTGATTTATAATTACTAACATTATCAATATATAATGAAGATTATTTAATATCAGTAATTATAATTAATAATATTATTTTTAGCAATTAATATATTATTAACATTATTGGTTTTCAAATCAATGATATTAATATCTATATTATAATATCAGTAATATAAGTAATTATTCTAGTAATAATATAAGATAGTAAATAGGAAAATTTAATTACTAAATATGACTTGCTGAAAATTGCTGAGTTTGGTAATTTATTCATTTAACTCGGTCAAGTTTCCAACAAACCCTGGTTTATATGTTATACTGATCATTAATTAATATACTTTTAATATTAGTGATTTTATAATCACTAATTATATAACTTTGTAGATAAGAAAAATTAATTTATAGAAGTTACTTGCTGAAAATTACTGATTTTGGTACTTTAATTTCATTAAGTGTGTCTAAATTAATTATTGAAATGAAATACTAACAAATTAATAATTAATCAAAATATTAATTAATATAAATTTCATAATTATAAATTATTAATAAATTTTCATTGGAAAATTTAATTCAATAAATATAAATTTATTTCATTTTTAGATTTACATTATTTTTTATATTATCACTAATTTTTTAGGAAAAAGTAGTTACTGATATTTTCAGTAATTTTGTTCAAATTATTAATAAAAATACCACTTCTAGCAAGTTAATTTAGTGAAATTTATATTTTAAAACTTTGAATTTTTCAAGTAAATAATTCAAAGTTTTAATAATTCCCATATGTATTAGGTAGTACATTTATAATTACTTATTGGAACTATATTCATGGGTTTGGGGGATGACCGCCTGGGGTAGGGATTATACTCCCCATCCCGACCCCAAGTTTTAAATAATAATAATAATAATAATAATAATAATAATAATAATAATAATAATAATAATAACAACAACAACAACAACAACAATTATTAAAAACTTAATCAAGTAAAAAAAGCAATTATAACAATTTAATTACTTAATAAAGGCAATTTAGGTAAATACTTCATAATAACAAATTATTACTTAATAATAACAAATCAAGTAAATATATATACACACACACACACACGTGGCATCCTATTAATTAAAGAAATAGGATTCAAAAAGTGGTTAGTTTCACACCTAAACATTCTCAAACGGACATTTATTTATTACCTTAACGCATGTTTATCCAGAAAATTTAATTAAGCACGTGGTATTCTAAAATTTAATTAAACAACATCCCGGAAATAGGCTCATCCACTCCTAAAAAACTGTCAAAGTGGTTACCTTTAATCACAAACAAATTTTAATTTTAATTTTAATTAAGAGCCCTACGGTTCAAAAACTGATTGTGCATTTAAGTTATGTAAATTACCAGAATTTAGTGTAATTAAAAAATCTATTATAACAACAATACTCAGTAATTAAATACTGGTTATTAATAAGAATTTAAGAAAACAATCATCACCATTACTAATTAAAAATAATATTAATCATTAATTAAATAATTAAGTAAATATTATATTTTGATTAATCTTTAAATTTTTACAGTAAAGATTTTAATTATTATGATAATAAAAACATTAATTAAATACTTAATAATTAATCAACTAAATATTACAACATAAATAATCTTTAAAAAATAGAGTTGCAGACTCTATTATTATTGGGGCTGATGAGGCGGTCCCATAGTCCCAATTAATAATTGGGTCGGTTTTGGATCTCACAGACCTCTGCTGTCTGCAGGAGACCCTGTACACATATTTTATCGGACTGGGACCGGATTTACCCGGACCAAGACCCGACCGGACCCCATTCATTGACAGTAATAGACAAACGAGCTATCTGTTGGCAGATAGCTTGACTAAGGTTTGATTCTTTAATGGCTTCCGTTTGAGCAGAGTTGCTGGCCATTGTTTCTTCCTCCACGTGCTAAGACTCTAAAGAGTACACAAGAGACGCCTCATCAATCACCAGTGTGAACTGTGAACTGTCAAGGGTTACTAAATGGCCTGCTCCTCTATAAATGTTGCTGAAGCGTGGGCGGCCTGGGGAGCACACAACCTGCCTGCAAATTTCAAGAATTCATCGTTGATCATTGAGGTCGACTCAAAACTGGTCATTTCTTGCCTTAAGGGTCTCCTCACTTCTCCTTGAATCTCGATAGCATCATCCAGGATTGCAGAAGGCTCAAGGATAATCATTTACTATTTTTTCATCTTCACCAACAATGCTATTTCATTAGTAATGCGACCCAATCTATGTCATGTTGGTTAAGCAGCATAATATATATGGTGTTTGGTATTAATGTTGTTCCTTCAAGGTATTATTCTATTCTCTGGGGCAATGCCGTGTAGTGTTTTTTCATATCTTCTTTTGAGGGTGTTTGATTTCGTTTACGTTTATTCAGTAAATATTTTGTACTTGTGTGACTGCAAAACCGAGAAATATATTTAATGAGGACGCTTATGATACGCCATTAGACACGACATCAGCAAAATGCCAATAAAGGTTTACCCGTTTCAGGAAGCTTCATTTTGAAGCACCTATGTAGCACTGTCAATAAACGTAAGCGAAACCAAACATATACTCTGTTTGGTTGATTGTTTTTCAAGAATTTTTCAACAATTACCAGCAATAGTTTCATTTCATATTGGGTTATGTGCAAGTAACTTTTTGAGAAAAACTCAAAACGAAACTTCTTGTATTGGAGAAAACGTTTTCTCTTTTTTGCTTGTGTGGCATCTAATTAGCATCATATAATATTAAAATAAAAGTGCACATAACTCAGAGTATTTTATCAATTTTCAATTTTTTTTTTTTTTTGTAGCCTGAAAAAACAACAATGGTACCAAACAAACTAGTACTCTCTTTCTCATGGCTAGAGCGATAGGGGCAGCAAATCCATTGGATTCAATCCAACCCGAATCTGAATTCAGCTATCTATTTAGTATGTAATGGGATCTGAAAGCATAATATATTTATTAATTGGATCGAACTCACATATATTGTTTGATTTGATCTATTAGGATCCGATCCCATCTTAACCTTTTATATTCTACATGTAGAAAATGAATATTTACGAGTCAAGAACAAGTCTTTATATCAATTAATCACGTCTGTTTACGTATTTTTATAAATTATACTTATAAATCACATTAAACACTTTAACAACATTAAAAATATCAACCTCAAACATTTCACTTATGTCATTTTCTCATGCACAAAGGCCACAAATAGAAATAAACAATTAAACATAAAGCCATAAACACCTTTTATATGGTTTAGCAACAACTGAATTACAAAAAGAGCGACTAACGATCGACCATGAGTACTGATGTTTGACATTATAGTTATTACCTTTACAAAATGAACTTAGAAATCCACCTTCATTTGTCACAATTTATATCGGACCTTGCAAAATCCTTGACAGTCAATCCGACTCTGTGGAACTTGTTTGTCTCACTGCCTTGTCTGAACTTCAAATAATCCAAGCAAACAAAGGGTCTGTACATCCTTGTGTTCCCTTGTCCCACCACTTCATCAGGAGCCAAGACCACCTTCTCATCCTCAAAGCACCAGAAGAAAGCCAGAGACAGGCGGTTTACAAACCGCCTCAGAACAACCCGATGTTGGGATGATTTCAACCTTCCATTGCTCCAAGCTTCCAACAGATCACCTATGTTCACCACCAGGTTTCCTTCACAAGGGCTTACATCTACCCATTCCCCTCCATTCGATCTCATTTGGAGCCCACCAATTTGATCTTGATACACAACTGTGATGCAGCTCATGTCTGTATGCATCCCAAGCCCCTCTACCTCTTCCTTCTCCACCGTCTCCGGCGGTGTGTAGTTGATTATCCTCAAGTATCCATGGCAGCTTCCAAATTCAGAATCACAGTATTTCTTGTAGAACCCATCTCCTAAAGTCTCCAATACAATCTCCGAAATTCTCTTTGCCAACTCTGACATCTTTCTCCCATATTCCTGCAATGTCTCACTGCCAAACAAAAACAAAGATAAACAAAAGCACTCACCAGAAGAAGAAGAAGATCGAGGGTTATGGGTGTATTACCAAAACTCAGGATTTGGTGCGTCGAAGAGTACATCTGAAGAATTCTTGGCAGAGGCAAAGAAGTCAGGTCCAGACACTCGGAGGCCTTCATAGTAGGGGGAGGCTATGAAATGAGGAGTATACGTTCTTATGCATGAGGGTGGGCCAAGTTTCAGCTTGGAGTCTGAAGGGAGCTTGAAGAGGTTGGTTGAGAGCAGATAGAGTCTGTCGTAAAGAGCTTTGGGGATGCCATGGTTGGTGATGTAGAAGAAGCCCCATTGTCGGCAGGCTTGAGAGAGGAAGGAGAGAGAGGAAGGGTCTAATGGCTGAGAGATGTCTAACACAGGGAGTTGCCTAAAAGTCTGGGATTCAGACATTGTCATCTACTACTAGCTAGAAGAAGTAAATAATGAGAAGATAGAGAGTAGAGACTGGGGAAATGGGGAAGTGGGGATTCCTGAATCCTATCTATTAAAATGGGTTTCTGAAACAGATTACAGAGCATTGCATTGATGATGAGAAGCTTGAAACCCCAAGAGATGTGGCACCAAGGAATTCAAATCAACAATCATGTACACAGAAACCCCAGCAGAAAACAAAGATATTTTCAACACATCATACATGTGACCTTTGAAAATGTGTTCAATGGTGGTTGGTCCCTTGGGAATTTTATATGTTAACCTGCTGGGGGACCCCAATTTTATAACCCAGATTTTAATTAATGGGTCTCACATTCCACTAGAGAAGATAATTACAAAGAGTTGTGCAGAGATGAAGTCAATTAAGAGAGGTTGGCCAGGAATGATGGGAGTGTACTGGATCTGCTGGGTTCTCAAAGAGTTTAGATTCTCTTTTTTGGGGAAAGTGCTCTAATGGTCCCATTACTTGTTCAAGTGAAAGATTGAAGAACCCTAGGCTTTCGCAATAAAACCAAAGGACGGACAATCTTGGCATTGTTTGACTAAACAATCAGTATCAGACTTTTTTTTTTACAACGTGGGGTTCCATTACCATAGAAATGTTAGCATCAACTACAGGAAACAGATGCGTTTGTGTTTACTTACAGTTTACAATTTGGTGGGCCCAATTCAAGTTGTCGTTATTATTGGGTTTGGAATTTTGAACTGGTTAGTGGTGATTAGGCTCGGGCCTGATAATTCAGGTTTGACCAAACTCACTTCAACTCAAGCCCGCCCATCCCTACCTTAGTTTTAATGACCCCTATGGGATATTGTCTAAAAATTGTCTAAAAATTGTCTAAAAATCATCATCAACTTTTAGCATTTATCTTAAATTTATCATAACTTTTCAAAACATCTAAAAACTCCATGTCTATAAACTTTTATTTTTCCAAACTCACCATGAGAACCGTTGAAGTTTATTGACATAAGTTGCTCACGTTAGCATAAAGACAATTTTTATAACCAAACTGCCTCTGAATGAGGATTCAGCCTTATTAAACATATTTTTATAACTAAAATGCCCTTATGCACCTAAATGCCTTGTACATTTAATGTAAAACATCAGGAATTGCAAAAAAAAAAAAAAAAAAAAAACTTGGGAAATGATAAAATAATTAAAAAAAAAATTATAAAAGAAAAACTGTAAAAAACATTAAAAATTGCACAAAAATCACAAATATTTTTTCAGCCAAAAATAAAAAATTGCAGAAAAATGTATAAAATGATAAAAAATAAAAAAAAATATGTATTTCAACTAAAAGAGAAAAAATTGCATAAAACAGGTACAAAAAATAAAAATTCACAAATATATTTCAGCCAAAATTTGGAAATTACAGAAAAATACATAAAATTATAAAAAATTATATATTTCAACTAAAAAAATCTACAAACAATAATTGCAGAAAATAATACCAATTTCAAAACTAAAAAAATCTAAAAACAATATTTATGGAAATTATAGAAAATCATACCAAATTTAAAAA
This sequence comes from Nelumbo nucifera, assembly GCF_055504915.1. Classification (NCBI taxonomy): domain Eukaryota; kingdom Viridiplantae; phylum Streptophyta; class Magnoliopsida; order Proteales; family Nelumbonaceae; genus Nelumbo; species Nelumbo nucifera. The sequence continues at coordinate 185,005,684 of NC_142649.1, read as the reverse complement.
AAAAAAGTGGAAACTTCAAAGAATGATAAAAATTTCAAAATTCAATATATATATATATATATATATCAGTCAGGTTTCAACTAAAAACAAAATAAAAACAGAGAAAATTTGATAAAAATATTTCAAAATTGCAGAGAACACAAAAGTTGCCTCCATTGACTAGTGCTGGCCATTCTCTATGACCCTATAGACTAGCACAGGACGGTGCCAAAAAACCATAATCTTCATCGGAAAGGTCTCTTCATCGAACGTCTTCCTTGTCGTCTTGTTGAGTCTCATATGGAGGGTTTTGGTTGCATAGTCTTTGTCATTTCTTTAATGGCACTGCTCCTTGTCATCTTCTCTACCATCAGACCAAATCTCAAGGTGAGTTCCTCGGTGGAGAGGGAGGAGGTAGGGTTTTGAAGAAGAAGAAGAGGATGATGGGGCAAAGGAGAGGAGGATGTTTTGAAGAGGAAGAGGAACGGAGCGGACGAATAGAGAAGGGGCTTTGACTGAGTGGACATCACCGCCCCTTGGAACACAGAAGGGGCTCTGACCACCAGCAATCGTCAAGCAGGATGCGGTTGAGCTTCTCGGGAGAGGAACCGGGTAGTAGGGAATGGAGCGAACAAACAGAGAGAAAGAGATAGTCAAGGAACCCAATGCTACTAGACACCGACAAAGATGGTGCCATAGGGGCAACATTTCAGTTAGGGCGGACTGCTCTTATCTCTCGCTACCATAGTTCCAGCCATGCCACATCGCTGCAGTGTCTCGCCGTCGAGAGAACACCCAAACAACCAGTCATCGTTTTTCTCTTTCTCCTCGATGAAGGCAATGATGTTACAGACATGGGTTAAATATAAAAAGGGTAAAATGGTAATCTACTAACATCCGTTAAGCATGTTTAACATTAAATTACTGACATGGGGTTTTTGGACGTTTTGAAAAGTTATGGTGAATTTAAGAGAAATGCTAAAAGTCATGGTGAGTTTTAGACAATTTCCCTTTATAAAAGAAATTATAAAGTCTTATTGATTTACAAAATGAGATATGTTTTGTAAAAGGGAAATTGTCTAAAACCCACCATCACCTTTTATGAATTCTCTTAAACTCACCATAACTTTTCAAAACGTCCAAAACTCACCATGTCCGTGAGACTTTGTTTTCTAAAACTCACCATCCATTAGAACACCGTCAAAGTTCATTGGCCCAAGTTGTCCACGTCAACCTAAATGCAAGTTTAATGACCAAACTGCCCCTGAATGGTGAGTCAAATTGTTATTTTTTTTACCAAAATGCCCTTAAGCACTCAATCCTATTTCATATATAAGATTCCCACTCATTGAGAGTCTTTCTTTCTCTCAATGTCCCAAAGTGTGTTCTTGCTCTCAAAGTCAAAGGGTGTTCTTATTCTCAACGTCCAAGGAAGGGTCTTCTTTCTCTCAACGTCCAAGGAACCTCTTACCAGGTATTTCACCTTCAATTTTTTTTTTCATTTTTGCTTAATTAGGGCACTTGAAGAAATCTGATTTTTGCTTAATTAGAGGCATCAAGAAGAGGCACCACTATACTTGACGCAGCGTAGAAGCAATAAACCAGGCTGGCTATGCAAGCACCAGGCGAACGCAAGGCTTCACAGTGAAGCCGAAGAGAACTATACGTGAACCTCTAGAGGAGAGAGAAAAGTTGCCGAGAAAACTTGAATGTGTATTAGCTTGGAAATAACTATATTTATAATACATATGGAAAATTGTACAGTAACTAGGAAAGAAAATTGTAAGTGATCTAAACAACTAATCTTCTAGCTAGGGTCGAAGTCTTCTTGGAGGTTGCCTCGATCTCCACCGTCCGATCTCCCTAGATCGATCCATGCATGGGTTATCCTTTCTTCTTGAATCTTGGATCTTGGATCTTGGTTCTTGGATCTTGGATCTTGGAATTATCCTTATCCTGCATGTGACTCTTATCTCATGAGTTGCTGCCTAGATGATGAGATGGGCCTCCATCATTCTCCCCCACTTGGAAAGAACTCGACCCCGAGTCGTGACTGCGATATGCAAGTGTCGTCTCGGGCAGGTATCGATGAAGGTCAGCAACATTAAATGTCTTAGAGATACCCATGTGATCTAGCAAGTCCACGACATAAGCATTGTCGTTGATTTTCTTCATGATCTTGTATGGACCGTACTTCCGAGGCTGTAGCTTGTTATACTTCCCCACGGGAATCCGTTCCTTTCTCAAGAACACCATAACTTCATCACCGACGTCAAATACTTGGTGTCGGCGATGCTTGTCTGCCGCCATCTTGTATTTTGCATTGGTTTGCTCCAGTTTCTGCCTCACGGCGTTTTGGATGGACTGGATCTACCCTGTCAGCTGTTCTGTCGAGGCACTGGGTACCCTGGGTACCCTGGGTAGCTTCACCAAGTTCAGTGCATGATTAGGAACCTTCATATAGACAATGGAAAACAAAGATCTACTTGTAGAGCTGTGGACTACATTATTGTAGGCGAACTCGGCATGTGCTATGGCAAAATCCCACTGCTTCGGTCTCTCCCTACAGATACTGCGAATCAAATTTCCAAGGGTCCGATTCACCACTTCTATCTGTCCGTCCATCTGCGGATGGGCTGTACTGTTGAAATTCAATGATGAGTCAAATAGCCTCCACAGGGTCATCCGAAAATGACTTAGGAACCTCGTATCTCGGTCTGATGTGATGGTCTTAAGTACCCCATGTAAATAGACAATTTCTCTGAAAAATAACTTGGTTGTCGTTGTTGCATCTGCTGTCTTTTTGCATAGAAGGAAATGAGCCATCTTTGAGAACCGATCAACCACTACGAAGACGGAATCCATATTTCTGGGAGTTTTGGGCAAACCTAGCACGAAATCGATGGACAAGTCTTCCCAAATCACAGTAGGAACAGGTAGAGGCATGTAGAGGCCAATATTCTGGGTCTGTCCCTTGGTTGTCTGACAGATATAGCATCTATTCACAATAGTAGTCACATCCCTTCTTAATTTCGGCCAATAGTAACGCCCCTTGACTGCTTCAATTGTTTTGTCTCTTCCAAGGTGGTCGGTCAGTCCTCCCCCATGCAGATCCCTGATGATCTTTTCGCGGAGGGAGGTGCAAGGGATGCACAGTTGTTCCCCTTTCATAAGGAACCCATCATGAAGGTAAAAATCACCTGCTGGCTGTCGATTTATGCATTTTTCCCACGCCTGTTGGAAGTCCTCATCTTGGGCGTATAGGTCTTTCAAGCACTCAAAGCCCACAATTTCAACACTGAGAGTCTTGATGAGGGCAACACGTCTACTAAGAGCATCGGCCACTGTATTTTGCTACCCAGCCTTGTACATAATTTTGTATGGGAATTTATTAAGGAAAGCAGACCATCTTGTATGTAGATCACTCCTCAATTGTTTCTGCTTGCTGAGATGCTTAAGAGCTTGGTGGCCGGTGTAAAGAACAAATTCTTTTGCAATTAAATAATGTTCCCATGTTTTCAAGGCTCTAACTACAGCATAGAATTCCTTGTCATAGATGGACCACTTCTTCCTAGCTTCACATAACTTTTCACTAAAGAAGGCAATGGGTCTCTTCTCTTGGGACAATACAGCCCCTATGCCAACTCCACTGGCATCACATTCTACTTCAAATAGTTTATCAAAACTTGGTAAGGCAAGGACAGGAGCAGTACATAATTTTTCTTTTATGAGGGCAAAACTCTGCTCTTGTTCTTCTCCCACTGAAACTTCCCCTTTTTCAAACACTCAGTGATGGGAATTACAATACTACTAAAGTGTTTGATAACCGCTTGTAGAAAGTTGCTAACCCATGGAAAGGTTTTACATCCGTGACGTTTGATGGGGTCGGCCACTCCCTAATGACTTTCACTTTCTCTTCATCCTTAATTTCATCCTTACTTATAATGAATCCCAGGAACAACAAATTATTGCTCATGAAGGTGCACTTCTTTAAATTAGCATATAATTTGTTTTCCCTTAATGTTTTTAATACCTCCCTGATATGTCCCATGTGTTCAGTGATAGATTTGTTGTAAATCAAAATATACCACAACAGATTTCCCAATAAAAGGACGCAATACCTGATTCATTAGTCTCATGAAGGTGCTGGGGGCATTGGTTAGTCCAAAGGGCATAACTAACCATTCGAACAGTCCATCTCTAGTTTTGAAGGTTGTCTTCCATTCGTCTCCGGGACGGATCCTGATCTGATGGTACCCACTCCTGAGATCGATTTTTAAAAATACTACAGCTCCATCAAGCTGATCTAGCATGTCGTCCAGCCTGGGAATGGGGAATTTATAACCAATAGTGATTTTATTGATAGCCCTGCTATCGACACACATCCTCCAGCTTCCGTCCTTTTTTGGTGTTAACAATGCTGGTACTACGCAAGGACTCATACTAACTTGAATATGCCCCTTTTTCAACAATTCTTCTACCTTTTCCCGTAAGATTTCATTTTCTTTAGAACTCATCCTGTAATGTGGTAGATTAGGTAGGCTAGCACCAGGAACAAAATCAATATGATATTGTATATCTCGTATGGGTGGGAGTCCTTTAGGTAACTCCTCTGGAACTACATCATGGAACTCATCAAGTAGTCCCTACACATCCACTCGAATTGTATTTCCTTCCAGTGTTACATTCTCACTTTCTCCCTTTATTACCAACAAATGGATCTCGTGAATATCCTTACATTCTTTTATAAATTCAGTATGGTGATGTGTAATAGTAAGGAAATTTTTCTCATCTGTTTTTGGGGCCTTTGGGGTATTCCTTTCTGCCATAGGTAATAAGGTGTAACGTACACCCTCTTTCTCGAGTTGGTAGGTATTCTTCCTACCCAAGTGTCTTGCATCTGTATCAAACTGTCAAGGCCTCCCTAACAAAATATGGCAAGCATCCATATCTATAATATCACAATATACTTCATCAGAGTACTTACCAATGGAGAATGAAACCTTGTAGTGTTCCTCCACTCGTACGTCGCCAACTTCCTTGATATACCCAATTGTATGGGTTTGGATGTTTTTCAGGAATTAGTTGCAATTTCTGTATGACATCCTTGCAAATAATATTTTCCTGACTGTCACTATCAATAATTAAATCAAATAATTTACCATGTACAGTACATCTAGTGCGAAACAGTCGATGTCGTTGAATGGTATCTTTGCTTCTTTGGGACAGCATTAATTTCCTCACAACATGTGTATTCTTCATGCTCATAGGGACCTTCTTCATCTTCCCCATCAGGTCCACAATATACTTCATCTTCAACATCTTCTTCCTCCTCCCTCTCTACCATGTTAATTGTCTTCCATCTGGGACAGTCACTGGACCTATGCCCAACTTCATTGCACTTAAAGCATTTAAAAGGAGCAGGTTTTGCATAGGGATTACTGGGTTTAGGAGGGTTGGAAGGGCTTCCTCGAGTATTTCCTCCCGTGATGGCCTTACTGGCGTTAGCTGTACTCGCCGGGTGAGAAGGTTGTACTCCTGGGACCGATTTGTTCCTGTCGACTGTTGCCGGTCTGTTGTCGCTTGGAACATTAATTCAGCCTTCAAGGCTAGGTTCCTTGCTTCCTGTACACTAAGAACCATCTGGACGCCAATTTTTTCTCTGATAGCCAATCTCAAACGGCCTAGATAACGGGCTACCTGGTGGTTATCACTTTCAGATAGCTGATTTCGTTCAGCCAATCTTAGAAATTCAGATGTATATTCATTAACACTCCTTGAACCCTGTGCATATCGTTAATATGATTCAAACATATATTGTTCATAATCTGGGGGTAAAAATCTACCTCTTATAAGTTGTTTCGTGCGCCTCCAGGTTCGAACAGAACCTCTTCCTTCTCTGATCCGGATCTCTCTCATCCGTTCCCACCAGACAGATGCGCCTCCCTTCAGTCGAAAGGCTACCAATTTCACCCTTCGTTCTTCCGGGATCTCCATGTATTCGAAGAAACGGTCGACCTCTGTGATCCAATCTAGAAGGCCCTCTATATCCAGATCCCCACTAAAAGTAGGAATATCTACCTTGAGTTTAAATTCATCATTATTTCAATGGGGGTTGAAATTACCTGGGTTGCGCCAATTTCTACCATTCCTGTCGTCGCCGGGATTGACTGGAGCAACACCGAGTTCTAGCTCATCGTCACTATCATCGTTAAGAACAGGATGCCGGGGTGCAGGATTGACGAGGGGTCTACCATGGTCGTCCCCTTTGATTGGATACTGATTCTCCCGGTTCCGTGGAACATCCTCCCGTAACAAGGTCCGCAGTTGTCCAGCGATCTCTGCCAACTGTTGTTCGATGTTACGTGTGGCTGTGCGCTGCTCTTCAATCGCTCTCCAAACAGCTTGTAACCCCTGATCTCCGTCACGGGGTGGGTTGCGACTGCTACCGTCTGGGTTGGCCATCTGACTGGGCGAACTCCCTGCTCTGATACCACCTGACGCAGCGTAGAAGCAATAAATCGAGCTGGCTATGCAAGCACCGGGCGAAGTCGCAGTGAAGCCGAAGAGAACTATATGTGAACCTCTAGAAGAGAGAGAAAAGTTGGTGAGAAAACTTGAATGTGTATTAGCTTGAAAATAACTGTATTTATAATACATCTGGAAAATTGTAGAGTAACTAGGAAAGAAAATTGTAAGTGATCTAAACAACTAATCTTCTAGCTAGGATCGAAGTCTTCTTGGAGGTTGCCTCGATCTCCACCGTCCGATCTCCCTGGATCGATTCATGCATGGGTTATCCTTTCTTCTTGGAATGATCTTGAATTATCTTGAATCTTGGATCTTGGATCTTAGAATTATCCTTATCCTGCATGTGACTCTTATCTCATGAGTTGCTGCCTAAATGATGAGATGGGCCTTGAGATGGGCCTCCATCAATACTTCCTTGCTTCTTCATTTAGGACATTACTTCTCTGAATGCTTATCCCTCCCTCACTCATTTCCTCATTATAGAACCCATCATTACGTGAAAATCTGTTATCACCTCTACAAAATCAGTGCCATTAGCTGCAACAATAGCATCTTTTGGGCAGCAACGTAAGCAATAGCTTTAGCCAGCAACGTTTTACCAGACCACAACAGAAATGATAGGAGAAGCACACGCCTTCCCCCTATCTTGTGGGCTGCCCATCCTCCGGGAACCTGTGAACAAACATATTTTAATTATTTTGACAAAGATAATAAAATAATGGATAATTTATGTCTAATGGAGTAAAAATGTTTGAATGAAAGGTGCATTAAATAGGACATGTTACATAGCTATTACGTGCTCACTCATTGTGCTTACCTAACGTGCCTACTACATCCGGACCCCCATAATAGAATGTAGAAAGTATAGTTCTCTTGCTTGATTGGTTAATCCCAATAGCATCAGCCACTACTGTATAAGCAGTTGAAAAGCCCATACATTCTATATAGCAAACAGAAGTGCAGATGAAGGTTAAAAAGACAATGATATGCCGCTTTGGAAAATTCATCTTCTTCATACTTCACTTATAATTTCAGATATGGACATCACAAATAGCTGCCAAACTTTATCATTCTTCACTCTGCTTATCCTGTAATCCTACCTTCCAAGGCTGAGCTTGCTTAAACAATCTGAAGACCAAAAGAAGCAGCTTCATGTCTTCGTAGATAAATAGATCTATCTTCAAGAAAATAATGAGACCTTTAAAGGGGTAAATTAAAGATTTTTTTAGGGAAATAATAACTTGATAACTCTTCTACTTCCAATACATTTTAATTTGACATGCTGCACATCCAAGTGTTAAGATTACAATTAGGAGAGGCATTGTGGTAGGACCCTGACTTGAACATTTTCTCATTCAGATAAATGTGGTATTCTACTTTGCAAATCAGCAAATTTTGTTCATACTACATAGAATAAAATCTATAACTGTTTAAGCTTAGTTTGGAAGTAGAAGTCTGAACTGCATCAGCGAATCCACAAGTTCTGCATTTTGTCAGTCCCCAACACCACCCACCATTAACTAGGGCCCATGTGGATTGGTCCTAATTCAAGGAACTGTTGAGAGATGAAGCTTTTGCTCCTTCCTTTAAAGAAGGGTATGGAGATGAAGATCTAATGTTATTGTTATTTTAGGAAAGATGACTTCTCGTGTTTCAACAAATAAGTATGTTATTATACCACTGTTGAAATGTGATGTGCGCAAAAGATATTGTCACAGACAAATTCTTTTACAGATGCGTAAGTCTTTCTCCTTAATCTCTTTAGGGTGTGATTTGTAATTGATTATTATTTTACATGTTATTTGACAAGTATTGTGTTGTTATTTTTAAGAAGATGCCAAGTGTTTATTCTTCAAGTGGTGTGACCAATATGGGAAGGATATACAAGAAAATGAGATTTCTCACACAATGCAAGACGATGGTTCAACAATAGATTTGCCTCGAAGGGATATACTAAACGAGATGAAAATGGAACAAGCATATTTTAAACACGAGATACAGTTGGAAGTAGTCAAGGTAAAAAATAGGATAACCTTGCTTCTGGTGGCAATAGTTGTTTTATTTGTTTTGAGTATTATGTTGCTTCTACCGCTGTAGGATTTTAGGTATAAATGTGATATCCAATGAAACTTCTATTGTGGTTACATTACAAGAACATTATCAAATTTTTTTGTCTTTATGTGTTGGCCAAAGTTGATGTATCAAGGAGGAGGTTTCCTAAATATTGATAAGGAGTGGTCCTCCAAACTGACAAGGCTGCAAACTGATCTAACTGATATAAAGTGCACAAGTTGGGATTTAAACAAAAGAAATAGTACATCAGCCCATTCTTAATTTGTACAAGCTCTACAGACAGAGTTAAGGAGAGGTAAAAATGATCAAAATGAGAGAACTCAACAACACTTAAACTACTTAATGATATGAAACTTTAATAACAGCAAAAATATAACTAGACAAACCAAACTTTTGGGTCAGATCCATAAGGACAGGTAAACCCAGCCCAAGTTGCAATCCAGCCCAACCTGACCTTTTGGTATTAGGGTACAGATTGGATCTGGGCTAACCCAGCCCAAGTTGTAACCCTAATTAGTAATTGGGATGGTCATCAATGCATCGCAGTTAACCAGATCCACCTAGGCATACTTTGATTAAGCTAGAGAGCCTCTAAATTAGTAGATCCATTTGTAGCCGGATCCAACTATTTGGGGTCAACTACCCCTTAATTATTTATACATTTTTATCAATTAAACACAGAATGAGGGAAATTATCAATTATCCTCTATATATAGGTTCTTTGATATTGGCTTTAATTAGTTTCATTCATACCCAAACAAAAACAGCTAATCGAATATTTCATTTTGCTTTTAATAATTAAAATAGAATAAAAAAAATCAAGCAAAACAGGTAATCACTTGGTAAAGCATTGCACACCAAACACAGTGAGTATCCTTTCTGTTCTCATTTTTAACAAAACATGGTAAAGCATTTTAAATAGTGTAATGCATGTAAACCACTCCAACATATCCTGATGAACCTCCTCAGCAAACTCCACGGCTGCATTGTCTTTGAGTTGATTTTTTTGTGAATAGTTTATTTTTTTAGAAAGCCATGAATAGTTTTTATTTGTTGATTTATATATGGATTTTATTTTATTTTATTTTACAGTTTATTTTGGTGATTGTTGATTACTAAGCTAGTTTTTGAGTTGATTGTGCACAGAGGTGGCTTAGATCTAAAAATTGAACTGATTAAGTGTATCCTAATGGGATCAAGAAGGTGAGATTCCATGGCTATATGCTATTGGGAAATATGGTTATCTCAAATAAAATGCAGTTTCTGAGTTGTTGGGATGGTGATGGTGGCAACGAGGTCCATCACCAACATTGGCTCCTCCATGAATGCAATTGGTCTACATCTTTGTTGAGAGGGAAATTTGTGGTGGTAAATGCTGTACTTGAGTCACTGTGCCATCATCTGAGGTCTATTGGCGAGCCGAGAACATGGTGTGGCTATCGGTTGCATCTAGCAGTAACGATGCAACTGGAATCCTATGCTTCATATATTGCAACAATTCTCAGTTGCAGAAATCATGTTTGCATTGCATCAGGCAACATGGAGGAAGTAAAAGAGACATTTGATCAAATGAAGATCATGGAGAAGGATTTCAAGAAGAGATCACAAGCCGTTGAATCTAGACGGGGCACAACACTGAAAATGTAAAGGAGGAGGAATCATAAATTGAATTTCAAGAACTCACAATCTGTTGGACCTAGACAGGGGCATAGGACTGAAAATGTAAAGGAGTGAGAAATTGAATTTCAAGAGCTCACAAGCTGTTGGATCTTGACAGGGGCATAGGACTGAAAATGTAAAGGAGTCCTAAATTGAATTCTAAAATGTTACATAACGGTAGGGGTGGATTTGAGTCGAGCCAAGCCGAATGGTACGAGGCTCGAGCTCGGCTCGCCAAGGTAGTACAAGGCTCGAGTTCGGCTCGAGTCAAAAACTCGTAAGCTCGAGCTCGGCTCAGCTCGAGCTCAGTTTGAAAAAAAAATGTTTTATAAAAATAAATAATTATATATAAAAATATTTTTTATTCGATATTTAAAAAATTAGGCTCAAGCTCAGTTCATTTATTAGTCGAGCCTGTAAACTGGGCTCGAACTTGGTTGAAACCAAGCTGAATCGAATTCGAATAGCTTGTAAAGAGCTCGGGTCATGGCCGCCCCTAATTTTAATAAAATATATGATGCCCCAAAACGTTTCACTAGCAAAGGCCCTACATGTGTTAAGTGGGACCACCCCACAACTGGGTATAACATCCAATACGAATTTTTCACTAAAAAATTGAAGTATCTATAGAACCCTTGTACTGGTATCCAGGTACCATAGTGGATCTTTTTAGCCTTATATCTAACTCTGCAAATTGATTATTCTCTTTAGTCTTTTTTATAATTATTTAGTGTTACAATACAAATTTTTCCTTCAGTAGGAAACCCATAAATTTTCCTTCATTTTCACTTCCCCCTTTGACATGCTGAGCATGTTTACACAGCAATGCAAGCCAGGTTGCCTGACTTGAACTGCAACTAGAGCTGTCGCCTACATAAAAAAAAAAAAGTGAGGAATAAAAAAGCACTCTAATAAGCCTTAATTATAATAAGCATGCCTAGAGAGGAATAAAAACTTTTATGCATGATGCCTTACTTGAATTCAGTTCTGATCGTCATCATAATCAACAACAGCTGCTCCTTCATAATGCACCATCTAGGGCCGTGTGTTCAATTAAGTTACTTGAACCCCCATCGCTTGACCCATGACTCATATATATCAGACAAAGAAGCCCTCTGCAATTCCATGGCTCCAACTAATACCCCCATTCTCTCACAACTGGACCTCATCAGTTACCTCTTCTTCATCATCTTCTTCTCATCTAAACTCACTTCCCTCAGTATCTCTTCCACTACCCATTACCTCTTCTTTAAGTGGAGGTGCTCTTGTTAAATTTTTTTTTCTTTTAATGCAAGTTTTGGTAGTTGAATGGTACTACTCATTAGCCTCTCCACATCTCTGATTTTATAGAGAATTAGCTTACCAATCAAGATGCATTTTTACAATTCAGTAAGCAGAGTTCACTACTCAAAAATTTGTAGTTTGAGACAAACCTATATCAGCATTTATGGTTGAGAAAACCTTTACTCTTGGCTGCACTGCTCTTCTTGCAAATGGAGACCACTCCGAACTTGAGAGTGTGATTGTGACTGCGTACGTGGTTGGGGCTGTGGCTGAGTAAAACCCCCATACCAACGCATGGTTGAGATTGGGAACTAGATTGAGCACCTTAATAACATAGTGATAGGCATGTGATTTCTTAATAATTTTAATACTTATAGTTAAAAATTTGGAATAAATATAATCGTCAACTGACCTCTGCAACTGAGTGTGATTGTGGTGGAAGAAAACCTCCGTACCAACACACAGTTTGAGGTTGTTGGTTGAGTTGTGAACTCTGAGTTTGCAACCAATAATTACATCAATTATTGAACTGGAAACCAATTTTTTTTTCCATATGATGAATAACACAAAATTTAGTAATTAGCTGAAAATTCAAATTCCTTGTAGGTTGTACCCTGACATTAGATTGAGTTGCTGTAGCATTGTGGCCTGCCCGCTCAATCACCAAATTACTTGAAGGTGTAGGACCTCTGCTTGATGAGTGACTTCTCCCTCTTAATGGGGCAGCACCTCCCCTCAATGAACGCCTACCTGAGATATTAGATGTTGTATCACTTCGTCCTACTTGATTAGTCCCGGAGCAACTCCTTAAGTTATGGCCACACTCTTTACAACGAGATCAATGCCATCTCTTTCATCCACTACCATGATTAGTTGTTGAAGGACCTTCATCTATAGTACGACACTGCCGTACCCTTGGCCTCCCAATTTTTTTTGGGATTTCAGGTGCTTGTATTGGATCCCAACTCAATGTAGGCCAATGTTTTTTTCCTGGGATTGGATGCAAAACATGATTAAGTATGCTGGCAGACCAAAGACCGCCGCCTTAGACCAAAGACCTAAGACGGCAGTCTTCCATCCGCCATCTAAGCAGGTGCCGCCTTAGGTCAGGACCACCGACTCAGATAAGAAAGACCGCCACCTTTGGTGACCGCTCCGAAACAGTTCGAGTGTGTCTAAAGTGGTGATTTGTCAGAACCGCCGGCTTAGATATGTTAAAAGTGGCGGTCTGGACCGCCGCCTCAGACTTCACCTTACATTACATTCCTCTCTCAGACGGCATTCAGAACTGCCGCCTTAGATTTTTATGACCGCCACCTTTGGTTCCGCCAAACATTTTAGTTAGCGGTTTTGACCTCCACCTTAGATCTTTATGGCCGCGGCTTAGATCCTATTTTTTTCTTTTTTTTATATACCTTTTGCACGTGCAATTTTATTGATTTATTACTTTAATACTTGCTTAATGCAAATTCTATAACAATTATTCATAAAACTTAAGCATGTAGAAACATGCAATTTAAAACAAAAATTTATTAATTTCACAATTAATTATTATAATATCCAAAACAAATAGTTCAAATAGAAAAGATTAAAAAATAATCAAATTCTCGATAATACAATGTCCATTTTTCATGTAATCATAGAAGAGGATGTTTCCATGTAGGAAGTGAATATACAGCCACGCAAGCTCAAACTCTCTTAAGTTGTGTTGATATCGAGTGTTAAGGCGCTTAATGGGTGTGAATAGCCATGTCCGTGTGCAGTACGACAAGTGTTGGAGGACCTAGAATGAAGGGAACAAAATCAAATAAGCATTTGAGGGGGGTAAAACTAAGTAGAACACAAGTGTTGATATCTTTGAAGTAGACCTGAATGCAGAATGCTAATCACAATATATTGTTGGCTAGCGAATGCTTCTCTTTAGCATGCCATGCATAGAAAAAGTTCTTGGGATTACAGTAACAATCTGAGATTTCGTGAACTCAACCTCCATAGCTGTATAAGAAAGGCATAAAGATAAACATCATTCTGCACAGTAAAGATATAATCATGTCCACATATCAAAAGATATGCGTAGAGTTCATTAAAAGTTGTCAAATATAGTGCTTCAAGTATTCTTCAACCAAGTCATGGCACACCTCAAAATAACCCTTCTTTTTTATCACTAGTTGAGTGGCTTATTTTTCTTATTACTAGTTGAGTGGAGAGGATGGGCAGGGGAAGAAAGCAAAGCTTTCACCATTTATGTTGAAACCAATGTTAAAACCTTGTTGCCCTACCTATCTTAACAAAAAAAAAAAAAAAACTTTTTTGTTCTGCATAAGCACATGAGATCACAAACAGATGCACCCTAGTGCATGAAATCATACACAAAATACACAAAAATAATTTAATAAATAAGCATTTGCAAGAGTAGAGGGAAAAGGAAAGAGATCACATAATAGGGAAGATGCAACTTTAGGACCCTCATTCCAATTCCTTGGAAGAAAACGCCTAATAAATATGCACCACACATTTCAAGCTTTGGTGTGATTGAATTGGTCAGTTTAACAAACATCCAAGAGTTCTAATATGCACTATCTATACCTAGGTTGAATTCACACACAAATTGCCCACTGACAAATTATAAACGAGCCTATTAATAAAATTAGAGATCGAAAAGGAAAGATCCTCCAAAAGAACATCAACATGTCAACATATATTAAGACCTCCTGATCGAACAAAGAAATATGAAAACAGAATTGTAGCATTATGAAACTTAGATAGCACAAGTTAAATTGGAAATTTGGTATTTAGTATGCGTAGTAACAAAAACATGCTATTATTTTTCACATTACCATCAACATGTGAAATTTCTTTGCATCATCCACATCATCAATTGTCAAACAACCACTTTGCTTAAGAAAGTTGAATTTACTAGCAGTTTTCAGGTTCAACCTTTCTACCAAGAAATAAAAGATTATGAGACTAAGCATGACATATTAAACCATTAAAGTCCAAAAACTAAAACAACACAAACATAAAAGTCATGTATATACCTTACTTTATCAAAATAGTTGGGATTGAGAGAAATCAGGTCAAGAAGATTAAACCAAGCCATTCTCTTTGGCTCTGCTTTACTCACGCATCAAAGTAGTCAGGAACCAAGGATCAACATCCAAATGGATGGTGTATTCAATGATTCTTAACCATCTAATCTTTTACATATTTTTAGATGGATAGGAAATAAAAACCACCCACATAAGCCAATAAATCAAATAAATATGACCTTGATGTAATGAGGAATTTTGGTTCAAAAATCTTCTAGAATAAGAAAGGAAACCTGTGGGGTAGAAAAAAAAAGGATTATGGGAAGTTTTATGTCAATTTAGCATAATTCACTTTACCAGGATGTTTTAGCATGATGCATTAGAAAGTCAGTATTCTCCTATTATAAATTAAGAACATATTAGCTTTGTATACATAACCCAACTGCTTCTCTTATCTGCATTTATACTTTCACCTGTATTGGACCAAATGATTGTTGATTCAAGCACATTTCCAATGCAATTATGAATTATGAATGGTTGGTTATCAAAGGGTACACTCTTTGAATTGCCGAGTAATCAGAAATTTGGAAGAAGCCATTACAAAAGAAGATGGCATACTGATAGCTAATTTGCTTGGGACAATTGGAAAGATATGGAATGTCTGAAAATGGATTAAAAACTTCAGAATTATAGATTAAAAAAAAACCAGAGACCCTTCACTAGAGAGAAGCCCATTGACTGAGAAGAAGTGGAGGCTTCTTTACAAAAAGGTTTTTGGTGTCAAGTAATTATGTTAATTAACCAAATATTACAAAGTTAAGAAGGGGTTAAAAGATAACTGATGTTATTTGGACTAGAAAGGACCATATTTTTCTTTTTAAACTGTTCCATTAGATATAACAACTAAGCATTTAATAAGGGAGGTCTTAGTATTTAATACAAAACTCAGGAGAGGTTGAAGTCTTGTACCCAATAATTAAAATACAAATTCATAGAATTCATCACAAGAAGATGTTTGAGATTATACATTAAAATAACTCACATCTATTAAAACTTTGAGTTGGATTACCAAATTATGAAAGCCTTTAGTGCATGAAATTTGAGAAGATTTTTGAGATGTGTCATAATTATTATAATGACCTAGGAATTTCTATTCAAAACAAAATCAGGATCAGACCTCTTAATAAGAAAGCAAAAAAAAAGGAATTTGATTTTAATATTAATGAAATTTAATATTTTTATTTGCCAAAAATGCAAAGAATATTTAAATATATTTTGAAATTGAATACTAAGCAAATCAAACCCAAACCTATGTATCATATAAAGCATAACTTCCCCAAAACGGGAATTCCAATCCAAAGAAAAAGTTACTAAACACATTAATTTTTAAAGTAGAGGCTAATGTGCCACCTCATAACCCTAAGCACAAGTGCACAACCTGCAAGAAAATAAATACATCTTACTGTTAGTTCTTGAGTAAACACCAGTAAACCATAAACAACCCAAAACACTAGTAAACAAGGAAGAAAAATAGGGATACAAAAAGACCTTTGCAAAACACTAGTAATTGGGGACTTGTTGATAAATGTAAATTCTAATTTCATTCTCTTTTCCATAGGTGTAATTCTAATCAGCCCCAACTCAGGTTTACATTAATTAGTTCCATTTCAAATCTAATTCCTCTTTTGATTTTAACACAAATTAAAGCATAAATCAGCCAAATCCACACAATGTTTTCAATCAGCATTATTTTTTCTCTTCTATTCCTCTTGAAAACATAATGGAAAAAAAGAATAACAGAACACCCTTTCTCTTATGAGGAAAAGACACCATTACAGACCCATAAATTGATCGAGCATTCAATGCTAAAATTGTTGGCTAAAACTTTTTTTATATAATGAAATTCTCTAACACAAACAAGATCAAATCAAGAGCTAATAATGACAGTGAATAAAAATCCAATGGACACTTTCCAGTCAAATAAAACAAGATGTAGTAATAAAGGAAAATTCAAGTCCATTTCATGAAGAAAATTCCTAGGAGATATTAAAACCATGAATCCAATGAGCAAACTTATACCATAAAAAAAAAAAAAAAAAAAAAAATTAGAGCAAACAAAATGCATGTCCTAAGCAGTTGCTGGCAAAAATGCTCTTCTAGGTTGACGTTCCGTAGAGGTCCATGACAACCAAGAAGCTTGGCATGCATTAACACCATCTAGCACAATCTGGTTCTCTGACTTCCACTTAAGATAATCAATATGGCTAAACTTGGCGAAACCCCACCCCACCTCATTTCGACAATGATCTTTTGGTGACCAGGAAACTTGAACTTGGCAAACAAAGGGCCTCTTGTGCATGATTTCCATTGCAATCTTTGCAGCAGACAGAGAACCCTAAGAACTTCAAATGACTTTTAACTAGAGAGAAGAGAAATTAAGAAGAAATTAAAAAAGAGTATAGAACACTTCAAACGATTTTAACCAAAGAACCTTATGAGCGATTCTATCTATAGGGTTTACCATTGAAGAAAAAAAACAAATATGCCATTGAAGAAAAAAAAATACAGATATAACAAAGTTAAAATATGGAACAAATTTTTATTGCTTTACCATTGAAAAATAAATAAAAAAAAAGAGGTACATTCTCTAACCTGATTCAAATGATCTCCGCTTCGATTCTATGATGAGATGAGTGGGAGTAAGAAGAGAGAAGCAATGAAGAGAGGAAGAAAAAGTGGAGAGCTAGAGGAGGTCTTCAAAGAGGAAAATCCTTCCGAGATGTAAAATAGGTCACTTGAGGCCTAAATGTAAAATCCTTCAGAGCGGTTCAATGTTACAAACAACGGAAAGACCGCCACCTAGTATAGTCGCGTGAATGTTTTGGTTTTCTAGGCGGCGGTCTATTTTAAACCACCACCTTATTCTTTTCATAGGCGGGGGTCTTCAAGACCGCCGGCTCTAAATCGCCGCCTTTGCCCTATTTTCTTGTAATGTCCATGAACCATTTCCAACCGTGAATGTTTTTTATCTCAACTACACCAACTGCTATAGGAAACAAACCATTGTCACTATGAAGACCAATTGCAGCAAGCAAGACACCACCAAGTCAACCCTTTAAGTGGGTCCCAACCTATCCAATAAATCGCCTACGTCCTGATAACCACCCATTCCTCATCTCACCATAACTCACAAAAATCCGCTTGAAAACACCAGGTATTGATAATGATACCCTATCAACATGAATTCTAGCAATGTTCCCAGGATTTCAAGTCAAAATGGCCTCACAAATAGTTTGGCAACTTCTGATACAATTCCTTATGCGTGCCATCAATTTGCTCCATCGCCTTTCGTTTAGCTCTGTAAACCTTTTGAGGCTTAATATCCACATCATATTTCTCTCTCAAATAAGAAATCATGGCCCTAGCTAACATTGTAGGATCTGTCTGTATCCTATCTCCTATCTTTCTAGCTATCCAAGAATAACTAGCTTCCTTGTTTACAGTCAACTTAGGACATGTGTGCTCACAGTGTAATGTCTTTACCATGAAGGTAATATCATCTTGTACAGTTGATGCATAGATCCGCCAATGACAACCTTCTGCTGCACACTTATAGATACACCTATCAAGATCATTCTTAGCCCTTATTAGAGAAACCCCCTTGAAAACACAATAGTCTCTAATTGCCCATCTAAAATTCCTTTTGTTGTTGAACATCATCCCAACTGCCAATTCCGGTTTCTCCTCATCCCATTAAGGAATATCTTTTTTGTGTCTTTCATCATCAGATCCAATTAAACTCTCATATTCATATGGTGGCTCATAGTTTGATAGATAATCAACCTCACCCTCATTAATGCCACTTCTATCACAAATGGTAAACAAACACTCCTCTTCAACTAAAGTAGCACAGCATTCTGAATTAGTATTATTTTCACTCATTCCAGCTTCATAATCAGCATCACTAGTGTCACCAAAGTGTAAGTTGCTATCACCTTCTATGGAACACGCATTATCATCCATTGCAACCAACCCAAAAGCCAGATATATTAAATTCATAAGAACCACTATCAGAAAAAAAGAAATCAGACAAAAAAAAAAAAAGAACCATGCCATTGCAACCTGGCCAAAAAATAGATGTATTAAATTCATGAGAACTATTATCAAACAAAAATCAGAAAAAAAAAAGAGCATGCCATTGCAACCAGCCCAAAAATCAGATGTATTACATTCATAACAACCATGCTATTAGACAAGAATTAGAAAAAATAAGAACCATGCCATTGCAGCATGCCCAAAAAATCAAATGTATTAAATTCATAAGAACCATGCTATCATACAAAAATCAGAAAAGAAAAAAGAACCATGCCATTGCAGCCTACCCAAAAATCAAATGTATTAAATTCATAAGAACCATTCTATCAGACAAAAATAACACAAAAAAAAGGAACCATGCCATTGCAATCTGCCTTTTATGCCCAAAAATCAAACAAAAAAAATCACTTTGTGTTCTAAAGTACTAAGGCTGAACAGAACAGTGAAACAGACAAAACAAGTATAAGTTGTTTTCTATTGTACTTAGTGAATCAAATCAATTATGTTGTATTCAGATTGTTAAATCCAATTATAACTATGAAAAAAACTAAAATATGATAATGTTTCTCTAAACAGGTTTGTTAAAACCACTTATAACCATCAATTTTACAGGTGTAAAGAGAATGTGTTTTTTTATTGTTCTGTAATAGAGTACTTGGTTTGGAAAAGATGAATACAGTGGCACAGCTCTATTCATAGTGGGGACCATGAATAGATGCATTTGGTCTCACAAGAAGCAACAATTGATGCAAAATAAGTAGTAAAAAAATCATGGATTCCAACAAACAAGCAAGCAAGCAGCCTATGTTGTCCTTTTCTGCCATTGATAGGTTTAAAAGCACTTCTCCCAACAAAAAAAAAATGTTCATTTACCTTGAACACTGTAAGCTTCTATTTAAGTATAATTATGTCAAATGTGTTCTTCACAGGATGGTGAAATTGTTTTTTTTTTTTTTTTTTTTTTTGTTCTTCACTGCATTTCTCAGTTCCTATCCTATGATCATTTGTCTCCCTCCTACAAGTCTTTTCTTGCATCCATTGCTGATATTCCCATTCCTAGAACAATACAGAAAGCATTGGAAGTACCAGAATGGAAATATGCAATAAAAGTAGAAATGGACGCCCTCATCAGAAACAATACCTAGGAGATAGTTGATCAACCTAAAGGAAAGAAACTGGTTGGATGTAGATGGGTATTCACTGTGAAACATAATGCTGATGGTTCTGCTGAAATGTATAAGGCCCGATTACTTGCAAAAGGATTTACTCAAACATATGGTGTTGACTACTTAGAAACTTTTGCACCAATAGAAAAGATGACCACTATCAAAGTACTATTATCTCTTGTAGCTAGTCAGTCACTCTTGGTCGTTGTATCAAATGGATGTTAAAAATGTCTTTCTCAATGGAGACTTGCAGGAAGAAGTTTACATGCAGTTGCCTCTAGGATTTTATGGTACGGAGATAGGAAAGGTTTTTCGGTTGAACAAAGCTCTAAATGGACTAAAACAGTCCCACGGAGCATGGTTTGACAGATTTAGACAAGCCCTTGATAGGTTCATATATGTGCAGGCTCAGTCAGACCACACCTTGTTTATTAAGAGAGTGGATTCCTCCGTAACCTTGCTTGCCATGTATGTGGACGATATTGTAGTAACCAAGAGTGATACTAGTGAAATTGAGTCTCTTAAGCAACTCCTTCATCAAGAGTTGGAGGTAAAAGATCTGGGGGAACTACAATACTTCTTGGGCATTGAGGTAGCTAGATCCAAGCATGGGATTTTTGTCTCTCAACGAAAGTATGTTCTTGATCTGCTAGAAGAAACAGGAAAGTTGGGAGTTAAGCCTACGGACACACCTATTGAACAGAACCACAGGATTAGTGCAGAGGGTGGAGAGCCTATTGAAGATAAAGTTATGTTTCAACGGTTAGTTGGAAAGCTTCTCTATCTTTGCCTCACAAGACCTGACATCAGTTATGCAGTCAGTGTAGTTAGTCAGTATATGCACTCTCCTAGAACTACTCACCTCCTTGCGATTGAAAGGATATTAGCATATTTGAAGAGGTCCCCAGGCAGAGGCATTTTGTTCAAGAAAAATGACCACATGAAGATAGAAGTCTACACAGATGCTGATTGGGCTAGGTGTGTTGATGACCGAAGATCTACCTCTAGATATTGTGCCTTTGTTGGAGGTAATCTGGTCTCCTGGAAGAGTAAGAAACAAAGTGTTGTTTCTCATTCAAGTGTTGAAGCTGAATATAGGTCCATGGCAAATGGTGTGGCTGAGATTCCATGGTTGAGGTCATTACTAGAGGAATTAGGTATTTGTTTATGAGAAACCCCTAATGTTGTACTATGATAATCAGGCTACCATCAATATAGCCCATAATCCAGTACAACACGACATAACTAAGCATATCGAAGTGGACCAGCATTTTATCAGAGAAAGGGTTACATCTCAAGAAGTATGCCTTCCCTACATCACATCCAACATGCAGCTTGCAGACCTTCTCACCAAGGCTGTTTCAAGAAAAAAGTTAGAAGAAGATCTATGCAAGTTGGGAATGACAAATATCTACTACTCAACTTGAGGGGGAGTGTAGGAAACTGTAGACCCCACATTAAGAGTATTTGTGTGACACCCTAAGATGTACTTAGATTTAATTGATTAGGATCAGCTTTCCTAGTAGGATAAGGATAAGTTTTATTCTATCTTATCTAGGATTAGTTATTCTATCTTATCTATGATTAGTTTTATTTTAATCTTATCTTTTATTGCCATGTAAGCATTGAAGTTCTTTTACAATTAGGAAACCATGTATATAAATTAAGGAGTGGGACGGCTGTTTTAAGCACTCCAACCATTCTCTTCTTTCAAAGCTTCTTCCACGAGTGCTTTTTCTCTATCTCTCTTCTTCTCTTCTTCTCTTCTTCTCTTCTTCTCTTTTTCTCCTTCTCTTTTATTTTTTGTTCAAAACCTAAAGAGTCTCTGTAGTTTTGTACGACTACTATGTCCATTAGTCAAATTACTGTTATCTCACTAGCATGGTGAGTTTTGAATGTTTTGAAAAGTTATGGTGAGTTTAAGAGAATTCATAAAAAGTGATGGTGGGTTTTAGACAATTTTCTATTATAATAAATACATCCCAGCTCATGCTTGGGAGTGTATATTGTTAAAATAAGTGCTTACTCGATGAAAAAGTGCAAAAGGGGTAGCATATGTATTTTAAAAGTTACGTGGTTGGCCAAGGTGGTTCAGAAAACAACAAGTACTTTTTTCAATAAGTATTCAAAAATAGGGTAAATCTCTTAAACTACCCCTATTATTTAGCTAATTGACATGTGGCACCCCTACTGTTTAGCTATTGTCATTGCTGTTAAGTGTTAACAAAGGAAACGAAATGTCAAATTTGCCTTCCACTATTCCTCAAATTCCATCCCCTCTTCTTATTCTCTTTCTCCTTCTTCCTCTGCTTATCCTTCATCCATCTTCATTTTTGTTCATGGTCTTCTCGACAGTGAACAAAGAACTACCATTGGCGTCATCGTAGACATTCTTTCAACCCTTCGTTGAGCTCCCGAGCTAACAAAGAGATATTCTTCTTCATCAACACCAAATCGGTTCCCAAATTAACATTTTTATCAAGATCAACCCTCCGTTGAGCTCCTAAGCTAACAAAGATGATGAACAGTTAAAATCTCGTCACTCCGTTGAGCTCCTAAGCTAAATGAAAAACACCATGAAAGGGCTGCAAATAAAGCTCTACAACTCTTTGTAATCCCCTCTGCTCTCTTCCCTCCCTTTTCTCTCTCATAGAGATGAAAAAAGTCTATTTTTTCTTTTTTTGAATAACAGAGATATTGGTTGGACGTGCAAGCCGAGGGGTGGGATGGGGGTGCATCGGCACCAAAGGCGGTGCCGGCGCTGACAAACAATGGAGATACGGGTATAAAACCAAAACTGACGATGTTGTATACTCAACATCGACGCTGTAGCGCTGTCGGAGAACTCCAGAAAGTTGCTAGTGTTGTATACTATGGGTTCTTCGTCTTGACACGAACCATAGGTGACTTTCTGGGTTCTCCTTGAAGATCTTAGATGGACAGTGAGTACCTACATTGAAGTGGCGGACGATGGGCCAGATCTCAGATCTGGGTTCTCCTTGCAGATCTCAGATGGACGGTGAGTACCTACATTGAAGCGGCAGACGATGAGCCAGATCTCAGATTTGGGTTCTCCATACAGATTTGAGATTTGGGTTCTCCTAGCAGATCTCAGATGGATAGTGAGTACCTACATTGAAGCGGCAGATGACGGGCCTTATCTCAGATGTGGATTCTCCTTGCAAATTTGAGATCTCCAACCTTTCTCACCATCGCATTGCCGTCCAAAAATTGCAGTGACAAGCATCACTGGCGAAGGCGACGGTGCTCCTCTCTATTGATGCAGCATGGAAGCAATGAGAACCGGAGCTGGCTATGCAAGCACCGGGCGTTCGCTAGCACCTAGCGAATAACACGATTTCTCTAGGAGAGAGAAAAGGTGGCGAAAATAGGAAGAAGAGAACTTGAAGAAATTCTGAAATCTGAAGTATGAAATTGATTAATAACTTTGGGAAAATAGCAGTATTTATAATACATTTGGGAATTGTAAAAGAACTAGGAAAGAACATGAATCTTGATCTTGATCTTGATCTTGATCTTGATCTTGATCTTCTTGGGCTGTCTTGATAAGGTCGAACCCTCTTGGAAATCTTGGGCTTGATCTTCCACTGTCCGATCTCCCTTGATCTTCTCCATGCATGAATCTTGGATTATCTAGAATTCTTGAATTCTTGATGGATCTTGAATTCTTGAATTCTTGAATTATCTTGGAAGAGTCTTGATAAGCTTGGATTCTTGATAAGTCTTGGAGTCTTGGAAGAGTCTTGATGGATCTTGAATTATCCTTCCTTGGCTTATCTTGGACTCTTGGCCTTATCCTAGGAGCTGCCGCCCCTAGGAGTGAGATGGGCCTTGGGATGGGCCTCCATCATTCTCCCCCACTTGGAGAGGACTCGACCCCGGGTCGTGACGAGGATAGGCAAGTGTTATCTCTGGCAGGTACCGGTGAAGGTCAGCAACGTTAAAGGTCTTGGATATACCCATATGATCTGGTAGGTCCACTATATAGGCATTATCATTAATCTTCTTCATAATCTTGTATGGGTCATACTTCCGAGGCTTCAACTTGTTGTAGGTACCTACGGGAATTCTTTCCTTCCTTAAGAAGACCATAACCTCATCACCTACATCAAACACTTGAGGTCGGCGATGCTTGTCTGCGGCCATCTTGTACTTGGCGTTGGATTGCTCTAGCTTCTGCTTCACGGCGTCTTGGACGGACCGGATTTGTTCTGCCATCTGCTCTGCTGAGATACTGGCGCTGGGTACCTTGGGTAATTTCACTAAATCCAGTGCATGGTTAGGGACCTTCATGTACACGATGGAGAATGGGGATCTGCCTGTAGAACTATGCACTGCATTGTTATAGGCAAACTCAGCCTGGGCTATGGCAAAATCCCACTGTTTCGGCCGTTCCCGGCATATGCTGCGAATTAAATTCCCTAAGGTTCGATTTACCACTTCTGTTTGTCCATCTGTCTGCGGATGGGTTGTACTGCTGAAATTAAGTGATGAATCAAACAACCTCCACAGGGTCATCCAAAAGTGACTGAGGAACCGTGTGTCACGATCTGAAGTGATGGTCTTGGGTACCCCATGTAAGCGAACAATCTCCCTGAAAAATAACTTGGCTGTTGCGGATGCATCTGCTGTTTTCTTGCATGGGAGGAAGTGAGCCATTTTTGAGAACCTATCAACCACCACGAAGATGGAGTCCATGTTTCTCTGGGTCTTTGGCAAGCCTAGCACAAAGTCCATGGACAAGTCTTCCCATATAGCAGTAGGAACAGGCAGGGGCATGTAGAGACCTGTGTTCTGGGTTTGTCCCTTAGCTGTCTGACAAACATAGCACCTGCTTACGATGGTAGAGACGTCCCTTCTCAATTTCGGCCAGTAATATCGCCCCTTAACAACTTCTATTGTTTTGTCCCTTCCCAAGTGTCCTGCTAGTCCACCCCCATGCAAATCCCTGATGATCTTTTCGTGGAGGGAGATGCAAGGGATACACAACTGTTCCCCTTTCATAAGGAACCCATCATAAATAAAGAAGTCTTCTGCTGACTGCTTATTCACACATTTCTCTCATACCTGTTGGAAGTCTTCATCTTGGGCATATAAGTCTTTTAGGCACTCAAAACCCACAATCTCAACGCTGAGAGTCTTGATGAGAGCTACACGCCTACTAAGTGCATCAGCCACTTTATTTTGTTGTCCTGTCTTATACACAATTTTATATGGGAACTTGTCTAGAAAAGCAGACCATCTGGCATATAAATCACTCCTTAATTGCTTTTGCCCACTAAGATATTTTAGGGCCTGGTGGTCAGTATAGAGAACAAATTCTTTTGCAATTAAATAGTGTTCCCATGTTTTCAAGGCTCTTATCACAGCATAAAATTCCTTGTCATAGGTAGACCACTTTCTCCTGGTTTCACATAATTTTTCACTAAAGAAAGCAATGGGCCTTTTCTCTTGGGACAATACAGCCCCTATGCCAACTCCACTGGCGTCACATTCAACTTCAAACAATTTGTTGAAGTCTGGTAAGGCAAGAACAGGAGCAGTACATAACCTTTCTTTTATGAGAGCAAAACTTTGCTCTTGTTCTTCCCCCCATTGAAATTTCCCCTTTTTCAAGCATTTAGTAATGGGAGCCATGATACTACTAAAATTCTTAATAAAACGCCTATAGAAGGTTGCCAACCCATGAAATCTCCTGACATCTGTGACAGTGGATGGGGTCGGCCACCCCCTAATGGCTTTCACCTTTTCCTCATCTACTTTCACACCATCCTTGCTTATAATAAATCCCAGGAATAATAAATTATCATTCATAAAGATGCATTTCTTTAAATTAGCATATAATTTATTTTCCCTCAATGTTTTCAGGACCTCCCTTATATGTCCCACATGATCAGTGATAGATTTACTGTATATCAAAATATCATCAAAATAGACTACCACAAATTTACCAATGAAGGGGCGCAATACCTGGTTCATCAGCCTCATGAAAGTGTTGGGTGCGTTGGTTAGTCCAAAGGGCATGACCAACCACTCGAACAAGCCATCTCTAGTCTTGAAGGCTGTCTTCCATTCATCTCCGGGGCGGATCCTGATTTGATGATATCCACTCATGAGATCTATTTTTGAGAAAACTACAGCTCCGCTTAGTTGGTCCAGCATGTCGTCCAGCTTAGGAATGGGAAATTTGTACCCAATGGTGATCTTGTTAATGGCCCTACTGTCGACACACATTCTCCAACTACCATCCTTCTTAGGTGTTAATAAGGCAGGTACTGCACAAGGACTCATGCTGATTTGAATGTGTCCCTTTTTCAATAATTCTTCTACCTTTTCTCGTAAAATTTCATTCTCCTTGGGACTCATCCTGTAATGTGGGAGGTTAGGTAGACTAGCACCTGGAACAAAATCAATATGGTGATGTATATCTCTCATGGGAGGGAGTTCATTTGGTAACTCCTTTGGAACTACATCATTAAATTCATCCAGTAGTCCCTGTATTTCAGCTGGAATTGTATTTTTATCATTAACATCTTCTCCTTTTACGACTAACAAATGTATCTCATGAGTATCCTTACATTCTTTAACAAATTCAGCATGATGATGGGTGATGGTAAGGAAATTTTTCTCATGTGCCTTTGGAGTATTTGTAATATTTTTTTCTGCTATGGGTAACAAAGTATAACGCGTACCTTCTTTTTCAAGTTGGTAGGTATTCTTCCTACCCATATGCCTTGCATCTGTATCAAATTGCCAAGGCCTCCCTAACAAAATATGGCAAGCATCCATATCTACAATATCACAATATGCTTCATCATGGTACTTACCAATTGAAAAAGGTACCTTGCAGCGTTCTTCCACTCGTACGCCGCCTCCTTCCTTGATCCACCCAATTGTGTATGGGTTGGGATGTTTTTCAGGAATCAGCTGTAACTGTTGGATGACATCCCTGCAAATAATATTTTCCTGACTACCACTGTCAATAATTAAATTAAATAATTTTCCCTTGACAGTACATCTGGTACGAAATAATCTGTGCCTTTGAGAAGTATCCTTATTTTTCTAGGACAACATTAATTTTCTTACCACACAAGTATACTCCTCATGTTCATATGGACCCTCTTCATCCTCCCCATCAGGTCCACAATATACTTCTTCCTCAATATCTTCTTCCTCCTCCCTTTCTACCACATTAACTGCCTTCCTCCTGGGACAGTCACTGGATCTATGTCCAACCTCATTACATTTAAAACATTTAATAGGAGCAGGCCTTGCATAAGGGTTACTGGGTTTAGGAGGGTTGGAAGGATTACCTCAAGTATGTCCTCCTGTAGTAGCCTTACCGGCGTTACTTGTACTTGCCGGGTGAGAAGGTTGTACTGCCAGAACTGATTTGTTCCTGTCGACAGTTGCCGATCTGTTGTCGCTCCCGCTGTACCGGCGATAATTATCACTGCGTGCCTTGTCCTGGAACATTAATTCTGCTTTCAAGGCTAGGTTCCTTGCTTCCTGCACACTAAGAACCATCTGTACACCAAATTTATCTCTGATAGACGGTCTTAAACCGCTTAGATAACGGGCTGCCTGCTGGTTATCACTTTTAGATAATTGATTTCTTTCAGCTAATCTCAAAAATTCAGATGTATATTCATTAACACTACGAGAACCCTATGCACACCTCTGATAAGATTGAAACATATATTGTTCATAGTCAGGAGGTAAAAATCTACCTCTGATTAATTGTTTCATGCGCCTCCAGGTTCGAACAGGACCCCTTCCTTCTCTCATCCGGGTCTCTCTCATCTGTTCCCACCAAACAGATGCGCCTCCCTTTAATCGGAAAGCTACTAATTTTACCCTTCGTTCCTCTGGTATTTCCATGTAATCAAAGAACCTATCGACTTCTGTGATCCAATCCAAAAGTCCCTCTATACCAAGATCTCCACTAAAAGTAGGAATATTTACCTTGAGTTTAAATTCATCATTATTCCTACGAGGGTTGAAAATACCTTAATTGTGCCAATTTCTACCATTTCTGTCGTTGCTGGGAAGAACTGGAGCACCACCAAATTCGAAATCGTCATCACTGTCGTCGTCAAGAACTGGGCGTCGGGACGCAGTAGCGACGGGTGGTCTGTCGTGGTCGTCTCCTGCAATCTGCTGTGGATTGTCTCGGATTCGTGGGACAACCTCCCGTAACAAGGTTTGCAGTTGTTCAGTCACCTCTGCCAACTGCCGTTCGATGTTGCGTGTGGTTGTACGCTGCTCTTCGATTGCTCTCCAAACAGCTGGGAACCCCTGATCTCCGTCACGGGGTGGGTTGCGACTGCTACCGTCTGGGTTGGACATGACTGGGCGAATTCCCTGCTCTGATACCACCTGACGCAGCGTGAAAGCAATGAGAACTGGAGCTGGCTATGCAAGCACCGGGCGTTCGCTAGCACCTAGCGAATAACACGATTTCTCTAGGAGAGAGAAAAGGTGGCGAAAATAGGAAGAAGAGAACTTGAAGAAATTCTGAAATCTGAAGTATGAAATTGATTAATAACTTTGGGAAAATAGCAGTATTTATAATACATTTGGGAATTGTAAAAGAAATAGGAAAGAACATGAATCTTGATCTTGATCTTGATCTTCTTGGGCTGTCTTGATAAGGTCGAACCCTCTTGGAATTCTTGGGCTTGATCTTCCACCGTCCGATCTCCCTTGATCTTCTCCATGCATGAATCTTGGATTATCTAGAATTCTTGAATTCTTGATGGATCTTGAATTCTTGAATTTTGATAATTCTTGAATTCTTGAATTATCTTGGAAGAGTCTTGATAAGCTTGGATTCTTGATAAGTCTTGGAGTCTTGGAAGAGTCTTGATGGATCTTGAATTATCCTTCATTGGCTTATCTTGGACTCTTGGCCTTATCCTAGGAGGTGCCGCCCCTAGGAGTGAGATGGGCCTCCATCATCTATTCTTGAGAGGATTTTGAATCGCTGCAACCTCCACCACCATCCTGTGAAAGCCATAATTTCCACCCCCACCGCCACTCCCATAACCTCCACCACCACCACCACCACTTCCTCCATAATCTCCACCACCGCCACCACTGCCTCTATAACCCCCGCCGCCACCACTACCTCCATAGCCCCCGCTAGTAGCACCTGCATAGCCACTACCATCGCCAATTCCATAGCTTCCACCACTGCCAGATCCATAGCCTCCACCAGCATCACCACCGCCTCTGAGAATGGAGGGATGGTGAAGAAGGGAGAGGGATGAAGGGCAAAATTGGGTTTTGAAAAAAAAAATTATATATGAATTTCGATGGAATATTAATGGTATTAACGACAGGGGTAGAACTAGTCAATTGTCAGAAAACTTAAGGGTACTGCAAGACCATAGCTAAATAATAGGAGTATTACATATCAATTAGCTAACATTAACACCTTTCTTGAGTGCTTAAGTGTTTATTGAAAACAGTGTTTATTGAAAACAAGTTTATTTCCACGGATAAGCATTTATTTGGACTTATTTATCAAAGGCCAATAAACACTCTCAAGTCCCAATATGGGCCTGATACTGTTACATAGCTTGGCATCTTAAATCAAGTGGAGACTTCGCCTTTAAAATGATGCATCTTGAAGTTGCATTTGTATCCATATATCAGACTCAACGAGAGCGGGGCAAAAACAAAACTGAAAATATTTCAGACTGAAAACCGCGCGCGTCTCATAGTGAAACAAAGTCTGGGACTCCGTTTGCATCAAGGAAAAAATGAGTAGAAACTTTGTTCAAGACGAGACTTTTGAATCATGTTTTTGCCCCCTTAATGAAGAAAGCTTTGTATTCCTGCCATTTATGTCAAAAAAATTTTGAATGGGTGAAAATGAAAGCTTCCACAGTCAATAAAACAAAAGATAAAGGAATAATAACAAAAATATCAATATGAAAAATTTTACGTCCAATAATCAGTCTCTGTTTTAAAACATTTGTCTTGATTTTATTGCATGTCATAAAAGTTAAATAAAATATCATATGTACAACATATATATTGTCTTGATTTGAACAAGTACATCACACGATCATTAAATTTAAACCTCTTTTGCCTCTGGTTTTACAGTTAATAACTCATGATGTCATAAATAAAATAATAAATAATAATAATATATTATATTTATAAAAATAAATATACATAAAATATGCATTACGATTTTCCCCAATATTAACAGAGGAATGCATTCAGATAAGATAGAAGCAGGGAAACTTCGAGGTTGTTTGGTATCGATGGCATTTATAAGATAAACGTTTTGTATGATTTTGTCTTGAAAAATGAGTCAAAATCTGCTTTAAACGTTTTGTACAACTTTTTTACACCTCAACTCCATTAGGCACCACTAAACGCCATATAAGCCAAATAGTGAAAATTTGGTCTTAAAAATGAAAAACGTCAAAATTGATGTTTTTTAAATAAACGGTTCACACGATTTTCGAGAGATAAATGGCTCAACCAAATAACTTTTTAAGCATTTTTTGTTAAAGGCATCTCCAATACTGAACTGGCACCGTTTCTTCCAAAAGCTACTTGGATATCAAACACCATCTTCATCAATCACAAAGGACTGTATTTAATCTCACTTTAGTTACATGTTTGAACTTTCAGGTTTCAGCGTTTTGAATCTATTGCCCATCTACCATCAAATACAGTACATGTAGAAGGTTGATATAATGATAGAGGAGTGGTAGACTGAGAAGTGAATTACCTTTTTTTTCTTGCCATTTCCAATCACCACTGAATACTCGAGTGAAGAAGGTTAATACTGGTCGCTCAGCTGCTTGCTGTCCAAGAAGGTGGTACTTGGTTTCGATTCGATCTAATACGAGTCCATTACAGATGAATCAGGTCCAATTCAATCCAATGAACATTTTGGACCATTTTGGATCACTCCAATTCAATGTCTAGACGACCAACCTGTTCAAATTGATTTTAATTTAGATTGGTTTCAACCCAAACTTGGTCCATTGACACTTATATTTTTATCTTCTATCAATGGACTAGATATTGGTTTAATCTAATCCAATCCAATATAAATCCATTATGGATGAACCAGGTGCAATGCAATCCAATAAATACTTTGGACCATTAAGTCTGAATTGGTCCAATTCAATGGGAGTTTCAGGGTCTTGCATGGACTCTAGCATCTCTCTTGATGTGTGTGTGTGTTTCTTTGGGGTAAAAAAGCAAATTCAGTCAATACTGATAGAAGGCAAACAACAGTTTCTGGATATAGACCGAAAACCAACAAAATCAAAAGGCCTGAAAGCCAAGAAGGAGCATGCTGGAACCTGACTCCTTTAGGGCTAGTTCTAGCAGTTAAAAGAGTGGGCCACAAAATTTTCAGCTCTACCCATAAAAACCCAGGCAACACCAACAAAAAAGTGAAGCTCACTTCCAATGTCCTGAAGCAAAAACCAAATAGAGTGGTCAACAGAATCTGAGACTCCTTAAGTAGATTGAAGGAGAGGCCTACAATTGCAGTGCACACAGACGATGGAAGATAACGCCAGCCCACGAAAGGATTGAATACCTTGAAACACAGCAAAAGCTTCTGAAAAAAAATTTCAGAACGAGGGTGATCTGAAATGTCTTTAGCTGCTAAGAAAGAACTGTCTCAACCAAGGATCAAAATACCAAAACCAGCATAATCATTAGCTACAAAACTACCAAAAATGTTGAGAGAATTAGCTTATATGGATTTGTCTATTTATATGTCTTACTATAAACCCTGATAAAACTGTTTTGGGGACAAACAAAAGATACCAAGGGATCATTCTTCAACTTAAATTGTTTTTTTCTTGTTGTGAATTGTGAGTTCCAAAAACAGATAAAAACCATCTGATTTGAAGGTGGATTGTTTCACAAAACAAAAAGTATAAACATATTCTTGGTTGTGTATAGTTTTTTTTTTTCCAAATGTTTAAGGTGTGATACTTTTGTTTTTGTTTTAGGAAACATATTTAGAAGATATGATTTGTTTTCGGAAACAAAATGTCTTGTTTTCGCTTTTCAAAACAATAACTAGAGCATTTTTTGTTTTCTTTTCGTTTTCTTTTTTTTTTTTTTTTTTTTTTTTTGTTCTCAAAACAAAATCATACACTTTGTCAAATACCCCCTAAACAAGCATTTCTTTTATCTTTTCTCTTTATTTTATCGATTTATTTCATGTTACCAAATAACCTACAAACAACACATTAGGACATTATTGGGAGTATACTTAGGCTATGTTTGGTTGATGGAAAACTAGAGGGAAATAAAAAAGTTAAGGCTATGTTTAGTTTGAAGGAAAAGGTAGAGAAAGGAAGAGAAAGATATCAAAACCTATACAAAGTTTGTAAAGGTTTCCTTGCCTTTCCTTTCCTTTCCTTTCCTTTCCCTTCCCTACTTTTTCCTTCAGACCAAACATAGCCTGAAGGAAAAGTTCTTAAACATAGCCTACTAGCCTTACAATTTTACTGCCTTACATTTTGGAAACATATAAATCCTGGGCCTATCATGGACATTATATATAGTCCCCATCCATTTCTACGTAAGTTACCTACTTTACCCAAGCAAATACATTTATGTGTATTTTTTTTCTACAAGCAAGTTTTTTCTACTGTCATTTTATTCATGTATCATTTTGTTTTTAAAATTTGTTTAATGGACATCTTTGTCCCATTAATTTTAGGGTTTCTAGCAGATGCCCTGAATATCAATAAAAGAAAATATTTTTATAAAATAACAAAAATAAAGTAATTTTTTTTGAAAAACATCAAGGGCAATGTCACTGTTCATCGTCTTCCTCTTCCTCTGCCTCTGTGATTGTTTTGAAAAATATCATCGAATATTTGGATGAATACAGAGGTAGAAGACGATGAACAATTCCCCCTTCGTTCTTTGCTCTCTCACACTAGGCGGCCATGGATCTTAAACTCCTTGCCTAGAACAAGTAGGAAAACCGCCTCAAGATTGCTCGTGCTGGGGCTGTAAGGCCTCTAATCTCTCTTATCTCCTCTTCTGATGCTCGGTTTCAAGAGCCTCTTCGGCATAGGCTTAACACCACGAAGCAATGGAACGGGCGATCCAGAGTCAAGCCGAGCAATGTGAACAAACTGCCCGAGATGGATCTTATCGTTGAAGATCAAATCGATGTCCTCGTCTGAAACCTTCAAGAAGAATTCTCTACTTTTCCACGATCTCGATACCTGCAAGAGCATCTAGCGGTGCTCACCAACGACCTTCACCTCTTTGTTACTCGCGTGCTGTAAGAGCTTCAGCAACACGCCTGGTGTGAGCGACACCATGAGAGACGGAGACCCGCTCAAGAAGTCAAAGCTTCATTTTTCCTCTTCAATCTTCCCCTCTACAACAACATCGAATCCAGGGAGAAACTAAAAGAGAGAGAAAACCTCAAACCCGATGTGATGCAGAACTTCAAGAGAACGGTGTCATTGCGATTCTGAACCTCTTCTCAGCTTCAAGACCAGAACAGCAACCGTAAAGGATAACGCTGCCTGTGCCCTGCTCCGCCTCTCGCATGAACAGTGTATTCGGATGAATAAGAGCAGAGGAAGACGATGAACAGTGTCTTGCCCGTTTTTTATATTTTTTATAAAAAGTTACCTTATTTTTGTTATTTTATAAACATATTATCTTTTATTGATATTCAAGACAAAAAATTGCCCTTATTTACTAAAAACCCTTAATTTTATCATCTTTCTCTCTAGGCAGAAAAGTAGTTTAGAGAATTTTGATTTACTCCTCACAGACAATGCCTCACACCAACCTCAGAGCACATTGGTATCATACATTGGAAATTCCTCTCATAAATGATAATATACAAGAATGGCAGATATTTCCAATGTGAGGTTGGTGTGAGGCATGCTCCATGAGGAGAAAATCCAGTCTCCTCTTTCCAGTGTGAGCCACATTCTGAAAAAGTAATATAAAAATAAGGGTAAAATACAAAAAATCTCCCTTAAAGTTTTTGACAATCATAAAAACCTCCCCTATAGTGTCATTTTAACAAATACCTCTCTTGAACTTTTGAGAAACTCAACAAAAACTTCCCTTCCGTCATTGTCCCAGATGGAAAATGTTAGATTGATGCACCAGTTTTTTTTCCAAATACCTATTCTACCCTTTTATAAATTATTTTACATACAAAATTATTGAAATAACCCCATTTTAACTCAACAAAAACCTCTTTTAACGATCATTTCAGTAATTTAACATTCAAAATTACTGAAATATATTTTTTTGTTGAGTTAAAATGGGATTATTTTAGTAATTTTGTATGTAAAATAATTTATAAAATGGTAGAATGGATATTTGGAAAAAACTGGTGCATCAATCTAACGTTTTCCGTCTAGGACAGTGACGAAATGAAGGTTTTTGTTGAGTTTCTCAAAAGTTCAGGAGAGGTATTTGTTAAAATGGAACTATAAGGGAGGTTATTATGATTGTCAGAAAATTCAGGAGAGGTTTTTATATTTTACCCTAAAAATAATTCAAGTCATACCATGGTAGTATAAGCATTGTATCATACTCTCCGGTCCTCTCCGATCTCAACAACCCAACCCAAAGCTTTTTCACAAATGACATAATTTGCTTGGAGTCGGATCTGCTGTAGACTTATAGCTATGGACTTTGCTGTAAACCCAATGAATGACCGCCACGTGTTTCTTGCACATGTGTGATCTTCCCATGTGTATTATACTTAACAAAGCCCCTGTAAAACTTAGTAATGAGACCAAATCAACCCCCCCACAACGTCCTGTAGCACATTCCCGCCATGTATTAAGAACATCTCCCGATGATGACATCATCATTTTTGAGATTATCATTGGAAGATATACCTAATACACGGTGGGGATGTACTGTGAGACGTTATGAGGGGCTAATTTGAACTCCTTAGTAATGGGTATTATTTACTTTTTTTTGTTTATTTTTTTAATTTCTTATTTCTTAACACAACGATTTCCTCCCCTGTTTTTTGCTCTTCTACTTCCTAACCGTCTTTTTTCCCCAAACTCTAACTTACTCGTCTTCCTACAATACCCGAAGCCATGACCTCATGTCCTCAACTGGAGTTTAACTACTGTAATATATCCTTGTTTCTTTGTTTAATCTGTTTACTTAGGCCTGTCGTTCAAGCAAAAGCTTACTTCTACAAGCATTGCTCTCATAAACTTAAATAAAAGAACTGTTGATGTATCAACCTAGGGGTGCTAATGGACTGGTTTTAGGTTGGACCCTGTTCAAATCAAAATCAATTTTGACGGATTGAACAAATCAATAAGATATATTGAATTCGCCCACTCTAGATTAGGGTTGTTCACAAAGACAGTCAAATTGACTAAACCAGCCCCATCCAACCCGATCTGGTCGGTTTTTCAAGGTTATTGGTCAGTTTCGGGTGGATAAAATATACAACTTGAGTGGTCGGTTCAGTTTTAGTTTATAAATTTGAAAATCGAAACCGAACTGAAGCGATCATGATTTAATATATAAATTGATATATTTGGGTGGTTGGAATCCACTTTACATACCTTTTGGCATTGATTTTGAAGTTACAAACTTGTACACCAAAATAGAAACTTAACTGCTTTTATCTTTTCAATAAAGAGCCAGCATATTAAACAGCCTATAGACACACTTTGTAGACCCAAATCACTTATATCTTCATATTTCTTAGGAAAATATGGTCTTTGGCTACTCTAAATCCCCACAAACTGACTATCAAATCGAGAAACCCACCCTTCATGCTTGGATCAGTTTTCCCTCATAATCGATCGGTTTTTATTCCCTATTCATCTATTCAACCAAGTCAGTTCAATTAGTTAAAAAGCTTGCATCTGAATCAACCTGACCCATATATACCCCTAGTCCAAACTTAATGGTTCAAAATATTTATTGGATTGGATTGGACCTGATTCATCCATTATATTGGATTAGGTTAGATTGAACAAATATCCAATCCATTGATAGAAGATAAGAATACAAGTGCCAATGGGCAAGTTTGGCTTGGAACAAATCTAAATTAAAACTAATTTGAATAGATTTGAATGATTCAGACATTGAATTGGATCGATCCAAAGTATTCATCCGATTGGATTGGACCTGATCCATTTTTAATGGACTAGATCAGATTGGACCAAATCCGATTCAATTGACACACGTAAGTAATCATACCCAGTGACAAGTTGCTCAAATAAACATCTCTTGGAGACAGATTGCTATACTTTTCAATGTGAAAAGTTGAAGAACAGTACTGTGAAAAAGGATCCAATATAAGAATTTCAAATTTAGTGAATAAGCAAAGTATTTCTAGTATAGGAATGATAACTCCAAAATCTACCCAAGTCATGTAAGAACTTCAAAAGTCTTAACACAATCATACAATAATTCTTTTTATCAAAAATACTCATATAATAATTATTTGTCAAGAGTAACAGTAGCTAAAAGAGTGGTGGCTCAGTTGGTCTGTTTGTTGGGTAGTCTCAGTAGATATGCGGATTCAAGTCCCATTATTTGTTACCACCGACTATGAGAATATCAAAAAAGCAAAAAAAAAAACTTATATTGTTGAAATTTATTACTATTCAAAGTAGAATGAAGACTTACCCAATGACACATAACTGAATTAGAGTTTGGAGCATATTGACCCTTTGTGAAGTATTCAAGTTGCTTTGGTTCAGTTCAAATATCAGTTTTAGGGTTTGTAGAAGGAAGAGAGGGTGAAGAAGAGATGAAGAGTAGAAATAGGAAGAGAATAAAAAAAATGCAAATTTTAGGTTTTTATATCATGAGCTACATAAATTACAAGATAAATAATAAAAGTAAATAAATCATGGGCTACCAATAAACGATTCTCTCATTTTTTAAATAGGAATATGCCAGTGTGTTAATTACGAGGACGGTTTGACTTGATAACCGTGGATGTTTATTAAATAAACGTTTTGTATTTATTTATTTGGAAAATCAAGAAAAATCTTAAAATGAAACTTCTCAATGGTAGGCAGCACCTATGTAACAGCATTTATTTAATAAATACTCACGATTTCAAATACTGTATAAATCATTCGTGGAACAACAGGTGGTGTGCATTCATTGGGTTTACAGGAAAATCACAGGTGGTGTTTCATTCATTGGGTTTACAGGAAAAGCAGATCCAGTTTCAATTTCCTCAGTTCCTCCGCAAGTTGCCGCCAAACATTTTACTTTCCACTGAGGGTTGGACACCAAACCTCGCCACGAGCACTGTAAGTGAAGTATTCTGGGGTCCGGAGTCTGGACCCTAATTCAAATTTCAAATTGTTCGAGCGGCCACCTGGCGTAGCTGACATTCTGCTGGAGAGGTCCTGGCAAGACGCATTGTTGCACCAAGTTGAGAAGGCTACTCTCTCTCTCTGATGATCTTTATCCGCTCTCCATTAATTTCTCTCCTACCCACCGGACAGTTTCTTAACTTCCTTTCATGTTTCGGTAAAACATGGAAAGCCCACATCTCCTTCTCAAGCGACTTGGCGTTTGATTCCCTTTTCAAAAGCACCCACAAACTGTTGGACGTTTTTTCTGAAAGAAATGGTCCTACTCAGAAGTCAAACTCTAGTTTGCGTTACGACATTCCGCACGAGCACTGTGCAGAATTTGAAGTTCCTGGCCAAATCTTTGGTGAAATTATTAGAAATAAACCGCATAGCATATTCGAATGGACAGCAACTATTTCTTGCTTGGCTAAGAGTGATCGCCAAGAGGAGGCTATAGGGTTGTTTAAAGTAATGCTTCAAAATGATCAGAGGCCCAACTACGTGACGGTTTTGAGTCTGATTCGCGCTGTTGGAACATTAGGTTCGGAAGACATGATTCGAGGAATTCATGGATTTGTGATTAAACTCGGATTTGAGATAGAATTGTCTATCGTTACAGCCCTGCTGGGATTATATTCACTCCATGATATGGTGATTGCAAGGCAACTCTTTGATCCGATACCGGTGAAGGATTTGGTTCTATGGAGTGCAATGGTTACAGCATGTTCAAAGAATCGGCAATTTGTTGAAGCCATAGAAATTTTCCGAAAGATGCAATATGCTGGTGTAGAACCCAATCATGTGAGCATCGTAAGCATTCTACCTGCTTGTGGTAATCTTGGTGCTCTGTCTTTGGGCAAAGAGATTCATGGATATTCTTTTAAAAGGGTTTTCTCATCGTTAACCAATGTTCAAAACTCACTTGTAGATATGTATGCAAAATGCAGAAATTTGGAGGTTTCAGTTTTAATTTTCAATAGGATTGTGCATAAGGATATAGTCTCCTGGAACACCATCATCTGTGGCTTTATAGAGAATGGATTTCCAAGAAAAGCATTGAATTTATTCATAAATATGGTATCATCTTGTGTCAAACCTAATGAAATCACTGTCCGGAATGTTTTGGTCGCATGCTCACAGTCGGAACAATTTAAATTTGGGCTTGGATTACACTGCTTCGTTCTAAAATCTGGGCTCTTGGCTTTTGTTTCCATTGGAACTTCTCTTTTAAGAATGTATGCGGACTTTGGTAAGGTGGGTTTAGCAGCGGTTTTATTTACTCATCTCCACCACAAAGATCTTATTGCCTGGAGTGCAATGATTGCCATCTATTCCCGAGCTGGTTATTCTATCTGTGCTGTAGATACATTCAAACAGATGCAATTAGCAAACATGAAGCCTAACAAGATCACTTTGGTTAGTTTGGTGCAAGCATGTGCCTCACTAGGAGCTCAAGAGCCTGGGAAGAGCATCCATGCCCATGTAATAAGAGTTGGGTATTCATCCAATGGATATATAATGTCAGCCTTGATTGATTTTTACTGCAAATTTGGGAAGCTAAGTGAAGGAAAAACTTTGTTTGACAGGCTTCCCACAAAAGATCTTATCTGTTGGAGTTCAATGATACACGGGTATGGGATAAATGGATGTGGTATAGAGGCCCTTGATACTTTCTCTAAGATGTTACAGTGTGGGACAAAGCCCAATGACATTGTTTTTATTTCTGTATTGTCTGCCTGTGCTCACTGTGGTTTAATAGATGAAGGTTGGGGATGGTTTTCTAGCATGGAAGAGAAGTATGGCATAACTCCTACTCTTCCACATTATGCTTGCATGGTGGATTTGCTTAGCCGACGAGGGTATATTGAAGAAGCTCTTCAATTTGTTTACAGAATGCCAGTGGAACCTGATGCAAATATTTGGGGTGCTCTCCTTTCTGGTTGCAGATCAAGCCAGGGGCCGATTGAGGTTGTAGAATTTGCAGCCAAGCGCCTTCTAAGCTTGGACCCACAAAATACTAGCTATCATGTTATCTTGTCAAATTTATATGCTGAGCATGGTCGGTGGAGAGATGCTGAGAGGCTGTGGGGATTGGTGAAGGAGAAGGGATTGAAAAAGACAGTAGGATATAGCATGGTTGAAGCAAAATAATCACTGCAGCATCTTAATTTGTATGTTATCTTCTTATTTAAATTTGATCTTTGCTGATAATAAAATGCAACTCATGCATTTGGAAGGAAGATCTTACAAATTTGTCATCTATTTGATGCAAACTTGTTGGAAGGGCAAATGGCGCATTCTAAGAATGGGAAGTAATAACATAGCCAAAAGAATAATGAATTTTGATTTGAGACTCAGGAGCCTAGATGCCTCACATGTCATCTTGCCTATTAATACTAAGACATGTTACTTTGAGCTTACATAAGTTGTGCTTGGTACCATTGCTGTTTCTCCTTGAAATGTTTTTGGTGGATCAATACAAATTGGTGGAATGATTATCAGCCCCCTAGAGCAAGAAATGTCAATTTGAGTTTCTACAAATTGCATCCCAGACATACATTTTTAAACTATACCTTTTTTAAGCATGAACAGCCTCAGATAACAGTTTATGCCCATTTGTATTGATCAATCTAAAACATTTCAGGTGAAAACAGCAATGGTACCAAACACAACAATAATAATTCTTGTAACTTTTACAAACTGCAATTGGGTAGCTGAAAGGGGGAGAGTGGGACTGTGGTTCCCATTGACCGCTTTTCCCATGTTTGTTTTTCACGTTCACATAGGACCATGAAAAAAGAAATAGGTACCTATCCCCTAAGTGAGTAAGTAACTTACCCACCCGGGGGAAAAATGAATGGGGCCTTAGGTCAACTCCACTGCATCCTGATTTAATTCACCTAATGTTCTGAAACTTCAAACTTCAGATGACATTATCCCAGGGACGAGGCTACTCCTGTCCTTGAGAAATTAGAGACTTGTTTCTTGTGTCTAGTTAAGGTCCAATTCCATATAGGATTCATCATTCGTATAGCTGAAACCTGAAACCATTTCCTATACAACATGCTCAAAGATGACACCCATGCCATGAAGAAGAGATCAATGTCAGGCTCAGACATCGTGTTTCTTCCCACAAGCAGATGAGAGATTATTGATTTAATTCAGCGCAGACCGCAGACAACAGAGTTTTAAGCCCCGAAAATGAAAATATATGTATTGCCCAGCCGGTTGTGTTTGTGTAATGTATATGATACAGTTTAAGCAGAGAACCAGAATCCGTGTTGTTGGCCTTGGATGCCTTCTTGCCAATTGAACAAATTATTTTCATGGGTTGTCATTTTATATATCAGATAATCATAATAGAGCCTTCCAGTCAATAATCGAAGGACCCACTTAAGGTCTCCTTCGTTGATTTTAATGGTCAAGATCAAACAGATTCTTCATTGATTTCTCAGAGAACTCAATAAGAAACCAGTATCTTAAATGGGCTGATACCGCCTATTCAGACTTAAAAGAAGACGAGACACCTGGGGACTGGGGGACCCATTTAAATCTTAATACAACAATATAACCAGATGATTCTTGATTCCGTCATTAGTCTCTATAACTAAGGTTCTCAGATGCTCCTTAATTGCTAATTAACTGAAGGGCAACTTTTGGGGTTTAATATCAATAAAAGTTTAGTATATTTAAAAAATTTTAAAAAATAGGTTAACTTTTTAAAAATAATATCAATAAAGGGCAAAAACATTGTTCATCTTCTTCTTGCCATTTGTTCACCAGAGCCGTCGCCCGCCACCGCCGTCCGCTGTTGCCCGTTGCCGGAGGCAGAGGTGGCGGCGGCGACGCTGGTGGTCATTCTTCTGCCCGCCGCCACCGCCACCTCTTTCTCCACCCATCTCCAGCAATGTTGGCGGAGGTGACGGCGTTGGACAGAGAAACCATCAGCGCCGCCGCCACCACCTTTGCCTCCGGCCACCTCCAACAACGTTGCCGGAGCCGGAGGCGGAGGTGGGCAGACGGTAGTTCTGGTGAACAAATGGCAAGAAGAAGAAGATGAACAGTGTTTTTCCCTTTATTGATATTATTTTTAAAAAGTTAACCTATTTTTGAATTTTTTTTAAATATATTACTTTTATTGATATTAAACCCCAAAAGTTTCCCTTATAAATTATATGGTAGAAACCTGATGAATCAATTTTTAGTGATGTATCGATTTTTTGGCTAAGTACCTCGTCATTTGGTCTACTTCCAAGTGGCCGATGACTCAGGCCGAAGTGGAGAACTTTGGCTACCGAGCTTAGTCGAGCTGGGTAGGCTAGGTGGCGAGCTAACTATAATGCCGAGCTGCCGATGAGGTGCCGAGTTGACCAGGTGCCGAGATGCCTATGAGGTGCCGAGCTACCTAGGTGTCGAGCTGCCTATGAGGTGTTGGGCGGACCAGGTGCCGAGCTGCCTGTGAGGTGTCGGGCTTACCAGGTGCCGAGCTGGATTGATGAGCTTCATTGCTCTTTAGAGACCTGCAAGGAACCAAATGTCAGAGGACCCGGGGTGGCTAACCTGGCAAGGTCGCTCCGATGCTTAAGTCAGTACTCTCATAATAGATTGCGAGCTAAAAATCACAAAGTATAAGAGCTAGAATTTGCTTACTTGCCCCCCATGTCATTGGGGTTGGTGTCCTTATATAGGCATTGTTTGGTGTGGGCTTCACGCACCATACCGAGATTTTTGAGAAGTCGTCTAAGTGGTCCGAGATTCCCTGAAGTAACCGCCATGCACGTTGACCACCCTCCGGATCGTTCGACACGTGGGTCAACTTCTAAGGATCGTGAGAGTGTTTGGATATGCATGTCGAATTCGTCGGCGAGCACATCTTGCAAGTCGCTAGGTCAGCGCATGTGCCAGGTCGCCAGGTCGGCGCCTGTGCCAGGCTACCAGGTCGCGCCTGGGCCAGGCCGCCAGGTCGGTGTCTGTGCCAGGTCGCCAGCTCGCGCCTGTGCCAGGCCACCACGTCGTGCCAGTGCCAGGTTGTCAGCTCGCACCTGTGCCAAGCTGCCAGCTCACGCCAGGACCAGGTCGCGCCTGTGCCAGGCTGCCAGATGGGACACCATCAACTTGGCTAAGGCAAGTTATTACCAAAGTGGTTCCGGGTGTCACCTAATTGTTTCGAAGTGCCATATGTCATAATATCATTTGAAGGCGAAACCCGCCCTCATCAAAACCCTTTTACCAATTCATGAATGTTTTGATTACATGGGAAATGACCTTGAATCCTACGGATAAGTGCAGATGTCAACATGAGCAACTCCGTCCTCGAAATACACATTTCCGCCATTAATAAAATTCACGGTAGTTATCTCTCCAACGGGAGTAAATTTTGGGGTTTAAAAGAAAATTGATGGATGTTAAAAGCACCTCACTCAATATTTAAAAAAAAATGATCAAAATAAAAAAGCATTTACTTGTCTCCACTATAAAAAAAAAAAGCGGAAGTACATATTTGCAGAATGGAGTGTTGAAACCATCCCTACCAATAATCATTGATCAAATGGAGAATTCCATTCTTTATATTTCCAATTTATTAATGGAAGCAAAATCTCTGGATAGCCAACCATTCTATATTTCTATCCCACAAGTAATAGCATCATACCGAGCAAAGGTTTACAAATGGGTTGGGTTTGACATGAGAGTCCAGGCCAAAACTAAATCAAGGATGAGCTAACCCTGATTCGAATAGGGTCGGGTCAAGTTGGGTTTATTGGTTACTCGACCCACTAACAGAGTCTCAAGTCAAAACTCGACTGTCACAAGACTGGGGGCACGAATGCATGATCACTTCATGAACCTTTTGAAAAAAAAAAAAAATGGGATAAATAAACTGTATTCCCCCTCATAAATCTGAAATTACAGCAACCTCTTAATCTATTAATAGCCCTCCTATAAACGGCATCCTATCCATGAATATGACATCGATCCACGGTCAGGATTCAGTTTAACCCTAAAAATCTTAGCTCCACCCTAAGAGTAGACTGAACAGTTAAAACCCCTTGAAATTTTCTTCCACCTCAATAAACAAAACTTTGAGCCACATCCCAATAATAAATAATGATACCAATTAACCATATTTATCTTTTTCTGTTTATATTTTATTGAATATGAATTATGAACAAAAACAAATGGTTACAGGTTATCAATCACTCTCAG
This sequence comes from Nelumbo nucifera, assembly GCF_055504915.1. NCBI lineage: Eukaryota > Viridiplantae > Streptophyta > Magnoliopsida > Proteales > Nelumbonaceae > Nelumbo > Nelumbo nucifera. The sequence continues at coordinate 184,962,301 of NC_142649.1, read as the reverse complement.
TGCTCTACCAATCCACATGCTTCCTAATCCATTTCATCTTCCCACAATCCACCTAACTCTTTTTTTCTATACTATTATTGTAATTTGTCTACCACATATAATTACAACCCCCCATGTTTCCATATACTGTTAAATAATAAATATTTCCTACTTTTTTCTTGTTTTTATTTGTTTATTTATATAAATAAATCTGCAAAGCTTATCATCAAACGGAAACTGTTACCCGTAAGCAATCTCATTTTGTTTTTATTTTTATAGGGTCTCTATCAAACGCGATGCAACATTACTACTATTGGTCCGTTTGGTTTTCAGGAATAAGGGTCCTGAATTGGAATCGAAATGGATCAACTGTTTAATTGGGCAAAATTGGAATACAGTCATTTCTGGTGGAATGATATTCTCCCGTTTGATGGAATGGTCATTTCCTCCCCCTCCTTTGAGAATGAGAGTCCATTCCAGTCAATTCTAATTCTGATTCTGGTTTAAGTCTGAACCAAACAGTTGAAGGGAATAGACCATAAGCCGATTTTAAGGGATTCCAATTCCCATTGCAACTGTGCACTAGACAGATCATACATGCTTATAGCCTGTTTGGGAAGGATTATGCAATGGTTGAACTGCATTAACTGAGCTGCTTCCAAGAAGTTACTCATGATAACTTCACTGCATAGTCAATTTTTGGATTCATGTAAGCTTATCAGTTGGGCTTCACGACTTTTTGGGTTTCATGGATTAGTACAACTCCAGAAGCAGCTCAAAACCCTCCCAAACGGGCACTTAAATTAGACCACACGATTGTCATTCTAAGTTCTAACAGTAACAGGCCAATCAATGAAACCACTTTGGTTTAACGGCCAAGATTTGTCCCACAGTTACAGTTTTTGATCCACGGCCCATCACAAGTGGCCCACCACAGAACCGATAGATTCATAGAGATGCATCTTATGGTTATAATAGACCAGTTTTTGGTTTCACTGCAAGATGCTACAGTGAAGGCGTACTAAGTTGCCACGTGTCTAAGATAGGAAATCGGAACCCATCATTGGTTAGGCCCCACTCTAAATTAAACTTATCTGATTTGTTTTGGACAGGTGGCTGCAGAGTGGGGAGACATATTCAATTATTTATTGTTTAATGTGTGGGACCAGATCTTCTATAAATGGATTCAGCTCAGACTCGGAGGTGGGTCTTCAGTCTTCAGTCTTCAGTCTTCTGTGTGTGCTATTTCATTCTCATCCTATCACCGGAATCATGTCTTCTGATCGGACGGCTACAAATTCGTGTTCACCGTTAACGGTGGTGAGATGAGAGTATTTGGAGAAAAAGAAAAGGCAGAGGAGAGGAGAAAGAGTACTCTGTTGGGAGGGAATCAGTTTCAAACGGTCCTTCTCAGCTACGTTAAGCAGTTGAAGTTCAATTGTTCAAAGAGGTGTGAGGAAAGAAAGGGGGGACCGTTTGCTTTTCTTTTGCAACGGTTAGCTTGAATTTCAAATCTTCCAGTTCTCTCAGCTTTTGGTCTACCTACAATTCTATTACGGCTTGCTTTATATTCAAAATCTTCTCTTGCTAATTCTGTAAGTTGTTTGGATTGTTGACACTCCAAAAAAGGAGCTTATCAGAGTTTTCTTTTCTCTTTATAAGAGTATCTGTCTCGGATTTCAGAGTATGAACTTCATTTTTGAGTTTTAATCTTCTTCCCGGTTCAAATTTTTTGCTTTCTCTTTTTTAAGCTTCAAGCTTCTCACTTTGTGTTCAGTGTTCTTACCCCTTTTTCTTATCAGCAACTGCTTGCCAATTTAAGTATCAATGGCGGTTTTCCGGTAAGGTCTTGAAAACTGAGCCTGCTGAGGTATTGCAGTATATGATCGTCTGAGGATTGGATCAAAATCAAGCTCTGAAGTTCGAGATGGATAGCTTCTCGAACGCCGGTGATCTTTATGACCCGGGTTATCATCCCTCTCCTTCCTCGGGGGACCAGTTAGATACATCAACCACAGAAGCCACCGGGTACTCTACTTTGAGCGGTGATTCATTTGGATACTGTAGGACCAATTCTGGAACCTCAGCTTTCTCAGAACCCACCGATGACAACAGTTGTTCTGACGAGCATTCTACTTTGGGCTGGCCAATTGCCAAATCTGTCGCCAGTCATGACGTTGGCATCACGAGTTTGGTAGAGACGAAGCAACCCATCAAAGTTGTTGACAAGAAATCCGATGCTCATGAGCCTTCAGACTCCGGTGAGCTGGGTTTAACTTATCTGCATTCATTTTGTGAAAAAATCCCTACTCATGAACTCTGAAAACAGTTTTTTTTTTTTTTTTTTTTAACTAGTGGGAATTGAATTTGCTTCCAGAAATCGAAATGATGAAGGAAAGGTTTTCTAAGCTCTTGTTGGGAGAGGACATGTCCGGGAGTGGGAAAGGCGTCTGCACAGCAGTTGCAATCTCGAATGCCATAACAAACCTCTACGGTACAAACTCGGCAAAAAAAGATACAGACAGATGTCTGTTCCCTTAATTTGTTATACATATAGATATGCTCCTCCCACCAAAATTCTCTCTCACTGTTCCCCTTCTTTGTCTTTGTCCTGCAGCTACTGTTTTTGGTCAGAACTTAAGACTAGAACCTCTACTCCCAGAGAAGAAGTCTATGTGGAGGAGAGAGATGGACTGTCTTTTAACTGTGTGCAATTACATAGTTGAATTCATCCCTTCTTGCCAAATCTATCAAGATGACAAGTCTATTGAGGTGAGAATAATCCATAGACCAACAATCTGTGGTGTCATGGTGTGTGTGCTTCCAGTGCTGGTTCCTCTTCTTTCATTTTATAATCATTTTAATACTATTCATTGTGGTCCTTCAGCTGATGACAAGTAGACCCAGATCAGATATTTCCATGAACCTTCCTGCACTGCAGAAACTGGACACTATGCTACTGGTAAGAAACAGACAACAGACCATGACCACCATGGGCCCAACCTCTCTCTCTCTCTCTCTCTCTCTCTGGGTTCATAGACATTTGCTTACACAGAAGCCTTGATTATTTCCTTGTGAAGGACATATTAGAGAGTTTCAAGGAGTCAGAGTTCTGGTACGTAGATGAGGGGAACCTGCCCTTAAACACAAACCCCACAGGGTCATTCCGGAGGGTTATTCAGCGGAAGGAAGAGAAATGGTGGTTGCCGGTACCATGTGTTCCCCCAGGCGGCCTCTCCGAGAAGTCAAGAAAACAATTGCAGCACAAACGTGACTGTGCAAATCAAATACACAAAGCAGCAATAGCTATCAACAGCAGTATTCTTGCTGAGATGGAAATCCCGGAGACATACATTTCAGCTCTTCCAAAGGTGAAAAGAAACCTGCTTGATCATCCAGTGCTTCAGCAAGAATTACTCTTTATTTCAGCTCTTGGCTTGACTTAACTTTATTTCCTGCTTGTTCCCAGAGCGGAAGAGCCAGCTTGGGAGATGCAATTTATCGTTACATGTATTCCACAGTTAATTTCTGCCCCGACCATCTTCTTGATTGCCTCAATATAACATCCGAGCATGAAGCCCTTGAGACTGCAGACAGAATTGAGGCCTCAATGTACACCTGGCGACGCAAAGCAGGCACCAATCACTCAAAATCCTCATGGGAAATGGTCAAGGAGTTGATGGTTGATACCGAGAAGAACAACTTACTTGCTGCAAGAGCTGAGACTCTGTTGTTATGCTTGAAACAGAGGTACCCAGAATTGCCACAGACAACATTGGATACATGCAAGATCCAGTACAACAGGGTAAGTCTGCGTATGCAGTTTATATGTCGTCGTTACTCATGATCACATATCATGTAGACTGTAGAAAGTCTAATGGGGATGGATCATTGCTTGCAGGATGTGGGACAAGCCATCCTAGAAAGCTATTCAAGAGTGTTGGAAGGATTGGCTTTCAACATTGCTGCTTGGGTCGAGGATGTCCTCTATGTAGACAAATCCATGAAACGTCAGAGTTAGTACAAACAACAGAGAAGTTCAGCTTGAAAGCTGAAGTCCAACTCTTCACTGCGATTTCAAGAGAAAAGCTCCCAAAATATGAACTTGGTTGTAATAGTTCCAATACTCAAAATACATATATATGTATGTACTAGGTTGCTTCAGTACTAATGGTTGTCAGATCGACAACAACTTATCCATCCCCATGGAGAAGCTACTCAGGCTTTAAATTGTATATGGAGTTTCTGCAAGACCATCTGTGTTCTTCACAGAAGATTCAGTAGACATGGTAGTAACAGTCAAAACAAAAGTGGAGAGCTATTACCTTTTAAAAGCGTACTGGTGATCAATTCAAATCATGCTCGAGATTTGGGTCTGAGACATTCCGGCTTGGTCTCCTTCAAAGTTCAAAGCAATGAAGATTAAATTGCATATCAACTACTTACTAAATGAAAAAACCAACCACGAACACTTTTTTTATTAATTGATTAATTAAACGAAAATCCAGATAGAAACACTTACATCTGTGTATGGAGACATTAATTTCTTAGCGCCCCATGCTCTGTTTTGCTATCCAATATGCCTCTCCACCAACCTAGAATAAAAGGAAAATTGGGAAAATATAACAAAAATGAAGAAAATTGCATACAGAGAAAGCGAATAAAGTATAAAAACAGAAGAATACAAAAAATACAAAAAAACTTTGGATGAACATTTTCGTAACTTTATCTTTACTAGTCCTTTTAACAGGGGACCCAAGTGCTGGAATCTAAAAGTATCACTGCCCCCAAAATTACAGGTTTCTCTCTGTAATTTATTCCTTGATTTATTTATTTATTTTTTGTTATAATTCTCTCTTAATCCTTTTTTTTTTCTTGAGAGAGAGGTATTTTAATCCTCATCTCCTAAGTATACTGCATTGACATGTTAAAATGGCATATATCTGTACAGGTATATAATTGGGTACACTCGGGATTTCCTACTCACTTTTCTTATCCATTCCCTACCCACCATGAATTGGAGCCACACATCTTATGAATTAAGACATGTGGCTGCAATTCAGGGCTGGTAGGGAATGGGCAAGAAAAGTGAGTAGGAAATCTGGGCTCAGTTGGGTCGGGTGTCAATCAATTAAGAATGAACAAAACCCGATTCCGATCATAGGCTATGTTAGTTTTCGTCTTTTCGGTGTAAATGTAAATCGATGTAAAATCTATCATGGATTTCCATTTGTACGTGTTTATTTTCGGTATAAATACGGATAGGTATAAAATTTCATACGTATTTGTTTTTATTGTAAGGTTTAAATTGATATAAATTTTTTCATTGATTGACTTTTTCGTTGATAATCCATGCACATTTACATCAATTATCACTTCAAAAAAGCTCCAATGGTCCGCTAGAATATTAAACCCATCAATTGAGCTTTACATCGATAAATTTTCCACTGATGAACGCAACCATATGAACAAAAAAACTGACCCAATTTTAACTTGGACACAAACAAGTTTGTCAAGTCAGCTCAATCCATTAACCCCCTTGACAGCTCTTTTAATTGCGATAAGCTTAAACCTTCCTTCTCACAGAATTTCCATCGAAACACAAACAGAACTATACAATGATAAGAATACCCTCCTCATTAGATGAAAATTTATATGCACTTAGTAATTTAAAATATACCCTTGTATACTAAAAGAGATCTTAGTCACCTTATATTGTCAGATATCAGACTGAATGGTAGGACTGCCAAAATCAAGAAAGTGGTAGCTAAAAGCTTAAAACTTAAAACCACATTAAAATATTCATACACCTTCAAATGAATATCGGTGTGTATCGATATAACTGATACTTTTTTGTTTTTATTTACTTTGGTTAATTATATAAGTATTAAAGGGTCCTACCAAGTCTTTTAAAATTTTAAAGTTTTTAAATAAATTCTTTTATTATCCAAGCATAGTGTATTGATGTGTATCCTTAGCCAAAACAAACTTTCATTCATCGGATTGTTTGAAACATGAAATTTGAGTTGGCCAAAACGTGTCAAGTTTGCATGTTTTAGCACTTCAATATTTATTGTTGCAAGTTTATGGTTCTATGTGGTCCGAATTTGGCAATATGGTGTTTACCAAAGTGACGATATATATAAATAATAAAAATAAAATCTAAATTTTCACCTTGATCTCAATGGCATTTGAATTTGTAGAGCAGGACACCTTTGGATTTACAAAACGAAAAAAAAAAAAAAAAACAAAATGAAACTTGGAAAAATAATGACTGAATACACTAAATTCATGACTCCATGATCACGTCACATTGTCACAGGCATGTCATGAAACTTGTACATGGTTCATAGTTTTTTTTTAAGCCACATTTTTCATAGTATTAATACACTATTGTTTTTTGTAGGGTAATACACTATTGTATTTTTTTGGGTAATACACTATTGTTTTTTGTTTTGCATGCTGATGTTTCAGGGTTAAAGATGTCAGGAGAGGCAGTTGAGTTTGAACACCACAATGGTGCGGAAGGGGTGGTGTATCGGAATTCTGAACCTTTTTTTTTTCGTATTTCAGGCATCATAGTTGAACCCTATTTTAGATTTTCTTTCAGAGCAAGATTCTTTTATACATAAACCAATCATTTTCAAAAAATAAAAAATAAAAAAAACCTTAAAACAAGTGTATGGGTAACCCACTGATACAATATTTATCTGCCCTAAATCCCAGGCCGTACCGAAATTTTGAACCTTGTATGTTATGATATTTTCAATCTTAATTATAATAAGCAAAACATATTTCATAAAAGCAACCCTTTCAGAAATTATAGAAAACGTTATAGTATAGTAATAATAATAATAATAATATCGACAACAATAATAATATTGCTTGTAATCCCGTTGTTGCTTTCTTGGATCTTTTATCATATTCTAACCGAAGCTTTTTAACAACCTTCAAATCAACAATATCGGGCCACATACAAAGTGTTGCTGGAGATACAGTGCAAATGGCCATCATCATCCATAGCCCGTTAACAAAAATTCAAGTAGTGCAACATCTAAGTATCGACCGTGCCTCAGAGCCTTTGCATAGAGAAAACAACGTGTCTGTGTCTCTGGGGTGTGTGTGTATGTGTGAGAGGGAAAGAGAGCAGTGACTTGAAATCGATGAGCTCAAAACTACAAATCGTTCTTGAGATATTTTCTGATCTCAATTCCTCATGAATTGGTGGGGGGGAAATAGAACAATATTTCTATATATACAACAGCCTCCGAACGGCACCTGCAAAGGCTCCTCGTGGAGGGGAATTATCAATCAAGGGGGTTAGTGTTTCCCGACGAGGTCTGGGGACCAGAAGGCTGGAATATCAAAAAGACCCATGACCCCTCCTCCCAGTAGCTCCTCCTTGACATCAAAGCAAGGACCTGAAGAGCATAGCACCAGCAGTCTCAAATCTCAATGCAGAGGTGTGTTAAGCCATTCATCACCTGCAAAAGAACTGCCAAATTCTGGACAAATAATAACAGTTACGTAGTCAGCTGTCATCATCCACGGCCCCAATATAAGTAAGGTCGGTTCTTCTCACTCTAACTGCCCCTCTTAGCCAGCTGCAAGCCTTAAGATTTGAATGATCAGCAGTGGCACCCAGACTGCAGTTATTTGAAGAGGGTCCCGAGCTTGTTCCATCTTCCAAGAGTGTCCATGGGTCAATTTCCATGTCTTGATCCTGACTCGGCAATGGCTTGGACTTCCCAGGTATGCTTGCAGGTGTTCGTGCAGAAGGAACTTGGTTCTTCTGGGGCAGATTTGAAGTTCCATGTTGGAACATAGGAACTGAGAAGCTAGATTGCAGCAGAGCGAGAGCTGCAGTTGAGACTGCAGGCATCTGACAAGAAATGGAGAATGATGAGCAGGGAGGGAGTATTGGCATCGCAGCTTGGAGGCGCCATCTTATGGACTCAGGCAGTTGCATGCGATCCAGCTCATTCTGCACAAGAAAGAAAAACAAGAAACCACTTCTTTGAAAAGCTTTCTAAACTAGGAATATATTCATGTAAATAGGGAACTAAATGATTAAATAATTATTACTAAACAAATGGATATGGATCATATTGTACCTGCAAACTTTCTACTGCCTCCCGATCAAAAACAGATATATCCCTAGGAGATTTGACGGTTGATTTGGAGACAGACTTGGGCTTCAGCCAACTTGGCTTGCAACTGCTCAACAACCCATGCAGCATAGCCAGTAACCAATCAAATAGACTGTCACCGCAGAGGTCCAATGATATGACTGCTGACGGTTCAATTGGTGATTCCACCTCCCTTTTGGATGGAGAACTTCTTTGTGTGGGATAGGATAAATCTGCATCCTCGTGCACTACCCGGCTTCCAAGAAGACGTAGTATGGCAGATGAAAGCAACAGACGCATGTTCCTGCCAGATGAATCCCTGGAAATTCCAGTAAGCAGTTCGCAAAATTTCAATTATCCCATCCCGTACTATGAAAAATTAATAACCTTGTTAGGAAAAATCTTGCAGAAGAGCTACGGGCCCATAAAATCGGTCTAAACCCCCATAAGTTGCGATGTGTTGCACATTCCAAGGGCTGGACCCCCTCATGAATGGACCTCGGGATTTATGAGCAGAATATTACAATCAAACTTAAACATCTCTGTTGTTTTATTTTTTTATTTTATTTTGCTTCATGGGGACACACAACAGGGGGTAGCCATACTCCCCCATCCCCTTGACCACCCCAACCCTGGTGGCAGCAGTATTTGATTCCAAAAGTCTCTGCTATGAGTCAGATCCTACCGAGCCACCATCAGTTGGTATTACTGTTTCATTCAAATGACAAAAAGTTCAGTGTTCAAAAAATGCAGAGCAAGAGATGGTTAAAATTTACCAAATTACATATTTTGGTCTGGGCAATCTCTTAGCTAGGATCTATTCAATGAGTCATAATCCTCAACATTTTAATGTCAAGTAATGCTGAGAAGTTTAATGAATTGCAGTTCAGAATAGAGTTTTCAATCTGTCATTGACCCCCACAGTCGAACCATTTGGCTCATCAGGCAGATGTCAGTATACCACAGAGAGCTTGCTGTTCTACGGGTTAGATCCCACACCTCCTAAACGGAGGGATGCCATGTGACCATCTCAACTACTGCGTTATCAGCAGTCCAACACATTCAACACCAGAACTTCACAATTTCTATTTCTAAATACCCCACCAATGCCCAACATCCCTGGATTCCCCATACTGCTCCCATCAAAGTTGAGTTTTTCTTGATTGCCACCATGGAACCTTCCAAAAATATACTTGCTATGCTTGTAGTGGAGCAGTTTGCTACATTAATGCCAAAACTTCACCACTGCTGTTCCTAGATACACCACCAATGCTTGACATCCCTGGATATCCCATGCTTCTCCCATCAAAGTTGAGATTTACTCGATTGCCACTGGGAGTCTTGCAAAAAATAAAAAAGATGCCATCCATGTAGTGGAGCAGTTTGCTACATTAGACCATCCTCTTAAATGAAACAGAGATGAACATGGGCAAAGCATTAGCCCAATGTGCCACCTTTACCGATATGTTCTCAATTACTTCTTTTGTGTGGGAAACCTCCTTAATATCTTGTTGTTCCTCTCTGTTGAACAGACAATAGAACAGCCCCTCAGGACCTTTGCTCTTCTGTTAAGTATCAGTTCAATCCAACCTGACCCCCTGACTCTAGCAACTAGTAAAATCTCACCACATTCAGAAGTTGGAAATAGATTACCAAAGAATAGACAAGCACAATAACATAGGCATGCACGCAAATAAACACCCTCTATCCATTCATGCCCACTCAACGGCTCAACCTAAACCTAAATAAAATATTAATGGCTAGGGCAAAGCATAGAGAAGTACCAGACAGGTACGTGACACAAAAATTGTTCGACTTGGCACTAAAGTAAAACTCATGTTGATATGTCCATTTAACACATTTCAATCACAGTAAACGTATGCATGTGCAAAATATTTTTTTTTTTATCAATAACACTTTCATTAATTCATCAGTAGAAAATTTACAAGTGGAAGACAAACACACTTATCTTCCATGAGTCGCAAAGAACTTCAAGAAAGGAAAGAAGAAAATACAAAGATACAAGGACACTAACATTACAACTTATCCCAAAACAAGGAATCCCCTTCTGCCCCTTGTTTTGCTAAACCGTCAGCTAGGGAATTAGCTGATCTCTTAATCCAACATGTCTTAACTTCCATCTCCCGCACCAACCATTTGAATTTCCTCTTCTCATTGTTATACTTCCAAAGATCATTTTGTTCTTTGGTCAGCCACCCTATCACCACCTCTGAATCCCCTTCAATTATAAGTTTCTTGATGTTCAATTCCTTAGCTTTCCGGGCTCCTTCCATAACTGCACATATCTCAGCTCTAAGGGAGTCACCCACTCCAATTGGGCCTGAGAACAAAGCAGAGATGACCCCATTTTCATCTCTAAAAACACCCTCGATCCCTGATTGTCCTGGGTTTCCCCTACTGCATCCATCAAAGTTTAATTTCAAGAATCCACTAGGTGGGGGGATCCAAGCCACACTCATTACTGACTTGGTCTGCGTGCAACTTGCAATTTCACCCCACTTCCTCAACATGTCATCCACAGTGTAATCTGTGAATATCCTGGAGTTCCTTTCTTCCCACAGTGTCCAACATACTACAGCCCTTAGTCCTCTCCACATTGTCCTTCCCCTTTTTAACCGCCACCTGAAGAAGGAGGGGGCAAAAAGGCCCTGCATGTCTGATGGGGGATTCCAGCTGCATCCAAACAAGGAGAAAGCCCAAACCCACAACGACCTCGCGAAGTGGCACAACACCATTAGGTGAAAACCGGTCTCCCCGTCTGCTTTGCACAGAACACACCACTGAGGTGACAAGCAAGTATTGGGTCTCTTCTTTTGGAGTAGATCACCAGTGTTGATTCTTTCCAGATAGGCTTCCCAACAAAAACTACCTACCCTAGGAGGTATAGCTCTGCACCAAACCTCACCAACAGGAAAAGGGGACAGGTTAGGACTGGTGGACTGACTTAAGACTTTGAATAAAGAAGCACAAGAGAAAAGGCCATTGGGGTTAGGTGTCCAAATTCTAGAATCCGCCCTAGTGGGGTCTAAAACAACGTTATCAAGAATTGCAAGAAGGCTCGAAATACAGTCGAAGTCTGAATCCCTCAAATCCCTTCTTAGACTCAAGTTCCACACAATCCCAGAAGTGGAAGAGGACGGGGTGGTGAAAGACGAGATCGGCTCATTTTTCAAATCAGAAAGAGCGTACAAAGACGGAAACTGATCCTTTAGAGGGGCGCTCCCCACCCAGGTTTGTTCCCAAAATTTTATGGAATTACCGGAATTCAAGTCATACCTGATATTAGGAATGAAAAAAGGTAGCAGGTCATGAATGGCTTTCCAAGGAGAATTGCTTGTGATCCTAGCTCTGATTCCAGTGTCCCATCCGTTGTGCTCCAGCCCATGAATACTTGCCACTGTTCTAGCCCATAGCTTCTTCTCCAAAGGAAACCTCCACAACCACTTCCCCAGCAGAGTCATATTCCTTCTCCTAATACTCCCAAGCCCCAAACCACCACACGACTTACTCTTGCACACTACTTCCCAGCTATCTCTATGATCCCTCTTCTCTTCTCCCGGCTCCCACAGGAAATCTCTCATTAACTTCTCTAATCTGTTAGCAATCTTCACTGGGATTTTAAACACCGACATGAAGAAAATGGGTAAGTTAGCAAGTGTGGCCTTAATTAATGTAATTCTCCCGCCAAGAGAGAGGTAATTCTTTTTCCAGGATACCAATCTTTTTTCAAACCTTTCCATCACCGGGTTCCAGAAGCTCTCTCTTGGGAATATCACCTAATGGTAATCCTAAATAGTTCAGAGGCCACCCCGTGACTTCACACCTCAGCACTTCAGCACTCTCCCTGATCTCTCCCTCCTCCAAATTCACCCACACTACACAAATTTTCCCAAGGTTAACCTTCAAGTTGGATAGTTGCTCAAACAGTTGTATCACCGACTTTAAATTCCTGATAAACCTCACATTACCACCTTCACAAAACAGAATCGTGTCATCAGCAAACTGTAAATGTGTGAGGGGGGTTTCCATCCTCCCAACCCTCCAGTCTCTAAAGCCCCCTAGAATCTGCTATGTGAATCAATTTCCCCAAAACCTCCGCAATTAAAATGAACAAGAAAGGAGAAAGGGGGTCTCCTTGTCTTGTACCCCTACTGGCTGGAAAGAAATCTACCACTGTCCCATTCACTAGCACTGAATAATGACAATTCCGAACACAGCCCATGATCCACTTACACCATCTAGCCCCAAACCCGAATTTGGTTAAAACTTTCCTCAAGAACTCCCAGTCCACCAAGTCATAAGCCTTTTCCAAGTCCAGCTTACAGACCACTCCCTTCTTCTTATCCCTCTTAAAGTTCTCCACACTCTCGTTAGCAGTTAAAATCTGGTCAGTAATTTGTCTTCCACTCACAAAAGCTCCTTGGTAGTGTTCAATGATATCTGGAATTACCTTCTTCAGCCTCAAAGACAACACTTTTGCAATGATCTTGTACAAGCTATTCACCAAACTTATTGGCCTAAAATCCTTCGGGTGGGATGCATCTTTCTTTTTGGGAATTAAGGCTATAAATGTAGAGTTCACACCCGGATTGACAATTCCTCTCTTGAAAAACTCCTCAAACACCCGCAAGAGATCATCTTTCAAAATATCCCAACAATCCTGATAAAAAGCCATTGTAAACCCATCCGACCCTGGAGCTTTTGTTCTATCCATAGAAAACACAGCCTCCTTGATCTCTTCTATATTAAAGCTTCTTTCCATCCTTCTCCTGTTCTCCACCACATCTGGCCAATCCAAACCTTCTACTCACACCCTTCTACTCACAGGCCTTCTTAGAATAGATTTGAAATGCTCCACACAAGCCCTGGCAATCTCCTCTTGCTGTACTAACTCAACTCCATCTACTACCAGTTTGGAGATAAAGTTCTTCCTTCTCCTGCCATCTGCTAGAGAGTGGAAATACCTAGTGTTTCTATCTCCCTCTTGCAACCATTTACACCAAGATTTTTGCCTCCAGCTAATTTCCTCCTTGTGCAGGCAATCCTCTAACTGTCTTCTCAATTCTCTCCTGAGGTCATTGTCTTCCTCTCCAAATTCTCCCCTTTCCTCTTTAAAGTCAAGGCTTTCAATCTTCTTCATCAAGTCTCCCTTTCTTTCTTCTGTCCTCCCGAACTCCATCAAGTTCCACTCCTTAATTCTTGCTTTCAAGAATTGTAGTTTCTTATGGAATTTTATCCCCTCTCACTCCACCGACGGGTTACACTCATGCCACCACTCCCTCATTTTGTTAGTAAACCCTGGATGCAGTAACCACATATTTTCAAATCTAAAAGGGGTAGGACCTCCACACCTTCTTTCCTCCTTGCATAACACTATGGGCCAGTGATCCGAGGTCACCCTTGGGAGAGCTCTAGCATCCAAGGTTCCCCAATGTTCTTCCCAATCCAAAGAGAATAGGAATCTATCCAGCTTAGAGCAAATGGGTCTAGATTGGAGATTTGACCATGTAAATGCCTTATGCGCTAGGGGAATCTCTTTAAGCTCAAAGGCATCCACAAGACTGTTAAACTTCCTCATGCTTTTTGTCACCCTCTGGTTAATCTTATTTGACTCTTCCGAGAACCTTATCACATTGAAATCCCCACCCATGCACCAAGGCCCATCCCACAACCCTCTAACATCAGCCAGTTCCTCCCACAGCTCCTTTCTCTCTCTGTAATCATTCGGTCCGTAAACATTTGTTAGCACCCACATATAATCATCCTCTTGCTGCTTAAACTTCATGGAAACCGAGTACTTTCCGGTCAACTCCTCCATCCCTTCAACCACATCCCTCTTCCACATTGTTACAATCCCCCCGGAAGCACCCCACGATGGAGCCGCCACCCAGCTAATCCCCCTGGCTTTCCATACACTCCTTGCCCATTTGTCACTAAACTCCATTCTCTTAGACTCTTGCAACGGCACAATGTCTGGGTCATACCATCTTATTACCTCTTTTATTGTTGCTCTCTTCTTCGCACTCCCAATTCCCCTCACATTCCAACTAAGAATCTTCATTCCGCTTCTTTTACAAACCCCTTGCCACCTACCCACTACTCTCCCCCTTTCCTTCTATCTCCTTTTACCTCGAGCTTCTTGTCTCCTTCTACATCTCTCTTTAGTCTCTCTACTTCACTCAACCTCCTCTTCTTTGTTATGATCTACATCTTCCTCTTCTGTAAACTTTCTTTCAACTCGTTCAAATCCTCCAGCCTACAGCCCAACTTCCCTACAAATTTTGCTATCGTGTCTTCTCTCACCGATTCCGCCACCCCTACCCTTCCTACAGAATCCCCTTCATCTCTGTCCACCTGCCTTTCCTTCCTCTCCACTATTCCCACCTCAGTTCTTTCCTCTCCAACCTTCCTCCCCTTACTGTTACCTCCCTCCTTCCTTGCTTTCTCCCCGTAAACCTCTCCATCTCTACCCTCATTCCTATCCCTCCTCTCCATTAACCCCTCCTCTCTTCCTTCCTCCCCTTCCCTCCTCCATATCAGCTGCCCTTCCACATCCTTAAACACTCTTTCAATGATTTCCCACACTTGTCCACTTCTATACCTTTCTTCCCGCACCTTCCCACAATCCTTCCTTCCCCTCTCCCCCTCCTCAGAGAGCCCGCCTACTAGCTCGGCTGCATATTCATGGGCTACAGGACATGGTACAGGAACGGAATTTGGAACCAAAGACACAGGAGACACATTAGTAGCACAAACCGAAATCACATGGTTACCTGGAACTGAAGGACAAGCTAGAATAGGACTGCTCCCGGCCTCCTTCTCTTGTTCCGAAGTTTGGTAAATAATTATCTTCCTGAGTTGGTTGGGAAGTACTTCTGTCCTTTGGTCAACCTGGTGATCTTTCCACTCTACCCCTGGGTCACCCCTAGAAAGCATATTCCTGCTCTGCTTCCGGTTCTCCCGGTTTTCCCCTTCTGATAAACCTTGCGCACTCTGTGGTCTTGGGAATGAGATAATCCGATTGCAGTCTTCACCCTGGAATAATCTTGCAATATTCCACCCTTCCAATATCACCTCCAGCACAGCTGCCTTCATCATTTACACTGCCCACGCTAGAGCCGTCGACAAAAAGGTCCTCCGGTTCACCATCATCTTCACTGCACTGCACCCACCCTTCAAACTTCTCTTTCTTCTCTTCAGTTCTTCCCCTAGTGAAACTTAGCTCCGGCCTCTCTGAGAAGCCTCACACGGGGCTAAGCTCCTTCAAACTGCGTCGGGAGACCCACTGTAACGCCCTCTTCTTTCCTGGTTTCCGACGCTGCGCGCATTCCCCCTTTTGGCTCGCGGTTGGGGACGATGATAGACCGAAACCGAAGTCTATCTTAGTCGAAACCCCAGTCACGTGTTTCTTTAGTGGCTCACACGCCTAATAAACAATCTGGTTCGGGCCCGCTGGCCTGTTTGGGCCTTTAAGAATACCCTTTGCAGCCCACATGGGCTTTTGCTTTGGCCCATTTGTAAGCACCCGCGAGCTCACGTGACTTTTAAGAAGGTCACGCGCGCCCAGCCCCGACCCCGGTTTGGTTCTAACAGGTTTAAGTTCAAATCTTCCTTGGCCCAGCCCCTTTTCCCTGTTCAGAACAGTCTTGGCGCCAGTTACAACCTGTGCAAAGGACCTGCCACCCTCCAGACTGCTCGCTTCTTCCACACGCGAAAATCCCACCCCCTGCCTACTACCCTTTTGTTTCTCCAGCAAATGTTTTTCCATTTTAGTGAAAGTGCTTTTCTTATTTGAATCCTCCAACCCTTTCTTGCCACGCAGCTCTTCTTCTTCAACCTTCTCATCTCCCTCCATACGAGCCTCTTTCCAGAGCATCGATTCAGTGGATGAAACCAGCCACACTGAGTAGCACTGCCTCTCAACTAGCACCTCTATCTTCCGAGGTATCTCCTCAGGTTTGACTCCATTCAATAAAATGGAAGCTGAACGAAGGTCTCCCCAAAAGGCCCCTCCTAGTGATCCTCCACACATCAAAGTAATGGCTTCAGCAGTTTCTTGGTTCCACAAATGAAAGGGAAGACCTAGCAGACGCACCACCACTCTATCTTCAACAAAGAAATCTTAGGAGTTTGAACCCGGACACCATCTTGATACTGTGAAATTTCCAAGCTTAGCTTGGATGTTTAAAGCCTCAACTTCTACTCTGTTCTCAAGCAAATCCAGCAAAGCCTTGTTCTTCTCAAAGGATGTTAAAATAAATGTGCTCTTCAACTTTAACCTTGCTGTTAACAGATCTGCAACTTTCCTCCAGTCAAGAATGGGAGCTAAAGCTTCAACTATCAATTTACTTTCCCAATCCCCTCTCTGTATGTTTACTCCCATTCTGTAATTACCTGCCCCAGCTAACACTAAAGGAGTCTCTTGCTTAGTCTTGTTCACCATACTACTAGACCTGCTTATCTTCCTTTTTACTAATGCTTCTCTTTTTACACTCATATGTTTCAGCAGTTCACATAAGGCGTCAAGAACTGCCTTCCAGCCCTGACTCTTCCTTCCTTCTGGAAAGCAGATCATCTGCTTTCTACACTCTACAACAACCCTTCTTCCAGATTCTGAGAAAAGCTCTTTCCAACTATTTTGCTTGCCTTTGTTACTTGCACCTTCCACAAACTCCTTGAGCCCTTCAATTACCCCCAGTCCTTCTAACAGCACCATCCCTCTCTTTGATTCCCTGATCTTCAAGCTCAGCTGACCATTTAATCTCTGTTCCTCAAATAGGAGTTCCTTAGATTCAATCTTCAAAACTTTTTTCCAACGGCCTACCTCCACGAATTCTCCCATCTCAGCTCCTCCCCCTCTCCCCCTCTCACCCTCTCACCAACTCAGACAATGGCACCAGATGAAAACACAGTTCCTCTCCCTCTCACCCTCTCAGCAACCTTCTCTTTGCTTCACCCTCTCACCCTCTCACCATCTCAGACAATGGCACCAGATGAAAACACAGTTCCTCTCCCATCTCAGTTCCTCATGCATGTGCAAAATATCAGAATTAAAAATCAAATAAGTAATGTCATTCACAGTAGTAGACCTTGTCCCTTTATTTAATGATTCTTAAGATGTAATATATGTTATTTGACAAACTGAAAGTAATATTAAAACAATAATTGTTTTTTACAACTAAAAACATTTCTGCCCTAATATTATTCATAAAAATTCAAAACTTTTTACTCTTTTTTTACTCTTATAACAGCCTAGTAAAGATTTTCAATAAGAAGCATAATCTCATTTTAGATTGGTGATGTCTCTATGCAATATTAATAGTAATGGTTTCCTAAAACCACACCACAACGGGCACAAACAGCTAATGCCAAATTGTTTGGATCTATGATGACCAGATACAGATACAGACAAAGACATGGATACAGGGAATGTGGATACAACTTTCTATTGCCTAAAATAATGGACAAGGCTATTAGTCATGGGTAAAGGCCATTACCCATTGTTGGTCCTGACAATCTGGGTTCATGGGAGGGACTGGATATGGTTATGGATATCCCATGTAATATGATAATATTATACTTTCATATCTTCTTTTTATTTGGAGAAGAGGTAAAGTATCGATTCATTAAAACAAAACCATGTACAACCAGCGGCAGTACAATGGGGAAGTACAAATTTCATTCAGACCACCATCCCGTTCGATATTACAAACAAATTTCCGAAGTCAAAAAGAAAACTAAAGAAAGAACTGTCAACAGTTAACTGTGCTGATGACCAAGAACACAGTTTCCCCACAATTTTCTGACACACTTCATCCTCTCAACACTTGACAGCCTTTGTTCTGAAATATCCTTGAGTTTCTTTCTTGCCATATTGACCAGATTACTGCACCTGGAATGAAGTACCACAAAATTTTCCCTTTCTTAAACCCTGTATCCACTATCCACCACCCTTTCACAAAAGCATCCACTGATCCTCACCCAAATGTTGTAGGCAAAACTACAATGCACTAATAGGTGCTCACCTGATTCTTCTACCCTGTTACATAACACACACCTAGTTTACTCAATCATCATTCCCCTCCTAATCAAGTTGTCTCTTGTATGAATCTTGTTCAGGTAGGCAACCAAAACAAAGAAAGCCACTTTCAGAGGAACATTATTGCACCATATTACATGCATAGGGAACTCCAGATCTTCTTGAATCAGTTTATTATAGAAAGATTTTACCGACAACTGGCCCTTGCAATCTGCTGACCACACCCGTCTGTCTTCTGCATTAAGGTCAATTTGCATGCAATACAGCCTCTGTAGAATCCTTCCAAATGGATCAATCTCCCAACCATTCAATGCTCTTCTGAACGGTGGATTTCAAACATGCACCCCATTTTGAATCTGGAGCAATCAGCCACTTTTGCCTCCTTATCTGCAGCAACTGCAAATAATTCTGGGAAGCCATCCCTTAACTTATTGTTTCCACACCAACAGTCCAGCCAGAATTTGACTCTGGATCCTCTTCCCACTTCAAAATTGATTTCCTTGCTAAAAGAACTGTAACTTTTTTCAATTTGTTTCCAAACCAAACAGCCATATGACTGATTTGCTTCTCCTGGGTCCCATCCCTCATTTCTTGTACCATATTTTGCTTCATATCTAATTTTTTTAAGGGTTAATTACTTAAATATACCCTGCTGTACCCAAAACTACACCTTGTAAGACAGTCCCACATAACACAAATAGGCCTTCTGTCAATGCAACGTTTAAGGCTGTTTCACATGCCCATTAATTCTTTTTTGTGATCAAAGTTTTACCCCTCTATATTATTCATCTCCTTCAAAACCATGAGACCCAAACCCCAGATACAGAACCATTATGACAAAGACAAAGCAGTACATGGGAGAATACCAAGTTGCTTCACATCAATGCCAAAAGAATAATGGCCTTTACTAGTTAAATAATCGTTCTAACCTTATTACCTTCGTAGAGTTCACTTCCGTAAGATCTATTCCGACTCTTTCAAGGGATTGATATTCAGCTAGAGGGTTGGAGTACAACCAAAAAAAAAAATGCTTCCAGTAGGTGAGTAAATAAGTGAGGAGTGAGGTGGGGAAAGGAGAACCCTTGAAGCCAATTATAACATAATGCTGATAAGGTCCTTACAGAGCATTTTGAGTGAAGGGCTGGTGCCTGAATAGATGAAATTTTAAATTTCAAGCTCAAGCAAATTGGGAACCAAAGCCATAGAACGATTTAAGAACTCCATATGGGTTATTATCAAAAAAATTCCATTCAAGGGGAAAGAATGAAAATGAAACTAAGCTCCAATTTTATAAACTTAATGCAAATTAAGCAACCAATCTAAAGACTAAAAAATAGGAGTTTGAAATTATGGTTCTTTTTTTTTATTTCTCCTCAGATGTACGTCCAGAACAGCATCAATGTCATCTTCCAGGGAAAGCTTTTTAGACTCTCTTCGAGCTCTCTTTTCCTCTGCTTTCGCTGTTTTTCTCTCTGTTCTCTCTTTGCCTTTCTCAGGCTTCTTGGTTTTCTTTCCCAATTTTGTTTTTGCTGCTCAAACTATTGGCGACAGGCAGAATGAGCAGATATTTTCTAGCACCGTGGATGCCAATACGTTTTCTGGGAGGGTTTTGAGCTTTTCAGGGCAATAGAATAATTCCTATAGAAATTGAGTTTCAGTTCATCCCATCAACTGTAGTTCCTAGAAATTGAGGCAGAAGTAGAGGTCGAGGAAAAACTTGGTGTTCTTATTTATCAAAAAAAAAAAAAAAAACTTGGTGTTCTTGACACTTAACTCCATTTACATCTCATTCTAGATTTTAGGTATGATGATCTGAAACTGAAGACAGAAACAGGGGATACAAGCTACAAATGGGGTTGAGAGAAAAGAGGGAGAAGGGAGAGGGGGATATGAACCTAAGAATGGGGGGAGGGAGAGAGAGAGAGAGACTGCAATAAGAGCATTTTTGTCTTTTACTTTTCTGTTAATCTTAACGTTAGATTTTTTTAACAAGCTACATATAAATAATTTTGGAAGCCACAGGGTATATTTAAATTTAAGTAAATAACCATTTTTTAAGTGTGCATACCACCAAATGTTTTCAAACCACCGTTGACCTGGACAGTGAAACCGTTCAACCTGTTACCAGAGAAAAAGCCAGATCCGTTTTACCCCAAACCCATTAAAAAAGCATTCATTTGTACAAAAATTGCTGACCCATACAGTAGAACCACCAAACCATCTGGCCCGGTCTACAAGTGATGGTTCATCCAACCAGTCTGTCAAAGGCTTCAAGCTACCAATCAAAGGGTCCAACCAGTCGGACAATCATTTAGTTTTCACAATATATAAAAAAAGAAGGAAAACAAAAATTAAAAAAAAAAAAAAGTTTCTTCACACCAAAAGAGAGAAAGGGGAAAGAGAAAATGATAGAAATAATGATGGCCAATGCAAAGAGGGAGAACACTATGGCGGTCCACAAGGGCAGCAGTTCTATCGGTGCTCTGGGAAGAAAGAAATCTGAGAATATTTGAAGAAAAGAAAAGAAGCAAGGAAGAACTGATAGAAAGTATCATAATGAAGGTGACTTCTTGGGTGAAAACTCTGAATTTATTTTCAGATTTTACAGTGGATGATATAATCAGGAATTGGAGGACAGTTGCTTCCTCTTCATCGGCAAAAAAGAAGATTTTGAAGGAGTGGGAACCCCCTGAACTAGGTTTTCTAAAATTAAACTTTGATGGCAGTAGTTTTGGTAACCCAGGAAGAGCTGGAATTGGAGGGGTGATAAGAAATGGCAGAGGAGTTGTGATGGGATTGTTTTCAGGCTCCATCAGAATGGAAAATTCCACTACAGCTGAACTGAAAGCAGTGGTTTATGGGATACAAGAAGCTAAGGAGATGGAGGTGAGAAAGCTGGTTGTGGAAGGTGATTCCAAAGTGATTATCAGTTGGCTGAAGCAAAATGAATGAATACCCTGGCTATTCAGAAATGACATAAAAAAGATTAAAAGCCGATCCAAGAACATACAATTATCAATTCAGCGGACTCCAAGAGCAGCAAATGGATTTGCAGACCAGCTAGCTAGACAAGGGGTAAATAGGGATCAATGTTTTTGGGCTCAGTTGTAAGAATGAAAAATCACTCTGATAGGTGACATGTTAATTATAATGGGGTCAAGCCGAGGCTACTCGTAATCTGTAATTTCTGTAATTCTGTTTATATTAATGGAATTTCCTTTCACTGATCAAATTAATAACAATAACAATAATGATACAGAGATAAGAGAAGATGAGAGAGAGAGAGACTACCATCAACTGGACTGGACCAATGACCTAAGGCGGCAGAGATGATAACTGGTGAGTCGGTGACCTCCCCTTTCTTTTATTCTTCTTCCTCCACTTCTATTTTCTTTCTTTTTCTCAGCCCCTTTTCTCACTCTCATCTCTAATGATATACATATGTACAATCATCCTCATAACCTAACCTAATATCCTAATCTAATAGCTAGGATCACATACAGACACACGCACTATAAACATTTTGACCATTCAACCAGGACGGTTGAACCACTGACCTGCCACCTAGAGGAAACAACAGTTCAGTTTCAGGTCGGTTTTTCTAGCACTGCATACCACAGACTAACAAAGAAACTATGGGTTCATTTTTTGATCAGCAATAGGATCAAAAAGATACATTAATAAACCTTATCCCATTGAATGGGAAAAGGGACCAACAGCACCTATTGTTGATTATCCCCTTAAAACAAGAATGGAAAATACAAAGTTTACAAATTTATAAGTTCCTTGTCAGAATACTGAGAAAGAGGTTGGTTCAAAAGAAATATTCATATCCTACTGTAAATTAACAATCATTAGAAAACACACATAACCATCACCACTGAAAGATGCAAATGCAAAAGGGAAAATAAAGACATTGGGAATTGTGTTCAGTTATCTAGGATCTAAAGTGATTGGAAGCATATGTTGGTAGAACCCTAAAATGAAGTGCTAATAGCTTGAATTCAGAATAGGTGAGGACCCCATGTTTAGTAGATATGATCAAACAAGATGTAAGTGCCGGTAGACTTTTGTGGTTTTTTGTTGAAAATGTATTCCTTTTTATGAATGTATTGTATTAGAAACTCAGGAGTATTGCATTAGAGAGATTTAAAAGGATGTAATTACCTATCCGCATAAATTAGAGGAAACAACCTCAGGAGTAACTTCAACCGCAACCACATAGAAGCTCGCAATGCTGCAGATGAGGGAAGTGCAGAATCAGTTGGTCCTGTGGATCGCCGACCCAGGCCAGGACTGCCACCCCTTATTCCCTTCCGACTGCTACCTTTGTTTGTACCACCTTCAATCCCAGAAGGAACTGCTCCAGCTTGCTTACCTGTGCCACGGGTAACTGCATTTATTTGCTGCTCAATACCATTCATTTGCTTAATTAGATCACTTGCAAATGCATTGCGGGATTCACTGGAACTCCTATCTATGCAAGGAAGAACCAACTCTACAAGAGATCTCTCAGTCGCATACTGCTGACCGCAGTTGAAGCCTTCAGAATCAAAAGTTTGAGAAGTTAACCTTCCTGACCTTTTAAAATCTACACCTTCTTCCACAACCTCTCCTTCTTCAAGAGAGGCCACTTCAAACTTCTTTTTCTCTCCTCTGATCACTGCTAGATCAGCAGCTGAATGTGGCCATCCCCATGGCTTCCAAAATTGAATTTTAGTTGAAAGACCTCTTATTTGAGCAATATTAACGAGGCGTTGTCTGATGGACTTACGTCCAAAAAGGACATCATTGCCACCCAAGAACCATTTAGTTTGTAAGAGCAGTGATTCCTCTAATGATTTCCCAAGCAAATGTACCACCTCTGAATAAAGGGGAGAAGCATCAGGTCTGACCAGTAATCTTGTGAGGATGATTTCATTGAAATTGCTCTCATTCTCAGAAAGAACAGAATTGTCAGCACTAGGTGAAAGAGAACGAATAGCCTCTGCCAATGACATATTATGCGTATCAATTTTTTCAATGAGAGCTTGTTCATTCAAGAGAAACCTGAGTTCTACCCATTGCCAATGAAACTTTGCCGGTTGAAGGGTATCCAATACATGCAAAAGCTGATCCTGAAGTTTCGTCTCACTTTCTGCACGTTGCACTTTCAACTCACCATGCCCAGAGACCCTAGTTCCATCATCGTGTGAACTCATAGAGTGTGGCAATTTACAATCAAGGATTGCATTAAGGAAAAGTCTAGCACGGAGAGGAACAAATGCCATGGTTTTCATATGCTTGTCTGTGCCATGCATTTCTAGCATGGCTGCAAACTCAGAGTCACCAACATCTGAAGCTAGGATGTCATAAAAAGCATGAGTATCCCGTAAGCAAACATCCCGAAATGGCTGGTGCCTTATGACATCATTTATGGTCGATGCCAATGACTGATGCAATTGAACATCTTCACGAATTACAATATTACTATTGAGAATGTACGGCCTCCATATCACCAAAGCAAAGATTGAATAGGCAGGAGGCAAAACCAAACTAAGAGGAAGCATTCTCTGCATCCTTGAAAGAGCTAAGATATATGGTTCACCAAGAAGTTCCACAACTAGTCCATCTGAAACCATTCTACAATTCCCCACAAGCAGCCTAAACCAGTGCAAATATACTTCAATCAAATTGTCCACCTTCAAAGCACCAATTGAACGAGAAATCCCATTAGAACTGGTTCTTGCACTCCTCACAAATTGGATAATGTCCAATCCTTCCTTTAATCTTAAGACAGATATCATCCGCTCCAGGCTAGCAGCTCCATGAACAACAGCACCAACCACTAGTGAAGATACAGCTGCTGCAGCTTTTGTGGCCCTCCCAAGAAATACTTTTGCAGTATTCAGCATCTCATTTGACAGACTTGAGTTTGAATCATGGGCTTCAGGTGATAGTTGAAACTGACTACGAGAGCCTTTTCCTGGAGCAAGGGCTGTGGCAACAGCCGAAGAAGCTTCTGTTGCAAGTGCTATCTCAAATACACGGCTCTGGCGCTCCCCAAGGGCTTCCTTAAGTAAGCAGAGGCAGGCAATGTGAATATGTACAATGCGCCGAGCACAATTCAATGAATTTATAGGGGATGGGAAATTTGGGTAATTACTACTTGTAGTGAAATCTGGCATTTTCACTAGAGCAGAAACTACATTACCAACAATAGCAGAAACAGCAGAGGCCACTACAAAGGGATCCACTTCTTGGGGTGCATTATTGTTCTGCCTAATGCATTCCATTAGTCCCAAAACTATTTGTTGAGCCATCTGATATCCATCATCACATTTTTCCAAGGATGGACCTTTAGGAGCACCTGCTGTAAATAGTTTTCTTTCTTTGCTATAGAAATAGTGCATGGCTTCGTCAATGTGCTTTTGCACTATCTCCTTCATGCCCGGGGTTGGCCTAGACAACCTGCCACTTATCTTCTGACGGAAGTAATCATCAAGATCTTCCACCCCAGCTGGAACTGCAAGTGGAAAACCAAACTCACCATCCAGTGCTCGTCCAGATTCAAGTTCTGCAAGGAGTCTCTGATCAGATGTTGCCCTGAAATTTTTCTCCCATTTTGCCACACTAGGCACATTGCAATATTTCTTTAACAAGTTTCGAGCATAAACAAAAGCTGCTGAACCAGAAGCCCTTCCATTAGTGGTCATGACTGTGGCAGCTCGATGCATTGTAGCAGAAAGGGTTTCATGAAGAAGATCTGCTGCTACAATTATGTTCTCATACCTGAGGAAAAGAAGTGAAAAAAGAAGGAAATTGATTCCTAGTAGCATACAAGTATGAACCTACATATCAATTTACATATAAGAAATATCCAAAAATGGAACAGTGCAATACGAAGATTAACAGATGGAACTGGTTTAATCTTTTTTAGACTGGACATAATTATTCTTCAGGCCATAATGCAACAAGCGGTGATGGTTTTGCTTATCAGATGGGGTCAAAGTGTGAGAATGGTCCACGTAAATTGGCTCATTACCAAAATGAGATGAGAGAAACAACAAGAAGTAGAACAGTACAGATAAGGTGGATTACAAAATAGTTGAATCCAATGGCAGATCATCTTGCCAGATCTGGGGGGAGGGTTTTGTTTTTGTAGGGTGTCATCTCTTTACTTGACTAGCCTTTTCCATTTCACTGTCAACAATAATATCTGTTAAATTGTGAGTCCCAAGGTTTTTTTTCCTTTTGATTGGTGAGGTTCCCCAGGTTTTTCATCACTACTTTAATCTACATTGTTCATCCTCCCACTGTCTTTTAGGGCCCTTTCATTCATATCTTCAAAAAAAAATACAATGTAACAGGAGAAGTCTACATTACCATCTTCATTTTGACACCCCCCACTCCCAAATGCACAAGGATAAAAAATTAGGTGTTAAAACATAAATGTCCCGAAAAGCAAATCAAAACCAAAAGATCAACTGTCCTCGAGCAAATTCAATGTGAGTAAAGAATATGTATCAAGTCAGAAGAATACCATTAAATACCTTAACATTATGAAGAAGATTTTGTTCTTCACAGAATCATGGTAGCAATAGACAAAAGATACATATTAAGGCCATAATGGGAGGATAACCATGCAATATATAGGAAGAAAAGGCTGGGGAGAGAGAGAGAGGCAGAAAATCAACCAATCCTGCATTATAAAATACAACTGCTTAATTATAAAGTATTAAAGCAAGCATCTTTTGCAAGTGTACCTCCTAATGGATGACAATAGAAATGCTTCCCCCACTTCACATGAATAGCATTCTGTGTTCTTTGGTAGCATCAAAATGCTTCTCCCACTGTGAATATTAGAATTTGTAGTAGATGGAATCTTGGGTAATAACCACAGCAGGAATTTCACAGCTGAAACTAGGTCAAATGAAATATCCATCAAATATAATATAGCAGATAACTCATCTTCAGTGAGCTTCCACCGTACAGAATTCTTGTCATCAATGGAAGAAGGCAAAGGCCCAGTACACTGGCCAACCTTGGAAATAGACTTTTCAAACCCTTCAATAAGCTGCCTAACAGAAGTAATCAACCACACTGTGATAGCCCTTTTCTCAAGCAACCGTAGCTGTTTCAAAGCTTTACCAATTGAAACAACATCACCAAGATGTGCAGTTCTCATGCCATCTGATGGCTTAGAAACATCTCCTTCTGTACCAGTTCTATGATGAGGACAGCTTATTTTATTATCACATACATGACTAGTTGATGCCCCTTGGCTACCCTCAATCCTAGCAGCTGCCAGTTGAGCCAGGCTTTGGGTTTTGCGCACAATTTTTTGCCGACCTCTAGATGCATGTTTGGTTGACTTAAGAGGTGGATCAACTTTAAATGACTCCATGGATTTGGGACCCTTCCTCACCCACCAGCTATCCTCATCATCTGATGGATTTTGTAAAAACCCATGCGTATATGAGCTCCTGTCCTCACTTAATTTCTGCTTCTTTGACCTCCTGCATTCTTCACACCCAGGTGTTCCTTCTGTAACATCCATTTTGTTACTAATTGGCCCAATGGACCTCTTGCAGCTCCATTGAGATTCATCAGATCGTGTATCTGAGGCTGCAGAATAAGAGCTTGGAAGATGCAATAACATTGAAATGGCAGCCTTCACTTCTGAAACTTGGACCTTCATTTTTGCATCTCTGCCAGACAACGGATTGGATGCTGAGCGAAGGTTTTTCAAGTGTTCAAGGGAAGGAGAAGCTGCATTTCGTCCAGAACTTGGATTATCTTTTTGTTTTGGGGAAAAGAAACTTACATCATTCCCATTTTTGGAGTGGCTTGTATGATCACCAAGAAGTCCAAGAAGCAGAAGCCGGCGTTCATTGGCATAAACATGCAGGGCCTCCTCTAGAACTGGAACATCAGCAATCTGAGCCTCTTCCAAAGAATCAAGCATGTAAGCCCCAGGCAGCTGCTTCAAAACATGATAGTGTCTCTTTCGTCTATCCAAATCCACCAGAGTCTCACTCCTGTCCATAATGCCACTGACTATGAGCTGCCTCACATAGGCTGGAGGATAAAAAATGCCAGAACGAATAAGTTCAATGATGAGAAGCTGAAGGCGTTTGAAACCTTCACCTTTGCCCACATCATGTTGATCTATCCAACAAACTATAATATCATGCACAGGCCCTGGGCTTTGAAAAATGTCCGATGAATCTATTCTTCCACCCAAACTCTTTGATTTATTTTTGGATACAAATACATTTTCTCCAGTTGTCCCACCTGAAAAGATACCGGCTCCCAATGTACTTCCATTCTTGCTCTGAATTGAATTACACATATCTTCCATCTTCATCTTCAAAAGCAGAACTGCAATGTACACCTGAGAAAAATCTTTTCTGCCCGTGAACTTCAGGTCAAGAGGCAACGAAGTCCGACAATCTCTAAAATCACACGTTGCCCACTCAAAAAGGAAAAACAGAGAGCAGATAAATGAAAAGCTGACCATCCCCATCCACTTCATAGATGAATATAGGCATGGGCTGACTTCTGCAATCCAAACTTCTTCAATGTTTCCATCACAGAGATTCTCAAAGAGAAAATTGTAAGCACCTCTCAGATCTCCCAGTGTTAAAGCTTTATCCAAGGCCTGTACAGCTTTAGCCACACCATGGCCTTGAAGACCAGGACTAACCGCCTTCCCAAGATTATCAGCACGTTTCTGAATAGATGAAACAAGATAGTCAAAGGACAAGAACTGATTATGAGCATCTTGCCTTCTGTCACCATACATGGTAATAAGTTCTCCCGGACCATAATGAGTCTTCTCTGAATCCTCAGATGCCTTTGAGAAGAAAGATCTCCCATTTGTCACACCCGATATTACAGATGGTGCCAATGGAAAGCATTCCAAAGCAACAAAAGTATCAGGTACAGCAACTATCAAGTACCGGAGCATCTCAATTACAGCAGAGGCAGTATAGGCCCTCCGAGAATTATCTACTAGATCAGAACCACCACTAGAAGGTTCTTGTATGGAACGAACAGCTACTTCCACAAGATTACGGACGTATGTCTGTGATAGTACAATTGTTTCTATCATGGCATATATAATAGGCAACAGTAACTGTAAAGTTTCAAGTGATTCTTTGTCCTGAAAGTCAACATAAATATGAATATTAAAGCCCAATTATTAAATTGTCATTAATGAACTGACTAAGAGCTACTTGTCAAGTTATTCCTAAACAAAAGATAAGAGTTACAGGTCACAAAATTCAAAAGAAATGGTTCTATTTTACCCAGGCAAGATAGAAAGATGAATAACCTGCAATTGACTGAGAACCCACTCAATAATGTGAGAAGGAAGAACCAACCCTTCTGCATGATGCCATTGCAAGATGCGCACCATATACCACCATTTAAAATGCAAGGAAGGTTCCTCGTCATCTGTAAGGGTGGGTGTTGAATCACCCTTGTGAACAGACCCAGCCAAAAGCATTTGCGGAGATTGATCCCTGCCAAGAGAGCCATCCTTCGAGATGTATTCATCCAGTAGGTACTGCAAGTATTCAATTATGTCCTTTGTCCAGAGATCACTGCGATTTAATTGTGTTTTATCTGTTGCACCAGAAGAAACGTTTGCAGAAACAGGTCGGACCTGAACAGCAACTACCTTGATAAGCAAATCTAACATATTAAAAGCAAATGCTTGTTTAAGTCAGAGAAAGCCAAGTTTTAGATCATTTTTTACCTGATTTAGGTATGTTACTTTGATAAACCAAGTTGCTCTCAATAATGGAACATTATGCCTGATAAGGACTTCAAAAAGAGCTTTCCTCCTAAAACCATGAGGGACATGGTCAGCCAAAGCACGCAAGCGTTTATGTTGTTGGGATAGACCC
Source organism: Nelumbo nucifera (assembly GCF_055504915.1). NCBI lineage: Eukaryota > Viridiplantae > Streptophyta > Magnoliopsida > Proteales > Nelumbonaceae > Nelumbo > Nelumbo nucifera. Next base: position 184,933,238 of record NC_142649.1, on the reverse strand, counting down.
TGCACAAAGAACAGTGATTATTCAGCAATTTAACATTAGAAAACACTTCAGCAAAACAGAAAGGTAAATAGATGGAACATTAGGTGATTGAAGACACTAACCACAGAGCAAGGGAAAATAAACGTTCTGCTCTAGAATGCTATTCAAATCAAAGGACCAAAGGAAATATTATAGGCACGCACACTCATATTAATGATTGATAGGAAAATCTGCTCAAATAAAGAACCCATACATGAAAAATGGACTGCAGCTGAAAAGAAAAACAATGTAGACAAGGGCACCACTGGGTGCATATGGGAAATGTAAATGTCATCAGAGCACAAACACTAAAAGCATTTCATAATGTAAGCTTCCAAGTTGCAACTATAGAAATTTTGAAGACAGTAATAATATGGATTTCTGAATGCACATGTAATAACAAGCATAAAGTCAATACCTAGGATGGCCTGTGGTTATTCATCTGGGAGTAGTTTATGGGGGCGGAAGTGCTGCTATTAACAATATAGAATCACCCTCCATTCTTGAGAGCTCTGACAGGTAGATATGGAAGTGGGAGCAATGAAGTCTTCAATGTTAAGGTAGTGGAACACTTAAAATAAGTACTTTTAAGACATAGGACCACACATTAAGTGGTTTTTAAGTACTTATGAATGTTTGGTGAAAAAGTGGGAAAGAAGTACTTCTTTGAAAAAGTGACTTCAAGTTGGCTTTTTTTTAAGTACTTCTTGAAGAAGTACTCCAAAAAAATGGGACGAACCAGTCCCTATTATTTTCTTTTAATACCCAAAATACCCCCGCATGAGGGTATTTTTTTGACATTGTTTATGCGCCATTTTCTCTATTTTTTAAGCCCACCGTTGCAGGTTGGGAGATCTCGGTTTCAGATTGAAGCTACTGTTGATCGTCTCTTACCTTGAGACAAATAACAAAGTAGATTGAGCGGAGAAGATTGAAAAAATCAATTCCTGCTTTCTGGCTTAGACCGAGCAGCAGATTCTCAATTCTTGAGCATGTGCTTATGCCGTCAATCTCGGGAATTTTCATCAGTGTCCAGAACCTTTTTCGGAAAAACGGAGAAAAGGTCGAAGAAGAACCGAAAGAGTCAAAAGGAGCGTTCAAAGAAGGAGAAACAAGGGTGTAGCAGCTGCATTGCCAGAGCCATATAATTGCGAGTGTGGCCTCAACGAATCAGTGTTATCAAGATAATGAAATTTTGGGCCCGAATTCAAACTTAAAACGGTAGGGGGCCGTGGTGGTGGAGAAGCGAAGGCAGTGACATCAGAAGAAGTTGTGGGATTGACGGAGACAACGCTTGTTGGTGGATTAGTAGTGTTGAAGGGCCGAGCAAGGAAGTCTTGAAAAATCATACCACGGAAGTTGGTAGTATCAGTGTTGGAGACTTTGGGAAGGGTTGATTCTCTGGTGCCGGTGGCAGCTGCAGCTGCAGGGTGGTCATTGAGAGAAGTGAGGTTGATGTCTTTCCATACTTCTTCCATGGTTCTCGTTCTCCTCGTAGGGGTTGGGAGGTGGGTTGAAGGTGAAAAGGGGGAGAGAGATGAAGACGAAGATGACGATTTTGAGGACAAAGAAGAAACTCTATTGCTGTATTTACTATTGAGATTTCTGGTGTCTTCGCCACCTGACGATGATGACTGCCTGGTGACGGTGATGGCGGAAAGAAGAAAGGAGAGAGATGAAAAAAGAGTGATTGAATGAGTAATGGTAAAGGAAAAGAGTGGAAGGTGATTGTATTTATATAGAGCATATATAGATGATGATGGATCAGTTCATCAGTCTGAAATTGCAATTGTAAAATGGAAAGAGTTATAGATTGTGCCTGTGTATGTGACTGTTACTAGCGACTTTTCTTTTTTTTTACTGTGCCCGTGTAAAATGGTATTGTCGAACTCCAGGTAATTAAAACATAAAATTAATCGAGCTCCAATTCAAAGAAGATATTTTTGCAGAGGAAGAAGAAGAACAGGAGGAGATGTATCAGATTATCAAGATTCAATTAGTTTTTTGATACAGAGATGAAAATGATACACCCAGAAATCCAAAGAAGAGGAAAAACTATTCTATTATCGAAAGCAGATGAAAAAAAGGGGATGAAATACTGGTACCCAGAAAGAGAAACTGGAATTGAAGCTCGGAAAACTTCAATTGAAACCGAGAAACAGGGAAAGAAGATACCCCAGAAAAATTCAAAAAAGTGGGTAAATTAGTGACAAATATGAGCGGTTTCTGATGAAGAAATGTATCATTCTTCTTGGGTTTTTTTTAACTTGAAACTCCCCTGTTTTTTCTTCATTTTTGTATATTTTTTTACATTGTTTGAATTATTTTTTATGCAAATAATGATGTTGAAAATGAGTGAAGTGAGGGTTAAAATTGCCATTTGTGTCAATATAAGCACTTATGGGGAAAGTAGCTTACCAAACATTCTCACCCCAATAAGTGCTTAAAAACATAATAAGTGATTTAAAAAGTGGGTTACCAAACAGCCTTAAGTGGTTGCTAAAATAAGTACTTCTAAGAAGTACTTGTGAAACAAGTATGTTTTTTAACAAGTACTTAATCATCAAACAGGGCCTAAGTCTTGTGCAAGGTCATTGTATTGGAATGTAACATACATTCCTTCGCAAGATGATTTGGGCGTATGAGGTGCCTTCTAAGATGGCTTTCCTATTCTGGACTATTGAGCTTGGCAAATCACAGATGTCCTACCAAAGAGAAATATGTGCAAAAGAGGCATGACCTTATTGGATGTGGGCTGTATCTTTTGTAACCAGGTTGTGGAGTCTGCCAATCGCCTGTTTATTAATTGTGTCAGCCCACCAGGAAACTCTCTGGGCTTTTTATTTGAAGATTATTAATTTTAGTTGGGCTTGCCCACAGTCTCTGATAAAGCTGCTCCAAGGATGGAAGGTTAAGAGGCTCAGTAGAAGAGGGAAGAAGGAAGACCCCTGCTGCCATCTGTTGGAGAGATTGGAAGAAGAGGAATAGCATGGTGTTTAAGGACTAAGCAGATCAAGAGAATGAGATCCTTAGAAGCATTTCAACCACAATCATTTTTGTTGGATAGTTCAGCATTTTTCTTTTGATTATTTGTTTTCTGTTGATTTTCTTTGTATCTATTGCCGAGCAGTTTCCATTTGTTTTTTGAGCTTGCTTTCCCAGCCATATAGATTTCTTGTACAGGATCTACTTAGCTTATCTCATTCTAAACTCTTCACTGATCTGATTCTTCTAAAAAAAGGAAGGGGGAGAAAAGACTGAGGAGAATAACAATCCAATAAAGCTAATTTTCTCCAACCCAACTTGTAAAGGAGAAGTTCAGAGAACTAAAAGAGGTGAGAGCAGAAACATTACTTGCAAGTACCAATGTGCGACACATGCAGACTGTAAAGTTAGTACAATCCTAGAGGTTAGTTAAAGAATAGGTCAGCATCCTGTAAAGAAAAAAAAAAAAAAACAGCACCCAACAACACATGTTTTTCATTGGTAACTGGGCAGAGGTTTAGAGAAAGTTATGTATGAAAATGCAATATGAGCATAGGCATATAATACCCCTCAAAGTATACAGGACATGATTTTTCTTTTTTTTTATCAATATAATATATACAGGACATGATTTACCATAACAAGGAACATATATAACAGTTACAGCACAAATTTTACTGGCAACTTGCAAGTACAAATGAATGTTACATGAAGACTATAAAGTAGATACAAAAGCACATAAGGATGCATAACTGAATCAATTCCCAGAGGTAGTTAAAGAAGAGATATCCTGTAATGATCCAAAATCTGTGATATTGCAAAATATGATTTCATTACAAAATAGAATAAACTTTCTTTTCTTAGTTGTAAGGCAAGTTAATCATAACCTATGAAATGCAGGCAATGACAAAGGCATGCTACAGAAAAGATGGGAAACAGAAATTACACTAAAATAATAGACTCGACAATTTTGGTGCCCATTCATCATAGATTATGGCAGTTAGGAATGTATCTAGTCAAAGCACATGCTATCAAAGTAAAATAGGAGAGTCCACTAAACATGTTGATGCAAGTAAGACGCATGTTAAAGATGTTTAGTAGTGTAACATAAAGGAAAAATCAAGTACTTCAATCCATTTCTTTCGGGAGTCTTCACCACACGCCCTTTGCTCAGGAAAGACACCCGGCTTAAGTAAAAGTGAACCAGAGAGAGGCACTCCATAAACCTGACCAGCCTATTGCAATAACAGGAAGAAATATCCAGTTTCAGATTACATTGTGCTAAGATTCAGAAATAAAATGGAAGGGAGAGTGATTTATTAAGATACATAGTACAATGTAAATAAGCACCAAAACGTGTGTACACATGTGCACCATAGCAGAAAAAGGTGAACAACAGTTGATGAGATGCACATGACTATTCAAAGCCAAACACTAATTGAGATAAGGGACGTTTCCATAAATTACCTTAGACTGTTTGATTTATAGGAAGGGAAGGGGAAATATAAGTATTTCTTTATTATTCCCTTTCCACATTTGGTTTGTGGGATATTATGAGATGGAATGAGAAAAGGCAGGGATTGCAGTTCTAAATTTTTGGGAAGTGGGGTCATACCATATTGGTGTATAAAGTGGAAAAGGAGAAGTCTTCTCTGGCACTTCTCTGCCATTAAAAAAAAAAAGCACCATTTATGTAATATTTTAAAACTGACCCAAAATGGAACCACCTTTCCATCTAAGAGACATGTCAGTTGTTCAACTGTTCAGGTCAAACAGGACAACATGTGATTTCTTAATTAAGTTGTAAGAACATAATAAATAGACAAAAATACAGAAATTTTGTAGAAAAATCGGCATCTCTAATCTTTTGTATTCACCATATTAAACAGAAACAAGTGTGATAAATAAGAATCATTTTTTATTAATGATGAAATTGGACAAAAATACAGAGAGAGAGAGAGAGAATCAATATCTAACCCATGATCCACTGGCTGGGTGAAACAGTTCAGTAGTTCAGCTGTCTGGGTTAAATGGAGTAGCCCATATCATAATTAAGTAACAAAAATATAATAAATGGATAAAATTACAAAAATAAAGAAAATATATACAATTTTAAGGAAAATCGGGCATATTTCCAATACTATATAATAATCATAATAAATAAAAAAGTAGTGACAAATACGAATTACTTTTTATCAATAATAAAAATGGCCAAAATATCTGACCTGTGAGTTGCTGGCCGGGTCAAATGATTCAGTGGCTCAGCCTTCCAGGTCAAATGGGTTAACCCATGATGTCATAAGTAATTAAATGTAACAAATAGATAAATTTACAAAATAGAAAATACAAAAAAATGCAGAAAAAATTGGCATATCTACAATATTATATATTCATCATTTTAAAGTTTAAACAAAAAATAAGTGTGATAAATAAGGATTATTTATTATAAATGACAAAAGTGGTTCAAAATACAAAAAAAAAACAGGAAAAGAGAACTAATATAGGAACCGTGACCTGCTGACCAGATAAAACAGTTTTAACGGGTCAAGCAGTGGGGTCATTAGGTCATCAACAGAGTCAACAGTCTTTTGCAAACAAGTGGTTTGGTGGTGAAAAGGAACCCAAATTCTTGGCCAGGTGATAGGCTAACCAGTCTGACCAACCAATTCAAACGGGTCAAGCAGTGGGGTCATTAGGTCATCGACAGAGTCAACAGTCTTTTGCAAACAAGTGGTTTGGTGGTGAAAAGGAACCCAAATTCTTGGCCAGGTGATAGGCTAACCAGTCTGACCAACCAATTCAACCACAGGTTGGAAACACTGTTTCTTTGTTACTAGGGCTGACATTCCCACTGTCTTCCCTTTTGTAACAAAACAATGGAACGTGAAATTCCTGCACCCAGTTTCCCTTTCTCATCCCATACCATCCCCATCTTTTCTCATCCCACCAAAATCTTCCTACAAACCAAGTGTAGCCTTATGAATTTATCTATTTAAAGAGAGAGTAAAAACAATCACCTTGCGCTTTTGGGCACGAGAATCATTAATAGCCCTAAGGCGTTTCCTGATTGCCTGGAAGAACCAACAGGGAAAAAGAGTGAAGGACTAATGCATATGTAAGTATTTACATGCTAAAGGTATCCACATCTTTGTTCAAAGTTAGAATCACAGATTTCATATGCCATGCATGAAAGCCTTAAAGCCTTTTAGAATCACATAAATCTTATTTAGTTTAAGTAAGCATTTATATAATGTACAACAAAACAAGATTTTAAAACAAAAATACAGAGAATAGAGTTTCTATTTTGAAGAAGGTAAAATAAATTTGTATTAGAGACTATTTCAAAAGGCATACCAGTATAACTTGCCCACATACAGAATCTATACAAGTAAGAGCACCCAAAAAGAAGTAAAACAACTCAAACAGGCAATAATCAATGGTAGTAAAATTCCAAACATCATGATAACCAAAAGAAAGAAACTAAAAAGAGGGAATATAGTTCAACTAGTCAATTAAAAAAATCTTGGCATGCTAGAACTTCACATTATACAGTTATATGTAACTTAAACAAAAAACAAAAATACAACATACAAGAAAATAATTAAATGAAAACATAGCGCAAAGCATAGACCATCTAAGAGAAAAACGGAACATTCACATTTAATTTAAGCATCTAGCCTTAGTAACTAAGTCAAATAAAATATTACCTCTTTGCATTTTATGATTACAGGCTTTGTAAAAGTAGTAAGTTGAGATAGTATAAGCTCTCTAGCTTCCTGATACAATTAACAAGCAAACATAAGTTAAAATTGCAAGAATTAAAATATCAGGGAAATCATACTCACCCATTGAATGCATGCATTTTGTAAAGAGAAATTGTCCAATATGAGAACTTCAACTAGTTATATTCATAAACAGTCAAATGAATATCAAGTAGCAGTATGCTAAGACATGCATAAACATCAAGGTGCAATACATAAAACAGTCAAAACTTTTTTGACAAGAAATCCAAGCAATTAGACATTTATTGATTTACTATTACCAATATAATTAAAGCATCGACAAGAATTAGACATTTATTTATTTACTATTACCAATATAATTAAAGTGTCGACAAGTTATCAAGTAATCGACTAACTAGTTGAAGGTCAGCACAAAGAATCACGATTTTCACTAGCAAAATTCCTGCAAAATACACAAGCAAGCATGAACCACCTCCCCCCCAAAAAAAATAAATAAATAAATAAATCCTGATTTGATAAGGAATGTTTAAGAGTTATTAGCATATATTTCCTAAAGAAGCTGAATAGGTTATCATGACATTGCTCCATGTCCTTATTCCCAAGTTTGGAACAACTAATTTCAAGTTCTTGCTTCTATGATGGAGACCATAAAAGAAAAAAGATCAGAACTTAGGAAATGATTACCAGATTGCTAAGAAGTTACATGCATGTTGACATTATTAGCATCCTTTGATACTCTACCTCAAAAGAATTTAAAGTTGATAATAACGCACAAGGCTCAGTTTTGCTCTTAGATTTTTTATCATTTTGGCATGTATATTTTTTTCTATAAAGTGAACATTTTTTCCTGATTATCAACATCAAAGCATAATTTTATTACAAATGATGAAAAACAACAAACTGTACAAGGTGTAATGAACAAGCAAAACAGAAATAGCTAAAAGCTGACACGCTTATCTCCACCAGCTACCCAAAATTCATTACAATGGTCTCCCTAGTCCAAGTTCACCCGAACATAAGTTTTCCGGAGAAATTCCATCACCATCAAGTGAATCAGCAATGGTATTTACATATCTGCAAATCCACCTGCAAAAGTGGCTCACACTGATTCCCAAAGTTTGTTTCTGTCTAACCAGAAACCTCAAAACCCATGGCACATCACCTCCAGATTTCATCCAATTTATAACTAATCCCCCTCCATGCGTATTCCAGTTCAGCCCACTGACACTACAATTCTTAGACCTTGTAGTGTAGCTGGCCCTTCTGCCCTAAAGGAATTTCCAATAGAGCCAGGTCACAGAAACATAGAATAACGTATCCTTTGTCATCTCTGGTTATGCCTGACATGCCCTATCCCCTGCCCCTATCCCTATGCCTGACATACCTGGATTACCCAGGCATTACCCATCGAATTTAAATTTTAACTTTCCAAATTTAGTGTGTATCCCATGTTTCCATCACTTGTTCTATACAAGGTACATTATCAATACAATGATGTTTTTTTATCAACAAATAAAAATAAAGGATAATAAACAAGTTATAGATATCTTTACCCAAGAAATCCAGAATTTAACTTCATTAGAACTTGATGGAAGACGTACTAAACAACCCAAGATCATGTTAACTATAAAAGTAAACCCAAAAAAGTTGCAACATATTCTCTAAAATTATAGAAATAAAAATAAAAATTAAGAGTAGCACTATGCTAATGACAATTCAAGGAGATGGAAAGCTATGTGTGGAAATGACCACATTATGATTTGGAGTCGCCAGCAAATAAGATGGACATCTGAGCTCCTTATTCAAGTTTCCTCAATCCAAAAAAGATTACTTGCTTACTTCATACTTCATAGCAAAAGAATTGATTAAACCTTCATCACCCACTAAGCCTCCTAGGCCCCAAACCCCATGCCCACAAAAAATCAAATAATAAATAGAAGGGAAAAAAAAATTATGGATTACAACGAGTAAATAACAGCCTTACTTCTTCTGAAACTATCCAAAGGCCCAAAGTGCCATTCAGAATAAGACCATTCCCTCTCTCTCCTTCTATGTAACTGGAAAATACGCCAGAAGGGGTGTATTGGTATCGATACTTTGTACCTAAGTCAAGTCTTTATTTTAGTTTTTTTTTTTCAAAAACTAGGTTAGGGTAAGTCTTAGGCCTGCCTACCCCCTGAAATGGGAAAAACTTCAGCTGTTGGGGGCCAACAGCCTATGCTATTGAGAGAATTTCTGGAAATGCCATGTTACCATGAGAATGGGTAAATTAGTAATTACATCTTAATTTATTTTGACTAAAAACCAAAGCATGGGCGTGAATTGGTGAACTGCCCAGAACGTGCCCAACCCAGAAACTGTCTCAACAGCCTATGCTGTTGGGCCCCAACAGCCAAAGTTAACCCCCTGAAATGGGTCAAAAGACCAGTTTGCTTTGTCTTTCGAGTACCAGATATATCGAAATTTTGAACCTTGTGTATATTTTGACTAACAAAGAAATATAATCAGAATTAAGAAATGGTGCATAATGCTCCCCTCCCTTGTTCAGAGAAAGCAAAATCTGTAATGGTAAAATGTTTCTGTAGTTGATGTGATTAGGTTTGGTTGTTTGGCCAGCTTAATGGACCATGTAACAGTAACCATAGAACGAGTAGCACACCCCCTCCCTACACCCTAGATGGCTAGATTAGAACCAACACAATGGTTTAAGTATGTGTTATATAAACTGATTTAAATACAACCAAATACACAAGGAAATAGGGAAATGAAATTGAAACGATAACAAAAAGTAGCCATAAATGTGATAACTGATTTACAAAAGTACCTCAAGTCCTTCAATAGTTTCCTTGTATCCAGATTGCACATATTCCCTAGTCAGTGTCTCCTCTGGGCAGTTTGGAGATTGGGGATAAAAGTCAGGTGGCCCAAGTCTACAAAGAAAAATTAGAGAAAATTATAATGTATGTAACAAATGAATGTTTCTGACCACAAACTCAAAGAATTATATATAGATGTAATAGATGAAGGTAAGAAAACCAAGACCACCAATTTACCTGCAATTCAGGGGTTCCTTGTCACACTTCAGCTTGTAAGGATTTAGCTGTAATGGACGCCTGCAAGACAATCATCTTAAGACATGGCACCCACAAAACACTGAGGGCAAACCTTAAAAATGAAAATCTAACAGGACCAGCAGAAAGCTATTCAGAAACTTACATAAACAAAGCAAAAAATAATAAGAAGAAACAAAAAAAAAAGAAACTGATAAATTTGTATATTAAATTATTAATAACCATTTATCGAGGTAAAAACAATATAGCCAACGTCTAACCAGCAACAAGAGTTCCCTACTTCCCTTCAGGTAAAAAAGACTATGCCTCAGATAATTGTTTTTCATCAATCCTCAGATAATCGTCGGATGACTGGTTAATTAAAATTCTGCTCCATTTATCGAGGTAAAAACAATATAGCCAATGTCTAACCAGCAACAAGAGTTCCCTACTTCCCTTCAGGTAAAAAAGACTATGCCTCAGATAATTGTTTTTCATCAATCCTCAGATAATCGTCGGATGACTGGTTAATTAAAATTCTGCTCCAAAGAATCTTCATTTGAACAATGACTTTTGAGTAGAAAACGATTCTTTTTTTAATCTAAATCTTTCTTTTTTGAAAAGTAAAAGATCAGTTTTATTAAGAACAGTAGAACAGAAAAAGTACAAATGTCCAAGGGTAAGTGTGTCAACTAGCCCATTACAAACAAGCCCAGTACAAATGATCCCTATGCACCCCTTGTAGCTAGAGCATCTTCCAACCCATTAGAAAACATCCTTTTCCTTTGAATTCATGTATTCATACCACTAGTTAGACACTCTACCCTCTTCATCTCCTCTCCAGAAGCCCATCTTACCGACTCCATATCCTTTAGCCAACCAATCACCACATTAGAATCTCCCTCAATGATTAAGTTCTCGAAGTTCAATCGTCTCAGTTGAAGCTACATCCTGTAGCTCCAAAGAACCAATTCCTAGAATGAGTTTTGAGCCCAAAAAAGGAAATGGTACACGTTTGGAACAGGTACATTGAAGTAAATAATTATTACTTAAAATGTTTAAATCCACCTAATTCTCAATAACACATATTGGTGACCTTGAAAATCAATACATATCGTACAATATGCACCGATACATTGTGATATTTTGAACCTTGCATCCAAACTTTAAAATGATTCTTAGAATCAGAAAATTCTTCAGAATCATACCAAATGCAGATTTAGTCACTTCATTTGAGAGGCGTGAACCTTTGTCTAGAAAGTGGTAACCACATTAAAAAGAGATCAAAAAAGGACCACATGAAAGAATATCCTTACATAGGATATTAGGATATAGAAGAAACAGTTCAACCCTTGCTAAGACTAAGAGTACTGAGTGATCAACTGAGCTATATGTTCTCTGACTTCATTAAGAAACTGAGCACATCTCCAGGGGTCACTTCCAGCTTTGTTCCTTCTCAACCTCATGAAGTATTCTCTTGCTGGTCATCAATTCCAGGTGGAAAGAAGACTAACATTTTATGAAGCATTCTTCCATTTGCTGTTTGTTGGAGCATTTGGAGGGCAACAAATAGGTGGACTTTTGTAGAAAAGTTTAAAACTTCCAAAGGCTGGTGGCAATAGTTGTTCTTTGTTCATTGGACTGGTCCAAAGCAATTCAAGACTATCAAAACATGGAAAAAAAAAGCAATTCAATACTTCAATGAAGTGGTTTACCAAAAAAGGACTTCAAGTGGACACCTTCTTTGGAATATCAGAAGCTTAGTCACACCCCATAGAGTATGGGATCCATGTAAGAGCTGAATTGTTAGCAATCCTACAAGGACCAAGGTTGGGAAGATCTGTAAATTTTAGAAAGATAACAATGGAGAGGGATTCTCTGGTGGTTGTGGGCAGGTTTTCATGGGTTCAAGTAGGGCTGTTCATAAGAATGTCCAAACCGACCAACCCGGACCGACCCAACCCGAGTCGGCCGGGTTTTCATCAGTATCGGTCGGTTTCGGGTTGGGAAAATATATAAACCGATATATCGGGTCGTTTCGGTTTTCTTGTGTGAAAACCGAAACCAACCCGACCCAAACCGAACTAGTCTTCTACTAGTTCGGCAGTTCCTAGTTTGAGTAGTTTCCTACTTAACTATAACTAGTCTTCTACTAGAACTAGAAGGCCCATTAGGCAATTACAATTAGAATAGGCAATCTATCCTAGTTTCTAACTTTCTATAATCTTTTACACCAAATAGGCAACCCATTAGGCAATTACAATTAGAATTCAATTAGGTGTCCTTTTGTACAGGAGCAAAACCGAAACCGACCCAAACCGACCCAACCCGACTCAAACCGACCAGGTCAATTTGGCCTATCAGTGGGTCGGTTTTGGTTTCCACCTCAGGTAACCCGACCAGGTCGGGTCGGTTGGGAAAACCCCAATAAACCGACCCAACCCGACCCGTGAACACCCCTAGGTTCAAGGATGAGCAAATAGTTTGACTGATGAAATGGCAAAACAAGGGTAAACAGAACCCATCCTTTTTTAGAAAAAACCATCTAATAAATGCTTGTAATCAGTGGGAAAAGGGCTAGGTAGTAGATGCTAGTGTACACTTTATGGGGTGCTTAGCACTTGTTGTATGAAACCCATTCTTCTTCCATGATGAAAACATTTTAACTGTAACCAATTAAAAAAAGCAAAGTAGAAATGCATATGCTGAGATGGATGAGTAGAAAATGTCAAAAAACAATAAAGGATGGGTTCAGAAATCAAATCAAACGAAGAAACCTAGGAGTAGCTCAAATGGGTGATAAAATGAGAGAAAGTAGACCCACCTAGGCACCTATAGCATCTGTAAGAAGAAGTGATCTATTGCAAGTTGAAGGGATTAGAAGGGCTAGAGACAAACCAAAGAAGACATGGGTTGAAGTGATAAGAAATGATTTAAGCACTCATAATTTAGCAATGGATATGGCACTGAATAGAATGGATGATGGTGATGATAGGGTGGACCTATTGACATGATTGTATGTCTTCACCTCACTTGTACTCTCTTCTATTTTAATAGATTTTTCTTCCTCACTAATAAAACAAACATAAATGTAGACAACAAAATAAAGAATAAGGGGTGTTGGTTGGAAAGAATAATTCTCAAGAGGTCAAGAAGTTACAGAAAGGACATTGAGTACCATTTCTGTTTAAAGCTAACAATATTTTAAACTTCTAGTTTATTAGTAACAAAGAAGTGGATGCTGAATATGCCATACGCAAATTAGGACTAGTGGAAAGATTCATATGTGAAAACTCCAGATATCCATGCATAAGATGTACATGGTAGTTTAAGGCAGCCATAACCCTAACAGTCAGTAAAAAAGAAAAAAAGAAACAAAAACAGTTGTTTGTCACTCTCTATTGGTGACAGACTTTCATTCAAACCCCACTTACTGCTCATATACAACAAATATGCAAATAAAGTAATATAAACCAAAAGGTCAAAAACAAGAATTAGATTATTCTCATGCAAAACCTAAAGTGTAAACCAGCAAGAACCCAAAGTTTTCTCCTCAAAGTTATTAACAGAATTATCATCATTCAATCTCAAATTAAATGCCATTACCAGAAAGCACAAGATGGGAGAAAGAAGGAGATAAATATCTCCCACAAATACAGCAAAAATATCATTAAGGAATGCAACTACCTGGTATTCAGAGAAAAGTTGGATGACGAAAAGGATGGATCAGCTCTAGCACTATCCCTAGCAGATGCCCCACCAACTGCAGTGCTGCTAACTCCACCACAGCTGGTAGCAGAATACCTTTGCATTTCTCCCCACAATTACCGGCATACTTCCTCCACCATCCGAAACCTATAAGAAGCTACACAAGCTAGACATCATCACCGAATGCACAGATTTCAACTCATATCTGACTGTAGAACATCAAAGGCAAGTCCTCCAACAGAATTTATAAAGCATTTACATTGAATAAAGATTCAATTGCTAGCCTCCACCGCAAGAGTATCATGTATAAAGCTTTTATCCACAACCTTAAGTTGCAAATTTCCAGTGCATGGTTCTGGGAGATGAGGAAAAATCTTCCTTTGCTCTCAATACAGAAGCTTATGTTGGAGCAAATATAAATGGTACAAAGAAGCATAATTCTAGCATTCGTGATGTATAGTTCTACGCAGTCAAGTTGAAAGGTCGGAGAAAATATTCTAGCAAATAAAAATCAAGAGTTAACTGACCAAATGGAACCCATGAACTTAAAATAAGCGTTTCCTGTGCTTCCTTAGCCCTTTAATCCAAAACGCAACTTCCCTGGCATCAAGACGTAACCTTTGTGGAAAATCAAAGAGAAGTTTAAAACTTTTAAACCCAAATAAATGACCAATATTATTCTAAACAGTTAAATGTTAAATTTCCAATAAAAGAGTAATACTAGTTAACAAGAAGGAGGAATTCAAAAAAACGACAACAAATGAACAAGGCTTGATCTGACAACGGAACTGTGGTAATGAGCTACACTTGAACCTGGAAATATGTGCTTAAAATGAAATATTTTTCTTTTATATGTCCAAATTACTCAGGTATCTTAGCCATTTCAGGATCAATACAAGCTCCGTATCCAGCTCAAACACACCAAAAAATAGCAAGGAAAAAATAACCAAAAGGTATAGCCTTGAACGAATTAAGTAAACAACAGAAAACTAATAATTCAATTAAATACGAAACTACTTTGCGAGACTACAAAAAAATAAAATAATAAGCACTTCCTTCGCATCTGCGATGAAAACGACCGAAATTCATAGCCGAGGATAGATTCTCGATCAAATCTTGCGTAATTTAAAACACCTGAAATTTTAGCACCTCTGAATCCCAAAAAAAAATGAAAATACTGACTTTGGGCAGTCGTTCGAAAGACTAGGGTTTTGAAAGGGTGAGAACGAGGTCCTGAGCAATAAGTGGAGCTAGGGTTTTCAGAAAAAAAAGAGGAATTTGGAAAACCTAAAAACAAATACAGAGAAAAAGGAGAAGAAAAATGCCGTACCTTCGAGGGATAGAAGAAGAACAAATCGCAGCGAGATAAAAGAAAGAGAGACGAAGGGAGAGAGGCTCGCTTTTGACTATTGCTTGTGCTGATGACGATGATGCCTTTGTGTTGCTTCCGGTGCTAGTCTGCTAGAAAAGGGAAACCGGATCCGTCGTAATTTTATACCAAAAGTTTTTCTTCCCCAAATGCCCTTCCATTTTCTATTATTTGCAAATATACCCTCCTCCGTGGGGTAAGGTTACCTCTTGACTTGAAAGTTCAGAGTTCATCGTACAGATCCGCTACGCTTTTACATGCACTTTCCCACTAAGCAAATCACAGTGTGACATGTGTCAGGATTCAATGTAAACATTGATGCGAATACGAAATGATATACAGCTGGTAGCTTGCGTGGCTACCAACTCATTGTTCAGATGAGAATACGAAAGACTGGACCCACCCGTCTAAGGAATTATCTGGCCAACACATAAATGGTAAGTAAAAGTGACGAAAGAAATTCGACATGTTTCTGTTTTGTTTTTGTTGGTGCTGTTGTTTGTTGTAAAGCATCTCACATGAAAGATGGATGGCCCGATTAGCCACGTCAGCCACAATATGGCTAGATGCGAGGGAATCATTCAACGGAGGAGGCACTTAGAAAATCCAAAAGTGAAGTCTGATTCTAATCTAATCCCTAAAGAAAGTAATATTTTAGTGAGAAGTGAGTTAATTTATAAGTTCTGATGAAGCATAAATCCAATATCCAACTCTCAAATCTCAATCCATCTGTGGTTAGATTAATTTTTAGGGGCATTCGCCACTGTGTGAAGGACTTCTCTGCATCAGCGCGCACTCAACCACCACCACCACCAGAAGCCAGCGGGAGTGAGGTCCAATTTCCGAGTGGAAAGAACGGACAGATCCCTGATTCCGAATAAAGATTCCCTGGAGAGCTCTAACCAGGAAGCATTGTTGCAACGAGACTCAGGGTCCGTTTGGGACACTCAGGATTTTATTGCACGCGATGTTGTATACACTACTAGACTACGTAACCAATCGTGAGCCGACATGTTAATATTCCGCACCAGACCGAATGGATAAAATCCCAAAAATTCTCATTTATATTCCACTTATATGTTTTGCTTCTCATCGTCTTTATTAACTTTTACGGGGTGTGTTTAGAATCGATGTAAAATGTCATTGGTGTAAATATTTACGTCATCTCAACTCGTCAGCATTTGGAATGAGCATACAATCATGATGCATATAAAACTCCACTCCAATTCAATTTTGAATATGCTTGGATGGAGTAGAATTTTACATTGATTATCGATATAAACATTACATTAATTAAAATCGATGTAAAACTTTACTTTTTCATGCACATTTTTCGAAATTCAAACAGTCACTTTTTTAACAGCTCGATGTAAAACATCATGTGTATGCTTTTACACTAATGACGTTTTATATCGATTCAAGACAAACCTTAAGAAAAATTCATAGCTGTACGCATAATTGAACTAAGTAATCTATCATTAGTGAACGTGTTAATGTTTTGTACACATAGAAATAAAACCCATACCTTATACATATGAAAGTATGAAACATCAATGTGTTCAAGGTAGCTTTGATTAAGCCACTTCATTAAGTCGCTTTGAAGCAGTTACTATATGCCTGGTCCGTATATATATATATATAGTGAAAAAAACACAGAAAGCAAAAATGATGTTTCACGAGCTGAAAGCTATTTTAGGTAGCTTCATGGGAAATTATTTTCATGGGTGAATAAAAGTATATGAGGAGTTTTTCAGGTATTTCACCAAATGTGACTTTGAAGCTTTCCCTATGAGCTATATCTTGCAAAGCCAAAAGCAGCTGCGTGAAAGCTCTCCCAAAAAGGAATTTATAGAAGTTATCTGTACGGAAGAGTCGTATATAATTTTTTGGGAAAATTACTGATTAGCAGCCTGGTCTAGTATTGCTTTGGTCCCCTAAACTTTAAAATGTGATAATTCAGTACTTGAACTTTTGAAATGTATCAATCGAGTACCTATCATTAACCATCCGTTAAGTGACATTTGAAAAAAACACAAATGCCTTTTAAGTGTTATCTAATTTTCTTTATCAACATCCAAAAGTTGACAAAAAATTAACAGTCCCAAATCATTGCCTCATATATTTAAGAAAGTTGGGGTCATCTCTTAGTGGCCTCAACATTATTGAATAGAAGTAGTGATTTGGGATTGTTAAATTTTTGTCAATGGCTAGATGATTGATCAAGAAAATTAGATGACACTCGAAAGGCATTTGTGTCTTTATCAAGTGCCACTTAACAACTAGTTAATGATAGGCATTAGATTGACATGTTTTGAAAGTTTATGTATTAAATCGTCGCATTTTAAAGTTTAGAGACCAAAATGTCACTAAATCCAAAGTACAAGGCACTAATCCGAAATTTTCCCTAATTTTTTTTTAGGATGGGTGACGTGGCCCACGTCTCACAAAGCCAACCAAATCCAAAGAATCCAAACGCTTCGCTCATCGTTCTAACATTGGTTGGACTGTTGGAGTTTGGAAACAGGGTAGGGTACCGTTTTTTCCTTTTTCGCTGTAAGCATGTAAGACGAAGGTAAAGGGGGTACATGCTTTAGGGGATGTTTGGTCACCTACAGATAAGAAGTAGCAACAAAATAACTAGACATTTGAAATCGTCTGATTTAGATCTACGGCTCAGAATACTTCAATAACAACAACCAACATTAACACTTGAGGGCCCTTCAAAATGGGCGCACTGCGAAGCTACCTCACGGAATCACTCAGCTTTCGATGGCTCTTTTATAATTATTGTCAAATAGAAGGGCAATTGATAAGCATTCCGAAGGAACTTAATACAATCACGATATAGTGGCCGATCATTTCGGGGGTGAACAAGAGAAAGCGTCACGTGCTCGAGTGATTACGCCATTGAATCTGCAAGCTGCAGCCAAGGTAGAGTAGAATATTCAGGAGCAAAATTACTGATACGGCCACACTTCTGAATTTATATACTTAATTGGAGTTGGGGATTATGGATCAAAATCTTCGCAAAACTTTGCTTTCATATTTCAAAAATCCATTTGTTGCTTTTAAATTACCTTTTAGCCCTCCAAATAACTTTTCTATGGACTGTTATTCGTCAAAGTTAAAATATTTTTCAATTTTTCTTCTCAAGTTTTGGTTTACTTTTTTTTTCATTTTATCTTGTTTTTTAATTTATTTAATTATTCAGTCAATTTGTTTAGGCTGGAGTGATTTTCAATCATAAGTCATAACAACATGGATAGTAAATGGAAACAATTTTTTAGCCCCGATATTAGGAGGAGCAGCCTCTCTAGGTAATGTTTGGCATTGATGATGAATCTTTTCTACCGATTTTTCAAAATCGGTGATGGTGATTTTTGAAATTGGTATTTTTTCAAAACTCTGGTATCATTTTTGTCATGTAAGTCAATTTTGGAGAAATTGGCTTTGAGTCTACTTGGCACCAATTCTAAAAGATCGATTATATTGTATTAAAGTTATTATTCAGTGTCATGTCATCTTCAAAAAATCAGAGTTAGTTAGAAAATCACTAAGGGGGTGTTCTATAGCATAGATGAAAAATTGGGTAGTGTGTTTTCATCCACACCACACCCCCCTAACAAGGTAGTTTTTCTGCACCGTGGACAAAAATGTGTGGATTGAATCACACCACACCTCCATATGCGTTCTACAAGGTTTGTTGCATTTCATTCCACACCTTGTGTTATGATTTCATGCATCTCAATTACAACATGGGTTAATACACAATATGACAATAATGGGAAATTATGAATGCTTCTCACAAAATCTAGCTAATTTTACAATAATAGGTGCATAAATTCTTACCAGTGGTGACGATAGCTGTTGCAGCGATAGATAACGAGGGTATGGGTGCAAATGGATCGGATCATGATCCGTTTGATTCGAGATCTGATCATATTTGGTCGAATTCGAATCACCCCTATTTGGATCTTCGAGTCGAATAATAGGAACTGATAAAAAATTAAATTGGATTCAGATCACCCCTATCTGATCCAAGAATATCTGATCCGATATATATGTTATATACTTTTTATATAAATGTATAATACATATATATGTTATTTATTTATTTATAAATATAGTATTCATATTGTATTTTTGTAATTTTGTTATATTATTTATTTTTTTATAAAAAATGTATATATATGATGAAAATAATTAAAAAATACTTGTATTTTTTGTTTTTATTTATTTAGATTGGTATATTTTATTTTTCTTTTAATAATTTATTATTTTTTAAAGAAAACAAATTGGATCAGATTAGATCCGAATATCCGACTTCTCGATCGGATTTGAATTCAAATCCTTACCTATCATATCTAATCGGATTGAATCTGCAATGAACAATGTCGGATCGGATTCTGATATACCTTGATTCGAATTCAATTTGATTCGTTTACATCCCTAACAGCGGAAAATGATGAACAATGGCAAGCTTCTACCTAGCAATGGATTAGCAGCGGCAAGCCTTGTAATGACCAATGAAACGAAACGGTAAAAGGGAAATATTGCACAAAAACAAAACCAATCATATCATCGAACACCACCTAAAAGACAAAGCAATAAGCCATTCAGTTTGGTCACTTCAGTTGTTAGCAAATGTCTGGTATTGTTATGCATTAGGCAAAAGAATGTTAGCTGTTAGTATTGATAAACTTGCTCTGTGACCCATAATGGCTGAACGTTCTTGTATTTGAACATGTTTTGGAGGAATTGAGTGGATGCATGGCCATTTCCTAAAGAGACTAGGAAATAAATAGAGTTAGAATTTGACATGAGTGCAATAAGATATATTATTGGCAAAATCTACCATGTAGAAATTGCATCATGAAGCTATTAAGTCAACCAATGATAAAGTATGTGTTTGGTTCCATGGGCATTTATTACTTTAAATGTTTATTTGAAACACTTTACTTTAAATGTTTATTGCTTTTGCTGTTTGGTTGAGTATAACTTTAAACATTTTTTACTTTTCACTCTAGATTAACACCCCATAAAATATGTCACATAAGCATTTCATTTCAATAAATGTTGGGGAATTGGGGAAATAAGGATTTGACATTTCCCCAAATGCTTCATGCACATAAATCCAAGCATTTATATTTTTTAGGGTTTATTTAATAAATGTAAAATCAAACAATAGTTTCGTGCACAATAAATACCAATGTCTATGTGGTTCTCATGTGGCAATGTTTTGCAATATGCTCACAGAACCAAACATAGCCAAAGTGATACATCATAGATGACATCTTTAATATTGTTAAAACATTTAACATAATTGTTAAATACACATTGTAAAATGCGAGACAATAAAAATTAATTAAACTATGGAACATCTTTAATGTGACTTTTTTATTTATTTGTAGTATGATATTTGGGACTCTTTTTTAAGGTAATGTGTGATGTGACTTTATCATCTATAGGGCAAGTTTGAATACGCTAAACCCAATTAGCTACACTAGTGGTGGTAGGGTTTTGTTATACGCTAAACCCTACTCTATCTTCCTCAAAGGGAGAGATGCCAAGTGATCAAATGAACTTAGGAATGTCAAAGGGGAGGGTTCAGGGCAGGGATTATATTCCCCGTCCTCATCCCCGATCCCCATCAGGGACCCGAATCCCCAAAATTTTTTAAATAATAGTATTTATTTGAAAAATAAATAAAAATTATAAATTATAAATAATTTTTTAAATATGTTTTGACATATATAATATAATAAAAATATATAATATAAATAATATATATATACACACACGCACACACATAATTCGGGTCGAGGCGGGGCAGGGACCTCAATCCACATCCCCGACCTCGACCTCGACCTCGATCGGGGATTCCTATTAATCCCCGTCCTCGTCCCCATCCCCGCCCTACCAAAACAATCCCCATCCCCGACCCCATCAGATCGGGGAAGTCAGGTCCCCGTCAGGGATGGGGAAAATTGCCATCCCTAAATGAACTATTGGGTTGTACAAAAACTATGTTGGGCTGCAAATGTATCTGATTGCCTTAATTTGAATCTGAATTTAGTCAATCTAAGGATATTTGAGTTGGATACGTTTTATGGTTAGATCCATTATGAATCTACACCAACCAATGGTTTGTGATGGTGCGCAATCCGGTCACTCCTAGCTGGCACTCGCGTGGCTTCCCAAGAAGTACCTGAGATGAGGAAGAGGAAGAATCCCCAGGGGGTTTGCCCGGCGGGAACGCTTCGACGATTAAGTCAGTATTCTGAGTAAGAAGCAAAGAGAAGATGAAAACTAAGAGTGAGGTAGCGCAAGAGATTTTCAAGAAGATACCCCATTCCTTGATACTAGCTCCTTATAACAGAAATCCGTTGTATCAGGCCCACAGGCCTCTGACAGGGCGGGTATAACTGCCACTGTCAGCCCGCCGCAGCCGTTACTGACAGGGCTGAGGTGGCACACGCGGGGCCGTCGTCGCAGTGCACGTGCCTGTCAGGTGTAAGGCACCCTCTGAAGGTGGCTGACACGACGCTGTCTGATGAGGGATATGGTCGTTGTTCCCAGATTTGTCGGGTACGGTGGTCAGCAAAAGGTCTTCCTGGGATGTGACGGACTACCCTTCCGCGAGCTACCCTGTGCCAGGTTATCCCGTAAGCGGCGTGCTGCCTGTGGCAAGCTATGCCGAGCTGGCTGACCCGAGGTGCCTATAACTCGGGGTGTCCAGAGATGGATCGGTGCGTTCCTGTCTAAGAGTGGCCCAATGTCCATTGGGAGGAGCTCAAGCCTCAAGAGAGGTCAGGGTACCCCGAACTCAGGGCGCTCCAAAGTGCCTTAACCCAGGGGATGAGGTGCAGGTAAGGTGGCTCCTGACGAGTAGTTTACCCACCCAATTGCCGAGCTGAACTCGATGGGACCTTCCCTCCAAGTTGTGGTTGCATCCGTTGCACTGTCATGTTGAGTCACTGTTTGAGCAGGGTCACGCCCATGTGTACCCGTGCTGCGAGGTCGGGCCAAATCACCCTCCATCAATTGCCCCCCGCTCCCTGCGCTGGCGGCGATGACCCAGCGCGGGGAGGTCATGACACGCTGGGTGGATTTGGCGTTGGTACTTATGCCACTCCGTTGCGCGCTCCATCCAGCTGGACCAGTCTAGTGGCCGGTTTGATCAAAAGAGACCCAAGTCGCGTCCAATTTACACGCGGACCTCACGCGGTTTGGACTTTGCGGACGTCAAAAACGCGCTAAACTGTTTTCGCCTCGAGGAGCCCGCTGTTGTGGCTATAAATAGGGGGGACCCTTGGCCATTTCTTCGCCACAAAGCTTTCGTTGTTGGTGCTTGAGTTCGCACTAGAGGTCTCTTAGCTCGAGTCTTCCAGTTCGTCCTGTTCTCCCAGTCCGGTCGCGTTCCTTTGGTGAGTCCTCCCGAGCTTTCTTTTCCCTTTCAGTTTGTTATGTCGTCTAGCGTACATAGCCTTGTCGATGAGCCCGAGGTGGATACCTAGGCTCAAAGTGGCTCTTCCGCCGCCCAGCCATCCGATGTACGGGCGGCTTTGGGTCATCTGGCATCCTCCTCCCACCGAGGTCGGGTGCCAGATCAGTTCGGCCCTTCTACCATGACTCCGGAGAAACTCCAGGACCTCATACAGAGGTTCCACCTTCCTAGGGAGTATTCTTACAGTCTCCCTACCGGTAACTTCCCATGAGAGCACGGTCTTGATGAGATCGTGGTCTTCAGGGAGCAATTAGTAGCCGGACTCCGACTCCCTCTTCACCACTTGATTTCTAAGGTGCTAGTGCACTTCAACATTACTTTGGACCAACTTCACCCGAATTCCATACGGAATATAGTTGGGACCATTTCTCTTTGTTTTGACTGTTCTCTCCCTATCGACTTGGATGTTCTCAGCACCATTTTGACCATAAAGAAGAGTGCTTCGGGCACTCTCCCCGGGCACAGACGCTCTTATTACCTGTCTCCCCGCCTGGGTTTCAAGCTTATGCACAGACTCCCGAGCAAAGTCCCGGCCTGGAAGCGGGACTACTTCGTAGTTCGGAGTAGCACGGGGTGGCCCTTCCCTACTGACTGGAGGGTGGTCGTTCAAGACCTCGACATCATGCTAGATGGGAAGACCAAGAAGGAGCTCCAGTCGCTGGCCCAGCTCGGGTTAAATTATAAGGAGTTCACATCCGAGGAGAAGCTCATCCAGGCCGGCTTGTGCTCGGGTAGGTTTTGCCTTACTTCGGCCATTTGTTTGTATGTTCACTTCGGGATTGCTAATATTGAACTTCACTGCAGGTCCCATGGAGGCAAAGAAGATTGACAACTAGAGACTCTTCCGTCAGATGAAGAGGAAGAAGCACGTGGCCAAGAAAGCACGCGTTGAGTCTCCGCAAGCTTCAGCCGAGATTCAACCTCTGTGGGCTTCAGCTCCAGAGCCCGAGCTCCCAGGCACTCCCCTGTCATCGACCTGGAAGGAGATGCAGTGCCTCAGGGGCCTGAGGTGGTAGCGGAGCGCTCTACTAAGCCCACCGAACCTGCTATTGAGAGCGCTGCCGAGGCTTGCGCTACAGAGGTTGCTACCGGGGCTCATCCTACTGAAGCTGCCGCCGAAGCTTCTGAGGAGTCCACTCGCGATGTAGAGATGACGGCGTCTAGCTCGAAGGATCAGGGGAGCCAAACCGTCTTGAATCCCCAGTGCAGCCTGGATAAGAGCAAGCTGGCTGCATACCCGGGGGAGGTCATCGAGTGGGCTAATGATCTCACTCCTGGTCAGCTCGGTGCCCGAGCTGCCACCCATACTATGGTGGTGAGTTCTCTTTTTTTTTTTTTTGGTTTCCCTTTTGACTGGTTTCTCTTTGGCAGGTGAACTCTGCCGTTCGCGCCTTGACCCTTCAATCAGATCGGCATCTGAGGCGGGCTCTGGAGGCTGAGAAGTCATCCCGCGCAGCCATACCGAACTGAGGGCAGTTCGCAGTTAGGTCCACCACCTAGAGAGTGACGCCTTGGCTCAGAAGAGCTTCATCGATGTGTTAATGGTGGAGAAAGGTGAGCTGGCCCGAGACAAGGACAGGTTGAGGGTCGAGGTGAATGGGCTTAAGGTCGACCAAGAGGCCTTAGGGCTCGAGGTGGACAGCCTCAAGGCTGAGCGGGACACCCTGAAGCTCGAGATGCAGGGCCTCAAGGAGGCAAAGGGGAAGCTGGAGCGCAAGGTGGGGTGGCTCCAAGAAGATATTAAAGAGAAGACCATGATCTTCGAGGATGCTCTCAAGGAGGCCAAGGCTCAGGTCGTCATCGACTATGTCAGCTCTTCAAGGTTTGACGATGTGATGACCGAGGCCTACCGCAAGGGCTTCAAGCTCAGTTGGTGGTTAATCGGGCACCTCTACCCCGACCTGGATACGAGCGCCATCACCACTTCGCGGATCACTAATGACATTGTGTGTCAGTCAAAGGATGATCCAGATTCTGAGGATGAAGGCGCCGAAGATGAAGCAGGGGATGCTGGCCCAGTTACTGCCCCCAATGAGGTCTCTGGAAAAGACAGCGAGCCTCCAAAATAGCTTGGGGCTCTGTACTTACGTGCTTAGTCTTCTCTCTGTTTTTCTTGTAACAGACTTTTGCAACGACATTTACGTAATAAAAACCTTACTTTATTGAGTGTCTGAGCGAGTCTTTTGTTTATTTTCTGAAGTGATCGCTTTGTTCCGAACCGTTAGGCTATTAGGCTAATTGCGCGAAGCGAGAGTTCCTCAACCGTTGTGTTCCCGAACTGTACTCCATTACTTTAGTAAGGGTAGCCTTGTGTACACCGAGGTGAGCGACATAGTAGGGTATACGCCCGACCTGTCTGCACCTTGGGCGTTGCAAGTACCTAGTTCATGCTGAAGGAGTGACTAAGTCTTGTATGCTGCCGAGGTTTCTTTATTAGCTCGGCGTTTCAGCCCTTAGGCTGGAGGAGTGGCTCGTGGCCCACTCTCGAAGTCTGCCCATGCCATAGAGGCGACTGGGTCCTGTTGTGCCGAGGTCATGTTAGCTCGGTATTCTGGCCCTTAGGCTTTGGGGGTGGCTCGTGGCCTACCCAATTCTTATAGATAGTATTGTCTTAAGTTGACAATATTCCATGCCCGAGGTACTTGTTTCCCTTCGAGGGTCTCAAGCTCATACGTTCCTTCCCCAAGCACTCGTTTCACTCGGTAAGGACCTTTCCAGTTGGACCCGAGCTTGCCAGCGTCGGGCTCTGGTACCATAATTTTACGAAGGACTAGGTCGTCCGCGCGGAGGTTCCGCTTCTTGACCCTCCTGGCATTATAGTACCGAGCTACTCTCTACTGGTAGGCTGCGATCCTGATGTACGCGAGGTCCCTTACTTCGTCGAGTAGATCGAGGTTGGTACGTAGCTCATCTTCGTTTGTCTGATCACTGTATGCTTCTAGTCGCAGCATAGGTACTTCGATCTCTGCAAGGATCACTGCTTCGGTGCCATAGGTGAGATTGAAGGGTGTTTCTCCCGTGGTGGTCTTCTCCGTGGTCCGGTAGGCCCATAGAACACTAGGTAGTTCATCTGCCCATAATCCTTTAGCTCGGTCCAGTCGTGCCTTTAATCTGCGGAGGATGGCTCTGTTCGTGACTTCTGCCTGGCCGTTTGCTTGAGGGTGTGCGACTGAAGTAAAATTATGTCAGATTCCCATGTCTTGGCACCAGTCTTGAAATTTGATGTCCTCGAACTGCTTGCCGTTGTCAGAAATCAATACCCGAGGTAATCCGAAGCGGCACACAATGTTTTTCTAATATAAGTTATGAACATTTTGGGCTATGATCGTTACAAGGGGTTCGGCTTCTACCTACTTGGTAAAGTAGTCCATTGCTACTACTAAGAACTTTCTCCCACCCGTTGCTGGCGGGAATGGCCCGAGTAGATCGATGCCCCACTGTGCAAAGGGCCACAGGCTGGTGAGATACTTGAGGTCGGCAGCGGGTTGGTGGTGAATATTGGCATGTCTCTGGCATTTGTCACATTTCCTAACGAGCTCGATGGCGTCTGCTTACATTGTTGGCCAATAATACCCCTGTCGGAGTGCCTTCTGAGCGAGGGCCCGGCCCCCAAGTGTCTGCCGCACAATCCCTCATGAGTGTTGCGGAGTACGAGCTCGGTTTCGGTAGGTCGCAAGCAACGCAGGTAGGGAGTGTGTTGGATCTTCGGTATAACCGTTCGTCTATCGTGACGTATTTGGCTACCTGGCGCTGCACCCTTATAGCTGCATTGCGATCTGCAGGGAGGGTCCCGTGTAGCAAGAAGCTCGCGAGCGGGTCAATCCAGCTTGTCTCTGCTTGAACGACAGGAGCGACCTCCTCTGCCCCCCCAAGAATGCTCGGCCGAGGCAGGTCCTCTATGTACACGGTTCAAATGGTGACATCGCTGGTGCTGGCTAACCTGGACAAGGCGTCGGCCTCAGCGTTCTCCGACCTAGGGATTTGCTTGATAAAGTGTGACTAGAAGTTGAGCAGGCCCTCTCTAATTTTGGCTAAGTAGGCGATCATGGTTGGCTCACGAGCTTCGTACTCGCCAGTGACCTGATTGACCACGAGCTGGGAGTCGCTGCAGATAATGATGTGCTTGGATTTTACTTCTCTGGCTAGAGCTAGTCCAACTACCAATGCCTCGTACTCCGCTTCATTGTTAGATGTCACGAACTCGAAGCGTAGCGCGTACTCCAGTTTCGTGCCACTTGGACCGTGCAGAACTATTCTGGCTCCGCTGCCCTGTTGGTTCGAGAAGCCATCTACGTGAAGGATCCAGAGCTCCTTATCCCAGCTCGCGCTTGGCAGAACTAAGAGAGTTGCCACACTGGCTTCTACCTCACGGGGCTCGGACCCGACCAGCCTGGGAGCTTCGGGCTCATCCGAGCTGGGAGCCTCATGCTCAACCAGCCTGGGGACTTCGGAGCTGATTGTGCACTCGGCAATGAAATCTGCTAAGGCTTGGGCCTTAATGGCAATTTGCGGCTTGTACTGGAGGTCGTACTCGCTGAGCTCAACAGCCCACTTCGTCAACCGACCAGAGACCTCAGGCTTAAGTAAGACTTGCCTTAGAGGTTTGTTAGTGAGAACGATAACAGTGTGAGCCTAGAAGTACGGGCGGAACTTTCGAGCTACAATTACCAGTGCGTATGCTAGCTTTTCTATTTCTGGGTATCTCGTCTCTACTCCCTGCAATACTTTACGAACATAATAGATGGGTCGTTGAACCCGATCCACCTCTTTTATTAGTACCGAACTGACCACTTCGTCGCTTGCCGAGAGGTACAGTTCTAAAACATCGCCCTCCTCGAGCCGGGTTAAGATCAGCACACTAGCGAGGTATTTCTTGAGCTCGTCGAACGCGAGCTGACAGTCTTGGGTCCATTCGAACCCTTTGCTCTTGATTTCCTTAAAGAACGACAAACAGCTGTCCGCCAATTTGGACATGAAGCGGCTCAGGGCGACTATGCGGCCATTCAACCTCTGAACCTCCTTCAACTCCCGGGGTGGTCTCATATCTAAGATGGCCTTAACCTTATCCGGGTTGGCTTCAATGTCGCGCCGGTTAACGATGTATCCTAGGAACTTGCCCGAGGTCACACTGAATACACACTTGTTTGGGTTCAATCTCATATTAAACTTACGCAAAATTCCAAAAACATAATGCATGTCTTGTATTAATTCATGCGAAAATTGAGTTTTGACGACCATGTCGTCTACATAACATTCTACTTTTCCGTCGATTAATGGCGCAAACAACTTATTTACAAGTCTTTGAAAGGTTGCGTTTGCATTGTTCAACCCGAAGGGCATAACCTTGTAACAGTATAGACCGAACTCTGTGATGAAGGCAGTTTTTTCTTCGTCCACCGGGTCCATCTTTATTTGGTTATAGCCCGAATAGGCGTCCAAGAAACTCACCAACTCGTGCCCTGAGGTCGCATCCACCAAATGGTCAATTATGGGGAGCGGGAAGCAGTCTTTTGGGCAAGCTCGGTTTAGGTCAATGTAGTCGATGCACATGTGCCACTTGCCGTTAGCCTTCTTTTCCAGAACGAGGTTGGCTACCCAGCTCGGGTAATGGACTTCTCTTATGAAGTCAGCTACGAGGAGCTTCTCGACCTCCTAATCGACCGCTTTCCACCGCTCCGAGGCTAAGTTGTATTTCTTCTGTCTAACGGGCCTAACTACAGGATCAGTGTTCAACTTGTGAGTTATAAGGTCGGGGTCTATACCGGGCATCTCTGCTGCGGACCATGCAAAAATATCTAAATTTTGAAGTAAGAAACTTACCAATTCAGATCGTAGAAGTTCCTGGATGGAAGCACCGATCTGAAGCGTCCGAGCTGGGTCTACTGCCGAGGTCGAGACTGCAACTGTTTCTTCCGTGGGCGCGGCTCGTTCTTTGCCTTGTTCCGTAGGCCGCTCCAGTTCGAGGTCGCCGGCCACCTTGGTCTTTCCCTTCAGGACGACGACATAGCACTTGCGGGACTCGAGCTGGTCGCCCCGCACCACTCCCACACCGAAGTTTGTAGGGAACTTCATAGCCAAATGATAGGTGGAGACCACCGCCCGTAGGACATGGGTGATCGGCCGACCTATTATGGCATTGTATGGGGAGGGGGTCGGGACCACCATAAATTCGTGGTTGAATCTGACCACGCAAGGCCATGTGCTGACTTCCACAGGTACTGTTATTTTCCCAAGGGGTCGAACTTCTTCTCCGTTGAAACCCACTAAAGGAGTGTCCGCGGGCTTCAAGTCACTTTTCTGCAACAAAAGCTGGTCGAATGCGGCTTTGAAGAGGATGTACGCCGAGCTACCCGAGTCGACGAGCACGCGCCTGACCTCGAAGTCGTTGATCCTCAGCTTTATCACAAGTGCGTCATCGTGGGGGTAGTGGACCTCTCGCGCATCATCTTCTGTGAAAAAGATTGGTTCTTTTGTCCTCGGCCGCTTTGAAGGATTTCCTTCTTCCCGGGCGGCCTCACGAACTGACGTCTGAGCTGCTGCTGAAGTGCAACCCGCAACGATTGAACCTCCCACTATCATGTGGATGGTCCCCCGAACCGGCCTCTCCTCCGGAGGCTGCCTCTGCGACTGTTCGGCCAGCCTGCTGCTGGACTCGGGAGCATCCCTACCGTGCTCCCCTTGCCGACCTGTTTTATTACTATTATTATTATTATTTTGCACAATGTTCCTCAAATATCCGCGACGAATGAGATCCTCTATCTCGTCGCGGAGGTTTTTACAACTCTCAGTACTGTGACCGTGATCTCGGTGAAAACTGCAATACAAATTCTTATTTCTCTCATTGGGATTCCCCCTCAGGCGGGGTGGCCACTTCACGTACGGGGCGTCCTTGATCGCCCTTAGGATTTCGGCCCGCTTCGCGTTCAGTGAGGTGTAATCAGTTCGGTCCGCCATAGGAGCTTGGAACAACTGACCCGGCTTTGCTCCCCGAGCTGCATCTTTTTTCTTTCGACCGTCTCCTTGGCTGGAAGGCTTTCCTTCCCTTTTCCTCTTCTCGGGCGCGCCCTCGCCCTTTTGGTTGATCTCTTCCTCCGTGGCTATAAACCTGTCCGCAAGCTTAAGAAACTCGGTTATGGGCGTCGGTTGGTTGACGACCATGTGCCATTTGAACTCTTTATGCGTCACGCCTTTCTTGGCTGCTACAAGGCGCACAACGGGGTTCGGGTGCGGTATCTGCATGCACGCATCGTTGAACTGCTTGATATAGCCCAGGATTGACTCTTCCTGTCTCTGCACTATGTTGAGAAGGCTTTCTTTAGTTCGCGGGCACCGCTTGCTGGTGATGAAGTGGGACGTGAAGGTTTGCGCGAACTGCGCCCAACTTCTTATCGACCCAGGCGCCAAGTTCCGGTACCATGTACGGGCTACTCCTCTGAAAGTGGTGGAGAAGGCCACGCACATGCACGGCTCACTGACTCTCGCCAAGTGCATCTGTGACTCTTCTTTGCCCCCGAGTTCGGGCAAATTGCGGGTGACAGATCGGCGAGCTCGGCGGTGGCGTCTCTGCCTCTTGGTGGGCTCGGCGTTCGTGGTGCTCACCTTTGCGTTGTCCGGAATGGTTTGTGCAGGAAGTAGCCCGGTCCGCTAGTGATGACTGCGGACAGAGAGATCCTGTTTGGAGTCTGTTGCCAGGATCTCAAACCGGTTCTCAAGGAGCAGGGTTTCAAACTTCGACTGCTGAGGTGATGTAGGTCTGGCGAGTTGGGGTCCTCCCGACCTGTCCGCCCGCGGCGAGACCGGGGTAGCCGGTCTCTCTCGTCTGCCGCGGGAGGAGGCCTGGTTTTTAGGAGGGTTTTGGGGGGCCTCTCCTTGGCTAGAGGGGCGCTCGTCCTGGCGGCGAGACCTAGCTTGCTGCGAGGCTGGGTGCCGAGGTGGGAGCTGCAGTTGCTGAAGCTGAGGTTGAGGCAGCTGAGGAAACTGCTGTTGGTAATGGTACTGGAAGACATGGTGAAACACTTGCTGCTGATAGAGCTGGTGTTGCTGGAGCTACTGCACTTGGACTTGCATGGCCCGCATGCATTGCATCAAGTCGCCGAGCTGGCTCTGGCTGGTCACCAGAGGAACGACAGTTGGTTCAGCAAAGGTCGTTTCCACAGAGGAAGGAAGGGGAACACCCACAGACGTCGTTGTTTGCGGCACGTTCAGGCTGGGGGCTTCGTCCACCGAGAGAGGAATGGTGAACTACCCTATTCAGATCGTGGGAACCTGGGGTTGTTCCCTAGAGTTATCCATCTCCATGCTTCGTCTAACGTTGCTTAAGGAAGCCATAAGTGTTGAGTTTTTTTTTTTTTTTTTTTTTTTTTAAGGAAGAAAGAACTGTGAAGGTTTAGAGTAAGGCTTTTTGAAGCGTTTTCCCACAGACGACACCAAATGATGGTGCGCAATCCGGTCACTCCTAGCTGGCACTCGCGTGGCTTCCCAAGAAGTACCTGAGATGAGGAAGAAGAAGAATCCCCGGGGGGTTCGCCCAGCGGGAATGCTCCGACGATTAAGTAAGTATTCTGAGTAAGAAGCAAAGAGAAGATGAAAACTAAGAGTGAGGTAGCGCAAGAGATTTTCAAGAAGATACCCCGTTCCTTGATACTAGCTCCTTATAACAAAAATCTGTTGTATTAGGCCCACAGGCCTCTGACAGGGCGGGTATAACCGCCACTATTAGCCCGCCGCAGCCGTTACTGACAGGGCTGAGGTGGCACACGCGGGGCCGTCGTCGCAGTGTACGTGCCTGTCAGGTGTAAGGCACCCTTTGAAGGTGGTAGACACGACGCTGTCTGACGAGGGATATGGTTGTTGTTCCCAGATTTGTCGGGTACGGTGGTCGGCAAAAGGTCTTCCTGGGATGTGATGGACTACCCTTCCGCGAGCTACCCTGTGCCGGGTTATCCCGTAAGCGGCGTGCTGCCTGTGGCAAGCTATGCCGAGCTAGCTGACCCGAGGTGCCTATAACTCGGGGTGTCCAGAGATGGATCGGTGCGTTCCTGTTTGGGAGTGGCCCGAGGTCCATTGGGAGGAGCTCGAGCCTCAAGAGAGGTCAGGGTACCCCGAACTCGAGGTGCCCCAAAGTGCCTTTACCCCGGGGATGAGGTGCAGGTAAGGTGGCTCCCGACGAGTAGTTTACCCGTCCAGTTGCCGAGCTGAACTCAGTGGGACCTTCCCTCTGAGTTGTGGTTGCATCCGTTGCGCTGTCATGCTGAGTCACTGTTTGAGTAGGGTCACGCCCACGTGTACCAGTGCTGCGAGGTCGGGCCAAATCACCCTCCATCAGTTTGAATCATGGTTTTCAAAACCGGACCAGATGGTTGGACTGAAAAAACTGGGAATCGGTCAGGTAACAGGTTCCGTTTTTCCTCAAAATCGGATATTTGCAAAAAAATATTGATTTGGTCAACAAATCGCTGACCTGGGCGATTGAACCGTTCAAACCATTCAAACTATTCAACAGTTTTGACTGTTTTTGTTTTTTTTTGTCAGAACAGGTCAACTGTTCGGTTTGAATGGTTGGACCGTTCGACCCAAAAACTAGACCCCTGACCGATTTATTCGAATCGGCTTTAAAAACCTTGATTTGAATGTTGTATGTATAAAAGAATCATATGTTCACGTCTTCAACATTACGCCTTATCCCAACTAAATGGGTTCATACACAGATCCCTTTTTTTGGTCATCGAAACCTGTTTTGCTATATTTTTCTATTTAATGACATATCCATTGTTAAATTACGAGTGCTCAAGTCTCATAAAAGTGGTTTTCAAATAATTTTATTCACATTATACAATATCAAATACATTTTTAGCTGTTAGTTTAACTTGTTAACATTTTTCAATATTGGAATAGTCCGAGTCCAATTTAAATCCCTTGAATAAGATCTAATTTGGATTTGAATATTAAAAACTCAAATTTGGATTTAGATATATCCAATTCAGTCCAATTCATTTGCAGTCCTAACATTGTCGCAGTGGATTACACAATAAATGTTGGATTAGGGAAGATATGGAATTGAGAACAAATTCCTAACATTGTTTTAGTGAATTACAAAATAAATGTTGGGTTAGGGAAGATATGGAATTGAGAACAAATCCCAACATTAAGGAGTAAGGATTATTGGACTCCCTTTTTCCTCTTTATAATACAGAGAAAAACTATATTACCGAAAAGATATGGTACCGGAATAGCTTTAACCAATCAAAACCCCCCACCTCCATAATTTTTGACAAATACCACCTGATGGGTTAGAAGTTTTTATGGTATTACAAGTATAGATATAGATTGACATCACTATAATCATTTAAGCCTCTCACCTTTTCTTTTTTGAGAAGAAAGCAATCGAGATCCTTTAAGGAAGGGTAGTTACGTTAAACCATAATTCTGTACCAAACGTTCTCAGATCAACTTGATTCCATGTTCTTAGTCAGAGTGTCAATAATTGATTTAATAGCCTCTAGTTACTGGTCCAGACAGAATAGTGTTGGGACTTATCACTCGTAATGCTCCCTACCTTTTGCAAAAGTTGTACGACCGTGGCCACTAAGGGACCAATTCTTATTCCTAGGACCCAAAGGTTTTCATGAAACAACACTGTGTAAGAAGTGCAATGACCTACCTACCAAGCAAATCGACGGAGAACGGAGCCGTTTGGTACTTTTGGTGTGAGGCACACTCTGAGGAGCAAATCTGAATTCTAATTTTTTCCTTTTTGGTGGTGGTTCTTGGCATCTTTAGGCTCAACACACATGGTTGAGGCTTAATGATATTAATAGCAAAGTCGATCCTTATTTAATATTTTTGGGTTCATGGGACTAAACAAGAGATCGGTCTCCTGCTGACGTTTACCCACATAACATCACAACCACACATGGAGAACATCTCATCCTCTACATAGTATTGTGTAGGGGGAGATGCTCCCAATTCACAGGGGTAGTGTGTTGTGGGTAGACGTGGATAGAATTCTCGTGGGCAGGTGATCGAAAGTCACTAAACAATGGGGTATCCCATCTCCTATCTCCTTATCCCCCAACTCTGGTGTCAACGGGATTTGATC
This sequence comes from Nelumbo nucifera, assembly GCF_055504915.1. Taxonomy (NCBI): domain Eukaryota; kingdom Viridiplantae; phylum Streptophyta; class Magnoliopsida; order Proteales; family Nelumbonaceae; genus Nelumbo; species Nelumbo nucifera. Next base: position 184,899,760 of record NC_142649.1, on the reverse strand, counting down.
CTATGTCTCCATTACAACAAGTTAGGGGATTCTATCAACTGAGCCACCACCAGTTGGTGATCCTTTATTAAATATAAAGTTAGAGGTGTAACTCGGGTTGGACTGTATTTTTTACATGTTTAATCTCACACCTCCTTTTATGACATTTAGTGGCTGTTTGGCATCGTTGTCGTTTCCTAGAGCAACGGCGCACATCAGCGCCACATAGGAAAAAGCAGTGCTCTAAGAAACAACCATCTGTTTGGAACCGTTTTTCCATAGAAAATGGTGCTCTAAGCCACGCCTTGGGAATCGGGAAGGCATGGTTTGGAGCCTGGAGCTGCAACTCGTTGCTGCCAACAGGGCAATGATGTGGCACTGGATAATGGGTAGAAGTGCTGAAAATGTTTCCTGGAACATTGGTACCAAACAAAAAAAGTTGTTTATCCAAGAAACGTCCTACCTGGCAGCAATGATTCCAAACAAAAAAGGCAGTGCTTTCTGAAAAAACGATTCTTCCAACCCATACATCAGCAAAAAACGGTGCTGCAACTGTAGCATTGATGCCAAACATATACTTAATGACCATCCAAACTACTGAGTCATAGGCATAAACCCTATTTATATTCATCAAATCTCTTGCGTTTGGTTGCATGTAAAGGAAATGAAAAGAGAATAGAAAAATACTTATGGTTTAGCTAATTAACTAAGTATATATTTACTGTTTAAATATTGTCTTAAAATACCCCCAAGTTTTGTGACAATTGTCAAAAACCTTTTATCATTAATAGATGAAAAGACTATTTTACCCATTATTCTCCTTTAAATTTTTAAAATAAAAGAGAAAAAAAAGGAAAAGAAAGAGAGTATAGGTCGAGAGAGGGAGGAAGTGTGTACAAGTTGCGCAACCGACAAGGGAGAGTGGAGGCGGGGAGACCAGAACGCGATTCCATTCCGTGGCTGACTGCAATAACTAGACAAAAATTGTGCATTACAATGAGGAACTTGGAATTATCCAAGTAAAGCTGGAACATACCATAAAAATTTGTGATGTGAACGAGTTGAATTTGACATCCTTTGGTGTTTCGGTACCCTTTGAGATCCAGAAAAAATCCACCCGAAGCGAAGGTGGTTAGTGAGGACAATCTTGTTGAAGCTAAAGCAACTGAAGTGGCTTATGAAGGGGAAGATGAGCATGATGATACCCCATCTGTCAAGGAGGATTACTTCTCTAGTTTTCATGTCCAAGCTCAAGTGTCATCCAAGAGAAGAGAGCATATAGACCTACCAATGAACCGAGAGATGGACTCTTTCTATTTAGTCGATAACGAAATGAGTAATCAATCTGAGAGCAAATGAGAGAAAGGTATTGAAGCGGGGACCGAGGCAATACAAAAATTACGAGCTTGAAAGGAGGGACATTCGCTCCTGTTCTGAATCTTGGAAGGAGGGACATTCTGAGGGCAGCTGACTAATCGCTTCCTTTGTCTCGGTGCCATTAGCGAGAAAAATGGTTTCCTTGATAAAATGTCCCAATTAACAACAACCGGGAATGTTGGAGAATCAGATGGGGCGAAAGAGCAGCAACGACAACAGAACAACGGTGATGGGGTTTCGGATGATCCGCCCAGACAGTCAAGTCCAATTTATGATCCCCATGAAGGTTTCAGATTTTTCGTTTCATTTTACTGTCATTTCATGCAAATATTCAAACACTTTTGAAGTCGGTGGCTCCATCTCTTCGCGAGAAAGTCATCGAAAATATCAACAAATGGAGCTTTTAGTTGTAAACATTTGGGTTCAAGTTCATATTCGAACCCTGATTCATATTGGACGCCTTGGTATGGTAGAGAAGAGGGAAGGGAGAAAGAGGGAAAAGAGAAAGGGCTTCGGATAAGTGCGTGATTTCGATTAGGGTGAGGGACGGAGGGTATTATTGAATTTTAAAAAAGTTTTATATGTCACATGTTGTCATGTATTTACGGATCTTGATAGAACGTTAAATGGAACTAACAATAGGTGTAGAACATTAACAGATACCGTTTGTCAATTAGCTAAATAATAGGAGTAATTTAAGAGATTTGTTCAATACGTAGGGCCTGCTAGGCGCATCTTTTTTAGAAGATATTCTTATAATTCTGACAATTAAAAGACACATTAAGCTTTTGATATAAGATCTGGGCAGCCCAAAGACAGTTTGGTAGATGCACGTCTTTCCGTGCATTTGCCCGCATCTTTAGTGTGAGATTAAAAAGTAAAAGACACGGGAAGCTTCATTTGAATCTTCCCAAAATCAGTCTTAAATGGGCTTCTCATGTCTTTTTGACGCACTGTCTTTTAACGACTAAATCTTCCGCAAACCAAACAGTAATAGACTAAAAATCGGTTTTCCCAACTTGTAAACAACTGAAAGATTGCACGAAAAGATACACCAAACGGACCCATAATTTTCTAAATTTTTCTTGGCATTTTGCTTATCTTGGAAGAAAAGCTGAATGAATGAAAAGTATATGGATGTCCGAGATTTGGATGTAGAGGAGCAAAAGGATAGTATTTGATTTTTGGACATTTATTTTCCACTGCCACCTTATGCGCAAATAAACACCACAAAATAGAATTTTCTCTGTTCAAATCAAAACAGAGTATTAGTCAAGAACTAGTTTGCAATTCACTCTTCACCTAGCTAGCTAGCCATGAGACTATAGCAGGCATCATCTGATTCATCATTCATTCATGACCTTTGAATATGTAAAGAGCAATAAGATAAGCATTTGTTAATGCAGGGATTGAAGCTATCCAACTCCACTTGTTCCTTTATCTTTAAATAAACGCCATTCACCAAATCATTTATGTCAATCAAATCAATTTCTTGCTTTCTTCGTCTTTGCTTTTTTTTTTTGTTTTCTTTTTTTATAGGGCGGAGATTAAAAAAAGATCTACTGAAATGGAATACAACAGATTCCACTTGTTGATTTAACTTCCAAACTCAAGAGATGCTGATTTAACCAAAACAGTTGTCTGCTTCAACCTCTTTAAATAGCTTTTCTGGAGCACATCAAAACAGCTGAACCAGCTTAGCTGAATCCTCAGCACAGCCCTCCCAAACCGGTCTTTCTTATTGCTTGCTTTCCTGTCCCCACCTAAAGCTGAGGCATCTTCAGGGTATTTTTACGTCCATCAAGAAATCCTCTTCACAAAATGGGCTTTAAAATCTCAAGTCACAGGAAAACAAAGGAGAGGACAGAAAAAAAAAAAAAACTAATTGCATTCATTTTCAAAGTTCAAAACACAAAAATCCCCCCCCCTTTCCCCCTATACTGAGGGAATTCATTCTTCATCAAACAAAAAAAAAATGAAATAGGTCAAACAGACTGTTACGATTCATTAGCCCCACATCGGTAATATGGGATGCCGTTGTGAGGTGTATATGTGTCTGGGTTCCCTCCCTAGCTTTTAGGGGTGAATTCTCCTAAGGTACATAATAGATGGTATCAGAGCCTACATTATGCCTCCCAATTGCAATCGTGCGGCGTAGGTGGTGACGTCGGTATTGCATTGTTCGGCCGGAACTAGGAGGACTAGTGTAAAGCCAGCCTGTACGAGCGCCGGGACTGCGGAGCGTGGTAGAATGTTACGATTCATTAGTTCCATATCAGTAGTATGGGATACCATTGTGGGGTGGATATGTGTCTGGGTTTCCTCTCTCTAACAGCTAGTTTTTAGGGGTGAATTCTCCCAAGGCACATAACACAGACAGGCCCAGTAAACACCAAAGAAAGCGAATCGTGGAAGCCAAACCTTCTTTGAAAAGGAAGAAAGAAATAACAAATGATTGACAGAGATAAATATCAACTTTTCAAATGAAGCTCGTGTTGGTTAAGGTTCTGGCCCCGACCAATGAAGTGCTTAGGAGTCAGAAGCTTGTCCCTTGATGGTGTTCACGAGGGAAAAGCTATCTCACTAGCACCTTTTTTCCCAAATAAAATTCCATTGTGTAAGAGACTGAGGAATAAACTTTTGGTAGTCTGAAATATATCCATAGAAAACACTGAAGATCATTTTGAATTTTGAATAACCTTGATTACTCGTGAATCTGCCACTCTGTCCCTTTCAGCCAAAAACTAACTTCTTTATTCGTTGCCTCCACAAGCTGCTGTAAGTTCCACTTTAAGCTGCGTTTAGGGTTGAGCGTAACTTCTGATTTACTTTTGATTCAGATTTGATTTTGTCTTATTTGTTTAAAATAAGATAGGAGGTAAAATGAGGTGACCTCCACTTTAAATGAAAGAGAATGAAGGTAGGAAGAGGGTTATCTCTCTAAGAATAAGGTAGGATGCAAGATGATGTGATCCCCATTTTGTATGAGAAAGAATTGAGGTAGGAGGGTGGTGTAAAATTTGCATAAGTTTTTGGGACTTGAATTTTGCACTGCTAATGAGTGCAAATGCGACAAAAGTACAAATTTTGTATCGGCTAAGAATACAAACCATAATTATAGACAAACATTGCAACCAAACACAGGTTCATTGTAATATTGTATTATAATAGTGTTGATATGTAAACTTTGGGCCCAATATGAAATTGAATGAAAAGGAGCTATTGGCCTACTAAGAAAAGAATAACAGAATTTGGGTCCAACCCACTACAAATCAAATTGAATAGCAATGAGCACCTATCACGTAGAGGCTTGAATTTTGAGACAAAGCCCAAAACCCACCGTCGAGTGGCAATTACAAAGGTTTTCTAAGAGATATCCCCTTTGATCAACTTGGTGGGACCCACATTTAAATGGTAATTAATATGGAAAGAAGGTTTAGATGGCCAAGATATGTGATGGTTATTGGCCTAACTAGCCACAGAGATTTCTTTGTAAGTGGATTTAATCTCTTGGCGCTTAGCTTTCTAGCATACCAGCCCCATATGGTAAGGCTACACATGGTGCGTAATCACCCAATTACTGTTCCAAACCCTGACCTTCAAGTGATAGCAAAATGACAAATCAACCAGAAATCTTTTCAAACTAATGTGGCGGGTTTGGATTAAATTATAATTGACATTTAAATGTTCTTAAGTGACAAAATAAAAGGGGAAATAACAATTGGCTAATTGATATGATATGAAGAATCGCTAATTGGCCAAATGGTATTTCCTTTTATATGGGCCCTCCACCCCATCATAAATATTGATCCTATAGCCTAATTCGTAGAGGACCAATTAGATCTTAGATTGTTGGTGATTGATTAGGAGTGATAAAAGAGAATCACGTTAGTAGATGAAGGATCTAGTGGGACCTATTTAACGGAAAAAATTAAGGTTGGCCAGAAAGTCTATTGAAGATCACTAATGACATTCCCTTTTATAACATAGATTTTAAAATTGAAATGGGGAGGACTTTTCAAACGTAGCCATCTACTATAAAATGGAGAGGAGAGCGAGGAGACTCTCTCGGAGAGGTGACTCTTGGAAGAGGAAATGAGTTTTTTTACAGAAAAGAGAAGGAAAGGAAACGACAGAAGAATTTGGAAGAAGTCTAGTTCCTCGTTGCTGTTAAAGTTTCAAGTTAAATGCTGTTAGCCACATGCATGTCAAGAGGCATGCTGAATTGAAATCATTCTCTCCATCTTTGGTCCTCTCTCTCGGGTTTTCTTCCTTTGGCAAATCAATTCTTCTCCTTGGGCTTCGTTGCTTTTGACAAAGAATAAGAGATGGGCTACACCAAGATCAAGGGAAGAAGGATTGGAATTTCAGTTCCTCAACCAATAAAGTTTCAAAACCACTACAGCTCTGTGCCACATCGACCGAAGGATTTGGGCCTTTGAATTGCTATAATCAAAAGCCTTATCAAATTACTACGTCTAAAGAAAATTCTCCTATTTTGTTCACATACAATTGATAATTGCAAGTTCTTTTTACATCTACAACTTATCAAACTTTTCGGATCATGTCCGTGACAAGCTACAAGTACAAGTTTGGGTTATGCTCGTGACAAGAGAATCAAAGGATTTTCGGATTTTCTTTGCAAAATATATATATATATATATCCCACTTACATTTTTGCAAAAAAAAAAAGAAATCTTTGAATTTATCTGCAGTTTTTTTGTGCTCCAAAATTTAGCGCAAAATTTATATCGACAAGTAAATAAAAGGTCGCCATGCATGCAATTATGTACATACAAACGAACAACAATCTCTTAAACAAATACCGTTTGACTGGGCCTTTGGATGGCAGATGGTAACGCTTGCTTAACATTTCTGTTGCTCTTGGTAACAAAAAGCATCGAATTCTAATCAGAATTCAATCTAAATTATAGTTAGATGCAACATATATCTATCTCAATACAAATCGATCATAAAATATTTAAGCATTTACATTTATTCTTGTATTTACATAAGATTGATATATACCTATTTAGTATAGTTAGTTTGAATGCTGTAAGTATATTAAAGAATCATAGTATTCATCATACAAAATCAAATTTCTTTTTCAGTTTATTAATAACACATAATATTTTAGTCATTTTTAATTTAATTTATTAATACTTTAGTAGTATTTAATATCCAGATCAATTCGATTTGATACCATCCAATTGAAATTAATATATTTAGAACACTACTGTCATTTAGATATGAATCATATGATGAGTCACCATGCTTTAGAGAAAATAATCTTCTTATTAAATAGAATTGCTAAAAAATTGGTCAAATTTTATTTTATAGAATACTTATTGCCTAAATGCCCAAAATCACGAAGATGCCTTGACAAATGATATCCGGAATAGCAAGCACTAACATAAATCTTTTGCACGTCATCATCCTTCCTTATACTCAAAATTAGAAAAAAAGGGGGCTAGTTGTATACGAATGATGTCACATTATTACAGTAGATGTGCCAGAATTAGGTAACAAGCTTAAAAGAAGCTTTCTACATTAATTCTGGTACTTTGTATATTGATCTCCTGCGTTGGTCATTCACCAAGTAATAATTCTTATTCTCATGGTGGTTTCCCCTTTTCTACTATTTTGTTGATGATATGGGCAAGCAATCACAAAAGCAGGGTTCAGAAAATTATACGAGCAATGACAAAAAAGACAAGATTAATTAGAAAAATGGTTCTAGTCAGTGGTGGGGGAAAACAAGATCTAGGCACTACATTTGGTGCAAATGGAATTTATGATGGTTATGCAGCAGAACATAAACAATATCATCTGACAAAAAGAGAGTAAAAATCCAGCATCTTGAAGAGGATAACAAAGTACTATCTACAAGTTACTCTTTTTCAGCTTCCTCTTTCTTATGCTCCAAATACCTGTCATAAAGAAAGCACAAGCAACTGAGTTACTATTATTCCAATGTGATTCCATGCATGTGGGTGTGAAATATATTTAAAGCATTCTGGCTTATAGAAACCCAACAAAATACAGCCAACAATAAAACAAATGGTCATTAGAGTCAAAATCATGAAAATTTGAGCAATTCCCATCCAAAAGATTTGCAGTATTTCCTTTTCACGAGGCATCTAGTGCACACAGATCAAATAAAGAGTAGAAAGCGCATAATTGCACAGTTGGAGTGAGGTAATAATTGTTTTTTGTAGAAATTAATTTCCTTACCCCTGAGCCCTAGCCCAACGTGAGAGTTGATAAAGCTGCACTGTCTCATTTGAGGCATGGCATGCTAGAAGCAGATAATTGCGTGGCTGTACCATCCATGCAAACCTCATGAACAACCCCGAATAAATACACATTGCTGCATTACCACATTAAAGGTGAAATTACAGTCTAGTTCTATCACAAGGGCAAAGGGAAGAGATACTTTTCAAATTCACACTTTTTAACCTGCAGTCATATTTCCGGATATCATTTCAGGAGGCTTCTGCATGTCCACCAAGCCCTATAGATGAAACCAGTTACAATTATGAGTTAGAATGAAATGAATTATTAAAGAATAATCCAGTTCATAAGAATTATATGTAGATAAACAAGGAAATAGTTATCATTAGGTGCCATTGGTAATGTTTCAAAAAAAAAAAAGTTTACTGTTCCAGGAGCAGAGCTCCTCCAGGAACAGAAAAAATGCTAGAAAGTAAAAACCTTTCTTTGGAGTGTAAGCAAATGCTAGCAGAATTATCAGAACTAGCCCAAATGTTGATAGAGAAATACACAGGTTAGTGGATCAGCATTTAAGCAGTTTGACCTCGGGGTCCAACTGGTACAGACTACAAATAATCCATACATCTGAGATTTTCTCAACCTCCAAATTAAATATATTAACTTAACCTACATTTTTCAAAACTATATTATTGAATTTTAACCTTTTTTGGGACAGTTTTGCCTTCTATCGGATATTTCCCCTCCCGAATTACTATAGTCATAGAGTGGAATGGACCGAGGAAACCCCTGCCCTTTACTATTTCTTTGTCACACACAACCAGCTCCACTTTTTATCCTTTTCCTTGCACACCTAATCACCTTGTTTACAGAAAGCCAAGGAAAATTTACCCACTATTTTCTGAAAAACTGAATCTGAAGAACTTTTAAGCTTGAAGATTCTTGGTTTTAATAACAAGTTGTATCAAATATGTACATCTGTAAAAAGTTGTAATGCTATGAACTACAGTGAATGAGCCTGAAAAAGAGTGGTAATAACTAGACGAAGTTTTGAATCTTACAGCAACAACGAAGCCCCAATTTGCAACAGGACCCCAAAAATGAGTTGTTTTGGGACCCACAGGACTGTTCAAGAAAGCTCGGAAGGCCGACATTTAAAACTAATGCCGTCCAGACACCTGTATAATGATCCAATTATAGTCAGTTTAAAGCTTTTTTTTTTCGATAGTAGATATAAAATGCATTAAGAAAGGAGATAATGATGATAACTCAGGAATGAAATGCAAACCTAGAAAAATAGACATTTTATAGTGGATTTCATTATAGTAGTAAAGAGTAATACTTTTTCATAATCAACAGTAACCAAGAGATTATTATTGAAGTGTCAAGAAAAAAGGTGGGTTAATCCCCTTTATCTAAGATGGGTAAAGGGGGAGTCGGAAATCACAGCACCAGGCTAACAAACCATAATCCAGAGTATACAAGGCAGCCTTACTGCTCAAAACCCAGGGCCTGGAGGCCCCAAACTCCACCCCTAGTAACAAGAATTACTATTTGACATTATAAAAAATGCAAAGGTGCAATTCTAGACTGCATAAGGACAGCAAGAAGAAAACGTAACATAACAGACACATCTTCAATTTTAATTCTTTTTTGAATGTTAAGTTATTGGACTTTATCAATATCAGAGAAGAGAATGGTATCTACAATCAGAAGATTGATTATCCAAATTTGTTAGGCTAGCCATAAATACCCAACCCCATCTTGTATAACATCAAGAATGTGAAAAAGGGCAGCCCAGTGCGTGAGGCTCCCACCGATGTGGGGTCTGGGGAGAGACAGATGTACACAGCCTTACCCCTGCACATACAGAGAGGTGGTTTCCAAGATTTGAACCCTGGTCACCCAGGTCACAAAACCCAACCATTGAGCCAAGGCCCACCGCCATAATGACATCAAGAATGTGAACCCCAAATATAGTTGTACCCTATTCACCCCTTGTTTAGCTGAAGAGTCATCCAAACGGATTACTGTTCTTTGGAACCAAGTAAATGTAACATTCAGCTCTCTTGACAAGTGTTTTTTTTAGTCAATAATCTCTTGACAAGTGTTTGATTTCCCTTGTTGCATGCTGGTAGTACTATGATTCTTGACTATTATTCCTCAGCCAGCGTAGTACCACCTTAGAATCTCCTTCCACCACTATTGCTGAAATTAAGATTTTCCAAGCTTCAACTCTTGTAGCACTGCTAGTAGTTTAGCTCTTGTAGAGTCTTCCATACCTATAGACTATACAAACATGCATAGAATGGCTCTATATCTGTTTCTAAAGATCCATCCAATTCCACAAATGCCAGAATTCTCCATGCTGCATCCATTAAAGTTTAATTTGATTTGGTTCAAAGCTTCAACCTTTGTAATATGACTAGTAGTTCAGCTATTATAGTCCCCCATACCTATAGGACCTGAATATAAGTATAGAATGGCTCCATATCTCTCTGTTTCTAAAGATTCCTCCCTCCTATGCCAGATTCCAGGGTTCCCCATGTTGCGTCGAACAAAATTTAATTTAATTTAGTTCAAAGTGGTGGGCACCACTCCATATTGAAGATGAATGAGCCACAACATGCCACCATCTCAAGATAAGGGGTGCAGTGCAACTTGGGTTGGCCCAAGTTAACATTTTACACTGTTTTGGGTCAGGGCCCATTGAAATTTTGACAAAATCCCAACCCTATTGTGCATCTCCATAATGTCTTTCATCTTTTCTTGAGTGGGTTGAAGAAAGATGCCTTCAAGAGACTCTTCATAACTCCTGGTGGAGTCCACCTGCTACCAAAGAGAGAAAGAAACCAACCTAAGATAATGAAAACATAATGGCAGGAGATTAGTAGATGGGAAGTGGATGCACACTTGCATTACAGAGAAAACACTTGTGGGGTGACAAACAACAATTAGGTTTTCTATTTGAAGTGTCTCACAAGTGTTGATTTTCAAATGGAAAACCTCCCAACAAGAAGCCTTGATTTTAGCTAGGGCTGTAATCAAATCATATTTGGATCAGACTACATCAGCATCAAATTCCGATCTGATTGTCAAACCTTTGGATCTGAAATCAACACATTGGGTTTAACCTGCATCCATATTATTGTGTTTAAAATGACAATAATTAAAAAAAAAGTTATTAAAACTAATTATTTTTAACTTATACATGTAGAATAAATGTATATAAATATAAAATATTAAAATTATCAGTGACAAACTTTATATTGTATATAATATACATACACACATAATTATACTACACACACACACACACACACACACATATATATATATATATATATATAATAATATTTTTTTATCGGACTTAGATTTTAATTGGATCAGGTGGGGTTAAATCCACATCCGATCCAATTATTAATCTGATGCAAGTTCTAAGTTCTAACATCCAAATCCAGGATAATCAGATTTGGAAGTGAATCAGGTATTGGGCTTTTTAAGTCCATTGACTATAGACTTGTTCATGGGCCAGGTAGCCCGATGGCCTGGCTCATACTTGGTCAGGCTTGAACAAGATTTTAGGCATGCGGGCTTGGGCTTTCTCAAAAAGAACAGCCCAAGCCCGACCGAATAATATTTTATATAATAAAAAATATATATAATATATATTTTTTACTTTGTTCCTCCTCTTTTTTTTTTATATCTTTTAAAGGGATACACAATGGGGGGTAGCCCATCCCCCAACCCATAACCCCCCAACCTAGGTGCAGGCGGGATTTGATCCCAAGTCTCCACTACGACCAGCAAGAGACCTTACCAACCAATTGGTTGGCACCTTGCAACCTCTTCTCTTTTCTCAAGTCATAGTGAGATCTTTCAATATTTTTGGGTTTTGAGGTCATTTAACATAAATAAATCACTTTTATTGTTGAATAAAAATAAAAAAATCTTGTCCAATTTTTTTGTCAGGCTTTAGGCTTTATACGAGGGTTGGTCTCGGGATAAAGATCTATACCTGATGGTCAGGCTGGGTTCAAGCTAGGGCCTGAATATATCCTGTTAATATAGAGGCAAAGCTTGGCCTGAACCTGGCCTGGGTTGACCGGTGAATTGGTCTAACTGACAGCCCTAATCTTAGGTTCATCTAGCCTGTTCCAGATGGTTCTTACTGAAAAAGCAAGTGATAGATTAGGACATTGGGTTGACTTGAGAGAACCTTAAACGAGGCACAAGAATTATAACTTTTGAATACTCAAAATCCCATAAGCCTCTTCTAAGTTCCAAATCCTAGGAACTTAGATAAAAAGATGTAACAAGAGATGGTTTTGTGCTTATAGGATGAAAGGGAATAAATGATGGGGAAGCACTCCTTCAATGGTCTATCTCCCCACCAGATATCTTTGCAAAACTTAGTCATGTTCCTAGAGCATACATCATACCAGTATGTTATTAGAAGGTAAGAAGCAAGCCTGAAATAACTTTCCATGAAGAGGCTAACAAAGCTCTAGAGGCCATCCTCACATCCCACCCATTTGTTTTCATGCCATGAATGCTCCCAATTACTTGCCCAACAAAGGACAACTTGAATTTAATTAGAAGACCATTCCATGCTTACTCAATCTTGAAGACAATCATTTTTTTTCCAATCTTTAGCATCTAGGTCATCCAATTATGCTTCAGGACCAAAATTCCAACCTAGAAAAAGGGCATTTGATTGTGGATAGGTCTGTTCACGAGTCTGACCAAACCGACCAACCTAACCCAACTTGATCCGAGTTGGTTGGTTTTCATACACTGTTGGTTGATTTCGGTTTGGTAATGTATAAACCAACCAAAACCAACCCGACCTGACTATAGCCATATGGTAGTATATATCTTATATAGTATATATAATTATATTTTAAATTTTTAATATGGGCTGTTTCATTTGCATATATTTAATTATGGTTTTGTATATATCTAAATCTAATAAATTTAAATATATATACATATATATATATATGTATATTTCTGTTTTGCAAATTGCATAAAAACCAATGAATGTATATGTATATTTCTTTGAGAGCTGAGATACTTGCAGCTCTTGAAGGGGTACAAAGAATCAAGGATATGCATATTAACAAGCTGATCATAGAAGGAGATTCTGAAGTGGTGGTAAACTGGCTGAAAGAGGATAGTTTTAGACTTTGGAATTACAGTAATGAAAAGAGGAAATTTAAGTGTACAAATGGGTAAAAAGAAGTGCGAACTCTTTGGCAGATGGTCTAGCTAGACAAGGGATGAATAGAAATTCTATATTTTCGGCTGTTTTGTAATTTTTGTTTTTGATGTTTAATGGTTGTTCTTGGGAGCTAAGATTGTTTAGCCCCCTCGCCCTGTAACTTTTTCATATTATTAATAGTAATACAATCCACAGTTATTGATCAAAAAAAAAAAACAATGAATGTAGTAGAAGATTGCTGAAATAAAAATCTGTAAAAGAAAGAATAATATTTCTTGAAGAAGGAAAGAGAGAAAAAAGAGAAAAGAGAGCAATAATTCCGGTTGCCCTCTTCACTATTATTTATAGTTTAAAATAACGAGTACAAAGACCAATATGCCCTTATAGGGCAGCTAACACATAAAATAGCATAAAACACTTAAAATAACTGCTCAAAAAGTACCCAACAAGAGTGTTGTGGTCCTCACTTCCTATCTAAACAATAAATAATCAAAAACTACCACTTCAAACTGCACAAAACTGTCTAAAATCTCAACACTCCCCCTCAAGTTGGGAGTAAATGTCACACATTCCCAACTTGCATAGATTGTGTTAAAGCTTGTTCTTTGCAACCCCTTTGGTGAAAACATCAGCCAACTGTAATTCAAAGGAGACATAAAGCAAGCAAACTTCTCCAGTTGTCACCCTTTCTCTTATGAAGTGCCTATCAACCTCAATGTGTTTAGTCTTGTCATGTTGAATTGGATTGTGGGCAATATTGATTGCAGCTTGGTTGTCACAATATAACATCATGGGCTCCTCAACTTTTATTCCAATCTCACTCAGTAGAGACCTCACCCAAAGTAGTTCTTAAACACCATGAGCCATAGATCTATATTCAGCCTCTGCACTTGATCTAGCCACAACTAACTGTACTTTACCATGAAACTAACAAAGGTGCATACCCCTGACGTAGATCTCTTGTCATCTAAACAACCTGCCCAATCTGCATCTGTATAGGACTCCAGTTTTAAATTTTCATGATCAGAGAAAAGAATCCCTCTACCAGGATGCTTTTTCAGGTATGCAAGTATCCTCTCGATGGCTTCCCAATATTGAACCTGAGGAGCGTGCATATACTGACTCACCACACTAACATAGGAAATGTCTGGACGTGTCATACATAAATATAGTAACCGGCCTACCATCCTCTGATATCTTCCCACATCCTTAACCAACTCACCATCCAAAGCATTAATTCTATGATTTGGGTCAATAGGAGTGTCAATTGGTTTAGTTCTTAGCTTCCCAATTTCCTATAGCAAATTTAACACATACTTCCTCTAAGAGATGAAAATCCTATGCTTAGATCTTGCAACCTCAATCCCTAGAAAATATTTCAGTTCACCTAGATCCTTGACCTCAAACTCTTGTTGTAGTGACTTCTTAAGTGCATCAATCTCCTTCAGATCATTTCTTGTAACAACTATATCACCTACATATACAATCAATATTGATAAGAGTCTATGTGTACCTAAAACAGATAAGTGTCCCTCTGAACCTATCAAACCATGACCTAGGTGATTGTTTCAAACCATATAGTGATTTCTTTAGCCTACAAACTTTTCCCTTACCAACATTATCATAAAAACCAGTTGGAGTGTCCATATATACCTCCTCTTACAGATCACCATTAAGAAAAGCATTTTTAACATCAAGCTGGAATAGAGGCCATGAAGATGTAGCTACTAGGGACAAGAGAATTCGAACTGAACTCATCTTAGCAACGGGTGCAAAAGTCTCTACGTAATCAATACCATAGGTCTGTGTATATCCTTTTGCAACCAACCTTCCCTTGTACCTTTCTATACTGTCATTAGCCCTGTACTTCACAGTGAACACCCATTTGCATCCGACTGTCTCTTTGTTTGTAGGAAGATCAACTATCTCCCATGTCAGATTTTTAACCAAAGCTTCTATTTCTTCTTGCATAGCTATTTTCCACTCAAGTTTGGAGAGAATCTCATTGACATTCTTGGGTATAGACAATCCAAGGAAGAAAGGAAGGCACGGTAGGAGGGTGATAAAGCATTATAGGAAAGATGGTGTGAAATGCAATGGGTTGTACACTTTCTCTTCCCTTTGCGGAGTGCAATGGGAAGATCAAGATCAGTGGGGTCGGCTGCAACAACAGTGTTAGGTACAGAAACATCATTATCAGGGGAAATAACGGGCTCAGGCTCAAGGGAAATACCTGAAATTGTATCAGTCAACGTGAGATCTCAGATGAACTGACGGAGAGTGGTGCAGGTTCTTCTATCTGAGCATGTGTGGGGTCAATCCTCTTTTGCCAGTGTTGATAGGACTGTGAAGTTGGTTGTAGTGGATCAGGCAATGAGACTGGAGCTGGTGATGATGGAACATGTGGATCAGATGAAGGAATAAATGAAATAGGAAGAGGGACAGGTTGTGAGTTCTCCCCAAAACACTACCCCTGAGGAGAACCACCCGAGAAAAAGAAAGTAGACTCAAAGGAGGTAACATCCATGGTGACAAACCTGCTCCTCAACACTGGATCCAACAATACCCCTTTTGGTTTTGAGCATACCCAAGGGAAACACAACTCTTGGCCTTCGGATCCAATTTCTTACGATGAGGACCAAGAATGTGAACAAAAGGAAATACACCCATAGACTCTCAAAGGCATATGAAATATCTCCCCATATAGAAAAAGCAGGATAAAAGGTGCCTTAAACCCCAAAGTACATGAAGGAACACGGTTAATCAGATACACAGCTATGAAAACTGCATCCCCCCAAAAACGAATAGGAACTGAGGCACACACTATAAGGCTTCTTGCCACCTCTACAATGTGTCTATTTTTCCTCTCTGCTACCCCACTCTGTTGCGGTGTATATGCACAACTACTCTGATGAACCACACCATGCTCCAAAAAATATGTTGCCAAGTCCTTCTCAAAGTATTCTCTAGCATTATCTAATCTGAAGACTTCAGTCCTCACTCCAAATTGTGTGTGAACCATTTGGTAGAACTGTCACATCAAAATAGGTACTTCATCATGTGATCTCATCAATTATATCCAAGAATATTGTGTATGATCATCCACAAACAAGAGAAAATAACAATAACCACCCATGGAAGAAATGTGGTAAGGTCCCATACATCAGTGTGAACAATATCAAAAGCAAAGGAACTTCTTTTATTACTTAGCTTAAAAGAATGGCTACAATGCTTTTTCAACTGACAACTTTCACATTCCAAACTAGACAACTGGATAGAATCAAACAACTTTGGAAACAAAGACCTTAATGAAATGAAAGAAAGATGACTCAAACGATTACGCCAGAGCATAATCTGACTCACTGACTTTGAACCACTACTACTACTGCTACTAACATGGTGGCTCTGATGTCTTGGAATCTCATCCAAAAGGTAGATTCCATTCACCTCATGACCACTCCCAATCGTCCTCTTTGATTCCAGATCCTGCAAAACATAATTACTAGGAAGGATGGTCACTGAACAGTTCAAAGTTTTACCAGAGAGCTTACAAAAAGAAGATTAGTATGGAGTCTAGGGACATGTAAGACAGAGGATAAAGTAATTTCATTAGTCACTCTAACAGTCCCTTTCCTAGCAATGGGATTATGAGAACCATCTATTGTAGAAACTCTATATTCTCTACTAGAGCCCAACTGGTAAGAACTAAAAAGGGTAGGTATATTGGTCATGTGCTCAGATGCTCCTGAGTCTATAATCCAGGGAGGTCTCTCCTTACCTGAAGTGGATGTATGATTTGCAACCGCATATGAACTACCTACATGAGCAAAGGAAATAGTGTGATTGGCTCCTGCACTGTGTTGTCCGTCTGAAGAACTAGAACTAGTTAAATCCTTCTTACTCATAAGCTGTCCATACTTCTCCAATTCAGTTCTCAATGCTGTCGCTGCAATGGACTCCAAATCAACTTGGGAAAGGGGTCCCGAAGAGTCCTATAATTGCCACATTTGCATTTTCCTTCTTGTTCTTAACCCGAGCTGGTATGAGATGAGGGTAAAGCTTCCAACAAGTGTCTCTAGTATGCTTTGTCTTCTTGCAGTAGTTACACACCAAGTCCTTGTCCTCCCTCTTGTCTCCATTTGGCTTAGATTTAACTATACTAATCATAGTTGACTGACCTATCCCAGACTGTCTCAACATGACATTCCTCCTGCTCTCCTCTCCAGAGACAAAGGCATAAGCTTGAGAAAGAGTCACACTTTTCTCTAGAAATGAGGTGTTGCCTAGCAATGTCGAATTCAGGGTTCAACTTAGCCAAGAACTCAAAAACCCTATTCTTTTCTACCAACCCCTGATAGGTTGTTGCATCCTTCATACTCTCCCAAACCACAGTTTCTAAGTGGCCTATCTCCTGCCAAAGAGTTTTCAACGTGGAGAAAATACATGGAAAGAGGTCCATCTCCCTATTTTGTACTAATCGCCTGATTCCTTAACTAATAGGCTCTAGTTACATTTTGTTTCTGGGAATAAGTTTCAGTCACTCCATCCTAAATCTCCTTTGCAATATTAGCTCACAAGAAATTTTTACCAATATGAGGTAACATAGAGTTACACAGCTAGGTCATCACCATGTAATTCTCTTGTACCCACTAGGAAGGATCTATATCAGGTTTCTTCTCCTCCCCAGTGATGTACCCTAGTTTCCCACGAGCACCAATGGCCATCTTGGCTGATTGTGCCCATTCTAGGTAATTTGTACCATCAAATTTCACTGTAGTAATGATTCCAGACCCAAAATATCACTACTACCTCCAACACCTAGACCCATGTTACCAATGGACTTCTGTTCGGTACTCCAACTCTCCATTTAACTTCAAACAGCTCCTAACCAGGAAATAACCAATTAGAAAGCCTCCAAGATCAAGTCGGTCTCACACACAAGGGTAACATACCTTTCCAGAAGAAGAAACCCCTATCCAGAGAGAAATCTCTGTCCTCCCACTATCTTCCACCGGAGAGAAATATGAATTGGTCACTCTAGAGGGCTAAAAAATTCCCAGAAATCTAACCGCCCCCTATAGAATACCTAGAGAAGTCCAACGATACCTGAGCGCCCAAGATTAGATCAAAATTGAAGAGTTCAACTTGACTAGGACTCTTCCCCACATTCCAGTTCTTCTTGATTTTGATACCAAAACATAGATCACCCTCCTGATGACTAGAAAACACCAAAAAAATCCAAGAACTGGGCAATTTGAAGTAGATCGATCAGCCCTTTATCTCCTCATGCAATCGACTGATCTAGGATTACATGGAAGAACTCCAAGAAACCCTAGCCGAGTTCTGATACCAAGTAGAAGATTGCTGAAATAAAAATCTGTAAAAGAAAAAATAATATTTCTTGAAGGAAAGAGAGAAGAAAGAGAAGAGAAGAGGTTTGAGAGAAAAGAGAGCAATAATTCTGGCCGCCCTCTTCACTATTATTTATAGTTTAAAATAATGAGCACAAAGACCAATATGCCCTTATAGGGCGGTTAACACAAAACACTTAAAATAACTGCTCAAAAAGGACTCAACAAGAGTGTTGTGGTCCCCACTCCCTATCTAAACAATAAATAATAAAAAACTACCACTGCAAACTGCACAAAACTGCCTAAAACCTCAACAAATGTAAATATGTATATTATAATATATATAATAATATTATATATTGTATATTATATTATATTATATACATATATTTCTGTATATAATATTATATATATCATTTACCACCTTTTGGTCCAACCTGACCAAACTGAGAAATTGACTCTTCATGTTTGGGTTGGTTTTCATTTATGGTCAGTTGGTTTCAACTCAGGTGGCCAATTTCTCAATCCAACCAGGTCGGTTTGGTTGGCCAAACAGCTTGCAACCAACCCATGTACAGCCCTAACTGTGGATGCTATCATGAAAGCTATATGTAATACCAGAACAAGTAAGGATAATAAAAATCAAACCAGTAAGGATTGAAAAAGTAATTATGGCAATCCATCTTGGCCATAAGTAACCCACAGGCAAGGGGACTTCTACAATAGCTGAACTGTTAGTGGTGTTACAAGGATGAGGCTGGGAAGACTATTCAGCTTTAGTTCTTTGACAGAGGAAGGTGATTCCAAGGTGGCAAGGAACATGGCAAATTAGGGCTCGTTTTTTTTTTTTTTTTTTGGGGGGGGGGGGTGGATAATTCTGAGAATGCTTTGTAAAAAGTTAAAAGAAAGGTGTAGGTGACAGATATTAGCCCACATTGTGGGAATGCTTGTCATTCTTGTATGTATATTATTCTTTTATTCATATCTAATCATCAGTTACCAATAAAAAACAATTGTAACAGCAGAAGAAATTTGGATTTTAACCATAATGCTAAGCTGCTCCTCAGGATCGACATTTTAAGCCAGCCCCACAGCATCTAGGCCATCCAATTGTGCTTCAGGGCTTCTCGGCTGACAAGTGCAAAACTGCGAATAAAGACCCTCAAGACCACCATATCATGACTCCATAAATAAGAAAAGAAACTAATGTCAACTTGTCATACATTTTTGGACACTTAGCTATTATTAAACATTTCATTTGGGCGTAATACCTTATATTTCACTCACTAACTTCCATTTGTGCTCTTTAAAATCCTCACTGGTCGATGGTTTTGTCTGAATCTGCCTTCCATTTCAATATATGTTGTAATAGAGGCATTACCAAAATTAAATAATATCAATATTACAGTACAGTGTATGTATGTATCTTATTTTGCTTGAGGAATAACAAATCCATTATGTTTGCTATCATTATAGAGTGGAAGAGACCTGGGGCAAAATCCTATAGACTCTCTGAATCTTTTGTGTGACCTCAAACTGCTTAATTGAATTAGTGAGATGATAATGCGCCATGCTATGCTACCCAAATATGGCGAGGACTGCTGGCATGATATGGCACAAATGTACAGGCATGTGGATATTATAGGTTCCACAGAAGGTGGACTTGAAAGGAAGGCGGCTTTGGCCTTTGATCTTGAACGCCACTGCCCAAGGAACTTGACATCAAAGGAATAAATGCACATTTGAAGGGAAGGATACCTCAATTGTGACAAATCCTCTAGATTTGTAGACTTGTTTAGACTAAAAGAAACATGAATTTGCAAATTTTGTCTATCTCAAAACATTCCCCTATGCAAACAAGACATTGATGCATGAATTGTATAATGATGTTTAGAGACCATTTAACTCAGAATCTCCAGCTACAGAAACAATCATCCATGCTATTTTAGATGTGAAGTTATGGGTATTGTCGTATCTAGGCTTAAGGACCTATCATAGAAATCAACTAAATAATCAGTAATAAAACCTATCCAAGTAGTAAATACTAAATGAAAATGAGAAGCCATTCTATGGGATATGGCCAAATTAAAGTTTCAGGCAGAATTGGGTGATAGTATTAAGTGTTCAGTAGTACAATATCTTTTTCCTTAACATTAATCTCTCTGAGTAGAATGGCAGGCAAAACGAAAAAAAAAAAATAATAATAATAATAATAATTAAGGGAGCTGGATTGTTGAGTTATAAGGTAGAGACAAAAGAAAACATACTTTTATAAAAGTAAACTAAAAATACAAAATATACCAATATAAGCCCTAAGAAGCAAAGAGCAAGCATGCAATATTAATCATTTCCATTTAACAGTGAAATAGAGAAAAGTTCTTACACTCATGTTGGCATTCCAAAATTTTTTAGAATATTTCCTATGTGATAGCAGGAAAATTAAGAATTTATTGGATATCAGCTTTTACCTAAAAAATGGCATTGATTGATGGCGTCAAGCCATAACAACTAAATTGAATGGAATGAAGCGAAAAAAAAAAAAAAAAAAAAAACTAAATTGAATGGAGACCAACAATAATAGATAATAGAAGCAATATAAACACAGAACTTATGGAAGCTCAGAAACATAGAAATTAGGTTTTGAGCCGAAATTGCTCAGTTGATTGAAATGCATCTTGGCGAGTTCGTAGATTTAATCCCGGATTATACACCAGAAAGGTAGCATAGTAACCGGGGAAATTAAACCGACTTGTGAAATGAACTAACCAATTAGATTGAGTTTTCAGGACTATGGAAAGGATAATCTGGTGAACGATGATTAACATTCATTTCTGAATCATGAATAATAATTGGAAACTGATGTATAATACCTCCATACACAATTTATCTACTTATCTAGGCAAAATTCTAAATCTTATCCTTACAGCAATGAGAATGAATGCAAGTTAGAAAAGTAGAAAGAAATGGGGTTATAAGCAACATTCTGGTTATCTGCAAGCAAGTTTTATATATCAAACAAGCATCAATAGATCATTTCATAAAAACAATAACAATTAAGAGAGAGAGAGAGAGAGTTGCCTGTAATGGTTGAAACTAGGGAGACGGAGACAGAGAGAAAGAGAACGGAAGAGGAATTGGTTTCGCAGAAAGGAGGAGGAACTGATCGAGGTTCCCTTCCCTTCCGTCGTTGTCTGCGTATGACTTGACCTTTTCCGAATGATTATTAACAAGAGCAATGTTGAGCACTTGCATAAAGATGGTAATTTGCGCAAGAGTTCTCAGCCGTCTGATGGTGCTTGAATTTGATCATGGGGCTTGTCATTAGGTGGGTGAGTTGAAAATCATGTGCGGATTCTGGATTAATCGTGTAAAAATTACTTTGTTTGATACTGATGCAGTTGCATATTATCTCTCTTTTCGCCCATTATCTGCCGTCTAAGTCTAAGAACTCGGCGCCTCTTTGCAACAAAACTCGTTTATCGTTTCGTATTTCGTTACATGATTATATGATGTTGTACTTGTCACCAAAAACCAATCCACCCACCTAACTCCTCCTGTAGGTCGTTGATCAGGCATCAACCGGATCGGATCGGATCGTTTTTCCGATACAGAGGATCCGAATTCAACCCGATACCTGCGGATATCTAAAACATAGATTTTAATTGAATCATTTATATGCTTCGGGTATCCGTTTAAAATTGATACAAATTTCAATTAAATCTAATTATAAAAAAAAGGGAAAATATATGATACCGGAAAGACATGATACCAATCAAAGCACCCATATTGTGAATTTGATGAGTACTAATGTAACAATTTCTGGTCACGTATCATTTTTTTTGGCTAAGTACCTCGTCATTTCGTCTGCTCCCAGGTGGTTGATGACTCAGAGGCTGAGGTGGAGCTCCCTGGTGTAGCGCAACCCGGCTTCTCCCTGCAGGAGATGATATGCTCATCTTTGTAGACGGCGGACCTGGTTGATCTGCAATAACTGAATCAGAGAACCCGGGGGTGTTTACCCGGTGAGGTCACTCCGATGGCTAAGTCAACACTTAGTTGTGAGCTGAAGATGATATTAGAGAATGGGAGAGCTAGAGGGCTGATATTACATTCACTTCTTTTCTCCTCTCCGCCGGTGGGGGGGGGGGGTGAGGCCTTTATATACTGGAGTCCTCGTGGGTTTGGTGGAGCAGTTCCTGGATTCCCGCTGTGATGGGACCTGTTTTCGTGTTAGGTGGGGATATAAAGCCACCAACCGGTAATGTTGCCCATTTTCGCCTAAATCGGGGAGTGGGTGAGCTAATATAGTCGTTACAAGTCATAATCCCGTAAAATGCGGGGTACGGTAGTGAGCTCCTCGGGGTTGTCATGCGGTGGTCAGTTTAACTAGGAAGCGAGCTGTCTGTAAGGTGCCAGGCTGCATGGTGGCAAGGTGCCTGTAAATGCTGCATGGTGGCGAGCTGCCTAGTGACGAGGTGCCTGTAAGTGCTGCATGGTGACGAGCTGCCTAGTGGTGAGCTACCTGTAAGTGTTGCATGGTGGCGAGCTACTTGTAAGTGCTGAGCTGTTTGGGTGGCGAGCTGCTTGTAAGTGTCGAGCTGTGTTAGACAGTTTTGTATGCCCTTAGCTTCAATTAGAATGATGTACTTTATGAGTTTATTGTAAAATGAATAAAAGTGCATATTTGATTCATGTTCCCTTGATATGTTTCTGTGTAATACCCTTAAACTGGACACTTATTGAGACTCGTGTTAGTTTAGAATGTTCACAGCCAGTGGGTCAGTCTGGGGAGACCTATCCTGACAAGGCTGACACTGTGGTGCCACCAAGTCGGTTGGGGTGGCCTGTCTCAGCTGCCAAGGTGAAACCCTAAGCACATACAGTGTAGGATTAATTGAATCTGTGAACTGGACCAGATTTCCAGTATTGCCCTAGACCTTGGAGATTGATGGGCAAAATTGGAAAGTTACACCCGACCCCTAGACTCGATTATGATACTGCACTAGGTGTCGGATTGGGCTGTCTTTGATGTACCATTCAGTGAGATCCTTAGCGGGGGTCAAAATCTGGGTATGTTGGGACAGTCTGAGAATTCATCTGAGTGGGTGATCATAGTGACAGGATCAACCCCTTTGTCGGACAAAGGTAATGATCGAGGAACAAAGGTAATGATCGGGGATGCACTCTCACTGATGGAAACCAAGACTGCCGGCAGCCGGTTTCAACCGTTGAGATTTGTTTTGCAAAGTATATTTTATGAGATTAAAAGTATATATAATATGGTTTCTAAAATGTTTGCAATGAGGTTTTAATTCCCGGGATCCATATAAGTAGAGAGTGCAACACTGTTCCTTGCAGCCGAGGGAGAGGTCCTCTCTTGTCGGGTAGTGTATGATCATTATGGGCCGAGAGGTTAAGTGTAAGACCATTGAGGATAATACCTGATGGGCTAATCTTGCATCTGCCCACAGTCCCTGGGTGTTACAAGGTGGCTTGGCCCAGGGACCACTTAGGGTAAGTGTTGGGCCCATAGAGCCCATTTGATGGGTTTCAGGGGATGCACTATCCATAACAGTGTATTCGACCAGGCCTTGTAACAAAGGATGGGCCGAACCCATGTGGCTGATGTGTAGATCAATGCTTGGGTCCCACGCCATACAAGGAAGCCCAACTGGGCAGCAGTTAGGAAGGTTAAGTGAGCACATAAGCTTAATGGGCCTAAAGCCCATTTCGAACTAGGCTATTTTATTAGTTAATAATGGGGCGAATTCTGAGATGGATTAGTAGATAGGATAGGGTCTTGACCCTATCCACTCATAGAGTCCAGATCTGAATGTGATTCAAATTTAGAAACCTCCTAATGAGATTAGGAGAAAGCTAATCTAATCTGCAGATAAGATAAGGGTTTATCCCTATCACCTAAAAGGGGTCTTATCCAAATATGATTTGGATAAGCAGCTCCTAATTGGATTAGGAGTTGATCTTTTAGGTTAACAAAAGAAGGAGGGGGCGAGCAGCCTTTAAGAGACACACAATCAGATTTTCTTCAGTGCTGAAATCACAAGAAGAGAGAATTCTGCACCCTGCGAATACTCTCTTGCCGCCCTGTTTGCCAGTTCGATCTCCAGTTGTGGGAGAAGTCAAGATTCGATCTTGACATCAGTTCTTTGAGAAAGAATTGATAGGAAGCTGTGCTCACGTGCCATCCTGCTGATTCTGCTCCATCCTACACTGCGCCATCTTCAGTGGGAGCAGTCTTTGGATCCTTCCTTGGGCGTGAACACCTTCGTTGGGAGATACTATTTCTCCGTATCAGGTATAATCCTCTCCTACTCCTTTTGATTCAGATCTGGTTCAGTTTATGGTTCAAGAATGATCATTGAAAATATAATTTTCTAAAATAGGGAATGCGATTCCCAGTTGAAGGGAGAGAAAAATTTTTGAAATTCGCCCCCTTATTCCGCAATCTTTGGGCGTCCATACGATGGATCTCTCATCCCTTCAAGCTGTTTGGGTGGCGAGCTGCCTGTAAGTGCCGAGTTGTCTGTGGTGAGTTGCCTATAAGTTTCGAGCTGCTTGTAAGTGCTGAGCTGTTTGGGTGGCGAGCTGCTTGTAACTGCTGAGCTGTTTGGGTGGCGAGCTGCCTGTAAGTGCCGAGTTGTCTGTGGTGAGCTGCCTGTAAGTTTCGAGCTGCCTAGTGGCGATCTGCCTATTTGTCAGGAGGTGCCAGGTGTTATAATGTCATTGGAGGGCCAAATCCGCCCTCATCAAGTACCACTTGATTGGTCATCTCTTTTATGATAGCGGTTGATTGGCCGCAAGATTTTCCATTATCATGTCTTTTTGGTATCATAATTGAACTCATAAAAATATATATTAAAAATAAAAATAAATAAATTTATCTAAATACATGTTCAATTTAATTCTAAAGAATTATAATATTAAAAAAATAATATGAAATAATATTTTATATATAATAATATTAAAAAATAATATTTTTATTCTAATAATTTTATATATAATCAAATCAAATAATATCTAAATTCATTCTGATTAATAAATGGATCATATTCTTAGATTTGATTCAATACAATTGTAATTAA
The DNA here is from genome assembly GCF_055504915.1 of Nelumbo nucifera. Lineage (NCBI taxonomy): Eukaryota > Viridiplantae > Streptophyta > Magnoliopsida > Proteales > Nelumbonaceae > Nelumbo > Nelumbo nucifera. Next base: position 184,874,495 of record NC_142649.1, on the reverse strand, counting down.
ACAAATATCTAAATTTCTTCTTAAAATGGGTGGAGACGTTGAAGCGGGTAAAAAACAATCCAACTATTTTTTTTTTTAAGATTATGTTTTAAGGCCCTGTTCGCTTTTTGGTAAGTTACTTACTCGGGTAAATAAATTTACCCAGGTAAGTGTTTCCCAGGAAAGACTTACCCGAGTAATTGCATCTACCCATGTTCTTTTATTTCCCATGCAAACAATATAATGACCATTTTAGCCATAAAAATCCATTATTACAAGGGGCATTTTTGTCCCATTAAAGTATTGGCAACTTTCCCCCAGGGTGAGAAAGTTATTTACCCACATTGGAGATTGGTATCACTTGATACACAGGAAAATAAACTTTCCCTAGTCCCCACATAAATCTGAAAAAAGAATATGTGATTATTGGTCAATGGGAAACAAATCCCATTGACCAACTTTCCCCCCTCTCAAAATTTAGAAAAAAGAATGCCTCCTAAATGTTAATAAACTTTGTTTCTAGCCCCCTCTTAATTTTAAAACAATAAGGCCACGTTCGTTTTTCGGTAAATTACTTACCCAGGTAAATGCAGTTACCTGGGTAAGGTTTTCCTAGTAAACACTTACCTGGGTAAGTGCCTTTACCCATGCTCTTTTATTTCTCATGTAAATAAGGCAATGACCATTTTAGCCAAAAAAAATCCATTATTAAAAAGGGCATTTTTGTCTCATTCAAGTGTTGTCAACTTTCCCCCTAGGTGGGAAAGTTATTTATCCACCTAGGAGATGGGAAAGTTATTTACCCATCGGGTAAGTGATACCCAGGAAAATAAACTTTCCCTGGTCCTCGTATAAATCTGAAAAAAGAATATGGGATTCTTGGTCAATGGGAACCAAAATTCCATTGACCAACTTTCCCTCCTCTCAAAAATCCAAAAAAAGAACACCTCCTAAAAAATAAAGCGATAGGTTTAAATTACCAATACACCCTCTTTTTCCCTGTTAGGGTGTATAGATATTTTGAAACTTGGTTATAGGAGTATTGTGTTTGCACTTGATTCATGCATTTGAAATGAGAAAATAAATGACATTTTGGACATAGATTACAGTGTTAAATTGTTTATTGTTGTCTATTACATATAAACACCAGTAGACACCTATGACACCTCCCATAGGCAGAAAACATTGAAATGGTGTTTTTGTTTAAAAGCCACTTTCACATTATTCAAGAAAAAAAATACAAAATATTTGTATTTGATCAACCAACCAAATAAGATTTTAGTTTGTTTTAGTGAAAATTCCTATATGGCACTTATGCCGCAAAGAAACAGCTCCACACCACCATACAACACAACATGAATTGTTTTTGACATGACCACTAGCCATAGTAAATCAATTGTTTTATCATGAAAGAACAACTTTCATACAATTTTACTAAATCTATAGAACTTTCCATGAGATGAAAAGAGAGAAATCATTAAGTTTGAATGTGTGGAGTGAGAAAAGTTGAGATTTCAATGAATCCCAAAAAAGCCCAGTGATAGTTTGTTTTTTCTTACATGGTGAGATAGTTTGTTTGCATATTATTAGCCTTGTAGATGCAAGAATACAACTTGACTTTAATTTCTTTTGATACACACACATTAGAAGAGAAACTAGTCTAAAAGATGCCCCCTAGTCCATAGGGGAGCAATTTGATTCAGTTTTTTATATATAAAAGGAGTTTGAACCATTTATGGGTGAGTCCAAATAGTTTGGTGTTTAATCTTTTGTTTTGTTTTTTGCAAATAAACAAAAAGAGGGTATTCTGAAGTAGGATATTATGTGGATTGTTTGGTTCTAAAACACACCACAACATGCTTGTTATCAGATCAAATTCACCTAAACCCAAGTTCAATTTGACAATGAATTAATGGTATCCGAACCCAATAGGATGTAAGAACAATGCATCTGAGTTCAACTCCGATCGGATTTTTTGGATTTCGGATTTCATCTGACTTTGATGAACTTACTCTAGGCTCAATAAAATTGTCTTGTTTAGGAGTCCAATTATCTACTAAATATACTAAATTCTTTAAAATTCTATTCAAAACAAGGCTTCAAAGTTCAATGAAAAAGAACAAAGGCTTTAATGTACTATATATAATATATTGAAAAATTCAATTATGTATATAATATATCAAAGTTGAATCGGATGTCAATTTTGTACTAAATACACTAAAAGCTTTAATATATTATATATTATATAATAGTAATATATATAAATCGAATTTGATTCTACTCAACTGAATTTGAGATAATCAAATTGAATGTTGAATTTGGTCATTGGAGTTTCAAGTATCATTAACAGGCTTACACTAGGCACTTTGGGTGTAGCATATTTTGAAAATATTTGTGGATGGTTTTGAAAATACCAAAATTTCTCTTCCATGCCAAAAATCCCAAGAATCACCATATAACACTATAAATTGAATGATTAATGTATGTAATGTAATAAATAACATGAATATTTTATTTAAAAGTTTGATAACAATATTGTTGTGAATGAACAAACCCAATGATTGAAATCGATTAGAAAATGAAGAAAATGAGAGCAACTCAAGAATGCACATATAGATTTATGTGGTCCAATTTGTAGCTTATATCCATGGGTGTTAGAAGACAAGAAATCCACTATAGAAATAGTAGAGATCACAGTCACAATGTATACAAAATACAACCTCCTTCACCGAACCCTAGCTCCCAATACATCCAAAATACACCATCTTACATATCTGTTCCACCACAAACCATTGTGAAATTTTGCCTTTGGGTTTTTTCTCAACTTGATTCAGGTTAGGCCATAGAGTGAGTCGCAATTAGAATTCAAGGTACCAACACAACAAATATAACCACACACATTGCAAAACATCTTATAGAGTGTTTGTGGTTAGAACCATGTGATTTCAACCACACCATAGTGGGCACACTACATCTTATATAAACCACACTCCCTTGATGCATCAAAGAGAGTGAGGAGTTGTCACATGGCCAACTCAATTATACACAAGGCATGCTAGAAGAGACATATGGAATGCATGAATTGGTGTTAAGGCTGTGTTTGGTTGCAGTGCAAATTTATTTGCACTAGTACAAATGCATGGGAGTGCAAATGTAAAAAATGCAAATTCTTGTTTAATTTTGTTTTGGATTTTACTTTATTCTGCTTTGTCTTAATTTAATTCATTTGTTTTGCAATCAAAAAAAATAAGCTAAATTTTGAAACAAAAATAGGTGAGGATTTACATTCAAATCATCTGCACTGCCATAGTTTTGCATCAGTACAGATTTATTTGCATTGCAACCAAATACAGCAAAGAACATTACAATGTTGATACTTTCCCGACTTCATGTCCACTCCAGGCCATGAAAGTTAAATCGGAATATTTTAATGGTATCATAATACTGTCAATGCTTGCAAACAGCAGTTGTTAAAACCCAATCACTGAGTTTAGATATTTAGAGAAGTACGAGTGAAAAATTTTCAAAATCTAAATGTATTGTCTTCCACTAGTGTTATGTAAGGAATGTGATCAGATTCAGTTTCTTTTGTTCATGAGTTTAACTAGCCTCTTGGATTTCCCTCATAATTAATCTTGAACTCTTTTCATTGCTTTGAGTATTAAATTTAAACCCCTTGCGGAGTTTAAATTTTGCAACTGATTTCGACAATTGATTTGACCAAATAGTGGCTTATCCCTGCTTGAAAGATCTGCACTCATTGTACAAATAAACATGTTTAGGATCAATTAAGCAACATGTGGAACAATATCTTAATATGCAAAATACACAAAGAAATCTCAATTGGATATGATTTCGTTGAGTTGAACAAAAGAAACCACGCCTTCAGTATAAAAGAGAGAGAAAATGAAAGAATTAACAGGAAAAAAACAAGAACCATTAGTTACAATTATTCACTCTCAATCAACACCCTCAAGCCACACTCTTTCCACCTCTTACAGTGATGTGAAGAATGCATCCTCTGCTATAACGTCAACTAGAAAAGAAGCTTGTAACCACCATACCTATTGTATCCCTTGGACAGTTTGGTGGGGGGGGGGGATGACAAACAGTCTAGAAGAAGGCTCCAATTAATGGCCATTGTCAGAAAAAAAGTTGAATTGGCTGTAACATGATAAATAAGCATCTGTGAAGGGCCTAGTTTGATGCAATGCCTCGTTTTTCAAGAGAAAATAACCACGAGGAGGGCCACAGTTTGGCAGAAGTCCAAAGTGAACTGTTGCCTGGTCTTGTCCTCTTTTCAAAACATGGTATAATCTTTTTTAATATACAGATTTCAAGTGCACACCTCAATAATGATCTCTACCACCAGTTATTCCAGAGTAGTTCCTGTTATGTTGAAACCACTACTTTCTATGAAGTTTGGGGTCCATCCATGATCCTACTTGTGCCATGTTTGTGGTGGAATCTGTGGCAGGATTTACCATTTCAGAGACTGTTACTAGGCCTCATCTTCTGTTCCTTGCCGTTTCCCATTTAAATGAAAGCATGAATATCCTTTCTATAATACAGATTTCAAATGTACTACTCAAATATCATCTCTTCCACTAGTTCTTCTAGAATGGCTTCTTCTATGTCAAAACCAATACTTTCTAAATCAGGTTTGAGATCCATCCATGCTCCTACTTTTGCCATGTCTTTCCCAATGATCTGATCTAATGTTTGTGGTGGCAGTTGTGGTAGGATATACCAATCTATGCCTTCCCAGACCTCACAAATAATATTTTTCCCCACAGGCACTGGACAGATACTAGGTTTGACAAATGAAACCCATGGAGAACATCCAAAATAACGCTCATACACCTCGATAAGAACTTCATTGATACAATCAAAGAGGAGCTTCCGGTTGCCACAATGTTGTGCAGAGATGATTTCTACTTCATCAATCAAGGAAGGATCAAGAAGTTGTTGTGGGGAATTCCACCTGAAGAATTCATCTGATCTCAAGCCAGAGGCTAACAACACTGCTCTTACATACTCAAAAGTAGACCTTTTTTCTTCCACGCAACTGCTCAAGTTGATTTCTGAACTTGAAGTTGTTAACACCAAATCCAAGGAATCTTGTTCTTGAAAATCAATTTGTAGTGGTTTGCTAGGTGGACTGGCTGCAGATGTTTAATTAAATTAAAACCAAATTAGGTTTAATGTAAAAGTAATTTGAGGGATAAGAAATAAATGTGAAATTCTTATGCTTCCTTGTAAAAGGCATACCAAACTGGGATGGAGTACTTGCAGGGCTGATAATATCTTCTAAAAATGGCTCAAGGACGGATACTGGACTTGCCCGTTCTACTCCATTATTGATTTCTTCCACATCTTCTACTTTCTTGATGCATGGAGAGCTTGACAATGGGGGGTTTAATGGAGGTGACATTAGCTTGCTCTCTTCAGGTGCCTCCTGGAAGAGAACAAAGCCAGCAGTGACACATAAATTCTAATTACGAGTTCAAGGAGCACCAATAAGTGACTACTATAGTTGATAAATACAAGATATAAGTATCTCCACAAGGAATAATAATTTACCAGTCTTGACTGTTCAGGAGATCCTTCTTCCTCACTAATTTTGGATGTGTCACTGTTTTGGTTGGTCCTGCTGATGGGCTTATTGCTACTTAGCTCAATGGGCTCATCCAGGGTGTTGCTTTGGTTGGCATCTACAGTATCAGTTACTTCTACAATAATCACATCATCTGCATAAACACACAAGTGTGAGCATGAGGACTACGAAAATGCTACTTATTTCTTACTATAAGCTGGAGGATAGAGAACATAGTACCTTTTGGACTCGGTGCTTCCTCAAAAGTACAGATGCCTTCCTGTATTGTGCTATCAGGAGTGAGCTCTTCTGGAACATATGAATTTGAATAAGAGACATGCATTGGGTTGTCAGGTTTACTGTCACCAGTGCATGGTAGAGTTTCTATATTCTTCTTCAATGGACTTAGACAGCTGACATTGTCTTGCTTAAGCTGGGGCATGCCCTCATCAACATTATCATAAGGGTAGAACTTCATATTATTATTTACAAAACTATTTACCCCATCTCTACCAGGACTGAATATTGGTGACAAGTTATTTTCAGGAATAAGCTCTTCTGGTACATCTGAATTGGAGTCAGAGATATGCATTGGGTTGTCAATACTGTCATCAGTGCATGGTAGAGTTTCTATATTCTTCCTCAATGGACTTAAGCAGCTGACATTATCTTGTTTAAGCTGGGGCGTGCCCTCATCAACATTATCATAAAGGGAGAACTTCATATTCTTATTTACAAAACTATTTACCCCCTCTCTACCAGGACTGAATATTGGTGACGAGTTATATTCAGGAAGAGAGAGAATCCTCCCCAATGTTTTTGGGACCTGCTTACTGAACAAATATTCATTTTCGTCCCCAGTGCTCAACATTTCCGCAAGATGTTTCTTAGCCTCAGTGTAGATGTTCGATTCTCTTTTTTTTGGATATTCAGCAGTCACCATGTTTAAACTTCCATGGCCATTAACACTGGTTGAAGCATCCCTGTCTTCAATTCTTAATTTACACTCTTTTGGCTTGCTCAACTTTTCTCCATTCTTGACATTCATGGAAATCTTTACGAACTTTTCGTCATGAAAATGGGGTTTACTTGGCAATTTCTTTCCAACTATTTCTTTTTCAGTTCCTTTGCCACAATCACCTGAATCCTGAGTCTTAGAAGGTGCATGTATGATACCACCTATTGGAATTCCAGCCAACTCCTTTCTTCTTTCTCCCATGGCATGCTTCAACTTTCTTTTTATTTCTGTAAGAGAAAAATGTGAAGTGGTTCCCATGCTCTGCCCTTGATTTTTCAAGCTATAAAGAGACTGTGGCATTGAGCTACAACTGGTCTCACTTTCACAAATTTGCATACCTGCTGCAGGCTTCAAAACGACAATTTTATTTGAAGCTAAAGGATTATCATCTCTCTTCAATGGGTTTCTGTCTTGAGATTTCTTCCTCCAAAAGAAACTATGCATATTCAGTTTCTGAATCTGTTTGTGAATGACAAGCTCTTCACATTGCCTTGACATGCCAGTTTCTTCTTCTGACAGATTCGCTTCTTCTAATGATTCAATTGGTCCAACTTTCTCTGCCTGAACATCTCGTACCTCTTGAATATGTTTCACCAACAGTGAGTTTGGATCCTGTAACAGTTTCAAAAACAATTCCTTGTTTATCTCTACAGCATCCATGAAATGCTTAGACTGGTGGGTTGTCCCATCTTCAATTAGTTGTTTCACATTAATGAACTTCTGATTTAGAAAGGCCTCAGTAAGTTCATTCAGCTTATCTTGAAGAATAGAATGCTTTTGAGTCAGCTGCATTTTAATCTCATCAAGCTGCTTCTGATTCTCAGATTTAGTATTCCCCTGAACATCACAAGGATCTCTTTTGTTGTCATGCAGCAGAGGTATTTCCAGGTGTTGATGGATCTGACTAAAGAACTCTTCCATCAGTGCGTCTAGGTTGATATTATCTAGAGATTCCTCCACTGAATTTGGATGACAAAGCTGATGATGTTCCGAGCTTACAGAGTCTTTCAACTCGTGGGCATGCATATCATAAGATTTATTGCAACTTCTTTTTCTTTGTTCTTGATGCTTCCCCTGGTGGTCCCTGCCTCCTGAATTGGATTGTATCTGTTCCACTGAAGCACTGACTATCTGTTTCTTTGGATATTGCTCATGGGACATCTCTTCTTCCATGAGTTTCTTTACACTTGTGATATCGCTATCAACTTCAACTTTCTTGCTTTTGTCAACATACTGAAAATTTTGAAATGGAAATACCATTTCATATATGCTAGTGATGTGGTACTTGCATTAAACAAACAAATTGAAGAACTATTGTATAGTAAGATGAAGGATGGATAGATTTATCAGTGCACGTGCAGGTAGTTTGAAAAGAAAATAGAATCAAAAGTAAGAAATAAAACAAAATAAAACAATCTATAAAAGAAAAAAAAAGAGGAAGCACAAGAGTGGGAAAGCATATGAGATGAGGAGTCAAACCAAAGAGCCAATACCCCGCCCTCTCTGGAAAGATTTTTTTTGGGCTATAACATAAGAAAGATATCGATAAATAACAAACATTATGGTAATATTTCCCCCACATTTTCTGAGTATGGCCCTTGAAGGAGTTTAGAAGGACATCTAGAAAAAGTTGCAGCTTTTCCTCATTACTTGTATTCTATAATAAAGATAAGGCCTGGCCTTTGGTTATCTTTTAACTGCCACATGTCTATCTATGAACACTTTTTTACAACAAAAAAATAAAAAGAAAAGAAAAAAAAGCTTGTTCAGACTTCAATGGCAGCCAACATTTTGCAATCAGAATTATGCTTCATTATATAGCCTATGAAAGCTTCTCTAGAAGGTGGAAAATATATGAAAATCCAGAAAACTCGAAATGTAAGTCTAAATATAAATATATTATAATATAAAGCATAATATTAATGGACTGTAGTATAAAGTATTGTAGTGAGAATTGGATGAATGGGCCATAGTGTTCTTTATTTCTTTTAAGAAGTATTTAAAAGTTATGTTTCTTAGTTATGGGCCTTCTTTTATTTTTTTTAATTATTACTTTAGTGCTGGACTCCCCATTAAGGGCATCCAAGTAATTGAACTCAGACTTAGAATTATTAATAAAAGTGATGAAAGGGGGGGCTAGAGAGAGAGAGAGGTTCAAATTCTTCTTTTCTCTCTTCCCTTTTTTTCTTCTTATACAACCTTGCTGAAACTTCTTTTTCTTTCTCTCTTTTCTTCTTTTCTTGCATTATCTGAATTACTGTAAGTGTAATTTTCAACTTGGTATCAGAGCGGGTTCTCATTTTTGATTTTTCTCCTTTCTTTGTCCATACATAGTGTGTATAGAGAACTGATTGGTTGATCAATCAGCTACTTATGCAGCCCAGTTAGGAAGGTTTTTGGAGAGTTCTGTGGAGGTTTTTCATCCTTAGTTGAAGCCCAAGGCAGGTTCTTGGAGATTTTTCCCAAAAACCCTATATAACTGGAGAAACCTTGTTACAGGTCGTAGAGACAATTTGAACCAGGCACTTGGGGATCAAGGGTAAGCTTTTTGATTTCTATTAGGGGCAGTTTTGGTTGGATTGAATCCTGGAACCTCTGGAAGGGGCAGTTGAAGTTTCTCTCTTTCTCCCCATCCCGTAGGACCCTATGAAACCCTAATTTTGGGGGGTTGAAAGGTTGTTCTTTGCTTAGAACAGTAAATCTAGCCTAGTAAAGCCCTAATTTGATTTTTGTTTGCATCCAATTTACTCAATGGAGCAAATTGGAGGAGAGACCAAATATTCCACAGATTCCGGGTTTGGACATGGGGGTCAGTGGAGAATCTTTTTGGGTCTGTGACTACTGTGAAGCTAGATAGGACCAATTACTTAGCTTGGTCTCAATCTATTAAGATACATGTGTGTAGTAGAGGAAAATGGGGTTATATTACCGGGAGCAAGAAGAAACCAGAGGACGATGATCCTACCTGTGAAAGGTGGATGTAGGAAAACTACATAGCAGTGGGTTGGTTAGTGAATTCTATGCAACCACACATTAGTCAACATTACCTGTGGATGGAAACTGCAAAAGAAGTGTGGGATAGTGTTATAGAAACCTATTCCCAAAAGCTTAATGTTGTTCGGGCCTACAAATTGAAGCATGATGTGAATAATCTTAGATAGGGGAGAAGACCTTAGCAGTCTACTTCTCTATGCTGAAATCTCTTTGGCAAGAGATTGATCTGATGGAGACTGTTGTTTGGGGTTCTACAAAGGATGTAGAAACATATAGGAGGGTTGGTGGAGAGAAATTGAGTCATTGAGTTCCCCACTGGACTCAACTCGGAGTATGATATTGTGAGGTAGAATGTTTTAGCAAAGGATGAGGTGACTTGATTTCAGGCATATGCTATGGTGAGTAGTGAGGAGAGCAGAAGACAGGTTCGGTCTATTAAGACACAGGTTGATCACTATACTAATGCTGGGATGAAGCCGAAGGTTAGCACTAGGAAGAAAGATGTTATCTGTGAATACTACAAAGAAGCCTAAACACACTAAAGACACATGTTGGAAGCTGCATCCAGAGCTCGTTCCTGCCAGATTCAAGAAAGAAAATGGTGGAAAAAGGGTTGAAACTAGAAAAGGTGGAAATGCAAATGTAGCCACCTCTTCACAAGGTGAACAAGGAAAGGGTGGAGAGAAGTCAGTGGGAGAACAACTTGCAACTGCCCGAGCTGAATATGAGAAGTATGGCCAAATCATCAGTCACTTGGAGTCCACTGCTACAACTCCTTCAGAGATTGTTCCTTCCTCTACATATGCCCACTCAGGTATTCGTGCCACTACACATCATGCTTCCGTCTTAGGTACTCACAAAATCCCTTGGATAATTGATTCTAGTGCTTCTGACCATATGACCATTGTTTCACAGTTATTCACCTCTTACCAACTTCTTCTGGCCAGGATAAGATATCCCTTACTGATGGCTCCCTAGCCCCTATCATGGGAAAGGGAGACATTAAGACCTCTAATGCCCTGACCTTATCATCTGTTCTTCATGCAACTAAACTTAATACCAATTTTCTTTTAGTTAGTAAATTAACTAAATCCCTAAATTGCAGTGTGACCTTTTTTTCCTTCATATTGTATTTTTCAAGACATGGAATCTTAGAAGGTGATTGGGAGTGGCCATGAGGCGAATGTGATCTATTTGTTAGACATGCCTGAGCAGAGCCAAGTACAACCTAAGAGAACTGCATTTGTTTCAGAGTCCACTGGTCGTATTATGTTATGTCATAATCGTTTGGGTCATTTGTCCTTCTCTTCATTAAGTCAGTTGTTTCCAGAGTTATTTAAAGGAATTAGCCTATAGAGTCTTCATTGAGTCTTGTGAGTTCTCAAGGCATTGTAAGAGCACTTACCCTTCAAGTAATTAAAGATCAACTATTCCTTTTAATATTGTTCACTCTGATGTGTGGGGGCCTTGCCATTTACCATGTATGGGTGGGTATAAATATTTCAACCTGCTTATTGATGATTTTTCACGATATACTTGGATTTACCTTATGCGTTCTCGGGCTGAAGTGCCTAAACTTATGCAACAGTTCCACGAACACATACACTCAGTTTAATACCCGCATCAAAATATTCCAGTTAGACAATGCTAAGGAATGTTTTGAGAAGGACCTTACCTCCTATATTGAGAAGTTTGGGGTTATTCATCAGAGCTCTTGTGCCTGCACTCCACAACAAAATGGAGTAGAGGAGAGGAAAAACAGACACATTGTGGAAGTTGCAAGGAGTATTCTTTTTTCTACCTATGTTCCTGTGAAGTTTTGGGGTGATGCAGTTTTAACAACTACCTATCTTATTAATCGCATGCCTTCTCAAGTCTCGGGGTTAAAATCTCCTTTTGAAGTCCTCTTTCCTGATGTTGAGATTTTCTCTATTCCTTTGAAGGTCTTTGGTTGCACTTGTTAGTCCACATTCCCAATTCCAAAAGACACAAGTTTGACCCCAAGGCTCAGAAGTGTATCTTCCTTGGTTATGCCTCCACATAGAAAGGGTACTGTTGTTTTGATCCCATTAGTGGCACCCGATTTGTTTCCATGGATGTCACTTTTGTAGAGTCAGTTCCTTTTTATAGCCATCCTTTTGAGGGGGAGAGATCTCTCAAGTTGTTTTCTTCATCCCTTCCTTTGCCAACTCCATTTGAGTCTTGTGTTGAGCCCTCCACAGTTACCCCCATTCCCATGGAGGGATCCTCTCCTTTAAGGTCTTCCACTCCTACTCCTCCCCCTCCTCCTACTAGTCCTCCATTTGTTTCCACTCATCCTATTCTCTAGAGGAGGTACCAGCAGCAAAGGCTAAGGCAAACACAGGTTGATTCCACACCTCCAGTTGAGTCTCAGGCTCTCCCAATTACTGAAGAGAGGACATGTCCATCACCTCCTCCATCTGCATCCTCGTTTCCAGACCTTGACCTACCCATTGCTTTGAGAAAAGGTAAGAGGAAATGTACATCTCATTGTATTTCCAAACACCTTTCCTATAGCTTGTTGTCCCCATCCTACTATGCCTTTCTAGCCTCTATTTCCTCTCAATCCATCCCAAAGTATGTTTCAGAAGCCTTAGCCACACTAGATTGGAGGGATGCTATGAGTACTGAAATAGAAGCCCTTCATAAAAACAATACCTAGGATATTGTTGACTTGCCAGCTGGGAAGGAACCTGTTGGGTGCAAGTGGGTTTTTACTATCAAGTATCGTGTAGATGGGTCAATTGAGAGGTATAAGGCTCGACTTGTTGCCAAGGGATATACCCAGGTATATGGGATAGATTACACTGAGACCTTTTTCTCTAGTTGCTAAGATGACTTCAGTGAGAGTTCTTTTATCCTTAGCAGTGAACTATGATTGGCCTCTATATCAATTTGATGTTAAGAGTGCATTCCTGAATGGTGATCTCACTGAAAAGGTATATATGTCTCACTGAAGAGGTATATATGTCCCTTCCGCCTGGTATATATGGCAAGGAAATGCAGGGTAAGGTGTGTAGATTGAAGAAATCACTTTTTGGCCTGAAACAATCTCCATGTGCTTGGTTTGATAGGTTCAGGGCTACTCTTGTTCAGTTCGGCTATATTCAGACTCAATCAGACCATACCCTCTTTGTTAAGAGAAAAGGCACTTTGGCGACATTTCTTATAGTTTATGTAGATGATATTGTGGTTACTGGCAGTGATACAGAAGAAGTTAGTGCTCTCAGGAAGGTATTTTCTAGGCATTGAGGTTTCTAGGTCCAAGGAAGGTATCTTTATTTCTCAACAGAAGTATATTCTAGACCTTCTTACTGAGACAGGAAAACTTGGTGCTAAACCTGCCTCTACCCCTATTGATGTGAATCATAAACTCTCATCTAATGATGGAGAACTTTTAGATGGCAGGGGAGTGTTTCAGAGATTACTAGGGAAACTTCTTTATCTATGTATGACTCGTCCAGACATTTCATATGCTGTGAGTGTCACCAGCCAGTTCATGCATGCTCCTAGAGATGCACATATGGCTGCTGCAGAAAGGGTGTTATGCTACCTTAAGGGAACCCCTGGGAAGGGTATATTATTTGCTAAACCTGGACACATGAAGGTAGAAGCATACATAGATGCTGATTGGGCAGAAAATGTGGATGATAGGAAATCCACATCAGGATGTTGTGCTATGGTAGCCGGAAATATTGTTTCCTGGAGAAGCAAAAAGCAATCAGTGGTTGTTAGATCTTCAGTTGAGGCAGAGTACAGAGCTATGGCCCATGGTGTTTCTAAGTAGTTATGGCTTAGATCTCTCCTTAATGAGATGGGTGTTTCATGTGACGAGCCACTGATGTTGTATTGTGATAAACAAGCTGCTATTAACATTGCTCACGACCCAGTTCAGCATGATAGAACTAAGTACATTGAGGTAGACAGACACTTTATATGGGAGAGAGTGGCTTCAAGAGAGGTGTGCCTACCTTTCATTGCATCAGAAGAGCAACTAGCAGATTTTCTAACTAAGGGAGTTCTAAAGGCAAAGCTTCAACATTATGTAAGCAAATTGGGCATGATTGACATCTATGCTTAGCTTGAGGGGGAGTGTAGTGAGAATGGGCCGAATGGGCTTTAGTGTTCTTTATTTCTTTTAGGTAGTATTTAAAAGTTATATTTCTTAGTTATGGGCTGAATGCTCAGCTTGACTGTCAGATGACAGCAGAACAACATCACTAGACATAGGGAATCACATTTGTTAAAGCAAGCTCTATTCTTTCTTCCCCTCTAATACACCTTTAATTGCTTATTAGAGGAAATAATAGTTTGATTCCTTGGACATAGATGTGAAAAATAAACATTGGGAGTCTATTGAATTTACTTCCATTTTATCCTTAATAGCATAATATGCTATCTGAAGGTTAAAAAATGAATGAAAAACAGGAGGATTTAAGCTTTAAAGTAATATTACATGATATTTATTTGTCCAAACACATAGATTCTACTAGCAGCCAATTTACATTTTTTTTTTCATTTTTCTTCCCTTCTATCTTTTATTTTAAATCCTGTTTCACTTTCTTATATTTTCTTGGAAGCCAAAACAAGACAAATGATGCAAAATATGCATTTAATTGGATTAGACAAGTTGTCAACCCTTACATTAGTGCCTTTACATTTTCCATCATAATCTAGCAAGTTCTGTTTATTCCTTGAATATCCAGCACCTGCAGAAGGGAGGAAAAAAAATCAGCTTTGGCATGTGAAATAGAATTGTTGAAGGACATAAAACAAATTTGCATATAACAGATAGTAATGCTGCAGTATGGACTAGCTTAACCATTGAAGATACACTATTTTTTTTTTCTTTTCAATATTTAGCATATGACACTCTACTATGGAGGCTTAATGCAATTGCTGAAGACTGACAAACCAATAGGTGATTAAGGTGTCATACCGGTTATCACCTTTTCCAAGACCATTAAAAACAAGCTATTTTTATGCCATTTGGTCTTAAAGATGCTATAGCAAACAGCTTGCAGATGTCAATGTAGAAATGCATTTCAACAAGGTGGACTAAATTCTTTGGGAGGGCATTCAATTGGCTCCAGAAGAGGGGAAAGAGATCTATGGTGTTTTCTATTCCCAGTGTGAAGGCAATACCATTGATACAAAAAATGTATGAATAGTTATGAAAAGAGTACCACAGACTCCAAGACATATAGTGCCAATAATTGTATACAAAATTTATGCATGTTTCTTACCAACAGTGTTTCTGCCCCCACGCTTCCGATCTGATAGAAGTTTTCGAGTAAAACGACCTTGGTTGAAGTGAAAAATACTAATCAAACCCCACATACAACCAGATTGGTCCTTTTCACGTCGAGCAGGGCATCTCTGTGATCTCTTTGCCATAGTGAATGAAAATCACTCAACTCCACTACCTGAAGACTGAAGTTAAGCCAAACCAACCTTTCTAACCTGAGTACATCAAACCTAATGAAGAGAAAACAGGGATACCCAATTAAGAAGATGAGTGATTTGTATTGAAAGAAAATATATTTTTCCAACATTAAAAAATTCCAATATACATGATATAGTTATTTGTTAAAGCATTGCTAAAGCATAAATACAATAAAAGGAACAAATGCAGAAAATAACATCCTGCATAACCAAAAACTTAAAAACAGTTAAAGATTCCAAACAAAATATCGAATAATATGATTATGGGAGCTTGCTAATAATCCAGAGAAACTGAAGTTATCTATAGTTAATACATCAAATTCAAGAATGGATCCCTATCTTTGCTGAATAAGACCAAAGTCCAGAATAAAATCAGAGAAGATAGACAAGAAATTGGTGCATTTTAGACACTGCTGACTGATTTAGATTAGAAGGAAACAAAGAAGTATGAAAAGTAAATAAGATATGCATGTCATCTGAGAACCCTCTCCCCCCAATTTGTGTACACTCACATACTTTATTGGCTAGTTTCCACTTTCTAGTAGCCATTGTTCCTTGAAAGTGACCAAACACAGTTTTTGTTTCTGAGATGACAATTCTGAATGATAAAAAACTTACGTGTATCTGAGAACTTTCCCATCCATATCAGTCTCACAGAACTGCAAAAAGAAGGGAGAAAGATCCTAACCTGAAACAATAATCCTCTATTTTTGGGGATAAAGGAACTAATTTTTCTATTCAGCTTTCAACCTAGAGCCTCCAACTAACAAAAAATTTCTTTGCAATTATCTCTTTAATTATCTACCTGGTCAATCATTTCCAGAATAAACAAGGAACATTGGCAAATGAACAATTCAATGTCTTAATTCACAACAAACCCAGATAAAATGAATCTGAACAAAACTGGAATTTTTAATACCCAAAAAAAAAGGTCAGAAGGTGTTAGATCAGTTCTAACCTGCCTCACTGAGAGCATCAGTCCTATTATAGTTCTCTGAATGAAAAAAGATTACAATGTTCACATTTCCATAAGCACCCCCTGTGATTGAGTCAAATTTATTTTCCTCTCTGGGTAAGATGGGCTTGAGCTTATGAACTCAATGTAGTGAGCCACAGTCCTAACCATCACTTAACAATGCTAGATCCATTTGAGAATTCTTTTGAAATGAATGCTAGTTATCTTCCTGACTATGAGTTAGTCTGTTAGAGTAAATACACATTCATGCGAGTAACTCAGTCACCGAGACACAACAACTCAGGAAGAAACAATGAGATTAAGAAAGCACAGAACAACATTTTTATATTGCTTTTATTTAGTAACAAAGAAAAAAAATAGGTACCTGAAATTCTGATCATTGGTTTCAGGCGGGTGAAGGAAAAAAAAAAGAAGAGGGAGCTCCAGTGGGAGAGGGAGATATCTCTGAAGGAAGAAGAAAACCAAATTTCAATTTCAAACTGCTAGCTTTCCAAGGAGGCAAAGCAAAGGATTCCAGCTGCTTTCATTTAGTAGAAAAGAAAAGGAATAGAAACCTTCCTTTTCTTTTTTCCGCTTTAATTAAGCATCTTCCAGTGAAGACTCATGAAACTTTTGGTAATACGCGTTTTCTCTGATTGAAAGACCAATTCAGAATTCAGATTGGGGGGAATACCTCAACAGTTCGTTCACGCAAACTTCAATGGTAAATCAAAAGATAGATTAACACAGAAACTACGAGCTTAGAAGGGCTGACGGCTTATAGTCTTGGACTGTAAAATCCGAAATTTAACCATCATTAGAGAAAGTTTCCACAAGAAAAGCATTCTCTTCCAAACCAAAACCAATTCCAAATTCTTCGTCCTCTCTACATTTTCAGGACAATGGTATCAGGAAACCAATTTCAACCACTAAATTCTTACTCCTTCAATAATAAGCTTTCTCCTTTTTCCCCATTCCAGGCTAAAATCTCAAACTTATGCTACAGAAGATCCTCCCAGGCTCCCAAAGCACCAAAGTACAAGCATTTCTTTCCAGAATTAATAAAAAAGAAAGAGAAAAAGAAAGCCCAATTCAGTCTTCTACACATTCAGAACCTCCGAACTCCAGTTCCCCTCCACATCTCTCTCCTCTTCCACCTCCATCGTTTTTTCTCAATTTCGGAGCCTCTGCCACTACAAACTAAAAAAGAATAGAAACCCCAGAACCAAAACTTGCTTTTTGATATAATAAAAAACCTTTTCGTGTTGGTTCACCAACCAAAAAACAGAAACCCAGGACAAAGACTAACTAATTTATAACTTTCTTTATGGATTAGTTCAGGTAGCCACCATTAAAGACTGTAGAAAGTGGGAGAGCAGCAGAGGAGGAAGAAGAAGAAGAAGTGGGGAGATAAAGAAAGAAAAAAAAGGAGCCAAGAAGAATTGTTGCCACTGCGCTTTATGATGTTGCGTGGTGGGAGCAGACTTCATTAATATGACACTTGGGATGATGACATTAGCAATCAAAAGCCCCCACTTCCTCTGCATCACCTTAGCTTGCTTTTGAAGAAAAGTTGGGTATTTTTTTCCATTTTCTTCTCTGCAATTCCACGTTCAACCTGCATCGATTTCTAGGTCTCTTCTTTCACCCTCTTGCTGTGTGGTGTCTGCTCAGTGAACATGGACTCTCTCCTACGTTTATATTATATATGTAGTTGTACATCCAAGGAAGGATACAGGGAGAGGGGCAAATCCGTAATATGAGAAACCCATTGGCAAATGAGCCAAGCAAAAGGTCGTTAATGTCTGTTTCTATCAACCAGACCAGACATTGTTCTTGTACTTTTTCTGTAACTTCATTTATCGTATATTACATCGGACGGCTACAACCTTCAGAATAGTCAATATTTGGACAGTTGTGAACTTGTGATAATCAAAAAAGAAAAAAAAAACTTTTCCTTCTGGAATCCGAATTAGCTGCATTTGATGGCCGCATCACAATAATAACACCCCACGTCAGCCATACACGAAAGGTGAGAGATTAGAGCAAGTAATTGTGGGCCACGTACACTTGATGAATGACGTGAGACGTTATTATTGGTTAAACAGCCAGCAATACAGCCATCAAGTGCGGCTAATTTCGGTTGGGCTGATACTATTACTGGGTCTTAGGGTTAGGGCCCAATTCAATAAATTTAAAACTGAATGAAGAAAACAAAATCCGATGAAGAAGACAATGAAAATATATCCTTTTCTATAGATTAACTTCTCGGAGGTGCATTCTTTTGGTCGTCTTCGTCTCACATTAGTTCAGAAAGAAAATGACAAATATACCCTTGAGTGGAAAACTTTCATAAACCAGTGTAGGCCAATAACAACCGTCCAGGCAGCAGGGAGGGGGATCCAGCCCAGAGCCCACTATGAAAATGAGTCCTCCCCATCAGAAGAAAAAAAAGAAAAAATGAACCCGATGATTCTTGACGGTGGAGCTATAAAAGCTCGACGAAAATACACCCAACCCAAGACAGCACACCTTCAAGCTGATATTTGGTGCAGATGCCATTATAAGTGGGACCCATTGGGTTATGGTCTTATGGGCCCTGACCCAACACGTGGCAACTTGGGCCCCATGACCCAAAACCCTCCCTCATAAAAAAAAAAAAAGCCCTCTTTTGCAGAGAAGGGCCCTGATCCAACTACATGATTCTATTGCTAAGATTTTTTTTTTCTTTTTTCTTTTTTTTTTAAATTTGAAGGACCCCTTTTGGAGGGGAGGACCGGAGGATCACGTTCCAGAAAATTTGATGGCGTGCCTCTCCGAGACACCAATGCTGTCGGCCATGCATGTTTGAGGCGGTTAGGGTTGAAAGCAAAGTGGGCTGGGCCCCCACAACCATAAAGATTTTAAAAATAAAAAGAAAGGAAAGAAGTTAGGACCACACGCATTACCAACTCTGATGGGTGTGGGATCCATTATCTCATTTATCTGATCAGAAGAAAAGGATTGGGTGGGCCCTCAGGCCTCAGAATTGGAGCCGATGACAATAACAATCCTCCTCACTATCCTTTGTATTATGTGTTTAGATAGAGAAATTAGAACCCTTAACTCCCCAACAACGACTAATAAACTGATAATACACTTAACAAGATGACTAGCTGCCGGAGCCACCGGGAAATGAGGCAGAGGGCCTGAGGGCTGAGTCTTTACATGAAAGTAAAGCAGCTTCTCGTTCTCGAGTCTATGAACCTTCACTGATGCTTCACCTCGTTGCCGTGGAGGGAGCATTGGAGTCTAATTTGGTGATGGGAATTGGCAGCTACTGGCATTACTTTGTGAGTAAGTTGAGATATTAATATTAGGGTAGAGCTTAAGTTAACAACAGATAGAGATAGACTAGGATGTTTCTTGTTGTCTCACCTCACCCTTGCAAATGGGTTGAGTATTTGGAGCTTTGTAGAGATGGTCTCGTAAGTTTCTTAATGTCTTTGCTAAAAAATTTGGCATCTCTCAGTCTCAGTTAAAATGGCCCACCCCATCAAAATTGGCAAATGAGGTGCTAATGTCCTTATCTCCCCCAACTAATCCAACTTAATTAAATAACCTACACCTTTATCTTGATAAATCCCAATTACTTTCTAGTTTCTACTCTGCCCATATAAAAAAAAAAAAAAAAACTTTTTCCCAGAGAAAGAGAGAGAGATGCTTGGAGCCCAAAATAATACAAAAGAGGTAAGGTGGGGGTGGTTGGCTGAGAAATATTAACAGGATCAAATAAATGCAATCAATTCTAATGTAATTATTCAGTTTCATTACAACTAGCTTTGATCCAGTAATGGGCCTCTTTCACCAACCCCCCATTCAGCTCCTCAAGGAAATAATGAAGGTGGGTTTTCATCCCAGGTCAGTGGGAGCTACATCTCAGCTGACACCTTCACTCTAACCACCTCAAAGAGTGCTCAGATGGGCAAAACTGAATGGGGGCTTAAACCTAAAACACCACAAACACGTTGTAGACCAATCTGGTTAAAGGGTTAGTTAGAGGACAAGCTCTGTCTTAACTGCCAGTTTGGTACAGCCATGTTAACTAGCTACATTGACTAAGAATCTTAATTACTACAATTACTGAAGAAATAGAGAGAGGACACTATGTAAATACTCTGGTACCAGGGATCAGATTCTTAGATTATGCTATTAGATTATAGTATTAATTTGGTGGTTAGGATGTAGCTAGCTAGGGATTGCAGCAAAGGGTGTCACAGGTTTGACTATTAAAGATTAATGGAATTAATCTTCAAAGCTTGTGACCAAACCAAACTTAAATTGTTGATTTACTAATTCTTCACGGCTTCAGCTTCTCTTTTTCTACTCCGTTTGATGGTCGGTAGGAAGAGGCAATTGTGCAAAGATTTTCAATATTCCTATCCCCCTTTTTCTTTGACGTTTGGATGCTATCTTTTTTGACACCTAAAAGTGTTAAAAAGCTCCGTGAGCCCTTATCCATTATATGAAAGAAATAAAAGGCTCTCTCTAGTTACGTGCAACAAGGCAATGAAGACTATATCCATCAAAAAAGAAAAAAAAAAGAGTAATGGAGATTGTGTAATATCTACTTTTATCTCTATCAATATTGATGAGCTGAATGACTTTAGAGAGAGTGGGTTCCAGGGTTCCATGAGAAATGAAATGGGTTTCTAATAAGAAGAAGAAAAGTTTGTGCTTTACTGAAATGGGTTGGCAGATCTTGGGTCCTTTAAATGAAGTCAAGGATTTATGTCATTTTACACCACATCGCCAACTAAATGTGAGCCAATTGTTAAACCACTTAGCCATCTGAATGTGATAACAAATCAACACAGTAGAGAAGCCATCAGGCTGACTTGGAACTCATCTGATAGCCAAAGTCATTTGGCTCCAAATTCCACCCACTACCAACTTTTAGGTGGGTCCCCACCAGATGGCCACCACTACATGAATCCAGCAGTGAAAGACAAGGTTAATGTGTGTGTATATATGTGTCTGTGACAGAGAGAGAGATAGAGGGAGGAATGCTTTACAGAATTCTAATGGATGTGCATATAATTGGGGATTGATTTGGCTAATTAATATTAAGATAAGTCCTCCTTTTGTGCTATTATCTCTCTAATAAGACAATTCAGCTTTCATTTAACAAGTGTTTGACCAATGAAAGTTCCACAATTCTAATCATTCATTGGATTT
The DNA here is from genome assembly GCF_055504915.1 of Nelumbo nucifera. Taxonomy (NCBI): domain Eukaryota; kingdom Viridiplantae; phylum Streptophyta; class Magnoliopsida; order Proteales; family Nelumbonaceae; genus Nelumbo; species Nelumbo nucifera. The sequence goes on along the minus strand of NC_142649.1, from coordinate 184,853,270 downwards.
TAGACATTACAAAGAAGCAGGACTAGATTACTCTATTTGGAGGTGGCTTCACAAGCAACCTTATGAACAAATAAAATGACTTAACAATGCTTATCGCCCTTACAACGCAAATGAAAATTCAGGAACTGGACCCAAGTTCCTCAAAATATTGATTCGTACATGAGTTTTATCAGGACCAGCTTTCATGAAATGGTTCCCTTCGAATCAGCAAAGAAAAATAAAAACACCTAGTAGTTGGCACATGGTGGTGGCTCCTAATGGTTGAACCTTGGGGCCCCATGGGGAGGACATGAGCTTTACAATTACAATGTTAGTACCAAAAAGAGGTTTGTTTCCAACTCATCCTTCAATGACAGGAAAGAAAAACCAACCACTTAAGCCGACACATGAGGCAGAATTAAATAGCCTCTTTAATTATCGAGCTACTTGTGGCCTTTTCTTGCTTATGAATAATGTTGAGTGTAGGAATGGCAACGGTGTGGATTTGGGGCGGTCACTCCTCGTTGGGGATGAGGAATTCTTAAATTTTCTTTGCCTCGGGGCTATCACTTAAAAGTAAAATAATTTGTGGATGTTTTACAAATATGATTATGAGAATTTGAGGATATTTTAGGAATTAGATTATGACAATTTGGGATTACTTTATAAATAAAATTATGGGATTCTAGGCGTTTTGGAATTTAGGGAAAGCTTAGAGATATTTTAAGAATCAATATTAAATCTAGGGATACTTTACTAATTTGCCATCAGATTTGGGGAATTATATGTAAACCCTGTTCCCGCCCTATCCCCATTTAAGATCGAGGAAAGTCCGCCCCATTTGGGGCATAGCGGCCTAGTAGGGATGGGCCCTGATTTTAGGGGAAAAATTGCCATCCCTAGTTGAGTGTTGACTCTTTCAACTAATTAGCCAGCTGAAGATGCAGTCTTGCTTTATCAATTTCTTCTTCTTCTTCTTCTTCTTCTTCTTCTTCTTCTTCTTCTTTTGGGCTAATAAGAAACACGGGCAAGTCTCTTCTATTAACTTAGGGCCCATTGGGAGGGCTGAAGCTTTGATTGAGCTGCTTTGATACGGTTAGAAGAAACTATTAATACAAGCTTCACTGAAAGCCAATTTTTTGATTGAATGACAACATATTTGGGCTTTCCAGATTTTCCACCAAAGTAGCTCATAAGCTGTCCATGTGAAGCCCCCCTCAGCAAAATTAGAAAACACTGCAAGAAAGCCCTCAAAATAGTCATCAGGGCTTTCATCTAACGGCTTCTGGTGTTGCAAGGTAGGTCCCAGACGGAAAGCTGTGACGCTATGTTTGGTGAAAGACCCACAAAGCCAGGAAATGCTTGCATTGAGCTGAGAAATTTACTTTCCAATAAAACTAGTTTTGGTATCTTCTCTGAAGCGATTTAATCAATGCAGCTCAATCAACGCCGAAGCCCTAAATTTTTTAAGCTGCTTAGTAGTTGAAAAGTCCCATGAGTTAAATTATAAGATAGGAGTTGTAGTTTCAATGCAATAACTTTGAATCAGAACATCATATCCAGGGAACAAATATCTTATAGATGATCCCAAAGTAACACCAGTAAACATCAGCAATCCATCAAGGCATGGCCCTTTCTCACTGTCTTTACTTTTACCCTTGGCCCGAGCACCAGAACTAGAGTCATGGGCTCTTGAAAGCATGAACTACATGATGGCAATAAAAGCAATCTAACAACAAAAGTGAATTTCATTATGAGCAATGACTATCAAAGGCCATCCATCCTTCTCCACCAGCCAGGTTGTACCGCCCTTCATTCAGTGTCAAGCAAATACCAGTGCTTCGTTAATTTGTACATGCTTTTCAATTTTCATTTATGTTTTCACTATTAAGAATAGTCCTTATTCCTTAATGTTCACAAGCACGCGCTCGAACGCACAAAGAGTGATCATTTTCGGCAATTACACCACTAAAACGAGTCTAGATCAGTAGATCTACTCCACTTGTTTGTATTGAACTTATCGTGCATATGCATTCAATCTATGACAGGTGTCCCATTACACACAATCCCTACTCCTAATAAACAGGTTCTCCTTTTCATACACCTTTTTCCCACACTTTTATTTTTCCTGCACTTCCGTTCAGTCTGTGACGTGCCCTATTACATGTCAGGAGGCACTTGTCAGAGATGCAGGAAATTGGGAAAAGAAGTTCAGCAGATCCGGAATGATTCTTTATGAATGTTTTTGAGAAGTTGGCAAATGAGGTTTACTGAGCACTATGTTGGTAAGTGGGAACAGTGAGGTGGTGTTGTAATACTTTGGAATGTAGTAACAGATTTCACCACGTCCACTAGCAAACCAAATAACGCTAGAATCTACCTTTCGCCTTTCACAGAAAAAAAAAAAAGGTTAAAATCTACAGTTGGAAATGGCACAAGTTGACCATTGTGCAATCAAGAATACCTGATTGACGTACCATGACAATCTACTGGGCAATAAAGCAGGGGAAATTCATCAGATAAAGCTTGCAAGGGCAAAATTACAACAGGCGGATGGTGATGATAGGGAAGCAGAAGGAAGATTTTCTGAACAGGTAAATTCTACTGGCGATGATATTGTCTGGTTTCACCTACATTCTCGACTAACCACTTCATGAACCAACTTTACATGGATGATTTTCTTTTTTCTTTTCTTCATTCAACCAGGCAGAGTACAGTTTTAGGATAGTTCTGAATCTTCTGATAGTAGTAGTATTAATCGATGCAAATTTGTGTATATGATCTTCTCGCAAGTTGCGTCGCAGAAAAAGCAAAAGCTTTGCAGTTTGTACCACGGAAGACATCGTTATTGCGTTTGCGTGCAGGAACTTGATGCCAACCATAATAGCAGTTACATACCGTGTGATCAAGGATCCTTGGAAGGATCAGACTGGGGCTAGAAAATGGCCAAGACACTTCATTGCAAATCGCCAAAGCCAACCCAAGACTAGGATATGGCGTCCATCCAAGCTTATTTAATAATAAAACAAACGCGTTGGCCCAGTGGCCCCAGCCCATTTATTTAACAACCCTAAATATCATTGGCCCAGCCCATAGAATGGGTGCAAACCACTCTCATTACGCCATTAAGGATGCCTCCTGCAACGGATCACAACCTCGTTTTAGCAAAGTTCTTGACAAAGAAAATTTAAATTTAAAGACTAGAGCTCAAAGGTGACCAAGGTTGCTGATAAACCTGGGTCTACATTTGATTCTCAGTGCTCTCCTAAGAGAAATTGCCAAATGTCCATCCTTCATTCCTTTCTATATGCGATCTAGATTTAGACCAAAAGAAGAAAATCAATTGTTTTTATTTGGCGGGTAAACTGAGATGTATACATGATCTAATGTTGCATCATAATGAGTCACCAATAAGGCAACTTTTTGACTCAAGAATGCCTCAGAAGCACATCTGCTTTACTATCTATCTAAAGGAAGCACATGCGCCTCTGCCATTTTGCAGAGGCACCAAATACTGGATTGAAGTATGTTCAAATAGGCTATGGCGAAGCAGGCCCTTCAGCATATACTGATTGTCATTTCGACTCTTTCCTGCAACAAATAAATATTCAAAAAATACCATCAATCTCGTCTGTTGCAAGAACTCCACTACCCTTGATGACATGCAAACTTAACGCCCATTATAACTGTTACTTGTATATATCACATCAGATCTTCCCTATTTCAGGAATGGCTGGTATGATGACAGTTTCTATTCTTGGTATTCTACAGTATGTTCATTGAATTTACCATATAGGATGACTTGGTTCTTTTTATTTTCAGGTTGTTTGTGTTTTCCATCTGATAAGATAATGTGCCCTACAATCTATGGCCTCCTAGTTCATCTCTAAATCCCATAAATTACTATGCAAGCCATGGAAAATATCTCAAGCAACACCATGGATCTTTCATTAGTCCAAAGTTCCTGAAAGAAATGACAGAAAGTACATCTCAATTTGGAAAACATCTATCTAGAATTTAGTGTTAAGGTCTAAGAGGCAGTACCACTTTTACCAAAAAAAAAAAAAATCACAATTCACAAGTAGAATTTCAGATGCAGGAATTGCTAGCTAGTAGGGGTGTCAATTGGACTGCATTTGGTTCAATCCGGTCCAGTCCAATGTGAGTCCATTACAAATGGACCTGGTCCAATCCAGTCCAATGAATATTTTGAACCATTTTGGACCAGTCCAGAGACTGTCCAATCTGTTTAAATTCCTGTTAATTTAGATTGGTTTCAACTCAAACCTGGTCCATTGATACCTATGTTCTTCTATCAATGGACCAGGTATTGGCTCAATCTAATATAAATTCATTATGGACGGACCAAGTCCAATCCAATATGTCATATTGGTCCATCCAGTCCATCCAGATTCAATATGTCTTATTGGTCTGTCCAATCCGTCCAAATGGATTTTGATTTGGACGGAGTTCAACCCAAAACTGGTCCATTGACACCCCTACTAGCTAGTTTCTCTATAGGAGAGGGGGGTTATGGATAAGCATCAGTAGTGGAAAAAAATACATCCAACAATCTAAGCAGTCAAGCTACTCAAGAATAATGATAACGTGTAGACATAAGTTCCACACTTACAATTTTGCATCTAGTACAGTTTAAATGAGCCTGTCATGGATTCAGGCAAATACGCATTTATAACAAGGAGATTGCATGAAATTCCATTGTCAGCATTAGCTAATTTGAAGTAAGAACATTTAGGATTTCAAAAATGAACTATTCTTTTTATTTTTATAAACATTTGAAATGACTTTAATAATGTAAATGATAAACTCTGTGCATTCAAATGCCCTAAACTTGTGCAACTCTCTGAGATGAGCCCCCTCCCCTGGCAAAAGTATCTTCTGAAACATAGGTTTCTCATTCCATCTGCTACTAATGCCAGGAGCATTAAACCTACTACAACTTGTGGAATGAACAACAACCAAAATTTTAAAAGTTGCACTATTGAAAAAATATTACAAGCTCATTCAACAATATGCAGAAAAAGGTTATCATGGAAATATCTATAAAAAAAACAGGTTATCATGGCAATTTAAAAAAAAAAATTGTCTATGGAAAGCAAGTAATGACCAAATTATCATACCTTCAATTTAGAACTATGATATCACAATGTTTTCTCTTTCTCCTTCTTGCTTTCCTCAAAATCCGCTCAGTATCTTCCTTTACTTCCTCTGTTAAATAATTTCCTATTCCTTTACCAAGAATAGATATCACTTCAGCAGAATGCTGAGAGACTACATGAAGCCTTAATATAAAACTTAACTTCCAAATATGATGGCTGTCATAAGACAAAATATTTTTTTCCTTCCCCTTCAATTCCATGTCTCACTTCTAATGTGGTATACCTTACTCAAAATATATGATGAAACAAAATGGAAACTACCCAATCTTGGTCCCAATTATATGGGGTCTTGGGGTGTCAGCCCGAGACTTTACCATTACACCAAGCAATGAATGATGCAGAACATTCTATTCGGAAACAATGTATAGCTTTCTCCTTCACCTTCAATTCTATATCCACACCTTAATTTATTTCACTCTTGATGTGTTACGCCTTACTCAAAATATATGCATGAAGAAAGATGGCCATTATCCGATCTTGGTCCCAGCTAACTTTTGGCATTTTTTCACACTTGTCAGCTTGAGATTTTTACCATTACACCAAGCAATGGATGATGCAGAACATTTTATTCTGAAATAATGTACAACTTTACAGGCATATTATGGTCATTAACAAGGAGGTAGGGTTCAAGTCGGATACCCCATTTGAAGAAGTTCACTGCATCAGGCCCAGGCTTTCGGGCCAAGCCCATTCAAATTTTAATAAATTTCCATAATGAGCCCACCCAAGTTGCACCTCTACAAGGTATAGCTATTAGCAGTAGCTATAGAGATATGCATGCTCAACTTTTTAAGATGCTTACCAGATTCTTTTCCTTTAAGCAAGAAGGAGAAACCCCTATCAATGTCCTCATCTGACTCAATGAGTACTCTCTGTTCTCTTTCCTGCATGCCACGTCTCATGTCAAATGGATGTTGAAAGTTATTCCCAACTGTACATGAGTTGAAAGTTATCCTAAGCTGTATTTCAATACCAGAAGACACACTAAAATTTAGTTAAAAGGAAACAGAAGAACATGTCAGCATAGCCAAGCCCCAGAGTCCAGAGATGAAATAAGTCTTCGATGGTGTACTTGGAGATAGTAATTTTTTGTATCTCAAGAGCCTTGAGATGGCCATTACCCAATCTTGGTCCCAGCTATCTTGGGTCTTGGGGTCTTGACTTCTCAAAATACATATCCAGTTAACACTGTTAAGATTATATATATATATATATACACATTAAGAAGAATTTATGACCAAGTGCAAGAATATCATAGAAGAAAAAGAAAAGGAAGGCATTGGCAAAAGGAGGAAAAAAGAAACTATATGCATTAATAATAAAAGAGTGACCAACTCAACAACTTGCTAATAATATATGCATGGAAATGAAAAACAGTAAGGCATGATGATGAAAGGAAAAAAACAGTAATTTCTAAAAAAAATGCATAACATGAAGAAACTGCCTAAACAGGATGATGATAAATTCCCTTAACCCTTTTGCTGGAATAGGATATCCTGACCAATACTTAGAAGATGTTTGGTTATTCAATTATTATATAAATTTAGGTATTATCATTAGTGACAGAAAAGAAAAGAAAGATCTATGCCATGCTATTTGATAAATCATATGAAATCTGAAGTTAGAGGTTATTATCAGGATAAGAGTGCTCAGATACAAGGATGGAGAAAATGCCTGTGATTATATGTCATAATAGTTTGAAGTTCCTCTGTATAGAAAACATAAAAACTGATCTGGCTGGGGCCCTGTAGGTAATATTAAGCTGAAAGGTGTACACAGAGGCATTGAGAAAACCATTAAAAGTCTCTCAGTTCCCCTGTATAGCCAACACAAAACTGATCTGATGGGTGCCCTGTAGGCAACATTAAGGTGCAATGTGTACACAAAGGCATTGAGAAAACCATTAAAAGTCTCTCAGGCCTACCAGGTGAAAGTGGTTCCAGAAAAGTGAAGCACTTGATATGCCTTATTAAAGAAACGAGTGTTCTAATTTTCTTAAGTAATACAGGAATGAATGGATCAAATAATGTCATAACTTGGGAAGGAACAGCAGATTTGGATGATATCACACACCAGTACAACACTGAGTAAACTGAGGAGTTCACAACATCTATTAGCATCTCATTGGGCGTAATGTTTGCTCTACAGAGAAGTGTTATTGGTACCAATCAAGAGGAAAATATTCAGTTATATTATCACAATTTTTCTTCTTTGCATTTTTCTTAAATGTTTTATAATCCTCTGGATTTTTGTTTTCTCTTACTCTTCTATCAGCATTAAAAGGCAAACTAGTAAAAAATATCAGGAAAATCCACTTGTTGAAAATTTCTTGGTAACCAGATCTTATTGTTTCAGGGAGATAAAATGTATATCATCTAACCCATGGAAAAGAGAGAATATTTCTCACTGCTAAGTGTACCATATCACCCTTAAAATCAGTTGACAATATCAAATTATTCAGTTCAACCTGTAGTGCCAGGTCTATTATTTGAAAGCAGGTTTCAGTATGTTAGATATCAAAAAGGGAAATCATTTTGTTCTACTACCAAACATATAGGATTACTAAGAATTACCAGTTCTGCAATAGGCATCTCTTCCTGTTTGTGCTCTGTACCACACTTTCTATTGGTGCAAGTGGCTCTTTCTGGTTTCAATGATTTCAATCTTCCAATTTCAATATTTGGAATCAATTCTGCTTTCAAGTCAACTTTTGGAGGCACAACTAATCTGAAATCAAGAGCATTGTTTTAGCTTCTTGGCAATCTAGCAGAAGGGGAGAAAAGAATGAAGAGAAAAAAAAAACTAAATAACCAGTCACATCATTTAATAATATAAGCATAAAGAATCATGACAATATTTTTCTCAATCCAGGAAATAGAAAGCATACAATAACATTAGATAAGTTCTTTACACAGAAACCAATGTGAAGAAGCATGTTCTCAGGATGCTGCATGCAAGTTAATTGTCAATATGCAAAGTGTCAAAGACCTTAGTTCTGATATGTTTACCAAAAAAGTTCTGATAAATATATGATTCACATGAGGCATACCATACAGATTTCATGAACATCATTCAGTCATGAAGGATCAAAATCTTGCAATGTGGGAAGCTATACTGTAGAGAAGCCTACTTGGTATACTGCCAAAAAAGCCACATAGCACAGTATGTTTAAGAAGTCATCTTAGCCCAAGTGTTTGATTCAGATATACAAACCCTCAATTCCACTGCTTAAGGCCATAACTAATAAAGGAAATGAATAATTTCATGGCAGTCATAACCATTGTATGTAACATACCATCTTTTTAGCATGAGGCTCTGTGTAATATAAAGAATATGATAATGCCTGTGCAATTCCAACCCCCATCATCTAATTTGCACCAGACTCCTACAAATGTCAACAAAATACACATTTCTCTAATTCTGGAGTTTCTCAACTTTAACCATACTTTGTTGAAAGCCAAACTCGCCATATGCTTTGTAGTGTGTACCTAGGCATATCTTGTCTAATTAATTTGTTTAAGATCCAGATAGTGTCCAGAGACATACTTTCTCATAGAAGGAAGTTTCTCTTTGAAAGATTGATCAGCATGGCATTGTCTCCTGCATAAAAATGTGGTTCAATGTGCTCAGGAAACCTGTAATTGTCAATGGAAACACCATTGCCCTATTTCTGGGAATTACTCAATTTATTTCCATATTGCTTTTCTCTTTGTGGATGCAACTTTCTCATCCATTGAATGTACCGAAGTCATATATTGCATAACAAATTTGATCAAAATCCAGGTAGAGAGTCAAAGCTTACTTCTTAATGGAAGGTGGTTGCTCTTTACGAGATTGATTAGCATGGCGTCCTCTCTGCAAAACATGAAATCTTATAACTTTATCAAACAGAAATACACTAGAAAAATGCTATGGAGACTACTTGTTCCCATCGATGACGATATCAGGGCAACTCCAGGAAAACCTAGGGTGCTTCTAGGGTTAGCCCATCAATAAAGGGCCATTGCTCTCTGATCCAGACAGGAAGGGGGGTCTCATTACATAGCCCATGCATGGTAGATGGTCTCCAGAAAAGAATAGTAGGTCACCCATGTGCAAGTAAAAAATAAGATACCTTTGCTGGCAAAATGGTGCATACTGAATGGCTATGGTTGGGAAGCTTCATAAAATTCACCATTGCCTGCAACCATTGGAGAATATACAAATAAAGACCAAAACATTGATGGACAAATGCATTTCTTTTTTTTTTTTTTCAAATCTCTTCCCATGTTTCTTTAGACTACATCTGTTCAGATTTTAACAAAGCAAAATTTTCTTTCCTTAACCATGCCAGTTCATTTAAACAACTTAGATGAAACATGCAGCATGAAGAAGCAGAAACTTTAAAATTGAGAGATGTAAATGAGGGGATAGAGAAACAAATAATCTATCATGCATCCTAACAGAGAGTACATTTCAATTTTTGAATGATATGATATCATACATCAATTTCTTTGGTGAAGGCTCCACAAAGTTCACGTTGTAACTTCAGGAAGTGTGTTCCAATTTGATCTGGTAAAGCAGAAAGTACAGAGATTCCATCCTCTAGCTTGTACCACTTAGAATCAATTTTCAGTTGATCATGAATAGATTTCAAGCCAACATCAAGGCTAGCTTTGATATCTTCCTCCCCCTTGAGCTGGTTAACACATTACAATCTCAGAACTAAATAGGGTTTATATTCATGAAAATAAAATGCATCAACAGTGGAAACAAACAAGAACGATACAATCCCCCATTATTACCATTAACTGCAGGGAGTCATCATGAGCAACCAACTTCTGCCGTATGCCTTGCACTGAATGAGAAGCCATAAATTTCATAAACTAGCAGAACCATACAAATAAGATGCTAAAATGAAGAACTATTACACTCCATGCTTAAAAATATTCTTTGTTTCCCTTTCTCGAGGAGTTCATTATTCACAAGACGGTACTTGGAATTGCAACTTCAGTGTATGAGGATAGTTCCTTTTAAACTATGCATTCCAAATTTTGGTAGTACTAGGAATTTGGTAAACTCACTCTCCAGTGACACTTCTTTTATTGCTTTATTTACTTGCATGATGTCACTCTGGATGGAATCCAGGATCATTCCCAACCTGTTTACTGAAGTCTCCATCAACCCAATCCTGTTGTCAAGTTCTTCGCTAACCTGACCTGTTCAGGAAAGTCAACATTTAGTATCCCATGATAAATGTGCCCATGCATGAAACTTTACAAACTTGAATTACCCGTCTAAGCAAGCATGGTTTAGAATTGGTAAAACTCAAGTTATTTGAGAAATCTCTTAATTATAATTAACGATAAAATCCATTATTTCTTATATCATGGATGAGGAATGATTATTCACTCAAATAATTTGGAAACCAGTCTAGAACTACATCGTTGATCCATAGCTGAAGCATAACTCCACTTGCGCATAAGATTGTTGGAAGATCTTGAAAAAGGCATCGGAGTGTCCTCTCTTGTATGAGTAGCAGGTACCAAGGATGAAATTCTCTTCACTGAGTTCTCTCTTTCTTGGGGGCCATATTTCTGAGAAAACATCAAGAGGCAATTAATAGAAATGGAAATGGAAACTTAAATAACTCTAGAAAGATTGGCAAACTTTCATGACATCGACATAGCTGCACCAGAACATGACATTCATGAAAAGAGACATCCAGAACTCCTTGGCAAAAAACAATATTTAATTCTTCTTCTATAGAGTTTTCAAGAATTTTCATGTTCTTATACATATTAGAGTTGCCCAGGATAAATGGTAGGTTTAATTTAGAGACCATGTCCACCTATTTCCTGCCACGAAGTTTAAAGTAAGCATTAATATGGGACTTCAAAAAATGATAAGACTACTAGGAAATAGATGGACACGTCTCTAAATTAAAACTACCATTTGTCCTGGGCAATTCTAATGTGTACATGAAAATTCTTGAATTAAAGAAATTATCATCTATAAAACGATATACAGAAATGGAAAATTGATATGAAATTTACAAGATAAACATATCAAAATAGAATTCTATTAAACACAAAACAAACTTCCAGTAAATTACAAAATGAAAGAAAAGCTAGAAGCTCAGTTCCAAGATGCAACTCTCAAGCAGGGAGAAATGAGAAAAAACTATAATCTATTAGTAATAATCAAAGTCGATCTTCAGAATCAAGTAAAAAACAAGATTTAAGAAATTGATTTTTTTCCTAGGGGGAAACAAGAGTTTAGAGTGTATGTGAGATTCTCTCTTTATTTAACATGACTTCTTCCAAAAGGTAGGAAGAAGACAAGGAAAAGAGAAGAAATCGGAAACTCCGACCTTTCATGAGCTCATTAATAACCACACTAAAACAGCAAAATGAAGATCAAGGTTTCTCCTTTACTTATCAGAACACTAGCAACTGAGGGAATAGATATATCCCTTTCAAAAAGAGAAGCTAACTTGTATTAGCCAGAGATAATTATAAAAAAAAAAAAAGTGGAATTATATTTAAATGAATCATCAAAATACAAAATACATTAGAAGGGCAAAGAAAGAAGACTTCATATTCAACAGCACTATGATTCCACGAATAACGGGAAAAAAGGAAATCCGTACTTGCTCATTAGCCACATTTTCATCAAGAGAATTCTGTGAGAGTTGTGACGACATTCCGAGCTGAGAAGAAACCCCTTGGGAAAACGATTGCTGCGACTGCTGCGATCGAAGCTGAGAGGCTTGGATTTTACCAAAAACCGAGGAATCCGCCCCAGTTGGAGCAGCATTTGGTCTCCTGGACAATAATCAAAACAAGAAGGAAACAGATCAAGAAGAGAAATCGGAACTAGTTAGTCTATTCTTCTGTTACTGATCGTAACCTGGAATGAGGAGGAAGGACAGAAATGGAATTCAGATCGCAGGCTTTATTGATCTTTAACTTCATTTGAACTTTTTCCAGTAGTTCCAGGAGATTCAGATTGCGAGAGCCCTAAACTTCAACTAAAATTCAATCTCTTCTAGATTGAAACATTGAAGGTGACTTCATTTCCAATTTTCCTTCGCTTCGCTTTCCGGTTAATCGATTGAACTTTCAGAGCTTTCAATGCTTGCGCCTGCTTACGTCTTTTGAATTCGTGAATTCGCTGATCACTGCGAAGAAACCAGAGAACCGAATAAGTACGAGCAGAAGGGAGAAGACTGATGCGAGCTCAGAGGTTCTTGGGGCTTATATTTTCAGCGGGAAATCCATTTCGGTTCATAAACGGGATGACATGCAGGATCACCCTCGATTCTGGGCCAGGCTTTGAGCGTATGATAAGGGATTAAGGGCTATAACCTGGGCTCGGGCCCGGCCCCGGCCCCGATTCCGGGCCTTATAACGTAATTTAAAACTAGTGATTGACCCTTTAATTGTATACATATACTTATTAATTAATATTGTTAATGTTAATATTAAATATTATTAATGTTAATAGTAGTAATAGTATTAATAATAATATTTATTATTATTATTAAGTAATAATTTATTATCATTAATTAATATTATTACATTAATAATATTAACTAATAATTATATGTAATAATAATAACTAGTAGAGAGCCCTTGCTTCCCAGGGGTTGGAATGGAATTGCATTGCTACATTAAAAAAGATAATGGTTTCTTAATAAGAAACTTGCAACTATAAATATTTAAGTCTTGAAACTCATATAAAGACTTAAAAGAGATCATCATGTGCTTGTTTTTTAAATATTGCTTCAACAAAGTATCTCACGTAAAAGAATATGATCATACAATGATAGTTCTGAGTTCTACTTCATAGATGTCTTTTGTTTCACATCGAGAACTCCTAGTTGACTCAGAAATTAGGACCGTTCGGCTTGGGAACCATCTAGGCAATCAGTTCCGTTTTACCCCAAACCCAGTCCCTAGCCAAAAATCGTTGAATCAGTCAATGACCCGTTGGCCCGAGGCGTCGACCCGCTCAATGGGTTTTGGCCATTTTTTATTTTAAATTTTTGTTATCAGAATGGGCCATCTATTCTAGAAATCGATGGCCAGAACGGTTCCATTTCTAGGTCGTTTTTTCTAGATGCCAATAATTAGATGAAATAACTTTGTAGCCATAGTCATGGGAAGGGTGGACATTACAAGGGATTCTAAAACCTTGAAAGATAAATCCAAAGTGACCTTAAACAAAAAAAATGGCGGTAGATCCACCAAACTGGAAAAAAAAAATCAGAAAATTGAGTCCAAAGTTCCGCTTTGAGATGGAACTAAACATACATGCAATCAAAGAAAGAGACGAAGTAGATCGTTTTGTAAGAAAAAAAAAATTGCACAAGAAAATCCAAAGAAAAAATAAAAGTAAAGAAATAAAATGGTGGTAAACCCCCGTTTTAGAGGATCTTGAAGAAGAAGAAGAAGACCAAATACAAAAAAAAAAAAACAAAAGAAAAAAATGAAAAAAAAGGAACATACCGCACACACTAGAATAAAGCCAACAATAGAAGAAACCTTTGAATAGTGAAAATCCAAAAGCATAAAAAACCATGATTTTCGAATCATCGTTGACCCGAACGGATGAACATTTCGGCCTAGGAACTGTCCAGACAACCGATTTCGTTTTACCCTAATCCCAATCCCTAGACAAAAACCAGGTGACAGGTGGCAGGTGACGGTGGCAGGTGGCCGTTTGAAATGCGGCCATCAAGCGTTAGATCCCAAGTCAGTCAGGTGCGCCGCCCCTGGATACGGATTCCTTCGGTGTCAGGTATGGCGCGGTTCGTCCAGTTCAATGCTCCGGAAGCGAAGTGCCTGGAGCGGTGCATGAGCGAAGTCTTGAGTTCGGATAAGGGGGGCCTCGAACTGTCATAAGATGGGCCAGTTCGGGTCTCTGCTTTGTGTGACTCGGGGCCAAAGGGGGAGCTCGGGCTCCTCGCAGGGAGTTCGACCACTAAGTAGGGAGTTCGGGCACCTTGCAGGGAGTTCGACCACTAAGTAGGGAGTTCGACCACTAAGTAGGGAGTTCGGGCACCTTGCAGGGAGTTCGACCACTAAGTAGGCAGTTCGAACTCTAAGTAGGGAGTTCGGGCCCCTTGCTAGGGAGTTCGGACCTGCTGGTCCCTTCCCTTTGGCGTTTGTACCCTCGGTACGCTGTTTTAAGTGCTGAGCTACTTGCTCTTTTGCCACGTGCCGTGATTTGCGAGGTCGGGCCAAATCTTCCTTCATCAGTTCCATTTTTGAATCATATGAGTCACACGCTCGAATGACATAACACGAATGATACTGCTTAATGTACCTCAAACACTCAATTTTTTGTTTGTAATTTTTGTTGTCAGAATGGGCTGTTCGTTTGAACTAGACGGTCGAACCACCATTTTTTTTAATTGGGAACTGTCCAAGCAACCGGTTCCATTTTACCCCAATCCTGGTCCCTGGCAAAATATCGTTGAATCGTTAATGACCCATTGACCCAAGTGGTCGAAGCATCGACCCATTCGAGCTAGACAATCGAATAGTTGACCCAAAAATTGGTGGCCAGAGTGGTACCCTTTTCGGGTCGGATGAGTCACACACTCAAATGACATAACACGTATGATATTGCTTAGTGGACCTCACGCACTCAATTTTTTCCCTGCAATTTTTGTTGTCAAAACGGGTCGTCTGTTCGAATCGGACAGTCAAACCGTCGACCTGAAACTAGTGGCTAGAACAGTTCCATAATTTGTTACTTGTAATTTTTGTTGTTAGAATGGACCATTCTTTCAAATAAGACGATCGAACCGTCGACCCGAAACCGGATATATATATATATATATATATCATTTGGCGAAAGGGGAGATCACCCTTATCCCTTTAATAGTATATATATATAAGATAATATTTATTATTATTATTATTATTAAGTAATAATTTTTTCTTATTATGTATGTACTTAATAATATTTTAATAAATTAATTATTATTATTTTAATAGTACTTGTATAATTATAAATTAATTACTATTAATTATTATGAATATAAAATAATTATTATTAATAATGTTATTAATTATCAGTTTTTGATTTAACCGGGTTTGGTTTAAAACCAAACCAAATTAATTAATGTTAATTATCGGTATTTATCTTTAATAAATACTTTAGCCCCTTTTCTAACCATTTAAATTAGGAAATAGGAGCACGTATGCTTGCATAAAATTCCAACAAAAGTTATGTGTTTTATTTTTCTCCAAAGAGTCTGCGCCCCACCACCTCTCGCCCCACAAACGCCCCACACACCGAACGTCCGCCACCTGTTCATTCGCACGCCATCAGCATTCCCGCGTGCAGGGCTAACGAGACAACTCAACCGATCCCTCGTGCTTGAACTGGCCGTCCCCTGACTCCGTTCTTCTCCCTTCCACCTGAGCTTTCCTTCTCCGGCACCGGCGACCGCTCCGATGAATTCACCTTGATCAGGTATTACCCCTGTTCTCTGATATTTTGTTTTCTCATTTCAGATACCATTATTGTTCAGGTTCAGCCATTCAGGTGCTTGAAGCGCTTAAACCTTGCAAATAACGAACGGCTTGTATCTGTGTAGGCCGATACTATAGTGGGTTTGAAGTGCAAGGAACCAATGAATATGATGAATTGAAGTTGAAGGGTGAGAGGTCTGAGATCCAAAGTGGATTTACAACAGACAGATCTCCCGGTTGGTTAAGTGAGTCTGCCCAACCACATCATGAACCTATGCAACACTGCCGATCGGGACTCCATTCTTTACGGGGAGAGGGAGCTCTCTTTCGACAAGACGCCTTTCTTCCACTTCAAAATGCATCGCCCCCCTTCGCTGAGATTTCAAATTCCATTTTTAAATCCACCCCATGTCGATTTCGATTTCAAGGGCGACTACTTGGACGATATAGATGGAATCTGTACCCAAGGCGGCAGGAACAGTTTTCTCATCAAAGCTGATGATGATCAAAAAGAAGAAGACTATGGGGGTGACTGGGATGATAAACAAACCTTGAATGTTGGAGAATACCTGGTGCCGGAGAAGGAGAGTTGAGTTGTCCCGTTAGCCCCGTACATGGGAATGATGACCGCGTGCAAATGGACAGGTGGTGGATGCTCGATGTGTGGGGCGTTTGTGTGGCGAGAGGCTGTGGGGCGCAGATTTGAACTCTTCTCCAAACAAACATAAATGCACCTCTTCTATCTAAATAAATGTGATTGATGATGATTTTGAATCCTAAGTATAGGTCCCCAGTTCTATCCACAAAAACGCTCTCTGTCCCCGCTAACAAAAGCTGTTTGCATTCACTAATCCACTACTAACTATTTGCCACTTGGCCATCTTTGCTAAGTTCATACAAACTACTAATTTGATACCACAAAGATAACTTTGAAGTTTGTCACAAAAGGATTAATGTTAGTTGAACTATTACCAAAAAAATCTAATTACAATATTAAGTCTTCAACCACTAAACCAAAACTCATCCAAGAGAGGAAACAGGAAAGAAAGGAGAATAATAGGCCATCCCGAGTATGGAGGTCACCTCTAAGTTTGAGTAATTTTGAGTAATTTCAGCAAATAATTTTGAGTAATTAAATTTTGATAATAATAATCAGTATTATTAATATATTAATAATTATGAAATCAGTAATAATAATAATAATAATATTATTATTATTATTATTAACTAATAATGTATTCTTATTATGTGTGTATTGATTATGAAACCAGTAATAATAGTAGTATTTTCAGCAATTAATTTAAGTAACTACATATTGCTAGTTACAATTTTTTAATAATAATCAGTATTATTAATATTTTAATAATTATAAAATCAGAAATAATTATAAGATTACAATAATAATAATAATAATAATTACTATTATTATTATATTATATATTATTATTAAGTTGTTAATTTATTGTAATTAAATTTTTGCATTTAATTGATGAAGTAATAATTTTTTAATTAATTTAATTTAAAAATATTGAATAACTGAAAGTTTTAATATTTATTATTTTTTGCTAAATAATGAAATAATAATTGATTTTATAATTAATTAATTTAACAATGCTGAATAATTAAAAGTTTAATAAATTAACTTTCACTACATCTAATAATTAATGGAAAATAATAATATTATTAATTATAATTACTGATAATAATAATATTATTACTAATTAACATTACTTATAAATTGATGTAATAATTATTATGAATTAATATAAATATTAAATGAATATATCCGAAATAATAAATATCATTATTAAAACCGTTATTCATTATCGGTTGGAATTAATAAGTATCAATATTATCAGTAATTAATTAGCAGTAAGTAATTATTATCAAAAATTAAATATTTTTACTAATTAATTATCGCTGTTAAGTATCAGTTATTAATTAGTAGTAATTAATGTCAGCAAAACATTAAATTTTGGGTCTCTTGGGAATGTAAACCGAATTATTGTTTAACATTAGTGGTAATAGTGAATTATCAATTGGATAATATTAATTAATAAGAATATTAAATATTTATTATTAATTTCGATATTAATTTTGAGTAATTAATTATCAGAAATTAAAATTATATGATATGGGTTTAAATGCATTAAACCCAGATTGAAACAATTATGTAAAACAGGTAAGCCGAACCACTATAAACTGGGTCAACCCGACCCAATCCACTTAAGCAATCAAGTCACCTTCTTCAACAGGCGTCGACTGGCCACAAATGGGTGGTTTATCACCCATTTCAACCAAAAAAACTAACTTAAACATTCGAAAAATAAAGAAAATAAGAAATGAAGAAGAAAAAGAAAAAAAATTGAAGACAACGATCACTACAAAACTCGACTACTGCTCAACCACCGCTGAGTGTGGTACTCGACCATCGGTGCCACACTATAGACATCTATAATCACAGGCTTCTTAACTGGATCATATGAAAGCTTTAGTTAATACCTGAAAGGCAGGCTGAAAAGTGCAGTTTGATGCAGAATCAATGTCTGATGGAAGTTCACACTATAGACCATAGAGGCTGTAGAGAATCGGTACAACTTTTGTATTAACTGTAGAAAAACTTAAATGTTTCAAAATACAATAACATTGATTCAAGGGAGAATGGAAGGTTCAGTTGATACCTGAAAGGTTGCAGTATGATGCAGATTCAACGTACTGTAGACCGCAGGGGCTATAGAGATACGGTCCAGGTTTTGAATTAACCATAGAAATATTGAAATATTTTAGAATAGAATAAAATTGACCCAACAGAGAATGGAAGGTTTTGTTAATACCAGAAAGGTTGTGGGCTGAAAAAAGTTCTATGCAGATTGAACTCAAATGAAATTGAAGGATGTTGACTGCTGAGGATGTATAGAATCAGTCCACCTTTTTTTTATTAACCGTAGAAAATTTTAAATGTTCTAGAATAGAAGAAGATTGATCCAAGGTAGAATGGAAGGTTTAGTCCATACCTAAAAGTTTGCAGGCTGAAAAAGTGCAGTTTGAAGGTATAATGAAATTGAAGGTTGTTGTAGACCGCAGAGGCTGTATAGAGAATGAAACATGTAAATACATGAAACAGAGAATGAAAAGAAAATAGAGATTGAACACAATGTAAATACATTAACCGGATTGAATGTGCTTGGTTATCTGAATAACCGGATTGAATTTCTCTGAAAAAAGGAACCCGATTGAATGTCTGTTCTGGAAAATTGAAAGCTGGCCTAATAACCCATTAAGCTCTCCTCTTCCTATAATTTAGGTTGATGGCCTTCCAACTGAAATGAATGAGAGGTTTTGGTTTGCTGAAAAATAGGTACGTGACTTACAAACTGTCTCTAAGTGGGGAACTGAATAAACTCTCTCCTAACTTAAATAACACACTACACTTGCATGGAGGTGGGTTTGAATTTGCAAGTTAGTGGTCTATCTTAGTGTGAATTTGCAAGTTAGTGGTCTATCTAAGTGGGAAATTGAATAAACTCTCTCTTAACTTAATTTTTTATGTACAGGTGTCTGAATGAAGGAGAGCCACATGTCTGACTAGGGGAGGCTTTGGCCTGAAATTATTCCTTTATTATATATATATATATATATATTAGATATATTATAAGACATGTACATATAATATAAAATAGAGAAAATTCCCAATCAGTATCCTGTACTTTGACTTGAGTGACAATTTGGTATCCAAACTTTAAAATGTGACAATCAAATATTCGAGCTTTTGAAACACGACAATCTAGTATTTGTTGTTAATGGACCGTCAACTATGTATATCACGTGACCTCATGTGTGATTTAAGACTTTTGAAAATATCAAAATTACCCTTGAAAATAAAACATACTGTTCATCATCTTCTTTCTCAAGAAGATGAAATAGATCCCAAACTCTCAACAGTCTATACTGTTGTTTCATGATGAAAATGCCCTTGATTGATGAATTGAACTCACACTGTTAACATTGATGAATTACCTCAATGATCATGGGCATGAATATGAACAAATTGGTGAGATTGAAGGCGAAGAGATCAGAAACTCAAGCTGATATCTTTCCGCTATGAAGTCTATATCTATTGAGTATTTCTTTTTGGTTTTTGGTGCTATTCTACATTTGTGGTTTGAGTTAATCTGTATTCGTTGTTAAAAAAAAATACAACACGCGAAGTTGTGTTGGATCTACAAGGTAAACCCAAGACACGAGGCTGTCTTCTTCTTCCATGCGAATCCTCTTCTTTATAAAAGACAAAAATTCTAAAGCCTTCACTTTATCTTCTTTCTTCTCAAACTCAGACCTTGCTTTCTCAATCAATAACAATTGTGGTTTAACCCTGTTTTGGAAGGCCAGATGGAAAAATAAAATAAAGAACTATAGAACAAATAATATCTTAATATCAAAAGACTGTTTGTGGGCTGATCTGTTCTGTCATTGTTTCCTTTTCGTCATCGATTTTGCTAACTTGCATCAGATTAAATAAGGGGAAATGATAAGTGAGAATCAGATTTTTAGTATTGGCAGGAGATGCCTTGGCCTTAAGCTTCTTCAATCCAGGCAATTCTACCAAGCGGTGTCACAGTAAATGGTACAATAACATTTCTGTACCGGTTCTACAAGTACTCGGCTTAGGAGTAGATGGTTTTCTCATTCTTGGGACTGAGAGTCGGGAATGTGAGCTTCAAGGTGCGGGTGGAGAGGTTGGGGGTGAAGGTGTTGAGGGTGGTGAACGCTCATGGCATGGCGCCAAAGGTTTCAGGTATATTGTTCAACGAGCACGTGCTAGAGTTGGTTCAGCGGTTGGTGCAGTGGTTGTCGTGGTGTTACTCACACGTCAGATTCAAATGGGAAGGCAAAGTCTTTTTGCGATGGTTGATAAAGAAAATTAGGTATCACTTGAAGGACATTTGTGTCTTTTCACATGCCACTTAACGGTTGATTAATAACATGTACTAAATTATCGCATTTCAAAAATTCGAATACTAGATTGTCGCATTTTAAAGTTCAAGGATCAAACTGTCACTCGAACCAAAATACAAGATACTGACCAAGAAATTTCCCTACAAAATATAATAGCTGCCTTTGTTTTCGGTGGAAAATTCATGATGGTAAAATTCAATCGATAGAAAATTCAATTATGAGTTTCAAATTTTAGTGGATCGAAATTTTTATACGATAATTGATGATAATTCATGTAAATATACATGATAAAATTAATGTATTATTTATATTGATTATCCATGAAAAAGTCAATCGATGGAAATTGGAAAGATTTACATCAAATTGATTACTAGGCCGGGTCTGAAATATTGGACTAGGCCCGGGCCAGAAATTTTCAGGCCCAAGCCAGGCTGAAATGATCACTACCTTGACATGTGGTAAGTGAAGGGTGAGATTTGTGTGCTAACGCCATACATATTGTAAGCAAGAGAAATGTTTGGCTGCAAAGTTACTCGGTGTGCTAGTGGCCTAATCCATATACTCCTACCCTTTTAGGGGGTATCAACAATATGGATTGATTTTGTTTTTGAAAACAAAAACAATCGCTACATTAATAAAATTATATTGTTTTTGCTGATGTTGCATATGTATTTGTTTTCAAAAGCAAAACCAATCATGTATTCAAACGATTTATTGGTGGGGCCATTGCATTGTATCTAAGGTTATGATTTTCTATTTTAGCCCCACCTACGACAGTGTCATGGCAAAATTGAACTCTCTCGAACATTTCCTTATATGATCGAGGAATTTCACTTTCACTACTTAGGTCCCGTTTGTTTCATTGTAATAGGGGTTTGGAATCGGAATTGGAAATTTGGAATGGTCATTCTGATTCCAATTGTTTGGTTGAATGGAATCGGAATCCCATTCCCATAGAGGTGTAAATTGGGCCGTGCTAGGTCGGTACAACACGGCTCGCATGTGGCCCATGCAAAGTGTGGGCCAAGTCAGACTGTGGTTCCCTCCCTTGGGATACTTTGGGAGGTCAGCCCGGCATGGCCCACGACCCGTGTTGTGCCATGGGCCAAGCTGGTCAATGGGCCTGAGCCTTGAGTCAGGCGTGTAAATCAGATGAAGCCATTTTTTTTTAAATTTTGAAAAAAAAATTAACATAAATTAAAAAATGACAAAAAAAAGATCTTAAAATTTTATTTTATATAAATTTTGATGTATACAATATTGTTTAATATGCAATAATAATATATAGGTCGTGTCGTGCTGTGCTGACCCAATTTATACATCTACATTACCATTCCAAGTGGAATGGTGTTTTCCCATTTGAGGGAATGGCCATTCCCTCCCCCTCCCTTGGAAATGAAATCCCATTCCAATTATTGTTTGAACCAATCAGACTATGGGAATAGATTATTCAAATCTGATTCCAAAGAATTTCAATTCTGATTCTAATTCTGATACCGAATCCGACTGTAAACCAAACATACTCTTAAGGGTCCGTTTGACTCACAATTAGAATCGGAATCGGACTCGAAATCAGAATGATTTATTCCTATAATCTGTTTGATTCAAACAGGAATGGAAATGAAAATTGAACCAATAAGAATGAGATTTAATTCCCAAAAGAAGGTCAAAAAATGGTCATTCTCTCAAATGAAGAATGCCAATCCAACATGAATAAAAATAAAATTATAATTCTGTCTAACCAAACAATTGGAATTAAAATAACCCATTCCAATTCCAATTCAAAACCCCTATTATCGCAAATCAAACGAGGCCTAAATTATTTTGTGCGGGATCTTCCCGCTCACAAGTCACAACTTAAGCAAGGTGCCAGTTGATAAGGTGTCTTGCTAGTTGTTTATATCACATGATGTATACAAAGGAATTTTCTGTCAATTTCCCAATAAAATTTAATATAGGTATTAATTTATTTAACTTGTGATAATTTAAGTGGAAATCAGGCAGAAAATAATGTTCAAGTAGTTAAGTGAAATACAGGGATACAGGGGCATATATGAAAATTACCCTAGATTACATTGTTTGGGTTTAGGCCGACCGTGAGCTTAAATGCTTTTAGCCCACCTCTTGGAAAAAACAAAGTTCCCCAACCCAATACAAAAAGAAAGCGGTTCCGGATCATCCATGCATTTTGGAGGATTGGGCATTGGGGTTTGTTTTTAACAGACCGCGCTTCAAACTGACCTCACAGCCACATTCTGTACGGGAACATCTTCTCGTGAATAATAAATATAAGTATGGAAAATGTTTCCAATGTGAAGTTAAAATATATTATGAAATTGGTGTGAAGCATATTCCGTGAAGAGCGGTTCCAGTCTCATTTGGGGGGATTTCTTACATAGAGTGATTATATTGTGGGCCATAGAGTTTGCCTACCACCAGATAAGCTGAAAAACTGAAGGATGCTTCGGGGTGAGAGGTGAAGAATATCCTCTTGAATTTATGATATGGTGAGCGGTTCCAGTTTCGATCTACTGACCATGGCCACGTTCGTCCAGGCACAAATATAAAATATCAGTTGTGTTATGGTCACCCATATTTTCAACATGCTGCTGATGAGCATGGCCAGGAATGTACTGTGATCAATATATCCAAACTTTGATAATAACTCTGTGCTCATTTGGGAAGACTTTTGGGAAGGCTTCTCGCATTCCGAGCTGGGCCTCATATAGAAAGTTGGAAACATCAGAAGCCGTAAAATATGAACATCCGGAACACAGATAATCAATATGGGCTGCTTCTTTGTAGCAGCTCAAGTTCAAACGCAGTAGCCCTCCAATCAGTTTCTCTGCCGGAGGAAGTGAAACGAGCTAATTGATGAATCGCAAAATGAGAATCAATCTCAAAGAAATCCTTAAAATGGATTCGATGGGAACCACCTTCCCGAAATGTTCTAAAAATAAATTTTGACGCTTCTACCAAAAAGAGTTTTTTCGGTGTGATTCTTAGGGGTGGCAATTTTCCCCGTCCCTGACCGGTACTCAGCAATCCCCGCCCTGACCCGTCCCCGATTAATATATAAATATATAATATTATATATTATATAATATAATTATATATATTATAATAATTATTATTCGTTTTTTAAAAGATTAAAACTTAAGAAAAGTAAGATGACTCGATAGTAAAACCCTTCAACTTCGAGTCTTCAATAGAACCCTAGCTTCGTCTTCCTTTGTCAGTTCATCTTCATCGCCGATTCACCGACCACCGACCGCTATCGCTGACTATCGCCACTCACCAATCGCTGTTGGACATCGGAAATCAGACAAAGATACTCGAGTCTCAACAGAGAACAGAGAAGAGATACTCAAAGAAGAGTTTTAATTCTATAATCTTCCTTCAACCTTCGTCATCATCGCCAACCGTCATCGCCTCGCCCTTCGGATTCTTTCTCATTGCCAACCTCAGCTCTCGCAAGTCGCAATGGTCCTCTCTCTCTCTCTCTCTCCCATTCTCAATCTCTCAGAGATTCAAACTCTGTCTCCAATTCGTCGGGGATTCGGGTCTCTGACAGGGATGAATTCCCTGTCAGGGTTGGGGATGAAGGGGGGATTCTTTTCCCCACCAAGGATCGGGGACGGGGATGGGGTGATTTGAGGGTCAGGGTCAAGGATGGGGAATGTAATCCCCACTCCAAACCTGCCCCGTTGCCATTCCTAGTGATTCTAACAAAAAGAGTGGAGTGTATGCATTTGGGTACATATTAAAAAAGAAAAAAAGTCTGAAACTCTAAGGCTATGTTTGGTTTGAAAGAAAAGGCAGAAAACCTTCACAAATCTTGTATAGGTTTCTCTGCCTTTTCCTTCCTTTTCTTACTTTTTCCTTTAAACCAAACACAACCTAAAATTATATGCGAAAATGGGCCTGCATTTACAAGAATCACTGTACCAGAGATGTGGGCTGCCCTTAAAGCCCAAAAACTAGAAACCCAATTCCCAACATTACAAATTTACAATTCCTATGAAGGTGCTCTTATTGTCTCAGATTGCAAAAGACTAGCTCGTGATTTGCAGCTTTCGATCAAGTAACAAATGTACAATCACACTTTCCTAACTGTGCAGTGGATTGGCTGGCCGATAGATGTCTAGATGGTGAAGCTTCCTTCAGCTTCCCTGGGACTTGTTTTTCTTGATTTTGCTGGGAGTTTCTCCCCCTACGTATCAGAAAAAGGGCCAAGGATAAGTTCAGTTGGAAAGTGAACGGGAGCACACTCTCCACTTCTTGAAAGCCCCGTAGCCGTAGGTAAATCTTTCAACTGCATTAAATCATTGCATTGAAAGGAAGCAAATTCTCCACTCCGTGTAAGGTAACATGTAAAAAACGCAATTTTTTTTTCTTAAAAAAAGGGCAGAGGCAAATAATCAGCTTCAGCCCAAAAAAGAAAAAACAACCGAGCAATATCATATCATCAGATCAGATGTCGTGGTTAAGCAAGGCTTCCATTTCTGGTATCATCCGTCTAACACTCCGACCTCTCGTACTAGGGTTCACCTTGAGGGCTCGCCATGGCCAACAGATACGCCTCACCTTACGTCGGCTACTTCGCTCCCTTTTGTTTTCGGCCTCTTCTAGCTGCCTTGTCAGTTCCTCAATCCGCTCACGAAATCCTGCAGCTCTGCTGTCCGCTAGCTGGAGAGACCTTTCAGCTGCTGCCTGTGCAGTCATGGCTGCAGTAGCAAGATCTTCTTTTAGTTTTAACTTGCTGTTACACAATTCCAAAGAGGCCTTTGTCTTCTCCAGCTCTTCCCTGAGATTTGCAGCCTGGTATAGAACAGAAGCAACTGATAAAATCAATAAAACATTTTTTTTTTATTTTAAATTCCCATTGCCGTAAAATCCAAAATATGAAATCAAGAAGAGAATGACTGAGAAGTCAGAAAGGAAATAGCACTCTGGTATTAATCTGAATAAATGAAACATTATTCGTTTTAGGAACATCATTCGGAATTCAGAAACTGTGCTTTTTTGTATACATGTTGAACAAAGTCGAAGCATCAAAATACAGATTTTTGAAAGCACCTTTATCTGCATCCATAAATGAAAGCGTTATTTTTCATTTTGGCCTTCTCTTTTTTCCATGGGATAGAATATCCAAATTTTTAAAATCATGCCTAGGAAAAGAAATAGTAGTTGTATTATGTTCCTCGTATATGATCTCAAATCAAATTCTCCATACAGAATGAACAAGTTCTAATGGTAAATTGGCAATGTTCCACCGGTGGAGAATTTATTTAATAAATGGTAAGAGCAATGTTTCACCCCATTTTAACCCTCGGACCGGTGAACTGGTGACTGGTCATGATTTCAATTTCGCTTTCTCCATATCAATACAAGTTACAACTACGAGTTCCAACCATTGAAATAAATAGGAAGCAATAAAACTGAAAGTCTAAAGACACTAGCAAAGAGCAGTTAATAAGTTTATCTTTACCTCTCTATCACGCTCTTCAATGGCATTGTTCCCAGCTTCCACTTCCAATTCACAAGCTTCCCTCCATCTAGAAACCTCCTCTTCAGATTCTGTTATTTCCATCATGAGCTCTTCAACCTTACAGGCAGAAACAGCAAAAAGAAGAGATCAAAAAGGAAGGAAATGTTAGTAGAGCATGGTTGATAGAGAGCAACAGGGAAAAAACACTCCCATAAACGGAACACATAATTACATTTTGGGCCAGCCTACTCTCTCTTTCTTCCAACTCTTGTATGTACAACTTGTTCTCTGCAATTTCCTGAGCTTGTTTCTCTGTAAGACTCTGTAGACGCTCAGAGTCTGACCTGCCATAGGATAGATACTTAAAACCAATAACTAAATAGATAGAACCTCACAAATGAATCTGTGATGGTCAACTAATATTTCTGACTGTCAATCAACTTGATCAACTAAAAGCTTATGTGGTCTAGTAAAAAAAGTTCTAGTCATAAACAAACTCATGGTCAATGTTTTCATCTAAAGGTTACTGTGTACAGAACTTCAATTCAAGGCAATAGACCATCCACCACTCAAATTGCCATATAAAGATTACCAAAAAAATGCCATATAAAGAGCTTGGGCATCAAGAGAAGATATGAATAGATATTCCAAAGTTGTGGATGGATAATTCATTGTTTAAACTACAAATTCATCATATATAATATACTTCTTCCATGATACCATCCAAATAGTGACTGTTAGATATATTTCCTATCATTCTAGAAGTACAGAATAAAATGAATTGACTGACTATAAACAAAACAGTACAAAGGTAATTCTAAAGGTTAGGTTGCATTGTAATCAAAGACAAACACAAGAATTTACTAAAATTAAAACAGGCATATATGCTTGATGCATCCAAAGTTGAAAAGTTTCTAACAGAAGGCCAGAAACTATTGAAGTTATTAAAATAGTTGATAGAAAACCATTAGAAATATAATAATATTTTAGTACAGCATACAAGTTGGAATTGGATTTGTATAGACATCTTGTGCCTACACCAGTTCATCTTTTATTTCGCATTCTCCAGTTTTTTTTTGGGTGCATTCTTCAGTTCCCAGTATGTCCTAAACAACAGGAAAGCCACAAGAAACACACATGGTAGTATGGCAGTAACTGTAGACTCTGCTAATCAGAGGAAAAAAAATACCTAGATTCATCCAAGGATCTCTTTAATTCAGTGATTTCCAGCCGTAAATTCTTCATTATCTTCTCTACAGTTGAAGCCTGCACAGAATAACCAGAAACATGAAACCAAATTGCTGTCCATTGAAATGAAACTTCTTCAGATAATTATGCTATCAACTCTAAAGTTCACAAAAACAGAAAGTTGTTCTTACTAAGATTGGATTTTATCACCATAAACTGCACTCCTTTCAAATATGATACTTTGAAGAGTATGAATTATGGATGAGGCAAAAAATACAACTCCCCTTACATTCAGTGATGCAGGAGCTGAAGAGTCAAAATTGGAATTTTATGTATTTTTGCACAGTAGGCGGTATTTTTGTCATTTTGCAATTTTTGTGGGGTCCATTGATAGGGTTTAATTTGTATACTCATAGTTTGTTTATGTTTAAAATTTCAGAGTCATTGCATAAATGGGATTAAAGTTATTGAGTTTTCATTGAATTGAAATAGGATATGGCAGCTTAGTTTGAGTCCTACTAGGATTATCAAGTCTAACAGTTTGACTCCTAGGGTTATTATGAGTTTAGAGTCTATAAATATGTTTGGGCGTTTTACACAAAGGCAATGAATTATATTGAGTTTTCTTCAGCTTATGCTAGCTATGGTGAGTGATTCCCATGTCCTAGAGTGATTCTAGGCACCCTGTGAGTGATTCTAGGTATTTTCTCTCTTCTCTCCCTATTTTCTCTCTTATTCCTTCAAGAAACCATTACAGCCATCAACGGCCATAAAATTCTGATCCAAGAAGACCATTCACATTCCCTAAGGACTAGAACTGAGATGGTCCTACATCAGTTGGTATCAGAGCTAATGGTTTATTCACTATGTTCTCACAAAGTGACTGATTCTATAGGCCTAGGGTATCTTCTAGACAATCTTACAGGTCTAGAATCAATGATGATTGGGTTTCTAAACCATATGAAGGGTCTTTAGTTGACTTATTTGAGAAGATGGTGGAATAAAACAGATCTAATAATGTTGCCTATGGGAGCAAGGTTTTCAAACATGTTAGAAGAGAAAGGGAAATACCAGATTTCAAAGGAGATGATGACCCGCAAGCATTCTTTGATTGGGTTGCTGAACTAGAAGAATATTTTGATTGGCATGATATGCTTGACAAACAAAGGATTAGATTTGTGCGCACGAAGCTGACGGGTCATGCTAAAGTATGGTGGAGAACTCTTGAGAAACGACTAGAAAATAGAAGCAATGATCCAATTAGTACATGGGCAGAGATGAAGAGGTGTTCGCAAAAAAAGTACATCCCACTAGACTTTCATGATGATCTATATATGGAGTTGACTAATTTCGAGCAAAAGAAGAAGCGGCAGGTTACAATAAAGAACTTGAAGTCAGTGGGAAGAAGGTACAAAGCTGAAAAGAAAATAGATGACAGGTCATGCTAAAGTATGGTGGAGAAGGAGAACTCTTGATCAATGACTAGAAAATAGAGGCAATGATCCAATTAGTACATGGGCAGAGATGAAGAGGTGTTTGCAAGAAAAGTACATCCCACTAGACTTTCATGATGATCTATTTATGGAGTTGACTAATTTCGAGCAAAAGAAGAAGCGGCAGGTGACAACAAAGAACTTGAAGTCAAGGGAAGAAAGTACAAAGTTGAAAAGAAAACGCCTGGAATCACTCACAGGGAGCCTAGAATCACTCTAGGGCATGGGAATCACTCACCATAGCTAGCATAAGCTGAAGAAAACTCAATATAATTCATTGCCATTGTGTAAAACGCCTATACATATTTATAGACTCTAAACTCATAATAACCCTAGGAGTCAAACTGTTAGACTCATAATAGTCTTAGGAGTCAAACTGTTAGACTTGATAATCCTAGTAGGACTCAATCTAAGCTGTCATATCCTATTTCAATTCAAAGAAGACTCAATAACTCTAATCCTACTTATGCAATGACTCTGAAATTTTAAACATAAGAAAACTATAACTAGAAAAATTAAACCCTATCATTGGACCCCACAGAAATTGCAAAATGACAAAAATACCCCCTACTGTCCAAAAATACAGAAATACATAACATTTCATAAAATTCCAATTTTGACTCTTCAGCTCCTGCATCATTCAAGAAAACCAAAAGGAAGTAGATGAAGTTGTGCAATGCGAGAATGATCATTGAGACACTAGGGAATGGCAGAAAGCATAAAAGCTCATAATGGATCCTAAAAATTGATTCACCACCATAAGGAAGGACCTCTTCCCTAACTACCAAATGCAGTGCTACACCCTCTACTCATAATTAGAGGTGTAAAGTGGGCCGTGCTAGGCCATCACAAGCCGTGCCGCCCTCCCCGGTGAAAAATTTAAGGGTCGGCCCGGCCCACAGCCCGGGCCCATGGGCCAAGCCTTGGGCTAGGTCGGGCTGTGTATCAGGCCAAAGCTATTTATTTAAAAAAATTGACAAAAAACTTAAAATTTTAATTTTATATGAATTTTGTGTATAAAATTGCTTATATATGCAATAATTAAATAAATTAGTATAATAAAATTAAAAAATGTTTAATTTATTAATATATTATATACTATATATTATTATATAATTATAGTATGTATAAAATATATATAGATATATATAGTATATACAAATATATATAAAATATATATGGGCCGTGCCAGCCCGCGGGCCACGGGCGGCACGACCCGATTTACACCTCTACTCATAATGGATCCCAAGATTAAAATCATTTGCAAACTCTTTATCAAAATAAACTATTTATAAATATAAATACATTTTACAAAACCAATTTCAAAACAAAATGAAATCCACTATTAGTAGTTTTGGGTTTCCATCAAAAAGAGTGTAACTAAGATGTTCTTTTTGCTCGACAAAGTGACTGATCCTATCACAATGATCATTCACTAAAGCATCTTTCCAATTCAATTCACCATACCCAGGTATTTGAACCTAAAAGGATCTCACTAATTGGCACATCAAAAGCAAATCAGTCCAACACCTAGTGTAGTATCATTATCAAGTCAGGGGATTAAATATAATTTTCTAGTTTTACCCCTATGTCTCCAGCGTCTAGGGTTTAACTGGAAATGGTCCCATTCAGTGTTTCTCAATCACCTACTCATTGTAACCTCAGGTCTAGCCCGAGCAATTGAGACAAACTGTTCCACCATTTTGGCAATACAAGAGCGTCAGCCTTGGCATGATAAACTCCTCAAGTTTATCAATTGGTAGAGAACATTTGAAGGTAACATAAGTTTCATAAATGTCCAACTTAAGGGGTATTGCACAGAAACATATCATATACACATGAAATAATAATGACTTGAATTTATTCAATAACAAATATCCGTTTACATCACTCATGTTGGAGCTGAGAGCATACGCTGTCTAACAACAACTCCAATGAGTTTGAAACAATTACACTCTAATGAATTAGATATCTTCAATGAATTTATTGACAGTCATTCTCTAGTTTAAGGAAACTTTGCTAACATCATTTGTTGGTTTACTAGCATCTTGGATAGCACGGATAACACCATGGATAATTTAAAGGCCTAAAATTTGAACTAATAATGCCATAGCAGATGGTTAGGCAAAGATAGCATCTCCAAAGCATTCGCTTATGATAGAAATAATTTTGTAAAGGCAATATAACTTGTTTAGAAATTAAAACAAAAAATAAAGTCACACTGGTGAAGAGAATTTTGTCAGTTAGTTATGTGGCGTCCCAATTCCAATGGATGATGAATAATATCAAACTCTAAACAGAGAACCTCCGCTCAAAGGATCCAACAAGAGCTAAACATGTTAAAGAAAAACACACATGCGTCCATTGCCAAATTACAATGTGCACAAAACACAGACAAATAATGGCGGCAATTTAAATTCATGTCAGAATAATAATGAAATTCAACCATATTCCAAATTTCAAGTATGTTTGAAGAATTGTTTTCTGATAAGGAATCGAGTCATGAAGATTAGTTTAGCCGATCAAAAATAAAGTAATATGCAGTATCTAGAAATTTGAACTGTAGGAACAAAAGTAATAGAACCATACCAGACTAACAACCTCCTCTTCGCATTCACTACTGTCTGATTTATTGCATGTGTTAGGACCAGAATTATCTGTTGAATCACCGGTTGAAGCACCCATCATGAACCCAAATCCAACTTTCTGCAACCCTCTCTCTGCAATTTGAAGAATTGCCACTCTTCTCTGTTCACCACTTCCTTTCAGTCTATTAAGAGCCCTTTCAACTGATTCCTTCTCCACTAGAGCAATCCTGAGCAAGCTATTAATGTCTCTGTTTTCTTCAGTCAAACTCACGATACTATTCTCCAACTGCCTTTTCTCCTTCTTCCTCATTTCTTCGAACTCTGTTAACCTCGATTCCACCGACATCGTAAGTTTATGAACCACCATTTTTTCTGATAAAAGACCCTTTGATTCCTCGTCCAAATCAGCCTCTTCTTTTATCTGCTCTTCTTCTTCTCCTTCTTCAATAACACTCTCTGGCTTTTGTTCACCGATTCTCTCGATGATCCTCATCAAGCACTCTTTAACTGAGAGAAGAAAATCCATACTTCGAGAAAAAATCTGAATTCGCTTGCTCCTTTCCTCTAGCAATACAGAAATCTTCTCTCGACAAACTTCAACTTCGTTCCGAAGATCCAAATTCCCCTTCAATTCCTCGTCCCGTTGTCTCATCAATTCATCTTGATGTTCTCTCGTAGAGACCTCTAATAAACGAAGTTCGCTCTGGAGAGCGTCTTTTTCGCTTGAGGTTTGCTCGAGAGAATTAACGAGATCGAAGTTGTGTTTTAGAGCTTCCTCTTTCTGCTGTTGAAGGAGGATCAAGTTATCCTCCATAACCACGGATCTTGATTGAAGATCACGATACGAAATCTGAAGAGCTTCCAATTCATTGAGAAGAGCATCATTTCGGATCTGCGATTCTCGAAGCTGGTCACGAAGATTCTGTTCGTCGTCATTCGAGAAAATTTCCTCTTTTCGATCATCAGTAACATTTTCCATGGCATAGAAGATAATCCATTTAAGAAGAAAGCTTCATACGTTTTCATCTCTGTAAACTGAAAGAAAGACGGAAGGCTAAAATCTACCAGTCAAAACAAGCGAGGAAGACGTTCAGGTGGGAGAACGAAATAATAATCTACGAGAATCGGTTTTGGCGGGATAACAATTTAGCGAGTGGAAATTCCTGAAACAAGGTTTTCCTTTTGGGAAATCAAAGCCATCGATAATGTTGTGGCCCCACTTTGAATTAGACGAAGTAACGTCGCGGTGGGGCCACAGATATCTTTTGAAAGCCACGATTCGCGGTTTTATCCCTGCGCTGTAACCATGTAGTAGCAAAATGGAACTCGGATTGTAGAGGATTTCAAATCTGCGCCTCACAACAGGGCGCCCCACAAACACCCCACACAATTGGAAGGCGCCAAGTGTTCTCTCGCAACATTTCCTCCCTCAGCATGCGTGGAGCTAACGGGACGGCTGTTAGCTCCAAATTCCCGCTACTCTCGATTCGACCTGGCCTCTCTGATCTCCTGCCCATACAAATTCTATTCACGTCTACCCACATAATATCGCAGTCGATATAGAGAACATCTCTATCTAGTATAACGTAAACAGAGTTCATGTGGCCATGAGATCCGGAACCGGCCTCCTCTATCTAACTTTGACCCCTGCACTCCTACATCCGAGCTAACGCAAAACTTCGGCGATGATGACCGTTCCGGCAGACACACCGGAGGTATTCCCCGTTTGCCAGTAGTCTCCACTTCTCTCCTCCAACATTCTGTTCATCAATCGCTCTTTTTCTTCTTCTGCTCCCGGGAGGAACTTTTTGTTTTTGTTGGCCACGCCGGACGGGGCCAAGAAACTAAAGACGTCGAACTATCTCTGGTATGTTGAATCCTTGGCGGTTCCATTATCCAGCGTCAGGAAGATCTCGCATTCGCATGCTGTAATCCTCGGGGAAGCGCTTGCTTCGGAGGAGAATGATCTGGTGTTCCCTAGTGAGAGTTCTCTCGCCAGGCTCTGGTTCCATTGCCAATGTAGGTGAGCGTCAATTGATCTATGCGAGTCGGAGTATTGGATATGGGTGTTCTTTTTTTTGCACAAAATAAGATTCATCTTATTTTAACAGTAGAAAAAGAACAAAATTTGAGGCGTTCATTGAATATGGATATTCTTAATTTTGAATGTAGGTGTTTTTACATAGAATTCACTTTTTCTATTTTTATTAGAAAATCCAAATTTTGATGCAATAAAAAATTAGATGAGAATGGATAGGGAAAAACCGAACCTGTATAATGGTCAGGTGGTCGCCGGTGATCTCCTTCCCTTCTGTGTTTTGTATTGAAAAAAAAAAATCAGCAATTCAAATCTGAAGCGGGATCTGCGCCCCACACAATCTGAAGGTGTCAAGTGTCCTTCCACACGATTTCTCCCTCAGCGCGTGTGGAACTAACAGGACGGACGTTATCTCGTCCTGTTAGCTCCAAATTCCCGCTACTCTCAACTCTTGACCTGGCCTCATCTCTTGACCCTTGCATTCCTCCATCCGAACCAATGGTGAGAACTCCGGCAAAGACAATCACTCCAACAAACACACCGGAGGTATTCCCCGTCCCTCTCATCTCATCTCTCTCTAATATGAACTGGGATCTATTTCCTCAGGGCACCTCACAAGTCACAACCACCTCATAGGCACATCCTACCATACATTGAGAATATCTCCCGTAAATAATAATAAATAAATACAGAATATGTTTCCAATGCATAATGATATGTGCCTATGAGGTCAGTGTGAGATGCCCTATGTGAGACTTGTGAGTAGCAGATCCGATCTCTTAGCAGTGCAATACTGGATCCTCTCCCTACATAAATATTTGCACGTACCCTGAAAGTACTGGCATCTATTGATCTATGAGATCACATTGGCACCCCACTGGTGCCTCACAACACATCCAAACCGTCCATTGGGAACATTTCCGGCCCAATGCACGCTCAGATGTGCATGTGGTGTGCCACTGGGCCACCCTATGTGGGGTGTAGATGTAAATTCTTAATCTACCTGAGAATATACATGTATAGAATGTATTTGCTTGGATGGACTTGAGTTATATTGGAATTGAATTATCCAATCCCAACCCAGATTTAGGTCAGACATGAGTTTTATGAGACCGGCTTCAGTCAAGGTAAATTCATGCCTATACCGTTCTAACAGCCTTTTCCAATCTTACATTAAAAATATCTTCCCATAAAATAAAGCATATAAGTATAGAGATATTCTTAATACAAGACAGTAAAAGCTGTTCGAACAAAATTTGCCCTGACTGAAGCTGAACTAGAGTTTTATAGACAAAGCCCAGCTCAAATAACCCTACCCACAATACAAAGCGAACACCCCGGAGTAAATCAAGTAACAAATTATATGATATTTTGTACTCAAAACAAAAATAATAAATTAGTAGTGTATTCACATTTTATGTTTACAGGGAAATACTACAACAGAGATAATAGCAAATGCATTTTAACATGGGAAAAAAAATCACAAATATGCTAAAACATTTCTTATCACATATATTGCCTGGCTTAAATTTCGTTGAATGCCATGACATGACTTTCATAAATTTTATAAATTCAAAAAATACCCAACTAGAAGCCAATATACCCTTTCTGGTTTGGGAGAATTAATAGTAAACAACTAAACTAAACATCACCTTTGTCTATTCTTAACTTTGCTAAAATAGCAATTATTTTTGTTTTGGAAGAATAAACAAATATGTTGGTGCTCGTCACGACTGAATGGTTTTACCATCAGGTTCAATTATTTGATGCATTCAAACAAAAATTTTAAAATAATAAAAATATAAGTTAATTTAAAAATGGTATCGGATTATAGTTTAAAGCTATTTTAAATCAAAGTAAGCTTACATCAGTATTAAATAAAGAGAGATTGGAGGGTATGACACATCAAACACATGTGTAAATGAGGTAAATCAGTTTGACTTTAAGTCAACATTTTTAATGATCCAACAAACAAAAAAAACCATCTGGCCATTGCAATAAGGTTTTCTTATTAACTTAGGGTCTGTTTGGTTCGTAAGAATAGAGGTTTAGACTCAGAATTGTAAATTTGTAATGGTTCATTTTGATTTCAACTGTTTCTTTGATGGAATTGGATTCCATTCTCATTTGGCCATTCTTGTGTAATGGCATCCCTCTTTTGAGGGAATCGTTTCCTCCCCTCCCTTGGCAATGAGATCTCATTTTAGTTTATTCTAATTTTTAGTTTTGGTTCCTACTATTTTAACTAAACAGGTTATGAGATCCGACCATTTTGATTCCGATTATGAATTAAATGGACCTTTAATTCTACCAACCCTTAGACACCAACTGTCCTAGACACCCATATGAGTCTTTTTAATGTGACCCTAGCGATGGCTAGCATGCCTCACCCTACAGGTGCAAATGGATCGGATCATAATCTGATCTAATTCAAGATCCAATCCTATTTGGTCGAATTCGAATCACCCCTAATTGGATCTTTGGATTGGATCGGATCATGTTCGGATCACCCCTTATCCGATCCAAGAAGATCTGAATCTGATATATATATTATATTTATAAATATAAATATATAGTATATGTTATTTATTTATTTATAAATATTTTTATATTATATTTTTTATAAATTTGTTATATTATTTATTTTTTATAAAAAATGTATATATGATGAAAATAATTAAAAAATAGTTATATTTTTGTTTTTACTTTATTTAAATTAGTATATTTTAATTTTCTTTTAATAATTTATTAATTTAAAAAAAAATAAGTTAGGTTGGATCATATCCAAAGATCCGACCTGTTGATAGGATTCTAATTCAAATCGAGTCCTATCAGATCCGATCAGATCGGATTCAACATGAACAATATTGGATCAAATCCAACATCAACATTGTCGGATCGGATTCAAATATGCCCTGATTTGAATCCGATCCGATCCATTTGCATCACTACCTCACCCCAAAACCATTACTGTCACCTTTCTTCTTCTTCTTTGGAGATGAAGAATTCAAATTCCGCACTTGTCAGTCATCACATGTGGGAGTTGGGACTTTTAAATTTGCCTGCGTTGAACCTAATATTCCAGAACTGCCCCTTCCCCAACCAATAATACCTTATAGAGAGTCTGGATCTACTCCTCACAGAGGGTGCCTCACACTAACCTCACAGTATGTCTTGGCCTCACATCTGGAAAATCTCGCATACTTGTATTTATTATTCATAGGGAGATGTTCTCAGTACAAGATCAGATGTGGTTGTGAGATCGGTGTGAGGCGCACTCTATGAGGAGCAGATCCCAATTCCCTTATAGAAATCTTCCATTCAAATACATAATGTAGAAGTTGACAGAACTTTATCAACATCAATGTTTCTATAAATCTATAATGAGGAGAGGATCCAATGGACTCCTTTTGGACCCCTGGCTTGAATTGTAGGCGTGATGGTGGTGGAATATAGTCTCAAGTGCCGAAGATGAGATTACAAGAGATTTTAGGTGAGTCTATGGGTTGGAGATTTTCAGGTGAGATTACAAGAGATTAGATTGAACCTGGATTTGGTCCAATCCGATTCAGTCCAATGTGAGTCCATTACAAATGGACCAGGTTCAATTTAATCCAATGAATATTTTGGACCATTTTTTACTGGTCCAATTCAATGTTTAGTCTAATATGTTCAAATTTGTTTTAATTTAGATTGGTTTCAACCCAAACCTGGTCTATTAACACCTATATTCTTATCTTATATCAATGAACCAGATATTGGCTTAATCCAACACAACCCAATATAAATTTATTATGGATGGACCAGGTCCAATCCAATCTAATAAATATTTTGAACTGGATTGGTTCAATCCAATATGTCTTGTTGGTCCATCCAATCCATCCAAATTGATTTTGGATTGGATATACCCCTAGTGCTATTTCGACCGAATAAAATAATTAAAATAACCTATCGAGCAATGCAAGTAGGAACAGTTTCCTACTTGCATTTACAGAGACGTCAAGAACCAGCTCCCTCACGCCGGTGGTATCAAGCGAATGCGCCGCCGGGAAACGACCTAAAGTACATGATTTAAAGTACGGGTATTAGTTTCTTTATCAAGAAACTAATTGAATCTTGATAAACTGATATATCTCTTCCTGTTGTTGTTCTTCTTCCTCTACAAAAACATCTGCTTTGAATTGGAGTTCGATTAATTTTACGTTTTAATTACTTGGGCTACTTTTTTCCCCTTGAAGATTTTCATGTAGGAGGAACTCTATAAACGAAAAAGAAGAGAGACTGTTTTTTTCCAAGATTTTCTTCATCCTGATTATCATTTGCTTCAGTGCCGTTGTCGTCGTTTCTAGCCAACATGGACTTAAGTCCAATGGTTCTTCTATTCTTGCTAGTATTGAACTCCCCGATCACCTAAGCTTCAATTCAGTCATAGCTTCGGAAAATACAGGGTGTCGTCTCACAAAGACGAAAACTTCTTCGCATAAACCAACAGAAGCAACCATTCCAGAGGAAGAAGATGGTGATGACGACAGAGATAAGATAGTAGGAGCTCCATCCAGTAAACCAACGGTGAAGCTCCACCTCAAACACAGATCGATGACTCATGGAGATGAAGCTGGGAAAAAGGAATCAGTACATCAATCCACCCATAGAGACTTGACCAGAATCCAAACCCTTTTCAGAAGGATTACAGAGAGGATAATCAAAACACGGTTTCAAGGTTAACAGAGAAGAAGTTGGTAGGGCTGAAGCCTATGGTTGCACTGGAAGTGGCACCGGAATCTGACACAAGTGGGTTAGTCGGAAGACTTGTGGCAACTCTGGAATCCGGTGTCAGCCTCGAGTTAGGCAAGTACTTCATGAACATTTTTGTGGGTACTCCTCCCAAGCATTTCTCTATGATTCTTGATACTGGTAGCGATCTCAACTGGATACAATGTCTTCCCTGCCATGACTGCTTCGAGCAAAATGCCCCCCATACAATCCACAGGAATCGTCGTCCTTCCGAAATGTCACCTGTCGTGATCCTCGTTGTTAGCTGGTCTCCTCCCCTGGTCCCCCACAACCTTGCAAGGCTGATAACTAGTCTTCCCTAGACCTGTTCATGGGCCGGGCCGGGCCAGGCTCGAGCCGGGCTTTGACTCTTTATTAACAGAAAAATGTTAGGCCCGAGCCCGAGTCCGGCCCGACCAGCGGGCCTACAACTTGGGCCCGAGCTTGGCCCTGATAAAAAGCTCGAAGCTCGACCTAATAAAAGAAATTTGAATTTTTAATTTAGATGTTTTTTTCCCCTATTTAAATGAACAATGGGCCTACAAGTGAATCAACAACATTCTCAAATCAAAAAATTTATTCAAATGGACATCACATAGGGTTTTTACTTAGGTTTAACTATAGGTCGGGCCGGATTTACTTAGGTTTAACTATAGGTCGGGCTGGGCTATTTTGGCAAAGCCCGAGCCCGGCTCAAATTTTATGCGGGCCGGGCTTTTTGGCCCGAGGTTAAGCCCACGTGCCAAAAAGCCTGTTCAAGCCTGTCTAGGGGTCGGGCCAGGCCGGCCCGTTGGGCCACTCAGCCCATGAACAGGTCTAGTCTTCCCCTACTTCTATTGGTACGGTGATCGGTCGAACATGACCGGAGATTTTGCCTTGGTGACCTTCACAGTGAACCTGACATCACCAACTGGAAAATCATAATTCCGAAAAGTTGAGAATGTCATATTTGGATGTGGACACTGGAACAAAGGCCTCTTCCATGGGGCTGCCGAATTGTTAGGACTGGGGAGGAGTCTCCTTTGTCATTTCGCCAACCTTTCTTCTCTTTGTCGGCCTCTCTATCATTTCTCCAACCGATTTTGAAGAGAAGGGTGGAATGGGAGTGCTAGGAATGAAGAGGAAGGTCGACTATCTTCTCCTCTTTCGTTCGTTCAACCCAGAACGAAGACAACAGAGGATTAGGGAAAGGGAATAAGAATGGTTTTTTGTAAAAGGGTATTTTTGGTATTTTGAATTTTTTAACCCGCATGTGAGTTTCTAGCTGACGGAAATCTAACATCGGGTACCAAATTGTCACAAATTGAAAGTTCGGGTACTAAATTGTCACAAATTGAAAGTTCGGGTACTAAATTGTCACGATTTAAAGTACAAGTACTAAATTGACACTCGGCCTAAAGTGCAGGGTACCTATCGAGAATTTCCCTATTTTTTAATACTTCTTAAAGGGGCATTTTACGACCTGAATGTCTTTGTTTTCATTTTTTTTTAAAATTGCCACATTAGCAAAAAAACAGAAAACGTGTTCTCAAACTCTGTTCTTGTTTTTAAAGAGAAAAACAAGTTGGTTTTCTTTGGAAAAACAATATATGTTTTTTGAACCATCAAAATAATGAATTTTAAAATAAAAACAAATTTTGTAGTGTAGAAACTATATGATTTGTATAAACATGATATCAAATAACCAGATAAAAACATGTTTTTGAAACTAGAAATTCAAGAACATGATTTTGGGTTTTACTTCTGAAAACAAAAACACATACAAAATCAAGAATATGTTTTTTGTACTTTTGTTTTGAAAAACAATCTATTTTCAAACCAGAGGGTTTTGATTTATTTTTATGCCTCTCCGTTCTACAACTCTAACTACATTGATTCACATTCCGAACTACTCAAGTTCATATCCACTGCATTGTTGGTATATAAAAAAAAAAAAATCTGCACCAACCAATACCAATTTGTCATGTCATGTATAAAAAAGTCTTTAATTTTGAAATGGGGAATAGGAATGGCAGTAGGGTGGGGATCATATTTCCCATCCCCACCCCCGATTCTGAAATATAATTAACCTCCATCCCCGTCTCCAATCCCCACTGGGGATAAAATTTGTCTTCCATCCCCGATCCTCGATGGGGATGGGTTCCCACGGGGACCTGAATTCTCGAAATTTTTTTAGATAATAGTATTTTTTTTGAAAAATAAATTTACTTAAAGTAAATAAAAATTTTAAATTATAAATAACACACACATACACACATATATAATCAGGGTCGGGGCGGGGCGGGGACCTCAATCCCCATCCTTGACCCCGACCCGCCAAAGCAAGTCAAGTCCTTGTCGGGGATGGGGAAAATTGCCATCCCTAATGGGGAATGACCGGTTAGAGTGGAAAATTGCTATTGGTTTGGTGCGGGAAATTTTGTCCATGGAAGGGTGCAAAAGATGTGAGTTTGGATTATTTTTACTTGATCCTTAGGCTGTATTTGGTTGCAATGCAATTTAATTTGCATTAGTACAAATGCATGAGAGTGCAAATGAAAAAAAATACAAATTCTTGTTTAATTTTGTTTTGGGTTTTACTTTATTCTGCTTCATGTCTTAATTTACTTTATTTGTATTGCAACCAAATAAAATAAGCTAAATTTTGAACAAGAAAAAGTCAGAATTTACACTTAAATCATTTGCACTGCTATGGTTTTGCATCAGTGCAAATTTATTTGCATTGCACTCTCTATGCATATACCCTCTTACAAGAATCACAATGAATGGTCCACCTTGAAGAGCTGCCCGGAAATATATAATTGGTATCAGGGTTTTTGGAGTCACAGGCCCTAAAAGATACCTTAAGGCTGTATTTGGTTTGAAGGAAAAAGTAGGGAAAGGAAGGGAAATGTAAGGAAACCTTTACAAATCTTGTATAAGTTTCCCTACATTTCCCTTCTTTTCCATACATTTTCCTTCAAACCAAACATAGC
Source organism: Nelumbo nucifera (assembly GCF_055504915.1). Lineage (NCBI taxonomy): Eukaryota > Viridiplantae > Streptophyta > Magnoliopsida > Proteales > Nelumbonaceae > Nelumbo > Nelumbo nucifera. Next base: position 184,812,140 of record NC_142649.1, on the reverse strand, counting down.
CTAAAAGTAGTCCAGATCTCATACAACTTTCTTCTTCACTTTCCTTCAATATGTGCTAAGTGTTCCATTATAGGTAGGGTTGGATTGGACCCTATCTAAATCAAAATCAATTTAGATGGATTGGAGGAGCCAATAAGACATTGAATTGGATAGTCCAAACTTAATGGTCCAATGTATTTATTGGATTGGATTGGATCTGGTCTATTCATAATGAATTTATATTGGATTGGATTGAAGCAATATCCGATTCATTGATAAAAGATAAGAATACAGGTATCAATAGGTTGGAACCAATCTAAATTAAAACCAATTTGAACATATTGGACCATCTAAACATTGAATTGGAGTGATCCAAAACGGTATAAAAATAATCATCAGATTGGATTGGACCTGCTCCATCTGAAATAAATTCATAATTGGACAGGATAGCATTGGACAAAATCCGGTCCAATTGAGGTATATAGACAATGTTTAATATAAGATTAACTTTTGTCTTTTATTGTTCTTTTTCTAAAGTAACTTCTTTTTTTCCTCTTTATGTGCTTGTGGTTATCAACAATAAAGCAGAGAACTTTTCTTTAAAAGTGAATATGTTATGGCATAAATAGCCTAGCTAGAGCCTCAGATAAACGGCCACGAAAGACCGTCCACCCGCACACACAAAAAGAGCTAAAGACGACTCCACCATTTATATTAGATATATAAATTTTCTTTAGGTTGGAACCAACCAACAAATTGGAATGCCTTTTAGCTTTTATCGCCTTGCGCTTGCAGGATTCGACTAACATCCTCGTCACTATATTCTCTCAGCAGGTAAATTATGCTTCGATAAACCTCTATTTTTTTAGCTTTGGCTTCGAAAAACAAAATTGAGCCAAGAAAGAAGTGTTCGAGATCGAGCATTTCGTAAAGGTTGCTTTTCAAAACACAACAGAAATCAAAATACTTTTACGCTCTAATGTGGTTTGAAAGCACAAACCCTGAAGGCCTGAAATTCATCCAAATACAACCTTAGATAATTTCTGTTTTAACTTTTAATGCCTGTCTTTTAGCAATCGGTACGAGAGGCAATGCATGATAACGAAAAAAACGTATAACAATGAATCAACTGACATAGTGGGTCAAAATCTATAGTGCATTTTATGGAAGTTGTTATAATTTAATTCAAACATAAACAAACTGTGATAAAATAATACATTATAGTGATATCTGTTGTGGAAAAAGTCTAAGAAAACAGATTTGAACGGTACCCGAATAAAAGTAAAATAGAGATAAAGAGAAGTAAGCATAGAGAATACATAGATTTATGTGGTCCATCTTATAATCTATATCCACGGGTGAAGAAAGAGCAAAAATCCACTATGTAGTTAGCAATGGAGAAGAAATTCAGAATTGTGTACACTCAACCTCATTTATAGAAAACCCTAAACCTTAAAATATACCTAATGTCTCTCTCTTCTCTTATAAGACAAAGATTAAGTATACAAAAGAAAAAACCCCTAAAAATACATAATTATTCGTATTCGATTTAGACCTATAAACTGAATGGATCGGGTCCAACCCAAACCCTACACTTTCACCACAAATTACTATGAAATTTTTGCCTTCAAATTTTTCTCAAATTATTTCAGAACGGATTCATGAAACAGGTGACCACAAAAAATTCAAGACACAAACGTAACAATACCTTTTCGTGTAGTTAGTCTTTAATGATAAGCACACATGGTAAAATTCGAACAAATGAAAAGTAATTAAATACACATGATAAATCATATTGATTGGAATTTTGATATAATCATATAACATGCCATAAAAATTTCGGAAAAGTATAGACAGACCCGATGCAGATTTTTGAATTTCACTGTAGATCTATATTCAAACATTCAAAATATCAAAAACCCCTATTCTATACACCAATATCGCCCGTGAATTAATATCAATTCCGAGCTTACACCTACCCGATCCCAACTGTACTTTAGGCCAAAAAATTCTGACCCTCATGCGCACAATCAGTTGGTGAAAACTTCTGACTATTTGGGAAAAAACAGGTTGGGCTGTTTCGGGCTTCCTGCACATGACATGTTATGATGGGCATGAGGTACTTGCAACCAAAATTCTTCTAGCAGAAAAGTCAAGCAAGAGACTGAATGGGATAATGTGTCGTGGATGAAACTCCCAAAATCTCCCCATCAGCTCAAAGCTCTTGACGTATCATGTCTCTCTAGTATCATATATATTTTTTGGTAGAACTGATCTTATAGATTTACTTCCTCATTCTCCTTTCACCTTTTCTCTTCTAAAAACACAGTGGCTCTAGGGAGTGTCATAAGCACAAAAAAGCAACATTATAAACGTTTCAACAAAACCTTATCAAATGCCACTGAAGCAGCTATCTCACCCTATATATTCCTATTTCACTTTATTAATGCAAATCAAGGGTCCGTTTGATTTACAGTTGAAAGTATAATTGGAATGGTTTATTCCCATAATCTGTTTGGTTTAAACAAGAATAGGAATGCGAACTAGAATTAGTAGAAATGGGATTTCATTCCCAAGAGAGAAGCAGGGAATGGCCATTCCTTACAGAAATGAGAATGGAATTCTGATTCTGCCCAACCAAACAGTTGGAATCGGGATAGTTCATCCCGATTCCGCTTCTAGATCCCTATTCCCACAGAAAATGAGGCCTAAGTATCTCTAATCACAAAAAATATCCTTCTTTGTTCCTTAGAGGATGCTTAGTAGTAGTAGTGTTGCATTGCTATTGCATTTGAGGTTGATCAATACAAATTGATATTTCTACCTAAAACATCAAATTTGATGCGTCTCACATTCATGCATTTTTCTAACTGAAGTGGCACTCATATATGATCTGACAATACATGTTTCTCATAAATTTGTATTGATCATGGTTTTAAAACCATTGAATCAGAGAACAAACTGCTAACCTAGACAATTGAAGCACAAAACAATTTGACCCAAACAATGATTCATGGTTTAACAAAAAAATATTTAGGCCCCGTTTGGTTCGCTGGAATGGACTATTCTGATTCCCACTGTTTGGTTGGGCAGAATTGGAATCCCAATCCCATTCCTGCTATAATGGCATTTCATTTGAAGGAATGGCCATTCCCTACCCCTCCTTTGGAAATGAAATGCCATTCGTGCTGATTTCAATCCTCATTCCCATTCCTGTCTGAACCAAGCAGACTATAGGAATGGACCATTCCAATTCCAATTCTGAACAGACCCTTAAATAGTGGGAACGACAACAAAATGCCACTATACCAAACACCCCTTAAATATTACTATTATTTATTAATTAGTAGCTAAATATATCTTATATTACTAATATTATAATTTTTAGTTTGAATTTTTTAATTTATTGCCTTCATAATTTAATTTATAGTTTTTTTAGTTATCAAAATTAAATTTTATTAGTTAATAATTAAAATTAAATATTTAACAAAAATTAATAATAAAACAACAAAATCTATCTAACCTAAAAATAATACTTGATTGGATGTCAAAATAGATATATCACATCACCTTTTATTTAAAATTTGCTTAACAAAACTCATGCATGGCATGAATCCCAACTAATATATATAGTTATAATGCCCTCTCTGATGAAAATTTTGGGGGTTGGTTTGGCATGGCCCATGGCCTAGGCCCGCATGGGCCCGTGGGCCAAGCCTTGGCCCAAGTCGGGCTATGGACTAGGCCAAATCTATTTTTGCTTATTTATTTAAAAAAATTGAAAAAAAAACTTAAAATTTTAATTTTATATGAATTTTGATGTATACATGTCAACATTCGATTTTTGCTCGGTCCGTCACCTGAGCCTCCAATTCACCCCAAACACCCGATCAGACCCTTCCAACCTCTCCAAAACACTAAAAAACCTAGAAAACCCAAATTTCACCTCGAGAACCCTCAGATCCACCGTTAAACCTACTCGATACCTATCCGATGGCCCCGATTGACCCTCACTTACACGGTTACACCTCATCCATTTCATCAGACATGACCACCAGACCTGGGACATCCCAAAACACCTACCCATGAAATTTGAACTCCAGATCCCTTCGTTCACTCGTCCATCAAACAAAGATTCCATTTCGACCATTCTCACACCCATAATCCATATCCTTTTGATCCGAACACATCTAAACCAATCAAACTTTTCCAATCACCCTAGAATACCGAAAAACCCCTACATATGAAATGTCATCCCAAAACACCTAAATTTGCCCTCAATCACATAAAGATTTCATTTCGAGGCTCTAGATTGATCGGATTCCAAATCCGCCCGATCCAGGCCCAGTCAGCACAACCCAGCCTTACCAATCACCTCAAATTACCCAAAAACCCTGACCTGAGAAATTCCAGCTCAAAACACCTTCATTTCCCCTTGATCACACAAAGATTTCATTTTAAGGCTTCAAATTGACCAGATTCCAAATCCGCCTGATCCGGGTTCAGTTGATTCAATTTGACCTTGCTGATCACTTCAGAATGTCCAAGAAACCTATCCTATGAAATTTCATTCAAAAATACCCTCATTCACCCTTTCATCCAAGAAGATTCCGTTTCGATCAATCGCATTAGCCCCCACATACAAAACCCCCATCCCGGTGACACCCACCTCAACCCTCCTTTGTTTTTTAACCAAAACCTCAGCCGTCCATCAAGAACCCCGATTTGACCACCCTCGGACCCGGCTTGACCAGAACTTTTTTAAATTACAAAATACCCCCCATATTTTAGAAATTACAAAATAGTTCCCTACCCCCATATAAAAACAAGATGACTCTTAATTAAACCGAACAGGGAGAGGATTTGTCCGAACAGGGGAGCCGCGCAAAGGAGAAGACTGTTCATCTTCTTCCTCTTTCGAACTAGCGGCGGGAGCAAGGAAGGCCGTCCTCCTCCTTCGGTTCGCTGCTCCCTCCCTTAAATTCCAGCTTTTTTCGCCTTCGTCCTGCTCTCCTTTTTTTTCTTTCGTTTCCGCCAGACTCAGCCATATAGCGGCTGTGAGACGAAGCTCTACCACCATCAGTGCTCCTCCTCTCTTTCCCTCTAGTTCCTGTTGTTCCAAAATACATTACGGTCGCCATCGTCAGTGTCGTTTGCCATTTATCACTCCTTCAACGCAAAACCGAAGAGTTGCAGAACGAACCTCTCTTCGGGCTGAATCCCCTGTGCAATATCGGTGCTCTAACTGCCGGACAATCTTAGTTTCTTCTCAATCAGAAGCGGACCATCCTTCTCCCCATCGAAGTCTGGCCAGCCGTTGTAGTATCCGGCGACGTCTTAGGGAATCAGCACAAATCAGGATGGTAGGGATGAATAAAGGGAAGAGCCGATTCCCAGTAGGCTCATGTACCCTTCTGAATCCTATCTTGTTTGAATATTAGTTTCGCATATGTTGATATATTCTCTTTGCGATGCTGGATTGTTTATCTCTTTATCTGAAATGCTAGTTTCTCCCTTTCATCAATCTTCTCTGATTTTTTTTCTTTTTTTTTAACCATTTAATAGTATATATATATATATATATATATATATATATATATATATATATATATATATTTGAATCCGTCTTTGCTTATCGTAGTTTAAATCTTAGTTTCAGTTGTGTTCCCCTGTTTCTGTATTGGTCTCATTTTATTTAAATTTTATCTGATGTATCTTGCCGAATCATCAGTGTATGTAGCTCACTGTTTTGCCGAATAGTTCTACCGCTTTTTCTTTGATGCATTTCGTCAAACTGCTTTGCTGAACCATTAGTATGACATTTTATGTTCTCTGAGTTATCTTCATTTTATGTTCTCTGAGTCATCTTCCGGTTATACTGCTTTGCCGAACCATTAGTATGTCATTTTTTGTCCTCTGAGTTTTCTATTCAGCATGCGGAGTATTGGAAATTGTAGGCTCTCTATAATAATGGTAGACTGTTATTTCTTTGTTCGGATTATTTTCGTTTAATAATATGATTTAGGCCTTTAATTAATTCAAAACTGTTAGTTTCTTTAATTCCTTTGGTTTATATATACTTGTCCTCAGTTTCCCATGTGGGCCCCACCTTTGGACTCAGGAGAGGGGTGCCTAACCCCTTTCCTCTCTCATCCAAGTCTTACCTGTACTGACTGGACCTGTGCATTGGGTTATTTGGAGTCACTACTAAACTGAGTACGCTTTCCGATGTTGCTCCCGAGGTCCCATCACCTCCATTTCTTAATCTGAAGGGTGGCGTCTCTATTTCCAGCCCATATGAAAAAATGAACCAGTTTTTTCCGATGTTCACAATACAATTGCTTATATATACAATAATTAAATAAATTAGTATAACAAAATTAAAAAAAAATTGTTTATTTTATTAATATATTATATACTATATATTATATAATTATAATTTATATAATATATTATATGATATATGATATATATAAATATTATGTATATATATATGGGCCGGGCCATGGGTCGTATGGCCTACTTGATCGTGCCATGCCGTGCCAGCCCGTGGACTTCAAACCCCAGGCCCAGCATGGCAAGGACCATCGTGCCGAGCATGGCATGGCCCATAGGCTGTCGTGCCATGCCATGTCGGGCCGGTTCAAAATTGTACGGGCAGCCCAGCACGATTTAGTGCACCACCGCTTTACCCAACTATTTAAAAATGAGTGGGTTTGATGAGAGAGGAATCAAAATAGTCCCTATTTCACAGAAAGCATGACTCTTGTTACAGGTCAATCACAAAAAAGGATCCGTGAAACACACTGATGCACTTCCACAATTGTGGAGTATTTGCTGGGAGCCTACCGGGCATTTTCGTGGGTGGGTGGTGGTTTGGGTTCGCATGTGAAAAGACTAATAGTGGCCTTGTTTATTTTTGTAATCAAAATTAACACATAGGGTTACTTGTACGTTTTAGCAAAAAGCAATCGGTCACTCCCTGAATACTTAACACCGAAGCAACAAGAAAACATATATTACTAAAAAAAAACTACTCTGACTATGGAGCCCGGTGCATATAGGCTCAGTGAAGAGCTACAGATGGGATGGGCCTAGGTTTGGCTTAGCTCGAATTAAAATATAGGTTTAATTTATATAAAATATATAGAAGAAGTACAAATATATATAAAATATAAGGATTTGTGCTCTACATTTTTGTATTCGTACTCATTTTAAATTAAATACAAAATCTTATATTTTATATTATTTTTTATATATTTATACTGTATATTTGTATTTATGCTCTTTTCAACTGAGCCTTGAACTGTATTTGATTGCAGTGTAATTTAATTTGTACTAGTACAAATGTACATGAACGCAAATGAGAAGAAAAATGCAAAATTTTATTTAATTTTATTTTAGGTTTTGCTTTATTCTGCTTCATGTCTTAATTTACTTCATTTGTAAATGCGGTCAAATAAAATAAGCTAAAATTTGAAATAAAAATAGGTCAAAATTTATACTCAAATCATTTGCACTGCCACACTTTCGTATTTGTGCAAATTTATTTGCATTGCAACCAAACACAGCCTTGGGAACAAATTCGAAATAATATTTGATTTGAATTATAATTGCAAGCTTGAATTTGGTTCAATTAGACTAACCAGTTTTACGAGCTGAGCTTCATTAGACCTGAGCTTGACTTGTATCAATTCACATCAAATTTTTCTCGAGCTGAGTTTGAATAGCTTGAAAAAAACTCAATTTATTAGCTTTTGAGTTATCACATCTTTCTCGCATCATAGATTGTCCAGCAAATATAAATGACACAGTAATAAAATCGGATTAATCCTTATAAGACCATGCTCACACCGTTCACACAGTCCCTTGCAGCCTTCCATTAGAAATATCTTACCATTCCATGAAAAAAAAATCATGGTCTTGCGAGCACTGAATCCAATCTCCCCAGCAAGGCAGCAATAGGCCCAAGTCCCTCTTATATATAATATATTGAATGGCAGCTTGGCCCGATAACCAGACTCAGCCGGCCTGGTGGTCTGGCCTAATTCCCCCTGTATGGTAACCCCGGCAGATTGCCACAATTCTTTTCTATTGGTAAGAGAACTCTTTTTCCCTGCTGTGACTCTGTGACTCTGTGACTCTGTGAGTTGGTGACAGTTACTACCGTTGACCAAGAGAAGTCATGAATATCCTGGCAAGATCAACACAAAGCAAGAACTAGAATCACCCATCATCTTGTTGATCTTGGCCAGGTCTATGCCTTTGTTATTTGGTGTATGGCTAGTAGAAACTGCTTCTGCAAGCACATCGAAGGAGGAGAGAGAGAGAGAGGAAAAGAGCAAACATAATTCTATATGATATTTTTCTTCTCTCGTTCGTTTTCCTTTTTAGTATTTTTATCTCAAGACAATCAGTTCTTTTTACAGAAAGTCGGCTGGTTGTAAGTAAAAGCAGGAGAGATCATTTCTTTCTTTCTTTCTCTTTTTATTGTTCCTATCATTTCCACTGTAATTTAGACCGGCAAAATTGGGGGATTATGGCAAATTTGTGGAATTGATTTCTGTAGCAGTTATCTCGAAGAATATAATCTACCGATCCCGGTGTCTAATGGTCCGCTTCTCTTTCTGATACTCAGAGATTCCAATAGAGAAAGCGGGAGAGATTCGGAAGCAACAGCGAAATCGAGTATTCCAATGGAATAGATTCTCTTGACGGATGTGGCGAGTCCTCTACCTGCTCCTCTATGGCAGCTCGGAAGAAAGTGCCTCGTCATGTTGGCATCTCTGGATTGATGGAGAGAGGCGGAGAGATTGAAGAAGATTTTCTATCCCACAGAAACATCTATGATAAGATTTTTGTGGCAGTTGGAAAAGAAGTAAAAGAGAATGAATCCACTCTACTTTGGACGTTGAAGAACTCGAGAGGGAAGAAGATATGCATCCTTCATGTTCATCAGCCGGCACAGTTCATCCCGGGTCCGAGTGAGTTGGATCTAAATTCCTGGAAAATAAACTTTACCGATTTATTTCCTTTTATATAATTTAATATTTGAATGTTCCTTTCCTAATTTTCATTGTTGTGAGTTCTTGAAAACTCCCTGGGGCATCTATGACTACAGCAAATTGATCGTCCGGATGAATTCGGGATAAATTTAGTTGAACTCGATGCAATGGATTCTAGCTTTTAACCAGGGGGTTATCTGAAATAAGTAATCTTGAACAGTAACTAAGAATTTATCAGCCAGTATCAAAATGATAAGCTGTGGACAAAATTTTAAGGATGAGGGAGTGAGGATTATATATAGTCCATTGAGCCTTGTGAATCTGTTCCAAGTTGGAAAAAGTAGGATGAAGTTAATCTAAACTGACTTCTTTTCCAAGAAATGTACAATTGATGTTGGAAGCCATAGTCTTCTCTGAAGTATTTATGAGCATGAATGATCAATCTAAATCTTCACTTCACCTTACCCCCTACCCCCACCCCTTATATAAAATGGTAAAGGTAAATGTCTAAATGATTCTCCAGTTTTTATACAACCTCTTGATCCCGTAACCAAATTTTGTAGTTTCCATTGATTACTAATGTTTTTTTCTTTATTTTTTGCCATTTATCTTTTCTGATTTGCAGTGGGTACAAAGTTTCCAGCAAGCAAAGTGAAGGAACAGGAAGTTGGCGCATACAGAGAGCTGGAAGAGCAAAGGATGCATAATATTCTAAACGAATACCTTGTCATATGTATTAACCAAGGGGTATTGTTACTTTTGCTTTTCCCTGCTAGTCTTTCAACTAAAGTGATAATTGAATGAAAAAATGGTTAAATCCTTGTAGCAATTGTGGAATTGAAATAATGACATGCAGATTTAGCTAAGTAAATGGTTGAAAATAGAGGAGGGACATTGTTTCTTGTACTCTTTTGATTATTTAAGATATGTATATGCATGTCACCTGTGTATGTAAAGAAGTAACTTAATTGGTCATTTAGGTTTATTGTCAAGATAACCTACTAGCTTCTGCAACATGGGGAGATGATATGTAGTATCTGAGCTGTCTATTGGCTGGGGACCCTATACATTGACCATGTGTGATTCCCCCAAACAAGGTCAGCCCTATACCCATTGATTCCCCAATAGCTAGGGAATTCTTATGCTTCAGATATTGGATTTTCAATGCATAGGAGTTCCAGTGCATCAAAAGTTCAATGCTAATGCATTTGAATTCTCACTTGAATTTCAATTCACACAATAGCTAGGGAATAGGGAAATGCTAATACAATGACACAGCAAAACAGTGATAAAAATAGCACAATTAGGGGTTGGTGTTTATGTAGTATTCATAATAAGCCTTGCTTTTCACTCCAATACCACTGCCTAGCATATTTTAAGACCTATTATTTGAGCATCCCCTGTTTTTGAGAAAAAGGGCACTCTTATTAAGGACAAGTATAACAGTTCTGTTATCTAATACAATAAAGCTAATCCTTGAAAACAAAAACATTATTACCCTCTAATACTAATTAATAAGGGGCAGGCTATGTGGGGTCCTGGAAGGGTGGAATGGATTCAGATCTAACCTCTGTGTTTTCTTGCATGAAGTTTTCTCTGACTCAAACCCATGTTCTCATGCTTGTCAGCCAAAGATAATTTCACTGATGAGGGATGCCTTGTTTACCAAAAATAGGGAGTGCTCAAATCAGCAACTTTAAGGAAATGCTAATGAGAATGGCTATTCTCGGAGTTAGCTGTTAATGTAACATTATGAACCTTGAACCTAATAGCTGTTCCATACTATATCACTTCCAAATTTGAACCATGATTTTAAAATCATGAGATCCACACAACTTTTGCTCAGATGTTCTAATCAGCTATTCACCTCATTATCTCATAGATTAATAATTATGCTATCCAGATACAACAAGGGCATGGCTGGATACAGTGTCAGATATAGAATTTAAACTAAAAATCAAAGTATTGGACATGGTATGGTGCCCTAGTACAGGTATCTGGTAATCATAGATTAATACTAAAAAAATCAATGACCTAAATTGTTTCATTTTGTAGGTATGGGCAGAAAAACTTGTCATTGAAAATGATGATATCAAGAAAGGTATTGTAGAGCTTATCACTCGTCATGGGATAAAAAATCTTGTTATGGGAGCAGCAGCAGACAAGAAGTACTCAAAGTATGAACTCCAAAAGGACTACCTTTATTTCGTAGTCAACATGATCATCAAACTTTTGATCTTAGGTGTTCTACAATACTTGTCATATACATGCTAGACCAATTTATGAATCTTATTTCTTGAATCAATGGACTATGTTTTAGAATCCAACAGTGCCCAAAGATCGAAGTATTGATTGTAGGAGTTTATTCTTGAGTTAAAACCTTGGTTTATTACACTTAACCTCCTTTATTTTCTTTTTGATAACTAACTAGTACAAGAACTTGCTTCCAAACAGTATGAGCTTTTCAATAGTTTGTACAAAACTGAACATTCAAAGGATGGAAGAGCTTTACATTTGCAAGAAAAACTACTATCTGAATCCATCCATGAAACCCCAAACTTAGCTTATCTGCCAAAATATTTAGGTTGTAATTCAGTTTGAGAAAAGACAATAGTGACATTCTTTATTAATGTCCTTAGAGAGCTACGGATGAATGGTGTCTTTTATTATTTGGTGCCTTGTATTAATTAAGCAATGCCTATTTTGTCGGAATACATTTTCTGGGATGGATGAGCTGGTAAATTCAGAATGATTTTGATGGGAAATTTTTAAAAGCAACATGATGGTCTCATTATTTCAGGAGAATGACAGATCTCAAATCGAAGAAAGCAATTTATGTGCGTGAAAAAGCACATTTTTCCTGCTACATATGGTTTGTTTGTAAGGGGTTCCTCATCTGCACAAGGTAGACTTTGGATTTGATAAAACAAAGCAGTCTTATTGCTTGTCATGGAAATTTACACTATAATCATATCTAAACAGGGAAAGAGAAGGTATATTTGTATCCCCTCCAATTCTGCCATCCAGTCCATTCAGTGAAATCAGCCAACAAGAGTACTTGAAATCTCTATCCTTTCCACAGGCACAGGTCCATTCTTTGGCACTTTCTAACCCATATCAAAGTGACTTTGGACAAGCAAGATCCTTGCAATACAGCACTCATGAGCATGGAGAAATAGGTGCAGCATTTTCTTCCCATGAAGGGTCTGGAAGAATACAAACACCAGAGAGACAGTTAAGTAGTGAGGGAATTGCTGGTGAATTGGAAGGTATATCAGGAAAAAAAATCTCTCAGGGTTCAGAGGATCTAACATGGCCTTCAAATGAGGAGGCAATATCAGTAAGAGAAGATCAGAGTGATGATGGGTCAGGGTTAATCTCTTGGCATGATTCTAGCATGGAACTTCGCTATTCATCTCCTGCAAATAGACAACTGGTATGTATTTCTACAACTGGTCACTACACTCAGTCATGCCTGTTAATAATGGTTTGCATTTGGACATGGCCACTTGGATTGGGCATTCTTTCCATATTCCCAACACTTAAACATAGCAACATTACCTGTGTTCAGTGCCTCAGTTCCACATTTGTATTTAAATATAAAAATCAACTATTGGTTAAAATACTTCATCCTTTGCTTGGATGTGTTATTGGCTTGATTTGACTGTGAGGCTGAGTGGACTTGAAACTCCCTCTAAATGCTAACTGCTTGAGATCTCCTGCAGATTTTAGTGCTTGGTATTTTTATTTACCCAGTCTGTTAAATTTCTTTTAACTAGGTGAAAGAAATCCAACATTTGTAATTATGAGAGACCAATGTTTCTCAAATACCATATAGTTGGCTAATTTGTAGAGTATCTTTTGGATTTTTTAGCTGGATGAAGGAAGAGGAAATGGTAATATGTATGATCAAATGAAAAAGACCATGGAGAAAGCCATCGAGGAGGCTGAGAAAGCAAAGAAAGAAGCATGGGAAGAGTCTACTAGGCGTCAAGAAGCCGAAATGGCCCTATTGGAGGCTCAGTGCAGGGTAAGTTCATCGATGGTTCTTAAGTTCTTTGTTTCCTTATTATGCTTTGACCTTGCCAATGGCCGGATACTTTGATGGGCTTAATATTTCATCATGAAACTTTAGTAATTCTTGTTGTTGTGCTTAATTGGCTACGTCCCATTGTAATTCTCCTTGAGTTCCCCTAGAAAGGAGCATCATAGTGTGTGTGTGTACAGTGATCTAACAGTCAAGTTTTACATGAAACTAGAGAACTTTCATCTTCTTCTCATGAAACTCACCAATCACAGCCAAATTTTTACAGGCCAAGCATGAACTCAAGCAAAGAGAAGAAATAGAGGAATTACGTGCAAAAGAAAAACAAGAACTAGAAAGCATGAAGAGACACCAAGGCAAAGTCTTGGAGGATCTTCGGATTGCACAAGACCAGAACTCAGAATTGGAGCGGACATTGGAAGAGCTGGAGCAGAAGTTCTTCTCTGCCGTCGAACTCTTGATATCTCTTAAGAGCGAACGAGATCAGTTGCGAAACGCAGTCAGAGAAGCTAAAAACGAACGAGATCAGTTACGGAACGCAGGCAGAGAAGCTAAGGGGCTGAGGAGGAGTGAAGAGGAGGGCGAGAACCCGGAGAATCTGCATTTCTTTTCGAAGCTCTCTTTATCAGAGGAGGGCGAAATCCCGGAGAATCTGCATTTCTTTTCGAAGCTATCTTTATCGGAGATTGAGGAAGCAGCTCGCAACTTTGATCCGTCCTTGAAGATCGGTGAAGGAGCAAACAGTAGTGTCTTTAAAGGACTTCTTCATCACACTCCAGTGGCTATAAAGATGTTCCACTCTAATAGCTCACAAGCCCACATGAAATTTCAACGGGAGGTAAATCCGGTGCAAGTTTCGTATTTCATACTCCTGCTTGCATTAAACGCTATAGATGACAAATGCAAATTCAATAATCAATTCAACCTGTACATTGGGGCTGTCTACGAATTCTATGGCCCTATTATACAAGAATTAATTCCATTTCTGGTACATGCTTTTTGTTTGACATTGGTTTGTGTCTCTATTGGCAATATGGATTCAGGTGGACGTATTGAGTAGGATGAGGCATCCAAATCTCGTAAACCTGATCGGAGTCTGCCCAGAAGCTTGTTCGCTCGTATACGAGTACCTGCCTAATGGAAGCCTCGAAGACCGATTGACGTGCAAGGACAACACTCCCCCTCTTTCATGGCAAACGCGAACCCTCATTGCCACAGGGATATGCTCAGCCCTCATCTTTCTCCAATCCAACGCACTTCACAGGGTTGTACATGGGGATCTGAAGCCCGCCAATATCCTCCTCGACACCGACTTTGTCAGCAAGCTCAGTGACTTCGGTATCTGCTGCTGCTTATTTCCCCGTAAGGCGAACTCGGCCAGCAGCTCCACCCAATGCCATGAGACTAACCCAAAGGGAGTCCTCGCTCACATGGACCCTGAGTTCCTCGATACAGGAGAGCTAATACCAATGTCGGATGTCTACTCGTTTGGAATTGTTTTGTTAAGGCTTTTGACAGGGAGACCAGCGATGGGGATAGTGGAGGAGGTGCAACATGCCTTGGATAAGGGGAAGTTAAAACAAGTGTTGGATGGATCGGCAGGGAACTGGCCTTTTGTGCAGGCACAGCAATTGGCTCATTTGGCTTTAAGGTGCTGTGAGAGGAACCTGAAGAGCAGACCCAACCTTGCGTCAGAAGTGTGGAGGGTGCTTGAACCAATGAGGGCTTCCTGCAGAACATCGTCGCCCTTCTGCCTGGGTTCAGGGGAGCATTGCCGGGCTCCGTCCTATTTCATTTGCCCCATTTTCCAGGTCAGTAGTAAGCTTACTCTGTATATTGGTTGGAACAAATAGGTGTCATTTGAACTGGATTTGGTCCAATGTGAATCCATTAAAATGGACCAGGTCCAATCAATGTCTGGACCAGATATTGATTTAGGATCGGTCCAATTCAATGTCTGGACCGTCCAATCTGTTTAAATTTGTTTTAATTTAGATTGGTTCCAATTCAAACCTGGTCCATTAACAACTATATTCTTATTTTATACCAATGGACCAGATATTGCCTCAATCTAATGTAAATTGGTCCAATTCAATACCAAGCACCAAAATCAATTTGGATGAATTGAAAGAACCAACAAGACATATTGAATTGGACTAAGCACCAATCCGTTCAAATTGATTTTGTCTTGGACGGAATCCAACCCAAAACTGGTCCATTAACACCCCTAGGAACAATAATATAAAATATCATAGTTTCTTGAAGCAGAGAAATTGAAGAAACATGTGAACTGTGATCTTTGATGCAGAGAGTAGACATAGTTGTTGCAAAGTTTTTCTCATTGTATTTATAGTTGAAATTGCAGGAAGTCATGCAAGACCCGCATGTGGCAGCAGACGGTTATACATATGAAGCCGAGGGAATAAGAGCATGGTTGGACAGTGGCCACGACACTTCGCCCATGACAAACCTTAAGCTCGCTAACAGAAATCTCATCCCCAATTACGCCCTCCGGTCTGCAATTCAAGAGTGGCGACACCAGTGACGGATCAGCCATGATTTTTTTTATTTTAGTTTTTACCTTTGTAAAGTATCTCTATTTCTTCTTCTCTAGTTGAAGTTAATTTTTCCATTTTATTTGTTTTGTCTATAGAGCAAAAAACGAAGGTTTATTTGCGTGCAATGTGTAGAACTGTACAAAAATGACGATACACGCAAAGGATGAGATTCTTTGGCGTTTATAACTGATAAAGAGAAACTAGATCTAGATGTTTAGTCTTTAGTGAGCTTTAGAGAAGAGGGTGGCACAAGCGCAAAGCAAGGCATGGGAGGAGCGAAGAGCGAGGAATTTTTTTTTTTTGGTGCAAGCAAATGAAGCTATCCTCTGCACGAAACGAAAGGGGAAAACCAATTGAAGAAAAACCCTTATTTTCTTCAGCCAAGAAAAAACCTGTTGCAGCCAAATGTGGAGTAGAGGGTAATAACTTCGTTTGAGGCCGATGGGTCTAACCTATTGAGAAAAAGAAAGAAAGAAGATATCAGAGGCCACAGGAGTTATTTCAGGGACGAAGACTCCGATGGTTAAGTTAGCAAAGAGCTGCTAGGGGTCGGACCAAGCAAGAGAGGAAACTTAAAGCTTGAGTTCCATAGAGTCTTTACCTTAATATGGGAGCCCCTTTTTATAGTCAGAATTGCCTTAGAGGAGTAGTAGTTGGGAGCAGGTGGTGGTGGTTGGTAATGAATGGTCAAGATGCATCCGACCAACGCCATGTGTCAAAATTTGCATCACATCTCGAGGTCGTACTTCATCTTTAGAACCTTTCGCCTTCAAGATCCGATGGAAAACGTCTCACAACTCAACCAGCCTAGAGGTGTAAAGCGTGTCGTGCCCACAAACAGCCCATGGGCTGTGCTGTGCTGGCCCGCGGGTCGGGCATCGGGCAAGAGCTATTTATTTTTAAAAAATTGACAAAAAACTTAAAATTTTAATTTTATATGAATTTTGTGTATACAAGTGCTTATATATACAACAATTAAATAAATTAGTATAATAAAATTAAAAAAAATATTTAATTTATTTATATATTATTATATAATTATAATTTATATAATACTACATAAACATATATAAAATATATATGTCGGGCTATGCTGGGTCGGGCTGCGGACTGGGCCGTGCCGACTAGCGGGCTACAAGTGGCATGGCTTACTCGGTCGTGCCGTGTTGTACCGGCCCATGGACCTAAAACCCCAGGCCCAACACCGCCCACATGATCATGTCGGGCCTGGTACGGCCTACAGCCCGACTAGATTTACACCTCTAAACCAGACTTGTTCAATTTCAGAAACCCATAATTGGTAGAACCTTTACAAAGCTTCATTTTAACTTCGTGCATTTATGTCAAGCTCTCTTTCTCTCTTTCCTAAAGCTTTTTCTTTCTCTTTTTCTTTTTTTTTGTTCTTCTTTTCGTTTTTTGTTTTTTTCTCTTTTCTTTAATTATTTTATTTTATTTTTGCCTTTTGATTTGATAATGTGATTTTTTTACAATTCCAAAACTCCGATAATGAATTCCAAGAATTTTAGGTCATAACAATGGTTCTTGATGAGGGGTAATTTGGTTTGATCAATCATGTTGCGACACGTGGCCTTCGAGTGACATCTCGGCGCTGAGTAAGCAAACTAGCTTGGAAGCCATCTTGGAGCACCTCGTCCAGGCCAACCTCCACCTTAGTAGGGTCGAACTGGTTGACCTCGTAAGATTAGGACGACTTGTCTTGGAAGCCAGCCAAGCTGTAGGAGTTCATGGCGACCTGCGAGGAAGAGCCCACTTACCCAACAGTACGTTACCAAGCCGAGATCCCTGGAGCATTGATACCTCAACCGTTAGACCGGCCTACCTCATCGCATGCCACGAAGTTACTCGGGTAAATCGTAACCCCACGCGGATCTCGCAACCATACATTAACACGCGCGAACGAAGCAAAAATGGTTCCGTGAGAAGCTCAGGCCTGTTACAAGAGGGCTCTGACCACTGATGCCTATAAAAGGCATAAACTTCTACCTAAAATGGTATGCGTGATTACACATTCTCTGGCTCTCTCAAGCTCTCAAAAGAATTCACAAAACTTCTCTAACTTAAGCATCGGAGTGCCCTCCCCGGGTAAAGACACCTGGGCACTCTAATTCTCTTTCTCTTGCAGTATATATCAACTCAGCCCTAACCAAGAAATAACCAAATCAGAGTCCGAGTCATTAGACACAATGGGGCTTCCAAATCGCGCGACATCAGATCTTCTCATCCCTTTTTTTTATTTTCAATTTTATTATTATTCTCTTATCATTTTTTGTTATTATATTTTTTTGCTTTAAAAAAAACGTTTTTTTTTCTTTTTATTATCATGCCTTTTCCCCTTTTTGTTTGTTTTCCTTCTTACCTTCTTTTTTTCTTTTTTCTTCCTTTTTGATTTTGATTTTTTTGATTTATTAAATTTATTCTATTATCATCATTTCATTGCTTATTTATTTGTCTTCATTTCATTCCTTGTTTGTTTTTAATTTTTCTTCTTCTTTTTTATTTATTTTGTCCTTTCTTGAGAGTTTTTTATTTTATATATACTTTTTAATATTTATAACTTTTCATAATTTTGATTATTTTACCTTCTTATCTTATTTTGTCTTTATTTTTTCTTTTTCTTCTTTTCTTAAAAATCCCCTTTAATTTTTTTATTTTTCCTCTTTTGTATTTTTTAATATTATTTTTTATTTTTGTTTTTGTTATATATATATATATATATGTTTTTTGTTATTTTTATGGGTATTTTTGATATTACTACTTTTCTCATCTTGATTAACCAAGAGAAAATTACTAACTTTTCCTACCCCCATTTTATTTCAATTGTTTTTGCTTTTTTTTCTCTTTCTCTCTCTTTGCTTTTTTTTTTTCTTTTTCTAATTCTATCCTATCAGGTTTTATTTTATTTTTTTGTTACCCACAAATTGTTCAACACATGTGTCCTATCCTGAAATTAGGGTAGTTTTTTCCTAATCCTTTCTAAATTAAAAAATAAACCTCCACCTATCGAACAAATGGGCTTCTCTGGTTGGTGACCGATATTCGGTGCGACTATTGGGACCAAGGCCCCAACGACCTACCACCTAGGACTCTTCCTAATAGGACATAGGATGCAAATGATAAGTGTGAGTAAGCAAATAAGCAGTAGTAGAAATAAAGCAATAATAAAAGAAACTATCTAATAATCATCAAGAAAGAAGAAATTATTATTCTAACAAGTAGAAATAACATGGAATCATGCAATATATACAAGAATAGCACTCAAATCAAATGGGCCCCATGTGGGCCCCACATATGGCCTGAGAACTCCCCAGTGGAGTCGCTACTCTATGAGCATCGGGAAAATAGCTCACTTGGGTTGTAAATGGAGTCGCCACCCATCAATTATGTGAAATGGAGGTGATGGGACCTCCGAGGATGATTTTCAAAACCATTTTATCAAATAGTAACTCCAACGGCCCAAGGCATTGGCTAAACCAGTCCGGGTAAGACTCGGATGGGGGACGAAAGGGGTTAGGCACTCCTCTCTTGGGTCTAATAGATGAGGCCCACATGGGATCTCAAACCAATACAAATGCAAGCACAATTATTTAAAAAAATTGACAATAAAGGAAGCAAACCGCAATAATATGCCAACAAAAAAGAAGAAAGTCCTTATTTTATCTATTTATTTCTATTTTATTTTTCTTATTTTCTTCTCTCTTTTTCTAATTTTCTTATGGAATTCTATTTGTTTATTTACCATCTTTTTCAAAAAAATCCTATTTGTTTATTTGTATTATGGCAATAATGTTTTTTTTTGCTTTCTAATATTAATAGAGGCAAACCCCAAGAAAATCCAAGCTATCTTAGATATGAAACCACCTAGCTCGATTAAGGAGACACAGAGACTGATTGGATGGGTAGCAACCTTGAACCGATTTATGTCCAAATCGGCTAGGAAGTATCTTCCCTTCTTTAAGGCTATAAAAAAAACCAAACCTTTAAGTGGACCGAGGAGTGTCAGCTCGCTAGGGGTGGCAACGAGCCGAGGGCTCGACTCGATTTCAGCCGAGCTCGAGCCTACTAGAGTTTGGCTCGTGAGGCTCGCGAGCCGGCTCGAATATATAAAAAAAAATATATATATATATAATAAAAATATAAAATAAAAAAAATTTATATATAATTTTTATTTTTATAAAATATTTTTTTCTAAATATTTTTATAAGAAAATATTTTTTTCTAAATATTTTTATAAGAAAATATTTATAAAATATAATAAAATATTTTTATAAAATATAAAACGAGTTGAACCAAGTTGAGCTCGAGGTTATGAACTTTTGACTCGAGCCTTGTAGAATAGTCTCGAGCCGAGCTCGAGCTTGGTACTATTCGGCTTAGCTTGGCTCAATCCACCCCTAGAGCTCACCTTTGACAAGATGAAATGATACCTTAGTTCGCCTCCCCTGTTGACTAGACTTGAGACTGGGACGAGCTCAAACTTTACCTCTCCGCAAGTGATGAGGTAGTTAGCTCAGTCCTAATAAGAGAAGTTGACAAAATACAACGACCAGTGTACTACATGAGCAAGGTCTTGCATGCCGCGGAAATGAAATACCCCGACATAGAGAAGCTCGCCTTCACACTAGTGCTAGCCGCCTAAAAGCTAAGACCATATTTCCAAGCCCATACCATTATCGTTTTGACTAATCAACCTCTGAGGCAAGTCCTTCAGAAACCTGAGGTCTCAGGGAGACTGACAAAATGGGCAATAGAGCTCAACGAATACAATATCCGGTACGAGTCACGGCCAGCGATAAAAGCGCAGGTCCTGACAATTTTCATTGTCAAGTGCACCTTCAGCTCACCACCTCTTGAAATGACAGGGCTAGAAGTGGGAAATTCATCCAGTGCGGCACCACCCCCAACCGGCGAGATAGCAGGCTGGGACGAGGAGCCCTGGATACTTCATGTTGATGACTCGTCTAACTAGAGTGGAAGCGGAGCTGGGTTGATACTCTACGGACCTAGCGATGTAAAGCTGGAGTACGCGCTCCGGTTTCAATTCTGAGCTTCAAATAATGAGGCTGAATATGAGGCATTGTTGGTTGGTTTGGCTCTATCAAATGAGGTAGGAGCGAAGAACCTTGAAGTATGTAGTGACTCATAGCTCGTTGTAAATCAAGTGAATGGGGAATACGAAGCGCGAGAACCCTCCATCGCAGCCTACTTGGCCAAGGTGAGAGAACTCCTGCGTGATTTTGACTCCTAGTACCTCTAACAAATTCCAAGATTGGAAAATATAGAGGTTGATGCCCTTTCAAGGCTTGTGAGCACGACTAACTCGACAAAACGAATGGTCTACGTAGAAGAGCTACCTCACCCATCGATAGAAAAAAGGGGTAGAAGAGGTCGCCCATATATTTGATACAGAGTCGAGCTGGATAGACCCGATCTTCAACTACCTAAAGCATGGCACAATTCTGAATGAGAGAAACACAACTTGGCGAATAAAACAACAGTCAGCTCACTACGTGATAGTGGACGAGCTACTCTACAGAAGGCCCTTCACGCTACCCTACCTACGGTGCCTACGACGAGCAGAAGTAGACCAAGTCCTACACGAGATTCACGAAGGCCTCTGTGGAGGACACATAGGGGGCAGGGCCCTCGCTCAGAAGGCTTTGCGGCAAGGGTACGACTGGTCCACCATGAAAGCAGACGCGACCGAGCTGGTCTAGCTATGCGACAAATGCCAACAACATGCCAACATCTTGCACCAACCAGCTGCTAATCTGAGATACTTAACCAGCCCATGGCCATTCGTGCAATGGGGCATAGACATGCTGGGCTCCTTCCCACTAGCAAAAGGATAGAAAAAGTTCTTGGTAGTGGTAGTGGACTATTTCACGGTAGAAGCCGAGCCTCTGGTCACCATAACAACTCGCAATGTCCAAAATTTCTTTTGGCGAAGCATTGTCTATAGGTTCGGTCTACCTAGAGTACTAATTTCAGATAACAGGAAGCAGTTCAAGGATATTAAGTTCCAGAATTGTTGCACGTAGATGGGAATAAGGCAGAATTTCACCTCGGTAACACACCCCAAGCTAATGGACCAACTGAAATTATCAACAGGCCCATTCTACGCGGCCTCAAAGCTCGGCTCTCCCGAGCTAAGGGTTTGTGGGTGAACAAGCTACCCAGTGTACTGTGGGCCTACAGAACCACCGTCAAGACAGCAACAGGCGAGACACCTTTCAACTTAACCTACGGGACCGAAGTAGTGAATACCAACTGAAATGGAAATGCCAACGTTGCGATCTGAAGCATTAGTTGAAGAGCCAAACGAAGAAGATTTGTGAGCAAACCTCGATTCGGTGGAAGAAGTTAGAGACCTGGCCCACATTCAGAATGCAGCATACCAACAGTGTGTAGCTCGGTACTATAACACTCGGGTTAAGAAACATCACTTCAGGGTTGGCAACCTAGTACTCAGGAAGGTTATGGTACCTAAGCCCAGTGTAGGAAAGCTTAGCCCGAATTGGGAAGGCCTTTATAGGGTTTCTAAGATCATAAGTGGGTACGCGTATGAGCTCCAAAAACTTGAGGAGAAGGCAGTGCCTTGAGCATGGAATGTAGACAACCTGCGCAGGTACTACCTTTAAAAATGACGTGTTTCGAGCTATATTTATGAGCTCTCTAGAAGATAACTAATAGCTCGGCCAGAAGTTATGGAAAGCAAATCAACAAAGTTAAAGAGTACAGAAATACGCTATATTAACAATACTACGACTGGAATGAGCTTATCAATGTGAGAGCATCCAAGTGAACAAAAGATGGGACATGAAGCAGTGATGCGTATTTGCTATACTAGCAAATGCACTAGCCGCTCAAGTAATAGAGTGATGAATAGAGTATCGTTTCCCACAAGGACTTATGCAGCAACTACTAGTAATATATCAACATTCTATTATCTGATAAACCAAATTGTATATCTAACATAAAACTGAATTCCTAACTAGCAAACTATCTCTAACACAATGGATCAAACACCTTGCATGCAAGTTGAGAAGACAAGCTAAGTATGCACAGAATTGGTTCAACAATTAGTTCTCTAGGTCATTCGATTGGATTTGGATTCAACCATGGTTTGGTGAAACCCCAAGGCAATGAACAACCTCTCTCAAGCGCATGTTCATTCTATGCATGAATGATGATTCTTATATCTCTATCAAGAATCTAATCCCCATGCATGCATTAAGATCAAGAATTCTAGGGCATCATTTCAGATTGAATGAACACCAAGCGAATTATACAAGTTATCTCTAACCTTGTACTCAATTTGGTTCTTGATTAGCAGATCCGAATTTTTAGACTCTTTCTCAAACAATCTAGAAACTCCAAGAAAGAAGAACAGTTCGGCCAAAACAGAATTAAGATTGTCTAAATTCTTTCCCAAGCAATTCAGACATTACAAGAATCAAGATCAATTCGGCTAGCTGTTCTACAATTAAAATCCTAATCAAGAAACATCGAGATTGCATCTAATCCATTCGAATAACCCTAGAAAACAAATTACAAATCTGAAATTACAAGAATCATGTTTCAATTACAGCAAAAAAGATGAATTAATGGAGAAAATAACATGAAACCCTAGATGATTTCATTTACCAATGGCGCAGAATTCAAGGAAGAAGACAACCTATATTGATCTTCACCAATGTCTTCTTCTCCCAATTTCGAATTCAACTTCTTCTCCTCTTGAGGTTTCTTGAATCTTCTCCTTTCTTCTCTCTTGTGCGCCTCTCTCTCTTCTCCCTCCAAGATTTCGAACCAAATCAGTTTTCACCCAAGGAAGTTGCACACAAAGAGTTTGAACCAGCCAAGAAGAAGTTTTTCCTCCTTCTCCTCTCCTTATATAGTTTTCTCCTCAGCCCTCTCTTGAAACTTCTAGAGAGTTTGCCGCCCTTAGGCTTCTTGGGCTGCACTTTGGGCTGCTCTTGAGCTATGAATGGGCCTCCCTCTTTGCTGGGCCGAATGGGCTCTCTTGGAGAGTTTTGGTTGGGCTCTCCCAAAGAGTGTTGCATGGGCATTCAAGTGCCGAATAGCTCTCCTTTGACCTCTCGGCTGGGCCTTTCTCCCACCTGGGCTGAAGTACCTCCAATTTGGCCTCTTTTAGCATGGTTTTATGCTCTTTTTCCCCTAGACTTATTTCCTTTGATAATTTCCTAAAATCAAACTAATTTGGGGTAAGAATTCACACAAATCAGCATCAAAACCATGCATAAACATCAGAATTTATGTGTACATTGTGCACACATCAAGCAACAACTTCTATTAGAGAAAGAAAAGGCCAAATGGTGGTACAGAACAAGCCAAATGGCTGCACAAAAAAGGGGCAAGACAAAAAATATAGAGAAAAAGAGAAAGAAGTGTTCAATGGTTCGGACATAACAGGGCACTCAGGCCCCAAAAAGTTTACAGGAGCTTACAAGCCCCCGAAACAACAAAGATATCACCACCACCACCAGACCAGCTGAGCTACAGGACCGAGCTACTCATCACCATCACCATCCTGGGCCTCCTCGTTGCCTCCCTCCTCAACCCCTTCTTCACTGTCATCCTCCTCTTCTGGGGTCAAGGGCTCTTCATCTACCTGCATGATGAGCTCTTCCTCAGTGACCTGCTTCTTCGCCTAGTCCTGCTTGTGCTTGCCTCCTCATCTGTTTGCTTCCTCTTCCCCAATGTTTCAGACTCCGTCCCTACTGCTTCTTCTACCCTGATGAAGTAGTGAGCTACGTCAAGGAGTTTTCCATGGTAGCTAGTGGATGCAGTTCAAGCTCCCATTTTAGCTTGCGATGCTTGACACCTTTCTTTGCTGCAATGAGCTGTATAGTGGGATTCAGCTCTAGAATCCGCAATCACTCCATATTGAACCTTCAAATGTACTCCCTAAGCATCTCGTTGGTCTTTTGAACAATGTTGAGCAGGCATGTTGCTGATTTTGAATGTTGCATGTTGGAGACGAACTGGTTTATGAAGAGCCTGGTGAACTAGTCCTAGTTTTTTATGGATCCTGGGGCCAATCCTGAACACCAAATCCACGCTTCCTCCTTTAGTATGGTGGGGAATGCAATGAACATGTTGGCATCGTTGGCTCCGTGAAGGAGCATAAGGGCTTGAAAGCTATTTGCATGCTCTACTGGGTCTGTCTTTCCTTGGTAGGACTCCAAAGTGAGAGCTCGGAATTTTTTTCAGTGCGGCGCTTTGTGAATCTCTACTGCTCTCTCCAAGTTGGGCCATGTTGTTCGCGCGAGCGAGCTGTATTTTTCTCCCTGCGTGGTGCGTACGCTTCTTCCTCTAGGTGCATTCAGTGAAGTTAGTTGCATTGGTTTCGGCAGGGACCTCGACTTGGCTTTCTATGGGTACTTGCTCGTTTCGGGCTGCCGCATCTTCTCTATCCAAGATTTGAATCTGACTATGCACCCGTGGGCGAGGTGAGTCTTCTTGATTTAAGTGATTATTCTGTGGAGGGAGTTGTTGGCTATTCCTCGGGATCTCCTAGTTATTGTTCAAAATGTATGGATCATTGAATGTGACCCGTTGGCTGCTAAGGGGTCGCTGTTGACTGTTGCAAAGCTGACTGCCTCGTGGTACCTATTGTCCATCGTGCGGAATTTGTTGATATGGTGCCACGGGGTGTTGTTGTTGGTACTGTTGTTGCTGCTGATACTGCTACTGCTGTTGTTGGAATTGTTGCCATTGTTGAGACTATTGTTAGAATTGTTGTTGTTACTGAAACTATTGTTGTTGCTGCAGTTGAAATGGTTGTTGCTATTGCCCAACAACAAAGACGAACCGGTTTTCCCTTGACCGAATCTATTCAATCATGTTCTGCACACACTATACTAAGTCATTGAATTACTGTACGTTCACTGTGACGGAAGGTGCCACGGGATCCATAGCCGAAGGTGGAGGTGGCATGTTCACATTGTCCTGCACATAGGCTGGTGGTAAAGGAACGTCAATTTGGCCTATTGTGATCGTTGGCATTTGGTCATTGACATTGTTGGCAGAAGGGTTACTGAAAGATGTCATTGAAAGGTTTCTTCGAATAAAATGAGAGAGATAAAGAGATAAATGAAAGGAAACACTAGCTTTTTGCTGTATTTCCCATAGACGATGCCAATCGATGATGCACAATATGCTCACTCCCTCGTGTCTTGTGATGTGGCTCGAACTAGGTTAAAACTGGCAATGCCGAGTTGTAAACTGTAAGTTCGAGCTAAGAAGAGCTGTAAGGAAAGAAGAATTAGAGTGTCTAGGTAGGTTTTACCTAGGAAGACACTCCGATGCTTAAGTCAGCAAGTAGGTCTTAGTGAGAGCATGTGAGAGAGTATGAGAGATTATGTGTGCATACCTTTTAGAGTGATCCTAGGTTCTTTTTATAGCTATCTGAGGTTCAGGTGCCATTAGGTAACGTCTTTGAGTCTTCTGCAGAGCTGTTTCCGCACTTCGGGGTGTGTTAGACTGTTAGTTGCTAGATTCGTGTAGCAGTTACAAGTCACCCACGAGTCCTGTGGCATATGGTTTGACAAGTTGTTCCTGTAATCACGGTAACAGCACTCGAGCGTGCACGGCACGCGGGACAGTTTTTGGGCGAGCTGTCGTCAATAAGCCGAGCTTGCCTCAGCTTGGCCACACAGCTGATGTTGATTACCACGTGTCGGCCTGTCAAGCTATCTTGCTGAGTTGGACGTTGCATTACCAATAGTGTCCACGTGTCAATAATTGTGCGGGGTGACCAAAATGCCCCTCATCAGTAATGGTAATGGAGTGCCAGAGCAAGATGTTGAAGGCCATCGATACCATCTGGAAGTTGAAGGTCGAAGTAGTGGCGAGGAAGGAGCAGAACAAAAAGCTGGTGAAGGATGCCGAGGAGCAGAAAGTTTTCTTTGTCGAGTGTGAGGCCACTCTTATTCAGGGAATTAAGGATGTCGAGGTATCTACAGTCAATGCTTACAAAGCCTCATCGAAGTTCAATCAGATGAGGGAGGTGCTTGGTATAGATGCCTTCTGAAAGGGTTTTAAACTTTGTTGCTGGTTAACCAAGCGCAAGTTACCCGAGCTCAACCTTGAAGTCATCACCACGGTCGGAGTTACCACCAAGATGGTCATGGAAGTTGACCAAGAGCCAGACTCTGACGAAGAGAGTGACAAAGGCATCAACGGGGGAGCAACGGAGAAAAGCCCGAATGCCGCTGGTAATGAGATCGTGGAGACCGATGAGGTTGCTGCTGCCGAGGATGTTATGGAAACTAAACCGGCCAAAGACACTCCTAATAATGTTGAAGGTGGGGGCGAGGAGCCCCATAATGAAATTTGCCTCTTTCCTTTGGACCCCCCTGTATGTACAACATCTGTCAAGCCTCTGAGCTCACTTTAGTAGACTTTATCTTCTTTCTCCCTTTTTTCTGCTGGATGTGTGAACCACTCCCTTTTGAAGAAATGAAATATAATTCTCTTTTTTCCACCTCACATACAATAATCTTTTAACAAAGTTTTCTAAGGCCCCGTTCGCTTTTCGGTAAGTGCATTTACCCATGTTCTTTTATTTCCCATGTAAATAAGGCAATGACCATTTTAGTCATAAAAATCCATTATTACAAGGGGCATTTTTGTCCCATTCAAGTGTTGGCAACTTTCCTCCAAGGTGGAAAAATTATTTACCCACCTTGGAGATGGGTATCACTTACATGGGTAAATGATACTCAAGAAAATAAACTTTCCTTGGTCCCCGCATAAATCTGAAAAAAGAAATGAGATTTTTGGTCAGTGGGAATTAAAATCCCAGTGACCAACTTTCCCCCCTCTCAAAATCTAGAAAAAGAACACCCCCTAAGTGTAGGTTACCCCAAGGTTCCAAGCTCCTAGCACAACTAGGCATAGTAAGGGGTAACCTAAAGTAACTGTGAGCTGAGGTGAACAGGCATTGTAGGGTATATGACCCAAACTTCCTGTACACCAGTAAGGCATAAGTAAAGTTTGCCCGTGTTGCCCATATGCTTAGAAAGCGATTGGGTCTTATTTATCTTTAGCATCAAGGTCATTATTGGCTCGGCACCATGGCCCTTATGCTTTTAGAGTGACTCACGATCCACTCTCCATTATATAATTTTGCTGACGTGCGGCCTGACCGATTCGCCTGAGCAGGTGGTCATTTGGACTTAGAAGAATTTGGTGGATGTTTGGTTCCCGAGCTCACAAGTAATATCTTCTTAGGTTGTCGACGTTCTAGGCACGGGGCACCTGCCTCCCTTCCAGCGTCTCGAGCTCGTATGTCCCTTCACCAAATACTCATCTAACTCTATACGGACCCTTCTAATTCAGTCTGAGCTTACCTACACTGAGCTTAGGTACCATCACTTTCCGGAGCACGAGGTCGCCAACTCCGAATTTGTGTCGCTTGAATCAAGCATTATAGTATCGAGCTACTCATTGTTGGTAAGCCATAGTCCGAATGTAGGCTAAGTCGCATACTTCTTCGATCAGGTCGAGGTTCGTCTACAGCTCATCGTCATTGGCCTCCTCGTTGTACGCCTTTAGCCACAAGGTTGGTACTTAGATCTCGGCTGGGATGATGACCTTCGTACCATAAGTCAGGTTGAATGGTGTTTCACTCATTGCAGTCTTAATAGTAGTCCTGTAGGTCCATAGGACACTGGACAACTCATTAACCCACAAACCCTTAGCTCATTCCAGACAAGCTTTCAGTCCACGAAGAATCGCCCTGTTCGTCCCTCGACTTGTCCGTTTGCTTGAGGATGTGCCATCGACGTGAAGTTCTGCTAGATCCCCATTTTGGCACACCAATTTTTGAATTTGATGTCTTCGAATTGCTTCTTGTTGTTAGAGATCAACACCTTAGGTAGTCTAAATCAGCATACTATGTTCTTCCAGAAGAAGTTCTGTACATTCCATGCTGTGATAGTTACCAAGGGCTAGACCTCCACCCACTTCATAAAGTAATCAACCGCCATGACCAAGAATCATCTCTGCTCGGTTGCAGGTGGGAACGAACTGAGGATGTTTATCCCCCACTGGGCAAAAGGCCACGGGCTGGACAGATACTTTAGGTCAGCAGCAGGCTAGTGAAGTATATTGGCGTGCCTCTAGTAGTTGTCACACTTCCCGACAAGCTCGAGTGCATCCACTTTCATTGAAGGCTAGTAATATCCTTGCCTTAGTGCTTTTTGGGCAAGCACCCTACTCCTAGGTGTCCTCTACAGAGACCTTTGCAGATCTCGTGTAGCACCTGACTTGCTTCTGAAGGTCGTAAGCAACGCAAGTAGGGGAGCATAAAGGATCTCCAAGACAGTCTGTCGATGATAACATACTGGGCTGATTGGTGCTTTACCCTCCGGGTTGCATTACACTCTATTGGTAGCGTCCCGTGGAGTAGATAATCAACAAGCGGGTCAATCCATCTTGGTTCTTCTTGCAACACGGGAGAGACCTCTTCTGCCACCCTAACAATGCTAGGTCG
The DNA here is from genome assembly GCF_055504915.1 of Nelumbo nucifera. Classification (NCBI taxonomy): domain Eukaryota; kingdom Viridiplantae; phylum Streptophyta; class Magnoliopsida; order Proteales; family Nelumbonaceae; genus Nelumbo; species Nelumbo nucifera. Next base: position 184,783,013 of record NC_142649.1, on the reverse strand, counting down.
AGGTAGGTCTTCGATGTATACCATCCTTATAGTGTTGTCGCAGTGTTGGCCAACTTTGAGAGTGTGTCGGCCTCAGCATTCTCTGACCTCAGTCCTTGTCAGATGAACCAAGAGTGGAAGTCAGGCAGGAGTTCCCTCACTTTGTCCAAGTGGCCATCATGGTGGGTTCCCGAGCCTCGTATTTTCCATTCACCTGGTTCATTACCAGTTGATCATCGTTGCATACCACGACGTGCTTTGCTCCAACCTCTTTCGCCAATGTCAACCCGGCTATCAGCGCCTCGTACTCTGCTTTGTTGTTCGATGCTTCGAATCCAAACCGGAGAGTGTACTCCAGCTTCACTTCGCTTGGCCCGTACAGTATGAGTCCAGCTCCACTTCCTCGCTGATTAGATGAGCCTTCAATGTGGAGGTTCTAGGTCTCCTCGTCCTAGGTCAAGCTTCCCTAACTAGAACTGGTGTCGCACTGGCTCGCTACTCGCTCAACTTAATGGTCCACTTCGTCAGTCTACCTGAGACATTGGGCTTTTGAAGAACGTGCCTCAATGGTCTGTCGGTGAAGACGATGATGGTATGGGCATGGAAGTAAGGGAGTAGCTTCCGAACTGCAATGACTAGCGCATAGGCCAATTTCTTGATGTCGGGTATCTCGTCTCAGCTGCATACAAAACTTTACTTATATAGTATATGGGCCTTTGGACTCTGTCTACTACTCTTATTAGTACCGAGCTGACCACCTTGTCGCTCGCAGAGAGGTATAGTCTAAGCTCGTCTCCGGGCTTAGGTCGGGTTAAAAATCGTGAGGTACTAAGATATTTTTTGAGCTCATCAAACGCGAGCTGGCACTCCTCGAACCATTCAAAGTCCTCATTCTTTTTAATGGCCTTAAAGAAATGTAGACACCGACCAACTAATTCAGACATAAACCGGTTTAGGCAGCTACTCGACAAGTTAGCCTTTGTACTTCTTTATCGGGCTGATCTCATATCTAAAATGGCTTTTATCTTTTCTGGATTGGTTTCGATGCCATGCCGGTTCACTATATACCCGAGGAACTTGCCCGACGGGACCTCAAAGACACATTTGTTCGGGTTGAATTTTATGTTAAATTTTCTTAGGATTTGAAAAACACAGTCTAAATCATTAAGTAAAGAGGAAGAAAACTGGGTCTTCATGACCATGTCATCAACGTAACACTCAACTTTATTTCTAATAATAGGTTCAAAAGTTTTGTTTACAAGGCACTAGAAGGTCGCTCCAGCGTTTTTCATTCTGAAGGGCATCACTTTATAACAGTATAGCCCAAGTTCGGTTACAGATGTTGTTTCATCCTAGTCGCTAAGTCCTTCCTGATTTGGTTGTAGCCGGAATAGGCATCCATGAAGCTCAGAAACTCATGCCCCAAGGTCGCATCTACCAGGCGATCTATCCTTGGAAAGGGGAAGCTATCCTTTGGGCAAGTTCTATTGAAGTTGGTGTAATTGACACACATGAGTCATTTGTCATTGGTGTTTTTCACAAGGACTGGATTTGCAACCCAGCTCAGGTACTGGACCTCTTTAACAAAGTCTACTATGAAGAGCTTCCCGACCTCCTCATCTACTATCCTCCACTGCTTTGGGGCGAGCGCCAATGTAGAGAGCCTTCGTGGGCTCGGTATTAGAGACCGGGACCTGGATTGTCTCCTCCATCGGTGCAGCTAGCTCCTCGGTGTGCTCAGGGGGAGGTTCCATCTTGACATCATCCACTAGCTTTGTCTTGCCCTTTAGTGTCGTGATGTACCACTTTCATGACTCCAATTGATCACCCCGTACTACCCCCACTTTGTAGTTCGTAGGGAACTTCATTGAAAGGTAGTAGGTCGACACCACTGTGCAAAGTGCATGGAGGATAGGCCGACCTAAAATAACATTGTAGGGGGATGGGGTGGTGACCACGAGGAAGGTGTGCTCGAATCGGAATGTGTTGAGCCTGGTCCCTACTGTTACCGGTACTATCATCCTGCCAAGGGGCTTCACCACGTCTCCGCTGAAACCGACCAGGGGGTGTCTGCCGACTGGAGATCCTTCCGTTCCAGCTTCAACTTGTCGAATGCCTCCAGGAATATGATGTCCGCTGAGCTGCCTGAGTCTACCAGGATCCGCTTCACCTCAAAGTCATTGATTATCATTTTGATGACAAGGGCATCATCATGTGGATATTGAATCCTACGAGCATCGTCCTTGGTGAAGCAGATCACCTCCTCCACCCGAGGGCGCTTCGGTGGGTTCTCATCTTCATGCTTGAGCTCCGGAACTAATGTTTTTCCCGCTGCCATACTACAACCTGCTACAATTGACCCGCTGGTAATCATGTTGATTACCCCATGATCAGTCTCTCATCTACTAGCAGTTGCCGAGGTGGCTGATCGCAGTCGTTCTGCCTACTCGATCTCGTCCTTTAAGTTGTTGCATCTATTAGTATCATGCCCGATGCCCTGGTGGAAGTGGCAAAACCGGTTCGGGTTCCTATTTGTGGGGATCTCCTCTCATCCTGGGGGGCCACTTAACATAGCATGTATCCTTAATGGACATTAAAATTTCACCCTGTCTTGGATTCAATGCAGTGTAGCTCATTCTCTAAATTGGAGGGGTTCTAGATCGCCAACCTAATCCAAAACCTCGAGGTGACTTGCTTCTCTTCGGCGACTTACTCTTTCGCCATGACTGCTTGCTGCTACTCGGTTCTTCTTCTGTTCTCTTCCTTTTCCTGGCTTGGTGCAACTTTAACCGGAACCCCAAAGACTCTTCCACCATAATGAACTTGTCGGCCTCCTTGAGGAACACCTCCATAGTGCTTGGCAGGTTCAACTCGTGGTGCCAACAAAGATCAGGATGGTGTACTCCTCTCTTGGCCACAATGAGTTGCACAACTGGGTCAAGGTTGGGTACCTATAGTCTTTTTGAGTTGAGTCATTTGATGTAGTCTCTCAGTGACTCATTTTCTTTCTAGACCACGTTCAGAAGGCTTGTCACTAACTTTAGACACTTCTTGTTGGTAGCGAAGTGTGTTGTGAAGAGGTCGACAAACAGCTTCCAACTTCTGATCGAGCCAGGAGGTAGAGTTCGATACCATAACCTCATGTCTTCTTTGAGAGTCATTGAGAAGGCCATGCATAGACTGAATTCATCAGCTCCCACGAGTAGTATCTGGGACTAGAAGTTGTCTGCATGGTCATTGGGATTAGACCTGTTCATGGACCAGGTAGCCCGATGGCCCGGCCCAGCCCGCACCCCGGTTAGGCTTGGTCATGTAATTAGGCCCGCGGGCCTGACCTCGAGCCTAACACAGTAAGTCCAACTGTGTTTCGGGTCGGGCTCGGGATTTGTCAAAAAAGCTCGGCCCGACTCAGCATTATATATTTTATAAAATATATAATATGTATTTTATATATTATATAAAATATATAAATAATATAATATTTATTAAAATATATATTTATAATTTAATATATATATTTTATTCTTTTCTTTATAATCTCTCTCTCTCTATTCAGTTGCTTCAGCAGTAGTAATAGTAACAGTATGTGCTAAATTTCGGGCTCGGGCCTTAGAAAAATCTGTTAATACAGAGTGAAAGCCCGGCCTAGCCTGGCCCATGAACAGGTCTAATTGGGATCTGAACTCCCATTCTAGGGGGGAAGGCCGACTCAGGGGAATAAGAGCTGGTTGTGCTGCTACCGAGCTAACTTCTTCCCTCCTTTTCTCTCCTACTATTGTTGGGGCGACACTACTCTTACCTAAGGTGTGACGTGCGCGGCGGCGGCGGCGCTTCTTTGCTGCTTCATTGTTGGTGTTGTTCACCTCAGTATGGGTCAGATCTCGACCCTAGTGTTCTCCAGATCTCGAACACTGCCACAACCAGGGAGCTAGTCTCGGTTACTAACGTTCTCATGAACACGAGCTGGATCTTGCTAGCTGGGGTGATAGGACAGGTCTCGGGCTAGATCCTCACCCCTCACCATGGGTTGTTAGTTACTGAGTTCTCTTTCATCCTGACGACGGTGCTACTAATCATGCTGGTCATGGCGATGTTGATTGTGCGATCGTTACTGCTAATCACTTTGGTGGCTACATTGTGGTTGTTTTCTCTGATTGACTACCTGTTGCGGTGTTGATGGACGCCGACCTAGTGCTGGGTCCTGAGGTGGAGTCTGGCCCTAAGGAGGATTTGGGAGCCGAGACAGCACCAACCCCCGGGGAGGTGACCGGCGTCCATGCTGTTGGTTCAGATTCTGCTGGTTCTGGTTAAGAGGAGGAAACCGGTGCGGGTATTGGTATTGCTGGTTCTATTGGTATTGTTGGAATTGCAGCGAGACGCTCACTCCAAATCTGTGTTCCTAGGAGTACATATGTAATTGTATGATCCGGACACTCTGCACGAGCTCTTGGAACTGTTGTGCTTCTATCCCAACAGGAACCAAAAAGGGCTCTACAGTTGGGAGAGCGACACTCACATGAGGCATGGGTGCGCTGACTTGCTGAGTTGTGAATGTTGGGTTCTAGGCTGCTGATACCCCTGGTAGAGTAAGGGGCACTGTAAGTTGTCCGATGGTCACAAAGGGGGCCTCCGGGTTGAGTACAGGCTGATCTTTCCCCCTAGTAATGGGCATCTCAACATTCTTTCCAGTGCTAGAGGAAGCCATTAATGAAATTTGTAGAAAAGTAAATACTAGAGGGTGAGAACTTAGCTTTTTATTGCGGTTCCCACAGACGACGCCAATTAATTGTGCACGATCTGGTTGCTCCTAGCTGGAGGGCAGCTCGGACATCGATTGCTTAGCTGGCCGGTCGAACTGCAAGCAGAGAACGACTCAGAGGACCCGGTATGGGCACTCTGATGCTTAAGTTAGTACTCTTGTTGAGCAAGCTAGATGCTTGAATGCTAGATTGCTTGTAAGTAGCAATCGTGTGTCACTTGTGTCACTGGGGTTGAAGTCCTTATATAGGTGAGCTACCGTAGGTCTCACGAAACACCTCCGAGATCTTCGGCCCGTGCTGTTAGGAGTTCATTCTGCACCAGGAGGTGGACTTCGTGCTAGCCGATAAGGCTTATCGAGTTTGTCCGATCTATGAGGAATAAGGATAAGATCTATTGATGTGCGGCGTGATCCCAAAGAGGTTGGAGATAGCTGGCTTGCTTCTAGAAGTAGGCTACGTGTCACTTTGGCAGGTCGGGCCATGACGAGTTGATTGGACCTCTAACCTAGCCGAGGTGACCTGGCCTACTAAGGTGGCAGGAAATGCTGAGTCAATGTCCAATCAACAGATTGCTTCCACGTGTTCGTTCCTAAATAGGTCAGGCCAAATCACCCCTCATCACAGTCTTGGACCATGAACATGTTACTAGTACAAATCCAATCGAATCTTCTTTGGCCCATAACTTTATGACTGAATCTAGCATACGTCCTACTAAGACTCAATCCATGACACACACAAATGAACTTACCAATCCATCAACTACTCATCACAGTCTTAGACCTCCTTCCCCATTTGAGTGATTACATATGCCTCACCATTAAAACTCCCAAACCCACTTCAAACCTAGGATCAGCCTTGTCTTCCACACTCTTGGATCATACTGAACCAAAGAATTATGTTGATGCTGCTATACATCCACATTGGTAAAAATCCATGAAATAAGAGTTCTCTATCCTTGAGTGCAATAGCACTTGGGTGCTGACTCCCTTACCTACTAACAAATCACCCATTGGTTGTAAATGGGTATTCAAGTTAAAGTTAAAGCCTGATAGAACAATTGATAGATACAAAGCCCGGTTAGTAGACAAAGGCTACACACAAGAAGAAGGTATTGACTACCATGAAACATTTGCCCCAGTTGCCAAGCTCAAAACTGTACAGTGCTTACTCTCTATAGCCGCGGCTCGGCAATGGGATGTTCATCAAATGGACGTCAATAATGCCTTTCTTCATGGTGATTTACATGAAGAAGTATATATGATTCCACCACTTGGTCTCCTACCAGTTGGTGATAATCGGGTTTGTCATCTACAAAAGTCCTTATACGGTCTTAAACAGGCCTCATTGGTTTGAGAAATTAGCCTAAGCATTGAGAAACAATGGCTTTCAGTAGTCAACGACAGACTCTACACTCTTCACTTCAACAAGGTTTAATAGTTTTCTTGCTATGCTTGTATATGTTGATGACCTTCTTATTGTTGGTAATGATCCAAGTCAAATTGTTGGTCTGAAAGCATACATCAGCAAATGTTTCAACATAAAAGACCTAGGATCTTTACACTATTTTTTGAAATCGAGTTCACAAGGTCAAATTCTGGCATATTCATGCATTAGCGCAAGTATATTCTCGACATCCTTAAAAATGTTAGAATGATAGGATGTAGACCCAACCCACATTCAATTACTCAACAACAGCACTTGGCAACAGATAAGCGGCCTACACTTGCACATCTAAACTTGTTGGAAGACTAATCTATCTAATTGTCACATGCCCAGACATTAATTATGCCATGCACACGTTAAGTCAATTCATGAACCAACCCAAGCTCATATGGATGCTATTATGCACATACTTCGTTATCTTAAGGGCACCTTACATCATGGACTATTGTTGTCATCCACTAATGACCTCGTGATTAGAGGTTTCTATAACTCCAATTGGGTTGGCTGTCCACTTACAAGGCGATCCACAATAGGCTACATCACCTTCCTTAGCAATTTACCACTCTCGTGGAAGACAAGAAAGCAGTAGACTGTAGAGCATTCAACTGCTAAAGCTGAATACAGGTCGATGGTAGCTGCAACTAGTGAATCAGTATGGTTAAAACGTCTACTCACTAATCTTGGCCTCCATCATATTAGACCAATGCTTCTCTTTTGCAACAAGAAAGTTGTTCTACATATTGCAACCAATCCAGTCTTTCATGAGTGCACAAAACATATTGACATCGATTGTTATTTTGTACGTGAACACCTTCAAGCTAGGACTATTTCTATACATCACATCTCTACCTCTGATAAACCAACTGACTTGTTCACCAAAGCTCTCAGTTGAGACTAATTTCATGCACTCATATCCAAGTTGGGCTTAGTTTCTTTCCCCACTCCAACTTGACGGGGAGTATAGGAAGAAGCCAGTTGTACAAAACAGCTGTACAAGCTTTCTTGTTTCTTCATTTCTTGATTTCACCATGTGTTCTTAAAGTCCATTAGAGTACATGTGTTATGCATCTATATATACATTTAATAGAAACTATTTGACACTCTTCTCACATTTTATAGAAAAGAAGAAGGGGAAGAGAGAAATAGAGAGAGAGTGAGGGAGGGAGAGATAGAGAGATTGGCCTCCTTCTCATTGTTGCCGCTCTGTGTCGAATGGAGGGAGAAGATGAATATTGCATTACCTCAAATTAGAAATTTAGGTTTGCTTAAAGAGTCGGGTGTAGTGGAAGTTTCGTAATTTTGTAATTTAAAAAAGGTTAGGTCAAATCGGGTCTAGAGGGTCAAACCAGGATTCTTGGGTGAATGGAGGGGAGTTTGCATTGGATAATAGATGGTCGGGATGAGTTTTGGTCACAGAGAGGGGTTTCATGTGTGTAGACCAACCAGATTAGTTAAAATGAAATCTTTTTAGATGGGTGGGTAAATGGGGGTATTTATGGTTGAAATTTGGCAAGGTGAGGTTTTTGGACGGTACAAGTTGATTGGTGACATCAGATTGGGCTAAATGGGCCTAGATCAGGTGGATTTAGAAAAGGGCATTATTTAGTCAATCTAGGGTTTTAAAACAAAATCATTGTACGATGAAAGGGTAGATGGGGCAAGTTTTGGGTGAAACTTCACAGGGTGGGGTTTTTGGGAAGTTTGAGGTGATTGGTAAATTTGGATTGTCCCAACAGGGCCTGGGTCAGGAAGATCTGGAAGGGTAGTGGTTCAATCAATATAGGGCTTCGAAATGGAATCTTGATATGATTAAGGGACAAATAAAGGTATTTTGGGGTGAAATTTTATAGGTGGATATTTAAGGGCGTCCTAGATCTAGTGGTGATGTCTGATTGGTTCAGGAAGGTCAAGATCGTAGAAATTTTGGTCAACAGAATGATCTAGAATAGAATCCTGGTTTGATGGAAGGGTAAATGGGGGAATCTGGGGTTGAGACTTTATAGGTAGGTGTTTTGGTGTATCCGGAGTTTAATAGTGTGATCTGATTGGTTTGGATGTGATTAGATCAAGCGGATCTGGGTTCTGAGTGTTTAGACGAACGAGAGGCATCATAATGGAATCTTTGCTTGATAAAGGGGTAAATGGAGGAATCTTGAGCTAAAATTTTATGGGTAGAAATTTTGAGAGGTCTTAAGTCTAAAGGTGGTGTCTGATCTGAGGGTAAAAGTGTAGACGGGGTTGACCGGGGCCATCAAATTGGTATTCGATGGACTTAATGGTGGATTTAGGGTATTAAATCTGAAGGCTGAAAGTTGGGATTTTTGGGTTTTTGGGTGTTTTGGAGAGATTGGATGGATCTGATAAGGTGTTTGAGGTAAATTGGAGGTTCAGGCGGCGAACTAAGCAAAAAATTAGGTGTTAACATTGTCCAGGGCACAGCTTTGGACAAAAAGGGCCCACCTAGGCTTGTGCCATGGGCCATACTAGAATTCCCTTTTGAGGGGTTCCGGACCAAGCAAGCATGGCCTACAACACAAGATTAGGTGAGCATGTGAGCACAAGCCTAGGTGGGCATGTGTCGTTGCTATAGGAAAATAAATCGAAGTGTTGATAAACTTGCAAATTTAGCTATCTCGCAAGAAAGACGTCTTCTCTTGTTTGAATATCCTCCAATAAGAGCTTCATCATGTTTTATGGCAGGATATGAGAGGAATGTCTAGTTGGAGGTCTTGTCCTCCTAATATGTAGTTCTTATATTATATATATAAAATGAAAGAAAGAGCTTATAATTTTTGTAAATATGCTAGAGGTTCTCAACCAAAGAGACAGGGATAGTTAGATTATATAACTACTTTTTTTTCGATAGGAAATCATGCAAGACCCACATGTGGCAGCTGATAGTTTTACATACGAAGGCAAGGCATTTAAAATATGGTTGGACAATGGGAATGACACATCGCCAGTTACAAACTAAAAGAGTGATGACTTCAACTTCATCCCCAATCATGCCCTTCGATCTGTAATTCAAGACTATCTTCACCACTCCTAAATTTCTATCCGTGTATATACCCAAAGACTGATAATTTTTCTTTTCAATTTTATGTATAGATCAAATAGGTTTGTGTGTATCTATACCATAAATGATATAAAATTGGAATCATATATCCAAGTAATAAGGGTGGATTCGAGCCGAACCGAGTTTAATACCTAGCTATTCGAGCTTGGCTCGTTAAAAAATTGTTAGGCTTGAGTTCGAGCTCAAGCTTGATTCGATCTAAAGACTTGAGCTCAAATTTGGCTTGGCTCAAAAGCTTACAAGTTCAACCTAGGTTCGGCTCGAGCTTAACTACGAGCCAAGCTTCCTATAAAAAATAAAAATTATACATGTAAAAATATTTTTTTATTTTACATACAAAAAATAAAAATTATAAAAAATATTAGATATAAATATATGTATGTATACATATAATAAAAAGTATTACATATAAGGCCAAGTTAGCAAACAAGCCCATATATCAGGTTCGAGGGCTCGAAGCTCAGTTTAAACTTAGTATGTGTTTTGATGGAGGGTGATTTGGCCTGACCTCGTAGCACAGGTACACGTGGGCGTGACCTTGCTCAAATAGTGACTCAGCATGACAGTGCAACGAGCGTGAGCACAACTCGGAGGGAAAGTCCCACCGAATTCAGCACGGCAACTCGGCAGGTAAACTACTCGCCGAAAGCCGCCTTGCCTGCACCTCCTCCCCGGGGTTAAAGCGCTTCGGGGGGTCCCGAGTTCGGGGCATCCTGACCCCCTTTTGAGACCCGAGCTCCTCCCAATGGACCTCGGGCCACTCCCAAGCAAGAACGCACTGATTCTTCTCCGGACGACCCGAGGCACAAAGACCTCGGGTCGGCTAGCTCGGCATAACCGGCTACAGGCGGCCCGTCACTCAAAGGACAGCCCAACTCAGGGTAATTCGCAGGAGAGCAGTTCAGTATACCACAGGAGGGCTTCCTGCCCGACCGCTGTACCCGAAAAACCTGTGGACAGTAGGCATGTCCCCCTCCCGCGCCTGCCACCTTTAGAAAGGCGTCACGCACCTGACAGACACCCTGCAACAACGGCCCCGCGCGTGCCACATCAGCCCTGCCTGTAACGGCTGTGGCTGACTGACAATGGCGGTTATACCTGTCCTGTCAGAGGTCAGAAGGCCTGAAGCAACGGAATTCAGTTATAAGGGGCTTATTCTCAAGGAACAAGGTATCTTCAATCACTCGCGCAACCTGCACTCTTAGCCTTCATTTTCCTTCAGTTCTTGCACACAATATTAACTTAAGCATCAGAGCGTTCCCGCTAGGAAACCCCCCGGGAGTTCTTCCTCTTTCCTCTCGTTTCAGGTACCTCTCAGGAGCCACGCGAGTGCCAGCTAGGAGTGACCGGATTGCGCTACATCATTTGGCGTCGTCTGTGGGAAACGCTTCAAAAAGCCTTTCTCTCTAAACTCTTTCGGTTCTTTCCCTCCTTGAAACAATCCAACGCTCATGGCTTCCACTAGCAACGTCGGATGAAGCACGGAAATGGATAACTCCAGGGAACAACCCCAGCTTCCTACTGTCTGTATCGGACAGTTCATCGTCCCCCTCTCAGCGGACGGAATCCCCAGCTTGAATGTGCCTCTCGCAGTGGCACCTGTCATCGCCCCACTCCCTGCTACAGTCGGAATGACGTTCACCGAACCTTCGGTCGTGCCCCCAACGGCCAGCCCGAACCAATTGGAGGACTTGATCCAGTGCATGTGGGCCATGCAGGCTCAAATGCAACAGTTTTAACAACTTCAGCTCTATCAACAACATGTACTGCACCAGGTCTCCCAGTGTTAGTATCAGCAGCAGTTCCCCCAGCTTCAGCAGCCTCAGCTCCCTCCTCAACGCCCAGCCTCGCAGCAAGCCAATTCTCGCCGCCAGAACGAGCGCCCCTCCGACAAAGGAGAGGCCTCCCAAAATCTCCCAAAAAATCAGGCCTCCCCCCACGGCAGGCGAGAGAGACCGGCTACCTCGATCTCGCCACGGTTGGACAGGTCGGGAGGACCCTAGCTTGGCAGGTCTACATCACCTCGACAGTCGAAGTTTGGAACTCCGATCCTTGAAAACCGGTTCGAAATCTTGGCAACAGACTCCAAGCAGGACCCCTCTGTCCATAGCCATCACCAGCCGACCGGGTTACTTCCTACGCAAACCATTCCGGACAGCACAGAGGTAACAGCACGAACGCCGAGCCCACCAAGAGGCAAAGACGCCACCGCCGAGCTCGCCGATCCGTCACCCGCGGTTTGCCCGAGGTCAGGGGCAAAGAAGAGGTAAGCTCGACTGAGGTCAAAGCTCTCCTCCTCTCAGTTTCATCCCCCCTGTCTTCCGAACTCCTAGCAGTCCCGATGCCCAAAGACTTCAAGCTCCCCCCTCTTGACAAGTACGACGGGTCGTTTGACCCGAATGATCATGTAGATGCCTTTCAGTCACAAATGCACCTGGCGAGAGCCAGAGAGTCGTGCATGTGCGTGGCCTTCTCCACCACTTTTAGAGGAGCCGCCCGCACGTGATACCGGAATTTGGCACCTGGGTCGATAAGAAGTTGGGCGTAGTTCGCACAAACCTTCACGTCCCACTTCGTCACCAGCAAACGGTGCCCGCGAACTGAAGAAAGCCTTCTCGGCATAGTGCAGAGAGAAGGAGAGTCCATCCGAGGCTATATCAAACGGTTCAACGATGCCTGTATGCATATACCATGCCTGGATCCCGCCGTACGCCTTGCAGCAGCCAACAAGGGCGTGACACACAAAGAGTTCAAATGGCACATGGTCGTCAACCAGCCCGCGACCATAACCGAGTTTCTGAATCTTGCGGACAAGTTCATAGCCACCGAAGAGGAGATCAACCGGAAGGGCGAGGGCGCACCCGAAAAAAAAAAGAGAGAAGAAGAGCCTTCTAGTCAAGGGTACAGCCAAAAGAAAGGAAACAGTTCGGGGGCCAAAGCCGGGTTAATTGTTCTGAGCTCCTGTAGTGGACCGAGCTGATTACACCCCACTGAACGCGAAGCGGGCCGAAATCCTGATGGCGATCAAGGACGCCCCGTACGTGAAGTGGCCACCCCGTCTGAGGGGGAATCCCAATGAAAGAAATAAGAGTCTGTATTGCAGTTTTCACAAAGATCACGGTCACAGTACCGAGAGTTTTAAAAACCTCCGCGACGAGATAGAGGAGCTCATCCGTTGCGGATATTTGAGAAACTTTGTACAAAATAATAATAACAATAGTAATAAAGCAAGTCGGCAAGGGGAGCACGGTAAAGAAGCTCCCTAGTCCAGCAGCAGGCCGGCCGAACAACCGTAGAGGCAGCAGCCTCTGGAGGAGAGGCCAGTTCGGGGGACCATCCACATGATAGTGGGAGGTTCGATCGTTGCGGGTTGCACTTCAGCAACAGCTCGGACGTCAGTTCGTGAGGCCACCCGGGAAGAGCAGAACCCCCCAAAGCGGCCGAAGACAGGAGACCCAATTTTTCTTCACAGAAGGCGGTGCGCGAGGGGTCCACTACCCCCACGATGAAGCGCTTGTAATAAAGCTAAGAATCAATGACTTTGAGGTCAGGCACGTACTCGTTGACTCAGGCAGCTTAGCCGACATCCTTTTCAAAGCTGCGTTCAACCAGCTTCAGTTGCAGAGGAGCGACCTGAAGCCTACAGACACTCCTTTGGTGGGTTTCAGCGGAGAAGAAGTCTGTCCCCTTGGGAAAATAATAGTACCTATAGAAGTCGGCACATGGCCTTGTGTGGTCAGTTTCAAACACGACTTCCTGGTGGTCGCGACCCCCTCCCCCTACAATGCCATAATAGGTCGACCAATGACCCTTGTCCTATGGGCGGTGGTCTCCACTTACCATTTGGCTATGAAGTTCCCAACAGACTTCAATGTGGGAGTAGCTTGGGGCAACCAGCTCGAGTCCCGCAAGTGTTATGTTTCCACCGTGAAGGAGAAGAGCGAGCCGCGCCCACGGAAGAAACAGTCGCGGTCCCGACCTGAGCAGCAAACCCAGCACAAATGCTTTAGATCGGCGCTTCCGTCCAGGAGCCCCTACGATCCGAACTGGTAAGCTTCTTACTTCAAAATTTATATATTTTTGCATGGTCCACGGCAGAGATGCCCGATATAGACCCTGACCTTATAACTCACAAGCTGAATACTGACCCTGTAGTTAGGCCCGTTAGACAGAAGAAATGCAACCTAGCCCCGGAGCGGCGGAAAGCGGTCGACGAGGAGGTCGAGAAGCTCTTCGCAGCTGACTTCATAAGAAAAGTCCACTACCCGAGCTGGGTAGCCAACCCCGTCCTGGTAAAGAAGGCCAACGGCAAGTGGCGCATGTGCGTCGACTACACCAACCTGAACCGGGCTTGCTCGAAAGACTGCTTCCCGCTCCCTAGAATTGACCGTTTGGTGGACGCGACCTCAGGGCATGAGTTGCTAAGTTTCTTGGACGCCTATTCGGGCTATAACCAAATCAAGATGGACCCGACGGACGAAGAAAAGACTGTCTTCATCATGGAATTCGGCCTGTACTGTTACAAGGTTATACCCTTCGGTTTGAAAAACGCAGGGGCAACCTTTCAAAGGCTTTGTAAATAAATTGTTTGCGCCGATAATCGACAGAAAAGTAGAATGCAATGTAGACGACATGGTCGTCAGAACTCAATTCTCGCATGAATTAATACAAGACTTGCATTCCGTTTTTGAAATTCTGCGTAAGTTCAATATGAGACTGAACCCAAACAAATGTGTATTTTGTGTGACCTCGGGCAAGTTCCTAGGATACATCGTTAATCGGCGTGGCATTGAAGACAATCCGGATAAGATTAAGGCTATCTTAGACATGAGACCACCCAGTAAGTTGAAGGAGGTTCAGAGGTTGAATGGCCGCATAGCCGCCCTGAGCGGCTTCATGTCCAAATCGGTGGATCGCTGTCTGCCGTTCTTTAAGGCAATCAAGAGCAAAGGGTTCGAGTGGACCCAAGACTGTCAGCTCGCGTTTGACGAGCTCAAGAAATACCTTGCTAGGGTGCCGACCTTAACCCGGCCCGAGGAGGGCGATGTTTTAGGACTGTACCTCTCGGCAAGTGACGAAGTGGTCAGTTCGGTACTAATAAAAGAGGTAGATCGGGTTCAACGACCCATCTATTATGTTAGTAAAGTATTGTAGGGAGCAGAGACGAGATACCCAGAGATAGAAAAGCTAGCATATGCACTGGAAATCGCAGCTCGGAAGCTCCTCCCGTACTTCTAGGCTGACATTGTTATCGTCCTCACCAACAAACCTCTGAGGCAAGTCTTACTTAAGCCCGAGGTCTCTGGTCGGTTGACGAAGTGGGCCGTTGAGCTCAGCGAGTACGACCTCCTGTACAAGCCGCAAACTGCCATTAAGGCCCAATCCTTAGCAGATTTCATCGCCGAATGCACATTCAGCTCTGAAGCCCCCAGGCCGGTTGAGCACGAGGCTCCCAACTCGGGTTAGCCCGAAGCTCCCAGGCCGGTCGAGTCCGAGCCCCGTGAGGTAGCAACCAGTGCGGCATCTCTCCTAGTTCGGCCAAGCCCGAGCTGGGATGAGGAACCCTGGATCCTTCACGTAGATGGCTCCTCGAACCAGTAGGGCAGCGGAGCCGGAATAGTCTTGCACGACCCGAGTGGCACGAAACTGGAGTACGCGCTACGCTTCGAGTTCACAACATCTAACAATGAAGCGGAGTACGAGGCGTTGATAGCTGGACTAGCTCTAGCCAGAGAAGTAAAAGCCAAGAACATCGTTATCTGCAACGACTCTCAGCTTGTGGTCAACCAGGTCACCGACGAATACGAAGCTCGCGAGCCAACCATGATCGCCTACATAGCCAAAGTCAGAGAGGCCCTGCTCAACTTCCAATCACACTTTATCAGATAAATCCATAGGTGAGAGAACGCTGAGGCCGACGCTCTGTCCAGGTTAGTCAGCACCAGCAACATCACCATGTGAACCGTGTACATAGAAGACCTGTTTCGGCCTAGCATTCTCAGGGGGGCAGAGGAGGTCGCTCCCGTCGTTCAAGCAGAGCCGAGCTGGATTGACCCGCTCGCGAGCTTCTTGCTACACGGGACCCTCCCTGCAAACCGCAATGCAACTAGAAGGGTGCAGCGCTAGGCAGCCAAATATGTCATTATAGACGAACAACTATGCCGGAGATCTTACACGCTCCCCTACTTGCATTGCTTACGACCTACCGAAGCCAAGCTCATACTCCACGACACCCATGAGTGTCTGTGCGGTGGGAACTTGGGGGGCAGGGCCCTCGCCCAAAAGGCACTTCGACAAGGGTATTATTGGCCAACAATGAAGGCAGACGTTATTGAGCTCGTCAGAAAATGTGACAAATGCCATAGACATGCCAATATTCACCACCAACCCGCTGTCGACCTCAAGTATCTCACCAGCCTATGGCCCTTTGCGCAGTGGGGCATCGATCTACTCGGGTCATTCCTGCCAGCAACGGGTGGAAGGAAGTTCTTAGTAGTAGCAGTGGACTATTTTACCAAGTGGGTAGAAGCCGAACCCCTCATGACAATCATAGCCCGAAATGTTCAAAACTTCTTTTGGAAGAACATCGTGTGCTGCTTCGGATTACCTCGGGTATTGATCTCCAACATTGGCAAGTAGTTCGAGGACATCAAATTTCAAGATTGGTGCCGAGACATGAGAATCCAACAGAATTTTACTTCAATCGCGCACCCTCAAGCAAACGGTCAGGCAGAAGTCACGAACAAAACCATCCTCTGCGGACTAAAGGCACGACTGGACCGAGCTAAAGGATTGTGGGCAGATGAACTACCAATGTCCTATGGGCCTACCGGACCATGGAGAAGACCGCCACGGGAGAAACACCCTTCAATCTCACCTACGGCACTGAAGCAGTGATCCCCGCAGAGATCGAAGTACCTATGTTGCGACTAGAAGCATACAGTGATCAGACAAATGAAGACGAGCTACGTACCAACCTCGATCTACTCGACGAAGTAAGGAACCTTGCGTACATCAGGACCGCAGCCTACCTGCAGAGAGTAGCTCGGTACTATAACGCCAGGGTCAAGAAGCGGAACCTCTGCGTTGGCGACCTGGTCCTTCGTAAAGTTATGATACCTGAGCCCGGCGCTGGCAAGCTTGGGTCCAACTGGGAGGGTCCTTACCGAGTGAAACGGGTGCTCAAAGAAGGAACATACGAGCTCGAGACTCTCGAAGGGAAACAAGTACCTCGAGCATGGAATATTGTCAACCTAAGACAATATTATCTGTAAGAATCGAGTAGGCCACGAGCCACTCCCTAAGCCTAAGGGCCAGAATACCGAGCTAACATGACCTCGGCACAATAGGACCCAGTCACCTCTATGGCATGGGCAGACCCCGAGAATGGGCCACGAGCCACTCCTCCAGCCTAAGGGCTAAAACGCCGAGCTAATGAAAAGACCTCAGCAATGTACAAGACTTAGTCACCTCATCAGCATGAACTAAGTGCTTACAACACCCAAGGTGCAGGCGGTTCGGGCACGAACCTTCTAACGAATAGCCCGCCCTGGCATGCAACGAGTTGAACCCGTTAAGGACAACCGATGTCAACCTAACCCGAGTGCAGACAGGTCGGGCATGTACCCTACTTTGTCACTCACTTCAGGTACGCAACTCTAATAGCTCAGGTGTTAAGATCGCCTTAGAAAAGATAAAGAGTGCACACCATACTTTGGGGAAAAAGAACTTTCATTACACCATACTTAGCAAAGATAAAGAGTGCACAAGAAAAGGCCAAGTGCCACTTTAGCATGGGGGAAATTTAGGAACGGACTACGAATCCCTCCCAAAGCCTAACGGCCACAAAACGCCAAACTGATAAAAACCTGGTTATCTCTAACCCTTAAGGGAAAGACAGCTCGGGTATGAACCCTACGGCGTCTACACCCTTGTTGCTCTTACACAGCTCGGGTAACCTATACATTAAATTGACTAGCTCGGAGTCCACTCACACTTAGACGTATTTTTGCACTAAGAGATACTCGAAAGAAACTATATTTCATTAAAAAGAAAGTTTAGGTACAAGAATTTTTACTCGAGCTCAAAGGCTCAGGATAGTACATTCACAGTTCAGAAAGGGAAAAGACTAAGTTACAAATATAAAGAGCAAACTACTTCGGGGGCTCGCCGCCTCTATCAGGGACCCCCTCAGGGACAGTATCTGGACCGGCATCCTTTGCTCCATCTTCGGCACCCTCATCCTCGGAATCGGGTCATCTTTTGACTGACGCACGATGTCGTCAGTAATCCGCGAAGTAGTAATGGCGCTCGTGTCCAGCTCGGGGTAGAGGTGCCTGATCAGCCACCGACTGAGCTTGAAGCCCTTACGGTAGGCCTCCGCCATCACGTCGTTGAATCTCGAAGAGTTGACGTAGTCAATGACGGCTTGGGTCTTGGCCTCCTCAAGAGCACCCTCGAAGATTGCAGTCTTCTCCCTTATGTCCTCCTGAAGGTACCCCACTTCATGCTCCAGTTTCCCCTTCGCCTCCTTGAGGCCTTGTACTTCGAGCCTCAGGGCATCCTGCTCAGCCTTGAGGCTACTCACCTTGAGCCCTAAGGCCTCCTGACCGACATAGAGACCGTTCACTTCGGCCCTCAACTTGTCTTTGTCTCGAGCCAACTCCCCCTTCTCTGACATTAACACCTCGATGAAACTCTTTTGAGCTGAGGCGTCACTCTCCAAGCGATGAACCTGACAACGAGCTGCCCTCAACTCAGTATGGGCTGCGCAAGATGATTTCTCAGCCTCCAGAGCCCGCCTCAGATGTCGATCTGATTGGCGGGTCAAGGCGTGAATGGTGAAATTCACCTGCAAAAAGGAGAACCGGTTAAGAGGGAGACCAGCAAAAAAAAAAAGAAGAAAGGAAGAAAAAGAAAAAAGAAGGGGGACTCACCACCATAGTATGAGTGGCAGCCCGGGCGCCGAGTTGACCAAGAGTGAGTTCAGTCCACTCGTTGACCTCCCCCGAGTATGCCAGCTTACTCTTCTTCAGGCTACACTAGGGGTTCAGGACGGTTTGGCTCCCCTGACCCTCCGAGTTGGAAGCCGTCATCTCCACATCATTAGTAGAACTCTCGAAGGCCTCGGTGGCAGCTTCGACAGGATGAGCCCCGGCAGTAGCAGCGTTGGCCTCGGCAACGCTTTCTCTGGCAAGTCTGGTGGGCTCGGCAGCAGGCTCATTGGGCTTAACGGCAGGTTCCGCCATCACCTCGGGCCCCTTAGGCACAACCCCCTCTTCCAAGTCGATGACGGGCGCGGCTACCACCTCGGGCCCCGAGGCAAAAGTCTGCGGAAGTTGAGGCTCGGCTAAAGCTTGCGGGGACCCAACGCGCACCTTCTTTGCCATGCGTTTCTTCCTCTTCATCTGGTGGAAGAGCTTCTGGTTGTCTATTTTCTCTGCCTCCATGGGACCTGCAGTGAAACACGACATCAGCAACCCGAAGCAAATATATGAACGGAAAGCCGAAGTGGGGAAAACCTACCCGGACTCAAGCTCACTCGGACGAGCTTCTCCTCAGAAGTGAAGTCTTTATAATGCAACCCGAGCTAAGCCAGTGACTGGAGCTCCTTCTTGGTCCTCCCGTCCAAGATGACACCAGGGTCTTGAACGGCTATCCTCCAATCAGTGGGGAAGGGCCACCTCGTACTGCTCCGAACTACGAAGTAGTCCCGCTTCCAAGCTGGGACTTTGCTCGGGAGCTTGTGCATGAGTTTGAAACCCAGGCGGGGGGACAGGTAATAGGACCGCCTATGCCCGGGGAGAGCGCCCGAAGCGCTCTTCTTTATAGCCAAAATTGTATTGAGAACATCTAAATCTATGGAGAGGGAACGGTCAAAGCAAAGAGAAATGGACCCCACCACATTCCGTATGGAGTTCGGGTGGAGTTGGTCCAGGGAGATGTTAAAGTGTACCAACACCTCAACGATCAAAGGGTGAAGGGGAAGTCTGAGCCCGGCTATCAGTTGTTCCCTGAAGATCACGATCTCGTTGGGACCGTGCTCCCATGGGAAGTTGCCGGTGGGAAGACTATATGAGTACTCGTTAGGGAGGCGAAACCTCTGTATGAGGTCCTGAAGCCTCTCCGAAGTCATTATGGAAGGCTCGAACTGATCTAGTTCCCGACCTTGGTGGGAGGTAGACGCCAGATGACCCGAAGCCACCCGTACTTCGGATGGGTAGGCAGTAGAGGAGACACCCCGAGCCGAGGTACCTACCTTGGGCTCGTCGATGAGACTGTCTACACTAGACGACATATCGAACTAAAAGAAAGAAACAAACTAGAAGGGAAAAGGAAGCTCGGGAGGACTCACCAAAGAAATGCAACCGAACTGGAAGAACAGAACGAACTGGAGGACCCGAGCTAAGAGACCCCTGGCGCGAGCTCAAACGCTAATGACGAAAGCTTTGTGGTGAAGAAAATGACCAAGGGACCCCCTATTTATAGCTGCAACCATGGGTTCATCGAGGCAAAAACGATTTAGCGCGTTTTTTACGTCCGTGAAGTCCAAGTCGTGTGAAGTCCGCACATAATCTGGACGTGACTCGAATCTTTTTTCGGTTGAACTGGGTGCTAGACCGGTACAGCTGGATGGAGTGCGCAACAAAGCGGCATAAATACCGACGCCAAATCTACCCGGCATGTCATGACCTCCCCGCGCTGGGTCACCGCCGCCAGCGCAGGGAGTGGGGGGCAATTGATGGAGGGTGATTTGGCCCAACCTCGTAGCACAGGTACACGTGGGCGTGACCTTGCTCAAACAATGACTCAGCATGACAGCGCAACGAGCGTGAGCACAACTCGGAGGAAAAGTACCACCGAGTTCAGCACGGCAACTTGGCAAGTAAACTACTCGCCAAAAGCCGCCTTGCCGCACCTCCTCCCTGGGGTTAAGGCGCTTCGGGGGGTCCTGAGTTCAGGGCACCCTGACCCCCTTTTGAGACCCGAGCTCCTCCCATTGGACCTTGGGCCACTCCCAAGCAAGAACGCATTGATTCTTCTCTGGACGCCCCGAGGCACAACGACCTCAGGTCGGCTAGCTCGGCATAACTGGCTACAGGCGGCCCGTCACTCAAAGGACAGCCCAACTCAGGGTAATTCGCAGGAGAGCAGTTCGGTATACCACAGGAGGGCTTCCTGCCTGACCGCCGTACCCAACAAACCTGTGGACAGCAGGCATGTCCCCCTCGCCGCGCCTGCCACCTTTAGAAAGGCGTCCCGCACCTGACAGACACGTACCCTGCAACGACAGCCCCACGCGTACCACCTCAGCCCTGCCTGTAACGGCTGTGTGACAGTGGCGGTTATACCTGCCCTGTCAGAGGCCTGAAGCAACGGAATTCAGTTATAAGGGGCTTATTCTCAAGGAACAAGGTATCTTCAATCACTTGCGCAACCTGCACTCTTAGCCTTTGTTTTCCTTCAGCTTCTTGCACACAATACTAACTTAAGCATCGGAGTATTCCCACCGGAAAACCCCCCGGGAGTTCTTCCTCTTTCCTCTCATTTCAGGTACCTCTCAGGAGCCACGCGAGTGCCAGTTAGGAGTGACCGAATTGCACTACATCATGTTTGGTTCGAGGGAATAGAAGCCTAGAATCAGAATTGGAATTATCCATTCTAATTCTTGCCATTTGGTTGAGCGGAATGGGAATCCCATTCCCATTCTAGGCGGAATGGGATTCCTCCATATGGGGGAATGGCCATTCCCGACCCCTACCTAGGGAATGCGATTCCCATTCCCGTCCATTTATTTTATTTTATTTTATTGACATAAAAACCCATGT
This sequence comes from Nelumbo nucifera, assembly GCF_055504915.1. Taxonomy (NCBI): domain Eukaryota; kingdom Viridiplantae; phylum Streptophyta; class Magnoliopsida; order Proteales; family Nelumbonaceae; genus Nelumbo; species Nelumbo nucifera. Next base: position 184,761,927 of record NC_142649.1, on the reverse strand, counting down.
TCAATTCTAAACCTTTGTTCTAAAATTTGAGGACTCTGTAATCAATTCCTTCGACCTCCATATTAGTTACCATCGTCACCGACCCCATCTCCGATGACCAAACTGCATCCTCTCCTCATCTTCGTCCTCCTTCCAATCCAGTGGCCACTGCTCTTTGGGTTTACAAAGCAATCCAGAGTACTGCTGCTCTTCTTCTTCTACTGCTCGTAACGATAATAGCAACTATCCCAGATGCCAGAAAGCTTGTTGTGAGATTTTGTGGCGCAAGAGGTTCACAATCTCGACGAAGAGTTCGGGTCTCAAGCTGATCAACTAGTTTGGATCATCCACCTTGAACATTGATTTCAATAGGTGTGAGGCATGGGCTTGAGATTGGTAGTTCCGACGTTGTGAGACATGAGTCAAGCAGTCTACGAATTCTCCCTCTCTGTTCATGAGACTCTTAAGGCCAGACTACAAGATTTGAAGATGGTAAAGGAGGTTGAGTGCTTCATCACTGGCTGTTATGAACTCGAGTCCATCCTCCACCGATGTAGAGATGTCACTCTTAACTATTGACACCAAGAATTGAACTACCCCTACAGCTTCTATGCATCTCTTGTTTCTATCACTTTCGAACACCATCGACTTGAGCTTCTAAAGGCATCTCATCTGCAACTGTTCAAACAACATCATTGAGTATCTTGGCCTTATCAACAGATGTCTTCGGTGTTAGGAACCGTTCAATCCCTTTCGGACATCTGACAAGACCTATTCGATGTTCCTGTCAACAGTGGAGACCCATGCTGGGAAGCCATGATTCGAAGGCAAGCAACGGTTATCAAACGCCAGGAACCCATTTCAGCAAATTTGCTTGTTGGTGATTGCAACACTCAACCATGTTTGAGAATCTGACCGATGTTCAATAATGGATGCCTTGTGTTAACAGAGCATTCCAGAGTCATTAACAAGATTGTTGAATGTTGTCATGTCTATCGTTCACTCAAACTTGTTTAAATCTTTCCTTAAAACTATCAAGAATTACAGGTGGGTTATTTCTTCTTCCTCCTCTAGTTTGGGATTGGTCATTTCTTTACTATTGCCATTGAAGTTCTTTTAACTAGGGTAAAATTGGAAATTTAGGCTGATTCTGATTTCAGCTTCTAATTGAACCAAATAGCAACAATGGGAATCCCATTCCGATTCCTGATTGAACCAAACAAACACCAGGAATAGGTGATTCCAATTCTAATTCCTAGGGATTCTGATTCCAGTCCTGCCTGCGAACCAAATTGACCCTTAGCTGAATTGAGATTTTTACAAGCCGAGCTCAAATAACTCATAAAAAGCTCAATTTGTTCCCACCCCTACCAAGTAAGAACATTATATCCAAGACTCCAAGTAGATATTCAATTATATAGCACACATGCAATGCACGTGATATTAATAATGGAAAAAATAGGGAAATTACAGATTATCACCCTTTATTTTGGGTAGTGATACTTAGACCCCAAACTTTCATTCACAATAAAGACCCTTTGATATTTTAGATTCTAACACTTTGCCCCCATGATTATCATTTCGTCAGTTAACTTTGAAAAATACTCCAATCTGACTATAAAATATTTTTAAATCGCCAAACTATCATTTTCTTAGGTTCCGTTTGGTTTACAGGAATAGCAGTCTGGAATCAAAATCGGAATGGGCTATTTTGATTCCAACTGTTTGGTTGGACAGAATCGGAATCCCATTCCTATTCCATTCCCCCATTTGAGGGAATGGCCATTCCCTGCCCTTCCCTTGGGAATGAAATTTCATTCCTGCTGATTTAAATTCTCATTCCCATTCCTGTCTGAACCATACAGACTATGGGAATGGACCATTCTGATTCTGATTCTGGGTGATTCCGAATCCGATTCCGACTACGAACCAAATGGACCCTTATTTACTTATTTATGAGACATTTTGCCCCATCTCCCTCTCTTTGTACATTGCTCATGTTAATCCAAAAATACAAATCTGACCCCGGGAAAATGCAAAAAATGCAGAGCCTCACCTCATAAATTTTATGTTATTCCTCCCTTGGAATTTGAAATGAAAAAATGAGAAGACTTAGTAGCAAGTAGGGGTGTCATTGGACTGGTTTTGGATTGGACATCGTCCAAACCAAAATCAATTTGGATGGATTGGACAGACTAACATGACATATTGAATTAGACCAATCTAGATTTAGTGGTTTGAAATATTTATTAGATTGGATTGGACCTGGTCCATCCATAACGAATTTATATTGGATTGGGTTGGATTGAGCCAATATCTAGTTCATTGGTAGAAGATAAGAATATAGGTGTCAATGGACCAAGTTTGGGTTAGAACTAATCTAAATAAAAACAAATTTGAACAAATTGGGTAGTCTAGACATTGAGAAGTGGTTACCTTGCCTTGAACCCACGTGACACTGGGGACGGGGCGGGGATGGGGCATAGTGTCTTGATTATGGGGCAGGGGAGGGGATGGGGTGCCTTGCCTGAACCCACCCCGTTGTCATTCCTATATAATTGTTAATTATTAGTGGAATTAATAAAAATATTAACTTTTATAATTATTTTTATTTATTTAAAGTTAATCAAAATTTTATTTAAAAATAATATAAAGAATAAAAATTATTAAAATTACTACAAATTATTAATAAAACTAAATTTATTAAAAAATATTTGTTCATATTCAATTAACAAAAATTATTTTTTTATAAATCAACATTAAATGAAAAATAAAATTATTAAATCTTTCAAATTTTCCCATGCATTGCACGGGTCCTGCTAGTATATTTTAAAATTGGTTTGTCCATGTCACCAAACCTCTCCTTGCTTTAAACCCCCTTCCTAATTTTCTATTTTTTTGAATTTTTTATTTTTTTTAATTCCACATAATTACCCATTAAACTAATAAGGAAATCACATATGCTTAACTATTTCTAACAACCATAAAGAAAGAGGGATTTGCTTTTCTAATGTTTAGCCAAGTGGCACCACTTTCCCCCACTTCCCCCTAAATTGTCTCTAATTCCTATTTATCTCCTAAATTATCTCTAACTCCTATTTATCTCTTAAATTATCTCTAATTTAGTAGATATATTCTCTCCTAAACTATCTCTAATTCCTATTTATCCTCTCCCCCACTTTTTATCTATGTCTATCTAAAGAAAGTTTCAATTAAAAAAATTCAGAACTAATTAAATGTTATAACTAAATTATATACTAAGCTTAAAATATTTATTCAAAATACAGAAAAAAATTAATAGATTTAATAATATTCATATTATTAATAATTCAATATTTTTACAAAATGCATCATGAAATTATGTAGTAACAATATAAATTATAATTTTACGAATTATGCAATTTAAATGTTATTCAAATAATAAAAAGTTAACATTCAAAAATAAAACATTATTTAAATATTTCAATAACTATAAATCTTAAATAAAAAAAGCTAAATAATATAACAAAATATTTAATATCACGTAATAACATTAAAATAATGAAAATTTTTATATATTTTACAAAATTAATAATAATTATAATAGAATTCATAATTTTCATATTAATAATAATTTAATATTTTAAAAATTAATAACGAATTATCTAATAATAGTACAATTATAATTTTATGGAATATTAAATTCAATAAATAATTAATATTTTAAGAATTAAAATAACAATATTATTTCAATAATTAAATAATATTGTAAATAACTAATTTCACTTATAACAATTAATAATTTTAGAAAATATCTATCAACAAAATTATATTTATGAGTAATGATTTTACAATAATAGTGTATATTCATTATATATTTATATATATTATAATTAATATTAATTTTATTTTTAGTAATTATTTATTGTTTTTTATAATTATGATTTCAATAATTATTTATAAATGTATTTTTATTTTTGTTATTTAATAGAAAATTATCAATAATTATTGGAGATTAAACAATTATTATTTAACTTTTGAAATTTAATTTATCCTATTTATTGTATTTTTGTTATAAATTTATTTTTAGTAATTATATATTTAATATAATTTATAGATTAATACTTATTAGAGATTAAACTATTATTTAAGATTACACTATTTATTGGCTAATTTAGTATATTTTCAGTATTTATTATATTTTTGTAATTATTGTATTTTTATTATATATCTATTATATTTTTATTATAAACTTATTTTCAATTATTGTGTATGTTTGCTATAAATTTTCAATAATTATTGGAGATTAAACTATTGTTATTTATTAGAGATTAGACTATAAGTTTAGTTGAAATTAGGAGTGTTCAATGATTGGTTCTGTTCAGTTGCAGGTTGTTTCGCCAATCAAATTGATTTGGTCAAGTCCATAGTTTGTCACTAGAAACTGATTAACCATTAGCGAAAACCCACCAACTTGGGTTATATCGATTTGGGTCAATTTTCGGTTTAGTTTGTTTGTTCAAAAGATTTAAACTTAAAAATTAACTTTATATTTCATAAATTACAATGATATTATTAAAAAATAAATTACAAGAATTAAATCTATGATATAAAATATTTTAGACTAACAAATATGGGAATTTTCCTACTTTCTCTTATTAAAAAAATAAATTTAAAATATAAAATATTAATATATATTTATTAAACCAAAGCCAATCTGAAATACTAGAAAACTGACCAACTTGGGCTGAGTTTGATCGGATTGTTTATTAAAAAGTTAAAATATAAAACAATTATATACTCTTCTGTATTTCTATTGTTTAACTTTCGCTTAACAAATCATGGGTCCTCGTCACCATGCATCTCCTTGCTTCATTATCTCCACCTTGCATTCTCTTTGACTATCTCTCCTCTTCCCTTCCTAGACCTGTTCATGGGCTGGGTCGGGCTAGGCTTTCACTCTATATTAATAGATTTTTTTAAGGCCCGAGCCCGAGCCCGACCCTCATAAAAAGCTCAAAGCCCGGGTCTGGGCCCAAGTCCGAGCCCGAAATTTAGCCCATGTTGTTACTACTACTGAAGCGGCTTAATAGAGAGAGAGAGAGAGAAATTGTAAAGAAAAAAATAAACAATGTATATATTAAATTATAAATATATATTTCAATAAATATTATATTATTTATATATTTTATATAATATATAAAATACATATTATGTATTTTATAAAATATATAATGTTGAGTCAGGTCGGGCTGGGCTCAGGCCAGGCTTTTTTGACAAATCCCGAGCCCGGCCCATAACACAGTCGGGCTTACTGTGTTAGGCCCGAGGTCAGGCCCGCGGGCCTAATTACATGACCAAGCCCGACCGGGGTGCGGGTTGGGCCGGGCCGAGCCATCGGGCTACCCGGCCCATGAACAGGTCTACCCCTTCCCACCACTCCCATTAAGCCATGTCACCCAACTACCTAAAAATATTCCTATAATCTCTCTCATAAAGTATCTCATTTAAACCAATAGGAAAGTATCATGTTGCCCACTCCCTAATCAATTCCTAAAATGCATCCCCTCAATCTATACCCACTCTCCTTCATTTAAAATATTCATATTAATTAATAAATAGTTAAATAAGGTTAATATTTAATTCCACCCATATTCAATGAGTATTAAATAGTGTTATTACCAAAAGTTAATAAATACGGTTAGTAAATTACCAAAACATAAATATTCTTACTAGTACTGTTAGTAAATTACCAAAAACTAATAAACATTGTTATTAATTAACTCATTAACAACATTTTATAGAAATTGAAAACTCTTTAACTAATTTCTATAAAATTGAGAATTATATTTAACAATTATCAAAAAAGTATAAAATTTTAGTTATTGTTATTATTATAATTAATAACCAAATATAAATGAGGGAACAAATGTTTTAATGTTAGAAAATAAAATTATTAATTAATTTATATTGAAAAATAAAAGATAAATTAGTGACTTTTGTTAGTAAACTACCAAATAAAAAAAATATATATTTAATAACAATTTAAAAAAATTCAATAAATCCCCATAGTTACACAAATGTAATAAATTTTTCAAAAATTTTCGTAAAATAACATTTTTGAAATTAAAAGATATAAAGTATTTGAAATGCATTAATTAATTATTGAAAATTATTATAATATTTTAGAAATTTTAGGAAAATTTATTACATTTGATAGATTTTGAAAAAATATTGAAAATTTGTGTAATTTTCATTGCAAATTATTAAAGATAAATGACTATGGGAAATGGAAAACTATAATTTGAACAAATGATTACACAAATTATTAAGATAAATTAGTATAATATTGGAAAAAGGAAATTATTGGTTAGTCTATATTAGAAATTATAAGATAAATTAGTATAATTCTATAAGTAAACCATTTAAAAAGAAAATAAATTATTTAATAAAATTTTAAATAAATTTGAATAAATTTTCAAAATTACACAGGTACAATAAATTTTCCAAAATTTTCATAAAAATACATTTATGAATATTAAAGACAATTTAGTGTACTTTTAGAAATTTACCATGTAGTTGATACCCAATATATCCTTTTGATCATTTCTATCGTCAAATTGAATATTGGGTTGACGAGTAAGTGCTTTCAAAACTGGATTAAACCAGATGGTTAGACCGGAAAAATTGAGAACTAGATACCGTTTATTTGGTTAGCAAACCACTGACCTGGGCGGTTGAACCGTCAACTCGGACAACGTTTTTTGGCCTTTTTTATTTTTCTAATTTTTTATTTTTTCGTCAGAGCAGGTCATCCGTTTGGACCGAATAGTTAGATCGTTCGACCCCACAACGGTTTCCCATCTGGTCCAATTTTAAAAACCTTGGACGGGGAGTGGGTGCCTTGCCTTGAGCTTGCCTTGGTGTGCGGCATGGCCTGACCCATGGACCAGACCAACCCATAGCATGGCACGGGCCTATGCGGGCTTGAGTCGTGGGCCATGCCGAATCGACCCCCCCCCCCCAAATTACCCTAGAGGAGGGAGGCACAACCTAGGACGCCTCATGAGCCAACACGACACGACTCGAACTTTGTGCGGACCACATGCGGGTCGTGTCGTGCCGACCCGGCACGGCCCAATTTACACCTCTACTTGAACCCACCCAATATTGGGGATGGGACAGGGAAATTCAAGGATTCTCCATCCTTGATAATGAGTGGGGTGCCTTGCCTCTAAACTCGCCCGACATTGAGGAGTGGTTACCTTGCCCTGAACCTGCGTGACACTGGGGACGGGGCGGGGATGGGGTAGAGTGTCTTGACTATGGGGCAGGGAAAGGGATGGCGTGCCCTATCCTGAACCCACCCCATTGTCATTCCTATATAATTGTTAATTATTAGTGGAATTAATAAAAATGTTAGCTTTTATAATTATTTTTATTTATTTAAAATTAATCAAAAATTCATTTAAAAATAATAAGAAGAATAAAAATTATTAAAATTACTACAAATTATTAATAAAACTAAATTTATTAAAAATATTTGTTCATATTCAATTAACAATAATTATTTTTTATAAATCAACATTAAATGAAAAAATAAGGTTTTTAAATCTTTTAGATTTTCCCGTGCATCGCACGGTTCCCTGCTAGTATATATATATAGCCTTCTCATTTTGTGGAAAGCTAGACACATGGCAATTTTTGAAAAATTCCACTACCAAGCTACCACCCCCACCATTTAGACATGTGGCATTGTCATTTTTCTGGAAAGCTAGACACGTGGTATTTTATGAGAAATTGCTGCTAAAACCCACAACCCACGACCACCATTCAGACATGTGACATCCTATTAATTCAAGAAATAAGATTTAAAAAGTGGGTAGTTTTACTCATAAACATTCTCAATAGACAATTATTTATTAAATACAAATAGTGGGTCCCATTAAAAGATTACCATAAATCCACGCTTGTTTTTAAATGATTTTTTTTTTCAAAACGAAAATACTTTATTAACTACAAATTTGATTTAACTTTTAGGAAGCAACCTAATTTAACTTTTAAAAATAAATAACTTAAAATAGATTTATTAAATAAATAATAAATACCAAATAAAGTGGGTTACTATTTATGAATAAGATATCATTTAATATCTTAAATTAAATTAAAAAAACATAAATTGATAATGGTTTTCAAATAAGACCTATATTAGGTTTTTTTTTTTTTTTAAATTTAATTTTTGATAACTAAATAGTAAACTTCAAACTAAATTGTACACACATTTAGTGATCCCATATGGGTCATTCTCTAGGAAAGTATTTAAAAGTTTGAATCTAACATTTAAAAAGAAAAAATCGTTATTTTTAATGGATGGCTGTCTTTCGATTATTTCAAATGTCCGTAGGCAGAGGCCGAGTTTGCTGTACAAGATGCAACAAATTTCCGATCCATTTCACACAGAAACCAAGATAGAACTGTGGGCTTTATTTTGGTATCAACTAATCATAAGTTTTGTGGGCTTCATAACCCACAACCACAGAATTTTGCCTTCACAAACTTCCATTGGGCTTTACTCGTTGGGCTGTGTTTGGTTCAGTGCAAATTAATTTGCATTAATACAAATGCACAGGAGTGCAAATGAAAAAATATAGAAAATTTCATTTAATTTTGTTTTAAGTTTTACTTTATTCTGTTTAATGTCTTAATTTACTTTATATATTATAATCAAATAAAATAAACGTTTTCAAAAAGAAACTCAAGCAAAATAAACTAAAATTTAAAATAAAAATAAGTCAGAATTTATGCTCAAATCATTTGCACTGTTATAGTTTTACAGCAGTACAAATTTATTTGTATTGAAGCCAAACACAGCCTTGAGAGTGACGTGGCAAGTCTAAAACTATCCTTCCGATCCAGATTGCATTGCAGTTCAATCTCAAGGGTGGAGAAGCAGAAATCTCGATTGCATTTGGATCAAATCTCACATCTTATGCCTTACACGTGGCAATATAACTCGAAAACCTTATCTTACACCCTACACTTGGACCAGCCTGTATGGAGCTAACGTGCACCACGATTGGCTCCGAATTACGAGTGGCACTGTAGAAGATTCGACATCGAGAAGATTTCTAATCACTTTCAGACTTTCAGAATTTCAGACTTTCAGACTTTCAGACTTTCAGTCAGGAATCGCCATGTCAGTGTGTCACCTTCCAAGTGGCCAAGTGATTATGCGAAGGAATGTGGACGGTCCGTTTAGAACTCTCTCTCTCTCTCTCTCTCAACTCGAAAGAGCGGTCTTTTTTTTTCCTTACTTCTTCCTTCTTCACACACCCTATATATTTCCCTCTTTTGAACCTCATTTTCTTTTTCCGTCGAGAAATCGGCGACCACTTTAGTCTTTTTCCGACCGGTTCATCTCGTCGTTAGGGTTTCTCATTTCACCTATGGTGACTTCGAATCTCTCCGATCGTCTGCAACCTCTGCAAATCACCTACTCTCTCTAAACTGATTCCTCGATCCCAACTGGTATGTAAACCACCATTCTACTTCACTTGGTGATGATCGTAGATCTTATTGTCGGAACACCTATGCGAAACTTCGCTTCATTCTTGTGATTTGTTTATTCATATTGATCTCTTTAATTGTTTCACTTGGTTTTAATTCGATTGCTTGCTTCACGTACTTGGTCTTTCAAATATAATTCTGATTGGATTTTCTCTTTTGCTGGAATTTGATCCATTTTGTTTTTTTCGATATGCATTTAACTGTTATTTAATTTCGTCATCTTGTGCTTGCATTTGGAGGGTAAATAGAGATTTTAATCCAGTATCCTTACGGAGCTACTTTTGTAGTAAATCTTTTTGTCAGCCATCTGTTTGTTTTTGTATTGCATTCTCTCTATTTTGGTGGATCCTCGGTCTGTCTAGGTTTGCACCGCGCATGAATCTTTGCCATCTAAGCATTGCATTCTTTTACCTTAGACCCAAGTCCCATGTCTTATCACTTTTGTTACCAAGGTTTTATGTTCCATTTGAACTAGGTTTTCGCTTTGTTTGAACAGAAATTAGGACCGAAATCTAGTTGAATAATGTGCTTCTCCTTTTAATTATCATTGTTTTCTTCCTATTTCCTTTTTAATTCCTTTTGTGTTCCCCTTGGTCCCTCCATCCTTGAAGATCATTGAAGCAGAGCTAAATCCTGAAATTATGAAAATTCTGTTGAAACTTAGATTCTTATTGTTGCCTAGTTTGGCTGAGTATCTCTGTATTGTTGCTAGCTTAATGAATGACATATTAACTTCTAGCCCTGTCCCTTTCTCAACATGGAAAAGGGAGAACCTTAAAATATTTCCTTTTCTCAAGAGCCTAGGCCTAAGTGATGCACTATATATCATAATCTACACTTGACAAAACTATTGATATATGCTAGGAAAATTACATGTTCACTGCTGTGAGTTTTCCCAATTTTGTGCGCATGGCATTTTTCCCTATTACGTTCCTCGTAGAAGATGCAAAATCATGTTTTTTGTCCTTTTCTTTTAGGTGGGACAGCATTGTTATATACAGCTATTCAGTTTTGTTTGGGAGTTTTAGATGCCAATACCAATACTGAGGGACTGCAGCACTCCAAATGCAATGTGGTCTGAGCAGAAGTTTGGGAAGCCAGAGGGGAGTGATTCCATTGACAGTTTTATCAGACAAGCAATAGGGAAAGAGCCTTTTCTTTCTTTTTCAAGGGCTGGTGACAATCCGGTCCAGTGGATTCAGTTACTTCATGCTTTAGACCAGCAAGGTACTAACAAGTTCTCTAAAGGTCCAAAGTTTAACGACAGCATAGAAGGGAAGGAACGTCATCTGGGGCACTATAATGGTGTTAATTCATATACCTCTTATTCTAATGGGGTAAAGGAATCTATTCACCATATAAACAGTAGCGGAGTCGCTGTAAAGGGGACGAAGAGTGCCTCTGAACACATGCAAACTCTCAAAATCCCTGAGGCTGTTGTTGCCTTTGCTCAGGCCGCTGCTAAGGCCAATGGTGAGCCTGAAAAATGTATGTCAAGTGTCATAACCAGGTATTTGGGTTGTAGAATCTAGCTAGCTTTAGGTTTGGATTCAAGTTAAACCCAATGATGTTGATGATTCACTGCTACATTTTCTCTATGTCAGATCTTCCAGGATGGCCCTTGATATCTCCGTCTAAGGCTCCAATGCAAAAGTGTGATAAGTGTTCCCGGGAGTTTTGCTCACCCATTAACTATCGAAGGCATATACGTATACATCGTCGGTCTTTGAACATTGACAAGGTTTTAATCTTATTTCAACTGGCTGCTTGTTCTGTGGTTGCAAGTGCTGTGCTTGAACTCATATTGAACATTTGTAGTTTATTCAATTGTGATACTGATAGTTGCCCTATTGTGAATCAAATCTGCATCTATCTTTGCAGACATGATAAATTTGTTCTTGTTGTGCCATCTCTGACATTTTGGTATTGGATGCTTTTGATATTTTGTAGGACTCTCCTAAAAACAGGGACATATTGGGTGTATTTTGGGATAAGGTAATCATCCTTTTGTAATTTATATTGTTTTTAAGTAATGCATTTTCCATCCTAGCACCATGCTGATTTATGTCTATTTTGCAGCTCTCTTTGGATCAGTGCAAGGAAATTTTGTCATTCAAGAATGTAATGCTAGAGGTAATGGCATTTCAGTTATTATCTCATCTGCTTGAGTTATTTCTAAAATAAAATATAATTATGTCAATCTGCTCAGGGTCCAAGTAGTTGATAATATCAATTTTCTTAAGGTCGACATCATTTCTTGGGCATATATCCTGAGACCTGGATTGTTTATTTGGTAAATCCATCATTGTTCACTCACTAATCCAAAATATGCTGCATATAAACTTAAGATTTTATAGGTTTACTTAAAACCCATTTCATTTAGTTGGTTATGGTTTTCTTTTCTAGGTTTTCATACTGTTTTTCTTCTTAAAATACTACATGGCTGTGTTTGGATTAGGGTGGAAATGGAAGAGGAGGATGGAAAAAGGATTTTGCAAATCTGCTTATATATATATGTATATATATATATATTTGTTTGGCTCTAAAAATTGAATGGCATGGAAATGGGGAAAAGTGTGTTACCTGCAGGGTTTTCTGCCTTTTTTTGTGGATTAAAGATGGTCTAAGTCTAACATTTTGACTTCTCATCTCATTCTCATAATTCTAATGTATAATTGTCCAAAAGCACTTCGAGTTTTACTGATTAATCTAATGAGCAACTATGATCCTCAGATTCTATAGCTTTGAAACTTTACCCTTAACAGTCTTCTATTCCTTTCTTTCCATAAGCTTCATAGAGCTGCCCTACTACACCTCCAGATAATCTTGCCCCTCTTCTTTGGTTGTGAGAAAAGGTGGGGTTGAACAAACTTTGCCATGTTGTACAGTGGGTTCCACCTGCAGCCTAACATAGAGGAGAAAAGCTTCCAAATACAAGATGCAAATTGGTAGGACATTGATTACCAGATGTAAAGCACTTCAACCGCTTGCTCTACAAAGAAGACACGTATGGGGTGATAGAAATTTCTTTTATCATTTTGATCATTGATTTGAAAAAACTGCAAGAACTATCAACTTATGAGCATTCAGAAAACAAAAAACTTCAGGAACTGCCTTTCATACACCTTACATCTGCAACACTGTGGCAGTCCAGATGGGTTCCTATCGGAGAGTTACAGATGTGTGGTCTAAGATGCACTTGTATTTAGTAAAAAAATAAGTTATATTGCTAGCAGTACTCATTTTTCTTTGTACTTCCCTTTTTCCATCCTAGTTTCTTTTCTACACCATTTATTGTCTAACCTTTTCCTAATAAGCAATACATTTTAAGAAGTTACTGGGTCTTCAGCTATAACGTCATGGGCATCATTTTCTTTGTACTTTTCTTCTTCCACCCTAGTTTCTTTCCTTGGCCATTTATTGTTTAATCTTTTTCTAATAAGCAATACATTTTAGGAAGTTCCTGGGTCTTCAATTATAAGGGCATTGGCATCATTTATTCGGAAGCTGGGGTTTTCTTCGTTGCCACAAACTTATGTAAAGGCCGGTGAAGCCCTTCTGGTAACAAGATATCTACAAGTTTTCCATTATGCTGTTGTTGTTTTTACTTTTATTTTTGAATTTCTGCCATTATTTGTAATTTTGTTTCTGAGGACCCTAGGTGTACTTTCTGCAGGATGTTGTTCAAGCTCGACCTTCCAAGTTTCCTTTATCGTCCAATGAATTATTTAGCATCCTTGATGATGCAAGTGAAAAGACCTTCTTGTGTGCTGGCACAGCTGATTCCCTGCAAAAGTTTGTTTTTGATGGAGAAGCTGGTAAGGTTGGTCTTGACATGAAGAATGTAGTTGCTTGCACCAGTTTCCTGGTGGAACAGAAACTGGTAATGTCTCTCTCCCTCCCCTCTTACCCCTGTATGTACATACATGATAAAGGTTGACTGAAATGCTAACTTATTTTTCCGCTTTTGACGATCTAACCTACTTTAGCCACATGTGGGGGGGCCTTATGGTTTGGTCAGGGGTTTCACTTATTCATCTTCATTTCAGCTCTATAGACTACGTATTAAAGCTTTCCCTGGTGGTGGTTATCTACACCTCGGATTTTTTTAATATCTAAGGTTTCCATTGTATATTCCTATATTGTTTAGATCTCTATTTAAAAAGATTTCACCAACAAATCCCTGCACCACTTTTTAGAATTTGATTACAGCACATGCTCATGAAAAATGAAAAAAAGAAGAAAACAAAAGATAAGCATATTGATGGTATGCCGTATATATGTACATATTGATAAGTATGGAATATAAATTCAAGTTTGGTAGTGGTCACTTAGTGTCACAAATGCCAAATGTTAGGCCTTATCCAGTTTATGCCTCCCACGATCCCATATAGTTGGGACTAACATCATGTAATGGCCTTTTTAGGCGAACATGCTTGACATCCATGCCCCATATGGGAACATGATTAAAAATAAAAAAAATAAAATAAAATAAAAACAGAGAAAGAGAGAAATATTTCTGCTAAGATGCTAATTTGCTATTAGATGAATTTGTATAGATTATAACATTGGATAATGTTACGCTATTTGTACTGTTATATTTTAGGGTGCAAAATGACAGAGGTCTATACATACAAATCTATAGTTAATAGATGCATTTGTATAGATTAGAACGGCATAAAATATTAATTCGTTTCCCACTCACTAAGACTTGTTTTAGTTCCATTAAGGGTTATACTAGTTGTCCATACAATGCATAAGCCTAGGTGAAAAGATTTGGTCCACTATTCAATGGAACTGATGGGGTTTATATCAGGCTAAAAAACTGGAATGCTCAATGAGACACGACTTTACCAACTAACCAGGTAGTTAGTCCATTCAACTCATGAAAACTGTCATTTAATCAGGACCAGGTGTGCCAACTGGTGAAAAGATTTGGTCCACTATTCAATGGAACTGATGGAGTTTGTGTCAGGCTAAAAACTGGAATGCTCAATGAGAAACGATCTTACCAACTAACCAGGCAGTTGGCCCATTCAACTCGTGAAAAATGTCATTTAATCAGGACCAGGTGTGCCTACTGGTTCCCAGTTTTCATGGTTCAACCATCCAGTCTGACCTGTCTTACAACACTGTTCTGGAGATTGTGAAGCCAAATTACCTGGCCACTAAAAATGTATTGGAAGTTAAATTTGTATTAGACCTGGCAATTGGGTTGGGTGGGTCGGGTTTGGGTTGGGTCAAGGTACTTCGGGTTGAATTTTGGGTCGGGTTGTCAAATGCTAGACCCTAACCCTAAATATTCGGGTTAGGGTTGACCCATGGGTCAATTTCGGTCATCCCAAAAAATAATTGAAATTAAAAAAAATAAAGAAAAATTACATGAAAAATGTCAAAATTAAAAGAATTAACCTTAAAATTCCAAATATAAAATAAAAAACTTGTACATTTAACAATTTAAAGATTTAACAATAAAAAGTAAAAACTAAACAGAAAAAAAATTAAAGAGTGGAAACTTCTAACAATGCATAAATAATCCCAATTAGACTTGACAACCGGGTCAGCAGGTTGACCCATGACCCAACCCGGTTTTTTGGGTTGGGTCGGGTCGAGTCATTTTCACATTTGGGTAGCTGAATATGAGACCCTAACCCTGTTTTTTCGGGTTGGGTTGGGTCGGTTTCGCGGGTTGGGTCAACTTTTTGCCAGGTCTAATTTGTATTCTTCTGTGAAAAATAAATAGAAAGAAGTTTTGTTTCTCGGACTGGATTAGATGTTTGAACTACTAGACTAAGGAACTGGAGGGATTTCCAATTTTTAGAATGCCTGTTCAAATTTTCTTCATAAACTGTCCATCCTGCTATTAACTCAGGTGAGCCATTGAAAACTGTCTAGGTCTTAACAACCCAGCTGACAGGCTTCATCATAAGTCATAAAATGTCAATGAAAAGAATCAAATCTATACCTCCCATTCACAAAGAATGATGTATTAGAAAATTTTTGTTTATTTAACGTTTATTTAAATCTATACCTTCCATTCACAAAGAATGAAACAATGACCCAACTGGTGGGCTATTGCTTCACAAGTTATCATATATGATGTCATGGGCCACTGAGCCAATCCAGTGGTTGGACCACTTAACCTGTGACCCAGTGGGCCTTTATGAGTTCGTGAACAGTCTTGAGTCTGATAACATTGTTAAGGCTGCAACTCAGGTTGCCTGATTTGAAGAACTTCAACCACATGCTTGGGTTAGGGTTAGGGTCCATTGAAATTATTCCCAACCTGAAACATTGTAATGAAGTGATAATTGAGTTTTAATGCTAGTCGTTAACTGGAAAAAAACTTATGCTATATGCTATATATAGAGTAAAATCCTAATATCTGCAAAACAAGTATGGTCTTTGGTGTTTGGTAAAATCTTCTTCTCATGAAAGATGTGTTTGGTATAATTGTTGTTTCTACCTGAAACATCAAATTTGACGTTTCAACTATAAATGTCCAATATTCAACCCCACACATGCATTTTTCTACTTGAAGTGACTAACGTTTCAGGTAGAAACATCAATGGTACTAACACATCCTAAGTATGAAGTGTGTGTTTGTGTGTGGTTATATGTTTTGTTGATTCCATGATTGGTTAACAACTGTCATAGGTTAAAGCATGGATTGCTGATAGGGATGCAGAAGCCCTGAGGTGCCAGAAGTTGCTTGTAGAGGAAGAAGAAGCTGCTCAGAAGAGGTACATTTATGATGAAATACCTGAATAGAGCAGAATGGCCGAGTAGGATTCATGTAGTTAACCTCCTTATATAGTTGGGAAAAATATTTTTTTTTTCTCTTTTTTGAGTTGAGATCTGACCTCGTGGTTGATTGATTTCAGATACTACTATATCATTGTTTCTAGTAACTCTGATTGGTTTTGCAAATGGAGATAATTAGAGGGGTTCCCTAGGCTTCCATTCTAAGAACAACTCTAGTGTTTTTAGGATGAAAAAAATTCAATTAGAAGTATACTGGCTTGATGTCTTTAGATTGTCTCTTTCAAGGAGTTATTTGACATTGAAAAGGAGCCTTGATGTACTTGTTACTGATAAAAGAAATCTATAGTGTCTAATACTGAACTTCTAATGCCAGAATGGATGGGAATGGGGCAAAGTTTTTGTTCCCTCTCCTACCCCTTCAAAAGGTTGTTACTATGTCATGTTTGAACTTCACATTTATTCATTCTGAACCTAATGGTCAATTGAGTGCTTTTTGTAGTATCTTCAATCTATATACCCATCTAACAGACTAAGGGGCTGTTTGGTACCACATCAATAGATGAACTTTACGACCTTTTGCTTTGCCATTTAGTAGATAAAGTATTTTTTTTTATTGGAAATGGTAACTTAATTAAAAAGATTTCAAAATACAACTGTCAACCCCTAGTGTAGGGATTTGAAACACAATCACCGAGTCACCCACTCCTATTGAGCCCAAGAACAATGTTAAAATTCTGCCTTCTCCATCTCCGAAAACCCCTCCTATACCCGAGGGTCCTTGGTTGCCTATTAGAATTTCCATCAAAGTTCAGCTTTACCCTGTTTTGTATAGGTGGGGACCAAAGTTCCTGTATCACAGCTTTAAGAGAGTTTGTACTTGCCACAACACAACACCCCAATTCCTCCAAACATCTTCAGCTGAGAAGTCTTTAAATACAATTGTTTTCAGCCAGTGGATAATTTTTAGTCACTCCTACAATTTCCTCCTTGGATCTAGTAGTCTTTTAAAAATCCTGTTATTTCTTTCTTCCCAAATTGACCAAAGCACTGCTTCTCTTGTAGCTCTCCACATAATTCTTCCCCGCTTCTTTGGTTGCCTGAACAAATGATTAAGAAATTTTCATTACCAATATTCAAGAATACGTGTTTGGGTATAAATATCCTATCTGACATGTTTCTTTTTTTATAATAAAGGAAAATTCATTGAAAAAGAAAAAATGGAGTACAACATGTGGTGATGAGGAATGTCTAAGCAGTAAATACAACAGGAAAAAGGTCTACAAGTCCTCGCCCTTAAAAATACCACCCAATATCACTCACATTTAAACCGCCTTCTAAACCAAAAGCAAAAGAAACTGGTGCCGTTTATCATCATCTAAAGGGCAATTACCAAATATTGGTGGTTTTGGGAGGGGTGGACCGGCTACAGACTTTATTCGGCTGTTTTTGCACAAAGTGGCTGCACTCAGACTTGAACCCCTGTTCTCACACTTGTCATCTGAAGGTTTTACCTTTCGTCAAGCAAAAGGCCATTTATCAGCTATCTAATACCCTAAAATTAAACTGCAATTATTTTGAAGCCAATTAATATCATCCAACCACACATTACAAAAAATCTTCTTAGAAACTTCCTCTATCCTTCAAATCCCATGAATTAACTATTCATATCTGTAAACCATCATTAAATCAAAGTCAATGAACATCATCCAACCACACTTCACGTAAGATCATCTCATAAACTTCCTCTGCCCTCCAAACCCCTTTGAATTAACCTTTCATATTTGTAAAGGAAGTCCACAATCCACCTAAAGTTCAAACTCACAACATAATTTGAAATTCCCAATTTTTATCTCATGTTATTCTATCAGGCTTTTACATTTAATTTATTTTTCTCTTAAGTGGCCTTTTTATTTAGTGCTTTGCATATGCCATCAAAATCAATGAAACTTCTACTAACTACATGGTTTTTGCAGTATATTGTTTAGAATAAACATTGATGAAAGAATTTGTTCAAATGGACCATCCATATCTTTTTGTTTTTACCTTTGTGAAGGTTACGGTATTGTATTAGTCAAAATGATGGAAGATTGTATGAAAGGATGTACAATGGTATACAGGCTATTGTCTATGCAAGTCAATCCATTAATAAAAGGCGTATCTATCTATCTAAAGCGTATCTATCTATTGATGGCAAAATGAGTATGTGAACTGTTAGAGGTTGAAAAGTACAACTGTAGAAAATAATCGACTTCTACCTTTCTAAAAAAAGAAAATAATCAACTTTTACTCAAAAGGGTCTTTTTTTTTGTATTTATGAACATGATGAATGATTTATCGTACTTGGATTGCTTTCGAATTATCCTTGAAATTTGGTCTAATACTTGGAATTCTGATAATTTTTAGACTACATTTGTTTCAATCTTAAAGTGGCAGTGAATGGTTTTTTCTCCATAGATAAGGTCTTTTTTTGCAATGGATAGGGTCAAATTTTATTTCAGATTTTCAATCAGACTATTTTTTCTCTTTTACATTGAAACAAATTGAACTTTAGGATATTCATTCATCAAAAAAAAAAAAAATTGAACTTTAGGAGTTCAAGTTATCTGTTCAAGACATAATTGGCAAATTGTTTTGATGCAGTTTATTTGATATCTCAGTTTCCATTTTTATGTGATTAGCATTTATGTAATTGTCATATTTACCAACTCATTCAAACTGCATAATTTTTCATATTGCCCATTCGCATTAAACAAGTATTGTAAAACCATCTCTCATCGAATGCGAAATGAACTCTAGAACTAGAACATGCTGAATTTTCAGATATATTGATGTCATTTTGCCTTAAAATTCATGAGTTTGAGCCAAGTATTTTTTTTTTAATTTTCTTATTGTACTTCGTACTTGGATACATTATGCCTATTTAGCATAGTTTATTTTCTAACTTTCAGCTTTTCTCCCAAGTGGTGTTGTGTTCTCGTTGATCTATTTCAATGTTCTACACCTCCAGCTGTTTTCCTATTGATTTGGGCTAACCAAACCATACACTGAACCACTTGAGCAAAACAAAATATTCCACTTTGCCATTTATTACTTCTAAACAGAACCTGGAATGCATTGCCAATTCTATTTCATTTTAGAGGTCCACTGTCGGTTTTTGAAAGCATTCATGTGGTATTTATGCTTGAACTCACTAAGTCACTGTCACTCCCCCTCCCCCACCTCCATAGGCAAGCTGAGATCCTAGAAAGGAGACGGCTGAAGAAGCTTAGGCAGAAAGAGCAGAAATCAAAGGAACAAACAAGTGGGGAAAAGATGGATTTCAAGGAAGGTTTGCCAGAAACCTATGAGGACTTGTCTTATTCCGCAGAAACATCCAGTCCAGTAGATGCTTCCAATTATCATTCATGCACTCCTGAAGGGTCATTAGATCATATTCAACATGTGGAGCCTAGCCGGCTTTTGGACATTGATCTAGAAGTGGATACCAGAAACCATGCAGGATTTAATGAACCTGACACTGAGATGGCCACTGGTAAAACTAACTCAGCCAACTGTCAGGACGATGAACAACAATTGCAGCAGGAAAGTGGTAGGCGACAGGTTTTTGCTGCTCGAAGACAGCTAACGAAACCATCAAGGGGCATATCGAAAGGTTCCCATTCAGGTCAGATGCCTCTGGCATTGAAGGTGGGAGCTATACAGAAGCATGGAACCTACAGGGACCAGAGAACCACTTCTACAAGTAATGGTCATAAGGTCTGGACGAGGAAGGAAAAACATGAAAATGGAGAAGAGGGTTTAAGCGTGAAGGCACAAAGAGAATGTATAGATGAACAGGAGCAAAATGGGAACAGCGAATTGTTGATAGGTTCTATTTCTGTCACACTTGGAGAATGTAGTGACAGGTGTCAGGTTGATATTTCTGCTGCTTACATTGGTCATTGCACTTCAGATCAACATGTACCCAGGAGAAATCACACCCAAGAGAAAGCCATCAAAGCCGATTATGGTCAGGGGGGCATTATGAACCGATCGATGGTCAAGCTCTGGAGACCAGTGGGGAAGCATGAAGCTGGAGCTGTTATGACAGTTCAAAGTGAAACTAGAGAATCTGAAAGGGAGGGCACCGAACAAATTCTGTCAAATAAGTGTCATCTGGCTCCAGGAAATATAGATGATAATGATTCTGAGAGTAGAAGCTTTTGTTTAACAAGTTTCTCGAGTCGTGTAGCAGAAGCTTTCCTTGCGCAACGTGAGAAATTCATTTCCTCTGTCCTAATTTGACATTATCGTGGAGTTCAACTTTATTTGCTATCTTGTGGCTAATCATGCTGAATGTTCATGCAGGATGGAAGGAGACTATAGCTGCTGACCACGTGAAGCTGGTCCTATTTCCAGAAACTGGACGTCCGGGAAGCCCTGGGGTCGAGGATGATTACAGTAAACGCAACATCCTTGGCAATGCGGAGAACTTGTTAACGGGTGTGGGTACTGTCGAAGTTATCAACACAGGGGCAAATAAAGCCAAATTTAGAGGAAAGCCTGAAAAAAGCTTTAAGCTAAAGTACATACCTAAGCAGAGAAGCGTTACTTAGGTGAATCTATTTCGATATTGTCATCGTGCATTTTCACCACTCTTGAAATACTTACAGAGGTTCCAGTTTTAAAAGAGGTCTTCTGTTCGGAGAAAAAGATGAAGGGGAAGAAAATAGAAAAAAAAAGTTGGAAGAGAATTTTGGCGGAATATGCTTTACAAATCTCTTTGGCGGTCTTTGTATTTCTTTGCTAATTGGGTCTTTCTGTTCAATTATCGATTTCTTTTTTGTCTGTAATAATTTTGGTTTTTCGGCTAGTGTTATTGCAAAGCTCTGGTTTTGCTGCCTTTTATGCATATTTCTTGAATGTATCAAGTTTGATAATTGTTTAGCGAATTCATTGCATCTAGACGCCTATTGTCCTTTTTACCTGTGTCCCTTTTGAAGTTTTTACCATGGGACCCGTGTGATGCATGGGATTTATTAAGTAAAAGTTAAATAATAGAAAGTGTTATTTATTAAAATATTAATTATAATTTCATGGATTTAATAGAATCTACCCTATAGTTAGTATTTTATTAAAACATCATTTATAATTTGTAATGGATTTAATTAATTTTTCATTAGATGATAGTAAAAAATGATAGTGTTGACTTTAATGTTCATTTAAATAAATTTAATCAAAAGAAAATAAAAAAAACATTTTTGTCCTTAATAAGATACGAGCAATCACTCTATTGGTTATATTTGATCAATTTTGTTTTTCATATAAAAAAGTGATAAAGGTGTTTTTAGAATAAAAAAATTATAGGTCTAATGGCAAAACAAACACTCTTTAATGAAAAGTTGATTAAGTAAATAAGTTGTAAATATGGGATGTTTTAGTAAAATGAAAACAATAAAGTATGTGTAAGTAAATATGTAAAATTATAAGGTGTGTAGGAATGGCAACAAGGTGGGATCATATTCTCCATCTTTGACCCCGATTTTGAAATTAACCCCTATCCCCGATCTCCAATGGGAATGGATTCTGTGGGGACCCGAATCCTCAAAATGTTTTTAGATAATAGTATATATATATATATATATATATATATATATATATATTGATGAAGAGAAATTTGGCCCGACTTCGCAATTGCCCGACACGTGGCAAAGGCCAGCAACTCGGGACAGTAGAGCGCCCAAAGCGAACATCGGAAGCAAGTCCAAGCTCACTACCAAGTCTGAACTACAGACCGCTCTACTGAGTTCGAGCTCCCTACCAAGAGAGCTCCCTACTAGGAGCCCGAGCTCCCTGTTAAGGGTCCGAGCTCCCTAAATAAGAACCCGAGCTCCCTACTGGGAGCCCGAGCTCCCTATTAAGAGCAAGCTCCCTACTGGGAGTCCGAGCTCCCTATTAAGAGCGAGCTCCCTACTGAGAACCCGAGCTCCCTGCAAGGAGCACGAACTATACTGGGCCCCAAGCCTCACAAAGATGACCCGAGCTGGCCCATGGTAGCTCGGAACACTCCAAACCGAACTCAAGACACCTCGCTCGCCACTCCAACACTTCGCTTCCGAAACATCAGGCTGACCAAGCGTACCCGACACCGAGGACGTCCGTATCCAAGGGCGACGCACCTGACTGATTTGGGATATGACGCCTGACAACCGCACTTCAAACGGCCTCCTGCTACCGCCACCTGCAACCGTCGTCACTAGTCGCAGAGACGGCTCCGACAAAAGGAGCAGTGGCGGTTCTATCCGGCCAGAGGAAATGACATCCGAACTGGCAGGGGTTCAGAAGTAATCATGCCCGATCTGACGGAAGCCTGGAAGTGAGTGCGCGAGGTGGTTATAAAAGGCTCCTACCCCCCAGGAACGAGGTATGCTAACTTTTGCGCTATCTGGTCTATCTTGCCTTTGAAAGACTCTGACTTGAGCTTCGGAGCCCTTACGCCGGGTTCTCCCCGGAGCTTCTCTTCTCCTTCCGTTTCAGGTCCCTGTCACTCAGTTCAGAGGCAAGATCGTTGACAGCTAAGATCGGCCGGATTGTGCATCATCAATTGGCGCCGTCTGTGGGATCGCTTCAAAAGGCCTCCCTCCAAAACTTTCATACCCCTTTCTTCTCCTTTGAAAAACTCAATACTCATGGCCTCCTCCAGCAACGCCGGACGCGACACAGAGACAAACACCACCGGGGAACAGCCTCAAGTTCCCGTGGTGTGTGTTGGACAGTTCACCATCCTCCTCTCGGTGGACGGAATTCCCAATCTGAATACGCCACAAGCAGTGGCGCCTGCAAACCTACCTGCCACAAACATCCCCTTTCCTCTCCCCATCGAAACTACCCTCACTGAACCAACCGCCATCCCCCTGGCAGCTAGCCAAAGTCGGTTGGACGACCTAATGCAGTGCATGCGGGCAATGCAAGCCCAGATGCAACAATTCCAGCAACACCAGCTTCACCAGCACCAAGTGTTGCACAACCTCTCCCAATATCACTATCAATAGCAGTTCCCCCAACTGCCACCGAACCAACCATTACTTCCACCTCGCCACCCTGCTCCGAAGCCGGTCAAGGCCTCTCCGCAGGATGGACGCTTGCACCAAGGAAAGGCCTCCAGGCCCCCGATCCCCCCAAACAGCCAAGCCTCGTCCCCAGGCCGGAGAGAGAGAAAAGTCATCCCCGCCTCGCAGCTCGCAGGCGGGTTAGGAACCTCGCCCGCGAGATCGGCACCTCGGGGCTCCAAACCGGAGTTCCCACTCGCGGAAAACCGATTCGGCGCACTGGCAGCAACGGACTACCAGCACTCCGGGCCCATCGACCACGTTGACACTTACCAGTCCCAAATGCACCTCGCCAGAGCCAACAAATCATGCATGCGTGGCTTTCACCACCACCCTCAAGGGGGTAGCCCGCACTTGGTATAGAAACCTGGCCCCTGGGTCGATAAAGTGTTGGGCTCAGTTCGTGCAGGTCTTCACTGCACACTTTGTCACCAGCAAATGGTGCCCGAGAGCAGAGGAAAGCATCTTCGGGGTAGTCCAAAGGGAAGGAGAACCCATATGGGGCTACATCAAACGATTCAATGAAGCATGCTTACAGATACCGCGGTTAGACCCCGCGGTGCAGCTCGCCACAGCAAAAAGAGGGGTGACGCACAAGGAGTTCAAATGGCACATGGTAGCCAACCAGCCCGCGACCGTGGCCGAGTTCCTCAAGCTCGCGGACAAGTTCATGAGAACGGAGGAGGAAATCAACCAGCGAACCGAGGGCGGGAACGAGAAAAGAAAGAGGGATGGCGAGCCCTCTAACTCAACCGACCGAAAAAACCCGGCCCGGGACCCGAAACTGATCCAGTCGTTCCGAGCTCCCCTGCCAGTTCGGACGGATTACACGCCACTGAACACGAGGTGGACCGAGATCTTAATGACGATTAAGGACGCCCCGTACGTGAAATGGCCACCTTGCCTAAAGGGAAATCCGAACGAAAGAAACAAGAATTTGTATTGTAGTTTCCATAGGGACCATGGTCACAGTACCGAGCAGTGCAATAGCCTCCGAGATGAAATAGAGGGGCTCATCCGTCGCGGATACTTAAGGAACTTTGTACAGCACAACAATAATGGCAATAAAGCGGATCGGCCAGGCGAGCACGAAAAGGACGCCCCCGAGACTAGCAGCAGGCCTGCCGAACCAATACAGCGACAGCTTCCGGCAGAGAGGCCAATTCGGGGAACCATCCATGTAATTGTGGGAGGTTCGATAGTAACGGGGTGCACATCGGCGGCAGCCCGGACTTCAGTTCGCGAAGCGGTCCTCGAGGAGCGGAACCCTTCGAAAAAGCCAAAGACCGAAGAGCCAATCCTCTTCACAGAAGACGACGCGCGAGGAGTTCGCTACCCTCACGATGACGCGCTTGTCATTAAACTAAGGATCAGCGACTTCGAGGTTAGGCGCGTGCTCGTAGATTCAGGCAGCTCGGCGAACATCCTCTTCAAATCGGCGTTTGATCGGCTACAGCTGCCAAGGAGCGAACTAAAGCCCGCAAGCACTCCCCTGGTGGGCTTCAGCGGAGAGGAAGTCAGGCCCCTTGGAAAAATAACGGTACCCGTGGAAGTCGGCACGTGGCCTTGTGCGGTCAGACTCAACCACGACTTCCTGGTGGTCGCGACCCCCTCCCCATACAATGCCATAATAGGGCGGCCAATCACGCATACCCTGTGGGCGGTGGTCTCCACCTACAATTTGGCCATGAAGTTCCCTACGGACTTCGGTGTGGGGGTAGCGCGGGGCGACCAGCTCGAGTCCCGCAAGTGCTACGTTGCCGCCCTGAAGGGAAAGACAGGCGGCCGGCGACCTCGATCTGGAGCGGCCCGCGGAGCAAGGCGAAGAACGAGCCTCCCCCATAGAAGAAACAGTCGCGATCCCGACCTCGCCTACGGACCCAGCTCGCGCACACCAGATTGGTGCTTCTGTCAAAGAACCCCTATGGGCCGAACTGGTAAGTTTTTTACTCCAAAATTTAGATGTTTTTGCATGGTCCGCGGCCGATATGCCCGGTATTGACCCTGGTCTTATAACTCACAAACTTAACACTGACCCTTTAGTTAGACCCGTTAGACAGAAGAAACGGAACTTAGCCCCAGAGCGCTGGAAAGCGGTCGACGAGGAAGTCGAGAAGCTCCTCGCGGCATACTTCATTAGGGAAGTCCATTACCCGAGCTGGGTGGCCAACCCTGTGCTGGTGAAAAAGGCGAACGGCAAGTGGCGCATGTGCGTCGACTACACCGACCTGAACCGAGCTTGCCCGAAAGACTGCTTCCCCCTTCCTAGGATCGACCGCCTAGTGGACGCGACCTCGGGACATGAAATGCTAAGCTTCCTGGATGCCTACTCAGGCTACAACCAAATCCAGATGGACCAATCCGACGAGGAGAAAACCAGCTTCATAACCGAGTTCGGTCTATACTGTTACAAGGTCATGCCCTTCGGGTTAAAAAACGCCGGGGTGACCTTTCAAAGACTTGTAAATAGGCTGTTTCGGTCCCTGATCAGCAAAAAGATAGAGTGCTATGTAGACAACATGGTCGTCAAAACACAGTTTTCACAAGAATTAATACAAGACTTAGATTCTGTCTTCCAAATCCTGCGTCAGTATAACATGAAATTGAACCCCAACAAATGTGTCTTTGGCGTCACCTCGGGCAAATTCCTGGGCTACGTTGTCAATCGACGCGGTATCGAGGCCAACCCGGACAAAATAAAAGCCATCCTAGATATGAGACCACCTCGGAAAATAAAAGAAGTCCAGAGGCTAAGCGGCCGCATAGCCGCTCTAAGCCGCTTCATGTCCAAGTCGGCAGATCGCTGCCTACCCTTCTTCAAAGCAATCAAAGGCAAAGGGTTCGAATGGACCCAAGACTGTCAGCTCGCGTTTGACGAGGTAAAAGGCTACCTCGCCAGTGTACCAACCTTAGCTAGGCCCGAGGAAGGCGAAGTCTTAGAACTGTACCTCTCGGCTAGCGACGAGGTGGTCAGTTCGGTACTAGTAAAGGAAGCAGACCGGGTCCAACGACCCATATATTATGTTAGTAAAATCTTGCAGGGAGTAGGGACAAGGTACCCGCAGATAGAAAAGCTAGCGTATGCACTGGTGGTAGCAGCACGGAAACTCCGCCCGTACTTTCAGGCTCACACCGTCATCGTCCCAACCGACAAACCTCTGAGACAAGTTTTACTCAAACTCGAGGTTTCCGGCCGGCTGACGAAGTGGGCCATCGAACTCAGCGAGTACGATCTCCAGTACAAGCCAAGAACTGCCATTAAGGCCCAAGCCTTGGCAGATTTTATTGTAGAATGCACGTTTAGCCTCGAAGCCCCCGAGCCGGTCGAGCCTGAGATCCCCAGTTCGGGCGAACTCGGAGCTCCCAAGCCAAACGAGTTCGAACCCCGTGAAGTAGCAGCCAGTGTGGCATCCCTCCTGGT
Source organism: Nelumbo nucifera (assembly GCF_055504915.1). NCBI lineage: Eukaryota > Viridiplantae > Streptophyta > Magnoliopsida > Proteales > Nelumbonaceae > Nelumbo > Nelumbo nucifera. The sequence goes on along the minus strand of NC_142649.1, from coordinate 184,735,128 downwards.
TAGACCAAGCGCGAACTGGGATGAGGAGCCCTGGATCCTTCACGTAGATGGCTCCTCGAACCAACAAGGCAGCGGGGCTGGAATAGTGCTACGCGGCCCGAGCGGAACAAAACTGCAATACGCACTACGCTTTGAGTTCGCGACGTCCAACAACGAGGCGGAATACGAGGCACTAATAGCCGGGCTAAACCTAGTGCACAAGGTCGGAGCAAAGCACATGGTTATCTGCAGTGATTCCCAGCTCGTGGTCAACCGAGTTACAGGCGAATACGAAGCGCGCGAGCTCACAATGATTGCATATTTGGCAAAGGTAAAGGAGGCTCTGCTCAACTTCCAGTCACACTTCATGATGCAAATCCCGAGGTCAGAGAACGCTGAGGCCGACGCCCTGTCCCGACTGGCTAGCACGAGCCACAACGCCAGGAGAACCGTGTACGTAGAGGACTTACCTCGGCCCAGCATTCTCGGTGGGGCAGAAGAGGTCGCTCCCGTCACCGAAGCAGAGCCGAGCTGGATCGACCCACTCGCGAGCTTCCTGTTAGACGGAACCCTCCCCGCGGACCGCAACACAGCCAAGAGGGTGCAGCGCCAGGCAGCCAAATACGTCATGATAGACGAACGGTTGTACCGACGATCCTACACGCTCCCCTATCTGCGATGCTTGCGCCCAGCCGAAGCCGAGCTGGTACTCCGCGACATCCATGAAGGCTTGTGCGGCGGACACCTGGGGGGCAGAGCCCTCGCCCAAAAGGCACTTCAACAAGGATACTACTGGCCGACAATGAAGACAGAGGCAATCAAGCTCGTCAGAAAATGCGACAAGTGTCAGAAGCATGCCAGCATCCACCATCAGCCCGCTACCGACCTCAAATACCTCACCAGCCCATGGCCCTTCGCCCAATGGGGCATCGACCTCCTGGGGCCATTCCCACCAGCGACAGGTGGGAGAAAATTCCTAGTGGTGGCAGTAGATTACTTCACAAAGTGGATAGAAGCTGAACCCCTGGCAATAGTTACAGCCCGAAACATACAGAACTTCTTTTGGAAGAACATTGTATGTCGCTTCGGGCTACCTCGGGTACTGATCTCTGACAACGGCAAACAGTTCAAAGATATCAAGTTCCAAGAATGGTGCCAAAGTATGAGAATTAGTCAGAACTTCACGTCGGTCGCACACCCACAGGCAAATGGCCAAACAGAAGTAATGAATAGAGCCATCCTCCGCGGACTGAAAGCACGATTAAACCGAGCCAAAGGTTTGTGGGCGGACGAACTACCAAGTGTTCTATGGGCTCACCGAACCACGGAAAAAACTGCCACAGGAGAGACCCCCTTTAACCTCACCTACGGCACCGAGGCGGTGATCCCGGCGGAAATCGAAGTGCCTACGTTGTGACTAGAAGCGTACGACGAACAGACAAACGAGGGCGAGTTACGCACCAACCTCGACCTATTGGACGAAGTGAGAGACCTCGCGCACATCCGAACTGCGGCCTACCAACAAAAGGTAGCTCGGTATTACAACGCGCGAGTAGAGGAACTTCCACGTCGGCGACCTGGTTCTCCGTAAGGTCATGGTGCCCGAACCCGGCGTAGGGAAACTTGGACCAAACTGGGAAGGACTCTACAGAGTAATGAAAGCACTCGGCGGGGGAGCATACGAGCTCGGAACCCTAGAAGGAAAACAAGTACCCCGAGCATGGAACGTCGTCAACTTAAGAAGATACTACCTATAAACCACAAGGCAAGCACCCCGAAGCCTAGGTAGAAAACGAACTGAAGGACCGAAATTGTCAGTTCGGCAAAAAACGCAGCTCGAAAACGACCAGAGCCATTTCATTTCTCATAAAGGTGTCAGAAAACGAACTGAAGGACCAAAATGGTCAGTTCGACAAAGAACGCAGCTCGAAGACAACCAGCACTTGAACAAAAAGCCATTTCATTTTAGATGTGTACATTTAAAAAAAAAACATTACAAGCCAGGGGCAACTTTATCATTATCAGAAGCCACTTCGACAACACTCGAAGGACCTGCCTCCCCCTCGGAGTCCGGTTCGGCATCCGCAGCATTAGCCATCTCTTGAGTAATGTGCGAAGTGGATATGGCGCAGGTATCGAGGTCAGGGTACGTATTCCGGATCATCCGCCGGCTTAGCTTGAAACCCCTCCTGTAGGAGTCCACCATCAGATCATCGAAATCCGGCGAAGCAATATAATCACTGACAGCTTTCTTCTTCGCGTCTTCGATGCCTTGAGAGAAGATCTGAGTCCTCTCCCTAATATCCTCCTGAAGATACTCGACCTGGTGCGCCAGGTCCATCTTTAATTCCGCCATATGCTTCACCACCACTCCCATGGCCTCGGCATCTCTCTGAGACCTCGCCTGCCTAGACCGCGCGAGGCGAGCAGCAACCTCAGCAGCACGAGCATTCTCCTCAGCAGTTCGAGCAGCCTCCTCGGCAGCTCACGCTTACCTTGAGCATCTCTCCACCTGGTTCGCCTAGGCGTGAATGGAAGAGTTCACCTTTCAAAGGAAAACGAGATCAAAGGAACGAATAGAAGAATAAAAGCCGAACTCTAAAGAAGGGAGCACTTACCACCATGAAATGAGTAACAGCACGGCAGGCCACTTGGTGCAGAGGGAGCTCGGTCCACGCTGCAACTTCCTCGGGAAACATCACCTCCTTACTCCGTTGAAGAGCATGAACAGGCGACAGCACGCTCCTGAAGTCCCCCGGGGCCTCCGAGCCCAACGACCCAGCTCGTGTATGGGCAGACTCGGAGTAAGCGGGAGCCCCCGTGTGTGTGGTTTCGGCATATGGAGCCCCTGCCGGCTCCTGCATAGGAGGAACCATCTCGGGCTCCTCTGCCGGATAATCCGGCACCTCGGGCTCCGCACCCTGGGATGGCTCGGCGCGAGCTCGCTTAGCCACCCGTTTTCTCCTCTTCATGCCCTGGAACAAGTGCCCACCTCGGGTCCCTCGAGAGTCCATCGTACCTGCGAAAAGGAGTTCGGCATCAGTAAGACGTAAAAGGAGAACAAGACAGGATCACTAGGGAAAGAACCTACCCGAACTCAGGCCCGTAGCAATAAGCTTGGCCTCCGTCAGATACCGTTGACAATCCAGCCCAAGTCGCGCCCATTGCCGGAGGCCCTTCGCCGTCTCCTTATCAAGTGTGACGTCGGAATCGGGAGCGGCCATCCCCTAGCCGGTCTGAAACGGCCACCCCAGTGCACTTCGCACCCTGAAATAGTCCCGCTTCCACGCCGGGACCTTATTAGGGAGTCCGTGTAAGAGCTTGAAGCCCGGGCGAGGAGACAGGTAGTATGCCCGCTTACGCCCAGGAAGGGGACCCGCTTGTTTTTTCAGCATTAAAATAGAGGAGAAAATCTCCAGATCCAAAGGAAAGTTCTCGTCACAAAATAAGGAGATAGTCCCCACTAAATTTCTAATAGAGTTCGGGTGAAGCTGGCCGACCGTCACACCAAAGTGGTTTAGAACCTCGACGAGAAGAGGATGAAAGGGCAGTCGCAGCCCCGCAGCAAGCTGTTCCCGGAAAATCACGATCTCATTAGGACCGTGTTCCCAAGGGAAGCTGCCCGTAGGGATGAAGTAACCGTGCTCCCCGGGCAAGTCGTAGTAGTCTATGAGGGATTGAAGTCCCTCAGGCGTCATAGTCGAAGGGCCGAACTGATCTACAACCCGGCCACGACGGGAGGTGGACGCCGGCCTACCCAAAGCACCTCGGGCTGTAGGCCCGACCCCTTCCTCAGGACCTACATCGGGCTCACTTGAACTATCGGGGGACGCAATCTAGTTCGTAGAACCTACATTGGACCCGCTTGAACAATCTGAACCCTCCGAACTAGACATCGGGAAACGGAACGGGATTCCAAAAGCACTCACCCGGGAAGAAGACTGAAGCAGACCACGAAAGCTCGAACAAGCAAGGAACTTGAGACACGAGCTGAAATGCCTGGACGCGAACTGAAACCTAGGCGCGAGCTCAAGATGTACAACAGTAGCAAGGACGGGGCCCCCCCCCCCCCCGCGCATTATTTATATCCACAGCGGCCAGAAAGTGAGGGCCCAGATCGAAGCCAATCCAACGGCCCACAGCCGCGCTAAACCGCACGTCTTCCGAGACCAATCAGCGCACGTCTTTCCGAAACTGACGAAGCGTCGCGCACGTCCTGTCAGAGGACGGGTGTCAGCACGCAACTTCTCAAAACTGACGGGGTGTCAGCGCACGTCTCCTCGCAATAAAAGCATCTGCAGCCCAACTCTCGAACGACTGCCGTCACGTCTCCCAAACGTGCGCCCTTTTTTGAAAGTCAAATTAAATCGAGCGCCCTCAGCACGGACCAAAACCCTCTTGCTACCTTACGAACTCCCCGCGCCAAGATAGGACCCTTGTCACAAGGAGTGGGGGGCAATTGATGAAGGGATATTTGGCCCGACTTCGCAATCGCCCGACACGTGGCAAAGACAAGCAACTCGGGACAGTAGAGCACCCGAAGCGAACATCGGAAGCAAGTCCAAGCTCACTACCGAGCCCGAACTCCAGACCGCTCTACTGAGTCTGAGCTTCCTACCAAGAGCCCGAGCTCCCTACTAGGAGCCCGAGCTCCCTGTTAAGAGCGAGCTCCCTGTTAAGGGTCCGAGCTCCCTAAATAAGAACCCGAGCTCCCTACTGGGAGCCCGAGCTCCCTATTAAGAGCAAGCTCCCTACTGGGAGTCCGAGCTCCCTATTAAGAGCGAGCTCCCTACTGAGAACCCGAGCTCCCTGCAAGGAGCACGAACTATACTGGGCCCCAAGCCTCACAAAGCTGACCCGAGCTGGCCCATGGCAGCTCGGAACACTCCAAACCGAACTCAAGACACCTCGCTCGCCACTCCAACACTTCGCTTCCGAAACATCAGGCTGACCAGCGTACCCGACACCGAGGACGTCCGTATCCAAGGGCGACGCACCTGACTGATTTGGGATCTGACGCCTGACAACCGCACTTCAAACGGCCTCCTGCTACCGCCACCTGCAACCGTCGTCACTAGTCGCAGAGACGGCTCCGACAAAAGGAGCAGTGGCGGTTCTATCCGGCCAGAGGAAATGACATCCGAACTGGCAGGGGTTCAGAAGTAATCATGCCCGATCTGACGGAAGCCTGGAAGTGAGTGCGCGAGGTGGTTATAAAAGGCTCCTACCCCCCAGGAACGAGGTATGCTAACTTTTGCGCTATCTGGTCTATCTTGCCTTTGAAAGACTCTAACTTGAGCTTCGGAGCCCTTACGCCGGGTTCTCCCCGGAGCTTCTCTTCTCCTTCCGTTTTAGGTCCCTGTCACTCAGTTCAGAGGCAAGATCGTTGACAACTAAGATTGGGATTGTGCATCATCATATATATATATATATATATATATATATATATATAGAGAGAGAGAGAGAGAGAGAGAGAGAGAGAGAGAGAGAGAGAGAGAGTATAAATAATCTAATAGTACATATATAATCGAGGTAGGGACCTCAATCCCCACCCCCAACGTCGATTGGGGATTCCTATTAATCCTTGTCCTCGCCCTTGCCTCACCCAAACAATCCCTATCCTTGGTCCCATCGGGTCAGGGAAGTCAGGTCCTCATCGGGGATGGGAAAAATTGCCATCCCTAAAGGTGTGTTCTAGTAAATGACCTTGATAGAAACACATAAGAGTATAAAATTGTTTTATATTTTTATTTTTTAAATAATTAATAATTATTCATAGTTTATATACTACTTTTAATAAATTTTTTATAATACAAAAATAACAATAATTAATTTCAGTTACGTTTATTCATCAAACTGATGAAACCGACCAATCCGATTAACTCGACCCGGGTTGGTCGGTTTTCTAGTATTTTAGGTTAGCTTTGGTTCGAAAATTTCTTAATTCGACTAAGTTGGATCAGTTTCACTTTGGCCATTTGTAAATCGATCAAAATCGAACGACCTAACCATGGATATATATAAATATTTTATATTCTAAATATAATTTTTAATATGAAAAAGTGGGAAATTTCCCATATTTCTTAGTCTAAAATGTTTTATATCATAATTCTAATTTTTAAATTTATTTTTTAATAATTGCACTGTATTTCTTAAAATTAAATTTAGTTTTTAAGTTTAAATATTTTGAACTGACTGACCAAACAAAAAAATCGACCCAAACCGAACAACTTGAGTGAGTCGGTTTTCACAAAAGGTTAGTTGGATTCATCTGACCAACTCCCTAACCTGACCTGGTCAATTTGGTTGGCCAAATAGCCTAAGACCGAACTAAACCAACTCATGAACACACATAATTTCAGCTAAATTAATAGTCTCATCTCTCATAAATAACAACCGTTTAATCTCCAATAATTATTGAAAATTTATAGCGAAAATACACATTTATTGAAAATATATTGATAATGAAAAATACAATAATTACAGAAATTACAAAAATACAATAGATACAAAAAATATATTAACTTAGTCAATAAATAGTATAATCTCAAATAATAGTTTAATACCTACTAAATATTAATCAATAACTTATAACAAAAATACAATAAATACAATAAATTAAATTTAAAAATTTTAATAATAGTAAATTTAATCTCCAATAATTATTGAAAGTTTTCTGTTAAATAACAAAACAAAATAAATTTATACATAATAATTGAAAATACATTTATCACAAAAAACAATATATAATTACTGAAATACAATAAATATTAATTTTAGTATATATAATTATATAATAAATACAGGTTAAGAGTTCAAAATTATTATTAATAAACATTAATTTTTTTGAAAGTTATTTTCTCGAATTATTACTTGATACAATATTATGTAAAAATATTAACTTATTATTAATTTCAATCTTATGTTATAATTATTTTTCTACTTTTTATATATTTTTTTAAAATTTATTACATAATTTCTTTATTTTAACTATTTAAAATCTAGTTATGTCAAATATTTAGTTATTTAAATACTTAAATAATATGTAAAATATTTAAATTTTAAAATATTAATTATTTATTGAATTTAATTATCCATATAATCATAATTTATACTATTATTACATAATTTTATTATTAATGTTGTAATATATTAAATTATTATTAATTTCAATATTATGTTATAATTATTTTTCTACTTTGATGAAAATTTTAAATTTATTATATAATTTCATTATTTTAACTATTTAAAAGCTAGTTATGATAAATATTTAGTTATTTAAATATTTAAATAATCTATAAAATATTTAATTTTTTTTTGTTATTTGAATTTAATTTATTTAAAGCTATTACATATTATTAAATATTTGAAAAAAATTTAAATTGATAATCCAGAAAAACATACTTTAAATTATTAGTACATAATTTCGTGATATATTTTGTAAAAATATAAAATTATTTTTTGTGTATTTAATAAATATTTTAAAGTTATTATATAATTTTGTTAGAATGTTTAAATAATTATTAAATTTTTTAATCCAAACTTTCTTTAAATAGATATTGATAAAATGTAGGGGAGAGGATAAATATGGATTAGAGGTAATTTAGGAGAGAAACTCTACTAAATTAGAAATAATTTTGGAGATAAATAGGAATTAGAGATAATTTTAGAGAAAGTGGAGGATAGTGGAGAAGGTAGTTTTGGAGAAATTTTAGGAAAATAGGTTTTTGGGAAAGTGCATCTCATTAACTGTTTTAAAAATGACAATTAAAAAAATAAAAAATTCAAAAAAGAAAAAAATTTAATAATTATAAGCACCAAGTACTGCCAGAACTGCACGTTCATAATAATTTTTGATAATCCAAAAAAATGAATTGTAGACGCGGCAATGTTGGTTGGTTGCTGGTTTGTGGTTTGGGATTAATTAATCGATCACTCCGATTTCATGAATGTTTTTATTAGTTTTTTGGGGGGGCAAGCCAAGTCAAGAGTCTGGTCCATTCTCCACACCTCTATGGACCATGGCCAGCCATGGCTGATGGAACCTTAACTTATTAGGCGTTGGGGCGTGTTCATTGGTTCACAATTAATTGCAGTTCGAAGACAAGTGCCTGCAAAGGTAATCAAATATACTTTAGGCTCAGTTTGTGGAATGAGTACAAAGCGATACAAATATGTAGAGTGCAAATATTTTATAGTTTTGTATATATTTATACTGTGCATATTTATATTTATATTTCTTCTAAAACAAGCCTTAATTTATTGTGCAATGTGGGTAACCATGCACAGCAAAATGATGCCTTTTTGGTGGTTTAGACCTCGACCTCTCAGTTGATATTGTTTGCTTACATTATATGTTAAAGAATGGAACACACAAATACGCATGCAATGGTTGTAGCAACTAGCGGTCAGGGGACGGTTTGGTTTGGTTTCATGGAAGAATCTGAAATTTATCCTATAGGGGCCGGTTTTAAGTTTTTGGAACCGGAATTTATCTTGTGAAGGTTGGTTCCAAGGATGATTTTGGCATTGGCAGTTCTAGGGTTGGTTCTAAGGTCTACCCGTGAAACCTCTTCTATTATGTTTGTGCCTTGAATTCTTTGTGGCAACCCGCTTTATGAATCTACGTGCTCCGAATTAATTTGAGAAAAACCCGAAGGCAAAATTTCATAGTGGTTTGTGGTGGATGCGTAAGGCCCGTAGCCCACCACAAATCACCATTGGGGGTGCAGGGGCATAGCCCCCGCGGTGGTATGGACCCGACCCATATTCATCTTATAGGTCTGAATCGAATATGAAGAATCATGTATTTTAGGGGTTTTTTTTCTCTTGTATTCAGAAGTTTGAGTCTTGTGAGAGATGAGTGAGACATTGGGTGTATTTGGGGTTTAGGGTTTTCTGTGAGAGAACAACTCTGTATTTCTTCTCTATTACCTACTATATAATGGATTTCTGTTCTTCTTTTGTCCGTAGACGTAGGCTATAAGTTGAACCACGTAAATCTGTATGTTCTCTGTGCTTGCTTTCTCTTTATCTCTGTTTTATTTTCATTTGAGTGCCATTTTGAATTTATTTTCTTGGGTTTTTCTACAACATGTTCTTTTTGCACTCTCTCCCTTCAAGAAAGAAAAAAATGAAACATATTATTCAAAAACTTGATTTTCAATAATGATAATATACACTTGTACAGTTTAAAACTTATATTATCTTCATTGATTAAATTGAGTAATTTAATATGTAGGTTATCAAAATATATTAATATATGGTTGAAATTTGTCATTATGATTTAAATTTTGTAAATATTATCTTTACATTATTTATTTTACATCTATAAATGTTAAAATGAAAATAAATGATCAAATCACTTAAATAACGTGATAGTCAAGTGAAATCATGACTTTTATAACCATAAGTGTTTGAGTTCAATTTTTCACATCCTTAAAAATATTTTGAGGTTTATTTCATCACAAATTCAATTTCAAAACAGTTCAAAGCCAATCAAGACTATTTCATCATGTTGATTCGGGTAAGATAAATCCCTAAATCCAAGAACCGATCTCGATGGGAATCAGTTATAAAAATTTAAAATCAAACCCTACCTTATAACAAATCAAATAGGGTCGATTAAAAACCAGTTCCAGTTCGAGGTCGGTTCGATTCAGTTCTACCAATTTGAAACGACCTTGGCTTACTGGTCGTTTTGGCCTAGGCACGTAGATTCTATTTGTGGTTGTGGCCTGTGGGGCTTCTCGCTCTCGTTCTCGCGGGGATGCAGCGTTTGACTAACGACCATGCAAGACCAGATCCATCAATCTGTAACACTTGTCATCCTCCACTTCTAACCTACTAATGTTCCGCCACGTCTCTCACATTTTCGTGACTCTCCTCTCCCAATGTTATCTTCCTTCTCTTCTCCTCCTGTACTTCCCCCCTTATTTCTCTCCTCTCCTGCAATACCCATTTTTTTTCTTTTTGATTTGGTCAGACTGTCTCTGCAATACAGTCCCCTTGCTTCAATCCCTGTTTCTGTTTCTTCTTCTTCAGTTCTTCTGCAACTGCAAAACTCTTGTTGGTTTCAACTTCTCTTTTCATATCAACAAATCTCATCACCCTCTTTTTTTTTTATTTAATTGCGTTTAATTTCTCCCACCCTCCGTATAAGACAATGTCAGGGGGAGTTGGGCCAACATGCGGCGACATAAGCCTTCCCAAAGAAGAAGAAGAACATCACTTGGATGTTACCGCCGGAAAACCACAGAAAAAGAGCGCCCACCGAGGATTTCTGAGGTTCAGACAGCTCAACGCACTCGCTGTCATCATCATCTTCTCTGCTAGCGGAATGGTAAGCGTCCAAGACTTCGGTTTCTCACTTTTCTGTCTCTTGTACGTATTTTTCCTCTCCAAATTCGCATTCCCTTCGCTGAGTCCCTCCGCCGAACCCCCTGTCTTTGGCGAAAAGAATAAGCTTCTGTTTCTCTACTCCTTTCTCGGAGCATTAATTGGGCTCTTCCTCCCAATTGCCTACATCTTTGAAGGGATCCTTGAAGACGACAAGAAAGGCATCAAAGCATCCGCTCCCCACGTTTTCCTGCTATCTTGCCAAGTTTTCATGGAAGGATTGACGTCCTCCGGCGGATTCTCCGTCCCAATTCAGGTGTTTGTGCCGGTGTTCTATAACACCAGGAGGATATTTACGATTGTGGACTGGTTGAGGAGTGAGATTGCCAAGGTAGACCAGGAGGAGAGTGGGTCTACGAGGAGAATGTACGTGGGAAATGGACTCGCGGTTGCTAATCTGGCGTTCTGGTGCTTCAATCTGTTTGGCTTTGTGGTGCCTGTTTATCTCCCCAGAGCTTTTAAGGCCTATTATGGGTACAAGGTGAAGGCTTGAGGAAGCTCTTTTGTTGTTGATGCTAGTGCTTACGTACAGAAGAAACCAGATCAAAATTTGTTTCTTGGGTTCATCTTCATTTATCTCTTTCCTTCTTCCCGATTTGTTGAAATTAAAGTTGTGATTTATTCTGTAATTGGTTGCTTCTTAGGCTAATAAGAAGGAAAGGTTTGTTCTTCTTCTTGTGTGGTGGTGTATTTTTTCAAAGTTAGGCGCAGGATGTTAGATAAGCAAATGCATAACTTCTATGCTCATAATCCCTTTTCATTTAAACAAGTGAATTAATTCTGTTACTGTACGTATGGATTTAAACAAAGAATTCCATCAGTGATGAATCCATCTTGATGCGTGTCTCCCTTCTGGCCTGTTAACCAAAGAAAGAAAAGAAGAATTAATGGGGATAGAGAATACATTTCAAGGGTGGAGGACCCCTCCTCATCGCTCAAACATCTCAACCAACATTAATTGTTGTTTTCAAATTAATTTCCCCTTCACTCCTTAAACTGACCCATTAGAGAGAAATTCATGGATACTTGTGTAACTACTCGCTCTACACAAAGAAACTACCTCAATCTCTACTAAAAAAGCAACCAACCCCACAGACTAGGCTCAGTTTGGAAGTACAACAACAAATATGTACAGTACGTGCAAAACCTTGTATTTTGTATTATTTGTACGTATTCTTTCCAAACTGAGCCTGAAGAAATTTCGGGTTAACCCTGTGTATTGATGTACACTTGCGTAACTACATATGTTAAGAAATTAACTTGGAGAGAGAGAATAAGAGAAAGGAATTCTATGGTATGTACCTCTTATATCTTATATGTATATAGCTAGCGATAAAGAAGTGCTTTGGCATTGTATTGTGCAACTCTTCTTTGTTCTACCCTCGGTTGCGAGTGCTTTTAGCTTATTCGATAAATTAGGGTTTATTCTAATAAGCGCTTACGTTTATGAGTCCTTGGAATATTTGTTTCTGCACTTAGGGATGCAAATATATCTTATCGGATCTGACAAATATGGATCTGAATTTGAATTTGAGTTCGATGAAGAAGTCGAATTTTTTGGATCTGATCCAATCTGATTTGATTTTTAAAAAATTATTAAAAAAAATAAAATATGACAATTTAAATAAAAAACAAAAATTACAAGTATCTTTCCACTATTTTTATCATATATATATATACATGTTTTTTATTAAAAATAAATAATATAACAAATTTACAAAAATACAATATAAATAATATATTTATAAATAAATAAATAACATATATATATGTGTGTGTTTTATCTATATAAATAAATAAATAAATAAATAAATAACATAAATGTCGGGTCGGATCTTCTTGGATCGGATAGGGGGTGATTTGAATTTGATTCGATTTGATTTACGATTCGATCCAATTATCCGATTTGATCCAAAGATCCAAAATGGGGCTATCCGAATCTGAGAATATAGATCAAACTTTGGATCTGATGAAGGGTGATTTGGCGCGACCTAGCAGGAAGGGGACACGTAAGCGTGATCTGGTTGAAGGATGATAACTCAGTCAGGCAAGCTCGGTTCGCAACATTCGTAGTTCGGGTACCCAGCCACCTCGTCTTCAAAACTCACCTCGGCATAGAGGCACCTCGGGCATCTAGTTCGAAATTAAAGAATCGAAGTATCAGCTCGGGGCTAACAACCCGAATCGCCACGTAACTGACTCCAAAGGTCTCTCCAACAGATCCCGAATCTCTCGGGACCACAATGAGCTAATAGACCCCGACTTTTTCGAGATCACGATAAAGACTCATCCCGGAGATCCCTGGAGCAGAACTAACTCTATCGGAAGTAAAACGATAAGCCTTATCTACGAGGTGTTCCTCCAAAAGCGGAACTAACTCTATCTCCACACTCCGGAGATCCCGGAGCTCTTTCGTGAGACCCACGACTACTCTAGTATATAAAGATGGGAACCTCAAGGCAAAGGTACGCGTGATTACTCTACTTTCTAGCTCTCAAGCTCTCAAACTCTTAAGCATTCAGCTCGCATTACAGTATACTAACTTAAGCATCGGAACGACCTCGCCGGGTTAGCCACCCCGGGTTCTCTGATCCACTGTCTTGCAGATAGATCCAACTCGCTGTTCGATTGGAAGCCAGATCGCCTTCTAGCTGGGAGTAGTCAGATCGCGCAACAATAATTGGTGTCGTCTATGGGAAATGATCGAAAGGTCATACCCATTCTTTGTAGTTACCAACCTTGATTTCTATGTCAATGGCATCTTCCAGTCATACTGAGAAAAGCAGCGAGATGAACGTCTCTGTGGGAAATGCATCGGCTAGTTCACCATCCCGCTTACTGCGTCTGGGGTTCCAACACTGACCGCACCACCAAACACCACACAGGTGAGCACCCCACTTCCCCCAGTGGTAGGCGCAACTTTTTCTGAGCCTTCTATGGTTCCCCCTAGAGTTGGACAGTCCCAGTTCAACGACTTGGTTCAGTGCGTCCGGGCTATCCAGATCTAGATGCAGCAGGTCCAGCGGTTTCAATAGTACCAGCAACATTATTTCTACCAGCGGTATCAACATCAGTTCCCTCCTTTGCCGTAGAACCAACAGCTGGTTCCACCTCGGCATGCAGGGGCCCATCAGAATCAGAACTGGCCTAGGACTAACCAGAACATCAGTCGATCTCCCCATCGGGGTGAAGAGACCTCGCAAGTCCCGATTCCTCTCAGGAGTCAGGTCTCGCCCCGTGGGAGAAGAGACGATCAGTTTACTCCCCCGGCCTCGCAAGGGAACCTCGGAAACAGGTCTAGGGATACTTAGCCTAACAGGATCAATCTTCCTCGGCATTAACAACAAGAAAATGATGGTTCACTAGCAGGTAACCAGTTCGGGGCTCGAGGTGCGAACTCGAGACAGGGCCTCTCCATCTATGATAGCTAGCCCCATAATCCTACAAGGAACCAGGAGTTACCTCGTGACAGAGCGGTACCAGAGCACACCAAAGTCAGCAGCACTAACGCCGAGCCAGTAAAGAAACAACAACGGAGACGTCGCAAGGCACGCCGTACCTCGGCTTAGAACAACCAGCTAGCAAAGCCAAGCCAACAAGAAGGGCAAGCCAAAGGTAAGGAAGAAGCGAGCTTGGTGGCTACAAAGGCCGCTCCTCTACTACTTTGCAGGTCGTTTCCCCTATCTGCCGAGCTCTTGGCGACTCCAATGCCTAAAGATTTCAAGATGCCTCCCTTAGACAAGTACAATGGGTCCTTCGATCCTAATGACCATGTTAACTCTTTCCATTCCCAGATGCACCTAGCTAGGGCTGAAGAGTCATGCATGTGTGCAGCCTTCTCTACTACCTTTAAAGGGGTAGTTCGGACCTGGTATCGGAACCTCGCGCCGGGATCGATCAAAAGCTTGTCACAGTTTGTAGACTTATTTACCTCGCATTTCATCACTATCAAGAGGTGCCCGAAGTCATAGGAAAACCTTCTCAACGTAGTTCAGAGAGAAGGAGAATCGATCAGAAGCTATATTAAGCGCTTCAACGACACCTGCCTACAGATACCAGACCTCGACCAGATGGTAAGACTCATTGTAGCAAAGAAAGGAATAACCCACAAGGAGTTTAAATGTCATGTGGTGGCCAACAAACCAAAGGACATCACTGAATTCCTTAAGCTAGCCGATCAGTTCATCGGTATTGAAGAGGAAATCAATTAGAAGGTCGACAACCCACCAAGAAAAGAGGAAAAGAGACAATGAAGAAACAAGTAATGGTAGACAAAAAAGAAGGAAGGGCAAGTCCCTGAACAGGGGAAGAAACAAATCTAGAAGCCGGTCTCCCTCGCAAACTCGCAAATTAGGTCAGCGCTCTAGAACCCCACCTGTCGAAAGAACGAACTACACGCCATTGAACGCTAAGCGAGGAGAAATCCTAATGGCCATTAAGGACTCCTCCTTTGTCAAATGGCCTCCCAGGTTAAGGGGAGATCCTGCAACAAGGAACCGAAACGTTTACTGTCATTTCCATAGAGACCACATGCACAACACAGAGAATTGCAGGAACCTCCGTGACGAGATCGTGGAGCTTATCTGCCGCGGATACCTAAAGAATTTCATACAACGAGAAGAGAGAGGCCAAGTAGATCGGCAAACAGATCTATAGGGGGACCAGAGAAGGAATGCCCCCGAGACCAACAGGTATAATGAGCAACGCCGCGACAGTTGCCCGAGGAAAGATCGATCCGTGGGGTAATTAACATGATTACCAGCGGGTTCATCATCGCAGAGTGCACATCAGCAGCCGGAAGGACCTCAGTTCGCGAGCTAAAAAATGAAGAGGAAAACTTGTCGAAGCGACCTCCGCTTGAAGAACCAATATACTTCACAGAGAGCGATGCACACGGGATCCAGTACCCTCATGACGATGCCCTAGTGGTAAAAATGAGAATCAACGACTTCGAAGTGAAGCGCATCCTGGTGGACTCAGGTAGCTCGGTGGATATATTATTCAAGGAGACTTTTGACGAGCTACAGCTACAGCAAAGCGACCTAAAACCGACAGACGCTCCTCTTGTAGGCTTCAGCGGCGAGGAGGTTAGACCTCTCGGATGAGTCACGATACCCGTAGAGGCTGGCATGTGGCCAAATATCGCAAGGTTTGAGCACACATTCCTGGTGGTCGCGACTCCCTCTCCCTACAACGCCATAGTAGGTCGACCCATTACGCACATCCTACGTGCAATAGTATCCACCTACGTAGCTGCTCTCAAAGGGAAAGCGAAGCTAGCGGATGATGTCGAGCTCGAGCGACCAGCAGAACATGTCGACGAGCGAGCTGCCCCAACAGAGGAGATGGTCCACATCTCGGTCTCAGCTGATGACCCGACCAAGACTCTCCAGATCGGTGCCTTGATAAACGAACCACTCCGCTCCCAACCAGAAAGTTTCTTACTCAAAAACTTGGATATTTTTGCTTGGTCCGCGACAGAAATGCCTAGAATAGACTCCAAGATTCTAACTCACAAATTGAATACCAACTCCTTAGTTAGGCCAGTAAGACAGAAGAAGCGCAACCTCGCCTCGGAACGTTGGAGGGTAGTCGATGAAGAGGTCGGGAAGCTCCTAGCAGCAGACTTCATTAGGGAAGTCCATTACCCGAGCTGGGTGGCTAACCCAGTTTTGGTAAAAAAGGACAATAGCAAATGTCGCATGTGCGTCGATTACACTGACATGAATAGAGCCTGCTCGAAAGATTGCTTCCCGCTGCCCAAGATCGACCGCCTAGTGGACGCGACCTCAAGGCATGAGTTGCTGAGCTTCCTGGACGCCTATTCCGGTTACAACCATATTAGGATGGAACCTGTCGACGAAGAGAAAACTGCTTTTATAATTGAGCTCGGATTGTATTGTTACAAGGTCATGCCCTTCGGATTAAAAAATGCTGGGGCAACCTTTCAGTGCCTTGTAAATAAAATTTTTGAGGCATTGATCGGCAATAAAATAGAGTGTTACGTTGATGACATGGTCGTGAAGACCCAGTTTTCAAATTTCTTGTTGAATGATTTACAAAGTGTTTTTCAAATTTTGCGAAAATATAACATGAAATTAAATCCAAACAAGTGTGTCTTCGGAGTCACCTCGGTAAATTTCCTAGGCTATATAGTCAACTGACGTGGCATCAAAGTCAACCCAGATAAAATAAAAGCCATCCTAGATATGAGACCACCCCGCAAAATAAAAGAGGTTCAGAGGCTAACTAGCCGGATAGCCGCCCTGAGCCGCTTCATGTCCAAGTTGACATATCGCTGCTTACCCTTTTTTAAAGCCATAAAAAAGAGTAAGGACTTCGAATGGACAGAAGAATGCCAGCTCGCCTTCGACGAGCAGAAAAGATACTTAGGTACCGCCCCAGTTTTAACTCGACCCGAGGAAGGGGACGTATTAAAGCTGTACCTCTCCGTGAATGACGAGGTGGCCAGCTCGGTACTAATCAAAGAAGTAGATCGGGTCCAACGACCCATCTACTATGTTAGTAAAATTTTGCAGGATGAAGAAACCAGGTACCCGGAGATCGAGAAATTAGCGTATGCGCTAATCATAGCACCTCGCAAGCTCCGTCCATATTTCTAGGCCTACACTATCATCGTCCTCACCAACAAACCTCTAAGGCAGATTCTGCTCAAAACCGAGGTGTCTGACAGATTGATGAAGTGGTCTATTGAACTAAGCGAGTACGATATCCGGTATGAACCTCGGACAACAATCAAAGCCCAAGCCTTGGCCGATTTTGTAGCAGAATGCACGTTCAGTACCAAGACCCCCGAGCTGGCCGAGCTCGAACAAATGACAGGAGCTTCAACTAGCGCGACACCAGTCCCGGATAGAGTAGGACTGACCTGGGACGAGGAGCCCTGGATTCTCCATGTTGATGACTCGTCCAACAAACAGGGAAGTGGTGCAGGACTGATTCTGTACGGCCCGAGCGAGGTGAAGCTGGAATATGCTCTTTGGTTCGGATTCACGACATCAAACAATGAGGTAGAGTACAAAGCATTGGTCACCGGGTTAACTCTAACAAGGGAAATGAAGGCAAAGCACCTCGTCATATGCAGCGACTCACAGCTAGTAGTCAACCAAGTCATTGGTGAGTACGAAGCCCGTGACCCCACTATGGCTGCTTACTTGGCCAAAGTTAGAGAGATCCTGCATGGCTTCGTCTCCTACTTCATCAGACAGATTCCGAGGTTCGAGAACGCTGAGACCAACGCTTTGTCCCGATTAGCCAGCACAAGCAGTAACACCATGCGGACCGTGTACATAGAGGACTTACCACGGCTTAGAATTCTCGGGGGGGGGGGGGGGGGTAGAAGAGGTAGCTCCCGTAGCACAAGCGGAACCGAGCTGGATCGACCCACTCGTAAGTTATCTGCTTTACGGGACCCTACTTGCGACCTTCAGAGGCTGAGCATGTACTCCGCGACACCCATGAAGGCTTGTCCGGTGGACACATGGGGGGCAGAGCTCTCGTGCAGAAAGCATTGAGGCAAAGCTATTACTGGTCCATGGTGAAGGCAGATGCGCTCGATCTTGTCAAGAAGTGCGACAGGTGTCAGAGGCACGCCAACATCCACCATCGACCTACTGTTATCTGAAATACCTCACTAGCCCATGGCCCTTCGCGCAGTGGGGAATCAACATCCTTGGCCCATTCCTGCCAGCGACAGGACAAAGGAGGTTTCTGGTCGTAGCAGTAGACTACATTACGAAGTGGGTGGAAGCCGAACCTTTGGTAACAATCACAACCTGCAAATTTCTTTTGGAAAAATATAGTATGTTGCTTCGAGCTACCTCGGGTACTTATCTCCGACAATGGGAAGAAGTTCGAGGATATCAAGTTTCAAAACTGGTGTGCCAAAATAGGAATTCAACAAAATTTCTCCTCGGTGGCACACCCCCAGGCGAATGGGTAAGCAAAAGTCACTAATAGAGCAATACTTCGCAGACTGAAAGCTCGCTTAGCTCGAGCCAAGGGGTTGTGGGTGGACAAACTGCCCAGTGTCCTCTGGGCCTACCGAACTACTATTAAGACCGCCACAGGTAAAACCCCTTTTAACCTCACTTACGGCACAAAAGCGGTGATCCTAGCGGAAATCGAGGTGCCCGCACTATGCTTGGAGGTTTATGACAAGGAGACAAATGATGACAAGCTCCGTCCCAACCTAGACCTGGTAGAAGAGGTACGAGACCTGGCTTACATCTGGACTGCAGCTTACCAACAAAGAGTAGCTCAGTACTATAACGCCCGGGTTAGAAAATGACACTTCTGCGTCGGCGACCTAGTTCTTCGGAAGATTATGGTACTTGAGCCTGGCGTTGGTAAGCTCGGTTTGAATTGGGAAGGTCCGTACCGAGTAAGACGGGTGCTTGGGGAAGGCACATATGAGATCGAAACTTTGGATGGGAAGTAGGTACCTCGAGCATGAAATATGAACAACTTGAGAAGATTTGTGACCACCGAACTGGTCAAAAAGGATCACCGAATTGGAGAGAGGATTGCGAGTCACTCCCAGAAGCCTAAGGGCCATGGTGCCAAGCTGACAAAAGACCTCACCACTATGATAAGTCCTACTCGCGTCCTCGACATAGGCAGATAAGTCCTAGTTGCCTCTTTCGGCATAGGCGGATAAGTCCTAGTCGCCTCTTCGGCATAGGCAGACAAGTCCTAGTCACCTCTTCGGCATAGGCAGACCAGTTCTCACGCCTAAGGCATAGACAGTTCGGGTACAATCCCTACGACGTCTAGCCCACCTCGGCGTATAAAAATAGGTTAATCCCATTCAAAGTCAGGCTCGATGGCTCGGCACTAAGGGATAACCAACACCTAAATGAGTAGCCCGTGTGCAGACAGGTCGGGTATATACCATACAGGGTCCGCCCACTTGGCGTACAACGATATGAATTTATCCCTACTTGGAGTCCAGCTCGTTAGCTCGACAATTTGGGGTAACCTACACTTAGAAAAAATTTACTCCTATTTGGTTTAGCTTGCCAGTTCGGGAGTTATTTACACTTAGAAGAAAAAAGAAATTTTTGTACACAAAGATTGCCAAAACACTTATATTTCATTAATGTGGAGTTTTGAGTACAAAAAAAAGAAAGAGAAAAAACTACTACTATAACCGAGCACGGAGGCCCGGGATGTACATTACAAGAGGTCCAAGAAAAGAGGCAAGGATTATGCGTCTAAACTGTTGGGCAGGTCAGTCTCCATGCGGTCCTCCTCCGCGTCCTCTTGACCTGCCGCTCCTGATGGGCCCGCCTTGGGGACTTCATCGTCGCTTTCCTCTTCGGAGGAGCCGGGTTCTTCATTAGCCGCCTTCGCCATCTCGGACATGGAAACAGTTCCAAGGTTGAGCTCGAAAAACTTCTGCCACATCAGCCACTTGCATAGTTTGAAACTGGACCGATAAGAGCTTGATCCGTACTCGACCTGGAGATTGTGGAACTCCGGAGACTGTTTGAAACCTTTGATGGCGCGCTCTCTCTCCTCAGCCTGCGCCTCCTGGATGGCGGTCTCGAAGATCTCGGTGCGCTCTTTGATCATCGCATCGAGGTTCTCGTTCTCGCGTTTGAGTTTCTCCTTCTCCTCCGTCAGCACCATGATTAGCTCCTGTTGGCTCCGAGCTCCTTTCTTAGCTCGAAGAACCTCACCTTGAGCTAAGTCCAGCTCGCGGTAAAGTTTTCGAGCATTCTCCTCGGCTTCCCGAGCTCGCTTCAGACGGATCTTGGACTGGTAGACTAACGAATCAATGGCGGAGTTCACTTTGCAAATAGAAAGTAGATGTAAGTATCTTTAACAGACGAATAGGGAAATAGAATATAAAGGCGAGGTACTCCCCACCATGCAGTAACTGGCAGCCCTGGCTCCGAGCTGACTTGTGGGCATGTCAGCCCACTCCGCGACTTCAGCAGGAAAAATGACGTCCTTGCTTTTGAGGAGCCCGTGGAATGGGGTCATTATGCTCTCCTTCGAGAGTTGAGGTTCGGGCACAGAAGCACTTTCGGGCTCTTGAGGCGGAGCTCCTTCGTCCTGGTCTTCGTCTAGGTCCACGATAGGAGGTTGGGGACGGACTTCCTCCTTCGGAAGCTTGGCTAAGATTGGCTCCGGTGCAGCGAACTCGGGTGGGATGGGAGTTGAAGGACCGGCCTCCCGGCAAGACTTCGTTGAGGCCTTCCTCTTCTTCCCCCTTTGGAAGCTCCTCAGAAGGTTTTCTGCATCGACGTCCGACATAGTTTCTGCAAGAGAAAAAAGGAAGGGGTTAGTCATGAATTGAAGTAAATACAAAATAAGAAAGAGTAACATGAGTGCCGAGGTGGAGGCCTACCAGGAGGACTCAACCCAACTCGCACAAGCTTCTCCTTGGCCAAGAAATCTTTCATCTCCAGGCTGGGGTCCCTCCAGGAGTTAATGACCACCCTGGTCTCCGTATCTAGCCTCACCCCAGGGTCTTTGATGACCGCTCGCCAGTGAGTCGGGAAGGGCCACCCCTCAGGGTTCCGGACAAAAAAGTACCACCTCTTCCAGGCCGATACTTTGTTCGGATTGCCGAAAAGGATTTTGAACCCAGGGCAAGGGGAGATGTAGTAACTCTGTCGGGTATCCCTGCACAGGCAAGCGGAGTTCTTGTTGATCGAACAGATCGAACTAAAAGTATCTAAGGAAAGATGTTAGTTATACTCGTGGAATAAAGAAATTGTGCCAACTATAGTTCGGATGGAGTTCGGGTGTAATTGGTCGATAGTAATATCAAAGAACTTAATAATCTCTACAATGAATGGGTGGAGCGGGAAGCGCAACCCAGCTACGAGCTGCTCTTCAAAAACTACGAGCTCATGGTGACCATGAACCCAAGGGTACCGACCTAAAGGAATACTAAAAATAAGGTTATCGGGAAGACGGTAACGAGCTACCAAGGACAGTAACCTGTCTGAGGTCATAGTGGAAGGGCCGAATTCATCCGGATCCTGACCCCGGGAAGAAGATGGGACCCCCTCTCTGGAGGTCGGTCCCTCCACCCGAGCTTCAGTCTCCTCAAGCAGAGATTGCCCAACTTTGGGTAAAGGTGTTTTTCCTAAGAGGCGAGGAGAGGAACTGCCTGGCGAGGAGTTGACCTCGCCGGCAGGAGCCGAGGACTGCACCTCGACACCCTTGGGCTCACTAGAATCGCTAAGAAGTCTATCTATACTAGCACTAGACATAGGAAAAGGAAATGAGAACAAACTAATGAAAGAAGACGAACTCACCAAAAGGATAAAAACAACCTCGAAACACAAAGGAAAAAGTGGCGAGTTGAAAGACTCCGACGCGACCTCGGGAGAGCTCAATCACAAGATTTTTTGGTGAAGGAGAGGGGCCCCTCGACCCCCTATTTATAGTTCACCACATGGTGATCAACGGTTGAGACCTGCGAAATCCAACGACTCCCTTGAAAACCAGTTGCACGACACCCGAGGATGAAATCGGTTGAACGCGCTCTTTGACGTCCGCGGAGTCTATTAACAGCGTGACGTCCGCGCGTGCCTGGGACGCGATCTGGGTCATTTTGCGGTTGTGCAAGACAGTTGAACAAGTCCGACCAACGGTTCACTCTTTAGATTGACCAGACCCCGTGCCAAATCCACCTAGACCCTCCATGAACTCCTTGCACC
The DNA here is from genome assembly GCF_055504915.1 of Nelumbo nucifera. Taxonomy (NCBI): domain Eukaryota; kingdom Viridiplantae; phylum Streptophyta; class Magnoliopsida; order Proteales; family Nelumbonaceae; genus Nelumbo; species Nelumbo nucifera. The sequence goes on along the minus strand of NC_142649.1, from coordinate 184,713,049 downwards.
GGGTTGGGACCCCTGGCACGAGGAGTGGGGAGCAATTGATGAAGGGTGATTTGGTGCGACCTAGCAGGAAGGGGACATGTAAGCGCGATCTGATTGAAGGATGATAACTCAGCCAGGCGAGCTTGGTTCGCAACATTCGTAGTTCGGGTACCTAGCCACCTCGGCTTCAAAACTCACCTCGGCGTAGAGGCACCTCGGGCATCCAGTTCGAAACTAAAGAATCGAAGTATCAGCTCGGGGCTAACAACTTGAATCGCCACGTAACCGACTCCAAAGGTCTCTCCAACAGATCCTGAATCTCTTGGGACCATGATGAGCTAACAGATCCTGACTTTTTCGAGATCACGATAAGGACTCATCTCGGCTCTGCTAGAGTCGGAAGTAAAACGATAAGCCTTATCTATGAGGTGTTCCTCCGAAAGCGGAACTAACTCTATCTCCACACCCCGAAGATCCCGGAGCTCTTTTGTGAGACCCACGACTACTCTCTAGCTCTCAAGCTCTCAAACTCTCAAGCATTCAGCTCGCATTACAATATACTAACTTAAGCATCAGAGCGACCTCGGCGGGTTAGCCACCTCGGGTTCCTTGATCCACTATCTTGCAGATAAATCCAGCTCGCTACTCGATTGGAAGCCAGATCACCTTCCAGCTGGGAGTAGTCAGATCGCGCAACAACAGGATCGGATAGGATCATGAGCCAATCCCTTTGCACCCTATCTGCATTACCCTTTGAAGAAAGTTGTATGGTGGGCCTCAAATTTATTGATAAGATCTGAAGAGGTTGATGGGCCTTCAGTTGAATGGATTTTTCACTAGCTTTTGGTGTCTAATGTGAAGGAGTTGGAGACCCACTCACTTTTTGAGTAGGGATGCAAATGGATTAGATGAAATTCGAATCGGGGTATATTCGAATATGAACTGACACTGTTCATGTCGAATCTGATAGGACTCTATTTGAATTCGAATCCTATTGGTAAATCGGATCTTCAGATCTGATTCGATCCAATTTATTTTTTTTTAAATTAATAAATTATTAAAAGAAAAATAAAATATACCAATTTAAATAAAGTAAAAACAAAAAATAAAAGTATTTTTAATTATTTCTATCATATATACATATTCTTTATAAAAAATAAATAATATAACAAATTTATAAAAATATAATATAAAAATATTTATAAATAAATAATATATATTATATACATTTATAGTTATAATTATATAATATATCAGATCGGATAGGGTTAATCCTAATTCGACCAAATAGGTCTTGAATCGATAGAGGGTGATCCGATCAATTTGCACCCTACTTTTGAAGAGATAGCGGTGGTTATGTGGCGCTTATGGAAAGCTCGTACTACTCTCAAATTTGATCACAAAGTCAATCACCCCTCTACCATTATTGTTGCTTCTCTTCTTTGCTAAAAGAGCATCTGGTATCACATGTACATAGTGGGATCTCAACGCCATTCTACATACCTAATGTTACTACTGCTTGGATTCCCCCACCGGAGGACGCAATAAAGATGAATGTCGATGCTGCATTCTGTTCTTCCGTGGCTGGCATTGGTGCAGTGTAGGGGTTCAAGTAGGGCGGGTTGGGCCGGGCTTATGATTAATTTAGGCGTGATCCTAAAATTTGGGCTTAAGCCTCAAGTCCGAGTTGAATCTAAGGTTAAGTCCGATTTTTTCAATCCAAGCCTAGCCTACAATGTAATTTGATGCATTTGGGTTGGGTTCGGATTCGGGTTGGTCAATGTATTCAACTATTCATTCTAAAATTATATATAAATGTATTTATGTAAATATAAATACATATATTTATAGATACAATATATATATATACAAATATGTATCTACCTACATATAAATATGTATGAAACATTTACATATATACATATATGTATGTATGAATATATATAATTGGGCTGGGCTAGGACCGGGTTCGGGCTACCTAAAGGCTAGGCCCGAGTCCAGTCCGAGGACTGAAAATCCAAGCCCAGCCTATGTAAAATTCCGGGTTGGGCCAATTTGGACGTAGGCCCAGCCCACCCAATTGGCACCCCTAATGCAGTGTGTCGTGATTCCCATGATAACCACGTGGCTAATTTGGCAGCCACTATTCCTCTTTGCTCCACATTTGTAGGTAACTGATCTCAAATTGGCTATTTCTTTCAATTTCAACAGAATTATTCTCGAATGTGATGCTATGGTTCCTATCCAGTGCTTGTTGGAGAATTCATCCTCTCCTCTTTAGTCAATTCACACTAGTATTGTGGACTGCAGGCAGCTTCACCTCTCTTTTGTTTCAGCCTTCTTAACCATTTTTTTTGGACTGGTCACACACCCTTTTGCATTTCTCATTTGGTTTTATCTAATTTAAACCAAGATTTTGTTGTTGATTGAAAGTTGGTTCATTAACCTTTCAGACTAAAAAAAAGGGGTAGTGTATTTTAAAATTTACGTCAAGATGGGCTATAAATGCAATAAGTACTTTTTCAAAAAGTGCTTAAAAAATAACTTTTTTAACTTATTCAAAAATACATACAAATGTTTATTGGTATGATCCTAACCTAAAATATGCGCTCTTCTTCAATAAGTGCTTAAAAATAAGCGCTCTCAAATGAGGGCCTGTTCTGCTAAACCCCTGTTTTGAATAACAAAATTGGCGAGGAACCGACTTAGTTCCAGTATAGCATGGACTTGGACATGGGAGAATTGGAAGTTGACATGTGTTAAGGGTCCTAATCAGGAACCAAAAAATTAGGCTTTTATGTGTATATACACATCTAATATAAATAATATTTTGTTACACATAATAACTTTTAATATTTTTGCTCCATGTTATAAACCACCATCCCTCATGCTGGCGGGATTTAGACCTTACTAACACTTTGCTATAACTAAGGGTTCATTTGGTTTACATAAATTGAAATTGGAATTAGAATCAGAATGATTTATTTCCATAGTCTGTTTGAGAATGGGAATTGAAATTAATAAAAATGAAATTTCATTAAGAGTCCATTTGATTTGCAATTGGAATCGAAATTCTTCGGAATCGGAATCAAAATGGTCTATTCTCATAATCTGTTTGGTTCATACAGGAATAGAAATTGATGAAGGGTGATTTGGCCCGACCTCCTAATTAGGTGACACGTGTACGTGACTCAGCATATACGACAGCTCGACACAGGCAGACCGGTACGTGGACATGACTCGACGCAGGTGACAGCTCAGCAAGTATCAGCTCGCCACAGAGCGAGCTCGAGTATGCCGATGTCCCAAGCTGCACTCTGAGTTAAGTTCATCCCAATTTGCGAACTAGAACAACAAGTTCGCCCCAGGCCCAAGCAAATGGGCCACCTCGAAGACAACTCACCTCAGGCAGAATCACCTCGGCTGTGGCGAGCTCGAGTATGCCGATGTCCCAAGCTGCACTCTGAGTTAAGTTCATCCCAATTTGCGAACTAGAACAACAAGTTCGCCCCAGGCCCAAGCAAATGGGCCACCTCGAAGACAACTCACCTCAGGCAGAATCACCTCGGCACGTCACCAGTAGCTCGTCACAGGGTAGCTCGCTACGGGGTGGCTCGGCGTTCTACGGGAAGTTTCTCATCTGACAAAGTCGTACCTGTCAGACTGCTCCCGTGTCCCTCGTCTAATGGAGCAGCACCTGCCAGTTCAGAAGGTTGCGCCCCTGTCTCCTACCTGGCGGCGTCGTGCCTACAAGTTGTCTGTCTCCCGGCTGGCGGGACCATACCATGAAATGGTCACTGTAGCCCACCTGATCTCGGCCCTGACAGTAATGGTCAGCCGCTCCAAGGTATGACCTGATAGTGGATCGCCATAGTAGGGATTTGGGATCAACCCCACCGAACCTGTCAAACGCCAATATATAAGCACTTCGACCCCTCAGAGGCAAAGGTATCACATATTCACCACTCTCTAGCTCTCATCTTCTTGCGTAGTCATTCTCTTTCTCAGCTCCCTATCGAGTTCTAACTTAAGCATCGGAGAGTCCCCGCCGGATGTTCAACCCCAGGTCCCTTCGTCCTTCTCGCAGGTATCTCTTGCCCGTCGCCAGTTAGAAGCCTCATCACTTCCAACTAGGAGTGGCCGGATTGTACATCATCAAAAATAAAAATTAGAATCAGTAGGAATGGAATTTCATTCCCAAGGTAGGGGCATGAAATGACCATTCCCTCAAATAGGGAAATGCCATTTCAGCAGAAATAAAAATGGAATTTAGATTCCGCCCAATCAAAAAGTTGGAATCAAAATAGCCCATTCTAATTCTATTCCAGAACCCTATTCCCACGAACCAAGCGGGGCCTAAATTGTTTGTCATTATTTACTTAATTTGATTGTGATTAGAAAATGCATGACAAATAGTGAATTATAAGTAGAGCTGTCAATGGGTTGCATTTAGTTTGGGACAAGTTGTACTACTCCCAAATCGATTATTAATTTGTTCTATATGATAGATCTAAAACGATCCCATTTATTAATCAGGATAATTGGGCCTGGCTCAATTATACTTGATATTTATAATTATCTATGATAATAATAATTTAAATTTTATTTTCGATAATATAATCATAATAAAATGATCATATTGATAAACATAAAATATAAAATAAAATTACAACAATATCAGGAAACCTTTGTGATGAAGGCAGATTTGGCCCTCCAATGATATTGTGACACATGGCACCTCAGAACAACTAGGTGACACCCAGAACAACTTGCCTTAGCCAAGTTGATGGTGTCCCACCTGGCGGCCCTAGCGCGGCCTGGCATAGGCGCGGTCGGGCGGCCTGGCCTTGGCGCGACCTGGCGGCCTGGCCCTGGCGTGAGCTGGCAGCCTAGCACATGCACGACCTGGCAGCCTGGCACAGGCACTGACCTGGCAGCCTGGCCCAGGCGCGACCTGGCAGCCTAACACAGGCACGACCTGGCGGCCTGGCACAGGCACCGACCTGGCGGCCTGACCCAGGCTCGAGCTGGCAGCCTGGCACAGGCACGAGTTAATAGCCTAGCCCAGGCGTGGCCTGGCGACCTGGCCCAGGCGCGACCTGGCGGCCTGGCCCAGGCACGACTTGGCGGCTTGGCACAGGCGCCGACTTGGCGGCATGCGAGACGTGCTCACCGACAAATTCAGCATGCATATCCTAACATTCCCACGATCCTTAGAAGTTGGCCCACGTGTCGAACGATCTGGAGGGTGGTCAACATGCATGGCGGTTATCTCCAGGAGTCTTGAACCACTTAGACGATATCGCAGAAATCTCGGATATGGTGCGTGAAGCCCACGCCAAACAATGCCTATATAAAGGCACCAACCCCAGAGGCGAGCAAGTAAGCAAGTTCTAGCTCTCAGACTTTGTGATTTTTAGCTCGCAGTCTACTATGAGAGTATTGACTTAAGCATCGGAGCGACCTCGCCGGGTTAGCCACCCCGGGTCCTCTGACATTTGGTTCCTTGCAGGTCTCTAAAGAGCAACGAATCTCATCAATTCAGCTTGCCACCTGGTCAGCCCAACACCTCACAGGCAGCTCGGCACTTGGTCACCCCAGCACCTCACAGGCAGCTCGGCATCTGGTCATCCCGGCACCTCACAGGCAGTTCGGCCTAGTCATCTCGGCATCCAGGTCCTCATCCAGCAGCAAAAGTTCTCCACTTCAGCCTCTGAGTCATCGACCACTTGGAAGCAGACCAAATGACGAGGTACTTGGCCAAAAAACTGATACATGACCAAAAATTGATTCATCAATTGGCGCCGTTTGTGGGAAACGATACAAAAAGCTAAGTTCTCATCCTCCGAAAGGCTAAGTCCTCTTCTTCTAGAAAGCTAAGTTCTCACCTTTTAGAAACTGAAAGCTCTCACTTTCTAGTTTCCATTTTTTATGAACTCAAAGACTATGCAGGAAGTTGATGGCTAACAAACTAAGCAGCTCTAACAACTTTATTTCAACTTAGATAAAGCCTCATCAGTCCTCTTCGCGAGGTACTCTCTACAAAGATGAGCTCTTCGTGGCTTCCGCGGGAGTAGGCGACCAACGGACTGCATGGACGCCCCTGCCGATCGAGCCTTCCAAGGCTCCCGTGCGAGCTGGTGACCTAGAGTCAGTAGTGCTGCCCCTGTAAGTTGAGATCCTAGTAGCTTCTTGTAGGAGTCGTATCTCTAACGAGGCTGATGCAGCGCAGTCGTATCTCTAAGGCGCTGACCTAGCGGCCTAGACGCGGCCTAGCGTGGCCTGTCGGCCTAGCCCATATGCGGCCTAGAAGCCTGGCACATGCGCCGACCTGGCGGCCTGGCCCAGGCGTGACCTGGTGGCCTGGCCTAGGCGTGACCTGGTGGCCTGGCCCAGGCGTGACCTGGCGGCCAGGCCTAAGCGCGACCTAGCGGCATGGCACAGGCTCGACCTGGCGGCCTGGCATGAACGCCGACTTAGCGGCCTAGCCCAGGCGCGAACTGGCGAACTGATAAAAGACTTCGGCACCACATAAGACCCAGTCGCCTCTTCGGCATGGGCAAAATCAAAGATCAAGGAGAGTGGACTATGAGTCGCTCCCAGAGCCTAAGGGCTAAAATACCACATAAGACCAGTCGCTCTTCGGCATGGGCAAAATCAAGGAGCGGACTACGAGTCACTCCCAGAGCCTAAGGGCCAAAATACCGAACTAGCGAAGACCTCCTCACCATATAAGACCCAGTCGCCTCTTCGGCATGGGCAAAATCAAGGAGCGGACTGCGAGTCACTCCCAGAGCCTAAGGAATTGAATCGGCACTTACGAGCTCATCAAATTATTCATTCCGGGCCAAAAGGAGAAATCTACTCCCTTCGCCGAGTTACTTTCGGCTCGGGAGTGGGGGGCAAATGATGAGGGCAGATTTGGCCCTCCAATGATATTGTGACACATGGCACCTCAGAACAACTAGGTGACACCCGGAACCACTTTGAAAACAACTTGCCTTAGCCAAGTTGATGGTGTCCCACCTGGCAGCCCAGGCGTGGCCTGGCACAGGCGCGGCCTGGCTCAAGCGCGACCTGGCAGCCTAGCACAGGCACGACCTTGCAGCCTGGCACAGGCACCGACCTGGCGGCCTGGCCCAAGCGCGACCTGGCAGCCTAACACATGCACGACCTGGCGGCTTGGCTCAAGCACCGACTTGGTGGCCTGGCCCAGGCGTGAGGTGGCAGCCTGGCACAGGCATGAGCTGGCAGCCTGACCCAGGCGCGACCTGGCGGCCTAGCCCAGGCGCGACTTGGCAGCCTGGCACAGGCGCCGACCTGGCAACCTGCGAGACGTGCTCACCGACAAATTCGGCATGCATATCCTAACATTCCCACAATCCTTGGAAGTTGGCCCACGTGCCGAACGATCTGGAGGGTGGTCAACGTGCATGGCGATTACCTCCAGGAATCTCGAATCACTTAGACGACCTCGCAGAAATCTCGGATATGGTGCGTGAAGCCCACGTCAAACAATGCCTATATAAAGGCACCAACCCCAGAGGCGAGCAAGTAAGCAAGTTCTAGCTCTCAGACTTTGTGATTTTTAGCTCGCAGTCTACTATGAGAGTACTGACTTAAGCATCAGAGCGACCTCGCCGGGTTAGCCACCCCGGGTCCTCTAACATTTGGTTCCTTGCAAGTTTCTAAAGAGCAACGAAGCTCATCAATTCAGCTCACCACCAAGCAGCTCGACACCCCACAGGTAGCTCAGCATCTGGTTAGCCCGACACCTCACAGGCAATTCGGCCTGGTCAGCTCAGCATCCAAATCCTCATCCAGCAAAAATTCTCTACTCCGGCCTCTGAATCATCGGCCACTTGAAAACAGACCAAATGACGAGGTACTTACCCAAAAAACTGATACATGACCAAAAATTGATTCATCACTTTGCATACTATTAAGTATTAACTAGATCATTCGGGTTTATCAGTTCCGAACCGTATGAACCAGCCCAACTCCATAATTAATTGGGACAAACCATAAAATCAGAACCGACATAATAAGTTCAGTCTGTTTGATTCTATCTGATGTCGGATAGATCCGACCCATTGACATCCCTTATAAGTTATGTGTAAATTAGAAAAATACAAAATACTAAAATGGCTGTTAGAAATCTTAAATAGTTGGGCCACCCTTACTGGATGTGGTGGGCATTTTGATAAATCCACCTGATTTTAACTGTAGCTGAGTTGACATGTATTTAGGAGAATCAGGCATGAATAGACTCTTGGCCACGTGTCAAATCATGAATTTGTGGGGATGTCCATGCAACATTGCTTGTTTCACTTTTCTTGTTGACCCTTTCTTAATTGATTTAGAATTATTCTTTACCAATGTAATGTTCCTTTTAATAAAAACCATTGTTTTAAGGGGGTGTTCGGCTGGCGGTTGCTTTTTGTTTTCAAAAAACAAAACCAAACACCCCTTTAACTGTTTAACTCCATTTACACCTTTTCTAGTTAGCATTGATTGGTTCAACCTTCTGTGTCAACATTTTGAACTATTCTTATCGTTATTACACTTTTGGAAGGGAGTTCCATAATTTGAAGAACTCAAAAGTCATGACGTGTACTTGTACGTATTGACTATTGAGACTAACTCAGCTTAATCCACGGTTCTTAAAGGTTCAATTTTGGCTTCATAGTGTGACATTTTTTTTTTCTGCACCGGACTCTAAATAAAAATCGTCTTTTGCATACCTTGTTGCAAGTATCAATGGATCAGATTTGGTCCAATCCGATTCGGTCCAATATGAAATCATTATAGATGGATAAGGTTCAATTTGATTTAATAAATATTCTAGACCATTTTCGATCAGTCCAATTCAATCTTTAAATCGCTTAATCTGTTTAAATTGGTTTTAATTTAAAGGATAAAATTTTTAAACTACCTTTATGATTTAGCGAATTGATTAAGTGTACCCTTACTGTTTGAAAATTGACTAATGTTATCCCTATTGTGCCTGACAATTGATTAATATTTCCCTTACCATTAACACCCCTTAATTTCCCGTAAACAAAAAGATAAAGAACTATTTTGCCCTTTAGATATGTTTCTCTCTCGACCCTTATTCCTCTCTTCTTTTCCCATCGTTATTGCATTCACGGACAGAGTAACAGAACACACAGGAAATTCGCCGCAGTTTTACTGTGTGTTTTGGGCAGACCAAGCAATGGAGAGCAGCGGCAGATCTGCCGGCTTTCGGAGAGCTTCAACAAGACAAACAGGGGAAATCTGCCACTGCTCAATCTACCACTTGGTCCGACCAAAACGCATAGGAAAAAAAAGAGAAGGGCAGATTCGTTGCTGTTCTCCGCTGGTAGTTGCTGTTGTTGTTGGTGTTTTTAGTGAGCATGTTGCCACAATCTCCATTTCTACAGAAGAAGAAGAAGAAGAAGAAGAAGAAAGGGCATTTCTCATGTATTGTGGTTCTAGTTGATCCGTTGTCAAGCTTTTGTTTTCCGATCTTGATTGAAGCATCGATTCAGGTAAACAAAACACCCTCCTTAGGTCTTCTTAATCTTGCGAACCCTCCTTCTCATGTTGATACATTGATGCAGATGCCAATGCCGGTGCAAGAGATAACCAACCTCGAGCCCCCTCTCTCTCCCTCTCAAGCTGATACCAGAATCGTCTCTCCAAAATGAAAAGGGTATATTTGAACATAAAAGGGTAAATTGGGTATTTTTGAAGTTATAACAATCACGTGATGGCACATGTGAGCAGTTTGTGATGGAACATTAACAGTAAGAGAAATATTAATTAATTGTCAGAAACAGTAGGAGTAGCATTAGTCAATTTTCAAACAGTAAGGGTACACTTAGTCAATTTGCTAAACCATAAGGGTAGTTTAAGATATTTATCCTATTTTAAATTGGCTCCAATCCAAACTGGATCCATTGACACATGTATTTTTCTCTTCTATCAATGGATTGGATATTGGTCCAATCTAACCCATTCCAATATAAATTCATTATAGATGGACTAGGTCCAATCCAATAAATACTTTGGACCATCAAGTCTGGATTGGTCCATTTCAATATGTCTTATTGGTTTATCCAATCCACCCAAATTGATTTTGATTTGGACTATGCCCAATCCAAAACCGGTCCATTGACATCCCTTCTTGCAAGGTGATTCTATAATTGGCCAGTGAACAAGGTATTGATAGGAAATCTTCTTTTTAACGAATTAATTATTTCCTTTTTAGTGGAAAAAAGTTTTTGACAAATTTAGGGGGTGTTCTTTTTCTGGATTTTGAAAGGAGGAAAAGTTGGTCAATGGGATTTTGATTCCCATTGACCAAAAATCCCATGTTCTTTTTTCAAATTTATATGAGGACCAGGGAAAGTTTATTTTCCCAAGCAAGTGATACCCATCTCCTACGTGGGTAAATAACTTTTCCACTTTGAGGGAAGTTGCCAACACTTGAAATGGACAAAAGTGCCCCTTATAATAATGGGTTTTTATGGATAGAATGGTCATTGCCTTATTTACATGGGAAATAAAAGAACATGGGTAAATGCACTTACTCGGGTAAATCTTTCCCGGGAAACAATTACCTAGGTAAGTGCACTTACCTAGGTAAATAACTTACCGAACTGAATAACCATCTTATTGTTTTGCCTTAGTGAAAATATAAACAGCTAATTAAAGTGACTGAACTGAATAACCATCTTATTGTTTTGCCTTTTAATGGATTGTTAGAAGAAACCGGTATGTGCACAAACTGGTTTAAAAAGATGCATATGTTACATTCAGTTTTTTATTTAACTGAATTGGATGTGGGCGAGCTTAACTTAAATAATTTCATATTTATTTTTTAAATTCATAAAAACCACAAAATTCTAAAGAGGTTGGAAAGCAATATGAGGAACCTGATGTGGACAATTGCATTTTAGAATATAGTATAGATCTATTTCTTTGTCACGCTTTCTCACGTTTGATATGCGTGGAATTCCAAAGCTTAGTTTGTCACTTATTGGGAGAAAATGTATGATCCTTTTTTTTTTTAAAAAAAAGGGGAACCTTAGGTTTAATTGTTTAAGAGAGTTCATGAATTCTTATGCTCCTTTTAATTCCTTTTTTTTTTCAGTAAGAATAAACAAATATCAATTCCCTGTTTAAAAGGAGCGAAGTAACCCTAGGGTTTAAAATGGTATTATCAAAGGAAAGGTGAAATGAGTGTGATAGATCCCCTACCCACAATAATAGGGGCATAAATATATTAAATTCGAACCCAATTAAAAAATTTGATATCCGAATTCAATTTGATATATGATGGATATTGAAAATTAATATTTAAATTTGAATTTGATTTGATTCCAATTCGATCAATTAATTATTTTATATAATTAATAAATATATAAATTATTTATTTAATTTAACTATTATATATATAAATTATATAAAGCATTTAAATATTTTATATGTTATATATAAGAATTAAATAATCGGTCAAATTCAGATATTTATCGAATCGAATGAAATCATATCTGAATTCGAATCCGATTATCTAACCAGTATGAATAAGATATCTGAATTCAACTAATTACAATATCAAATTATCCAAATTTGATTTGATTATATTAAATCTCAAATTCAAAATCGGATTTTCAAATACCATTACCATTAACACCCCTACACAACAACCCTAGTCACACATCACTACAGCACTTTTAGAACATCTCACTTATTTACATATTACCATTCTTCCAAAAGCCTGGGAAAAGAAAAATCAATAAGTCAAGCCCTGGTAAATGAATCTCTTAACAATTTAGACATTGATCATCAGTATTTAATGCCATTACCCATGTTGGTCCAAGCTAGATATCTGATGTTTTGTAGGGGGTAGACTGAATGCGGTTTAACTTTTGACTTTTTCTTTTTCTTTTGATCAACATCTGTACATGAAAAAAATGAATTGTTAAAGCGACTAGTTTATATTGACCAGGATTTCTCTACTTGCAAATTGAATAAGTTCTCTTTAAGCCACATGTTCTTGAGGCGATTTTTTAAAAAAAGAAAACAAAAAATCTAGGCCAGAGTGTGCAAAAGGAAGAATTCTATCTTCTTTTGCTCCATGATGATAATAGATCATTAGTTGAAACCAGGTTACGTATGAGAGAGAAGCTTTTTACAGGGATGAATCGAGTTATACATCAGCCAATCGTTGAGGAACATTGGATCATGGAGGTTGTTCCATATTTTTTTTTGAACTTATCATACTGTTTTTGAATCCTAATCTGTTTCTATGCAAGCTTTTAAGACCCATACCCAGAAACAGTTATTACAAGTCATAGGGCTAGCATAGGTCTGAATTCAAATTCGAATCTAATATGTGGCTCAAGTGAAAAGCTTATTGCTTTGTCTTTTTATGGACACATTTTTAATATGTTGTGGGCTCTTTATGACTGAAGCTGAAGTTTGATAGATAACTATCTCCTTTCATATTTATTATTTAATTTATAAAAGGACAAAGCAATAAGTTGTTCAGTGCAGAAACTTCAGCCAAACAGAACCTTTTCAATCTGAATATTGATTGCATCTTTAATAAAGAGCCTTGGATTCAAATCCCTCAAAAGTTAATTTTTAGGGTATATAACAGATTGTTACCTTGCACTTTTGGGGTAGTGGCAATTACCTCCTGAAATTTTAGATTTCGACAAAGACCCCTTTTGAAAAAAATTCTCATGTGGTTGTTTAATTTTTTTTAAATCTCTAAATTACCCTTTCCAATGCTTTTTAGTGTTTTCCTTTCAATTTCCATTTGTTACTGGTTCAATTAATTGCATATTGTGTTTGTTGCAAATCTAAGTTTTCATAAAAGTTTCTTGATTTTTTTTATTGTAATTTTCATTTTATAGAAGTTTCTTGGGAGGATATTTTGGTAAATTAACTTCTTCTCTCACTCAACTTGACGGAGATTCGATGGAGAGGGGGTCTTTGTTGCAAATGAAAGTTTAGGGAGTAATTGCCACTACACCTAACGAACAGGATAATAATCTGTAATTTATCCTTATTTTTAAATCATTTTATTTATGATATACAATATCAAAATCATTTTTAGTTGACTTTATTAGTATTGTTTTTTTAGTTTATTTTTTTGAAGGGTATGTAATGTCTGAATGGGATCCAAATCCGATATTAAAGTCTTAACCCAGCAGATAAGATTAGGTTTCAATTGCCAATCGAAATAATAAAAGCTGAATTCGGATCTAGGCATACCCAGTTGGAATCCGATCCGTTTGCAGCCCTAAACTAAGCACCCTAATTTTGCTACGTATTGTACAGACAGAATTCTCTTACAGGACGGATTCAGCAAATATCAAGTAAAATTAGCTCGTACAAGGGTGGACGAACGTCTATAATTAGTTTGGAGAAAAGATGCATGGTTCATGTTTGACTGACCTGAACCCAGAATCTGGCTGGATTGGATGATTGGGTAATTGGGTTTCCTTAAAAAAAAAAAAAAAAAAGAAAAAACCTAAAATGATTAGTTGCAATCCAACTTCCCATGCTGATCAGTTAGTTATTACTTATTAGCCATGAATGCCCTTTCCTCTGTTTGTGGGACTGTCGGTATAAGTAACCCAAATTCATATCTTCTCCAGCTGTTAAAATTGGATGAGTCACAAACCAAAACTTTGAGCCAATCAACTGAGGTAAGGTTAGATGGTTCCAACCAATTGGACCTTTGAATCTCTTTGCCATGTATTTATTTACGATTAAAGTGGGGGCACTTTGATTGGAAAATTGAGGACTATTGGATGTGATATTGTTGGTATGCATTCACTGTACATGCAAATGCAAGCTGGACTAGAAAAAGAGGAGGAGAGAATTAAAAAACAAGCAAAATAGAACAAGCCAAAGCCCAGAGGGGGTGAGTTTTGGTAGCTTGAGATGTGAAAAGGTAAAAGAGGAGAGATAAAAAAGAGAGATTCCTAATTCCTAATCCTGTGGATTGCAATCTTTCTTCCTCAACCAATTAGGGAGTGTTTGGTGAGTAAGGCACCGAAAAGGGTGGGGGATGTGTGTATATCCACTTTCAAAGCTCTATTGACTGCACACAGAAAAAGCTATTTAAATCTCTACCAAGAAAGAAATAACTCAATAAACATTTAAATGGGGTTACAGATATATCTACTACTACCACTACGGCACTACCAGCCCAGCTTGTTGAAAAGGATAGATATCTCCTTAGCTTCCTGCCACACCGGCCACTCACTCATTCGGTACACACGGAAACACCATAAAGGAAATGCCTTTTCTTTTCCTTTATTATATATGAGAGAGAGGAAAAAAAGACAGAGAGAGCTTCAGAGTATGGGCTGAGAGAAAGGAAAGGAATCTCTTGTGTAAATCTTCTATCATCAGAAATGAGGTGAGCAGTTTGTATTCAGACCATCAATCAGTAAATTAAAATGGAAAAAAAACCCAGTGTTCTGTTCTTTTGTTTTTGTTTTTTTTTTTTTTTGTTTTATGTCTCCATGTTCATCAGGTCTGATGTTTTTCCCTACTTTTTTAGTAGAGCTGATTTAATATGTGTTTCAGATCTTCACGCAGTTATTGGGTTATCCTAAAGCTTCTGCTTCTTCTCTTCTTTTTGTTTCGTCTTCGTTTGAAAAATCATGGTTTTAAGTGTTAACAGATTGGTCTTCTTTTTTTTTTTTTTTCTTTATTTCATTTTTTCTCGATCAGACTGTAGAATTAAAGTTATGGGTGGTGAACATGCTAATTGTATTGTGTATTCCTCATTAACGATTGACGATGTTGCATATAGATATGGCGAAACTGCTGGTTGATGTCTTATTCATTTCTTTCTTCGTTAGAATTAATTTTCCCTTTATATTATTATTCTACTTCTGTTAGAGGAGGAAAGGTGATCTTTTAGCAATTCTGTTCTGATTATAGATCAGTATTTTCGTTTTCTGATCAAGCTTTGGTTGTTTTTCAATATGGTAGATGGAACTAAGAAAATTGATGAAGATGCCAAAGTTAGTAGTCTCATTGCTTCGTTCATAGATTTAATATTTAGGGAGAGGTGTCCCTCTTGGAAGCTCTGGTTCGGTTTTCTTTTACCAATGAGATTTAATAAGGTAAAGTGGTATTTGTTTGATACAACGGCTTTCTAGTTTCAAGCAACCCTTAGGAGCACCAACCATAGGTATACCTAGCTATCTCTGTTAAGAGTCCCTGGAGGTTGAATCCATCATGTAGCTGTATTTCAAGATGTTCTCAGTGGTCGCTCATATATAATTCCAAGTTAGTGAAACTAAAGCGTTGGTAATACTAGCTCTCTTTTAAAATGGGTCAGAGAGAGAAACTTCAGCAACAATGGGAATTCAGGAGGAGAGGTAGCCAGTTTGATTCTTCGGACAATGAAGCCGTGTCAAATTCTAGTGAT
Organism: Nelumbo nucifera; assembly: GCF_055504915.1. NCBI lineage: Eukaryota > Viridiplantae > Streptophyta > Magnoliopsida > Proteales > Nelumbonaceae > Nelumbo > Nelumbo nucifera. The sequence continues at coordinate 184,697,619 of NC_142649.1, read as the reverse complement.
GAGCCACTTATCAAGAAGCATAGATTGATTTCTGATTGGATTCCACCCAAAATCAATGAAGTAGGCAGTTTTAGTGGATTTCAGCCAAAGGGAAGATATACTTCTGGTACAGCTATTCATTTTAAATCTGAGAAAGCTAATAAAATGAGGACTGGGTCTAGCAAGAAAGGAGATGACCCAGTATACAGGGAGGCTAAGGGAAGACCCTCCTACGAGGAAGATGATTGCAAGAACAACTGTGATGTGCAAGATGATGCCACACTGAATGATACTCGCATCTTAATGAAGTCCATATTGGAGGAGCTGAAGGTTGCCAGAGAGAATTTGTTTGTATGGATGAGAGAAGAGATGCACAAAGTCATGGTTGATGATGACGATGCTCCAGTGCCAAATGCCAGAGCAGGGAATCATCAACAGGAGATGATCAAGGAGCAATCTCTGAAAAGCTTTGAGTCAGAATCAGATGTCCAGTATTACAGTGGGAAAGCTTTGATGGGTTCTGTAAAGCGAAAAAGAACTGTCAAACCTCATAAAGGACATCAGGTCCCTGAAGATCAAGACTTCCACAAAGCCATTGGATCTGTTGATGCAATCAAGACAAAAAGAGAAAGGTTTACATCATCTGCTGAAGGGATCTTGATATTGTCTGGTTCTTCTGATCAGGATGGTTACAAGAATTCGGCTCTAGAACATGCTATGCCTGAGACATGTGTTGAAAATCAGAGGTTTGAATCTTCTTCATGTAACTATTCTCAACCAAGAGTGATTGGGGATAAAATTGCTACAAATACTGGAAATGCTAGTGAAACACCACTCAATTCAAGCATGCAGCCTAGAGGTTTATTGGGATTCCAGCAAGAAGATTTTGGACATTTTGTTCATATAGATTCTCAAGATTTTGGTTACATTGACCAAAACAAGTTAAATCTGGCTTCAAGATTTGGAGCTGGGTTTCCTATTCCACTTCATCATGATCTAGATGGAGCTTTCAAGACAGACGCTCAACCCATGCAAACTCCATCTCATGTTCACAACGACATATCAGATATGAGCATGAATGGAGGAAGTATGAGAAACCATGGTGTATCAGGACTTTGCATGCATAACAATCTTCGCAGTCATTTGAACTGTGATGCTGATGCTGATGCATTGACTCAAGGCTATCTGGTCCCCAGATCTCAAAGAGAGTTTGGTTATACATGAAGTAGAGTGCTAGAAGTCAATTTCTAGTTATTGATCCTACAGGACTTACTCCCTTCTACAATTAGATTACAAAAAGAGCTCCTCTTCATTATTGTGGCGTATGGCCAATTTCAAAGAAGGGATGGTAAAGAACAAGAACATTATTGCATTGTCTAATGACAGGATCAATATCTTGGGATTGGGAGTAGACTCTCATTTTGTGAAAGGTATTGGGGATGAATGGTTTGATCTACTTTTCATGTTAAATGTCTTTCCCTTCTACTTATTTTCTCACTCATGGACTGTAAAGTATCTTTTGTGATTCACTGAAACAACCACCTTTTGTATTCTTTAAGATTCTTGTTTCTTTATAGCTTTTGGCCCTCTTCCATTTACCATTATTGAGTATCATTCTTGTTTATAGTCATTCCCAATGGTACAAAAGTATTGGAACTTAAGTACCAACCTTAAATTAATGTCATTCAACCAAACAAAAAAACTTAAATTAATTTTACTAGCTAGATGAGTATTTCATTTCAATCTTTGCTATATGCTTCTATCATCTCCTTTGAATCTTATCATGGGTCGCATGCTGTAAAGTTTCTGGAGGAAGCAACTATAATTTGGTTTAATAGGGAGGAAATCAACTTAGGCTTTGTGTCATTTAACAGTTTACATATTGGAGGGCTATTTGTGTTTATACGTGGATAGTCAGCCACTTGTATGGCATCTACTTTTTGTTGTTGAGTGTCTGAAGCTAAATCCACAAGCTTTGGATCTGCTGTTAATGGGTTACAAACTTTGTTATGCCTTATCCTTCATCCACTCGGCAAAACATTTTCATCGTACATCAGGACTCGGTTCTGTTTCTGATACGACTTTAACCATTTAGGGAAATATTATCTCTATTCCTATTTGCAGTTCCAATGTACAAAAGCCTCCCATATTCATTGGGAGGTTAAAGCGTGCAAGCAGATGCTTCAGCTAATTGAGTTGCAGAGCAATATCATTTTTTTTTTAGAAAAGGTAAAGTCCATTCTATTTAATGACCCTTGTATCTTTTTCTGAGTGCCAACAGTCACTCTCTTTCCCTTTTTGCCATTGAAATATAGGAAAATGTTAATATCTCTTTCCTTACTTTCTTTCATCCTCACTTTCTTATGGCTCTGTATTTGCATGATAAACTGCCTGAAAATCTGTACTTTGATAGCAATTTGCAATTAGAATAGCTTTTTATCATTGTCAGAATATGCAGCTTTGTAGCTAACTTGTCAAGTGTCACCTTTGCATTTAATGTTCTCACAGATCCTCCACCTCCACTGAGTTAGAACTGACTGTTGATACCAACTATCTTGTTTAGACATAACAGATCTGAGTTCCTGTTGAAGTGACAGGAAGAGAGAAATCCATACATTATAATCACATGACTCTCTTCTCTTGACTAGTTTTGCTTTGGCATATGATGCCATGTATTCAATCCAGTTGTAGAAAAGAGATCGTTCCCTGCTCCTATCTTTGATCTGAAAAATAGAAGTTTCAAAATTCAATGGTTGCCTATCTGGATGAACCCTCTAATACTGTATTACAAACATCCACCACCTTTGTGGTCCATCTCTTATTAGCTGCAAGATTAGAAATTTCAATTCAACTAAATCTTGATTAATAAGATTAACAGTGTCAAATCAACTAAATACTGATTCTAATTTTGTGTCAGTAGATTGGTTCATGAATCCATATATCCACCAAAATATAAATCTGTATGTTTGAAATTCGACCCTCTCTTGATTCATGGCTACCTATAGATTATTGTAGATGTAATGTGCTTTGAGAATCCATTATGAGGGTGCTGACCAATATTAATATTTTTATTTTTTTCTTGTTTCAAGAAAATGTAACGTCAGAAAAAGAAAAATAGGGAAAATATATGATACTGGAAATGCATGGTACCAGAAGAGCTTTGACCAATCAAATCAACCCTGTGAATTGTCATGAATACAACCTGGTTGGTCGCCTCTTTTATGATACCAGTCGATTGGTTGTAAGTTTTTCCGATATCATGTCTTTCTGGTATCATAGTCGAATAGACATTCTTGGATGCATGTTTTTCCAAAATAAAGGAAAATCATTTTTAGTTTAATTCAGGAAAACACCCCGTCTCTCTGAAACAAAGAGATGGATATTTCTTAAAAAGTTTTCATATCCAAGCAGCAGCTGACATGGGCTACTATTTTGTGGAGTTCGGACTGCTTACAGAGCACACCTGACACCGACCTCACAACATGTTTCAGCCATGCATTGGGAATATCTTCTTATGAATAAAAATTTATAAACATGTTCTAGATGCATGGCTGGAATATGCTGTGAGATTGATGTGAAACGCACTCTGTGAGGAGAAATGCCACGTTACCATAAGAGTGGGGTAAAATAGTAATTGCCCCTTATTTTCTTTTGACCAAAAAATGGACATAAGCGTGAATGGGTCAACGTGTCAGACCCAAAAACACTCTAAACAGCATAGATTGTTGGTCCCCAACAGCCATAACTTATCCCCAAAATATCTTATACACATCTTACAAGTCCTAGTCACTGCTTTAAAGCTCCCATAGATCGTACCAACCCACATTAAATGGACTAGGGTTCAAAACATAAATAAAAAAATAAAAATAAGAAAGGTGAACAGTGAATTGATATTCATTCCATCAGAAACTCTATCCAAATATGACATGCTTTATGAGACATAAAATTAAGCCACAACAGGAGGTCGTGTTTTTGAATTCAGAAATATAAAAATACATTTTTAGTTTCCGTTATGAAAAAAGAATATTACACAATCAGAAAAGGAGATTTTATTTAATTTTTTTTTTCAAATGAACAATGAGACCCACATTCCTGAAATCATCAAAAAAAAAAAAAGGAAAGAATACAAATTCAACGTTGGAGAATCCGTGATAAAGACTAGCACTTGGGTCCAAAAACTTCTACCTGAAAATAAATAAATAAATAAAGTCGTAGTGGTGAAACAATTAAGTGGAGGGAGCAAAACAGTAGTGGGCCGGGGTAGTTGAAACCCATAACCCGATAAATTTGATGCACAGCCATAAAAGTCAATTCAACAGTGGTTCACTCTTCACAGCATCAAATCCACTCTCATCAATTGGCATTAGATTAGGGCTGGCACAAATGTTATGTGGGAAGCACTTGTTTGTTTGTTTGTATGACTGAAACGATCTGAATGGAGTTGGATAACTTTGGTTGTTGGCCCCAAACAGTCTGTGCTGTTTAAAGAATTTATGAGTTGGGCGGCTTCATTTATTCACGCCCATGTCTTTCTTTTTGGTTAAAATAAAATAGGAGCCAATTACTAATTTACCCATTCTCAGTATGAAACTGATGCCCACAATAAACTAGGATCTGCCATCTATGAGATGTGTGGTATCAGATCATGTTGGTCGGTTGTCAGATAATCCGGACTGATCTGAATGACATAGAAGAAAAAGGATGAAAGCTCTAACTGGGCCGGGCCCACCTACTTGGGCATCTCTCCTTGTTAGCTGGCGAGATAGCGATGGCGTCCTTAACTTTTTATTCCAACTTAGTAAATATAAAAATTAAAATTGGAGATGCGGGGTATCGATCCCCGTACCTCTCGCATGCTAAGCGAGCGCTCTACCATCTGAGCTACATCCCCATTGCGTTATATAATTCGACGTTATTATATAAGTATTTCTAAATAATTTTTTTTCCTGATATGGTAAAATGTCGAGTTGAGTGGCCCAAATCGAGTATGATCGAAGATGTAACGATGGATGATATTCCATTCTCTCTCATGAGAATGGGAAGGGCGTATATCCCAATTCCATCTCTTTTATCTCCCATAAAACATAAGAGTGTAGACTCGGCAAAAAGGTTGACCCAACCCAATCCGAAAAAACAAGGTTAGGGTCTGATATTTAGCTACCCGAAAGTGAAAATGACCCAACCCGAAAAAACTGGGTTGGGTCATGAGTTAACCCACTGACCTGATTGTCAAGTCTAATTGGAATTATTTATGCATTGTTAGAAGTTTTCACTCTTTAATTTTTTCTATTTAGCTTTTACTTTTTATTGTTTACTCTTTAGATTGTTAAATGTTCAAATTTTTTATTTTATATTTAAAATTTTAAGGTTAATTCTTTTAATTTTGACATTTTTCATATAATTTTTGTTTATTTTTTTAAATTTCAATTATTTTTTGGATGACCCGAATTGACCCATGAATCAACCCTAACCCAAACATTTAGGATTAGGATCTAGCATTTGACAACCCAATCCAAAATTCAATCCGACCCCAAAGTACCTTACCACCCAACTGCCAGGTCTATAAGAGTGGTTTCATGTGGGGTGTTGCTTAACAATCGTTGCCTTGTTACTCTTATAAGAAGAGGATCCAACTTATAATGTATAATAGATGAGGTAATCACCCAATAAACGATTTCAAAAAGAGGTCTTACGTAAGCACATATGGCATTTATGAGGTTTCCTATGCCAACAATAATTATCCGAGTAGTAGGAAATTGTCTAGTACTAAAATGAATAGAGATTGTCTAATTATATTTCGCTTATTCTTTTGGATGATAATTATATATTTATTAGAACCTGATGTAACCGTTTATTGTAACGTACCAATTTTTTATTTTTTTGGCTAAATACCTCATCATTTGACCTGTTCCCAGGAGAGGATGGTGGAGCTCCCTGGTGGTGAACTGTTTGGGGGAGAGCTATGCCGAGCTGCCCGCGTTATACCGAGCTGGGGAGAGCTATGCCAAGCTCCTTGATGGCGAACTGCCCGGGGGAGAGCTATGCTGAGCTCCCTGGTGGTGAGCTACCTTGGAGGACTCGTCATTTGACCTGCTCCTACGCGGCTTGTAACTCAGAGGATGGTGGAGCTCCCTGGTGTAGCGCGACCCGACTGCCCTCTGCATGAGGTGATATCCTCTCCTTTGTAGGCAGCGGGAGCTGAGGGACCTGCAAGAACTCCATCTTTTCCTCCTCTTTGTAGGTGGTGGGAGCTGAGAAACCTGCGAGAACTCCATCTTTCCTCCTCTTGGTAAGCGGCGGGAGCATGAGGAACCTGCGAGAACTCCATCTTTCCTCCTCTTTGTAGGCGGCGGGAGCTTGAGGAACCTGCGAGAACTGAACCAGGGGGCCCGGGGGTATTTACTCGGCGGGGACTATCCGATGCCTAAGTTAGCACTCTGATTGTAGAGGGCTTGAAGATGATATTAGAAGAATGAGAGACCTAGAGAGCAGGGATTATCTCCATTTTTTCATTCTCCCATCCTTGGCTTTGGGGTCGGAGTCCTTATATAGCGGTGCCCAATCACATCAAGCGTAACCACCACTGCCCTAGCCATTACTGCTAGGACTGAAGTGGCAGGTGCAGGTTGCTGCTGCAGAGTACGGACTCATCAGGCGTGCCATGCTTTTCAGAGACGGCAGGCACGATGCCGCCTGGCAAGAGATGTGGGCGCTGCCACCAGATCTGTCAGGTACGGTTGTCAGGCAGGAGATCTTCATGCGATATGCCAAACTGCTCTTCTGTACCGAGCTACCCTGCAAGTGGCGAGTTGCCTATGGCGACGAGCTCCCTGGTGGCTACTTGGTGACAAGCTTCCTAGTAGTGAGCCACCTTGATGAGTTGCTGAGTGCACTGCCTTGGTGGCGAGCTCCTTGGAGAGCTGCCTAGCTCCTTGGTGAGCTGCCGAGCTCCTTGGAGAGCTGCCAAGCTCCTTGGCGAACTCCTTGGAGAGCTGCCTAGCTCCTTGGTGGCGAGCTCCTTGGTGAACTACCGAGCTCCTTGGCGAGCTCCTTGGTGGCGAGCTCTTTGGAGAGTTACCGAGCTCCTTGGAGAGCTGCCTAGCTCTTTGGTGGCAAGCTCCTTGGAGAGTTGCCAAGCTCCTTGGTGGCGAGCTCCTTGGAGAGCTGCCTAGCTCCTTGGTGGCGAGCTCCTTGGTGAGCTGCCGTGAGGTGCCAGGTGTCATAATTATATTGTAGGGCCAAATCTGCCCTCATCAGAACCTTTTGTAAATCCGAAGTCTTTTTTAATCAGTCTCCATTATAAGTTGAAAAGGATGCTTGTTAATCCTGCACATGAAATTGGTGGATCACCCCACTATCGATTTAAGACTTCCAATTGGCATTGGGAGATCTCAAAGAGAATTAGTGAGTGTTTGGCATTGATGTCATTTTTTTGAAAAGATGGCGCCATGTAGGCATTACAGCTCGTTATTGCCAGCGGTGTAATGATGTGGCATCAATGTGGCAACATCTTGGACGTTGGATAATATGATCAATGCTGAAAACAGTTCTATAACACTAGTACTAAACAAAATCAGTATTATTTTCCCAAAAAACAGCCTATGTGATAGCACCACTTCCAAAAAAAAACGGTGCTTACAATTCACACATGCCCAGCACCATTTTTATAAGAAAACAGTGTGATATTCCCATCACCAATGCCAAACACTTATTATGTCGCCTAATTGACAAGATGGCAATTAAAACAAATTGTTGGGGTGATCTTTATCTTAATCATGCTCAAAAGGAATATAACTAAATGACCATCATTCTTGCATACACCTTATCATGCTTCTTAATTCCTAAGCAAATTCGCAATGAGATGGTTGAGCTATAGAGAAGATTTTGGTGGGATGGTGGCAATTCCAATAAAAAATCAATTGGTTCAAGTGGAATTTTGTTAAGAAAAATAAGTTAGCTAGTGGATTGGGTTTTAAAGACCCTCACTGTTTAAATCTTGCTTTACTTGCAAAGCTACTGGTATGAAAACTGTGCACTCATGATGATAGTTTATGCGCTAGAACTATTAAAGCCAATTACGTAAAACACAAAAGTTTCGTCCATTCTGAAATCCCAAGTGATGGATCATGGGGTTGGCATAGTTTATTGGCTAGGAGAGATATTCCTATTATTGGGCTCTATTTGGTTGTATGCATGGTTTTCAAAACTGGATCGGATTGGACAGTTGGACCGGAAAACCGGGAACCAGTCAGGTGATTGGTTCTGTTTTACCCAAGAACTGTTATTTCGTAAAAAACTAATAATTTGATCAGCAAACTGCTGATGTGGGCGGTCAAACCGTCCAATAGTTTTGACCATTTTTTTATTTTTTGTCAGAATGGGCCATCCATTCAGTTTGAATGGTTAGACCATTTGACCCGGAAATCGAACCCATGACCAGTTCGTTATCCAATTCGGTTTTAAAAACCTTGGATGTATGTGGAAATTAAAACCGGTTCATTTTGAAAATTTACACCTACCTTGTTTGGTTGTCAAGGTGTGAATTAGGGTTGCAAATCGGGTTGGCCCGAGTTAACAGTCTACACTGTCTCGGGCTCGAGCTTCGGGTTGGGCCTATTGAAAATTTGACAAAATCCCAACCCTAACCCGAAAAAGTTGCACCCCTAGTGTGAATTCAGTGAGATGGTGCAGAAGAGGAGAAGACGATCTACAGAGGAAGAGGGAAGAAGAGGAAGAAGAAGAAGAAAAAGGAGGAATTGAAGAGAGAAAGAGAGACATATCAAACAAAGCCGGAGGGGCCGCTGCAACTGCTAGACTCGGTTGGATGACCCAAAAAAAGCAGAACAAAATCCAAACAACCTACCATTTCATACCAGACGCATTCTCTTGACCTCTCCATTGTGTCTCACCTCGCCACCAAACCAAACCCTTGAAAGTAAAAACTACAAAACAAGCCCTAAAACACGATATCCACCATGAATGGAAAAGCTCACAACTTCTACAACAACCCAACAAGCCACAGGCGTTCAGATATGCAGCGGCGGTGACAGAAAGAGAAAAAAAGGGGCAGAAGAAGAAGAAGAGAGAAGGAAAAGAGAGAGAGAGAGAGAGAGAGAGAGAGAAGGAGAAGAAGAAGAAGAAGAAGAAGAAGAAGAAGAAGAAGAAGAAGAAGAAGAAGAGAGGAGAGAGAGAGAGAGCAGTTACCTGTTATCGGTGTAAATAAAATTCAAAATGTAATTTTACATCGATTATCGATGTAAAATTACATGTTTACCAAACGCCAATAAAATTAAACCAGCTCAATTCGATTTTCCACACCAAACAAACATAGCCTAAAAGAAAATATTGGCACAATCCTTGGCTTCCAATTAAAGAAGATGGAATGAATCCCTAAATCGAAATACCTTTTTAGGGGTCTTTACAAATAATATTATGAGTATTAAACTGGCGAAGGGCTAATAGAAAGATAGGCTGGTGTGGACCCCAAGTGTTAATGGGGGTAGTTCATTGTTAGGTCTACCTACCAAATTGCCAAGCATTTGGCTAATCTTCCTATGGAAAGGGAGAGAGCTGAAGGAACTCTGATTTATCCCAAAGTGCTGCTGGGCGACAATTGAGTTTAATTCAAATCTTAATAGGAGAGGTTACGCCAAGTAATTTATGTATATTTGTGATTGTGAGTCTGCATTTGTCTTTTTCATGCTTTATGTGCTTGTTCTGCTGCTAAATGTGTGCGATTTGGTATTTTCTTTGATATTAGAATGGTAGGCATTCCTCACTCTTCATCCTTTACAGCATGGTTTTTCTCTTGGATTGACATGCACAAATCTATGGCTGATAGGAAAGAGGAGATATTATTGCTATCAGTTTTGATTCTTTGGAATGTTTCAAAGGTTCAATTTTTTTTTTTTAATTTTTGAGAAGCTTAGTATATATGCGTATGTATGTATGTATGTACGAGGAATTGATTAAAATTGAAATAAAAAGAGCAATACCAAATATTGTTTTTGTTAGGCAAAATTGAAGTAAAATAAGACCTATAACATTCCCGATTTGGTTAAGCCAGTTTGAGTCCAATCCATGTATTGTTTTTGGGTCACATGGGCTTTATTAATTTTTATTAATTATTAATAAAATAAAAAAATTATTAATTATTTTTAATTATTAAAATTTAAGATTAAATTTAATTTTATTAATTAATAAAATTTATATTTTAGTAATATAATTATTTTTAATTAAATTTATTTTGAATAATTACATTTAAATTTACCCAAATTATAATTGGACACATAATTCTTCAATCTTAATAAACAAAAACAACCCGATAGAAACTAATATATTGGACACATCATTCTTCAAAACAAACTAAGGATTTGTTTTGTTTGCAGTCGGAATCGGAATTGAAATCCTTTAGAATCGGAATCAGAATAGTCTATTCCTATAGTTTGTTTGGTTCAGATAAGAATGAGAATGAGAATTGGAATCAACAAGAATGGGATTTCTTTCCCAAGGGAGAGGCAGGGAATGGTCATTCCCTCAAATGGGGGAATACCTTTCTAGCAGGAATGGGAATGGGATTCTGATTCTGCCCAATCAAACAGTTGGAATAAGAATAGACCATTCTGATTCTAATTCCAAACCCCCACTCCTGTGAACCAAATAGGGCTTAAGAAAATAAGAAAGAAGTATATTGAAATCACATTTAGGAATGGCAATGGGGCGGGGCACTCCCTCCCCGTCTCCGCCCCGAAGTCAAAATACTTTACTCCATACTCACCCCGTCCCTGGTGGTGGGGCGGGGCATCCATTCCCCATCGGGGACAGGGAATCCCCAAATTTTTCCCAACCCAAGGCAACTATTTAAAAATTATCTATTTTATGAACAATTTATACATAGGATATAGGAATTTGGGGTATTTTAGGAATTGAATTATAATACTTTAGGGGTAATTCAAAAATAAAATTATGGGATCCTAGGATTTTAAGAATTTAGGAGAAACTTAGAAATATTTTAAATATCAATATTAAACCTAGAGATATTTTACTTATTTTCCTTCGGGTTCAGGGCAGGTTCGGGGAATTATATATAGAATCCGTTCCTGCCCTATCCCCAGTTTGGGGAAAAAATATTTTCCCCATCCCTATTTAGAATCGGGGAAAACCTACTCCGTTCAGGGCAGGGCAGGGTGGGGCCCCGAGCTTACGGGAAAAATTGCCACCCCTAATCACATTCACCTACATGAGTATCTTGATCCGCTCCAAGGGCAAGTCTGCAGTTTTGTCAAATTCTTTGGTAGCGCCTCCTTGACATAAGTAGGCAAACAACCAATGGACAAAACCTCCGTCGGCAGGCGCCTTTTCAACAAATTCCGCTACACTGGTCGACATAACAGACCCTTGAGAGGAATCCATCTCAAATGATAGAGAAATACACTTGGGAAATGGGAATACACCCCAATGAACTTATATGCTGATATACATAAATGTTGGAAGAAACCCACTTGATGTAATGCTCAAATATACTACTAAAGAACAAAAATGGTTAGCAAGTTTCTAAAAAAAACATTAACAACTTCATGAATGCTTGGCTATGCTGTTAGAGGAACAAGAATGTTAGAAGTTTTTAAAACAAACATTAACAACTCCTTTACATGCAAAACTTTAAAAAGGAAAAGAAACATAAAATTTCACCTACACACTATTGCGAGAAGGATGAAACCTACAAAAAAACTCTCTTGGAAAAAATTCTAACATCCAAAATAAACAAAACCCATTTGAGTTGGGAGTTTGAACTACTCAGAAAAAATAAAAAATAGAACAAAATGTGTAAAATGAGAGCTAGGATCCTCTCCCCATCTTTTATGTATCCATATGTTTTACTCATACTCCCTTTTTTTCATGAACTGTTTTACTCGTACCCCTTAGTTATCAATGTTAATGTTGATAAAAAAGAAAACCTAACCCAAACCATTCATAGTGTAGAGTGTTGTCCTCTCCGGGATGGTTGTGGTTGTCTCACAAACAATTTCCAACACTGCTCAACCTTTTCAGTGACCTTTGATTACCAAGAATTCAAGTATTCAAATGTTCTTTTGGATAGGCATGTATTTCAGTTTTTATTAACTAACCTTGCATGTTTCTTTGTATTTTCAACAAAAGTTTTGGATAGGCACATAGCTCATTACAGAATGGGAAAGGTTTTATGAAAGTAGGGAAGAGACCATAGATTTAGTTTTCTAGAGGAGATAGTGGGAGAAATGAAATTTTATTAAAATTCCTTTGTTAAATAGAAACATAGGGATTGAAGACTTGGCAACGTGTGTGTGAGAGAGTGATGCAGCATGACGCACTCGACCGGGCTAACTATTCAAGCACCCGAACGATCGAGTCGGCTTCCGACTTGAAGCCTCACGAAAAGAACTAGGCGTAGAGCCTTAGAAGAGAGATAAGTGAATAAAGAAATTCTTGTGTGTTATTAAAGCTCATAAACAGAAGTATTTATAATAGACATTGGTAGACTCGTAGAGTAAAATAACTAAGTAATTCAGACTTGTAAAACAAGTAGGAAACGTGACTTGTCGTCTGATGTCAATGCCTTTGATGCTCACCGTCCAATGTCCACCATCATCCGAGGTCGGTTGGCATAAGGAGTCTGTCATTCTAATCTTGAGCTGGCACCGGTTGGTTCGGTGGGTCCTGCACTGGCCCTCCATCATTCTCCCTCACTTGGAAAGAACTCGACCTCGAGTCATGATCAAGATTGGCAAACGTTGCTTCCGGAAAATAACGATGAAGATCAGTAACATTAAGTGTTTTGGGAATACCCATGTGATCCGGCAAGTCCACTACGTAAGTGTTGTCATTGATCTTCTTAATAATCTTGTATGGGTTGCACTTCCGAGGCTGTAGCTTGCTATGTTTCCCAATGGGTATGCGTTCCTTCCTTAAGATCACCATGACTTCATCATCGACGTCAAATACCTAGTACCTGCGATGCCTGTCAGCTGCAAGCTTATATTTTGCATTGGTCCTTTGAAGTTTCTGTTGTACTTCCTCCTGTACTGGCTGGATCTGTCCTGCTAACTGCTCTGCTAAAGTACTAAGGCCGGGTATCCTGGGTAGCTTTACCAAGTCCAACGCATGGTTAGGTACCTTCATATAAACAATAGAAAATGGGGATCTACCTGTGGAGCTATGAACTACGTTGTTGTAGGCAAACTCTGCTTGCGCTATGGCAAAGTCCCACTGCTTCGGCCTCTCTCTGCAAATACTGCGGATCAAGTTACCTAGAGTTCGATTTATCACTTCCGTTTGTCCATTTGTCTGCGGATGAGCTGTATTGCTGAAATTTAATGATGAGTCAAATAGTCTCCACAAGGTCATCCAGAAGTGACTTAGGAACCTCGTATCTCGGTCCAACGTGATGGTCTTAGGTACCCCATGTAAACGAACAATTTCTTTGAAAAATAGTTTGGTTGTCGCTGTTGCATCCGCGGTCTTCTTGCAAGGGAGGAAATGTGCCATCTTGGAGAACTGGTCAACCACCACAAAGACGGAGTCCATGTTTCTTGGAGTCTTCGGTAAGCCTAGCACGAAATCCATAGACAAGTCTTCCCAAATTGCAGTGGGAACAATTTAAGGCATGTAGAGGCCAGTATTCTGGGTTTGACCCTTAGCCGTCTGACATATGTAGCACATTCTCATGATAGTGGTCACATCTCTTCTCAATTTAGGCCAGTAGTAATGCCCCTTGACAACTTCAATCGTCTTGTCCCTCCCGAGGTGTCCTGTTAGACCACCTCCATGCAAATCCCTGATAATTTTCTCACGGAGGGAGATGCAAGGAATGCACAGTTGGTCCCCCTTCATTAGAAATCCATCATGTTCGTACAAATCACCCGTTGGTTGTCGATTCATGCATTTTTCCCAAACCTGCTTGAAATCTTCATCCTGCGCGTACAGATCTTTCAAACATTCAAAGACCACAATTTCGATACTAAGAGTCTTGATGAGGGCCACACCCCTACTCAAAACATCGGCCACTGTGTTCTGTTGCCCAGCCTTATACACAATTTTGTATGGGAATTTATCAATAAAAGTAGACCACCTTGCATGCAGATCACTCCTCAACTATTTTTGCTTACTTAAATACTTAAGAGCTTGATGGTCGGTGTAGAGGACAAATTATTTAGCAATCAAATAGTGTTCCCAGGTCTTTAATGCTCTTACGACAGCATAAAATTTTTTATCATAAGTGGACCATTTCTTCCTGGCTTCGCATAGCTTTTCACTAAAGAAGGCAACTGGTCTCTTTTCTTGTGATAACACGACCCCTATGCCGACTCCACTAGCATCACACTCAACCTCAAATAATTTGTCAAAGCTTGGCAGTGCTAAGACAGAAGTGGTGCACAACTTCTCTTTGATGAGAGCAAAACTTTGCTCTTGCTCTTCTCCCCTTTGAAACTTACCCTTTTTCAAACACTCAGTGGTAGGGGATACAATGCTACTAAAGTGTTTGATAAACTGCCTACAGAAAGTTGCTAACCCATGAAAACGCTTTATGCTTGTGACGTTCGTTGGGGTTGGCCACTCCCTAATGGCTCGCACTTTCTCCTCATCCACCTTAATTTCATCCTTGCTTATTATGAAACCCAAGAACAACAAACTATCGCTCATAAAAATACACTTCTTTAGATTAGCATATAGTTTGTTCTCCCTTAATGCACTCAATACCTCTCGGATATGTCCTATGTGCTCATTAACAGATTTGCTATAAATCAAGATATCATCAAAATATACCACAACAAATTTACCAATGAAAGGGCGTAGTACTTGATTCATCAGTCTCATGAAGGTGCTGGGTGCGTTAGTTAGCCCAAAAGGTATGACTAACCATTCGAATAATCCATCTCTGGTCTTAAAAGCTGTCTTCCATTCATCTCCGGGACGGATTCTGATCTGATGGTAATCACTCCTGAGATCGATTTTGGAAAAGACCACAGCCCCATCAAGTTGATCGAGCATGTCATCTAGCCTGGGAATGGGAAACTTGTAGTCAATAGTGATTTTGTTGATTGCTCTGCTGTCGATACACATCCTCCAACTCTCATATTTCTTAGGTGTTAATAATGCTAGTATTGCACATGGACTCATGCTGACCTGGATATGACCCTTTCTTAACAATTTTTCTACCTTCTCCCGTAAAATCTTGTTCTCTTTAGGGCTCATCCTGTAGTGTGGCAGATTAGGTAAGCTAGCACCAGGAACAAAATCAATGTGATGTTGGATATCTCGCATGGGTGGGAGCTCATTAGGTAACTCGTCAGGAACTACGTCATGAAACTCGTCGAGCAATCCCTGCACTTCCACTGGGATTTTGTTCTCCCCCAGTGATTCACTCACGCTTTCTCCCTTTACCACCAGCGAGTGGACCTCGCAGGTATCCTTACATTCTCTTACAAACTCAGAGTGACGATGGGTTATGGTAAGAAAATTTCTTTCTTTTGCCTTTGAAGCCTTGGGTTGGTTCTTTTCTACCATGGGTAATAGTGTATAGCGCACACCCTCTTTCTCGAGCTGGTATGTGTTCTTCCTACCCAGGTGCTTGGCATCTGCATCAAACTACCAAGGCCTACCAAGCAAAATATGGCAAGCATCCATATCCACAATATCACAATAAACCTCATCAGTGTACTTACTAATAGAGAATGGAACCTTGTAGCATTTCTCCACATGTATGCCCCCAACTTCCTTGATCCACCCAATTGTGTAAGGGTTCGGGTGTCTCTCAAGAAGTAGTTGCAGTTTCTGTACCACATCCCTGCAGATAATATTTTCCCGACTGCCGCTATCAATAATTAATTCAAATAGCTTACCTTGTACAGTACACCTGGTGCGAAACAGCCAGTGTCGTTGTGTGGTATCTTTGCTTCTCTGAGATAGCATTAGCTTCCTCACTACACACGTGTATTCTTCATGCTCATAGGTACCTTCTTCGTCCTCCCCATCGGGTCCACAATATACTTCATCGTCACACACTTCTTTCTCATCCCTCTCCACCATGTTAACTGCCTTTCTTCTGGGACAGTCACTAGACCTATGCCCCACTTCATTGCACTTGAAGCACTTAAAAGGAGTAGGTTTTGCATAGGAATTAATGGCTTTAGGAGGGTTTGTAGTATTACCTCGAGTGTTTCCTCCCGCAGTGGCCTTACTGGTGTTGGCTAGACTTGGTGGGTGTGAGGGTTGTACTCCTTGGGTTGGCTTGCCCTTGTTGACTGCTGCCAGCCTGTTGTCGCTCCCACTATACCGTCGATAGTTATCGGCTCGGGTCCTTTCTTGGAACATTAACTTAGCCTTCAAAGCTAAGTTCCTTGCTTCCTGCACACTCAGAACCATCTGGATGCCAATCTTGTCTCGGATAGCAGGTCTCAGACCACTCAGATAAGGGGCTGCCTGTTGATTGTCACTTTCTGATAACTGGTTCCGTTCAGCCAATCTCAGAAATTCTGAGGTGTACTCGTTCACGCTTCTTGTGCCCTACGCACACCGTTGATACGACTCAAACATATACTGCTCATAATCAGGAGTAAAAACCTACCTCTTACTAATTACTTCATACGCCTCCATATTCGAACTGGACCTCTTCCTTCTCTGATCCGAGTCTCCCTCATTCGTTCCCACCAGACAGATGCTCCTCCCTTCAGTCGAAACGCTACTAATTTCACCCTTCTTTCTTCCGGGATCTCCATGTACTCAAAGAAACGGTCGACCTCGGTGATCCAATATAGAAGGCCCTCTATGTTCAGATCTCCACTAAAAGTCGGAATATCCACCTTGAGTTTAAATTCATCATTGTTCCGACGATGATTAAAATTGCTAGAATTTTGCCAATTCCTACCATTTCTGCCATCACCGGGAATAACTGGAGCAATGCCGAACTCTAGCTCGTCGCTGCTATCATCATCAATAATAGGGTTCCTGGGTATAGGATTGATGATTGGTCTACCGTGGTTGTCTCCTCCGGCTTGGTGCAATGCGTGATCCCTATTCCTTGGAACATCCTCTCATAACAAAGTTCGTAGTTGTCCAGCGATCTCTGCCAATTGTTGCTCAATGTTACGAGTGGTTGTACGCTGCTCTTCGCTTGCTCTCCAAACAGCTTGTAACCCCTGATCTCCGTCACAGGGCTGGTTGCGACTGCTACCGTCTTGATTGGCCATCTGAATGGGTGAACTCCCGCTCTGATACCACCTGATACAGCATGACGCACTTGACCGGGCTAATTATACAAGAACCCGGATGATCGAGTCGGCTTCGGACTTGAAGCCTCACGAAAAGAACTAGGCGTAGAGCCTTAGAAGAGAGAGAAGTGAATAAAGAAATTCTTGTGTGTTATTAAAGCTCATAAACAGAAGTATTTATAATAGACATTAGTAGACTCGTAGAGTAAAATAACTAAGTAATTCAGACTTGTAAAACAAGTAGGAAATGTGACTTGTCGTCCGATGTCAATGCCTTCGATGCCCACCATCTGATGTCCACCATCATTTGAGGTCGGTTGGCATAAGGAGTCTGTCCTTCTAATCTTGAGCTGGCGCCGGTTGGTTCGATGGGTCTCGCGCTGGCCCTCCATCAGAGAGAGAGAGAGAGAGAGAGAGAGAGAGAGAGAGAGATTTTAGGGGGTGGGAAACTGTGAAATCTGATTGGTTCAAGAGCACAATTACTTGGCTTTTAAAAAAATAATTTTTTTAAAAACTGAGAAAGTTAGAATGAGGATTTGGAGCAAGTTTTGAAGTAGGACAAGGGTGACACATGGACCGAGTCGCTTTATATATAGAATAGATATATGTATGTATGTATGTATGTGTTAATAGAGCCAAGCTCACAAGCTTTCTAGCCAAACTTTTTATTGGTCAAGCTCGAACTTACCCCAAGGTTCGAATATACGTGTTCATGGGGCTACACAATAGGGGGCAGCCCATTCCTCAAACCCATAACCCCCAACCTAGGTGCAAGTGGGATTCAATCCCAAGTATTTTCTACAATCAGTTGGAGACCTTACCAACCATCTAGTTGGCACTTTGCACACTAAAAAGTTAATATAAATGTGTGCATGGTTTACAAAAAATATGCATATAAATACATATATGCATGCAGATATATGTATATATATCTTTCAAAAAAAAATATATATGTATATATGTATATAATTGGGCTGAACTTTTGGGCCCTAACGGCCCAAGGACAAAAAATCCAAATCCAACCTATGTAAAATTGCGAGTTGACTTCGTGCTGATATAGTTTCTGCCCAAGTTGCACCCTAGCCAGCCAATAAGAAGTAAAAATAGAACAAACTGTAATTTAAATTACATCTAAAAGGTATTTATGACTTTGGACTCAAGGTCAATTTTAGGGTAAAAAAGGGAGAAAAGACTTCAACCTCCCCCAATATTTAAGCTAAGTATTAACTACTAAGGCCTCCCCTATCTTTTCAAAATGGAATAATACATGAATACCTCCCTTATTGGGTAATGTCATCATAGAAACCTCTCCTCCATGGGAAACTCGTGGTCGTATGTTACTTCATCTGCAGTTAAATATTCTCAATGACCCAATATTGCCTTTAATTTCAATGAACAATGGAAATTAAAATAATAAAATCTTGTTAGACTTATGTCATGCATTGTTGATACTACATCAGATGCCTAAACAAAGCAATAATCAAGTGAACAATGGAAAAATAGAAACATAGACATACTCAATGAACAATAAAGACATTTGGACCTTGTTATCCTCTCTTGTTTTTTGTAATCTGATGTATGTAGCGAGCAATGAAAATAACTTAGCTCATCTTGTTGAAAACCAAGCTAGAATAGTAAGTCATCGAATAAACTATGATGGTGTTTGATTTCATTATTGTTTATCTAAAAAATGGTGCCAACTCAGCACCACATAAAGATATCAGGACCTTGTTATCCTCTCTTGCTTTTTGTAATCTGATGTATGTAATGAGAAATGAAAGTAACTTGGCTCATTTGGGTTGTGAGAGAGCTATTTGATGAGATAAACACCAAAATGTTTCTCTCAATGCTTAAGCATTTTTTTTTCACTATTCAGCTTATGTGACACCTAGTTGTCAAAAATATTATAAAAGGATTTTGGGCATATTTCTTAAAATACTCTAATGTCTTAAAGTACCCTTAAGTTTTTTGATGATTGTCTGAAACCTCCCTTATTGTTAACTTTTCGTCACACTCCATTCACATATGACATCACGTGACTGATATATTTTTTACAATTCCTAAAATTCCTAAACCACTGAATTCCTAAATTGTTTGACCAGCTCCCTTGCTTCAGATGCTGAAAATGGAGTGATTCTAGGCTAAGATCAACTCTGGGTTTCATATAACACCACATGAACAAAAATTTTGTTTGCACAGTTGAACCTCTGATGAACTTTGATGAACTCTGCCTCTCAAATGGAAGCTTTTCTAATATTATTTCCACATCTTCCTCAAACCCAACAACAAACAAACATCAGGTCTACTTCGTCAAGGACCAAATATATATTGAACCTCCCCCAATTTGAGGCTATTACCATTGATCAACTCAATGATACACCCTAGAGTTCCCACTACCACATCAACACCACAAGATAGTGTGTTTTGTTGACTGTTATAAGAAACACACGTACCACCATATACACAGACAGTGTTCAAATAAGGTGTTGATTCGTTGATATCCTTCTCCACTTACTTGGCCAACTCCCTTGCTGGTGCTAAGACCAGAACCCTAGGTAGACGACCTGACCACCTTCAAGACAATAGACAGTTAAATTTAATAATGGAACAAAACAAAAATGACTTTGACCCTCATCATCAATTGTAATGTGTTTAATTATTGGGATTCCGAATGCCAGTGTCTTCCCAATCCCAGTCTTTGCACGAGCAATGAGGTCACAACCTTCTAAGGCTGGTAGCAATATGTTCTCTTAATAACAAAAGGAAAATAAGTCAATATTGCAACAGGCAATCCCTTGATAGGTTTATTCTAGTTGTTGAAAATTTTCATCTGTTGCGTTTTATTTTCATTAGTTGGGTTTTATTTTGAAAGAGGAATAGTGGAGGGTAAATACGATATTTTGTTTTTTCTATTAGTACTTAACAGTGATGTCAATTATCAAAAAACGTAAGGGTAATTTAATATATAAACAACAAGGGTAGAGTTAGTCAATTTCCTAAACCATAGGAGTACTTTAAGAAATTTGCCCTTTTTTGCAACAACTTTTCTCTCGTTTTTCAAGAGAGTTGTACAAAACATGTATTAAATAAATGGCAATGGAACTAAACAGTCCCTATGTTAATGAGCTCCCACCAACTCTTTAAATGTAATCTTGTAATGGTGATTCCTTTCTTTCCTCCTCTTTTTGTTTATAGTTCCCCTTGCCAAAAAAATAATATAACGAGTAAATCGCTGAAACTTGCCTTGGAGATTCTAACTATTGTTGAAACCTCTCCTAAAGTTTGGTAATTGCAATCACCTCCCTTGAAGGGCTTGAACTTTCTAGCATAGTTGCAAGCAAACCCTTTCTCTTAAAATCCTCTAACAAAAGGCATGAAAATGTCCAAAATACCCATGTAGTTAGTTTTGACCAAAAAGTTTATTTTCCAAAGGTTTTCTTCATATCAATTGCTACTTCAAACACTTCCAATCTCTTCTCTGATATTGATCAATTTTCTAAATTTTCCCTTAATATCAATGGCTCCAAGGTAAAGCTACACGTTTAAGCTCTTTTTTTGTTCATAAAGTTTGTATTGTTTTTTCTATAAAAACTAACCTCAATAGTAACTACTTTAGTACTTTGGACATTTTTGTGTCTCTTGTTATAGGATTCTGAAAGAGGGGTCTAAGGTCTACCGGCAACTGTGTCAAAGTTAAGGGGGAGTGATTACAATTACCAAACTTCAGGGAGGTTTAAGCAACAGTCATAAACTTTAGGGGAGTATTCAATAATTTACCCAAAAATAAAAGTATCAAGACTTCACTAAATTGAATGAATATTGAAGTACACAACCATTACAAACAAGAAAAACTATCAAAATTCAATATCCACTTGTTCCCGTGATAGCCAAAATATCTAGACAACAACATGTTTCAAAACTCAATAACTGCTTGAAACCACTCTAAATTCTAAACTCTACAGAAAATCCATAAAGAAAGCTCAAAAGCATGGTTTATTTATGAGTTAATTACTTATATATACCCTGTATATTTGAGAAACTATTTATATATATATTGATGCTGCGCAATCCGGGCACTCCTATCCGGCAGCTAATTGGCTCCTAGTTGGCGATGGACGGTACCTGAGAAGAAGACGGTGAAGGATTCCCGGGGGACTTGCCCGGTGGGATTACTCCGATGCTTAAGTTAGAACGCTGGAGAAAGTAATAAAGAGTGCAAAGAAGGCTAAGAGTGCAGGTCGCGCTAGATCACTGAATGTTCGAGATTAGCTCGAGACAAAGTTCAAGTATATTCTAGATGTTCAAGATACCTTTTCCCCTTCGACCATGGGGCTCTTAAATATGAGCGTTCTTGTCAAATCAGGCGTAACCGCCACTGGACCTCTGTCGCAGCTGTTATCTGCCAGGGCTGCGCAGGTAACCGTTGCAGAGTACTACCCAATCGGATGAGTGACACGTCCCAGAAGGATAGACACGCCACCATCTATCGAGAGACGTGAGGGCAGTCTGTTGGGCTGGCAGGGGCAGCGCCGTTAGTCAGGAGACGTGGTGCAGCCTGATGGGTACGGTCTTGTCAGATAGAAGCTTCCTAAAAACGTTGTATCGCTTAGTAGCGAGTTGCCTTGTAGCGAGCTGCCTTGTAGTGAGCTATTTAGTTGCGAGCTACCTTGTAGCGAGCTCCGAGGGATACTTCGAGGTGATTCCTCTTGAGTTGCCCTTAGGGCAGTTTTTCTGCCTAAGTGTTGGAGCGAGCTGGTTATCTTAGCTCGCGAGTTGGGATAGACTTATCTTGGAGTATTCCCTTTCAGTACATCGGGGGTCTTCGAGCTTGCGCCATATCGAGCTCACCCTATGGTGAGTTGTGACATAGCAAGCTGTCCTGCGGGCTCGTTACTTAGTTGCAGTCAGGCTATGGTGTTGAGCTGTTACTTGTGATGAGTCATGTCCATGTGTCACCGTCTCAAGGGGTTGGGTCAAATCACCCTCCATCAATTGCCCCCCACTCCTCAGGCTAAGGGTGCTACCTTAGCGTGAGGAGTTCATGAAGTGTGACGGGTGGATTTGACCCGAAGTTCAAACTTGATTGACTACTCGCATTAAATGTTCGTGCAGAAGTCATGGGATTTCTAGACTTTCCGAATTCCGAAAAACGCACCGAAGCGGCTCTTAACTCCGGAGGTCGTGTAGCCGTCATTACCTTAATCATGGGAGACGTGCAGCCAGTTACGTTTCGGTTTCAGAAGACGTGCAGTCAGCTTGACTGCGAACCGTCAGATCTATCTTACTCCGAGCCGTCGATTTGAGGGCATAGTGGTTATAAATAGGAGGGCCCCAGGCCTCATTTTCTTTTACGCTAACTTGCCTTATTTTCGGATTTTGAGGTTGCGTCTTCATCTAGCTACCCGAGCTCTTCTTCTGCTCACACCGTCTCTTCGGTTCATCTCTTTCCTAGTGAGTCTCATCATTTTGTCAGTATGTCTGGATATCCATACCACGTCTTTTCTCGGGGCGGTAACCAGGATGACGCCCCCTCGAGCTCAGGGGGAGCTTGGGAGCAGGCTCCAGAGGCTTGGGAGACCTCTGGTGAGACGGCTTCCACCTCTCGGGGTAGGGAGCCAGATAGCTTCGGTCCTTCCTCCATGTCGATGGAGAGACTTAGGGCCTTGGTCTTTCAGTTTAACCTTCCCGGAGATCTTATCTATAGTCTCCCTTCCGGTGACTATCCCTAGGAGCACGGTCCCGACGAGATCGTGATCTTCCAGGAACAGCTCATTTCTGGCCTGCGTCTTCCTCTGCATCCTCTGATAGTGGAGGTTTTGAACCATTTCAACGTCACTGTTGACCAGCTTCACCCCAACTCCATCCGAAATGTAGTTGGGACTATCTCTTTATTTTACGAGTACTGTCTTCCCCTTAACCTTGACATCCTTTCCACCATCCTTTGCATCAAGAATGCTTCTCCCGGAGCGCCTCCAGAAAGTCGTTCCTACTATTTTTCTCCTGGCCGCAGCTTCAAGCTCTTATACAAGCTGCCGAATAGAATCTCGGCCTGGAAGCGGGACTATTTTGTAGTTTGTAACCCCGAAGGGTGGCCCTTCCCAACTCACTAGAGGGCCGCCATCCAGGATTCGGGGGTTGACTTGGACCCCAAAGTTCGGGAAGCGCTGCAATCCTGGGCAGCGGTTGGCTTCCATTGGTCGGACTACTTGACCGAGGACAAGCTCGCGTAGGCCGGCCTGAGCCCAAGTAGGTTGCCTTTTAGGTCGCGCAGTGCCTTGTAAAATATATTTTTTTCTTTTACTGGACTAATACCTTGTGATTTTTTGTAGCCATCATGTCTGGTGTAGACGCACGCCGCCTTCTGTCCAGCAACCAAAAGCGCAAGGCAAAGAAGTTGCGTCCTGACCGAGCTTCCACTTTTGGGGGTGCTGAGTTCGAGTCTGCTGACCCAGTCTTCACTTCTCCACCGCCTGAGGTCCCACCGGTCCCATCCGAGGGAGTTGCCATAGAAGGTGGCCTTGAGGAGGGCAAGCTCCCGGGCTAAGGATTGTTCCCTCCGTCTGGGCCATCCTGCCCTTCCCCTTCTCGCAGTTCCCTACCGGGAACTGGGAGGGTGTTAATGACTACATCGTGGCTGCACGAAAGAGCCGAAGGGCGATCTGCCATGAGGAGGCCGCCTGTTGGGTAGGGATGGACCCCAAGGAGCTCGCCAAGCTAGCCTCCGCTCACTGCATGGTGGTAAGTGGCCTTTCTCTTCCTTCTCTTTCTTTTCTTTTCTTTCCTTTTTTCTGACCTTAGTCTCTTGTTGGCAGGTGAACTCCGCCATCCACGCCATGGCCCTCCAGACCAACATTCACTCCGGCGATGCTCGTGCTCAGAGGTCAACCGTGCAGAAGCTCCAAGGCAAGCTCAACCGGGCCAGAGGTGAAGCCCTTCAGGCCCGAAAGGGGAGCGAGGCCCAGGAACTGCTCGTCCGGGACCAGGAGGCGCAGATCGCCCGACTATCTGAGGAGAGTGCTTGCTACCGGGAGGAGTCGTTGAGGGTTGCGGCGGAGAGGGAGCTTCTTCGCCAGCAGGTTCGAGACTTGGAGTCCACGCTTCAAGACCGAACTCAGAACTTCGACACCATGGTGGAGGCTGAGCGGATTATGGCAGTGTGGGATTTCAAGGACTCCCAAGAGTAGCACAACCTCCAGGTGGAGTATGGCTCGAGCTCCTACCACTCTAGATTTAAGCTCTGTCGCTGGCTGGTCCGAAAGAAGTTCTTTGGGCTCAACCTCGACGGCATAACAATGAAGGGTCTAGACCCTGAGATGGCGGACTTGACGGAGGAGGAGGAGCCTGACTCTCTGGAGGATGATGATGAGGTGGAGGCGGTGGATCCCTGAGGCCGGTTGCTCTTCTGTTTTTCTTCTCTGAATGGATTCTGGTGGTTTCCAGGTATCAGAACCCGGTTTTTTATATCTCTTTCTTGGGGCGGTTGGGCCCTACTTTGCTTTTGTTGAACTCTTCCCGGGCTGTT
Organism: Nelumbo nucifera; assembly: GCF_055504915.1. Taxonomy (NCBI): domain Eukaryota; kingdom Viridiplantae; phylum Streptophyta; class Magnoliopsida; order Proteales; family Nelumbonaceae; genus Nelumbo; species Nelumbo nucifera. The sequence goes on along the minus strand of NC_142649.1, from coordinate 184,672,872 downwards.
AAGCCCGGTTTTTTATTTATATAAATTAGTAATGGAATTTTTATTTTTTTCTGCTAAGTATGGTGTACTCTTTACTTTCTGTCGAAGCGATTTTATCACTCGAGCTATTAGAGCTACATACCCGAAGTAGGATTTTTCGTTAGTTGTTACCCCGAGTTATCCCTTGGTGCTTGAGGTATTTTAATAGTATATCCCGAAGTAGTTACCATGTATGCCCGAACTGTATGTTCATTGGCCATTCCTTGTTGGGTTCAATCAGTATACCGAGATGAGCTACGCTTCATAGGGTTCGCACCCGAGCTGCCCACGCCTCTGGTACTAATACTTAGCCTTTGCCAATGAAGCGGTTAGGTCTTTCACAGTGCCAAGGTCTTAGTTAGCTCAGCGTTTTAGCCCTTAGGCTGAGGGAGTGACTTATAGTCCACTCCTAGGGTTTGCCCATGCCATGGAGGCGACTGGGTCTTATCTCGCCGAGGTCTGTGTTAGCTCGGCATTTTGGCCCTTAGGCTCTGAGAGTGACTCGTGGTCTACTCAGTAGTTCGCCCATTCCATAGAGGCGACTGGGTCTTATGGCGCCGAGGTCAATCTTAGCTCGGCATTTTGGCCCTTAGGCTTTGAGAGTGACTTGTGGTCTACTCAGTAGTTACAGGTAATACTGCCTTAAGTTGACAATATTCCATGCCCGAGGTACTTGTTTCCCTTCTAGAGATTTGGGCTCATATGTTCCTTCCCCGAGCACCCGTTTCACTCGGTAGGGTCCTTCCCAATTCGGTCCGAGCTTGCCAACACCGGGCTCAGGTACCATAACTTTACGAAGGACCAGGTCGCCGACGCGGAGGTTCCGCTTCTTGACCTTGGCGTTATAGTACCGAGCTACTCTTTGCTGGTAGGTTGCGGTCCTGATATATGCGAGGTCCCTTACTTTGTCAAGTAGGTCGAGGTTGGTATGTAGCTCAACTTCATTTGCCTTATCGTCATACGCTTCTAGTCGTAGAGAGGAAACCTCGATCTCGGCTGGGATGACTGCTTCAGTGCCGTAGGTGAGGTTGAAGGGGGTCTCTCCTGTGGCGGTCTTCACTATGGTTTGATAAGCCCATAGAACACTGGGTAGCTCATCTGCCCATAGTCCTTTAGCTCGGTCTAACCGTGCCTTTAGTCGACGGAGGATAGCTCTGTTTGTAACTTCTACTTGACCGTTTGCTTGAGGGTGTGCGACTGAAGTGAAGTTCTGTCGGATTCCCATGTCTTGGCACCAGTTCTGGAATTTAATGTCTTCGAACTGCTTAACGTTATCAGAAATCAGTACCCGAGGTAACCCGAAGTGGCACACTTTATTTTTCCAAAAGAAGTTTTGTACGTTTCGAGCTGTGATTGTCACGAGAGGTTCATCTTCTACCCACTTGGTGAAATAATCCACTACTACCACTAAGAATTTCAGATAGCCTGTCGCTGGTGGAAACGGTCCGAGTATATCGATGCCCCATTGTGCAAAAGGCCATGGGCTGGTGAGATACTTGAGGTTGGCAGCGGGCTGATGGTGGATATTGGCATGCTACTGGCACTTGTCACACTTTTTGAGGAGCTCAATAGTATCGGTTTTCATTGTTGGCCAGTAGTACCCCTGTCGTAGCGCTTTTTGGGTGAGGGTCCTGCCCCCCAAGTGTCCGTCGCACAGGCCCTCATAAGTGTCGCGGAGCACGAGCTCGGATTCGGAAGGTCGCAAGCAGCGCAGGTAGGGGAGCGTATAGGATTTTCAGTACAGTCGTTCGTCTATCATGACGTATTTGGCCGCTTGACGCTCTACCCTTCTGGCGGCATTGCGGTCTGCAAGGAGGGTCCCGTGTAGCAGAAAGCTCGCAAGCGGGTCAATCCAGCTCGACTCTGCTTGAACGACAGGAGCGACCTCCTCTGCCCCCCCCCCCCCCCCCGAGAATGCTAGGCCAAGGCAGGTTCTCTATGTACACGGTTCTCATGGTATTATCGCTGGTGCTGGCTAACTGGGACAGGGTGTCAACCTCAGCGTTCTCCGACCTTGTGATTTGCCTGATGAAGTGTGACTAGAAGTTGAGCAGAGCCTCTCTTACTTTGGCTAAGTAGGCAATCATAGTTGGTTCGCGAGCTTCATATTCGCCTATGACTTGATTGACCACGAGCTGGGAATCGCTGCAGATGACGATATGCTTGGCTTTCACTTCTTTGGCTAGGGTCAGCCCGGCTATCAATGCCTCGTACTCCGCTTCATTGTTGGATGCCACAAACTCGAAGCGTAGTGCGTACTCCAGTTTTGTGCCACTTGGGCCGTACAGAATGATTCCGGCTCCGTTGCCCTGTTGGTTGGAGGAGCCATCTACATGAAGGATCTTGGGCTCTTCATCCCAGTTCGCGCTTGGCCTAACTAGGAGAGATGTCGCACTGGTTTCTACCTCATGGTGCTCAGACTCAACCGGCCTGGGAGCTTCGGGCTCGCTCTAACTGGGCGCCTCATGCTCAATCGGCCTGAGAACTTCGGAGCTGAAAGTGCATTCCGCGACGAAGTCTGCTAAGGCTTGGGCCTTGATAGCAGTTCGCGGCTTGTATTGGAGGTCGTACTCGCTGAGCTCAATGGCCCACTTTGTCAGTCGACCAGAGACCTCTGGCCCACTTCGTCAGTCGACCAGAGACCTCGGGCTTGGGCAGAACTTGCCTCAGAGGTTTGTTGGTGAAGACGACAATAGTATGAGCTTAGAAGTACGGACAGAGCTTTCGGGCTGCAATAACCAATGCATAGGCCAACTTTTTTATCTCTGAATATCTCGTCTCTGCTCCCTGCAACACCTTACTACATAGTAGATAGGTCGTTGGACCCGATCTACCTCTTTTATTAGTACCGAGCCGACTACTTCGTCACTTGCCGAGAGGTACAACTCTAAAACATCACCCTCCTCGGGCCGGGTAAGACTGGTATGCTAGCGAGGTACTTTTTGAGCTCGTCGAACGCGAGCTGAAAATCTTCGGTCCATTCAAACCCTTTGCTTTTAATTGCTTTAAAGAAAGGTAGACAGCGGTCTACCGACTTGGACATGAAGCGGCTCAGAGCAGCTATCCAGCCATTCAACCTCTGAACCTCCTTCATTTTTCGGGGTGGTCTCATGTCTAGGATGGCCTTTACTTTGTCCGAGTTAGCCTCAATGCCGTGCCGGTTAACGATGTACCCCAGGAACTTACCCGAGGTTACACCAAAGACACACTTATTCGGGTTCAATTTCATGTTAAATCTACGCAGAATTTCAAAAACTGAATGCAAGTCTTGTATTAAATCATGTGAAAACTGGGTTTTGACGACCATGTCGTCTACATAACACTCTATTTTTTGGTCAATCAATGGCTCAAACAACTTATTTACAAGTCTTTGAAAGGTTGCCCCGGCATTTTTTTAGCCCAAAGGGCATGACCTTGTAGTAGTACAGGTCAAGCTCGGTTATGAAGGCAGTCTTTTCTTCATCAGCTGGGTCCATCCTAATCTGGTTGTAGCCTGAATAGGTGTCTAGAAAGCTCAACAACTCATGCCCTGAGGTCGCGTTCACTAGGTGGTCGATCCTGGGGAGTGGGAAACAGTCCTTTGGGCAAGCTCGGTTCAGGTCGGTGTAGTTGACGCACATGCGCCATTTACCGTTAGCCTTTTTTACCAGAATGGGGTTGGCCACCCAGCTCGGGTAATGGACTTCCCTGATAAAATCGACTGCAAGGAGCTTTCCGACCTCCTCGTTGGCTGCCCTCCATCGCTCTGGGGCTAGGTTTCATTTCTTCTGTCTAACAGGCCTAACTACAGAATCAATATTAAGCTTATGAGTTATAATGCTGGGGTCTATGCCGGGCATTTCTGCTGCGGACCATGCAAAAACGTCTAAGTTTTCAAGTAAGAAGTGTACCAGTTTAGATCGCAGAGGCTCCTCAATGAAGTGTCCGGGCTGGGTCCTCTGTCGATGCCAGGATGGAGACAGTCTCTTCTGTGGGCGCAGCTCGCTCCTCGCTCTGCTCCGTTGGTCGCTCTAGCTCGAGGTCGTCGGCCACCTTGGCTTTTCCTTTGAGGGTGGCAACGTAGAATTTGCAAGACTCAAGATGGTCACCTCGCGCTATCCCGATTCCGAAGTCCGTGGGGAACTTCATGGCCAAGTAGTAAGTGAAGACCACAATTCGTAAGGCATGGGTGATCAGCCGACCTACTATGGCATTATACGGGGAGGGGGTTGCGACCACTAAGAAATAGTGGTTGAGCCTCACTATGCTAGGCCAGGTGCCGACTTCCACAGGTACTGTAATCCTTCCCAGGGGCCTGACTTCCTCTCCACTGAAGCCTACCAGGGGAGTGTTCGCGGGCTTCAAGTCGCTCTCTTGGAGCTGAAGTTGGTCGAAGGCTGCCTTGAAGAGGATGTCTGTTGAGCTGCCTGAGTCGACGAGGACACGCCTAACTTCAAAGTCGTTGATCTTCACCTTTATGACGAGCGCATCATCATGGGGGTAGTGGACCCTGTGCGCGTCATCTTCTGTGAAGAAGATCGGGTCTTCCGTCCTTGGCCGCTTCGGGGGGTTCTGTTCTTCCCTGGCAGTCTCGCGAGTTGATGTCCGAGCTACAGCTGAGGTGCAACCCGCCACAACCGAACCTCCAACAATCACGTGGATGGTCCCCCGAACTGGTCTCTCTTCGGGGGGCTGCTTCTGCAGCTGTTCTGCCTGCTTGCTGGACTCGGGAGCATCTCTACTCTGCTCCCCCTGCAACCTGCTTTATTACTATTATTATTTTGTACAAAATTTCTCAAATACCTACGATGGATGAGCTCCTTTATCTCGTCGTGGAGGTTTTTACAATTCTCGGTGTTGTGATCGTGGTCTTTTTGAAAACTACAATACAAAGTTTTATTCCTTACATTAGGATCGACCTTCAGCCGAGGTGGCCACTTCACATATGGGGCATCCTTGATCGCCATGAGGATCTTGGTCCGCTTCGTGTTGAGGGGCGTGTAGTCCCTTTCTGCCGCTGGAGCTCGAAAAGGTTGATTTGGCTTTGTCCCCCAAGCTTGGTCCTTTTTCTTCTTGCTGTCGCCCTGAGTTGGGGGCTCTGGTTCCCTCTTTCTTTTCTTGAGGGCCTGCTCACCCTTCTAGTTGATCTCTTCCTCCGTCCCTATAAACCGATCCGTGAGCTTGAGGAACTCGGTCACGGTCTTAGGCTGATTGACAACCACGTGCCACTTGAATTCTTTATGGGTAATACCTCGCTTGGCTGTGGTGAGATGAACTACGGGGTCTAGATTGGGTATTTGTAAACAAGCGTCATTAAACCGCTTGATGTAACTCCGAATGGACTCTCCTTCCTTTTGAACTATGCCGAGGAGGCTTTCTTGAGTTCTTGGGCACCTCTTGCTGGTGACAAAGTGGAGGTGAAGACTTGCACGAACTGCGCCTAGCTTCTTATCGATCCGGGCGTGAGGTTTCGGTACCAAGTGCGGGCTACCCCTTTGAAGGTGGCGGAGAAAGCCACACACATACAAAATTCACTGGCTCTTGCCAGGTGCATATGGGACTGAAAAGCGTCCACATGATCATTCGGATCGAAGGATCCATCATACTTATCCAGTTGAGGGAGCTTGAAGTCCCTTGGCATGGGGACAGCAAGAAGTTCTGGCGACAGCGGGAAAGGAACTGACAGGAGAGGAGTAGCTTTTACTTCATCTGAGCTTACCTCTGACCTCAAGCAAGACGCGAGTAGCAGTTCGACGAGCTTGTCGGCGTCTCCGCTGCTACTTCATCGGCTCGGCGTTGGTGCTGCTTGCTTCGGTGTTACCGAGCTCGATGAGCTCAATCTACTGATGGTAGCTCTGAACCGAAGGGCCTTGCTTGTAGTCTGCGACTATGACCTCGAACGGGTTTTCTGCGAGCGGGAGCTTGAACTGATAGTGCTGGGGCGATGCGGGCTTGACCAGCTGGGAGGCCCCCAACCTGCCCACAGGCTGCGAGGCGGGGGTGGCTGGCCTCTCCTTTCTGCCATGGGAAGAGGCTTGACTCTTGGAAGGATCCTGGGCCTGAGAGGCTTCTCCCCGGCACGGTCGTTCGCTCCGGTGGGAGGGCTTAGTTTGCTTCGTGGCCGGGTGCCGAGGGGGAAGCGGCTGTTGGGCCTGAGGCAAGGAAGGGAATTAATGCTGGTACTAGTACTGAGAGACCTGATGCAGTACTTGTTGCTGGTAGAGTTGGAACTGCTAGAACTGCTGCATTTGAGCTTGCATGGCTCGCATGCATTGCACTAGGTCTTCTAACTGGTTCTGGTTGGTCACTGGGGGCACAACCGAAGGTTCAGCAAAGGTCGCTCCAACCATGGAAGGGAGTGGAGTGTTCACGGGTGCCACTGTGAGAGGAACGTTCAAGCTGGGATCCTGTCCACAGAGAGGGGAACGATGAATTGCCCGATGTAGACAGTGGGGAGTTGGGGTTGCTCCCCAGAAGCGTTCTGGTTGGCACCACGTCTGGTGTTGCTGGAGGAGGCCATGAATGCTAAGTTCTCAAAAGGAAATTGTAGAAACTTAGAGGAAGGCTTTTTTGAAGTGTTTCCCATAGACGACGCCAAATGATGCTACGCAATCCGGGCACTCCTAGTCGGCAACTGACTGGCTCCTAGTTGGCGACGGATGGTACCTGAGAAGAAGACAATGAAGGATTCCCGGGGGACTTGCCCGGTGGGAATACTTTGATGCTTAAGTTAGAACGCTGGAGAAAGTAATAAAGAGTGCAAAGAAGGCTAAGAGTGCAGGTCGCGCTAGATCACTGAATGTTCGAGATTAGCTCGAGACAAAGTTCAGATATATTTCAGATGTTCAAGATACCTTTTCCCCTTCGACTATGGGGCTCTTAAATATGAGCATTCTTATCAAATCAGGCGTAACCTCCACTGGACCTCTGTCGCAGCCGTTATCTGCCAGGGCTGCGCAGGTAACCGTTGCAGAGTACTACCCAATCGGATGAGTGACACGTCCCGAAAGGACAGACATGCCACCATCTGTTGAGAGACGTGGGTACAGTCTGTCGGGTTGGCAGGGACTGCGCCATCAGTCAGGAGACGTGGTACAGTCTGATGGGTACAGTCTTGTCAGATAGAAGCTTCCTGAAAATGTTGTGTCCCTTAGTAGCGAGTTGCCTTGTAGCGAGCTATCCCGTAGCGAGCTGCCTTGTAGCGAGCTATTTAGTTGCGAGCTGCCTTGTAGCGAGCTATTTAGTTGCGAGTTACCTTGTAACGAGCTCGCAGGGATACTTCGAGGTGATTCCTCTTGAGGTTGCCCTTAGGGCAATTTTTCTGCCTAAGTGTTGGAGCGAGTTGGTTATCTTAGCTCGCGAGCTGGGATAGACTTATCTTGGAGTAATCCCTTTCAGTACATCAGGGGTTTTCGAGCTCGCGCCATAGCGAGCTCACCCTATGGCGAGTTGTGACATAGCGAGCTGTCCTGTGGGCTCGTTACGTAGTCGTGGTCAGGCTGTGGTGCTGAGATATTACTTGTGCTGAGTCATATCCATGTGTCACCGTCTCAAGGGGTCGGGTCAAATCAACCTCCATCATATATATACATTTCCTAAACCTTAAACCAACTTAAATATGCCTTGTTAACCTTTCAAAGGGTAAATCTAATAGATAAAATTTAAAAGACAAAAATAACCTTAATTGTTCATTAAATTTTCAAAACATGCCCTCTTTCTTCCTGTACAATAAATTAAGGGCCATCACATTTTCGGGTTGGCCCAACCTAGTTAGATCCCCAATATCACTTCAGATCTCACGCACAGAGAGAAATTGCCTTGCTCATAGTTGCTAGCTACTCATTCTCAATTGCATATCTACTATTTATTTATTGCATATATGTTGTTCTCTGAATAATGGTACTGCAAGAGAAGCATTTCTGAGTTTCTAACCCTATTTTAAACGTATCTTAAACTAGTACAACATCTAAGAACGAGGACCTCATGAGTATTATCTTTTGTATGAATGAGATCTCAAAGCTATAACTGGGAATCCCATGGTAGGCACGTATAATTCAGACGAGACTTAGTGGAGTACTAGCCCTAATATCTGTTTTTGGATACTCAGAAATGTTTCTCTATTGCAGTATTGTTTGAGCTCTCTCTCTCTCCTGCTTATTGCTTTTGTCTACTTGCTACCACATGATCTCTCTCGTCCTTCTTCACCATGGGGGAGTCAATCATGGATTTTTCACAACTACTCGACCATGGAGAAGCCTGCAAAATCATGGGACCACGATTGTATACAAGTCCTTTACACCTCTCATTTCTTTTTAATGCAAGATTCTCTTCAAATAAAAGAAGAATTAAAGCAACTTGATGGAGTTATTTTTATAGATCAAAGAATTGTTTTCAACATCTTCAAACTTTGCTTTCAAACTGGACCATGGAAAACGCTCAATGACCAAAGCATAGAGGTGGTAATAACAATTGTCCAGAACTAGAAGGCAATGCAATATATTGATGAGACTCATTGAAACACTAATTAAATGGTTTGTCTGTGTTGGAGAGAAAATTCCCACTTCATCGGCTAGGGAGATCCGGAGACGTATGTAGAAACAGAGAGGGCACAATTGAACAAGAAGCTTTCAGAAATTAAGGAAGAACGAGAACTTATTGCTGAAAAGCTGCTAATTCGGTAATTTGATGCAAGAAATTTCTATAGCAACTGCAAAAAAACAGAAAAGCTAACATTTATCAATGAGTAAATAATCCAGTGGAAACAAAAAGAAAAAAAAAAAACAGTAATTTATATATTGTACTTTTGTTTTGGGTATTCATGTATTATATACGGAAAGAAGAAAGGGATGAACAATAGTAATATGGACTTAAGAAAAAAATAATTAAGAAAGCAATCGTGTGAAGAACAATACCGAACAATACTGTATATATAGAGTAAGAAAAAAGCAAGTTAATCGTGTACAATAAGAAAAAAGTCTTTCTCTTTGTAGAGGCATAGATCTAAGTATTTAGCATACACATTGGGGGAGGTTTAAATCCTTCTTAACTATTCTGTTATGTTTCTTTTCTTTCTTTTTTTTTTTTTTTGATAAATAAGACATTCGTTACACAGAGAAAGCATAAACTAAGGCTATGCTTGGTTTGAAGGAAAAGGAAAAGGAAAGGAAAGATAGGAAAACCATTACAAACTTTATATAAAGTTTCCTATCTTTCCCTACTTTTTTCCTTCAAACCAAACACAGCCTAAGGGAAATTCAACACTACCAGCCTAAACTACCAACAACACCTAAACACAAGAAACTACAGAGCACAAACTGAAAACAAAATAGTTAAGGAGGATCATCCCTGATTTAGATTTGAGAATCAGCTGCCAAAGAAGCATAATTTTAACCACTCCGACGACTGGCAGTGTTTAACAGCTAATGCAATTTACAAGGGAGGTGGCGGTGTTCATGGTTAATCGGATGGGTACTACCGGTTAATCAATTGACCGATTGACTTCTTCAGTTTTTACGTTTATAACATATATTATAAATAAATATTTTCTACATTAACTAAAACTCATACTAAACCAAAACTAAATCCATCAATTTGATTAATTGATTTATGATTTAGACGTCTTAATCCATTTTTTTTGTTAAAAAGAGAGGGAAGGTCTTATTATTTAGCGTGAACGTCAGGTGTAGGTGAAGTTTAAATCTTTTACCCTAAAAAAGTTCCAGACATGAGACACCAGGCCAAACGACAAAGCACATAATAAAACTCAACCTTGACCACATAGTGTGTGAGTGTGTCTACACACAGACAATTAGAAATAGAATAAGATAAAATTTTATCCTCTCAACTCAACCTAAGAAAAAGGAACCATTACCAACTTACCAAGGAAGTTGAACGAGATGAGCATCAAACCCGTTATCCTTCATTTGCAAAACAAATCTTATCGGGTTCAGGGCCTCCGAATCCGATTATAGATCGGAATGTTGGGCCAGTGCACAGTTCACCGTCCGTGCCCAACAGTTGGCCCACCGGCCCCTCACACCCATTTCAAGGGTCATGTGGCATGTGGGCCTTCTTATTTCACAACACACCATGTGCATGACTTCACTTATATTTATAAATTATAAATTTTAAAAATAAATAAAAATTAAAAAAAAAGGGACTCTGCAATGTAACTGCAAAAAGCAGGTAGACCCGCGGTTTTGTTCCACTTTTCAATTCTACGGATGTACGGAGGATGCCTTCACGGGTTGTAGCCGGTCATGCTTATAACAACAGCACACACAGCATCAATTAATTTTAATTATTAAACAAAAAAAATGGGCAAGAAAAGAAAACAACAAATGAAGACAGAGAGAGAACGGAAAAAGTCTATCGTACGACTCAAAAAACACTGGTTTTGCTTAATCTTCTTCTTTTTCTTTCTTTCTATTAGATTCCAGGAAGGAACACCAAACCGAACTCTTCTGGGTGACTTGCTTTTAATCTGAGAGGCGTTTGGATGCCATATGGATTTACAGAGAGTTTTCTTCTGGGTGACTTGCTTCTCTGCAGTGGTTCTGCTTTGGACTCCTGCTTCGGTAATTGCAGGGGATATCGTGCATCAAGACGATGAGGCGCCCAAGAAGCCCGGTTGCTCGAACAATTTCGTTCTGGTAATTTTTATGCTGTTTCATGTTTTTTTTTTTTTATCTTTCAAGCAGTCATTATTGCTTTGGTTTCTCAACTGTGTCCTTTTCTTATTTGCATCTGTTTGGTTTATTTTTGTATTTCCTGTTCTGAATGCTTTTTCTTTCTTCTTCGGCTTCTCTAATTGAGGCGTAGGAGAAAGTAAGGATGACAATAGTACTAGAAAAATGCGAACGTGGTTCGATCTCTTCTTCTTTAATTTGGTGCTATTTGATGTGAAAATACTCTTCTTGTTTTTTTTTTTCCTTTCATTCCTTTTATTTGTGGTGGGGAGTACAGCGGAATTTGGGGTTCTGATTTCCCTCTTCGTACTTTGGTTGGTATTTCTCACTAGTTGTTGATGCTTCTTTTTTTTCTGCGATCTGCTTGGAGCTTGATGTTTTAACTGGTATTTTTACTTCGTACAGAGTGGCGACAAACTTGCTGAATTTAAAACCTCTATTGTTTTATTTTATTTTTTCTTCTTTTTATGTTGGGCAATTGGTATTCTTCAGGTTATATTTGTTGCTGCCTTTGTTGTCTTGGTTTTTTTTCTTAAAATATTCTTCCATCTTCGGGCCTTCGGGGATGGATGGCGGTGTATCAGAAGTTCCAAGTTCGAGGAGAATCTTCCTCCTAGTGTTCTAGACCACTTGCAAGTGTTTTCGTTTTGTTTTCTGCCGAAATGTCCTTCAACCCTCTTTGTACCATAATTAGATGAGCAATTGTAAGTCAATAGGCTTGTAATTGATTTCTGATTGCATTGTAGCTTATTATATTAGGTCCTTTTGGTTCTCATCAAGTATCCTTTGGTTTCCATGTGGATCCACATCGACTCATTTTGCTTATGTGTTTCTCATTCTTTTTATTATACTATTACTCCCTCATCTCTTTGTTAATGACATTTGATGCTTGGTAGGTGAAAGTCCAAACTTGGGTGGATGGAAAGGAAGGAAATGAGTTTGTCGGAGTTGGTGCTCGGTTTGGCACTACCATGGAGTCAAAGGAGAAACATGCTAACCAGACTAAGCTTTCCCTTTCTGACCCTCCTGATTGTTGCAGCCAACCCAAAAATAAGGTTTTCCTTTTATTTTATTCTCTTCTCCAATTGGCAAGGCATGCATCCTTCTATATGATGAACACTAAGATTTATTGTGGCATAAAAAGGTTATAATTTAGAGTGCCATTTTCTTTTCTAGCTTATTGGAGATGTCATCCTTGTGCACCGAGGTAATTGCACATTCACAAAAAAGGCAAATGTTGCACAAGCTGCTGGTGCTTCAGCCATCCTTATCATAAATAACAAAAAAGGTGTGTATATTATCCTTTTTATTTTCCTGGTTTTAGATTCATATGCTTTTACTAAGCCATCCCAATATTTTGTTGTTGTTAAATAAAGTTTTCTTAGTTTATATATTTAAAGGGGCAGATGTAGATTTGGATTGTCACATTATTATTATCTTCATGGAATTAATATCACAAAGGAGCTGATGGAATAACTTTTAACTACTGGTGGAGATAAAGATTCACACTTAACCATTTCCCTATTGATACAGATCACAGAATATAAATTGAACAAAAGAAAAGGATTGGAAGATGCCCCCCAAAACACGATTTACTAAAAATAGGTTAAGACTCTATTTGGCTGTTGTTGTCAGTATAGATGGTTTAGTTAACTCTGCTGTTACATTTTTGTTGGTTGAAAATTTTCTATTGTAATAAAGCTATTTGCAAAACAAAATCAGAGCCTTGACAGTCTAAATTGAAAAGAAATGTAATTATAGCTTAGCTGTTATCTCAAAATAACAAGAGCTCTGCTACATTACCAGTTCTCATAACTTCTTCTGCTAGTTGATGTATCTTTCTGTTTCATCCTGCAGAGCTATTCAAGATGGTTTGTGATCCCAAAGAAACAGACCTTGATATACACATTCCTGCAGTCATGCTCCCACAAGATGCTGGTGTAATACTGGAAACAAGTTTTAAGAAGAATTCCTCAGGTGAACTTTCATTTACCCTGGTTGAGGTGAAAGAAGTTGCTCCTTGATATACACATTTTCTTGGCCCTATATTTAGTCTTCCATCAGTTTTCTCCTTCTGCTGTTGGTTGCTAAACCTCTTGCTAAAGTTCCATGATTTTTCTTCAGTTGCTGTGCAGTTGTATTCTCCACAACGTCCACTGGTGGATATAGCAGAAGTATTTTTATGGCTGATGGCAGTTGGAACCATCTTGTGTGCGTCATATTGGTCTGCATGGAGTGCCAGAGAAGCAGCTATTGAACAAGACAAATTGTTAAAGGTTATTTTTTCTTCGATCCTTTATTTAGAAGCTTACTTGATACATTCATACCCAAGGGGTTTATTCTATTTTTTCCCGAATCTTGTGGATAACTTTGATGATTTGTAGGTTTGATAGATGAATTGATTTTTCCTCATGTAGGATGCTTCAGATGAATTTGTAAATGTAGAAGCCCCAGGTGCTAGTGGTGTGGTGGATATCAACACAACATCAGCCGTCCTTTTTGTTGTGATTGCTTCTTGCTTCTTAGTTTTACTTTACAGACTTATGTCTTTCTGGTTTGTTGAGCTATTGGTGGTCCTATTTTGCATCGGTGGAGTAGAGGTGTGTTTGTCCTTCTTTCATTTCATATTTTATAGATCCATGCATATGCACCTTGGACTTGTATCTGTTTGGTTTTGTTTACAAAAAATATACTTAGACTTGAAGGTTTCCTACATGGCTTTAGGGTTGACCACTGGAAATATCAGACTTCAGTTCTTCAATATTGATTTATGCATTTACTGTCTCAAAACTGTAATTAAACCCTTTTGCTTCTTGTTCTTGCAGGGCCTGCAAACTTGCTTGGTGGCTTTATTGTCAAGGTATAATTGTTCATTCCAGTTCTCTCCCGTTTTGCATAATTTTTTCTGCTTTAGAAGACTTCATATTAGATGCTAAACTACTAAATCAGTTCCTTCTCCCATTCCTGATGAAGCCATGATTTATGCTTGTATTGGTAGAGGATTTGAATGCATCACCTAATTAGAATTTGATTTTGTTGTGAGCGAGCTTCATTTGTTTTCCAAATACCATAGTTGTTCTTTCTATTCCATTCTACATGCTTATCATGTGATGGGGATCAGTCCAGGCATTATAAGACCTGTTCTCATAAGAAGAAGGCCAACAAACAGGTTCTGATTTGGCATGGAGAAGACTCTTGGGACTTGGACTGATTTGGCCAGGGGTATTTTCCTCATTTTGACTAGTCTCATGTGGGCTTGGTCTATAGCATCTTGTTCCTCTAGCGTAGTAGTACACAAGACAAGGAGTGGCTTTTTTGTAATTATGGTGAACAGAATTCTGGTCCGCACAAGTCACTCTATAAATAGATGTATTCTCTTCCTTTTGAAGCTAATGAAGATTTCTTTAGAGTTGTCTTGCAAGTTTGCTATATGGAGTGATTCCTACAAACTCTAGAGTGATTCTATCTATGACCTTTGGAATGATGCGTTGGGATTTCTCCCTCTTCTCTCTCTCTCTCTCTCTCTCTCTCTTGTGATAGTTTGTTCCAGCCCTATTGCATCAATTTGGTATCAGAGCATTAGGTTTCAAATGACTCATTACCATGGGAGAAACATGAGATGATGAGAGGAAGATTAAGTGAACAAGCTAAAGAAGAGTTGTTGCTTGCACTTATTAATCACCACCCTAGAAGCTCAAGTCAAAATGTTGATGAAAGGCCAAGAAGTGAAAAACATTAGTTTTCCACCTGGAGGAGCTGAAGCAGAGGGTTCTAACACCAATAACCTTGCTGGTCAACATGTGAACCACCCACTAAGGACTGCCATTAAGGAGATGAGATCAAGACAGAGTTTGTAGAATTATGAAACCTTGATTGGCCCACCCCCACTAACATTCATGAAGTGAGAAGCTTTCATGGATTAGCTACTTTTTACAGGCGTTTCATAAGGAATTTCAACACTATTATGACACCAATTACAAAAGCTATGAAAATGAGGAATTTGTTTGATCTAAGGCTGCAACTAAAGCCTTTGAAACTATCAAGCAAAGGATGACTGAGACCCTAGCATTACAATTGCCCAACTTTTCAAAAATCTTTGAAGTGTTTTGTGATGCTTCCCAAGTTGGAATAGGTGGTTTGCTTATGCAAGGACATCCTATAGTTTTTCATAGTGAAAATCTTAATGAAGCTAAACAAAAAATTCCACATACGACAAGGAATTTTGTGCTGTTGTGCAATGTCTTTGACATTGGTGTCATTATTTAATTTCCCAAGAGTTTGTTTTGTATTCAGATCATGAGGCACTCAAATATCTCAAATCCCATAAGTATCTTAGTAGTCAACATCAGAAATGGGCTGAATTTTTAGCAAAATATAACTTTGTGATTAAGCATACAGCTGGTGCCAAGAACCAAGTAGCTGATGCATTGAGCCAAGTGGTGTATATACTTCATTCTATGTCTGTACAAGATGTGGGGTTCGATCAATTGAAGCAAGATTATGTTGGTTGCAAGGATTTCAGCATCATTTATGGTTCTTTACAAGCTAGACAGCAATTTGAATATCCTGGCTTTTCTATCCATTATGTTATATGGGAGTTATATGTAGGTGGAATTCTTGGGCGTTTTGGTTGAGACAAGACCATTGCTATGGTAGAAATCGCTTTTATTGGCCTAGCCTTAAGGCTCATGTTGAACATGTGATCAAACAGTGTAGAATTTGTCAATTGGCAAAAGGGAGAAAGAAAAATGCAAGGTTGTACACCCCTTTACCAATTCCACATGAGCCTTGGCAAGATTTCTCTATGGATTTTGTCCTAGGTCTGCCCAAGACAGTAAGTTATGTTGAGGTAGACAAGTTCTCAAAAATGGTCCACTTTATTCCTTGCATTAAGACATTCAATGCCTCACATGTGGCAAACCTATTCTTTAGGGAAATTGTTCGTTTACATGGTGTTCCTGTTACTATTGTTTCTGATTGCGATGCTAAGTTTATGAGTTATTTTTGGAAGACACTTTGGAAACTTCTCAATACAAAACCGAAGTTTTCATCTTCTTTTCATCCACAGACTGATGGCCAAACTAAGGTAGTTAGTAGGAGCCTTGGTGATTTGCTACATTGCTTAGTTGGTAACCATACTTCCAGGTGGGATCTCATCCTACCTATGGCTGAATTTGCTTACAACAATTCAGTCAACAGGTCAACTGGAAGAAGTCCCTTCGAGATAGTTATTGGAATTCAGCCTAAGAGGATTATTGATTTAGTGTCTTTGCCACAAGACGCCATGACTAGCATAGAGGCCAAAGGCTTTGCTTGCCACATGAGAGAAATCCATGATGAAGTTAGACACAAGATTGCTCTTAGCTATGATGCATACAAAGCCAAAGCTGATTTGCATAGGCACCTAGCTGATATTGAGGAGGATGATATGAATATGGTGCATGTATGTATTGAACGCTTTCCTAAGGGCTTTTATAAGAAGCTTCACTCCAAGAGTGCAGGTCCCTACAATATCACTAAGAAAATCAATTCTAATGCCTATGTCCTGGAGATGCCAAGCGACATGGGAATTAGCCCAATCTTCAATGTTGAAGACCTAAGTGCATATCATGGCCATAGTGGTTGTCCCACAGTCTCATTGCTTAAGCTGCCTTTGGTTCCACCTACTGATGTGCTTGAAGACATCCTTGATGAGAAGTTGATTTCTACAGCAAGCGGGCTTTGTCAAAATTTTCTTGTAAAGTGGAAGAATCTATCTCTTTCAGAATGTTCGTGGGTTACAGCCAAAGACTTGTATCATCTTAATCCCAAACTTTATGTGCAATATCATGCCTTTAACTTGCCAGAGCCGAATTCTTTCAAGCCAAGGGGAGACGATGGGGATCGGTCCAGGCATTATAAGACCTATTCTAATAAGAAGAAGGCCAACAAACAGGTTCTGATTTGGCATGGAAGAGACTCTTGGGACTTGGACTGATCTGGTCAAAGGTATTTTCGTCATTTTGGCCAGCCCCATGTGGGCTTGGGCTATAGCATCTTGTTCCTCTAGCTTAGTAGTTCTCTTCAATTTTCAGTTTATTTGCATTAGTAGGTAGAAAGTTATTATGTTTCTTCATGCACAAGACAAGGAGTGGCTTTTTTTGTAATTATGGTGAACAGTATTCCGGGCCGCACAAGTCAATCTATAAATAGATGTATTCTCTTCCTTTTAAAGCTAATGAAGATTTCTTTAAAGCTCTTTTGTAGGGGTCTCAATGGTATTTGAAAATCTGATTTCGAATTAGAGATTCGACATAATCGAATCGAATTTGGATATGACCTGATTTGATTCGATAAAATCCGAATTTGACCGATTATTTAATCTTATATATAATATATAAAATATTTAAATGTTTTATATAATTTTTATAAAATAATTAAATTATTTAAATAGTCTATATATTTATATAAAAAATATTTATTTTATATATTTATTAATTACCTAAAATAATTAATTTGTCAAATTCGAATTGAATTGAATATTCGAATATTTAACCAGATTCGAATTCGAATATTATTTTTCAATATCCGTTGGATATCAAATCAAATTCAGATATCGGATTTTCTAATTGGATTCGATCCATTTACACCCCTACTCTCTTGCAAGTTTGTTGTATGGTGATTCCTACAAACCTAGAGTGATTCTAGGACCCTTGGAGTGATTCCTTGGGATTTCTCTCTCTTTTCTCTTCCTCCACCTTCCCTCCCTCCCTCCCTCTCTCTCTCTCTCTCGTGATAGTTCGTTCCAGCCCTATTGCATCATCCTACTCTACTCATCTCCTGATTTTCTTCTGGGAACTTGGCTTGTCATGTGCCCTATTCATGAGGTTTGGTGAAATAGTCAAAAGACTCAATTTTTATGCTTGGGAAGTTTTGTTTCAAGTAGTTATTATCATGCTGGTAGCCATATAAAATTTGCTGGGGTGGGGGAATAAAAAGAAGAATCATCCATTCCATATGGAAGTATGTGCAACATTTGATTTTTCTGAATTTTAATGGAATTTATAGAACATGCCAAAGCTCTTTATACTTTAAGAACAATCTCTGATATACTAAACTGATTTTTTTTTCTTAATAACATAAGGAGATTTTCCTAGACAAGAAAGGAGTGAGTTACCATGTACAACATCAGAAGCAAACAGCTCATAAGGACTTCATGTGAATTTCTTGATAATTGTAAACAGTAGTAGATTCCTATATCTTTGATTTTCTTTTTATGTTTTCGACAAAGGAAAAAGAATGAAAAGGAAAAGGCAGGTAACTAATAAATATGACAAAAAAGCATGTTCTTTATGTGTATTCTCCATCACATCATATAGGTTTGATTGATTAACTTTAACTTATTGGAGGTATCTCTTTGTTTTTCAACTTCCATGAAGTTCTTTGAATCTTTGGTTTTGACTAGATATATTTTCAGGTGGTTCAAACATGCTGGAGAATCATTTGTTAAAGTACCCTTCTTTGGAGCTGTTTCTTACCTTACAATAGCTGTTTGTCCATTCTGCATAGCATTTGCTGTTGTTTGGGCTGTGTATCGGCGCATCTCCTTTGCATGGATAGGCCAAGATATTCTTGTAAGGGGAATTGATCATCTTTGTATTCTTATTCTCTCATTTTGTAATACATATTCCTGGAGTTCCCATGGAAATACTGAACATATTTCTGGGATAGATAAAACATACTACTTTGGCAAAGAATGCAAAATCCTCCTTATATACTTGCTTTTGAAAGTTGAAATTTATGTTTATACAATTAGAATCATTTTATTCATGGCCTTAGCACTGAATAATATTATTTTATCTTACATCCCCCTTTTTTTGAATTCTTTTTTGTTCAGGGTATTGCATTGATAATTACAGTTCTTCAAATTGTCCGTGTACCTAACCTCAAGGTAATAATGTAGACTCAACTTTTCTTTCATTGGATATTACTCTGTGACAGCATATCATGTCTGCATGGTTATTATTTAGATTTCTTTGAATCTAACAACTTCAATTTAGTTGCACAAATTAGAGCCCGATGCAAACATATGAAAACAGATATAAACGTAAACATCTACATGCTTTTTTGTGTCGTTGGGGCATTTACCAGAGTCTAAACACAACCCATGTGTCTTCCATATGAAACTTCAGACAGCTCATATCATCCACAGAAAACTCCAATAGTAGATGGGCCATAGGACTGGCGTGGTGTGGTGAGTGAACCCTTGACTTAAGAAGATTGTCCCCTATGCAGTGAATGGTTTGAATTGAGCAAATGATTCAATAGTTGTCATGGCCTTGTAGGTTTGTAATTGAGTCATTTATAGTAGTATAAACGACCAAGGAAACCTTCATGTGGCAACAATGATTACAGGCCCAGAGGCTCACATGTTTCTCCATCCACAATCTATTGGACAAATTTTAACTTAAAGCCCTTGCTTCATATTTAAAAAAAAAAAAAAAGCTTTGTTTGTGTGTATATGAGATTTTGTATGGCTAACATCATTTGGGAAAATACTTCAACACAAGGTAGGATATAGGGCCCGGTGACCTTAGGTTTTCATTGTAGTGTGAATGATGTGGGATATCCTCAATATTAATTCTTTCATCCTTGTATAATTTTAGTGATGACAATTTTGGTATTTCAAAATCTAACTCAAATAAGACCTATTGTTATTGAATCTTACTTTATGATTCTACTTCATCTAGGCAATATGTTAATCACATTTCCTCATGTCTCGTCCCATTATTTTTTGTGCCCTTTCTAGCATTCACCTTGCCCTTTCAGAGTCTTCAAAATGTATTTATTCCTTAATGCAATCATTGAATTTGACGTATATTATGAGATCATCTTAGTTGACATTCTAACGTATTGTTGGTTAGTGGGACTATCTCTATTTTTTTTTTTGGATAAGAAATGATGAATTTTATTAATTCAGAGATTTAAAACTGATACAAGCATCCCTTGGAGAGGCGCGAGCTGCAGCCTCTCCCTAATAGATTACATTACAAAAAAGAGTAAATAACAAATTACAGCAGAACCCAAAACAATTGTTCCCTTCTTGCCCCTTGCTTCGCCAACCAATCAACCAGGGTAATTTTCAAAAAAAAAAAAAAAGAAAGAAAATCAACCAGTGCATTTGCTGATCTCCCTGCTCACTGTATTCTCACATGCATATTTCATGTCAGCCATTTAAATTTCTTGATTTCATTCTTATACACCACACAGCTTGCTCTGGGTTCTTCAACCACCCTACACCTTGGAGTCCCTTTCAATCAAAAGTTGCTCCACTCCTAACTGATTTGCAAACTTCACCCCTTGTAAGGCAGCTAATAATTCTTCCACAGTGGAGTCCCCAATCCCCAAAGGACCCAAGTAAAAGAATATGACCTCACCAAATTCATTTCTCAAAGCACCTCCCATTTCAGAGGAACCTGGGTTGTCTTGACTGCTCCCCTCAAAATTCAGCTTCAAAGAACCTCCAGGAGGGGGTAGCCAACTTGCCAATACCCTATTCCTTATAGATGAACATCTAGCTAGCTGGCCAATTCCTCCAAATTTTACAAATGGATTTGTTTCTAGTTTTATCTTTCATAGTTTTGGCATTCGTTCTACTCTCAACATTCTCATCTTGACTTAGTTTATTCAATATATACATTGTTTTTATTGCCCAACATCCATTATACGTTGTAAATTGTTTTTTATTTCCCAACATTCATTTCATACAGCACCACTGGTTTAGAGCTATAGTACCCAGATAGGCAGATAGTTGTACAAGGGTGCTTTATCATGTCAGATACTTCAATTTTTAGTATAAATTCTGTATGATAGTTATCCAGTCTGTTTCCTTGCCGTATCCAGGTAAGCATGGGGCCTAAGAAATTTTCTGTTGGTTTGGTTGGTTAGTGTCCACATAATACCATAGAAAGTCTTATCTACCTTGCACTAATTAATGATAATCTAATTCTCCTTATGAATAATTAAGCCTAATTGTTTTTATCAAAAAATAATCAAGCTTAACTGTTGGAGATGATCATTTTATTTCATAGTTAGTTTAACTGTTTTTTTATCAGTAACTGGTAAAAACTTTTACTCTAAAGGGTAAAAGTCTGTCTACTACTCCTTGCCAATCTAAAGAATCAGCAGGAGAATTATAAGATCTAGCTGGTCTAACTCTTACCGTAAGTCACACATTTTATTACTAAAATACATTCCATATATTCTATTCGGATCCAGCTTATCATGAAATCTTTTGGTTCTAAAGCATCTCTCCAGAGTTTCAAATTTGCATTACCTCTATATTATTTGAGACTGCCATTAAAGAAAAGTAAAAGAAAAAAAAAAAACTGTCTCTAGATGTCTAGTTAACTCATATATACTAAAGAGGTATGGTACAGGCTTAACCCTGATCATTTCCGTAAGATGGAGTTTAAGTGGCCTCATCTTGGTTTTACATCCTATTCACCATTTCTATCATACATGTCTTTACCATATCAGTACATAGGACTACAACTTGGGCAGGCCCGGCCAATTCAAGCTTTTGCATGGATTGGGTTGGGGTTTTGGGCTTTAAGCTGAGCCTGGTCCTGAAAACTCAGGTTGGACCTCAAGTTTGGTAAAGGTCATGTGGTATGCTTCCAGCAATATACTTCGTTGCAAATGTTTGTGTTAATCATTGTAGTGCTTGTGGCATGTCTCTTAAGAACATTTGCTTAGTATCTGGAGTTCCAGACATACTGTTTTATTAGGTCATTGATATTTTTGGTAATTCAGTTTGACTGATTTCTAATGCTTCTTAATGAGATCAGGTGGGCACAGTGCTTCTAAGTTGTGCATTCATGTATGATATTTTCTGGGTGTTTGTTTCTAAGAAGTGGTTCCATGAAAGTGTAATGATAGTGGTAAGTTATATTTTGAACTTGATTCTACAGTTCGCTACATATTTGCTATTGTTTTATATTTCAATTGTGAGTGAGATGTATATATTTCGACTCTGCTCTTTGTAGGTAGCCCGGGGTGACAAAAGTGGTGAAGATGGTATTCCAATGTTACTGAAAATTCCTCGAATGTTCGATCCTTGGGGTGGTTACAGCATTATCGGATTTGGTGACATTCTCTTACCAGGATTGCTAATAGCTTTTTCATTGAGGTTAAACTTAAAACTCTGAAGCCATTTTTACCTTTATTCTACCTTTTAGGTGCTGCAAACTTGTAGAGTTGTATTTGTTATTTAGACATAATGTCTTATATTTTCTGCATTTCACAAGGTTGAGAGGCATTGGTTGGGTTTTGAAGTAAGAAAACACTCCTTGCATGAGAAATGCTAATCCTATTAGGGTTTTGTAGAGTGCTGTCACCTTAAGCAACTCTACTCTATGCACTCCCTTCGCACTTTCTGCATATTATGAATGATTCCATTTGCTCTGGCCTCTTTCTGTAGCATATTTTTATTATATTTGCTGAAATGCTTCATTGTAATTCTATTTGTTTTAAACAAATCAAAAGAAAGATTATGTTGAACCCAAAAAAGATTATGTTGATTTGGCAATGTACTAATTGGTTATCATATCAATTATGGGTAACTTGTAGGTATGATTGGTTAGCAAAGAAGAATCTTCGAACTGGATACTTCCTTTGGGCGATGGTGGCTTATGGTTTAGGTAAGAGCCTTCTAAATGCCCCACTTTTAACATTTACTAATAAGAGGGGAGGGGGAAAGACCAGAAAATAAATGGGATATTGTTGGGAACCTGCAACCATATCATATATTAGAAACACAGATGGAGTTGGTTTGACAATGTTTTGTAACCTGGAGTGGAGCTCAAATTGTTCAAGCAAGCAGGTCAAATGCTTGGATTATGAATCGTTGAGCAGCCATTTGCATGGAGCAAAGCTTTTTTATCAGTGTATTGGTATCAGATGGGAATGACAAAAGTACAAAACAAGGTTAAGTAGATACCGAATGGTGTAATCGTCATGCTCATTCCTATCCTTACCAGTCTCCTCGCTTAGGCTGTTACAGGGACTGCTGCATCTACCATATCTCCTTTCAATGTGCTGCATGCAGCAGCATAAACAAGACCAAAAGTGTTAGCCCGATATTCACCATAGTCTGCACTGTGCAGGCAATGAACCATAAGATGAACAGGGAACTTGATTGAATGTGAAGTATAAGTACGAAGTTGGATTAAATTAAAAATTAATGGATTTATGTTTACATTCTGATTTCTCTGAAGCACAATCTGTTTAATAAGAGGAATGATGGGGTTCATCATGTTTCCTTCCTTTTTCCCCTTTGTCTGAGACTGACCTAGATGGTTTGAAATGATCCATCCAGTA
This sequence comes from Nelumbo nucifera, assembly GCF_055504915.1. NCBI lineage: Eukaryota > Viridiplantae > Streptophyta > Magnoliopsida > Proteales > Nelumbonaceae > Nelumbo > Nelumbo nucifera. Next base: position 184,649,827 of record NC_142649.1, on the reverse strand, counting down.
GGTATGGTGTTTTCTAGAAACCAGCTGGGGCCAATCAATTGCATCAATTGTTTGGAGCACTAATCATTTGCAGTTGAACAGAATCATACAAGTATCTTAGTTCCAGGTCAACTAATTCAATTGTCCAGGTCAGCTTGTTTTTAAAAATCAGACCTTACGATGTGTATGTATATGTATGGCACAACCATAACTCCAGTTAAACATTTTCTAACCAAGGGGGATGAGAAGTTGCCCATTAGTTCTAGACAGATTTTGCTTAAAATGGAAATTGGATAAAATATGAAAGTATACATTCTGCTTTGGCATTTGATTTGATGCAAGCTTTCTTTAAGTTTCATGATTGATTAGCAGCCATTCTCCCAAAATAACCATTGTGTTGCATGAAATTTGCAGGTCTCCTTATCACGTATGTTGCTTTAAACTTGATGGATGGACATGGCCAGCCAGCTCTACTTTACATTGTTCCTTTCACACTTGGTGGGTGACATAGAAGGGCTTCTGTTGTTTGAGTTGAGTTCTCTTTTCGTCTTCTCTAATCTGAATCTTCCTTATGCAAATTGCAATGCAGGCACATTTTTCACTCTGGGGAAGAAGAGAGGTGAATTTAAGAATTTATGGACAAATGGAGAGCCATATAGACCCTGCCCACACGTCCAACTCCAACCCACTCAGTGACAGAAAACCGGGTGAACAACCGCTTTGTATTATATTAGTGAGTGTATGTAGCAATAGCATGAGTATCATCACATCACATTACTACGTGAAGAGCGTGGAGGCTGTTGTTAACGAACTAACCTCTTCAAGCTCAGCAGTTACTTGTTTGCATTAAATTAATTAGGAATTGGATTCTAACACTTGTATGTCGTCCCTCCCTTTTTCGATGCACGGACTGTGTTGTTGGTAAAATCATATAATCTTTGCATTAACATGTTCGACGACGGAATTGAATAAAATGAACAGCAAACAGGTAGCCTTGTGGCCGGTGATATACGGTACCTACTGCCATTTTCACTTAGGCTGTGTTTGGTTTGAAGGAAAACGTCAGGGAAATGTGGAGAAACCCATACAAGGTTTGTATAGCCGTGGATTGGGAAGAAAGGTGCCATCTCTCTTTCCCTACCTTCAAACCAAACACAGCCATCTTACATGGAAAGAAAGGTGCATGACATGTGGCTGGTAAGTTATGGTACTCACCCACCTCACAGCCGTGGATTGGGAACATCTCCCCATGAATGAATGGGAGATATTACATCAGATCAGCTGCAAAGTGTCATGAGATGGGTGTGAGGATTCTGTGAAGAATCCGAACTCGATATTACGATGGCCATGGTCCCTTTATAATCGTACTTTCTGCTAGTTGAAATTTTATATACATGACAAAAGTTGAGTCTGGCGTTCCTGAGGCTGCATTTGGTTGAGGGATCCCATGCATGAAGGCCCCTGATTCGATCCCAAAGTCTCCGCCACAACCAATTAGAGACCTTAACAACTGAACCAATCGTCAAAGAAATTGGGCAATCTAGTTTTCAGTAAGACTGGAATTTAAGAATGAGAATTCAGAAAATATGAACTAAGAAAAGAAAGTGTCGTCAAGAGAACATTCTTTCCGCAGGGAGGAATGTTCTTATTCTGCTCGAATGACAGGTCTTCAATGCCACATTCTTAACAACTTTTTTTATTAATAATTGAATCAGACGAATTAGCATCTCTTCTCACCCATTGAGAAGTCACTTCCATTCCTTGTAAAAGTCACATAATACTTCTTTTTTTCATAATAATATGGTCCCACCATCCAATCTCTTCTTTTTGAAATCAATTTATAACTTTGTATCCCCTCCATTGACAGCCTATTGATATTCAGCTCCTTGGCCTTTTTGGATTCCCTCCATGACAACCAATATTTGAGCACTTAAGGAGTCACTTACCCCAATTGGACCCGAGTAGAAAACAATAACTTTTCTTTCATCATTTCTAAAAACACCGCCATTGCCTGGAGGACCCGAATTTCTTTCATCGCTACCATCAAACTTTTTATTTTTTTTATCAGTGAAAATGATTTTAATAAGAAAGAGAATATTAGTACAGAGAATGAGTAGCCTCGGCTACCCCAATGTCCAAAGACATTTCACCTAAAATTTGCTTTGTAGACTTACAATAGAGCCCAAAAATAATATTCCCTGTTAGCCCCTTGCTTTGCTAGCTGATCCGCAAACCCATTTGCTGCTCTTGGAGTCTACTGAAATAAAACCTTTATATCCTTTGTGGAGTGATTAATTTTCTTAATCTCATTTCTGAATGCCCATGGAGCCTTTCCATCCTGCTTCAGCCGGTTATCACCACTTTGGAGTCGCCTTCTACAACCAACTTCCTTGCACCTATTTCCGAGGCCTTTTGTATTCCAAAAACTAGAGCTTTTAGTTCAGCTGTAATGGAGTCTCCCCACCCAATAGGGCCGGAAAACTACCCCATTACATTCTCCCTGTCATCTCTAATGACCCCACCAATACCAGCCATGCCCGGGTTGCCAAAATTGCTCCCATCAAAGTTTAATTTGAGGAATCCCGCTTCAGGAGGATTCCAACTTCTTACTACCTTCTTTTTAGCAGATGACGAGGAAGCTACAACCCTCCAGTTCCTGATTATATGATTCATAGTAAAGTTTGAGAATGACTCCATCGATTTTACCCATGAAGTCACTTTTAACATAATCCTCTCTATCAATAAATCCTTGCACCTTTTCTTCCCTTAAAAAATCCTCAGATTTTTTTCCTCCCATAACATCCAAAGTACTGCTGCCCATGTGCATCTCTATAAGGTTTTCTCCCCAGGCTCACCAGGGTATCCCACCTGCAACCAAAGAGAAAAAAGAACCACTCTCATATGCTGGTAGCTATAGGATATGAAACAAAAATACGAAGAGCAGTTTCACCATTAGATTCACACAAACAACACCAATTAGGTGAAAGGCACCAGTCAGACCTCCTCCTCTGCATCAGATCACAGGTGTTAATTGCACCATGGTAAACTTTCTAACAAAAGGCACCCACTTTAGGGGGAATAGGGCGACACCAGATTTCACGGAATGGATAATGGACCCCAGGTTGAAAAGAAGTCAAAGCTTTGAAGAAGGACGCACAACTAAACTCACCAAGGTGGTTCAGAATCCAAATTCTAGTGTCTTACTTGGTAGAATCTAAAAAATCCCATCAAGCAACTAAATAATAACAAACACCAAATCCAACTCTGAGTCACGCACATTTCTGCGGAGACCTAGGTTCCAAGTATACCCAAATTGTGAGGGAGAGGGGGACAGGAAATCAGTAACCGGTTTTCCTTTAAAGCAAGACAGAGCAAAAACTGAAGGGAATGAAGTCTTTAAAGAAGAGTCACCCACCTAAACATCTTCCCAAAATTTGACTTTATTACCTGAGTTGAGATCAAACCTGACATGATTGAAGAACAATGGGAGGAGTTTGTGAATCGCTTTCCACGGTGAAGCACTGGAAGCCCAGTAAGACACCCCAACATCCCAACCATTTTCAGAGAGCCCATGAATACTAGTCACAATTTTGTGCCACATCCTATCTGTTTCTTATGGGAACCTCCATAACCACTTTCCTAGTAGAGCCTCATTCTTTTCCTTCAACCTTCATAACCCCAATCCTTCAAATTGTTTCCTCCTAGTTACAAGATCCCATCTTACTAAATGATCTTTCTTCTTTTCTCTCAGTTCCCACAAGAAATCCCTCATTATTCTCTCTAATTTCTTTCTCACAGCTTGAGGCAAACTAAACATTGAGAGGTAGTAAACTGGAAGGTTTTCTAGGGTAGACTTGATAAGAGTAATCCTTCCCCCCAAAGAGATATAATTCCTCTTCCACATCGCAAGATTCTTTTCAAACCTCTCCACAACTGGATTCTAAAAATCTATGCTTTTAGGATTTGCACCAAGGGGGAGCCCTAAATACTTGAGTGGCCACTCACTACTTAAACATCTTAGTTCCTCGGCCCAAACATTAATCTCTTCTGATGCTAAATTGATCTCTACCACCTTGCTCTTGTGGAGATTCACTCTTAGATTTGTCACTTTTTCAAAGATTTTTACCAACATTCTCAGTTTTCTTGCCCCTAACTCATCACCAACCTCATAGAAGATAATGATGTCATCCGCAAATTGTAGATGAGTTACCACTACCCTCCCCCTACCTACTTTTCAACCCCTTAACAATCCTACCTCCGCTACCTTTGAGATCAATTTGCTAAAGATCTCAACTAAAATGGTGAAAAGGAAAGGGGACAAAGGGTCCCCTTGTCTCACACATCTTAGTGCATTAAAGAAGTTCTTAACTGCACCATTCACCAACACCAAAAAATGGGAAAATTGAAGACATCCTTTAATCCATTTACACCATCTTGCCCTAAAACCACACTTCCTCAAAGCTTCAACTAAGAACTCCCAATCCACCAAGTCATAGGTTTTCTCTAAATCCAACTTACACACAATGCCCTTCCTTCTTGCTACCTTGAAATCCTCCACACACTCATTGGTAATGAGTATTTGATCTGAAATTTGTCTATCTTGCATGAAGGCCCCTTGAAAATGAGATATGATTGACATGAGGGCCTTTTTTAACCGAATAGAGAGGACTTTTGCAAGGACTTTTGGGGTGGTAGGCACCAAATTTCTTGGTAACCAACGCAATAAAAGTGGCATTTACCCCTTTACTGACAATCCCTTTATCATAAAGCTCCACAAAGACTCACATTAGATCATCCTTTAGCCATTCCCAACAATCATGGTAGAAAGTTATAGTGAATCCATCGGGCCCGAGAGCTTTAAAGTGGTCCATGGAAAAAACTGCTTCCTTCATCTCATCTAATTCAAAATTTCTCTCCAGGCTCCTACTAACGACAGCTTCTAGGACTGGCCAATCAAAACCTTCTTTCTTCCATCTTTCTGAGATAGGCCTTCTTAAGATTGATTTAAAATGATCCACTAAAGTCTCTACAATCTCGTCATGATTAGTTAAAGTGCGACCCTCCAATTCTAACATAGAGATCAAATTCTTCCTTTTTCTCCCATTCGCAACCATGTGAAAATATTTTGTATTCCCATCCCCTTCTTTGATTCAGCGCACTCTTGATTTCTGCCTCTAAGTCATTTCTTCTCTAAGGTGTGTAGAATCTAACTCTTTTCTTAAATTAAATCTCTCATCTCTTTCCCCTACACCCAATGAGCCAGATACCTCATTTTTATTTAATTCTTCAATCCTGTTTGTAAAAAAAGCCTTCCTCTCTTCTATCCTCTCGAACTTTTTCATATTCCACTCCTTGATTTTTGCTTTTCCGAAGCTTCATTCGGAATCTAATCCCTTCCCATATAACTTGAGGGTTATCTTCCTTCCACCACTCCTCAACCTTACGCATAACCTCTAGGACCGTTAACCACATATTCTCAAATCTAAAAGGCGTCGGCCCTTTGCTATTCAACCCTTGTCCAATACATATCGGCCAGTGATTTGAGGTGACCCTGGGCAGCATCCTGTCCACCATGTTACTCCAATGTTCCTCCCAGTCCAAAGACACAAGAAACCTATCCAGCTTTGAGCACATTGGGTTCTCCTAACAATTAGTCCAGGTATATATTGTCTAGTCCCGATTTCCTTAAGTTCAAATGTGTTTATAAAATTATTAAATCTTTTCATACTAGTGGTTATCCTTTATCTCGGATTGTTCAATTCGGCAGTTTGTCTGATCACATTAAAATCCCCCCCCCCCCCAAGCACCACGGGCCTTGCCACAAACCTCTCACATCTACCAATTCTTCCCACATCTCATTCCTTTCCCTATACGAATTAGGCCCATAAACATTCATCAACACCCAATTAAAACTATCATCCAAATTCTGCAATTTTAGCGACAATGAGAACCTGCCTATTAGTTCCTCCAAACATTCCGCCATATTCTCATTCCATAGTGACTATTCCTCCTGATGCACTACACGACGGGGCCATTGTCCAACCTATGTCTCTACCTCCCCAAACAGTTCTTACCCACCTATCAATCTCTTGTGCCTTAGACTCTTGAAACATCACCACATCTGGTTTTTTCTCTCCTTAACACTTCCTTTACAATTCTTCTTTTAGCTACCCTCTAACATTCCACCTTAAGATCTTCATATCATCATCACAGCATTTACCCCAACTTGTCTTAAATCTTCATCCTGTCCTTCCACCTAACCCACCACCCCTCACCCTCTTACCACACCCTCCTCTCTGTTTTTTCAAATCCCTTACCCGCCTCTTGTCTAGTTTTTCCTTTTCAATCAGCCCGTTCTTCTGAGACTTGTCTGGGCCTAAATGCGAAATTTTCATCCCCAATTTCTCAGCCCACTTCCTTAGCATTAACTCCTCATCAAATTCAACCTCCCCCTGATCCTCAACTTCTTTCTCTCTATCTTCTTCCATCCTTGTTTTCCTGCCATCATCAACATCAGTTGTTGCAACCTCCCCCACCACATCCCTATCTCCCCCGACAGTCTAGGCACCTATAGTATTTTGAGGCTCTCTATGAAAATGGTTCTCGGTTGTAGTGTCTACAAGGATAGCACAATCATCATTAGTAACCAAAACCGAATTCACACAATTACCTTGGATACCTGGTAAACCTGGGTTAAAAATAGGATGACTCAGTGAGGGCAGACAGATGTCATCCCCATATCCCGACTCAGTGGGTGTTGCTGGTTGATCAATTTCTTTCTGAATCAAATGGCCTTGGCCTGGATCTGGCACTTTAACCTTGATTGTCGCATCAGTGTTTATCTCCTAGCTCGCCTCACTCAATCCTAAAGATGCTCCCTGACACTGTCTATATCTCTGGTTTGGTTCCTCCTCCTTTGACGGCAAGTTTTCTACAACACCCGAAGACCTTATGTCTGTCAACAATTCCATACTAGACTGAATCTGACCGGCTTGATCGTCTAGATTAAGCTTAAAAAAAGCTTCCATGTCACCCAGCTCCAGTTCCAAACCTTGGTTGCAACCAGCTAAGGAGTTTTCATACGAACTAGAAAACTCTGATTCTTCCTCCGAGTCACATCAATCTGACTCGCTAACTGTCTGCGTATCAGTTCTCCGCCTAGAGAATCTTGGATTAGGGAGCTCTGTCACCCTCTTTGGCTGCGGGTTCCATCTCAGATCACCCCCATTCTGCCTCCTGTTCGAAGTCAGAGAAAAAGAAGACGATGATAGACCCTTGGTTCTATCTATCAAAGGTCCCAAGGGTTGTCTCACGTGATGACATAAAGCATCATGTGACACCTTTGTCCTATTTTCTATTCGGTGGGCCGAGTTGAGCAGGTTTGAGCCAGCTCGGACCACTGGCTCGTCTAAGGTCTGGTCGATTAATTTACTCCCTAGTGGGCCCACCCCATTCTCTATTCCGGCTCCATTCATTAATATTTCTTTAAAAGAGAAATCTCCCGCTTCCCTAACCCCGTTTTTTGAATACATTTCTTTTTCTGGAATCCGACCCTTCTAGACTATTGGCTTTTCAACTTCCTTAGCAGTACATAAAATACCATGTTTCTTACGCAACTGACTTGTGTCTTCTCTGTCGTCACCACGTGTCACCCATCCAGCCACGTCACCATCTTCTTCAACCTTCGAACTCCCATTCCAACTGCGACGCTACCCATATCTTGCTCCATGAGCCCTCGGCAAACAGTTCGAATGACCGAGGTACTGCGTCAGGCTTTACTCCTGCAATTCGCAATCCAACAGCCTTCAGATCTATTTTCTTGTAGGAGATGAGAACACCACCCAACGCAGCTGCAATTTTCTCTAGTAGGCACTTTCGCAATAGATTGAAAGGCAGACCAATCAGCTTCAACCGAAAGTCACCATTGTTGAAAGTCTTCGAGTTACAGGAGGGACACTAGTTCTCCACCATTATAATGCCCTCCTTGGTTTGAACTGTGGTGAAACCTACCTTTTCCAACCCCACATCCAGTACCGCCTTGTTCTCTTCAAACGGTATGAGGACTAGTTTCCTCCTCCAGTCTTCACTTTCTCCTTCTAATAATATCTTGGGAACAGGAGTGGAGAGGGAGACCAATGTGTTCTCATTTTCCTCTGTATCAATTTCTAACCCCAACTTCTCCAGTCTTTTCCTTCTCTCCTTCATTTCTTCCTTCGGCCCCACGTTTCTCTCCATCATTCTATCTTCTTCTTGCTTCCGCTTCTCCACCTGCCCTTGAAACTCTATTCTTCGAACACTGGTGACAAATCGATGCAACTCATTAGCAACCCCGATCCAACCCCCCATATTTTTGCCTTCTGGTATAATAATCATTTGTTTTCTCCCCTTTTCAAATCTCTCTTCCAAGGACACGAACCAGCCTCTTGAGTTCCTTCTTCTACTTGCCAAATATTCTTTGCTAGGTATTTTGAAGTTATCCCTCCAGTCCGAGCACCAACTGACAATCACTGCTCCATCGAGGAAGGTTTGGAACCAGAATATCGCCTCCCCAACCAGAAAGACTGTCCCTCTTCTACCTTCCATAATCTTTAATGTGAAAACCTTATGATGAAGCATCTCCTCCACCAGCAGTTCCTTGGATTCCACCTTTTAAGTGTCTTCTCATTTTCCTTATCGGTGAAAACTCTCCTTCTCCAGCACGAACCATCTTCTTTTTATTTTAAATCATGTATCTTGGGGACTTGGGCTTCTGCAAATCACTCCTAGATGTAGTTCAAGCAAAACCAATCCTGGTCTATGGTCGCCAATGAGTTTCCAGTGGGTTTTCCATCCAGTCAGTTCTGCCATTTCAGAGGTCATCGGTGGGTTTTCCATCCAGTCTAATTCCCTTGACAACCATCGCTACCATCAAAATTCAACTTGATAAAACCACTAAGAGGGGACCCAGATGGCCTAATAATACCTTAAAAGGAGCAGAATCAGCTATCTCCAAGTCACCAACATGAATGTTCTCAAAAAGCTTTAGTGATTTCACCCAATGGATCAATCTAAAGTGATGACTTCAATTAAATCATTTCCATTCTCATTTTTGAGAAAATATTTTTTTTTAATTCATTTCTTCCCGAATTATCCAGCAAACAGTCAAACAACTACAGTAGAGTTCAACAAGAGCATAAACGAATAAACTATGAACATTTGGCAAAAGGCTTCACCTACACCCAAATAAGGAGCAAAACCGTTCTCAATTGCCAAAGCAACGAGGCAAAAAATTAATAATTGATAGCAAATTTCAATGTTGACCTTAAAAGCACCAATTTGAAGATAAGGGTAAATTTGATTTCAGTCCACGTCAGAATTCATAATGCAATAATTCAGTTTGGGTCAATGTAAGGGGAGAAAGATATAAGAGAAGTGGAAATAAATACATTTAGGAAATTAATAAATGAATTCTGAAGGTAGATTAGACCATAGAAAGGCGTTGGAGATAAGCACCGATAATGTTTTTTCTTTGCAGTAAGTAATATTTTTAACAACGTACTCCCTAGTCCCTACACATGCAACACAAGGATCTGACGTAATATTTAACTATGTAACATGCCCCAACAGAGGTGTTGACTGTTGAGGCATAACAAGGCAAGGTCGGTGAATATTTCATGATTGCGTAGAGGTGTAAATCAGGCTGTGTTGTTCGTGGCCCCATACAAATTTGGAACTGTTCAACATGGTCTGTGGGTTGTATTAGGCTCGGTATGATTGTGTGGGTCGTGTTGGGCTTAGAGTTTTAAGTCTATAAACCAAGTCAGCATGGCATGATCGAGTGGGTCATGCCGCCCATGGCCTGTATGTTAGAACTGTGCATACATTATTTATATATATATATATATATATATATTATATAATATATAATATATTATATAAATTAAAATTATATAATATATTAAGAAAATAATATATATAAGCAAATGTATATATTAAAGTTTATATAAAATTAAAATTTTAATTTTTTTTCAAATTATTTAAATAAATAGCTTTGACCCGATCCACGACCCGACCTGGCCTGAGGCTTGGCCCACGACACGACACGGCACAGCACTAGGGGTGGCAACAAGCCGAGCATACTAGAGCTCAGTTCGTGAGGCTTGCGAGCCGGCTCAAAATATTTATATATATATATATAATAAAAATATTATAATTCTTAATTTTTTAAATATCAAATAAAAAATATTTTTATATATAATTTTTATTTTTATAAAATATTTTTCTCAAAATCGAGCTCGAGCTTGGCACTATTTGGCTCGGCTCGGCTCGAATCCACCCCTACACAATACAGAACCACACAGGCTTGGGTCGTGAGCCGTGTCAAATCGACCCCCAAGTTATCCCAAGGGAAGGCGACACGGCCTTGGATAGCCCGCGGGCCAATACGACCTGTTTTACACATTGAGGCATAATAAGGCAAGGTTGGTGAATATTCCACGATTGGATGTTCACCCTCATCTGCCTAGAGGTGTAAATCAGGTCGTGCCGCCCATGGCCAGACACAAATTTGGACCAGTCTGGCATGATGATCTGTGAATCGTATCAAGCCCGACATGATTGTGTGGGCCATGCTAGGCCTAGGGTTTTAGGTCCACAGGCCGGACTGGCATAACACGATCGAGTGGGCCATGCCACCCACGGCCTACATACCAACACGACCCATATATATTATTTACATATATTTGCATATAATATATTTATATATTTTATGTATTTATATATATAATATATAACATATTATATAAATTATAATTATATAATAATATATAGTATATAATATATTAATAAAATAAACAATTGTTTCTATTTTATTATACTATTTAATTATTGTATATATGAGCAATTATATACATCAAAGTTAATATAAAATTAAAATTTTAAATTTTTTAATTCCCAACCTGGCCAGGGCTTGACCCACAAACCAGTCTGGCCCACGACACGACACAGCATGAGCCCACACGAACTTGGCCGTGTCAGGCTGACCCCCAATTTATCCCAGGGGAAGACAGCCCACGGTCTGGCACGGCCCGTTTTACACCTCTACATCTGCGTCATGCTTGCGATTATATAATATCATGTTCATTTGTGCCCATCGAGCTAATTATTGAATTGTGGCACTGATCAAACAGAAAACGTAAGCCAGCATAACTTTTTGCCAAGAAATTTGTCAATTCAATAACCTCTCTGTTAATTCTTCATTTTATGCCACCAGGCCCACCAATAAACAAAAATTGGTATTTACTCCAAAAAATGACAGATTGTTACACAGCTGCGGAAGCATTCCGATTTCACAAGCAAAATTACATGGGCAACGCCAGTATAATGGCTTAAGTTTCCCGATTGACACAACATAAGATCAAAGACTTGGCAGAATTAAGATTTGAACACGAGAACTTCCTCTCTTTTCCTCATTTTATTCCTTCCTGAGCACACATGACGCTCTGTGAATTGAATTCCAATCCATCGAAAGAATAGAAGACATTATCTTACATTTGGATTCATGCCAACAGCCTTGCCTCCCCCTTGGTAGCCATCAACAGCGATACCTTGTAAGTAGGCCATTGCAAGTTCATCTCCGCTCCAACCCTGCTCATATGAAATGATTTATTTTGTAAGTTCATTATGTACTTGAGATTACCACTTAACTATGTCACTTGACATTGTACAACTTGTAGAGAGAGAATTAAAAACTATTAGAACAGAGATATAATTCTGTTAACAAGAATGATAGAACACTGCAACCACTTCACGTGGATGAATAGAACATGTAACCACTGAAAAAGTTAAATTTATTAGGAAATTTAACAGAATAAACCAAGGCAAAGTTGACCATGGACATGAACCAAGAGCTGATGCCAAATCATACAAAAGAAATATCCATACAATAAAATTTTTGTGAGAATGGATATAAACAAAGATATTAATCAAACAATAAGCAGTATTAAGTACCTCAAGTACATTCATGATTCTTTTTTGGAGGGTGGGGGGGTTGGAGGGTTGGGAAGGCGTACCAGTGTATCTCCTTAAAGAACCATTCCCATTCATAGAAATGGGAGCATGCCTTCTTTCTTGCCCCGATGATAAAATCTCCTGCATCCTCTCAGGCCAGTCTGAATTTAATCTCCTGGCAAAATCTTCTACCTCCCTGTATTCATCAAGGATATCTTACAACATTGAACATGAACAATGACCTTTATGTAGTAACAAGTCTAACCACATTCCTTTGATGAAACATATCCAGTAGTTAAACATACTATTGAGTGGAGACAACTTTCCATACAACCTGATAACTTTTTTGTTGGTGCTACTTCAAAACAGCATATAATGCTTTAGGTTTTTTTTTTGGATGAATTATAATGCTTTAGCTTTTTTATGAATTAAAATGCTTTAGCTTTTTACCAAGTTGAAATAGGGGAACATGATGGATGTTATCCTTCTGGTAAAATAATATTATATATACATCTAATTTATCGTAACAAAACAATAAAAACAAATACTGAGCAAAACCAGATTTCACAACCTTTGGCTGACATATGTAACAAGTCAAGGTTGTTTATAAACACAGATCATTTAGGCTTCTTTCCTAGACAACCTCTATTATGTCACCCATGTTGAGTTGAGAGATTATGCAGCCAAATCAGTCAATCAGCTAAGGAAGCCTCTACATTGGCAATGTGTTTCATATTTCGAATCCATGTTTGTTCTGTACAATGCTGTTCATTGGACTTTCACCAAAGCGATGCTAGCAGTAGAAGCTTCTATTCAATTTTTTAAAGCCTAGAGTAGAGGCTTAGTTAGGCCCATGCTGGGCTGGAACTTGCCCAATCAATATGGGGTAGAGAGGGGAAGAACATGTTCAATCATTCTGAGCCACACCACCATTCCTGTCACATGCAAGATTCTTGGTCACCTAGCTATCTAGATGGTTCATTCAGCAAGTTATGACAGTTATCAATAAGTTTGGCTGCAAGGACATGTGATCTCCTTGAATATGTGTCACCACATTCTTGTTATAGAAGGCTTTTTGCAGGCAAGGCTTCCCATAAAATGGATTAGCATCTCCTTTCCACTAGTTCCTCCCCAGGTGGACAAACAGGAGAACAGGGATTGTCACCTCTCATCCTTGTGGATGATTGTGCATCACTTCAGCCAAACATGCAAGACTATCCAAAATATTCAAATATAATCCATCTCACCTATCAAGTTCTTCTTTCATTGCAGGATCAAGCTCATCATCAATGTCACCATCATCAAATTCAACTTTAGCAGCAAGGCTATCAACTGCAGCCTCTTGTATTTTTGATGTTTTACTGGGGCTCGGCTCAACAGAAGATAGATCAGCTGGATCCTAAAAGATGTGAAGTTGATCAGCATGTTAATAGTTTTAATGAGATACGTGCAATCAAAAGAATATCCTGACAAATATCAGAAGAATTACTAACCTTCTTATGGTTTTTGCTTACATTGTCTGATGAGACATCCTTTGCTTGATCTTTTCTTCTCCGATTCTTCTTTTTGTGTTTAGAAGTCTTAGGTACCTTTGAATCTGTTTGAAGAAGAATTTAGTGCATATATATAAGGCCAAGTTTTAGATAAGACAATTTTGAAATTCCGGGTCTGAAATTGATAAATGGAAGGATATATTCCATGATAACCGTTCTGCAGTAACCAAGATGCACATCAATACTGTATTACACGAGTATGAAGTACTTTGCACCAACATGTCACTGCATGAGAGAGAGAGAGGACCAATTGGTAGATCGGTAGTAAAATTTTCTTCCACACTCCTCTTATGACCCTTTTTAAAGAAGAGAAGGAAAAGAAGAATTTGAACAATAACAGTCAAGCTGAAAGTATAACCCACACGTTTCTCTTTAAAATAGTTGAAACAGTTCATCTGATTCTTGCAATATTTCAAACCAGTTCGCTGAAACTCAACTCAAAATTCCTGGTATGAACTGGCTGAGGGTCAATGGCTTCTGATTTAATGTTGGAAAAAAAATCCATGCTAAGCTCATAATGAAGAGCTTCTTCACTTTTTTGATCAGTAAAAGCTCAGTGTAAAGATTTTTGAACCTAACAACTTACAAAAAAAACTTCCAGTTCAATAGAGGTTATGCAACATATTATCCATGACACAAATCGCTAAACCATTGCATTTGAACTAGGACGGAACCATGACTATGCAGATTTTCTGCATTTTCTCTTTTTTAAGGAGCTTCATGTCAAGAGCCTTTTGTATATCATTTGTCACTAAACTAAAGTCAGATTTGGGCAATTTAATCCATGGCAGAGGTCTTGGCTGCAGTTACAGGAAAATGCTAGTTTGCCAAATAGTTAGGCATGTCCTCTCTAACCATTGAAGGCGATTCTGCTAGTACAATAGAATGGTTAAGGGAGAAGGAAGGAAGACCTTGGAGGCTAGCACACTTTCTGGCTGAAGCTAAATATATCTTGGACAGAATGAATGTGAAGCTGTTTTGGATTCCTAGGGAGGTAAACACTGTTGCTGATAGCCTAGCAAAATCAGGGGCTTTTAGAGAAAATTTGTTTACTGGCAGTACTTTGCCTTTGTATTCTGTCTCAGCCTTTCCAGGCTGATGTATATCATCTCATGTACCCTTTTTAGTTATTAATTAACAGTTAATTTCGCTAAAGAAAAACTAGGAATCTGTAAGGCAAGTCAATGCAAGGAATAAACAAATACACATGGGGATTAAGAGCCCTAAATTTTTTTAATAAATGGTGTATGAATTGTATTACTACATTGGCAAAAACAGGGAGCCACCCAATGTTGAAATCTCACATGGTTAATGAGCCCTAATTTTAGCTCTACCTCTACATACACTCACACTGATCCAAATAAGTTAGCATTACATATATAGAGGAAGTGTATGGTTATTATCCCCCACTAGATGTTTACGGGCAATTGCCTAGGTGATTATGTTACCCGGATGTGGGAAGGACACCAATGGTAAGGTATTAGATATGAAATTTACACTAAAAAAATGAAGTATCCAACTCGATATGACACTCTTGTACAGGTATCCAGGTATCATAGCTAGGCAATGCTTCAACTATATTGGATGGCAATGACTAAGTCAAACATTTGGCAAAACTTTCAAATTCTTGGATGAACCATGATTTTTTTTCATTTTATTTTAACAATGTGTTTCTTTTTTTACAGTATATTAGAAGCTTTGAGTTCTTTTTGCTTACAACAAATGTAACCTTCACCATGTGTATGTTTGGTTCTGTAGGAGTTTCCTGAGGCATTTTTTTCGATAAACATTTATCTGAAAAACGCTACTTTAAACGTTTTTTGCTTTTTCTATTTGGTTGGACGTTTTATGGCCATTTCAAGTAACACCCCATAAAGTTGCTTTCTAACTCAGATAAAGCACAGCATCAGCAATTCATTTCAGGAAATGCCCAGGCATTGGGGGAAACATGAATTAGGCATTTCCCCAAATGCCCCATGCACATAAATCAAAGCATTTCAGTTTTCTAGTGTTTATTTGATAAACGGTGAAACCAAACAGTGGTTTCATTGCAATAAACACCAATGCCTATGTGGTGCTGATGTGGTGGCATTTTTTCAATAAACACCTACAAAACCAAACATATACCATATAGTTGGGGAAAAGGCTAATGATGATGATGCAATACAAATCAACAACTTAATTGACTTAATTGATCTTCCACTACTTGGGGCTCAATTCAAACAAATAAGAGTCCCTGACATTGGTCAAGTTGGATAGGTTTCTAATCTCTCCAAGGCGGAAGAATGCTTTTAACATCATAAAGAAAGTGCCTCTCCCTAGACAAATTTCAGATCATAAACCTATTCAGCTGGTTTGTGGGAAGCAAGGATTTAAAAAGTCTCCCTTTAAGATGGAGAATGTGTGGTTTGAAGAGGAAGAGATGGCCCCCCTTCTGAATTCAAAATGGTCTAATCTCCAAATAGAAGGTACGAACTCCTTCATTTTTGCAAAAAAGATTACATTAGTTAAAGATACCTTGAAAACTTGTAGGTTGGATGTCCGAGAGAGTTCAGAATCAGAAAGAAAGAGGTGTCTAGAAACTATTAAGGAATTGGACTTACCTGAGGAATCTGGTCCACTATCAGATGAAGAAAGGAAAAGAAGACTGGCAGCAAAATTGTCACTAGACAACCTAGCTTTAAGGGATGAACTGAAATGAAGGCAAAGAGCCAAGGTCAAATGGCTCAAAGTGGGGGGACAAAAATTCAAGTTTTTCCACAAGATAGCAAGTGCAAGAAATAGGTTTAATCAGCTTGAGAGAATGGAATTTGAGGGTCAGGTGGAAGAGAATGGGGCTGCAATGAAAAGTATTGCCACCAACTATTTCTCAGACTTGTTTAAGGAGATTTATGCTAGAAGACCTCTCCCAGTTGATCTTAATTTTAGGAGGATTTCAGAGTCCCAGCCAAGGAAGCTGGAAGCCCCCTTCACAGAGGCTGAAATATGGCAAGTGATTAAGAATCTGGAAGTTGATAATGCCCTGTTTGGCATCCATTCAGAGAATTGTTTCTGGTGATTCTTCTGATTCTCTAGATGAGAAACATGTTTTGGTTCAACCAATTTTTAGAATCGTCTCAAATCTGGATGATTCCCTTGCAAAATCGAGTGATTCTGCAAAGCAAATTTTTTTCACTTCTTAGGATGAGAGCGTCTCATCCCGTTATTTCTCACTACGTCCTTTAAGTAAAACAAACACGTATGATCAAACCACACGAGAGAAAGGGTAGACTAGTAATTTCTCACAAAAACATAATCAAACTCGAGAAAACCCCAGTGCCCCTTCATTCTTTCATCATCCTTCGTTGTTTCTCTACTTGACATATCTCCTGTTCAATGGCACAAAGAATCTTCTCAGTTGGTGATCAATCTCTCAGATACCATGATTGTCCTTCATTTTCAATATCAGAAAAGCCTTTTTCCCCTACAAAGTCTACAGACCATTCATCCAAAACAGAGAGTGCTATCTTCATCTTCTTTTGCAGCAGTATATACCCACACCCCAACTCACCTTGACAGTAAATAGGTAAGTTCATACAGTCTCTTCCCCCATGGTTATGATATGCAAGCTTCTCTGTTTTTTGCCCCCTCTAACAAACTCTGGACTTTCAACAGGTTTGAAATCCATTTTCGGACCTGAAAATCTTGAGACTATTTGAGTTATGGAATTTCTGGTCTTGTGTTGAAAAATGATATAGCTTTCCTGATATAGTAGCTATTCTTAGTTTGAAAAATAAAAGCATACATGGTAAGTGAGTTCCCCAAATTTGGTTTAACGTATAAGTGAGTTCCCTTTCAGTTCTGATGAGAAATATAGTTGTCAAGGCGATGCCTAGGCGATAAGGCACCCTTTGAGCCTCGCCTCGCCTAATCGCCAAGCAGTTTCCTACTTCCTACTATAAAATACTTTTTTAATCATTCTTTTTTGAGATTATAATTATAAAATAGACATTATTAAACTAAAATAATCATTTTGTGTGTTCATATACTAATTTCTTTTTATTATTTTCTTATTTATTAGGGTTTAATCAACACAAACATTGCTAAATGCTGTATTGAACCCTCAAAGACTTAAACCTGAACTAAGGAAGAACTTAAAATTTTATCTAATCAGCACATTTTCCTCTTCCATACTACCAATACTTTTTATTTTCTTATTTTCCTATAACAAAAATAAGGGTTCAGCCCCTCTATTTTTTGAATTTTTTTTTGATAACTCCCTATATTTTTTGAATTTTTTTTTGATAACTCCCTATATTTTTTGAATTTTATTTTCCTTCTTCCTTTCATTCTCACGAATATGTTGATTTTCATGAAAGCTGTACTTTAATATGAAATCTATACTTTTTTATGAAAATCATGAATAATTATTAAAGAAATATGGTTATGGTACCTAGGGAACTACCCTAGGATTTATGCTTTCAACATAAAAAATCCATCGACTAGGCGACTAGGCGACAAGGCGCCCCCCAGTCGCCTAGCCTTGCCTTGGCGCCTTGAAAACTATGATGAGAAAGCATATGGAATTTCTTGTCTTATGGAAATTTTCTTTTTATCCATGGGACCAAGAAATGGACCGCTTTTGGGTAGATGTTTAGGGGAGAATTCTTAGATCCAAAGTTTTTCTTTTTGTATGATCTGCACAATGAATAAGATTTTAATTGATCATTTAATAATCAAAAGCATACCTAATAATTGTTTGATACTTAGGAAAAACCGTAGAAGGAAAAGGAGGCAGATTGTTTGGATCATGTTTTGAAATTTTCTTGCGTTAATGATGGGGAATGCCTAGTTGAGACACTCCATCATGCTATCTGCTACTGTCTCTTTAAGAAATGAATATTTGAGCCTGAGAAGGCTCAAAATCTGCATCTGCATTAAAAATCTGCTATATTCTCTATGTGACTTAACAAGTTGTTCAATATTTCACTGTGCACAATTGTGTATTATCTAGTGGAAGGTGAAGTGATTCCAAGAAATTGGTGTATTCATCTGCTGTATTCATGTTCTTTGAACTCTTAACTCCTAGTCTAAGTTAATATAGTTTGAGTTACCTTGTATAGTTCTGAAATTTGATTGCATTTTATCTTATTTTTAGATTAAGTACTGCCTTCAATAAATACCTATATTATTCATCAAACTTGAATGTTAAATGTGATTTTATAGATATCTGTCCATGTAAGCCCACAGAGATACCTATATTATTCATCAAATTTGATTGTGTAGTTCTGAAATGTGATTTTGTAGAATCGATTCGAAGAAATTGGTTGCTGGCAAATGTGATTTTATTTCTAAGAAACAAAAATCTGATGATTGTGCCAAACACATCTGGCGATTCTCTGGATGAAAATTCTCAGAATCCATTCTTTTCTGAAAGGATGCCAAACAGGACCTAAATCCTCAGGGTTGGATAGTCTCACTAGCCTTTGCTATAAGAAGTGTTAGGAGGTGGTGAAAGTGGATATGTTGGAAGTGTTTCAAGATTTCCATCAAAATGCTGCTCTGGAAAGAAACCCGAACTGCACTTTCATTTCCTTAATTCCTAAAGTGGAAGGTGCAACAAACATCAAAGATTTTAGACCCATCAGTTTGCTGAACAGATTTTATAAAATCTTGGCAAAGGTTCTAGCAGAGAGGATAAAAAAGTCCTTAGTACTGTGATTGCAAAAAATCAATTTGCTTTTGTGTCCGGTAGACAGATGTTAAATGACGTTCTGGAGGCAAGCTAGCTAAGAGACTCAACAAAAAGGGAGGGTAATCCAGGGCTGCTTTGTAAATTGGATTTGGAGAATGCTTATGACCATGTCAGCTGGAAATGTCTATTGAAAAGATGAATTTTGGGCAGAAATGGAGGAATTATCATCAAAGTGTGTTTCTTCTTCGAAATTTTGAAGTTTTAGTAAATGGAGAGTCGGCTGACTTCTTTAAGCACTCCAAAGGCCTAAAAAGCAAGAGGATCCCCTCTCTCCCCTCCTCTTCATTTGTGTAATGGAGATTGTCTCTGTTTGTCAACCGAGTGGGAGAAAAGGGGCTGTGGAATGGGTTTGAATCAGTTCCAGGAAGAGAAAAAGTTCAGCTGCTTCAGTTTTCTGATGACATACTATGTTTTATTGATGCTGATGTAGATCAATTGGGGATCTTGCTTGGGGTGCTGAGCTGGTTTGAAGTTGTATCTGGTCTGAAAGTAAAGTGGGCAAAAAGTAGAGTAATTCCAGTTGGGAAGGTAGATAATCTCGAAGCTTTAGCAGAAGTTCTTGCTTGCCAGAGTGGCTTTCTGCCGACCATGTACCTAGGCCTCCCTTTAGGGGCTAAATGCACCTCCTCTACAGTGTGAGACCCGGTGGTGGATAGGTTAGAAAGGAAATTGGCATCTTGGAAAGCCAAATACCTACCTTTGGTGGATAGGTTAGAAATGAACTCCTTTGCCAAAGTGTTATCTGGTGGGGACAGTGTGAATTTTCCTGCTGATAAAATATGGAGCCAGATTCCCCCTTCTAAGTAAATGCCCTGTTTTGGGCTGTTGCCTTGGATAAAAACCTAACTAAACAGAATCTGGTCAGAAGAGGTATTCTGATTCAGAACCTATCATGTGAGGTATGTGGTCAATCTCAAGAGGGTAACAATTATGGGACCATTTCCTCTCTGCTGAGGGTTTATCCTGGGTCATGCCAAGATATTGAACCTGTTATGGAGTTGGAATCTGCAAGGCCTCTCCAAGCTGGCTAAAGGTGTGTGGTTGGCTATTCCTGCAGCAGTGATCAGTACCATCTGGATGGAAAGAAACAGAAGAATTTTTCAAAACAAAGGAAAGGATGTAGACTGTCTTATCTCTTGTACTGTGGGTAAATTAGTGTCTTGGACTGCAGCTGTGAATGGTCTCCAGCCTAGGGTCCTTGGAGCTCAGCTGAGGTCTAAAAGTGTGTTTGAGTTGTAATTTAGTCTGGGATCTTGAACTCAGTCAATTTGCTCCTTTTCTGGGGCCCCTTGTACTTCTCTGATTCAGTTAATAAAATTACCTTACCTTTTTTTCAAAAAAAAAAAGCAACTTAGAGAGCACATTTTCTGGGTTTATCTTCATTAATTGATGAGCCAAACAAAACATGTATTTTTCATACTTGGAAATCTAAAGTTGAAGAAATGAATTTGATTATATCATCTACACCTACATTGTGCAAGTGGTAAAGTCAAAGATAGTACCAACATAACAACTGATATAATGGGATAGATTAGAAAAGGGTGGAGAATGCTCCTCACTTTTTTAGATATTTCACTATAGATTTCTCCAAATTCAGAAACAAGTTTACAATTTACAATTTGGTTTAACTAGATCCACTTTGCAATTCATGATAGGATTACAATTTCCAGATCATTGGATTAGTTATGAGATTACCACAACCAATCATTTTATCACAGGACCATGTTAGTGTTCTAGGCAAGGTTCTTGTTGGATGCATCTCACCTGAACTTGGGTGTGCCTTGCCAAGGCTTTATAAGACATTGTATTTGAATTACATGTGTAAATTCAAAATTACATAGAAGGCAAATAATCTAAACCTGCTAGAACATTAACTATATTTCTTACAGGAGCTATAAAATTGTTTAATTTATGGAATTCTAGACTGAACCTGGATTATAATTGGATTACTTGATATATCGAAATATTTATAGAATTATTATTTTCACACACACATGTAACTGAATATAGGAAAAAAACAATTTGCCATGCCAACCATGTCAACACACCCAATTCCAAGTGACAATTCAGCATTAGTTTTTTTTTATCAATACAATCCAGCATTAGTTCATTGACTGGGTTTTCCTGCCATGATCTAGGATTTCACTTATTTTCTGCAATTACTGTCAGGGTAGAGAAAATACCATATAATCAATGCATAAACTACCATAGCCTCATATTAATTATGAAAATATTTTGAAATATATTACCCATAGTCCAAGCGCCCTTAGAAATATAAGTACTATATACTATAGAAATATTACATGTTCATCCTAAACCCAGCACCTCAGATTCTAACTCATTCCTGTTTACAATTTACACCTTCCCTTGCTAAACAATCAGTCAAACTTTGTAGACCATTCAATCCCCAGGCATGTCGTGAGATTAGGAGTCAATGAGGTTCAAAGAGTGCCTGTCCAGTGTCCACTAGAAATGAGGTTCAAAGCTAAGCATTTTTTGACATCATTTGGTTTTTAACTCAAGAGATGTGGTCCAACAAAGGGGAAGTAGAATCATCAACATTTTCATTAGGTTTTTCCAACTATAAGGTTTCTTAACATAGTTGTAAGTTGTGGGGAAGCTAAGATAAATTGCAATGATACCAAGTCCAATAAGAAGAAAAAGGAATGGAGAGAGGAAAAGCAGGAAAGAAAGGGATCTGGATACAAGGTAAAATGAAAACATTGCTCAGTAATACCTCCATCTCCTCCATTAATAAATGATAGAAGGTCATCAACTGAGCGTTCATCAACATGTTCCTCTTCAACCTCGACATTCTGAAAAAGGATGGAATGCATACTTGCTGTTAGTTGGAATCTAATAATGCATTCAATTATATGCGCATGAAGACAACAGAAAAGCAAAGATGTAGTAATCACCTTTAACTTCTCCCTCTCTTTTAGTTCTTTCCTTTTTCGTGCATAAAGCCGATTCAATAGCCGGATCCTTGGATCATCAGCAGTGTTTCTCAAAGGCTCTAATTTCTCCTCCTGGAACCATAATATCCACATGAGAAATATAAGCAAAAAATGCAAATGTGCAAAAACTTATATATAGAGAAAAGCCAAATACTCCAAAATTTTTGTGGGATGAGGTGAAGGGCAGCAACATTTGTGGATTAGACAAAAGCACACACAATATTTGCAATATACATTAAAAAACTGAGGGAGGAAAAAGAGAAACTTCTTTCAATAAGCAAAAACCTCAGTAAGATCATCAGGTAAATGGAACGTCTCTCGTATCTCCTCAGGAGTTTTTCCTTCAATCATTCGCGCGAGTGCACGACTGGTAAGATCAACCAAAGGCTTCAATTGGAGGCTGTCAGCAGCAGACGTCAATTCACATAACCGCTTTGTATCTATCCGAATGAACTTCTCATCAAAAGATTTCCGTTCCTAGGCAACAAAAATCACATTGGCTCAACCACTCTTTGCTTATCCAGTTAAGATATTTCTGTAAACCATAATAGATTTTTTTAACAAAACTTTAAATAGGAATTGCAGTCTTTCCCATGATTTTAAATCTGGTTTTTATCTACTCCCTGATTTCACCAGAAATAAAATGCAGTTAGGGAAGAAGGAAAAAGCACTCAAGAAAGAGCAGCTGACATTCATAAATAGCCAGAAAAATATTATACCTTATTAGAGCGACCCGGTACTTGATGAAACCGGCAATAATCAAGTATTAAGCTCAAAATTGATGGATTGACTCTTTGTGGAAGTGAAATGGCATAGTTCTTAGAAGATCCCATGCCTGTCTGAATGATTTCTCGACAAATCATGGGGCAAAACATAGCAACCTCTTCTTCTACTTGTTGTATTGAGCCATCAGCAGTTTGGAGCCAGATGTAAGACTTCATGACCTAAAAAAATCATAACATTAAAAACATAGTCTCAGCAGAAATAAGAAACAAAAGCAAGTGCCAAATTTCTGTGGCAGACAAGATAACACAAAATCCAGCAAGTACCCAAGTCAAACCAACAAGTATATCATACAAATTCAGAATCATGATTGATAGGCTAAGAGCCACAGACATGGCCAAGGGCTTTTATAAACACACGTGAACAAGACGGTCTCAAGACCTAGGCCAGTGCCCATGCCCACATCCCACAACCATACCCAAATAACATTACCAGTGTTTAGAAAAACGGACCGGACCGGCCAGTTGAACCATGACCCGGGCCCTGAACAGTTGGGTCATACCCCAACAACCGGACTTGCTCAAAACCCGCTGAAAATTGGCTTAACCGGAAAACCAGTGAACTGGTCCCAGTTTTTTGAAACCACCCGGGTCCATAAATAAGTGAAATTTTACAATGTTGTTAACAAGATTTGAACTCGAGACCTCTTATTTTCACAGATTACTTAATTACCACTAATCCACCTCTTTACTAATGCTAATTAATGACTATTTATTATACATATTACATTATTATGCACGTATTTTAAAGAAAATGCAAGTTAAAAGGCTTGAACCCTAGTCATTTGTTTTAAAATTTAAGAAACTTACCATCCATCCATCATATTTGTAATATATATTATATATAGTATTTATATGACCCGTAGTATACATATGTATATGCCACATCATCACGGTTTGACCCCGGTCGAACCTCTGACCTGTGAACCTCTCCCTTCTCCAGTTCTATGCCCAGTCCGATTCTCTAAACATTGAACATTACACTTCCAAACAAATTAATGCATATCCTGCAACTAAATCCATCCTATAGTTTGAAATGTTGAATTCTCTCCCTCTAAAGGCAACATGGCACTGAAAATAAGAAATATTAACATTTTTAAAAGCTCCACATATAACATACCTCAGGTTTGATTATCGCCATTTCACTTTCTGACATTTGATGATAACCTCCAAGTCTGAGAAAATAATAACTAAAGAGCTCCAGAACAAGTACAATCTAGCACCTGAGACCTACAGATCTGAATGTATCAAAGCAAATGTAATCTTCTCACTCTTCAAAAAGTCGTGATTATTTAGCGGATATAGACACTGCTGCAATGCTAACCGAAATGGCACATTTCCCAGAATTATATAAGTGAATATCAGCATTTCTTCTCTGGAGAGCTTCTTCAAATCCTGTCAGTCTACTTGCAGATGAAGCCAAAAAGAACATGGTCCCAAAGTAACAAGAAAATTGCAATCAGGTCATGCAACATATAAAGTCTTGTGCCCATCAACTTGTATTAAGCAACAGGTAAATAAATAAAGAATGAAGAATGGTTTCTGTTCCTAAATGTTTTGTGTTGTCCACCAAAATAAACATTTCTAAAGAATACAAATTAAAACCTCTTTTAAGAAATTAAAACAAGGTGGATGACATAGAAAAACCAGGAAAAGAAGTTAAAACAAAGCCTTAGAAAGCATCCAGTACCACCAACAGTGTGCAAAGAAAACTTGAAAATCACAAAGTTCTTATTCAAACAGAAAACACAACATAACAGGAGATTAAAAGGTAAGACAATTTATCAACCTACTCAAAATTCTCTTCTGAACTCAGTCTTACTTAAAACCAGCTCTGAACCAACACCACAAGAAACATTTCTCCAGATAGAATGTAAAAACAAAATAATCACTTGTCAAGATAAAGATACTATTCCGTATAACCAATGCACAACAGAATTTCAAATGCATGCAAACAATATCCGAGCAATAAAACAAACCAGAATGCTGTTCAAACAAGTTATACGGAATATCTGCTGGAATTCATCATAATCTCTGCTCTTCCACTAAAACTAGCCATAATTTCACAAACAAGGCACCGCAAATAGCCAAATACAGGTAACACGAACAAAAAAAAAAAACGTTTCTCAATATAAGACAATAATCACGTAAATAAAGGAAAAATAACACTTTTATATATGTAACAAAGACAAAAATTGCAATCAAATACTCCCAAGCATGCCAAACACTTGCCAACCACAAATTAACCCTAGACAAATCAAAAAAAAAAATAGACACAAGGCAATAACTAATCTTCGAGTGACCAAATAATACATCGAAAATAATTACATATAAGGATTAAAAAAGTCCCTAAACAGGAAAAGCGTCTCTAAAATAACGAGAAGACCGAAACCCTAATCCCTTTCCAACAATAAATTGAGTCGCACGTATACTGAATCTCGAGGGAGAAATATACATGTAAAGAAAAGTTCAGTCCATTACCGCCCGATCCAAAATTAAGAACCGGTTCTAAATCAGTCCAGAATTAACAAATATTAAACAAGGTTTCAGCTTGCATTTCTGTCCGTAAAACGATCTAAGAAAGAGAAAAAAAAAAAAAAAAAAAACAAAGAGGTGGGAAAAACCTTGTGAAACAAAATGAAGCCTCGAGTAGCCGATGGAGGAAAGGGAAATGCGGGTGGCAGATGAAATAGAAGGCGATAGGAGACTGGAGGGAGCTTTGAATTCACAGGAATTTGGCGGTTGAGAGAGGAACAAAAAAAAAACGGATAACAATAGACAGAGGCAGATAAAAGGTGATGGGGGACAAGCATCGTTTTTAGGGTTTCAGAGAAATCTCAAAGTCTCGACCACTTTGGATTTGGGGTGGGGGATGGGGCTGCAGCGTCACTATCCTGCACACGTGAACATCCGGGAAACGTACCTACACGCGTGAATGCCGGCTAGGGTTTAAGGTTTCATCGCTCCCGTCAGCCCATGGGCCGCTGTTGGGTCTACCACGCTTTAACTAAGTAGCCTATTATAAATTCAGACTCAACTAAAGTACTGTTCGACAATTATTGGCAAGTCTTTTTAGAAAGATCTTTTAATAACTCACATGGCCAAAAATATATTGAGCTATTAGTCTTGTTTTTAAAGACAAAAGCCATTTGATAAGCGAATCAGTATATCAAGCTTTTCTCAAATTTTGGCATTTTTTTATCTTTTTGGTCGTTTCGCACATGTGTCTTCTCATCTTCCTAGCTTTTGATTATGAAACAAAAAAAAGATCGATTTTTAGTCTTTCAAGCTTGTCGAAGCCCATAAGACCACATGGAAAGACTTGCCAAATGCCGCCTAAATCTAAACAATAAGTCTTGGTCCCAGGGGGTGCAACTTGGGTGGGGATTGGGTTGTGAATTTGTTAAATTTTAAATGGATGGTTGGGAATTTGTTTAATTATCAATGTATATGAACTAGGGGTAAGCATTATTTAGTTAAAACCGAATCAAAAATTTTGGTTTCGGCCTTCAATTTGGTTATTTCGATTTTTAGTTAATTCGGTTTGGTTTTTTTGGTTTTTAACTATTTCGATTTCGGTTTCGGTTTTTACAATTAGAAACTCGATTAACCGAAAAAATGAACTTTGTTATATAGCATGTAATATATATAATATAATATAATATAATATAATATAATATAATATATAACATATTATATTTTATATATTCGGTTTTTAAAATTTTGATTTATTCAGTTCGGCTTTTAATTGAATAAACCAAATGCTCACCCCTTATTCTAAACCTTAACCCGAGACCAATGTAATTGAAATACTTCGAATAGTGTTTGGTTTGAGGGAAAATAGTGGGGAAATTAACTCAATAAGAATTATTAATTATAATAATAATAATAATAAATATTTTATAATATTAAATATATTATTAATTAATTAATAAGTTTATTTTGTATTTTTAATTACTTTTATTTTATTTAATAATTTAGCTACATTAATAATAAAATAATTATTTTGTTTATTCATTAATTACTTAGTTTATTAAGTATTAGATTTTTTGTTAATTATTTATTAGTTAATAATATTTTTTTGTTAATTATTTATTAGTTAATAATATTTTTTATTGTTTATTATTAATTATTAGTTAGATATTAATTATTAATTATTTATAGTTAATTAATTATTATCATTAGATAATTTTTTAATTTCTATTAATTTATACTTTATTCATATTTTTATTTTGTCAATACCTATAACTTAATGACTAATGTTAATGATTTAATATTAACTATTAGGGCAAATTTATTAAACTACCCTTATGGTTTAGCTAATTGACTAAGTTTACCCTTACTGTTTACATATTGTTTAAAGTATCCCCACTATTTTCCCTTTTATAGTTGAAATTCTTTGAATAGTTTTTGCTTTTTTTTATTTGCTAGTACTATTATTGCAAATAAGAAAATTTAGATGGCCTAAAATTGGTTTGAAATGGATTTTACAACTTTTCGAATGCAAAGCAAGTGCCCTTTTAAAACCCTAGCAACTTGAGGATGTAGACCAAATTCTTGTTCACAGACCAAATTCTTTGGGATGCTTGCTTAATCTTATGCCTTCTTTGTCTAAGCCTAGGTTGATATGGCATTGGGAAGGTGAGCTTAGATATATAAAGTTCCATGAGAGAAATAGCTAAAGGGTATTGGGGTGAGTGAGAATGGATTCAATGTTTTCAAGCCATCGTTGGCCCAACCAATCGAACCGTTCAAACCCTTTTTTGGCCTCAAATTACATTTTTAATATTTTTTATAAATAAAAAATTAAAAAACATAAATTAAATATAAAATATACATATAACATATCTAAAACATATTTATACATTATTTATTGCTAAAATATACATTCATACACACACACACACACATACATACATACATACATACATATATGTGCTAACATGGCAAGGTCTGAACCATTCGACCTGGCTGGTCAAACCAATGACTTGTGACCCAAAGGCAAAAACGTTTTGGCTTTTGGGTTGGTTTTTAAAACATTGGAATAGATGATCGTACAAGTTTGAGAATGCAATTGCAAGTGCTGAGAAAGGTGGACTGATTGATCCCATAACATTGAAATCACTGTGATGTTGAACAATGTGAGAATGGTGGCAATGACCTGTGCCCATGGTAATGATCTCTTCAATTATGGCAAGTTTGTTGAAGCATGCTTGGCTTATGGGGAGGTTTTCAAGTTTGATCCCTTAAGGCCATGAATAAAGCTCGATAAGACGTAGATTCGTCATTCATTGCCCCAGGTTATCAACCTAATCGTTAAGATGCCATTAGATTCTTCAATATAGCATTCTCTCATAAGATGCCTATACTGAAGCTTTTTAAAATAGGAAAACATTGAAACCATTGAATTTTTATAGTGGATAAACAAAATAAGAAGAACAAAGGATTTTTGTTCAAGAAAAACCATCAATTACAAAAATCTATAGGTATTTTTTTTATTTATCTATAGAGGCTTCAGAGTTACAAGTAAGAAGGAGAAAATCGAAGAGGAAAGTGATTAAAACATACTTGGTAAGAGAGATATGCATTCTCATGCATCAATTTCAACAATAAGGCATTGCCAACACTGCTAGTGTTGTTAGAACAGAGTCTATTCAGTGGCAGTGATTTCGTTTAGATTTAGGGTCCATTCAGATTTAGAGGTGTAAAACGGGTCATATCGTGCTGGCCCGCGGGCCGTCCTGTGCCGTGCCGCCCTCCCCAGGGATAATTTAGGGGGTCGGTCCGACACAGCCCACGGCCCAAGCCCGTGTAGGCCTATGCCATGCTACAAGCCTAGGTCGTGCCAGGTTGGATCACAAGTCGATCCTTGGGCGTGGACCGAACCAGGCCAATTTTTTTTTTGTTTGTTTTTTTGACATTTTTTATTTATTTTATTTCTTTTCTAAGTAAAACTAAAATACTTAACTTTCATTTGGGAACTATTTGAAAAATAAGAAATCTAACAAAGAAATTAAAAAAAATGCTTAATCAAATAAGAAGTCAAAGAGACAAAGACTCAAAGACTCAAAGTGAATAACAAATTGGAAGAAAATAGGAATTTTATTTAATTTAAATTTGAATGATACAAAGCGTACAATGGTTGGATGAGTGAAATATGAAAATTGGAAATGAAATAAATTAATAAAATATAAAAAAATCTAATATAGTTACAAACTGAAAATAAAATTACGTTATTAAAAAATATCAAATAATTTAAACAAAATTTATAATAATTTGAAAAAATGCTATACAACTATTGAATATACAAAAATTATTGACTTCATCATTTTCTCTTATTGTTCTTGACTTTAATCATCATTAGCATCCAACCAATCTTTAAAGCATATGCACTTCTTTAAACTTTCATCATTCATAGGACTTCTCTTGTCGTCCAACACCCTAGTACTTGCACTAAAACAAGACTTCAATGGAACTATTGACACCAAAGGAGCTAGTAGATCACATGCCACGGCAATGAGAATAGACAATTTTTTGCATGTTTACTCCACTAGGCTAAAACATCAAAATTATTTGTTCCCTCCAACATGAAACAAGAATCACCTAAAGTAGAAAAATTTGCATGTAAAAAAAAAACTTAAGTTCAGTAAATGAACTTGTTGTTGAATTATCTTCCACTACTTCTGGACTCAAGTTCAAAAGTGGAAGATATATTTATACAAGTTGTAGAATTTTTATTATTCTCTGTTATTTTAGATTCATATAAACTATACATTTCAAATAATAAACTATTAGTTTCTTCTTTTTTATTTCTAATTTCAATATTCATATTTTCACATATGTTTCAAATAAAATATTTAAACCATATTTCCTAATCCAAGGATCTAATATTGTAGTTAAGCAATAAAGAGGAGAAATGTTCTCTCGATATTTTTTAAATTTATTTTCCATTATTTCAACAATACTTTTAAATTGTAGATTCTTTCTATATTTTGCAAAACAATCACTAATCATCATTAATTGATAAGCTAAATTACAACTAGTTAGATAATAAATACCCAATAATTCATTAGTTACATTATAAAAATGTTTTAAAAGTCTCCTATACAAATTGTCATTTCCCAGTCTTTCTTAAGTATAATATAGGCATTTTTTTATTATAAAAATCAGTAAGAGTTTGTTTATGAGAAATACGACTTTCTAACATAGCATAGGTAAAATTACATCTATGTTTAACATCCAATATAAAATGTTTATATTTTAAACCATAATTTTGACATAATATTTAAATTCTTGTTTTTCTCTTTCTAGAACTTTTAATATGTATAATACAATTTTTAATTTTAGAAATATGAGTAGAATTAAAGCATCCTAAATACATAAATTTAAGATGTGACATGCACATCTGATATAAAATAATTTACCATTTAAACATGATTTTAATTAAGATTTTAAAATATTTATTGTTAAATCATTATTACTAGCATTATCAAAACTAATAAAAAATAATTTATTACCAACTACATAAGCATGTAAAGTATTAAAAATACTTGCAACAATAGTTGAGCCAGTGTGTGGCCATTCAAGCTTAGTAAAACTTAAAATTCTTTTATTTAAAAGCCAATTTTCACCAATAAAATGACCGGTAACACAAATATAACTTATGTTAAATTTAGAAGTCCAAATATTAGAAGTAATTGCAACTTTAGAATCAATATTTGATAACATATAAATTAAATTTTGTTTATATGAATAAAAAACTTTTAAAGCATCTAATCTAATAGTAATCCTAGAAACTTTTTTAAATTGTGGTTTTATAGAATTACATAACCAGTTTTTAAGTTTAGTATCTTCAACTAACAAAAATGGTTGTCCAACATGTACAATGCATTTTTCCAATTCTTGCTTCATTTTTCCTTGAGAATATTTAAAATTACCAACCCCCCGACTCAAATTGTGTTTGTGGTGTTTCTCCGCCTACTTCTTCTTCTTCTTTTTCATGGGTGAGCGAATGTTTGCCCAAATGGTTAATACCACCCTTGCTACAATTTGAGAGGGGTATTTTGTTCATTGTAAAGTTATCTATCACTTTATCCAAAATGCCCCCCTAAACTAGCTATTATATAGTTGTTGGGGGGCATTTGTGTCATTCTTTCTCCCCAAAACCAAAATACATAAATACCCCTCTATATAGTTGTTGGGGGTATTTCTATAAAAAAAACCCCAAAAAGCTTACTATTGAGGGGGGGGGGGGGAGGGGTCCCTAACAGCTAGTTCATTGGATGGGCCGAATGCGACCCATTATGGGCCCATGGGTTGTGTCGTGCTGGGCCGTGTCGCGTACCATGTTGTGTTGGCCCGTGGACCTAGAACCCCAGGCCCAGCACAACCTGGACCATCATGTCGGGCCCGACACGGATTAACACCTCTATTTAGATTCAAGGATGTGGTTCCATTTTCTGCTCAATGAACGTAACCAGTGGTAGTTGCAACGACAATTTCGTCAGTTGATGTTGTTGAACCACAGAGGTTTCAATCGACTTATGCTTATGTTTCATTTTGAAATTTTGAAAGAGAATAATGGGTATAATAGTCTTTTTCATCTTTCCATTAACGGGCATTAATAGCAAGGAGGATTTAGTCAACTGTCAAAAAACTTAAGGGTATTTTAAGACAATATATAAATAATAAGGGTAGAGTTAGTTAATTAGCTATACCATAAGGGTAGTTTAAGAAAGTTGCCATAATTATTATTAAATTATTTCTCATTACTTTAATATTTATCTTAATTTATTTTTAATTAAATTAATAATAATAAAATAGTTATTATTTAATTATTCATTAATCAGTTAATTAACTAATTTATCGTCTACTTTGTTTTTAATTATTAATTAATTAATATTATTTTTATGATTTAATATTTGATTATTAACTATTGATTATATTAATAATTATTAGCATTGATTAATATTTTATTTTTTATTAGTTTATACATTATTTTATTAATACTTGTGACTTAATTAAAAGTTATAATACTTTATTATGAAATATTAATTAGTTATTAAATCATTTTAATTTATTAATTAATTATTTTAATTTATTTATTAATTATTTTAATTAAATTATTCTATTAATGGTATTAAATAATAAGAAAAAATTGTTAATGAGTTATGTAATATTAACTCTAGAAATACTATATGGACGATCTTTATTTTTCATTAAAGAAGTTTCCCCCTTCATCCCCAATTGTTTTCCACCAAAATAATGGGATTCCACATCCCAAGAATTGTATAACCCCACCTTTTTTCCCATCCCCCTCAAAGTCCGGTAATCCGATTTGTTGTATTGTTATCATTAGGCCATTAATGTAAATTAAAAGCAAAATTGGGCGGAAAAGTACGAATATGCAGATTTTTTATTTACATTGCACGGCTATAAGCATTCAAATGGACCAATACCCACACTCTATGACCCCACATCTGCTCATGAATTGGCATCAATTCTGACCTGCTACCTACCTTGACCGTACATTGAACCTATAAATTCTGACACTGGGGGTATCGGTCATTCTCCCTAAAATTGGGTGCATGAGCATAATTTCATTATAATGGTCATGGCATTTGCACTAGTCATGACAACTTGCTATCAGATTTATTCATGGGCCAACTAGTCCCACGATCTGACCTATCCCAACCCATCCTAAGTTGGACTTGGACATGAATTTCGGCCCCATGAGCTTAGGCTCGAGCCCAAAACACCAAACTCAACATTTGTTTGAGTCGGGCTTAAACTTTCTCAAAAAAAGTCCAGATCAAGCATGAGCCCAACTTGATAATATATTATATAACAAAAAATATATTTCATATAATGAAAACTATATATAATATGTTATAAATATATATATATATATCACTATTTTTGGGGTTTGATATATTTTAATATAAATAAATTAGTTTTTTATTGAGAAAAAAAATCTTTTTTCCCAATATCCTAGCTAATCTTTGAGCTTTATATGAGTGTCGGGCTCGATCTCAAGACCTAGGCCCAACGGTTGAGCTAGGCTTGGTCTTTGGATTGAATGTTTTATGCTAATATAGAGACAAAGCCTAGTCCAACCTATGAATAGGTCTACTTGCTATACATGTTACACATATTATTGGATCAAGTATAGCTACCAGGAAAAAAAGGGTAAGACATAGAAGGTGCACGCAAAATCCACTTAATTATGGTTCTTGCCACGAAGAGCTTGCAATTATGTGAGTTTTGATCCCACAAATTTGTATTTTAGAGGAATGTGGAGTAACCATCTTAGCTATTGGGTCATTTGACCATCAACCCATGGATTTTAAATTGAAAAAAAAAATCTTCTTGGCAATGTTGTACGATTTGGACTAAACATTAAACCATAATGCTCATTACATCATGGTTATACCGATTAATTGGGCAGTTAACACATCCAAACTATGAAAATGTCATATCATATAAACAGGATCCAAAAAGGGCATTTGGTCACCAATTCAATTATCTAGCTTATTTGAGTCTCGTAGTGAGAGTGGAACTTTTATTTGATTAAAATACCCCTATTTTTGAATTTGGTTCTTCTCTAATTGTGTAGACAAAAAATGTAATTTGAACTACTACTTTTCACCTTATTTAATTCTCACTCATTAAATCTTATATTTAAAATATTAACTCCCATCATCTTTTGTTGAATCCATTTCTTGACTAAAATACCCTTATCTTCTAATTTAGCTCCTCTTTAATTATGAGTGTAGAAAATGTAATTTGAACTATTTTTACCTAATTCAGTTCCTTCACATTAAGTCTTATGTTTAAGATATTAATTCTCATTCTCTCCCCTTAAATCCTATATTTAAACTATTTTTTAATTATTAACAAATTATACCTTTTTTTTGCTTCAAATAAATTTTGTCAAATAGATTTATACCCAATACTAATAGCAATATAAAACCCATGTTTAAAACCAACCCAAAAATGATACCATTCTTCCATCCCAGTGGTGGATAAGTATCCAATCATCAAAGCAAAATAGATCAACCCATGATGTCATAGTTAAATAATACAACTTTTAGAATGAAAATAAATGCAAAAATAATAAAAAATGAGCAATCTCTAATATTTTATATAACCATATTAAAGAAAAATACGTATGATAAATAATAATTTTTTCAATTGATGTTGGAAATAAAACACAAAACTTAAAACTGGCCCAAAAATAAAATTGTTTTCCTATTTGGTGGCGAGTCAATAATTCAACATTTTGGGTCAAATGCATTGACCCTTGATGTTGAAATTAAATAATAAAAAATATAACAACATAAAAGTGAAAAAAACAAAAATTCACTAATATTTTATATTAATCATATTAAATAAAAATAAGTGTAATAAACAAGAACTAGTTTTACTAATGGTGGAGATAAAATGAAAAATATAAAGTCAACCCAAAAATTAAATTAATTTCCTATTTTGTAGAGGGTCAATAATTTAATCTTTTGGGTTAAATGTCTCAGCCCTTGATATCATAATTAATTAATAAAAATATAAAAACATAAAAAAATATGAAAAAGTGTAGCAATTTTATAGAAAACATTTGGGCACATATCTAATATTGTTATTCATCATATCAAACAAAAAATTTTAAAAAATGTAAAAAATTTTAGGCACATCTTTAATATTCTATTAATAATATTAAAGAAAAATGTGACAAAAAAGAATTGATTTATTGACAATGGTCATGAGACATAAACTTACTTATCCAAAAGTGAAGTTGTTTCTCATGTTTGGTGGTAGGTCAATAGTTCAACCTTTCAGGTCAAATATGTTAAGCATTAATGTTACAACTAAGTAATAAAATAAAAAAAAATAAAAACACAAAAAGTCATAAAATGGATAATTTTTGCAGAAAACGCATGGTTTAGGACAAGACAATGAAGCTCAACCCTACGAGGCTAGGAAGAACATAGATGACACTGTTTGTAAACATAACGAGTTCTCAAATTGCACCTACCTCACGAGGTCAATCCAGCCAGGCCTTATGAGGTTGTCTTGCCCGAGTTACGTGAGGCTGCTTCCCCCAAATCTTGCATGGTCACCTCACTGAATATCCATGAGTTCATCTTTGATAAAGCCCCACAAACTTGCCTTGATCATAGCTCAGATTCACCTTTTTCATACTTGTCAAAGTTTTGAAGTTAGCTCCTATCTTCTAACCACCTCCAACGAAGATCATGCAAAGCAATTACTACATCACAACAATTGAATCGCATGTTGGCCTCTTTCAGAATATGGTTTCACCTTTGAGCTTCCAAGTGCCTATTATGTATAAGTATAACCACTTTCATATTTTTCCATTTTAGTGAATTGTTTGAGCACTAGCTTTGTAACTTCTTTTCTCTCATTATAAGTAAGAGAAGTCGAACTTGTAGCATTCATCTTAAGTTGAAAGAAGAGTTACACTTGTTATTCCCCCTTAGTTCATCCTTCCCCTCTTGTTGACTTGTTCAAAGTGACAGTCTAAATCCTTGGCACCCCTACATAACAAGTTGTGTAACCACAAGAATAGAGTTCTAACTACCTTAGTCTCGATTGGGGTAATGCATCATTGCCATCAGTTTTTCATATAAAGGTTTACTTCATTTTGGAGCAACTGGCTGCACCAATTTAGACATATCTCTAATATTATATATTCATCATATTAAACAAAAACAAGTGTGATAAATAATAATTATTTTTATGCACAAAATATAAGAAAATTTGTTAAATGGATTATCAGTCAATATAAAAGAAAGGACGGTCTAATTCGTTGAAACCAACACATGCACTTCAATCAATTAGATTTTGTTGATGTGGAAGTTGTTTTTTTTTTGTTTTGTAAACCGAATATATTTGTCAAACACCCCCATAAATTTATTAAATCTATTCAATCTTTGAATTTAGTCATGATTTTTATAGATGTCAAATAGGCTAATTTAGGTTTAGATTTACTTTGCTAGGGACGTTGGTTGTCTTGTTCAGTGCATCCATACTCAATTTGAAAAAATTAGGGCATCAATAGTTTATTTAGATTAGTACTCTTTTTTTTAGTTTAATAATTTGACAATAAAAATATTACATCAATTATTAACATAAAAAATAATTAACAAAACCATATTCTCGAAATTTAACATGAGTGGCCCTAAAAATCAATACATATCATATAGTTCACAGTAAATATCACATTATGTATTGTAAAATTAAAATCAAGAACATGAATTGTGAAACTTTAGGTTTTATTTACCCACAAACAAAGGTAAAATTAGCTGTACATTGTGCAACCTAGGCCAAGTTAGTCCCAACCCAACCCAAAGAAAAGTTGAATTGAGTTGAATGTCAATTAATGGTTGAAAAACATTAACTTAGCAATGCTATACCCAACATGTCTATTTATATTTGCATACAAGGCTATTATATTAACATGCATGCAAGCATGCATACATATACGTTGTGTATGTATTACATGTTATATATATATACTACTACTACCCTTCTACCCCCTCTCCCACGAAATCCTACACGATTGTAATAGAAACTGAATATCAATTTTGTGTCTCCTACAAAGTCTTCCCTATCTCCCATGAACTGTTCCCTTTCTCCCACAAACTCTTACTCGAATTGTAATAGAAACCGAAAACCACCGCTATATCTCCTACAAACTCTTCCATGTAATCGATTTTCTATTGTAAAACCAACAGTTTTATCTCCCATCACGTTTAGTTTGGAAGTTTTCAGTGCAACAAAGGATTGCTTCCTCAGCTCAATATCATGGCATTCAGATTGGGGAAGCTATAACTGGAGGTGAGTGACATCTATCCCAAGTTTTTGTTTTTCCACTTGTGTTCTCCCAAGTTTTCGTTTTTTGCTCATGTTCAAAGAAGGATGTCCATAAGCCTTTTCTGATATTAGTAGATGAGAGAGAGATTATGCAGATAGCTGCCTGGGATCAATAAGAAGACAAACCATCTATGTTTCTCTTTCTTGCATTCTCTCTTAGATCGTCTATCGATCTGTGAATAGGGCAGGGGATACTAATGGTGCTACATCATTCTCTATAACTTCAGCCCGATTGGATGTCTTCTTACCTTGCAATTCCATCTTGAGATTCATCGATTTCCGCTCCAAGCATAGTGCTTCTAAGTTGTTCTTCACCAAAACCTCCAATTCTCGTTGTTTTAGAAGCTCTCTCTCCGTGAAGAATGTCGCAACGATCACCAATAACAATTGTAGGAGACGGTTCCCGATGAAGGTATCTATTCTCAGTTTCGCTATCTCTCGTGTCTTGATCTTGTATTTTGATGGAAAGTGTCTATTGCCAAATTTTCTCATGTTCTTAGGAGTAACTTTTGGGCAATTGTCCACTCTGTTGAAGATTTAAGGCCTGGCTTTTGATGTTAAGGTTTCATGTACACATTTTGAAATACAACACTGTGAAATCTCTATGTAATTTTGCTTCTTTGTCATTGCGATTTGGGACTTGTAAGTTCTTTGTCTCCCTTTACACCTGATTCTACATCCATTTCGTTGAGTATTAAATATCATGTTGAGTTTACGCCCGCCTTCTCTCCCGAATAGTTTAAGCTCCCTCAGGTTTACTTTGCCATTGCTGAAGGTGTCAGTGATTCTCTCATCATAAATTGGAATGCAATGTATGGCTATTATGATAAGATGAATGTGAAGCAATCATACTATCTCTCTATGGAATTTCTATAGGTCTGTATTGGGAGCACCAATCATGGTTTAGAAACTTTCGTTAATCAAAATTTGTTTTTACAACGAATTTTTAGTGTACTGCGGTTTTGCAGGGTAGAGGAATGCTAAATGCAATTGGCAATTTAGAGCTAACAGGGGCTTATGCAGAGGCTTTGAAGAAGCTCAGACATGATCTAGAGAATGTGGCTAGGTAGGTCAAATCAATTTAAGCTATGCTACTTCTGCACTACTTTGCTTGATAAGATTTTGGTCACTATTTGTGTATTTGTACTACTCTACATAAAACTCAATATCATCTGATTGATGGTATGCACCATTCTTATTCATGAATTTTGTTCTCTTTTATGAATGTGTAAGTGATCAATCACCACCTTTTGGTGGGATGACCATTAATGAAAACAATAACAATAGTAAAAGGCCATTACCCAATGTTGGTCCCATCTATTTGGGATCTTGGGAGGTCTGGATGGACATGGTCCTAACCCTATGGCATTTTTTCGCACAAATTAGCTTCTCTCAAACTCGAACCAACATCACCACAGTTGACCCCAAAAACAATTACAACAGTTTGATTCAAATATTTTCTTGCCTTTGGGAATTTTACAGAAATACAAATAGTGGCCCACAAAAGAATCCGTTGTTGAAAAAATGGTATCCTTCTGATTATTATGATTTTTGAGTGTGTGTACATCTCCATTCAGGATGTGGCCTTCATACAAGGTCTTATTGAATATTGTTTGATGGAACCTATAATAATTGGGGCTAATATATATGAATTACATTTGTTATATGATTTGGTAACTGTTTTGCAAAAATCTAATTGCAGGATTTTTCCATCCAACTCTGTCCAAGCCATGCAAACTGTTTTTGAATATATTATGTAAATTCTCTTGATGTGCATTACCATTTTGAGTGTCTAAACTCCTTCCTATTTTGGTTGATCAATGATAGGAACCTAATGCTGCACTTGGAAATAGTAGCCTAGGGCGGCTTGCATCTTGCTTTTTGTACTCTCTAGCAACATTGAATTACCTAGCTTGGGGTTATGGTTATGGACTCAGATACAAGTATGGTTTGTTCAAGCATAACATTGTAAAAGATGGTTAAGAGGAAGTTGCAGAAAATTGGTTTGAGGTTTGATTTCTATATGCACATTATTAATTACTTAATATTTTCTTTTGATTTAGGATATCTTTGTTGTTTACATTTTTTGAACCTTGGAACAGTACGTATGTTATGCTAGTTTTCCCATTTTTTAAATAAATAAATTATTATGTCAAACAAGCTTTCATTAGATTGATAGTTTTTGATTGAGACATTTAGCATATCATTGTTAGCAAGGGATGAATATGCAATCACTTTGTTGAAATACAAAAAGGTTTATAGTGGGAAGATTCTGATACAAATTGTTTCTAGAACTGAACTAAAAGTGAATGAATATACATTTAGAGGCTCAAGGTGGTCCAAAAAAAAGCCTCTGTAACACATTAAAGAAGGCAACTTCATTTTTTTGTTATAGAGGCACTTTGTTATGCCTCTTTTATTACAATTTTAGCCCTCCTATTTGGTGATTGTGATTATCATAGAGGAAGACCTGAATCTTGTTGGTGAATTATGGCTAAGGTAAGTCAGTTATATTTGCAATTTTAGGAATAAATCTTGAATGGTTATTCAAGATTCATTAATTTGAAAATTTGTCCTTTTTACCACTAAGCAATATTCAAGATCTCTCTCTTACCTGAGCGGTTGAACCTTCATTGGAACCTCCTTTTAATTTTTCATACTTTAATCATTATCATAACAAGCTCCTATGTGCAACGCACGTGCACTCTTACTAGTATATATAATGATTAAAGAGTAAGATTTTCTTAGTATAATTAAAAGTATAATGCTACTAGAGCACCATAGCTTTGTCCCTGAATATACGAAGGTTCGCTTGTTTTTGAGATTTTGAGAGGGGGGAAAATTGGTTAATGGGATTTTGGTTCCCATTGACCAAGAAACCCATGTTCTTTTTTTTTTTCAGATTTTATGTGGGGTCTATGGAAAACTTATTTTGCCATTGATACTTGGGGTGCAACTGAATTGGATCATGATCCGATCTGATCCGAAACCTGATCATGTTTTGTCGAATTTGGATATCCCATTTTGGAATTTGGGGTTGGATCAGATAATATGATCCAATTAAAAATTATATCAAATATGGCTAAGGTAAGTCAGTTATATGTATGTGTGTGTGTTTGTGTGTGATCCAATTAAAAATTATATCGAATATGGCTAAGTAAGTCAGTTATATGTATGTGTGTGTGTTTGTGTGTGTGTGTATGTGTTATTTATTTATTTATAGATATGGTATTTATATTGCATTTTATAATTTTTTTTATTATTTATTTTTTATAAAAACATGTATATATATATGATGAAAATAGTTGAAAAAATACTTGCATTTTATGTTTTATTTATTTAAATTATCATATTATCTTTTCCTTTTAATCATTTATTATTATTTTTTAAATTTAATTGGATTGGATCACATTCAAATACTCGACATCCGTATTGGATTCAAATTCAAATCAATATTTATGATATCCAATTGGATTTTCATAATGGGTTGGATTCGGATATACTCCAACTTGAATCTGATCTGATCCATTTGCATCCCTATTGATACCAATCTCTTAGGTGGGTAAGTAACTTTCCCATATGGGGGAAGTTGACAGTTTGATGGAATAAAATTGCCCCTTTTAACAATGGCTTTTTATGGATAAAACGGTCATTGTCTTATTTACCTGGGAGATAAAACATGGATAAATGACATTCTGAAAAGCGAATGACCTAGGAGAAAAACATGGATAAATAACTTTCTAGAAAGTGAATGGGGCCTCTAAGGGGAAGTTGTTCATTCTATATGTTATATTTTGTGACACATATCCGCTTTATATAGTATATATATTCCAAGTTTAATAAGATATTATTTTTTAAAACAAACAAAAAAAATTGAAGATATCTTAACCCAACCCAAGCCTAATCCAACCCAACATGGGTCACAAGTTCTTGAACTAGTATAGGGATAAAAGTTGGCCTCAACCCAACCTAACCTGGCCCATCTTGCCCCCCTAAATGAAATCCAAGAAAAGACATCCAGCTTACTCTCATACAGTGTGTTCATTCTTTCTTCTGCCATGTCTATAGAACAAAATAATACCAAAGTTGCATTACCTTGTCATTTACTAACATTCATCCAATACAAATAAAAACAAATAGCTAAAGTTAGCTATAATACTCAGGTATGGATGAATATTTTTATAGTTTTCCAAAAGAGATGATTATATTTATGTCATTCGTATAAATCTTATTCTCTCACATACAAACTGAAAAATCTATTTGCAATTGTTGCTATTATTTATTTAGCAAACAACACACATGATGCTATAAGATATTGCCATTATTTGGCATGCCAATGGGTCAGGTTTGATAAGAGTTGGCACTTAATTAGGACCAACCATACCCGTTCCAACCCTGCCACCTGTCTTGTAAACATTACAAGTTGAGGCAATGGGGACCCATGAAGTAGGGCAAGGTGGGGCAGTATAAGAGATATGGAAAAGGGGTAGGGGGGCGCATTCGCTAAATATTATGCATGATATTGTTTTTGAAAAGCAAAACATGACCAGACAAACTAGGCATGGAGAATAATATAACCCATCATGATTATGATCATTATAATATAAACCTTATTTCAATTTATGGGGTCATTTACATGAATTCAGTTTTAACATTTCGTTCTATTTAGGGTTTTGTTCTTAGATTTTGAGAGGAGAGAAAGTTGGTTAATGAGACTTTGGTTTTCATTGACCAAGAAACCTATGTTCTTTTTTTTTTCAGATTTATGTGGGGTTCATAGAAAATTTATTTTCCCTGGATGTAACTTATCGGATAAGTGGTACCCATCTCCCAAATGGATAAATAACTTTCCCACCTTGGGGAAAATTATCAACACTTGAATGAAACAAAATTGCCCATTTTAATAATGGCTTTTATGATTAAAATAGTTATTGTCTTATAAAAAATGAACATGGGTAAATACACTTACACAGGTAAATATTTCCTAAGAAATACTTAACTAGGTAAGTGATTTACCAAAAAGCAAAAATAGCCTTAATACCATATCCATGGTAAAACATCATAACCCATGATAGGTCCTAAAAACTGACACCAACCTATTTAGGGCCATACCAAAGCCGGTTCCATAAAGGGGGTGGGGTAGGTAACCCATTCATATCATGAAACCATTACTTAATCATAACATAATAAATAATGTTATGATTATTTATTATGTCAGTTTTACTAGTTTTTACATTTCTTTACAATGTAAAGAAATGGGTAGGTAACCCATTCATATCATGAAACCTTGTACATTTCTTTACAATGTCAGTTTTACTAGTTTTTACATTTATTTAAGATAAAACTAAGTTAATAATATCGTTGATATTCAATTAAATTATAGATAATAGAATAACATATATTGTGACAAGTCTAAAGCTTAATGACAATGTTGTAAAAGTCTAAAGCACATCACCCGCAAGCAAGGTTTTAAATATCAACATGGGTTGATACGCCAGTAGGGCGTATCGGCCTGTGTTGGTGTTTTTTTTTATGTTTTACTTATATTTTTCGAAACCGTTTCAGAGGGGCCGATTTAAGGCCTGGCTACCCTTTGAAACAGTGGCTGACCCGATACAATCCCTGTAGGGGTGTACCGGGATGCCACCGATACGATACGTATCGGCTTATACAGGCCGATATGTGTCGATACTTTGAACCTTGCCAGCAAGAAGTATGGGAAAAATGCAAATTCACCTGTTTACACTTTGCAGTTGCAGTCTAATGCTCATTAGCCTGAAATTAGTTTAATGCTTGGATGAGTAAGGCCATGTTTGGGAGTGCTTATTTGGGTGGGGACCATACCATTAAGCACTTATTGGTGTTTGGAAACTAAGTATGAAATAAGTGCTTATTTTAAAAATAAGGGCTTATTTTTAAGTCCAAATTTCCATATTTTTTAAGTGCTCATATAATAAACACTTATTCAAATTTGTTCTCCCAGAATTGTCCTTGGTAAATTTTTAGAATACCAATTATACCCTTTTACAAAGGAACTATTAAAACAGTAATTTTATGAAAGTAAAGTATTTTTACAAAAGAACTTTTATGAAAGTACTTTTAGGAAAGTACTTTTACATGAAAACACTTTTATGAAAGTACTTTTTGTAAGCACTTTTACAAAAGTAATTTTATAAGAACACTTTTAGGAAAGTACTTTTAGGAAATCCCTTTTGTGAAAGCACTTGTAGAAAAACACTTTCATGAAAATATTTTTACAAAAGCACTTTTCAGAAATACTTTTATAAAAGCACTTTTACAAAAATAATTTTATGCATGTACTTTTATAAAAGTATTTTTATGGAAGTACTTTTATCAAAGTACTTTTATAAAAGCACTCCTACAAAGTACTTTTATAGAAGCACTTCTATCAAAGTACTTTTATTTATTCACTTTGGATTTGATATTTTGAACTTGTGAAAGAAAATGAAGGACAAAATAGTCCCAATTGCTTATTTAAGTTCTTATTGGAGAAAAAGACCACTAATTGTCCAATATAAAATAAGTGCTTATTATTTAAAATAATCAATTGAAAAAACTAGGTACCAAATGAAAATAAGGGCTTATTCGAATAAGTACTTGTTTTTAAGCACTTATTTTTAACATAAGCACTCCCAAACATGGCCTAAAATGAGAAAAGCTTCACTGCCTACGCTACTTAGAGTGTACAATGTGATGCCATAGCAACACTTTTTTTCCTCAAAAGTTTTGTAATTTTGATTAAAATAAAAAAAAAACAACGTTACATCACATTGTGCACTTAGGGCAGGAATTCCTATCTGGAGTAGGCAACAATCTCAATTTTCTTCCTATTACTAGCATAAAATTTACTTCAATGAACTACAACCATGTCAAGAATAGGAAGATTTGGGTTGGTTCAATTACTTAATTGGCAAGTGGCATCACAGAGTTATCCAAGTGAGCGCCATGGAGGCCTTTTAAATTAGTGCTCAATAGTGTAAGTAGAAGCATAAATGTACTTAGGCCATGTTTGGGAGTGCTTAAAAATAAGTGTTTATTCAAAATAAGTGCTTAATTGGGCCATGATGCACTTGTTGGTATTTCGGAAATAAGCTTGAAATAATTGTTTATTTTAAAAATAAGGGCTTATTTTTATGCCCAAATTCTAGCTTTTTTAAGTGCTTATACAATAAGCACTTATTCAATTTTTTTCTTCCAAAATTATCCCTAGTTGAATTTTAAAATACCACTTACAAAATTACCCCTAGTCATAAAAGTACTTTCATAAAAGTGCTTTTATAAAAGTATTTTCATAAAAGTGCTTTAGTAAAAGTACTTCTGTAAGGTACTATCTTAAAAGTGCTTTTGTAAAAGTGCTTTCATTAAAGTATTTTTATAAAAGTGCTTTCATAAAAGTACCATCATAAAAGTACTTTCACAAAAATATTTTTATAAAAGTAATTTAATAGAAGTGCTTTCAAGGGTATATTTTGAAAATTTGAAAGAAAATGAAGGACAAAATAGTCATAAATGATTATTTAAGTGCTTATTAGAGAAAAATACTACCAAACACCCAATATAAAATAAGTGCTTATTTAAAAAATAAGCACTTGAAAAAGTTGGGTGCTAAATGCATATAAGTGCTTATTCGAATAAGCACTTGTTTTTAAGCACTTATTTTTAACTTAAGCACTCCCAAACATGGCCTTAGTTATTCAAGGGTATCTTTGTCTTGTGATAGGAATCAAGAATTACCCCTGTTTATTTTCTTTTCTATCTC
This sequence comes from Nelumbo nucifera, assembly GCF_055504915.1. Lineage (NCBI taxonomy): Eukaryota > Viridiplantae > Streptophyta > Magnoliopsida > Proteales > Nelumbonaceae > Nelumbo > Nelumbo nucifera. Next base: position 184,605,164 of record NC_142649.1, on the reverse strand, counting down.
CAAATGGGAGTTGATGTTGATCTATACATTGTATAGGGGTGTGATTTGGGTGCGTTTAGGTTGGACTTTTACCAAAATTTGAATGAATTTGGACCAAAGGCCCTATAGACTGAGTAAGGTTGGGGTAGATGGCAGTCTCTTTAAAAGATAGAGAAAGGTCTTGTGAATAGGGCAGGGAGGATCTTCTTAGGTTGAGGAAGTAGGAAATGTAGAGGAAACCTCGGGGTGTACTCTACGGATGCTAAGTGAGGTCCTGAGATCCTAAAAGGTAGGAGATGAGGATATCCACTCCGTATCGGGGAAGAGAATATTTGATTTGCTGTCAATTATTGGATGCACTACTGGGGTATTGCCACATTTCATGAGGATCCTCTCAAGGATTGGCTTTCCTTATCCTTAAGACCCCTCATTACTCACGTGTACTACTACATTTTTTGTGTGTCATAACTAATCTTATGTGGCAATGATGGCATCACCGTTCAGTGGTTGGTACTTCATCAATTCCATGTGGCGGCTCGCAAAGTCCTTTGTTGCCACGGGTTCGTGTGTGTTCGGGCACATGCGGGCCTCGCCATGGGCTCGACCAACTATCCTTTCTAACCCGTCATCAAGAGTGGGCTCGCGGGTTGTGAGTTCATCGCATGTCATAGCGGGTGTCGCTTCATCATGCACTTAGGTGTGCTTGGGTCTCTTGGATGGGTCTTCCAGAGGTTTATTTAGGTTTGGGCGTTGACTGGACTTGGTAGAATGCGGGTTTATTGCGGTTTTGCTTAATGCGTTGCGATTTCATCGCAAAAGTGGCGGTATGCTACAAGTTCATCGTAGCTTGGTGGTTGATTACAAGTTGCTTGTAAGTGCTTCTGTGGTGTTACTCTTAACGTCTGAGAGTTCTTTGAGGGTCTGGGTGAGCGGTACATACCTACATTAGCCCCCCTGCTTATCGATAAGTGGGAGCTTATCGATAAGCATATTGCCTTTTCATCTTTAGGTTTTGCGGTAGGTTCGCCTATGTGCGTTGGGTCTGGTGTTTCTTGTTGCTTTGTAGTTTTGTGTAGATTGCATGTACCCTATGTTCACATTTGGTGGCTCATTATAATCTAAGGCTTAGCCCCCTTGTCTTTTGGTGATTTGTTTTCTAGCTGCAGTCAATGTGCGTTAATTGTGTGTTCTAGCCCACCTAACTGTTGACAGGAACAAAATCGACAAAAGACAACGTGAACTATAGTTATGAGTGCAGCCTTTCGACTTGGCTATTGCTATCATTTGTTGGTAGTGGTCGGGCGCTGGTTGTTGACTAAGTTGCAACCATAGTCATCATTTTGCTTATTCTAGTGTAAGAGGTGTTGCGTGTGTCGATTGGGTTTTTAGTGCTTAAGTGACGACACTAGGTGTATTATAACGTCTAGATAAATGTTCCATGGTGTCCTGTTTTCTCGGGTGCGGATTTGCGAGCTGTTTTGTATTGCCTTTCGCGATGATTCATCGAGGTGTGTCTGTTCCCCCGTCACCAGGCCATGGGTTGTTTATAAAAGGGTGTGGTGTGTCCTATTGCTTGTCACGTTTGCGTTCGATCCAACTTTCTTGTTTTGCTTGTCCTATTCTCTCTTGTGATTTGCGTTTAGTGATGGCTCTTGATCAAAACAGTGCACAGAGAGGGGCCAGGGTTCCCGATGCCCTGCGCATGATGGCTATCTGCGAGTCTGTTGGTTCTAAACTCCAATTGAGTCGGTGCCTAGTAGGGTAGGTGATAATTCAGAGCTTGCCTTGGTCCGTCAATTGCTTGTGTAGCATTTCGAGGAGAATTTCATAGCCCCTTTGGGGTATGAAGCCGTTGAAGGCATTCTTATCCAAGGCGTTCGTCCGGGTGACAAGTTTATGGTGACAGGGGCAATGGTGAAATTCGTGGAGGCAATCATTCAAGGTGGTTAGTTGCCACCCTTTGAACTTCCCTTTGTCGTCGTCAATCCCACGTTAAACACCCTTGCCATGGTGATGCTCGAAATTATGAATCTCCTTTTCGACCAAATGTCTTGGTTTGTCCTCGCGTAGTGGTTGAGGACTTGTCACAGTTTTGCTGCGATTGGCTTTTATGTCGAATATATTGAAGAACGCATCATTCTACTGGCGCACGTATTCTAGAAAGCTAATCTTGGAGAGTCGTCGTTGGTTTATGGGCAGTCTCTGAGGGACGTGTGCCGTCGTGTTGAGGCAGCTGAAGCAAAACTGGCTAAAATTGCTAAGAGGGTCAAGAACCTTGAGGCAGAGTGCAATCGTCAGCGCCAACTGGTGGCGGAGTATGAAGCAAACGTGGGTGAACTGGCGGCGTTTGAAGCTCGGAGGCCTCTACTTGAGAGTATAGAGGCGATGAGGGATGATTGGGCTGCTTTATGAAACTTGTATATTATGATTGTAATCATTTTTAATTGATTCTGAATGAATTCACTTAGTGTTACTACTGTTTAGTGTACTTATTTTACTATTTTTTACATTATCCTGTATTCTTGAGAATTGGTTGCAAGTAGCTTATTTCTATTTTAATCAATCGTAGCCGAGTGACACCAATAGTGTGGTGGTGTGAGTCGTAGATTGAGTAGCGTTCTTTTCGGGTTGCCGGTCCAGCTATGTTGTTGCCTTCCTTTTGCTGTGTGCTTCGACCTCTCTGGCTGATTTGGGTACAACGATTATGTCGTCAATCCCTCTCGGACTATAATCCCCACAAGGGAGAAATGGGTTGTGTGGGTGGTAACCTTCTTCATGTGATAATCGACTCGGTTTTGTGTCTCTCTTGTCGAGTACAAGCGATTTAGTTTCCTATCGGTGTTCCGTAATTGATAGTGATTGAGGGGTCTTTCGGGGACGGCCACGTAGCACTCGTTGGCAGTGGCCATTCAATTGTTGCTCCGATATGGTCCAGTGGCGGCTACCGACGTGTGGCTCCATTTGAATTAACGTGCTTGTCTAGTCCCGCTTTTCTTGGGGGTATCGAGGCAATTGTCCACGGTTGCTTTTCTGCTAAGCAACGTTTCAGGTATTGCATAGACGTTTTGTCGTCTTCTCCGGTGCCGTTTGGGCTACTGCGCATGCGAGTATCGGAAAGTCTTTATAAAAGCAGCGGGAGGGAACCCAGGTGGTCTTCCTTTCGCATTTGATTTTTATTTTCATCTCCTGTTGCCTTCTTTGCTAGTTCAGTTTCCTTATTTGGTAGCCATTGCTTGTTTTCCATTTCTGATCCATTACTCGTTATGGCTCCACGTCATCGTCAAGCAGTGAGGTTATCCGAAGAACAGATGGGGAAGAAGGTAGAGAAAAGGACTGAATGTCCTTTTACTGACTTTGTTAGGGAGGTTGATATGGCAGGGTTGTTAGTAGAAAGGGCGGCAGCCCTAGCGATTGATGGTGGGTGGGGATTTTGGCTGCCCATGCTTGTGTCCATGGGTGAGGGTGGTTCTTTTGAAGTTATCGTCGAAACAAAGCTGATGTGTCTCTGTGACCGTGTCGAGGAGTCCATGTCGTATAAATGCCAGGAACCGACACTTCAAAGTCTCTTATTAGCTATACCTCTTGGACGTAGTATATTCTTGAGAACCCTTTTTATTGTCGTGCGCTGCAGGATTCTAGGCTTCTCAGGTTTGTGGATTGCTTCACAAACCTTGCAGGGCGGGAGGGTGTCTAATATGTCAATCACCTTACGGGTCATTGGTGTTGTTGCACCTACACTTTCGTGGGTGCCTTCAGGGAATTCATTATTACAGTCTAAGATGTGGCAGCTCTGTTGGCATTGCCTGTTGGAGGTGCAGTGTTTACGCGGCATTGGCAACACATCGAGTCAATTCCTACGGAATTGGGCAGCTTTTTGAGGAAGTTCCTCTATACAAAGCGTTAGTGGATCAATCTACTTCTCGGGGAAAAATTCCATTGGAGTATTGGATGCGATACTGGTTTGAGTGCCATGGCAATAGAGATGTTATGGTGCGAGGTATTGGCTCACAGTGCTGTCCTAGTTGTCATGGTGGCATCCCGTTTCTTATTCTCGAGAATTCTTGACCATGGTCTCCGCACTGTTCTGATTCCCATTGCTGTCCTAGTTGTCAATGGGCATCAACTTCCAATTGGCCTCTATATTTCTTGGGTATTTGTACGAGCAGTTGAACGACACTCTTCAACAACTCAACGATCCCAGCTGCAAAAGGCGTGTGATTGAAACTTAATGTGATTCTGCGTCGATTGCAGCCACTTTACGTTCGGGTCGCTACTCTTCGTGGTGACGGGTCAGAGGAAAAAATTGTCGAGGTGTATAGAGGGAAACGCTGACTCCGGGCCAAGAGGCACAAGTATTTTAAAATGGACGAGGTAAGCGTGAAATTGTCCTCTCTCAACGGATTTATCTAGAGGCGGTACGCCAAGGCGGTGCGCCATGCCATGCCATTTTGCGTCGGTGTGTCCTTGTCATGAGCACGGGCATGCATGTAAATTACTAACTATGGCCAACCCAAGTTGCACCCTTGTCATGAGCACAGGCATGCATGTAATGTCTAATCCCACGTAATAGGTTATGGCCAAGAATAAAACCCATTTCAAGCCAGTGGGTGGATAGTATACCCTTTTAGACTATGAATCTCAGTATCAGTTTGATCATGAGTGTCAAATGCATTTTACTCAAGTTTGGCCACCAAACTGCTCTCCTTTTAGAAATGGTAATAGAAACCCATGGAATAATCATTTGGGAAATGATTCTTGGATATGGGTGTGTCACAGACCTGAATTGACTCACTACATCAGCATGCCACGTTGCATGGGCCATGCAACGGTCCACTTAGCCCATCGAAGCTCCTTATGCAAATTGATCCAGTAGATTACGTTTTCAAGTAAAAAAGTGAATCTTGATAGTTGGAGAGATTTACTAATTACTCGTTATCTTTTTGTTATTCTGTTCTTACTATTTTGTTAGTTTTTCTCTAAGAATTATCTGCACCCAACTGGTTATATAAGGTTGGCTTCTTATCAATAAAGGCATGACGAGTTTTATTCCAATCAATTGTGTAGGAGGAAGGGTAGCCTCGAATTGACCCGCGAGTTCTCTCTACCTCGCCAAAATAGGGAAGAAGAAGTTTACTTCTCCTTCGCCAATTGTTGGATTTGGGCAAACAACCCAGGTTGAACGACCCGTCACACGCTCATTCAACCAAGCCCGTGACATCTTGGTATCAGAGCCAAGAAGGGATTCCAACCTTGAGCAACGTTTTTCTCAACATGAGCAAAGGTTCTCTCAGATTTGAAGGGGAGGTCGGATCTCTTATAGCAAATCAGCAGCGCATTATGGAGCAAATGTCGTAGATGTTCGAGAAGATGCATGCTAGGTTTGATTGTTTGGAGGGTTCAAAGGGAAAGGAAGTAGGGGATTGATTCTTCATGTTCACCGTTTAAGAATAACGGGGACCAATCTAGTGGAACCCATTGCACACCTAGCTCACATTCCAAGGGACTCAAACTGCACTTCCCTTGTTATAGTCGAAATGAAAGACTTAGCTAGCTGGTTATGTTATGCTGAACAGATCTTCAAATGGCAAGAGGTGCTGGAAGAAGACAAGGTGTTAATAGCTGCTGTTCATTTAGAGGGAAAATCCCAGCTTTGGTTCTAGTTCTTAAAACAAGAGCATGGCTACATGACGTGGAAAGATTTCAAAAATGAACTAAGTCAATGCTATGGTCTGACCCAATACCAAGATTTTTTTTGGGATCTTACAAAGCTTCGCCAAATCAGATCTGTTCAAGAATTCCAAACCCAATTCAAGCAACTTCTCTCTCATGTGGAACGACTTGCCCTAGAGCACTAGGTAAGCTGTTTTGTGAGTGGACTAAGGAGACCATACAAGCTAAAGTGCTTACTTGCCGCCCCAGCAACCTCTCCTCAACTAAAGTCCGCAATGCTACTTTATGTAGAGAAGCCACACTAGAAACCAAGAAGAACGAAGCTGCCAAGGGGAGCCCCTCGACCTCCTTACCTATGAGATGCATGACACCAGCTGAACTCAAGGAACGAAGGGACAAAGGGCTATGTAACAATTGTAATGAGAAGTTCGTCCCTGGACATAAATGTCGAAGGCTGTTTGTCATTGAAGGTAACTGGGATGACGAAGATGATGATGTTGACGTGGAGATTAAAGAAGCAATTGACCTGCATGCACTTTCAGGTCATTCCACCACAAGCATTATGAAGGAGAACGTGGTTGCTCTTATTGACTCAGGTAGTACTCATAACTTTTTGAGTATTAGTCAATCATAGAGGGCCGGGTTGTAGAGTGGTTCTGTTATGGGTCCGGGCGTAGGATCTCGTCACGGGGCGGTCCACAGGGAAAACTCCTAGCCTTCCCTTGTCCTTCCCTTTGCACGCTGACCCTATTGTGGCAAACTAGGGGGTGATTTGTCCAACAGATCACCCTAACTCTCCTAAGCTCTTTCCTTGATCGAAAACTCAATGCCTTTACTTCAGTTCGTAGCTCCTTAAATACGATATTACAAAAGGAAATTCCTTGTTGGATTCGGCTAAGCTAGGGCAATCCAACTCAAACTCAAACTCCTAATTACCTACTCCTAATGGTAACACAACTCTTACTTAAGAAGATAAGATAAGATAAGGGATGAGGAATGATGTACCTGGCGGTGAGTTGGCGAGCAGAGCTGTTGTGGTAAGATAAGTGTGGACCCACCCTGATGAGCTGTCGTGTGGGCCCCGCTCTACTGCTGTTGCCGGGCGGTGCGCGTGTCTCACAGTGATGCTGCCGTGTGGTGCGTGCTGCTGCCGAGCGGTGCGTGCTACTGCCTATGACTACACCGCAGCGCGCTGCCGAGCGGTGTGTCCATAACATCACACCCGTCTTGGACAACGAGCTTGTCCTCAAGCTCGAGATCTGGGTAGGCATTGTGAAGGTCGGTCTAGGGAATTCAGGTGGCCTCAACTGATGGTAGTCCGTCCCATTCCACGAGAACCTTGAAGGTACCCTGATTGATGCGTGACTGGACAAGAGCTCGAGGGTGGAGGATGGCTCTATCGTCCTTCAGAGGGGGTAGAGAAGGCATGTGATTAGGGGGAGTCCCTGTAAAAGGCTTCAGTAGGGACACATGGAAGATGTCATGGATTCTGCTGTGCTCCGGTAGCTCGAGTTGATAGGCAACCTTCCCGATCTGCCGTAGAACCTTGAAGGGCCCGTATGGGTGGGACAACGGAATGAAATGGGCATACTTGGAGAAGCGATCCACCACTACGAATAAGACTGATTTCCCTCTGAATTTAGGCAAGCCTTCAACGAAGTCCATGGAGATATCGGCCCAGATCTGTGTTGGGAGTGAGAGAGGCTGCAGGAGGCCTGCCGGGTATAAATTCTCCCATTTTTGTTGCTGACATATGGAGCAGTTCTGGATGAAATACCTAACTGAGCCGCACATACCATGCCAATGAAAATCGGCGCGAACGCGGTGCAACGTCTTCCGAACCCCTTCGTCGGTGGCGTTATGGATGCTGGCGATGATGACTGGAATCAATGGACAATCTGTCGGGAGATATACCCTCCCTTTGTACAACACAAGTCCCTCGTGGATGGACCTGTTCGGGTTGGTTATTCCTGACTGTAATTCTTGCACCAGATCCCTCCATGTTGGTGATTGGGGCAGTACGCTCCTTAGGTTCTCCAATAGGGTAACGCGGGGCCGAGAGATCGCACAAAGGTGTATTGCGTCTTCATCACGCCTAGATAGTGCATCCGTGGCCCGGTTTGAAACCCCCGCCTTGGGGTCTACGCGGAAGTCAAACCCTAGCAGTTTACTTGCCAAGTGCTGTTGGGGTGGAATAGTAAGCTGCTGCTCTAGAATGTACTTGAGGCTGTAATGGTCTGTCTTGACGACGAAGGGTCTGCCCCACAAATATGGCTTCCAGTGTTGGATAGCTTTGGCAAGCCCGATCAATTCACGCTCGTAGGCTGGTAGCTTTAGGTGCCAGTCCGCTAGCTTGCGGCTGAAGAAGGCTATGGGGTGTTCTTGTTGTTGCAGCACTGCGCCGATGGCTATACCAGAAGCATCACACTCGACCGTAAATTCCTGGTTAAAGTTTGGTAACTGCAGCACGGGGGTAGAGGAGAGTGCATCTCTTAAGTTTGTGAAGGTGGCGTTCGCTGCTTCATCCCACTGAAATGCATTCTTCTTTAACATCTTGGTTAATGGGACAGCCAGGAGTCCGTAATCTCTTACAAACTTGTGGTAGTATCCGGTGAGTCCTAAGAACCCGCAGAGAGCCCTAGTGGACTGAGGCTTAGGCCATTCCCGAATGGCCTGAATCTTGGAGTCATCTACCGAGACTCCTTCCCTACTGATTATATGTCCTAGATAAAGGACTTGTTGCTCTCCGAAAGAACATTTGGTTCATTTTAAGAAGAGCTTATGTTGGCATAGCAGCTCCAGAACCATTCGGAGGTGACGAACGTGCTCCACCCACGATGTACTGTAAATTAGGATGTCGCCAAAAAATACTAGGACGAACCTGTGGAGGTGGGGTCGAAATACCTCGTTCATCAAGGCCTGAAATGTGGATGGAGCGTTGGTGAGACCAAAAGGCATGACCAGGAATTCAAAGTGGCCATGATGTGTTCGAAAGGCCGTTTTTTTCACATCCTTGGGGCCATCCGGACCTGGAAGTAGCCTGACTTGAGATCCAGTTTAGAGAAATATTGAGACCTGTGGAGCTCATCTAGCAGTTCGTCTACCACAGGAATCGGGAACTTGTCCTTGACGGTCCTGTTGCTGAGTTCCCTGTAGTCCACACAAAACCTCCAGGTGCTGTCTTGTTTTGGTACCAACAAGACTGGCGAAGAGAATGGGGAGCGGCTGGGGTAGATAATTCCTTGTTTCAGCATTTCCGTACACTGGCTCTCTATCTTGTCTTTCTGTAGGTGTGGGTAGCGGTATGGCCGAAGGACAACGAGTCCTGACCCTGGCATTAAGGGGATCCGATGGTCACACGATCGGACAGGCGGAAGGCCCCTGGGTTCTGAGAACACGTCTGGAAAATCGGCAAGAAGTCTCTCCATCTCTGCTGTGTGCAAGGCGTCACCATGGAGAGTATGTACCTGTGGTCTTTTTGCTCTCATCCTGGTCCCTTTCCAGGTGACTTGTTTCCCATGTAGGTTAAACGTCATGGTCAAGGCACTGAAATCCCATAAGAGAGGACCGAGGGTGATGAGCCACTTAATTCCCAACACTATATCGAACTCGTCTAGGGGCAATACAAACAGATCAACGAGGAATGGTTCAGAATCCACCTGTATTTGGATGTTTTGGCAGATCCCCAGACTGTGAACTCTCTCCCCATTTGCTACAGCTACCTAAAGCTGCGGTCTGCCTTCCATCGGTAGTTTCAGTTGGAGCGCAGCTTGCTTGTTGATAAAATTATGTGTGCTCCCTGAGTCCACCAGAACCCGTACCTGTTTTCCTACCACTTGGGCCTACAACTGCATGGTTTGGGAGTTTTGTATTCCGCTGATGGCGTGGAGGGAGATCTCGGGTTCTAGTGTGGTCTGCTCCTCTTCTTCCTCCTCTAGTTCGTCTACCAGGAGGCAGAATAACCGCTTGCAATGGTGACCGGCAGAGTACAACTCGTCACAGTTGAAGCATTGGCCCCTGGCCCGGCGTTCCACCATCTCGGTTGCCAGCGAAGACCCTCCTCCAGTAGGCTTCGAGTTTGTCCAAGCCGTTGCTGGGCGTCCCATGCTGGACGACCCTCTTCTAATCTACAGTTTGTGTTCGAAGGCTCGGGATAAATTCATTGCCGTGACCAGGTTAGGCGGGCTCTGCATCTCTACGCCAACTCTCAGAGGTTCAGCTAGTCTAGCTGTGAACATATCCACCTGCTGGTCTGGGCGTACTGAAGAGGCTCTGGTGAGAAGGGTCTGAAACAACCGCTGATACTCTGCTACGGTTCTGGTTTGCTTGAGGTTAATGAGTTCCCCCAAGGGGTTGCTTGTTAATGGGGTTCCGAACCGAAGGAGGCAGTACGACTTGAACTAATCCCAACTAAGACCTGGTTCTTCCTGCTCCCCTCGGTAGAACAAGAGCTGCGCTTCTTCGGTCAGGTGGAACGCGGCCAGGCTGACCTTGTCCTTCTACTCCGTGCGCTGATTCCAGAAGAATTGCTCACAGCGGTACAGCCATCCCAGTGGGTCACCACTGCCGCTGTATGAGGGAAACTCCAGACGACTGTATTTGGGCATGACCGCTGCTACTGGGGTGGCGTCCTGTCGTTCACCGGAGCCCTCGGCCCGATCTTGATGGCGGCTGTGGCTGGTGGCCGCCTCTTCAGGACTCCTTTCTCTGGTGGAGAAGTATAATTTCAGTAGGCGCTGAAGCTCCCTGACATCCTCTTTGACTTCTCTTACTTCCGTGTGATTTTACACGAGTCGGTGTTCCAGTTTGTGAACCTTGGATGATAGCTGCTCCATGTCGCCCATGACGCTAAGCTCTGATACCAAAATGTTATGGGCTCGGGCGTAGGATCTCGTCACGGGGCGGTCCATGGGGAAAACTCCTAGCCTTCCCTTGCCCTTCCCTTTGCGTGCTGACCCTATTGTGGCGAACTAGGGGGTGATTTGTCCAAGAGATCACCCCAACTCTCCTAAGCTCTTTCCTTGATCGAAAACTCAATGCCTTTACTTCAATTCGTAGCTCCTTAAATAGGAGATTACAGAAGGAAAATCCTTGTTGGATTCGGCTAGGCTAGGGTAATCCAACTCAAACTCAAACTCAAACTCCTAATTACCTACTCCTAATGGTAACACAACTCTTACTTAAGAAGATAAGATAAGATAAGGATAAGGGATGAGGAATGATGTAGTTGGCGGCGAGTTGGCGAGCAAAGCTATTATGGTAAGATAAGTGTGGACCCACCCTAATGAGTTGTCGTGTGGGTCCCGCTCTACTGCTGTTGCCGGGCAGTGCGCACATCTCACAGTGTTGCTGCCGTGTGGTGCGTGCTGCTGTCTAGTGCTGTTGCCGTGCGGTGCATTCTGCTGCCTAATGCTGCTGCCGTGCGGTGCGTGCTGCGTTCTACTTGGCAGTGTGTGCTGCTGTACGGCCTACTGTGCGTGCTGCTGCCTATGACTGCGCCGCAGCGCGCTGCCGGGCGGTGTGTCCATAACAGGTTCTGGGGTAAGGTTTGATGCAACTGTGGCAAATGCTAGAAAATGCAAAAATCTTCCAATGTCCTTGTAAGGGGTATCTCTTCAGATAGACTTTTAATTTACTACCCCTTGATGGCTATGAAGTTGTGCTGGGAACACATTGGTTGTGGGATTTCCAATGACTTCAAATGTTTTCCTATTGGAACGGTGCATGATCTCTCTACAAGGTATCATTCTTGCCATTACCTTGAACAAGAAAAATGCAAGTTCGGTCAAATCCAAATCAAGTATCTTGGTCACGTCACAAGTAAAGATGAAGTGGCCATGGATCTAGAAAAGGTAGCAACAATGGTAGATTGACCCAAGCCCAATACTCTAAAATCTATGCATGGATTTCTAGGGCTCACTGGGTGGGTATTATCGAAGATTTGTACAAGATTATGGAAGGTTGGCACATTCACTTACATAGATGCTGAGAAGGCATTCCTACAGCTCAAAAATGCCATGACTAAACCACCCATGTTGGCAATGCCAGATTTCTCTCAACTTTTTGTGGGAGAGTGCAACGCCTCAAGGAAGGGAATCAGAGCAATGTTAATGCAATAAGGATGACCCCTAGTTTTTAAAAGTCATGCCTTGCAAGGGAAAAATTGTTGTTGTCTACATAGAGAAGGAGGTTCTAGCATTGGTGCTTGCATTAAAAAGTGTCCAAGTATATATTGGATAGTTTGAAGATTATGTATGAAAAACCGAACCGTTTTACTCGACAAAAGGTCTTAAATTTGTTTATGACCGCATAGATGACCGAGAACCAACAAGTTCATGACCATTGTCTAAAGATGATGGGTTATATCAATGAACTAGAAGCTCTCGAGTCAAGGTTAGATCATGACACCAAAATTGATGTTGTCATCAATTCCTTGCCTCCGTCATTCAATCAGTTTATCATGAATTACAACATGAATAAGCTAAACGTTAGCCTTCAAGAACTCAACAATATGTTGTAGAGGGCTAAAGAACTGATTAAGAAGGATAAGCCGATAGCTATGCTTGTTGAAAGTGGCAAATCGGGCAAGAAAAAGCAGAAGGCTAAAAGGAAGGCTCAGAAGAAGGGTAGCAAAACTAAAAAGAAGAAGAAAGATAAGGCATCGGATGCCGGTCACTTCTGCAAGCAGACCGGCCACTGGAAAAGGAATTGTCCCCAATATCTAGAGAATAAGAAGCAAGGTAATTTCGAATCTTTTATCATAGAGACCAATTTGTTGGTCACTTCTACTTCCTGGTGTATTGACTCTGGGGCTTCAACTCATGCGTGTAACTCATTGCTAGGGTTCAAGATAAGCAGAAGACTGAGTGACAGAGAAGTGACGCTCTACTTGGGGACTTCTGTAATAGTTGCAGCTACAACTATAGGAACTGTAGAACAAGTTTACAGAGAAAGAACAATTGTACTTAAAGATTGTCTTTCGTACCTAATTTAAGAAGATATTTGATTTCTATCTCAAAATTGTGCATAGATGGTTATTCTATCTTATTCAGTAATGTGATTACTATTAAATGGAATAACAAATTCCTCACATACGGAGAACTTGAGAAAACGGTCTCTATGTTCTTCATCCTTCTTTGGAAACAAACATTACCGAAACTACGTCGGAGATAATCCCCAAGAAGAGGACTCGTGATACAGTTAATACCACGTGCCAGTGGCATTACCGATTTGGCCACATTAATATAGATCGTATCACAAGGTTGGTAAAGAATGGTCATTCGGATTTTCAAACTGTAGAAGATCTTCCAACCTATGAACCTTGCATTCAGGGTAAGATGACGAAGTAACCATTTACCGATAAGCCTGAAAGATCTACAGGCACACTTAACCTAATATATACTGATGTATGTGGTCCCTTGAATGTTAGGATACGAAATCAACAGGTTTATTTTATAACATTTACCAATGATTACTCATGGTATGGTTACGTGTACCTAATGGGATATAAGTTTGAATCTTTTGAAAAGTTTAAAGAATTCAGACAAGAAATCGAGAAACAATTAGAGAGAGAAATTAAGACCCTTCAATTAGATTGAGGTGGCGAGTGTCTCTTTGACGAATTCAGGGACTACGTAAAGGATAATGTGATAATATCACAACTAGCTCCTCTTGCTACACCAGAATTAAATGGTGTGTCAGAAAGGAGAAATCGGACTGTATTAGATATGGTCCGATCACTTCTCATCCACTCAGAATACCCACATCCTTTGGAGGTTTCGCATTAGAGACTGTGATTTACGTGTTGAACCGGGTTCCAACCAAATCCGTTTCTAAGACTCCATATGAGCTATTAACCTGTAAGAAACCAAGTGTGAGACACTTGAAGATTTGAGGTTGTTCGACACATGTTAAAAGAACTAGTGCTGACAAATTGGAATCTAAGACCAGTCATTGCCTATTTGTTGGTTACCTCAAAGGCTCTGTAGGTTACTTGTTCTATGATCCAAAAGAGCAAAATGTGTTTTGCAGTCGAAATGCCCACTTCCTAGAGGAAGATTACATCCTGGATAATCATCATCAGGAAGTAGTTTTGATGAGGAGAGCCCAGTGGGAGTGGGAGATATCCCACCACCTCCAGAAAATAACCAACCTAGAAGATCTACCCGGGTTTCCAGGCCTCCAGTTCGTTACGGCTATGACCAAGAAAGTTACTTGGTGAAAGCCACAACTAGTGAGGAGGATCCTGTGACTTATTCGGAAGCTATGTTGAACTTAGATTCCTTGAAATGGGTAGATGCCATGAGAGCTGAGATGGAGTCAATGGAGACCAATGGAGTCTGGACTCTAGTAGATCCACCCCCTGGAGTAAAGGCAACTGGTTGCAAATGGATTTATAAGAGGGAGAAGGGCCCCGATGGTAAAGTTGAGACCTATAAGACTCATCTTGTGGCGAAAGGGTATACTCAGAAAGCGGGAATCGATTATGAGGAAACCTTTTCGCTTGTTGCCATACTTAAATCCATTAGGATCCTACTAGCTGTAGCAACATACCATGACTAGGAGATTTGGCAAATGGATGTCAAAACTGCGTTCCTGAATGGAGATCTTACTGAAGATATCTATATGCAGCAACCTTCTAAGAGATCTTACTGAAGATATCTATATGTCAAAACCGCAAGGTTTCATAGCTGCCGATCAGGAACACATGGTATGTAAACTTAACCGAATCCATATATGGATTTAAGCAAATTTCTAAGAGTTTGAACATCCGGTTTGACTCTACCATCAAACAGTTTGACTTTAAGCAAAATCCGAAAAAGCCCTGTGTTTACAGGAAGACTAGTAGGGATAAGGTTACGTTATTGGTTCTATATGTAGATGACATTCTACTCATTGGGAATGATGTAGGAATGTTAACTATGGTGAAAGTGTTGGTTTCACAACAATTCTCCATGAAAGATCTTAGAGAAGCCTTCTACATATTGGGTCTTCAACTCTATAGAGATAGATCGATGAGGATAATAGAATTATCCCAGTCTGCTTACATTGACAAGATTGTCAAAAGATATAGTATGGAAAACTTCAAGAAATGAAATGTTCCTTTTAGACACGGGGTCACTCTCTCCAAGGGTATCTCCCAAGACTCCCGAAGAGATTGAGGGCATGAAAGAGATTCCCTATGCCTCAACCGTAGGGTGCATCATGTATGCCATGCTGTGCACTCGTCCTGACATTTCTCAGGCAGTGAGTGTGGTAAGCAGATACCAATCTAACCTAGGGCAAGAGAATTGGACCGCTGTGAAAAATATATTAAAATACCTTCGAAGGACAAAAGAGTTTTGTCTGGTATTTGATTGTAGTTCACTACAGATCCAGGGGTATATTGATGCTGATTTTTGTCAGATCCAGAAGATAGAAAGTCTACATTTACTTATATCTTCATGATAGGATCATGTGTTGTTAGCTGGAAAAGCAACAAACATGGGTCCGTCGCAGATTCCTCAACCGAGGCCGAGTACATTGCCACAAGTAAAGCTGCCAAGGAAGTTATTTAGATGAAGAAGTTCATTTAGGAATTATGAGTAGTTCCATCCGGTACATCACCCAATCCATTGTTGTGTGACAACCATTGCTCAGGCTAAGGAGCCACGAGACCACTCGAAGTCGAAGCACATTGAGAGGGGACGTCCTGATTCACAAGGTAGAATCAGCGAAAAATGTAGCAGACTCATTAACTAAGACACTCACACATAAAGTGTTTGAAAAACATGTGGAAAGTATGAGACTCCGGCTTGTACCCGATTGGACCTAAGTGCAAGTGGGAGCTGTTAGACAATTATGCCCTTAGCTCCAATCAGATTGATGTATCTTTTGACATTTATTATAAATGAATAAAGTATATAATTGATTCATGTCAATGTGGTGTGTTTCTATGTAATACCCTTAAACTGGACACTTATGAGACTCGTGTTAGTTTAGAAACTTCACAGCCGTTGGATAGGTCTAGGGAGATTTATCTTGCCAAGGCTGACACTGATGTGTTGCTAAGTTGGTTGGGGTGGCTTGTCTCAACTGCTAGGGTGAGACCTGAGGTACATGCAGTGTGGGTTTTCTTGAAACCCTGAACCAGACCAAAATTCTAGTATTGCCCTGGACCTTGGAGATTGATGGGCAAAACTGGAATATTACACATGACCCCTAGACTCGATTATGGTACTGCACTAGGTGTCGGATCGGGTTATCTTTGATATGCCAATCAATGAGATCTTTAGAGGGGGTCAAAACCTGGGTATGTTGGGACAGTCCGAGAGTTCATCTGAGTGGGTGATCATAGTGACAGGATCAGCCCCTTTGTCGAACAAAGTGAATGATCGGGGATGCACTCTCTCTGATGGAAACCTAACCTGCCAGCAGTTGATTTCAACCGTTGAAATTTGTTTTTGCAAAATATATTTATATAGAGATACACACACACACACACACACACACACACACACATATATATATATATAATGGTTTCAAAATGTTTGCAAAAAGTTTTAATTCACGGGATCCATGTGAGTAGAGAGTGCAACACTATTCTTTGTAGTTGAGGGAGAGGTCCTCTTTTGTCGGGCAGTGTTTGATCATTATGGGCTGAGAGGTTAAGTGTAAGATCATTAAGGGTAATACCTGATGGGCTAATCTTGCATCTGCCCACAGTCCTTGGGTTTTCATAAGGTGGCTGGACCCAATGACCATTTAGTGTAAATGTTGGTCCCATTAAGAGCCATGGTGATGGACTCAGGGGTTCACTGTGTCTTATAGTGAATTCGGCCAGGCCTTGTAACCAAGGTTAGGCTGAACTCATGCGGCTGATGTGTAGATTAATGTTTGGGTCCCACGCTATACAAAGAGAGCTAATTGGCTAGCAAGTTAAGAGGTTAAGTGAGCACATAAACTTAATGGCCCTAAAGCCCAATTCGAACTAGGCTTAAGTCAATTAATTAAAAGGAGACAAGATAGGATTTATAATCTGATTAGGATTAGCTTAAGGATAAGATAAGTCTTATCCATTCAAGAGTCTAGATCTAAATATCATATTTGGATTAAGGAACTCTCTCCTAATTGGATTAGGAGGCTGATCCTGATAACACTATAAATAAAGGGGGTGGATTCCTCAGTTACACAACACAACAATCTGTAGAGTTCTTCCCTGTTCTTGCCGCCCCTACCTAGTTCGATCTCCACTTATGGGAGTGATCAATATGAAGTCGTGCCCCCAGCCCTCTACTCCATTCTTGCTGAAGAATTCGGTTCTTGCTGAGAGCCATCTTGCTGATAGTGCTTCACCACATACTGTGTCATTTTCAGTGGAAGTGGGTTTTGGTTTTCTCCATGGGCGTGAACACCTTCATTGGGAGTTATTGCTACTTCGTATCAGGTATATCCCTCTCCTCCCTTTTGGTTTCAGATCTGGTCCAGTTTGGTTCAAGATTGGTCATTGAAAATGTAGTTTTCTAAAATAGGGAATGTGATTCCCAGATGGGAGAGAGAAATTTTTGAAATTTCGCCCTACCTTCCTGTAGGGTTCGGCCATCCATATGATGGATCTTTTATCCCTTCACAACAAACATCCATTCATTCTAAAAATACAAAAAGATAAAAAAAAATACTTGAACAAACACGGTAGAGGGGCTAGGGCAAAGTGGTGGTAGATGATTTGCCGGTGTTGGACTGGTTGGTGGTTGTTGTCGCCTGAAGTGAGAGCGTAAGAGGTGGCGAAGCTTCAAAGATGAGAGATGAGAGAGAGAGAGAGAGAGAGAGGTGAGGTGGTGGTCCTAGTGGAGCTTAGGGGGCGACTGGTGTCTTGGTTGCTGTAGTTGGGGCTGGCTAAGGCTAATAGCTTTGGCTTGGTGCTTGCTAGCGAGGTGGCGATCGGCGTTGTTGCTTAGTGCTTGGTGGTTGGCACGGTAGAGACGAAGATGACAAGTGAGAGAGAGACACAGACACATGGAAGCAAGGGGACAATTAGCCATTGGGGGAGAGGCTATCGGTTGGAGGGCGATCGGTGCCGAAGAAAAGCAAGGGGAAGTTCGGTTAACCAATGGGGATTGGGGAAGACGAGGAGACGAGGGAGACTGAGAGAGTAAGAAAGGGTATTAACCTATTAGGTTTAGGTTTCAAAGAAAGGGAAAGGGGGAGAAGGCAGATAGGCGGTGGTTTTATTGGTTTATTCGATTTTAAAAAATAAAAATAAAAATATAATATATATACCGATCGGTTTGGTTAACTGCCGGTTCTTTTAAAAGGTTATCTGAAACCGAACTAAAACTTTTGGTTTTTTTAAAATATCGAAACAAAACTGAACTGACCGGTTTAGTTAACCGATTTTTTTATTCATTTTCAGTCGGTTTTTTTGGTCGATTTGATTTTTCGATTTTTTTTGCTCACCCCTAATGTGAATTGACCCGGTAGCTTACGTTTCCAAGTAGAATTTATTTGAATAAAAGTGAATCTTGATAGTTGGAGAGATTTACTGACTACTCGTTATCTTTTTGTTATTCTATTCCTACTACTCTGAAATAAAGGTATGAGTTTTATCCCAATCAACTGTGTAGGAGGGGAAAGGGTAGCCTCGAACTGACTCACGAGTTCTCTCTATCTCTTCAAAATAGGAAAGAAGAAGTTTTGGCTTTGGGCAAACAACCCACGTTGAACACCCCCCACACGCTCATTCACCGGAGCCCGTGACAGGGTGTTTTACAAGAAGGGGAAATATATTGTCAAAATGAGATACGGGATTGATAGAGGTATGTCACGTGGTGACATGATGTCTGAATACAATGTTGTCTATTTCCCATGGAGTAAATTTTGGAAAATACCACTACTACTATGTATTAGATTGTTCATTTGGAAGCTGCTACAAAATGGTCTCACTTTTCGCCAACATTTGGACATTTCTTCAGAGAAGTCTTGTGTCTTTAGTTGTGTTATATATGGATGAAGATATTGACCAACTCTTTGTTTTATGTCCATTCATGCCAGCAATTTGGTTTGGCTCTAATTTGGGATGGAGGTTCCCTACTACTTCCTTCCATAGACCAATTTCAGGGGTTTAGTAAAAAATTACTCAAGAGGATATTGAAGCTTTTCAATATTCGTGTTGTATCTTATGGTACATGTGGAGAACTTGCAATCAAGTAATCTTTGATCATATGTTGTCTCTAGTCCTAATGAGATTATTAGAGATGTTAAATAAGAGATTCCTTAGCAGCCCATATTGGTGGCAACCTCGCACTTGAAGCGCAAGTGTTTCGTTTGGCCCCCATCATTTTCCTTATTGCATATGTTCTTGTATATTTTGATAGGATCGAATGTAGTAGGCACAACAAAATAAGCACGTTAAATGAGCACTTAGAATTTTTTTTGACACCACATTTAAAAATGGATGCATAGATATAGCATGTGTTGCAGTCACTCGAACACCTAACTGAAATTTTGATTAGCTCATTTTCATGAACCGAGCCAAACCGAATAGGACTTGAAATTACCGAGCTGAATTCAAATCAGTTTGATTTGATTAGTTAAAATATAAATGTATTTTATCTTTATATTAATAATTATTATTAAAATGTATCAGCATTTATCATTAAAAATACATATTATATATTACTACTAATATAAATAGTAATGTTAATATATATTAATATTTATAATTAAAACATAAATAGATGTATTTGTTTTGGTTAATTTGATTTTCGCTCTGGTTTGATTGAATTATTTTTAAACCGAAACCAACCAAAACCAAAGTAACCAAATCAAATTGATTTATTCAATTTAAGTTTCGATTTGATAACCAAATTTGAATGCCCCTAACTGGGACTATGTTCATTTACTAGCTAATTCGACTTTAGAGATTCCACCTGCTTCCTTCAATATTCAGTTAAAAAAAGTGATTCTTTAATCAAATACAATGAATGGAGTTCATCTTTGAACATGCAATCCCTTCTCATGCCATCACGAAAAAAAAAGAAAGAAGAAAACAATTTATTTTATTTTGTTAATAACAATTTATTTTATTTTTAAGCCCATAGGCATGTCAATGCATTAAATCTTTAATGAAGCAACCGAACAAATAACCGCTTTAGATGAAGGCACTGCATACTTATTTAGGCTCAGTTTGGAAAGAGTATAAATACAAATACAAACGGTGCAAATATATACAAAATAATACAAAATATAAGATTTTATACTCTACATATTTGCATTTGTACTTCTTCCATACTGAGCCTTAGTAATATAACTCAAAATCACGCAATAATCTTCTGCAGTTGCCAATAATATACTGCATCAATAAAGTGTTGCAACTGTGATCGTTGCAATTTGAACTCAAACAATGGGGACGGGGGACGGATAACATGTTTTATTGGGCAGGCACAACAGATAAGATTCTAACCGGAAATCCAATTTGCTCCTCATAAAATGCGCCCCATAGCACGTTTCATCTGTATATTTTCAATGCATAATTAAAACGTATTATGAGATTAGTGTAAGGCGTACTCTCTAAGGAGTAGACCCAAACTCCGCAAACTGTTTCCAGGGCTTCTATTTATTTGGATGTGGTAGAGGTCTCAACTCTCAAACCACTTGTCCCCTGTGCCAAGAATTGAGACTCACAATAAAAAATTGTATCTTGAACTAGCTTGTTTTTTATGCCACATGGCCCCCATTAGGTGGACGGTTGGCTGAAACTATATGGAAAAAGGAAAAAATAAATAAAAAATTAAGCCTGTGACATGAGATAGTGGCCAGGTGGACAGACAATGAAAGGGTTTTTGTACTTTTGCCAACTTAGGTTTGTGCCTAGTAGTACATTTGAATTTGGGAACAAAGCCAATAGGGTATCTCGTGAGAATGAGTTGGCTGGTATTGGCTTTCTTCTTTTTCTTTTTATAAATGAATAAATACAAAACAACGAAAATAGATTACAAAGGTAGGATTGGGCCCCTCCATCTTAACAAAACAGTTCAGATTTGGTAAGCACACACAGAAAAGAGATCAAATCACTGATCAGCACTCTACGAGATTGCCCCCCACAACTTTTTACAGCACATTTTCCCCATGTATTGACAACATCTTTCTATAATAATATCAGAAATGATGATGTTATCAGAAGGAATTCGGTTTCAGTCAGGAAAAAAGCCCATTCGAGCAGTGAGATTATTTCTATACTGATATACTTTATTTTATGGGAAGATATTCCTAATGCAAGGTTGGGAAAGACTGTTAAATCGGTGTGGTCATAAATTTGCTATAATAGAAGCTAATCTCCATCGGCAATTGTTTCCGGCAGGAATGTATTATGGGGCGTTGGGTGGGGGGCTGATTTGAACTCCACAGGAAAAAATACACAATCGGTGACAGTGTATTACACCGGCCCCGCTAATATGAAAGCCTAAAAAAAGTAAAGTAGCACACCCTTTATGAGCTCACCCCTTGTGCTCGAGTCTATCGCACGCCGGATTCGGTTTTAATAATCCATTTGCCTTTATTGCCATGCTGGCTAATTAATGGATAACCAAAATCCTTTGGAATCGTACTTACGGTAGAATGAGTGAACTTTAGGCTTAGTATATGTTTGGCATCGATGTATATGTGCTGCCTGTTGTGTGAGTTGGAAGTATAGTTTTTTTGAGAAAATAGTGTTTTTCTTTGATTGGAAACTTTATTGTCAGGTATGATATTTCTTGGAGCAACATCAACATTTTCTGTTTGGTACTAATGTTCTAAGAAACGTTTTCAGCATTTGTACCTATTATCCAATGTCATGTCATGTTTCTGTCACTGCCACCTCATGTTCCTGTTGGCAACAACGAGCTGCAGCTCCAATAAATATCAAATTCGGCGTTGCTCCAAACCATGCCTTCTCGATTTCCAAGACGTGGCTTGGAGCACTATTTTTTATGGAAAAATAGTTCCAAACAAACAAATGTTTCCTAGAGCATCGCTTTTTCCGACATTGTGCTGATGTGTTGTTGTTTTCTGGAGCAACGACAGCGATGCCAAATAGATGCTTAAAAATGACCAAAGTTTTATGACATTAGACAGAAAGTTGACCCGCTAAGAAGGCCAACTTGGTTGAGTCACTAATTGCTGCTTCAATGGTTTGCAGGAGGCCAATAGTTTGAAACATGGTTTTTGAACTGTCATTGATCCAAACTGTAGGACCATTTGGCTCAGGAATCGTCCAAGCAACCGGTTCCATTTTACTCCAAACCCAATTTTTGGCCAAAAAACTGTTGAGTCGGTCAACAATCCATTTATCTAGACAATCAAACTGTTGATCCATTTGATTAGCTCAACGGTTTTGGCTTTTTTAATTTTAATTATTTTAATTTTTTGTCAAAATAGGCCATCTATTCAAACCAAACGGTCGAACCATCAACCTAGAAACCAGTGGTCAGAACGGTTTCAATTCCAGGTTGTTTTTTAAAACATTGGTTTGAAGGCTGAACTATTTAGGCTTTGTTTTTTTTTTTCTCTTGAACTTTTAAGGGAAAGTTAGGTTAATGAAATTAGTTTTCCATTAAATAATATATTCAAGTTTTTTTTTAATTAATGTGAAATTTAGGTAAAAATTGTTTCCCCAAATCTCTCTATTCGGACATGGGAAAACTGAGGGCTTGTTTGGCAAGTCTTTTTGAGAATATCTTCTCGTAGCTCTAACAGTCAATAGACGCATTGAGCTTTTAACATAAGATTTGGGCAGCCCGAAGACCGTTTGACAGACACACATCTTTTCATGCATCATTTCGGGTCTTTCCGCGCGAGATTAAAATGCGGAAGATGCAGGAAGCTTCATTTGGAGCTTCCCGAAATCAGTCCAAAATGGGTTTTCTGCGTTTTTTTGGCACCCCATCTTTTGACGGCCAGATCTTCCGCATGTCAAACGGGAATAGATCGATTTTCGGTGTTCCTGACTTGTAAGCAGCCGAAAGACCGTGCGAAAAAACGCACCAAACAGGCCTGAGTTTTCTGAATGGAGAGTAAATGCTAAATATCTATGGTTAGGACTTGTGAATTTTCTCCACTCCTTGCAACTTCATTGAGCCTGGTTTAAAACAAAAATTAGAAACTTATGAGAGAAAAATGGGTAGGGTAAAAGAACATGAAAAGGCCAGAGAACATTATTTAGCGAAATAAATTTTAATAAAAAATATAAATAAATACACTTACCTATAAAAGTGGACTTCTAATAAATACACTATACTGTACCAGCGGTCCGGTATAGTGCCCTGAACCCAGTGGTCCAGATGATATATTAGTCGGAACTCAAATCGGAATGTAACATCCTAAGTGGATCATCTAAACCCATTTCACTCTGAAAGGGTATTTTAATGATTTAAATTCACAATGGAGAATTGAAGATAGCTAATAGCTATCGACTATCTTTCGTTGCCCCATATGCGTAGATTGAGCTAATCACAATCATCCAATGATTTAAAGGCTGTCTCCCTTCCCAACGGTCCGAAAACGGCCAAATTTTCCCGTCCACACCTTGTTTTCTCTCTTTTATTTATCTCAACTAATCCATCCAAAGATTTCCATTTTATACTGTTTTGGCGTCTACAATATTCCATATTCCATGAGCGCAAATCTCCGCCGTCGAAGAGAGATCTTTTTTTTTTTTTTGTAATAGCCGTCCAAAGAGAGATCCATTACATTCTTAATTTAAGGCTCCCAAGCAGATCAATTGTCTATTTTGCCCCTTTACATTTTATTGAAACCAAAAATTAATAATTTTAAAATGTCAAAAGATGTTTGTCAGTCCACGAGCAAGACTGGAAGACAGTTTAAAAGAAACTGTTGGGTTTTCGACAAATTTTCATCCGGAGACTGGTCTTGGACAGATGATTTTGTATTATATATTATTTGTATTTACGACTTACGAGGAGAAAAAATACCAAATCAACAGTTCTCAAACGACCAATTCCAATTCGATGGTCCACAAACCTGTAGATATCTAGATGAACGATTGGTATTGGATTTTCATGTAGTCGCTTGCATGCGTGAGGTTGCAGCTTGTACTTACTTGTCCGTCAACGGTCAATCTCTACCTGTATTCTTAATTTTTATTATTTTTGTATTGATGAATAAAGCAGATAAAAAGCAAGGAACGCTGGAATGGGAACCTTTTTCTATTTATTTATATAAGCATTAAGTGAAATCAGACGGTCCAGAGCAGATGATCAATATCCACTCATTATCTGCACAAAAAAGATAATAAAAACAAAATCAGCTTCTGTCAATATCCTTGAACCATCAGGCTTTACTCATTTGCCTTGCAAAATACTCAAAAACCTCCTTAAAATTTCTGACAATTATAAAACCTCTTCTATAATTTCATTTTAATAAATATCTCCATGAATTTTTTAGAAACTCGACAAAAACCTTACGGTGAACGGAAGGGAGGTTTTTATCGGGTTTTTCTCAAAAGTGTAGGGGAAGTATTTACTAAAATAAAACTATAAGGGAGATTCTTTTTATTTGTCAAAAAGTGCAGGAGAGGTTTTTGTATTTTATTCAATTTCTAAAAAAAGAAAACAAGGAATAAAACATTTAAAAGAAAAAAAAATCACCAAAGCTGCTTCTGATTACTCAGATAATCATCCACGCTATAAATTGGTGCAAGCGTTTTGCGTGTGCTTTGCTGTTCACGACCCTAGCTAGCTAGTGAAGTTCTTTTTGAGAATCGAGAGAGTGAAAGAAGAAAAACACAGAGTGAGAATGGAGGGCAAAGAGGAGGATGTTAAGCTTGGAGCTAACAAGTTCTCAGAAAGGCAGCCCCTAGGGACTGCAGCGCAGACAGACAAGGACTACAAGGAGCCACCACCAGCTCCTTTGTTTGAGCCCGGGGAGTTGAAATCATGGTCGTTCTGGAGAGCTGGGATTGCAGAGTTCATGGCCACTTTCCTCTTCTTGTACATCACCATTTTAACTGTGATGGGTGTGGGGAGATCTGGCAACAAATGTGCTTCAGTGGGTATTCAAGGAATTGCCTGGGCTTTTGGAGGCATGATCTTTGCCCTCGTTTACTGCACGGCTGGTATCTCAGGTTAGCGTTTCCTTTTTTCTTCTTCTTCGGCATAATTTTCTGCCATGGATTATTACATAAATTCTTTACTTCTGTTACTAGAATTTCAGCTTGTCTACAGAATTGTCCACAGGATATACATATTTTTCTTCTATTTTGTATTATCTACTTAGTGTGGTTTCTAATCTTCATCATGCTTTGTTTTTTCTAAAATATTTCATGTGCTGTTATTTCTGTCGTTCTTCATGTTTTAAACTTCTGTTTCTTCTCTTGTGTTCTGGAACCCTGTAAGAATGTTTGCAGTAAACCATATTCTGCGCTTTTTTTTTTTCTTGTTTCCCTGTGTTTCAAACAAATGCTAGGCTCTCAGTGTCTCTGGCTTTTCCCTTCGTCTATTCTCTTTGTCTTTGTTTGGGTCCAAAGCGTCTCTTCTAAGTTCTAACCCATGTTGATCTGCAGGTGGACACATCAACCCTGCTGTAACCTTTGGTATGCTGTTGGCAAGGAAGCTCTCCCTAGTCAGGGCAGTGTTCTACATAATAATGCAGTGCCTTGGTGCGATCTGTGGCGCCGGTGTTGTCAAGGGCTTCCAGAGGCATGAGTACGAACGGCTGAACGGCGGAGCCAACTTTGTTCAGCACGGCTACACCAAGGGCGATGCCCTTGGTGCTGAGATTGTTGGCACCTTTGTTCTTGTCTACACCGTCTTCTCTGCAACTGACGCCAAGAGGAATGCCAGGGACTCCCACGTCCCTGTAAGTATTAATTCTTTTCTTTAGTCTACTCAATCTAATCCTAGTTCCTTCTGTTCTAACTTCTGAGATGAGAATAAGATTACTGTACATGTATTGTGTTGTTGCCTTAGAACCAGCAAATCACCCAGCATACTTTAGATTAGATTGTCCTGTGAGGTGGTTTTGGGTTCCAGGGTTCTTTCTCTTTAGCTGGTTTTGATGGGGATTAGCCGATTTGGGTTGTCATCTAAAAACCAGAAGCGGTTTTGGTGGTATCTTCTGTGTCCCTTCGCTGGTTTTATTTTTCACTGATTGGGTGTGGTATCCTTTGTCTGTAGTCTGTACTGTGTATATGGCTGTAAAGTGTTCTTTACTCTGTGTTTGTCCCCACGGCGCGCAAGCGTACAAAAAGGGTTCACGTCTGTCTTCACGATGAATCCCCCGTCCGGTCGTCTCCCCACCTTGGTCTCATCTAATTTCTTCGTTTGATTATGATTTTGAATGCAGATTTTGGCTCCTCTGCCAATTGGGTTTGCAGTGTTCTTGGTGCACCTGGCAACCATCCCCATCACAGGAACCGGCATCAACCCTGCTAGGAGTCTCGGTGCTGCTCTCGTCTTCGACAGGGACTTTGCCTGGGATGATCATGTACGTATTAAACAAAAACAAAAACAGACCAAATACCAGTGTTTTGAATCGTTAATTTCTACATAAATTTAATCATTTGTTCCTTATTTTACAGTGGATCTTTTGGGTGGGACCCTTCATTGGAGCTGCTCTGGCTGCAGTGTACCACCAGATCATCATCAGAGCCATTCCATTCAAGGCCAGAGTGTAAATCTGTCACGCTACCTGAGGGATCACCCCATTCGTTGTTTCTTTATCTGTTACTTTATCCTCTTGTTTTATTTATAACTTTATTTATTTAAATACTTATCGTTGTTGTGTCTTTTGTTTTTGGGTTTCCCATGTTGATCGATAGATGTTTATTTTTGGGTGTAAATTATTAGTCAAGTTGGCTTGTGTGATGTGGTTTGCTTTTGGAACGAAGAGATTCTTTTTTTTTTTTGAGTTTCTTTTATAATTGTGTTCCCCTACCCTATCCAACCTGCCCCCTACCCTCTTGTTGGTTATTGGTGGTGTGGGTAGGGTTAGAAATTTACCTTTGAAAAAGAAGTGATCATGATATCTGAAAGCACCTTCATTGAATCATCATGCTCAAAAAGGAAAAGTAAAGGAAGCAGGAGAAAGAAAAAGGCCCTACCCCAACAATTAACAAACCTATGCTTTTAGTATTAGGAAACAAGTAAAGAAACATCATTGTTTCGAACAAAGTTAAAACGATGCATTTCTTTTCTTTTGCTCTGATCGAGGCTGAGGCACTCTTTATGTTACCCCACCCGGTTCTCTTCTCCAAGTTTTTAAGGCTTCGTTTGTTTTTTCTATGAGGCTTAATTTGGAAGGACCACAAATTAAATATAAACAAAATACAAGGTTTTGCATTCTATAGTCTACATATTTGTATTTGTACTCCTCCAAATTGCGCCTCATAAGATAAATTTTTAATATAAATTAGATTCGACTGCACAATAGTTGTCAAGGCAACCTCTGTTTTTTTCCCATTCCAGAGGAACATTTGTGCAAATACTCTTTACCAATGTTTATAAAGGTTTCTCTGTTTATCCCTTTCTTTTTCTGCATTTTCCTTCAAACCAAACATAACCTTAAGATACTAAGTTTATCAAAAGAAAAAAAAAATTAATGTACCAAAGGTTCAAAGCAAATGGCAACGCAATTTAAAAAAGGGCATTGGGAAGCGGTTTGGGTAAGGAAAATAAACCATCTGTTTGATTCTGAGGGCGTTTCCTGATGAGGTGTTTTCTCAATAAACGGCACTTTAAACGTTTCTTTATTTGACTGTTTGATTGGGTGTTTCTAGCAACAGCCCATAAAGTCACTCGTTTGGCTGAATGGTTGTTTGGCGGGGCATTTTAAGAAATAATAAATAACACGATTCATTATAATATTTTTTGGTGTTGAAGTGCAATAGAGTTGATTCCACAGTGTTAATTACTCACCCTATCGCACTAATGCATGATGAACGATCAATGTGGTGGTGGTAGTTACCCACACCATCTTTCCTTGCGTTGCGTGCATAAGAACCTCTGCCCCCCTCTTTCCTAAACATCCACAACATCTCCCCGTAACTTTTACACGCATCTACCTCTTTCTTTCATTCTTGAATCTCAACTCTCAGTTAGCCCTATAGATGGATCGAATTCAAATCGAATCAGGCTATATTAGAATTTGAAATCGATTATAAAGAATAATATTTGAATTCGATTCGACATCTGACAGATATCGAATATTTTAATTCGAATTCGATTATTAAATCGAATATTCGATTTGATTCGAATTTGACCGTCGCTATCACTGACACTACCATTGGTGATGGTAGTTGCTTGGGCGGCGGCGAATGGCGATGCTGAGTCAGTGAGTGGATTGGGAGAGTGAGTGATAGAGGAGAAGATGAGAGATGACTAACGAGAGAGGACTGAGGAGAGGCGGAGACGCGGAGGATGAGGGGCGGTGGCCGGTGATGGTGGTTGCTCGGGCGGCGACAATGTTGACTCTGTGAGTGGACTGGGGGTGAGAGATAGAGGAGAATATGAGAGACGACTAAGGAGAGGCGGAGCTGCAAAGGATGAGGGGTGGTGGCCAGTGCTGGTGGTTGCTTGGGCGGCAACAATGCTGAGTTAGTGAGTGGACTGAGAGAATGAGAGATAGAGAAGAAGATGAGAGACGACTGACGAGAGAGGGCTGAGGAGAGGCGAAGTCGCAGAGGATGAGGGGCGGTGGCCGGTGATGGTGGTTGCTCGGGCGGCATCCAATGAAGGCAAAGCGAGGGATGGAGGGTTAGGGTTTGAAACTTGAAAATTGAAAGGAGATGAAGATTGGAGAGAGGTAAGGTTCGACCTTTCGAATGTTCTCATTGAGATATGAGTCATTTCTATATATATAATCGATTCAAATATTTATCGGATCAGATTAACGCATATCTGAATTTGATCTGATAATTTAATCGACAAAAAAATAGTATTCGAATTCGACCAAATATCCAATTCGAATTATCCGAATTTAATTCGATTACACCAAATCTCGAATTCAAATTCGGATTTTCGAATACTGTTTATAGGCCTACTCTCAACAATGGGTCAAGGCGTTCACCATTTCAGCAGCAGGTTAGCAGTGACTCTTCTCCTCAACATCGCCGTAATGGCGTTCCCATTTGACACCAACGCAGCTCCTTTCCTCAACATCACTCTCAGGTTAATGGCGGCCACCCTTGATGCAACATTCTCATTCTTCAGCACAACAGAGTCGAACCACCGCTGATGCTCTACCACTTTACGGGGAGACCTTAGGAGAGTATAGAGCTATTCCTGAGAGCAGCGCCAGGAAACTTCAAGGAGGGGTTCGAAGTGGTGGTTGCGGAGACGAGGATGAATATCACCTGCGTGTTGAGCGACGTATTCCTATCATCCTATGGTTTGCAATCGACATGGCAGACGAGCTCGGCGTCCCGTGGATCCCCATTTGGATGTCTACGCTTTGCTCTTTATTAATCAGTCTCTTTAAGAGATGGGATGTCAGTGGGTTGAGAAATCGATCAATAGTGGTGTCGACAACGGACTTACCGGTGTCCACAGTAGCGACATGCGAAATGGCGCCTTTGTGAGGGCGATGAAAGATTTGGTACTTCGTTTTTGTTACAGTGATACGTGATGTATTTTCAATACTAATTATACCCCTATTTAAGTCTTGTCTTAAAATATTCCTACTATTTTTGACAATTGTCTTAAAGTATTCTTATACCCTACGTGACCTATAATTTTTTTTTCAAAATTCAATATTACCCTTTATACGTGGCGGACTACACTAACCTGAGCTTCCAGTGAACTGAACTTTGGCCTCACGTACACCTTTCCACCGTCTAGGAATAGGGCCGAGTTTCAGGTGGGAGAAAGTGCGAAGCTCCGTCTCTTACCATCCTCTAGCCAAAGGAGAAATTTCAGTGGCCAAGAAGCAGCAGGCGATGAAATTCCAAAAACAAATCTACTGCTTTGTGAAGTTGGGGCCAGAGGCCAATCGGGGGTATGTCATCGTTCAATGCGCCAATGGTGATGTCGATTCCAATGTTCGCTAAAGCTTTGATGATAGCTGGATTGTTGCCGTTTTCGATTGAGGTGGATTGAAGCAGTATTGTCGTCGCCAGAGGTGGGGGAAGGTTGTCGGCAACTGAAGAGCAAGTTCAGGGTGTCCCTTCCTCGTGGTCTTCTACAACCTAGACCTCATGGTCTTCTTCCAACATCTTGGGGATGACAAATATTCAAGAATCAAGTTTCTATGGACGACCTTGAGTAGATGTTGCGCTATCAGATGAGCTCACCGGAATCTTCTCTATGGACAATTTGAAAAGATGCTATCACCAAAGATATGGACGATTTGAAGAAGTTATCAGATCAAGCTTCTCTAAATATTGAGAGCAGATATGGATGATTTGTAGAAGCTATCAGATTTGAACGGACGACCTCCATTCTTTTGTCAATGGGCTTCGACGGTTAGAGAGAAGGCACGTATGGGGTTCGAGCAGAATATTGAGAGTGGATGTGAAGGGGCGGTGATGAAACATGCGCGCGCGCGAGAGAGAGAGATGTGGAGGGGTCCATCGCTGCTACAAAGGCAAGAGGGAAAGAAAATGAAGATGACGTGGCGAGAGAGAGAGGCCGATGTTATGCTGGCTTTGAAAGTTGAAAATAGTATGGGTACAAGGTAGTCCTCCACTCACATCTGCATATGTATCTGTTCAAAGCTCCTCCATAGGTGCCTACCTCATTTCAGATCAAGGGCTAGACCTGGGTAGCGAAGATAGATGGAGGAAGACAAAGAAGAACCAGAGGAGTACTTTAAGACAGTGATGGTAAGGAAGATAAGCCTTGACAATTTGAAAAAGGTGTCAAAAGTTTCATTTTGAAAATTTAAACATTAATGATCACAAAACAGTCTTTTTAATCATTTCATTAACGGAAACTGACAATAAGGAAGATTTAGTCAATTGTCAGAAAACAATAGGGATACAATTAGTCAATTTCCTAAATCTTAGGGGTAGTTTAAGAAATTTACCCTAAAGAATCAAAATTTAATGGTCCATATAAATTGTGATATAGTGGAACATAATTGATAATTGTTGAAAAATGATGGAAAAACTGACATATGTCTATATATATGCCTTAATTTTTATAAAAAAAATAATATATTTTATTAGTTTGGAAAATTGACTAATTATACCCCTACCGTTTCAATATTGTCTTAAAGTGCCCCTACTGTTTTTGACAATTGTTGCTATTATTAAATTGTAACGAAAAAAAGGGATTATAGCTGATAAGGGCAACTTTTGGGTCTTATTATCAACAAAAATAATCTTTTTAAAATAATTTCTAGAATAGGGTAGCTTTTTTAAAAAAATATCAAAAAATGATAGAAACACTTTTCATCTTCTTCCTCTTTCAAACCACCGAATAAATCTACCCACCTTTGGTCTCTATCTTCCTCTTCTTTCTTCTTCTGCTTCTTTTTCTTTTCTACATCTGAGTTTGGAGAAGAGCTTCTATGAGTTATTCTTCTGAAACAATTAGAAGAACACAAGAAACACCATACCAATAAATCTTGTGGTTCGCTACTGTCTCCTCTTCGCTTCGCTGTTAGCGATTTATCCCCCGCTCCCTCATATGCCTGTTTGGCTTATGAACAATTCATCCGCCTTCCAGAGCTCAACAAACTAGATCTGGACGAACGAGTCCATTCTCAAACCAGAACCCTATGCTTCAGATCCACCTCTATGCCCAAGATTGTCAGTCTTTCATGGCCATCGAAAGGAGGAGCTTCGTCCTCCTTCCCAACTTTGATGGAATGCATGGTCATCGAAAGAGCTTTGTCTACCTTCCCAACTCCAGGTGATTCATTATTATTGTCAAAATTTTGAGTAAAAAAAAAGTAATTAGCAACATCAAAATAATTGGTAGGGCCCGAAGAAGTCCAGATTCCAAACTCCAAGTAGTGCTCGACGAGGAAAAAAAGAGACCATGCATTCCATCACAGTGGTTTGAAGGTGGAAGGCGGACGAAGATCTTTCATGGCGATCTTGGCAATGGTCATCAAAACTCCTCCAGGTAGTGCTGAGCTCTGGACGCCAGTTTTTCATGGTGTCCGCCTTCCCAACTCCTGGTAGCTCGATGATGAAACTCTTTCATGGCCTGAAGGAAGAAGAAAATGAATAGTATTTCTACCCTTTTTTAATATTTTTTTTAAAAAGTTACCCTATTCTAAAAATTATTTTAGAAAGATTATTTTTATTGATAATTAAACCAAAAAGTTGCCCTTTATCAATTATAATCCAAAAAAAGGGTCAGCCTAGGGTCCGTCCTTTTCCAAAAAAAGGGTTAGCCCAAGGTTCGTACTTTTCCAAAAAAAGGGAGAATGAAGGTTCAACCTAGGGTCAAAATCTTTAGGCCCAAAGTACAACTGGGTGGATGCCAGCTCAAAATTGATGCCAATTCACGAGCAGGCATTGGTGTATAAAGTGGGGGTTTTTGAAATTTTGAATGGTTATAGATCTACACCCACCACAGCCGTTGCTACATCCACTGTCCCCAACTGCATCACTACCTAGGGGTGAGCAAAAGAAATCGAAAAACCAAACCAATCGAAAAAACTGACTGAAACCAAACCAAAAAATCGATTAACCGAATTGGTCGGCTCGATTTCGGTTCGATGTTTTCAAAAAGCTGACAGTTTCAATTCGGTTTTGGTTAACCATTTAAAAAAACTGGTGGTTAACCGAACCGACCAATATATATATATATTTATATTTATATTTATATTTATATAACATTATATATTATATTTTATTTTTTTAAACCTAATGTTCAGACTGTCAAACTGAGAGTCTAAGACTTTTAGGTTCGCCAGTTTAGCAGACTGGCGAATAGCCCGTCTAACGACTGATGGTCTGAATCGTTTGACACCCGCTGCGCATCCCTTTCTTCCCCCCCTCTCTCTCTCTCTCTCTCGGACTCTCACTTCCTCATACTCCCTCTCTCTCTCTCTCTCTCTCAGTCTCTCTCAGAGCTCTCTCTCACCTCTCAGTCTCTCTCTGAGCTCTCTCTGAGCTTTCTTTCTCTCACCTCTCAATCTCTCTCTGAGCTCTCTCTCTCGCCTCTTGGATTCTCTCTCTCCGAGTTCTCGCTCTCTCTCGCCTCTTAGTCTCTCTCTGAGCTCTCTCTCTCACCTCTCTCTCTCGCCTCTCGGACTCTCTCTAAGCTCTCTCTCTCTCTCACTCTTTCAGATTCCCACTCTTCTAGTTCTAGGTTCTGGCCTTCGGCGCTTTGCCCTCCGAACGATTCACTGACGGCCTCCGACACTAGCAATCCCTCTTGCTTCAGTGACACTAGAGGCTCGGTTGTGGGTTAGAGGTTCTACTGCATCTCGATGACATTGCTGAAGTGGCGATCCCAGTTCTCTTCGACTATGTTTCTCTCTTTTTTTAATTTTAAGGGCATAAAAAATCAAAAAACCAAACCGCGGTTAACCTCTTGCATCGGTTCGGTTAAATGTAAAAAACGAACATATCGGTTTAGTCCATAAAATTACCCCACGGTTCAGCACCCCTATCACTACCATGCTCACGTCACACTATAAACAAGGTCTTCGTTAAAAATGAGAATTCAGAACCCAACAACAGTACTTTCGGATATTTGAAGGGGAGAGGCCATGGAATGGATCTGGGGACCT
This sequence comes from Nelumbo nucifera, assembly GCF_055504915.1. Classification (NCBI taxonomy): domain Eukaryota; kingdom Viridiplantae; phylum Streptophyta; class Magnoliopsida; order Proteales; family Nelumbonaceae; genus Nelumbo; species Nelumbo nucifera. The sequence continues at coordinate 184,571,852 of NC_142649.1, read as the reverse complement.
CAAGACCTTGTCCTTGATCCTCTCAATCTTCTTCTCCCTTCAGTCTTGCGTACATTGCCGTAAGATCCCTTGAACAGCTTCCCTTTCTTTATTATCGTTGCCTTCAACCATATTTCAAAGAGGTCAGGAAGATAAAAAGGGAACTGTCGTTGGGTTCTGAATTCAAGACTAGAAAGAGCAGATCATAGATTCAGTTAAGCTATTTGATGTAGGCGCATCCGGTTGGGCCAATGGCGAACCTACACGCATTAGGCGGCGGAGCACATAGCGGAACCAATCGGGTCGTGAGCAAAGATGGTGCAGCACCTCGTGCTAGACCAATTAGGGTGCACGCTAGGCTGGGCTTGGCAGGCCTCGTGGAGCCAATCGTGCACCCTCACCTTGCGCTCTTAAATGATTGCACCCTTAGTACGGACTGCATCCAGGCCATCCAAGGTCACCTGCCCCTTGGCGGCTTCAAGTATAAATAAGAGGTGACCCCCACAAGGTAGAGGATCCAAAACTTAGCTCTCAAGCACTCTTCTTGTTGTCTGAGATCTCTTGCTCTTTAGTGGCCTCATCTTTGGTGCCTGCACCCAAGACCTCGTACCTTCCACCTCCTGTTACTAATTTGACTGTCGGAGTCTCTGCCTCAGGTGTCAACTTGGGGCCTCTGACGAGCTCTCTCACCTCGCAAGATCGATCTACCCACCCTCGGCCACCTCAGACACTTCGACCTCGAGCACCTTGCACCTCGGCTTAGGAGCGAACTGACAGTATTGACCTCATCCAATCCGAGCATCAACACTACTAAAACCAAGAAACATGATAAGTAACGAGTTCAAGTTGAAAAACTTAGAACAGTTCTCATTACCCAAGTTTTCTATCTCAAATTTCGGTTGTTGTTTGTTGATCAAACCAGTTGGCCGCTACCCTGCTTCCCGGCCGAGAACTCACTGACGGTCAGCGGCGCCGATGTTGAAATCGGAATCGGCGATAACGCCAAGGACACGGTTCCATCAGGACCTTATTTTCTTGGACTTCCTCTCTTTTTCTTCCAAGTCGTCCCAGGCATGGCTACACTTGTGAAACGGACATTGTAGTTGAGCCCGGAACTTGAGCTGAGTTATCCGTTCTTGTAGCTACATGAAAGCTAGCCGGAGCTTCAGAACCCATGACTGCAATTCCCGTTTGCATCTCTTCCTTTCCTTCCATTCAAATATAATTTTAAAGAAACCCTAAAACCACTCACCAAAAAATACAAATATTAATTAACTCAAACACTTGGAACACACAAACTGACCTCAAACTTCAAAACGAACACATTTAGCAGACACAAGAACTCTGCTGTATAGACAACAAAATTTTTGTATTCAGATATGGGTCTAATAGCTGCAACTCAAAGTTTGAGCCCCTCTGACTCTGCTTAGATATCATTCTACGGGTAAAGCAACTCTTGCGTCTTAAACAATCCGACTCTGGTCAAGTCAGCAGCAAGGATGATGGCAGCTTTAATAATTGTTTTTGTTTTGTTCAAGTGATACTAGAAGCGGATTTTCTTTTGAATCTGGGGCAGGAATTGGATTCTCTGGCTTTATCCTCTCTCTGCATTGCATTTGGTAGGGAGAAGCTTGCTTCGGTTCCTTCCGGTGGTGGTATCGTTGTTGCTGTTTCTGCCCGTGGTGGTGTTGTTAAAGAAGAAAAGATCGAACAGAGGAAGAGAAAAGGGATGGAAGTAGAGCTAGTCAATTATAAAAAATAATAGGAGTACTTTAAGATAATAGTCAAACAGTAGGATAGAGTTAATCAATTAGCTAAACTTTAAGGGTATTTTAAGAAATTTGCCCTATTTAAATTTCAATAATCCATATTGCCTATTTATAGATCATGTGAAATTTAAATTAGGCGCTCAAAATTTTAAACTTTGTACTTTGCAACATCGCCCTTTTTATTCAAGGACATGATGTTTTACTCTAGTGTTAAAAATGAGTTTATAGGAATCAAGCAACATTTCTTTAGCTATTACATGGACTACACTTAGGCCCAGTTCGTTACTAGTAAATAAGAGAGAAAAGTTGGTCAAACGGGTATCTCTTTCGCATTGATCAACTTTATAGTGTTCTTTTTGTAATAAATACTAGGCCCTAGGGTAAAGTCATCTTCATTTACTTTACCCATTTCTCACGTGGATAATCGGGGAAAAGTGTATAAAATATAATGGGACAAGTTTGCCTATTTTAACATTGATATAGATAAAAAATCATTATAATGTTTACATTAAAATAAAAAAATATATGAATAAGTGAATTTATCCAATGTAGATATTATCTAGAAAACATTTACTTAGCTGAGTGAACTTATCCAAATAAGTGACAAATTTGTAAACCGACAAGGCCTTAAAATAGGGAAAAAAGTGTGGAAATATGGTAGGGTAGACATAAAGTCCAATAACCTTTTACTAGGTAGAGCCTGTGGATACGCAAGTTTCACCCCACACTTCCATTTTCGGAGGGATGCCAAGTGACCACCGCCCATACTAGGTCATGGCCCATGGGCATTAGGATCCACATTAGGTAAGCCAATAGTCCTTTTGGCTAAGGTTCATAGTATTGATAACCTTGATATACAAAATTCAAGTATAAGAGTTTCTTGCTAACAAAGTTCTTTTTTATTTGTAATTTATCATTTGAATTGTCATGTCATAGAGTTTCTTTGCTAACAAAGTTCTTTTTTTATTTGTAATTTATCATTTGAATTGTCATGTCATTTATTATCATTTAAAGATAATAAAATTAACTCTTGGTACATGAGTATTAAGGTGGTGTTTGGCATCGTGTCGTTTGCTTCATAAAACGCTCCACATATGCATCACATAAGAAAAAACAGTGTGCCAAGAAATACAACTTGTTTGGAACTCTTGCTCTAGAAAACAGCCATGCCTTGGAATTTGGGAAAGTGTGGTTTGAAAAAACGTTGAATTTGGCATTTTCTCGTTTTCATAGCCATTTTTGCCAATAGGACCATGATGTGGCATCAATGTGGCATCATGTAAAGCATTAAATGTGAACCAATGCTGAAAACAATTATAGAGCATTATACCAAATAAAACATGTGTCTTTCCCAGAAAACATGTGGCAGCATTGGTGACAAAAAAAAGGTAATTTTCCCAGAAATCAGTGCAAACCAACAGATACAACACGGTTTTCTCCAAAAATGACTCTAAAAAAACACATTGACGCCAAATACTTACTTGATGGCCCTGAAGTGAAATTTTGTACAAAATAATAATAACACTAAAGTAGCTCGGCAGGCGGAGCAAAGTAGAGTTGCTCCCGAACCCAACAGGCAAGCGGAACAATCGCAGAAGCTACCCCCTGAAGGGAGACCAGTTCGGGGGACCTTCCACGTCATTGTCAGAGGTTCGATTGTAGCGGGCTGCACTTCAATCACAGCTCGGGCATTAGCTCGCGAGGCCACCAAGGAAGAACAGAACCCCCCGAAGCGGCCAAGGGTGGAAGACCAGATCTTCTTCATAGAGGATGATGCACGCATGGTCCACTAACCCCATGATGATGTGCTCGTCATAAAGGTAAAGATCAACGACTTTGAAGTCAGGTGAGTCCTCGTCGACTCAAGCAGCTCAGCAGATATCATCTTCAAAGCAGCTTTCGACCAACTTCAGCACCAAGAGAGCGACCTGAAGCCCGCGAACACTCCCCTGGTAGGCTTCAGCAGAGAAGAAGTCAGAACCCTAGGGAGGATTACAGTACCTGTGGAACTCGACACTTGGCATAGCATAGTGAGGCTCAACCACGACTTCTTAGTGGTCGCAACCCCCTCCCCGTACAATGCCATAGTAGGTCGGCCGATCACCCATGCCTTATGAGCTGTGGCCTCCACTTACTACTTGGCCATGAAGTTCCCCACGTACTTCGGAATCGGGATAGCGCGAGGTGACCAGCTTGAGTCTCGCAAATGCTACATTGCCGCCCTCAAAGGGAAAGCCAAGGTGGTCGATGACCTCGAGCTGGAACGACCTACGGAGCAGTGCGAGGAGCGAGCTGCGCCCACAGAAGAGACCGTCTCCATCCTTGCATCAACGGAGGACCCATCCCGAACACTTCAAATCGGCGCTTCCATCGAGGAGCCTCTGCGATCTAAACTGGTACGCTTCTTACTTGAAAACTTAGATGTTTTTGCATGGTCCGCGGCAAAAATGCCTGACATAAACCCCAGCATTATAACTCATAAGCTTAATATTGATCCTGTAGTTAGGCCCATTAGACAGAAGAAACACAACCTAGCCCCAGAGCGATGGAGGGCAGTCGACAAGGAGGTCGGGAAGCTCCTTGCAGCCGATTTTATCAAAGAAGTCCATTACCCAAGCTGGATGGCCAACCCCGTTCTGGTGAAGAAGGCTAACAGTAAATGGCGCATGTGCGTCGACTACACCGACTTGAACCGAGCTTGCCCAAAGGATTGCTTCCCACTCCACAGGATCGACCATTTGGTGGACACAATCTCAGGGCATGAGTTGTTGAGTTTTCTAGACTCCTATTCAGGCTACAACCAGATCAGGATGGACCTAACCGAGCTTGGCCTGTACTGATACAAGGTCATGCCCTTTGGGCTAAAAAATGCCAAGGCAACCTTTCAAAGACTTTCAAATAAGCTGTTTGAGCAATTGATTGGCCGAAAAGTAGAGTATTATGTAGACGACATGGTCGTCAAAACCCAGTTTTCATGTGATTTAATACAAGACTTGCATTCAGTTTTTGAAATCCTGCGTAGATTTAACATGAAGTTGAACCCGAATAAGTGTGTCTTTAGTGTCACATCGGGTAAGTTCCTGGGATACATCGTTAACCGGCACGGCATTGAGGCTAACCCGAATAAAATAAAGGCCATCCTAGACATGAGACCACCCTGAAAATTGAAGGAGGTTCAGAGGCTGAATGACCGAATAGCTGCTCTGAGCCACTTCATGTCCAATTCGGCAAACCGTTGCCAACCTTTCTTTAAAGCGATTAAAAGGTACCTCACTAGCATTCCAGTCTTAACCCAACCCGAGGAGGGCGATGTCTTAGAGTTGTACCTCTCGACAAGTGACAAAGTGGTCAGCTCGATACTAATAAAAGAAGTAGATCGGGTCCAACGACCTATGTTAGTAAGGTGTTGCAGGGAGCAGAGACGAGATATCCGGGGATAGAAAAGCTGGCCTACGCACTATTTATTGTAGCCCGAAAGCTTCGTCCATACTTCCAAGCTCATAATATTATCGTCCTCACCAACAAACCTTTGAGGCAAGTTCTACTCAAGTCCGAGATCTCTGGTCGACTGACGAAGTGGGCCGTTGAGCTCAGCAAGTACGATCTCCAATACAAGCCGCGAACTGCCATTAAGGCTCAAGCCTTAGGAGACTTCGTCGCGGAATGCACTTTCAGCTCCGAAGTCCCCAGGCCAGTTGAGCACGAGGCCCCCAGTTCGGGCGTGCCCGAAGCTCCCGGGCAGGTTGAGTTCGAGCACCGTGAGGTAGCAACCAGCGCAACATCTCTCCCAATCAGGCCAAGCGCGAACTGGGATGAGGAACCCTGGAACCTTCACGTAGATGGTTCCTCAAACCAGCAGGGAACAGAGCCGGAATCGTTCAATACGACCCAAGTGGCACAAAACTGGAGTACGCACTATGCTTCGAGTTTGCGGCATCCAACAATGAAGCGGAGTACAAAGCATTAATAGCCGGGTTGACTCTAGCCAAAGAAGTAAAATCCAAGCATATCGTCATCTGCAGCGATTACCAGCTCGTGGTCAATCAAGTCACAGGCGAATATGAAGCTCGCGAAGCAGTCATCCCAGAGCCTAAGGCAATATTACTTATAACTATTGTCAACTTAAGGCAATATTACTTATAACTATTGAGTAGACCACGAGTCACTCTCAGAGCCTAAGGGCCAAAATGTCGAGCTAATGTAGACCTCGGCGCGATAAGACCCAGTTGCCTCTATGGTATGGGCGAACTACTGAGTAGACCATGAGTCACTCCTAGAGCCTAAGGGCCAAAATGCCGAGCTAATGTAGACCTCAGTGCGATAAGACCTAGTCGCCTCTACGGCATGGGAAAACTCCAAGAGTGGATTATAAGTCACTCCCTCAGCCTAAGGGTTAAAACTCCCAACTAACTAAGACCTCAGCATTGTGAAAGACCTAACCGCTTCATTGGCAAAGGCTAAGTGTTAGTACCAGAGGCGTAGGCAGCTCGGGTGTGAACCCTATGAAGCGTAGTTCGTCTCGATATACTAGTTGAACTTAACAAGGAACAACCTGTGAACATACAGTTCGAGCATACATGGTAACTACTTTGGGGTATACTATAAAAATACCTCAAGCACCAAGAAACAGCTCGGGATAATAACCATCAAAAAAAAAATCCTACTTCGGGTATGTAGCTCTAACAACTCGAGTGATAAAATTGCTTCAACAGAAAGTAAAGAGCACACCATACTTAGCAGAAAAAGATAAAACATTTCATTACTAATCCATATAAATAAAAAACCTGGCTTAACAGCCCAAGAAGAGTTCAACAGAAAACAAATAAAAAGTAGGGCCCAACCACCCAAGAGAGTTCATCAAAAAGAGATATTTAAAACCAAGTTCTAATACCCGAGAACCACCAGAATCCATTCAAAGAAAATAAAAAATAGAAGAGCAGCCACCGGCCTCAGGGATCCACCGCCTCCACATCATCATCATCCTCCGGAGAGTCAGGCTCCTCCGCCTCCGCTAGGTCTGCCATCTCAGGATTCATACCCTTCATTGTTATGCCATCGAGGTTGATCCCGGAGAACTTCTTCCAGGCCAACCAGCGGTACAGTTTAAATCCAGAGCGGAGGGATCTCGAGCCATATTCCACCATGGTGTCGAAGTTTCGAGTTCGGTCCTGAAGCGTAGAGTCCAAGTCTCGAACCTGCTGGCGAATAAGCTCCCTCTCCGCTGCCATCCTCGACGACTCCTCCCAGTAGCGAGCACTCTGCTCGTATAGTTGGGCAATCTGCGCCTCCTGGTCCCGCACGAGCAGTTCCTAGGCCTCACTCCCCTTTTGAGCCTGAAGGGCTTCACCTTGGGCTCGGTCGAGCTCACCCTAGAGCTTCTGCACGGTTGACCTCTGAGCGCGAGCATCGCCGAAGTGAATGTTGGTCTGGAGGGCCATGGCGTGGATGGCGGAGTTCACCTGGCAACAAAAGGCTAAGGTAAAAAAAAAAGTAGCCACTTACCACCACACTGTGAGCAGAGGCTAGCCTGGCGAGCTGCTTGGGGTCCATCTCTCCCCAGCGGGCAACCTCCTCGTGGGATACTGCCTTCCGAGCCCTTCACGAAGCCACAGTGAAGTTGGTGACACTCTCCCAGTTCCCGGTAAGGAACCGCGGGAAAGCGAGGGGATAGGACTGCTCAGGCAAAGGGAACTGCGCTTGCGTCGGGAGCTTGGGCTCTTCTGCGCCACCTTCCGTGGCTACCCCCTCGAACAGGACTGGTGAGACCTCAGGTGGTGGAGAAACGAAGGCTGGATCAGCAACCTCAAACTCAACGCTACCAGAAGTGGAAGCTCGGTCAGGGTGCGACCTCTTCACCCTGTGCTTCTGGTTGCTGGACATGATGGCTGCCAAAAAATCACGGGGCATTAGTCAAGTAAAAGAAAAAAAAATTTGCAAGGCACTACGCGACCTAAAAGGCTACCTACCCGGGCTTAGGCCGGCCTGCGCGAGCTTGTCCTCGGCCAAGTAGTTCGAACAATGGAAGCCAACTACTGCCTAGGACTGCAGCGTTTCCCAAACTTTGGGATCCAAGTCAACCCTCAAATCCTGGATGGTGGCCCTCCAATGAGTTGGGAAGGGTGACCCTTCGGGGTTGCGAATTACGAAATAGTCCTGCTTCCAGGCTGGGATCCTGTTCGGCAGCTCGTACAAGAGCTTGAAGCCGCGGCGGGGAGAAAAATAGTAGGAATGCCTTTCTGGAGGCTCTTCGGGAGAAGCATTCTTGATGTAAAGAATGGTGGAGAGAATGTCAAGGTTAAGGGGAAGACAATACTCATAAGGGAGATAGTCCCAACTACATTTCGGATGGAGTTGGGGTGAAGCTGGTCAACAGTGACATTGAAGTGATTCAAAACCTCCACTATCAGAGGATATAGAGGCAGACGGAGGCCAGCGATGAACTGCTCCTGGAAGGTCACTATCTCATCAGGACCGTGCTCCCAGGGATAGTTACCGGAAGGGAGACTATAGACAAGGTCTCTGGGGAGGTTAAATTGGAAAACCATGGTCCTAAGTCTCTCCATCGACATGGAGGAAGGACCAAAGCTATCTGGCTCCTTGCCTCGAGAGGTAGAAGCAGTCTTGCCAGAAGCCTCCCGAGCTTCCGGAACCTGCCCCCAAGCTCCCCCCGAGCTTAAAGGGGCGTCATCTTGGTCATCACCCTGGGGAAAGATGTGGTACAGATACCCAGACATACTGACAAAATGATAAGACTCACCAGGGAAGAGACGAACCAAAAAGACGATGTGAACAGAAGAAGACCTCGGGCAGCTAGGTGAAGACACGACCTCAGAATCCAAAAGCAAGGAAAGTTGGCGTAAAAGAAATAAGGCTTGGGGCCCTCCTAAAGCCACTGTGCCCTCAAATCGATGGCTCAAATTAAGACGGATCTGACAGGTCACAATCAAACTGACCACACGCCTCCTGAAACTAAAACGTGACTGGCTGCACATCTCCCATGATTAAGGTAATGACAGATGCATGTCTTCCGGAATTGAGAGCCACTTCGGAATGTTTTTTGGCATTTAAAAAGTCCAGAGACCCCCTGACTTCTGTGCGCACATTTAATGCGATCAGTCAATCAAGTTTGAACTTCGGGTCAAATCCACCCGTCACATTTCATGAACTCCTCGCGCTAAGGTAGCACCCTTAGCCCGAGGAGTGGGGGGCAATTGATGGAGGGTGATCTGACCCGACCCCTTGAGACAGTGACACGTGGACATGACTCAGCACAAGTGACAACTCAACACAACGGCCTGACCGCGACTAAGTAACGAGTCTGCAGGGCAGCTTGCTACGTTACAGCTCACTACAGGGTGAGCTCGCTACAACGCGAGCTCGAGGACCCCCGACGTACTGAAAGGGAATACTCCAAAACAAGTCTATCCCAGCTCGCGAGCTAGGATATCCAGCTTGCTCCGATACTCAGATAGAGGAACTGCCCCAAAGGCAACCTCAAGAGGAATCACCTCGAGGTACTCCTAGGAGCTCGCTACAAGGTAGCTCGCAACAGGATAGCTCGCTAGAAGGCAGCTCGCTACTAAGCGACGCGATGTCTTCAGGAAGATTCTATCTGACTAGACCGTACCCGTCAGACTACACCACGTCTCCTAACTGACGGCGCAGTCCCTACCAGCCCGACAGACTGCACCCACATCTCTCAACAGGTGGTGAAGTGTTTGTCCTCCCGGGACATGTCACTCATTCGATTGGGTAGTACTCTGCAACGGTTACCTACGCAGCCCTGGTAAATAATGACTGCGACAAAGGTTCAGTGGTGGTTACACCCGATTTGAGAAGAACACCCATATTTAACAACCCCATGGTTGAAGGGGAGAGGTATCTTGAACATATCTGATCTTTATCTCGAGCTAATCTCGAACACTCAGTGATCTAGCGCGACCTGCACTCTTAGCCTTCTTTGCACTCTTTACTGTTTTCCCCAGCGTTCTAACTTAAGCATCAGAGTATTCCCACCGGGAAAGCCCCCCGGGAATCCTTCACTGTCTTCTTCTCAGTACCGTCCGTCATCAGTCAAGAGCCAGACAACCGCCAGCTATGAGTGCCCGGATCGCGCAGCATCACAACCCTTTCCTAACCAAGATGGTGATTTGTTGATCCATCACCTGGCCCAAATAAGCTCTTATTTTTAAAATAAGCACTTATTTCAGGCTTATTCACCAAATACCAACAAATACTCAATGGCCCAAATAAACACTTATTTTTAAGCACTCCCAAACCTGGCCTTAGAAAAAAATGTCGCTTGTTAATTACTTGGTACCCATATAGTCAAACTTAGGGTTATCAGTTGGCCAGATATTGGTCCAAGCCGATCCAGTCCAACATCAATCCATTATAGATGGAGCAGATCCAATCCGACCAGGTCCAGCCCAATCTTATAAATCTTGTCCAACCTGTTAACATTGGTTTTAATTCAGATTGTGTTCAACCCAAATCTGGTCCATTGGCACCCCTACTCTCTTGTTAGTGGACCAGATATTGGTTCAACCTGATCCAGTCTAATATAAATCCATTACCAGATGGATCAGGTCCAATCCAATCCAATAAATACTTTGGATGATTAAATATGAACTGGTCCAATTCAATATGTCTTATTGGACATTTTGACCATCCAACCCATTCAAATTGGTTTTGACTCGGACGGGATCCCACCCAATCCCAGTCCGTTGACACCCTAGTAAAATTGTTTAATTTTATTGACAGGTCATGGGTTTTAGACATTAAATATTCTTTGTATCTTGTATATTTTTAGCCATTCCCATAACTAATAACAATATTTTTGATAGATCATATACTTACTTTGTTTAATACGATTAATATATAATGCTAGATAACATGTCTAATCTTTTTATAAATTTTTCAATTCTTTTATATTTTATATTTTTATTATATGATATATGACATCATGGTGGATCCATTTGACTTGGACATTTGAACTACTGAGTACTGACCCACGTTACCCAGATGGTTTTATTCTCGATCGTCTTTACAAAATCATCGGTAATAAATTTGACTTGCACCGGTGTGAACTTGATCCAACGGTGGAGGATTATACAAGATTTTATTAAAGTCCTCTGGAGACTGGAGTTTGGAACCATTAGAAGTAAACACTAATCTCATTTTTTTATCTTGGGTTGGAGGGTGGGCTTGGCCTAGAAAAAAATACCATCAATGGCTTATCTTGGTTACAGTGTTGACTTGTATTTGAGAACTCAGAAAAGACAAATGGTTTGAAATCTCACAAGCACTGAGTATTGAAAGTGAGAATGAGTCCGTTTGATTTGGTTCTATGGCAGAATTTCGAATTTACTCTATAGGAGTTAGTTCTAAGTCTTTGGAATCTGATCGGTTTTTACAATATGGTTGTTTTTATTTTTAAAAATAGTTAAATTTCTCAATTAATATCATGTATTTTGGGTCTATTGCTATTTTGGTCTCCGAACTTTAAAGTGCGATAATTAAACATTCAATCTTTCAAAATATGACAATCCAATACCTGTTGTTAACTGGTCATTAAGTGGCATTTGAAAAAGACACAAATGTCATTCGGGTGTCATCTAATTTTCTTTATCAACCTTCCAAATACTGACAAAAAATTAATTGTCTCAAATCCTTGCCTCTTCTATTCAAGAAAGTTGGAATCACCTAAATGCTCCATTCAAGCGTGACTCCAACTTTGTTGAATAGAAAAGGCAAAGATTTGGTATTGTTAATTTTTGGTAAATATTTAGATAGTTGATAAAGAAAATTAAATAACACTTGAAGGGCATTTGTGTTTTTTTCAAATACTATTTAACAGTTCACTAAGGGTAAGTATTGGATTGTCACGTTTTGAAAATTTGAGTACTGAATTGTCGCATTTTAAAGTTTGGGGACCAAATTGACACTAAGCCCAATGTAATCAGAAAATTTTCCTTAAAAATAAAAATAACTGTCACATCATCAAATATATATCATTTTTAGTGATGTGGCAGCTGGTTTTGTTTTAAAAAAAATAACAATCTTGTTCAATACCCCCTAAAGTGGCGTCATCAAGCTGCCTAATAATGGTGGGTAAGCTGAACAAAGTTTTTGTTCAAATTTAGCCAAAAAAAAGAGTCAGAATTAAATAATTAGAGAGATCGTAAGAAATGCATCGATATAGTTAACATTTTGAACCTTATAAATTAACTATACAAGGAAATCTACAAACATTAAAGGCATAAATCATAAAAATGAACCTCACCTTAACATTTCATACAAGCTGAATCAGAACAGATATTAATTTTGGAAGAAATTAGGATGTCAAAATAAGACTAAATCACTAGAAAAAGTAGGCTAAATAAGAATGAAGGGATATATGAGAATTTAGAGGTGGTCCCAATTGGTGAGAAAAATAAACAAATAGGTTAATATAGGGCGCACATAGATAATTAATGAAAGTATAATTCAAAATGGACCATTTCTATTCGTCTATCTATACTACTATTAGAAGTATGAGTAATAGTGTAAAACTTTTGCTTGATTAAAATATTTCAATTTTTTAATTTGATCTCTCTCTAATTGTAAAGACAAAACTGTAATTTGAAGTTTTGAACAATCATATTTCTCCTCATTCAAACCACTTTCATTAAATCATATATTTAAGGTATTAATTTTCATTAACATTTATTTAAACCTCTTGACTAGAATACTCCTATTTCCAAATTAGAGTTTAGGGATATAAAGATTTAGAAATTAAGGATTAGGGGTTTAGACTTTAGAGTTTTGTTTAAAAAGTCATGGAAGGAGACTAGGAATCAAGTATTGCCGCCCATTCAACCCACACAAGAGTTCTTAAAGCTATGTTTGGTTTAAAGGAAAAAGTCCCTACCTTTCCCTTCTTTTCCCTACTTTTTCCTTCAAACCAAACACAGTCTAAAGATTTTGAGTTGCAGTGCAAATATGAATTGTATACAAATTTTGCATCTGATTTAATTTTGTTTTCGTTTTTTTATACAATGGAAAATCTTACAACCAGAGAGGGAGGGAGGGCCCTGTCAGCAACGTCAAGGAAAATTACATAATTAAGACCTCATGAACTTCCACTCACGAACTCATCTTCTTTGACCACACTTTTAGGCTGTATTTGGTTTTAAGGAAAAGGGAGGTAATAGAAGGAAAAGGTATGGAACCCATACAAGGTAGGAAAAGGTAGCGAAATCTGTACAAAGTGACAAACCTTCTTCCCATGTCCAATCTTAATTCTTTCTTGTATAAGTTATAAGGTGAGGAGACCGGATCTGTTCCTCACACAGGGCGCCTCACACCGACCTCACACGCACACCCCATCATGCATCGGGAACATCTCTCATAATTATTAGTTATTATTCATAGGAGATGTTCCCACAAGGTGGATGTGTCTCTGAGGCGTGAGGGTTACGTCATTTTACTGTTTGCTTCAAACCTTGTACAGGTTTCGGTACCTTTTCCTTCAAACCAAACTTCTTATTTACTAACCAATCACCAGCTTCTTGTTTACTAAATCTCCCTTGTAGCTTTGAAAGGTTACCTATTGGGCCAACTTATGGACTTGGAGAGCTGCCACATTTCCGTCAATAAACTGGTCATTTTGCCAATATTGCCCATTTTTGTATTCATTTGTTTATATCTATCATTTTCACAATTCAACTCACCTTGTACAAATTTTTTACATTTTGCTAGGGTGCTCATGGTTTGGTTAATCAAACCGTGGTTTTTTTTTTTAACCAAACTGGTTCTATCGGTTAATCAGTTGACCAGTATGGTTCGTCAGTTTTTCAGTTTTTTAATTTTACAATATATATATAATATAATATTATAAATATATATAATATTATATTTTAAATAATAAATAATATATCATACATTATAAATATATATTTATATATAATGCATATTTATTAATTTATAATATATAAAAATATATGTATATCGGTCAATTCAGTTAACTGCCGGTTTTCTATATTAATTAACCAAACCAAAACCGAACAAACTAATTCGATTAACTGATTTTTGAGTTCAGTTTTAGTCAATTTTTTGGTTTTTGTTTATTTGCTCACCTCTACTTTTTGTCTCATTTTCAGTACAAACTTGATATCACTTTTACATCACCTTCCTTTCATGTCCTACTTCAAAATTTTCTCATATAAAGTGAGGATTGCATCATATTACTTATTATTTTATTTTTTAGAAACAAATGAACAAATTTAAATCCGAAGAAAAATCAACCTACTTGCAATCTCATTCGTTTATTTACAGCAAACAAATTAAACTTAACAAGTTTCTAAACCAAGAGCGTACAGCTGCAACCTGCAGTATGTTCATTAAATAGATAACAGGCGATGAACTAGCGGTAGCTGGTAGGTATGGTTGAAGTGAGGTTGGTGAGCGACATAGCGTTTTGCCCCAGGCCCCTGGAGATTAATTTTTCCCACTTCATACTCTCTAATGTTGAGTTCATTAATTATGTCATGACTCATTGTGTTGATGCGCATGCACTGATGATATTCAAGCTTGTCGTATATATGAGGTTATCCTGAGGGCAGACATGTGACCAGATCATCCAACAATTGATGATGGAGGTCACGGGTTTGAAGTGAATAAAAGAGATACTCAACCATTTGATCATCAAGGTCTAAGTCAAAAATTACAGATCCAACTTCCTCATCTATTTCTCGTCTACCATGAAAAAAAGCCTAAACCACTGGCATGAATTATTAGTATAGGTAGGGAGGGTTACGACTATTTTCATTTATTCTGTTTTTCTTTACGTTCCAACCCTCTATCAATTTGGATGAGACGTACGGTTTTATACTGTGGTTAGTAGTATCAGAATTGTTGTGAAATGAGAACCATTTAAAGCAACAGAAAGTCAGCAAGTCATCAGTAAAGCCGGAGCCCTATTTTCAAGTTTCAACCAACAACCATGAACCACCCAACAAAATCTTCTTCAATTTCAAACCATTCAACTACTCCTACACCAATGCACCTTCCTACACTCAAACCTGCCCTTGCTTCCCTGCGTTAACTAATTAATTAATACGCATCTTTTTCTTCACCTTGCCATGAGTGTATGCCCATGACCATGAGGCCCACCACCACCAACAGGAGCGAGCACCGGATTGGAACAACTAATGGACGTAATAACCTGCTTATTCCGATCCTGTGGCCCCTGGCATACCTCTTAATTTTTGTTGTTACCTTCACGCAAGCATTGCACATTTAATATTTTCCTCCCTTTGGGCTTCTGGCCCATGTGGTCATGTGGACTCAATGGTTGTTGGGTTGGGTCGGATCCAAATTCAAAACTCTATAAGCTGCAAACTAAGAGGAGCGAGGCTAAATTTGTAATTTCACTTACTTCTCCACCATTTTAAACCTCTGCAACTGCAACCCCGATACCGTCCCTCCACATCCATTTTACATATGTACAGTCTTCAGTGAAGAAGAGCTCTCCTCACAACTCACAAGAGTCACCAGAAAACATGTCTGCTCGATCCCGATACTTTCCACCGATCTCACTCTGCAATGTGTCCGGCCGAGACACCCAAACGATCGCCGCCGATCTCGACGGCACTCTCCTCATCTCCCGAAGCTCTTTTCCCTACTTCATGCTGATAGCCATCGAAGCCGGCAGCTTTTTACGCGGCCTGGCTCTCCTTCTCGCCTCTCCTCTCATCCTCATTGCCTACAAATTCGTTTCTGAGTCTCTTGGCATTCAGCTCCTCATCTTCATATCGTTTAAGGGTTTGAAGATCCGAGACATTGAGCTTGCATCCCGAGCGGTGCTGCCAAGATTCTACGCCGCGGATGTGAGATCAGAGAGTTGGAACGTGTTTAGCAAGTGTAATAACAAGATTGTAGTGACGGCCAACCCGACGGTGATGGTGGAGCCATTCGTCAAAGATTTCCTCGGCGGGGACAAGGTGTTGGGAACGGAGATCGAGGTCAACCCGAAAACGGGGAGAGCTACGGGTTTTGTGAAGAAGCCAGGGGTATTAGTAGGGCATTTGAAAAGATCGGCTATCCTGAAGGAGTTTGGTGACAAATTGCCCGATTTAGGAATCGGAGATCGCGAGTCTGATCACGATTTCATGGAAGTTTGTGAGGTATTTATTTGCTTTTCGTTCTTTAAAAATAATAAAGGGTAAAATATAAAAACTTTCCCTCAAGTTTTTGGCAATCATAAAAATTTCCCTTCAGATTTTACTTTCATAATAACATACCCTGTAGTTAATCAAAAACCTGCAGTTACCTCCCTGTCACTACTGAATGAAGACTTTAAAGTTTCGAAATTATCCTTACAACTTCTTAGAGAATCTTCCAATATGATTTAAAATGCTAGATATGCCCTTTTAAGATTCATTAGATCTAACATTTTTATAGAATAAAATTACTTTAATCTTTTTAATTAAAAGTGAAAAATTCTTTTGGGGGGTATTTTAGTAAATTTTCATATAAATCAATAAATGTAAAGGAAAATTCCTTATTAGTATCCTATATTTTGGGTCTAGTGTCACTTTGGTCCCCTAATTTTAAAATGTGAATTAATTCAGTGCCCGAATTTTCAAAATGTGACAACTCAATACCTACCGTTGACTAGTTGTTAACCTAAGTGGCATTTGAAAAAGACATAAATGCCCTTTGGGTGTCATCTAATTTTTTTTATCAACCATCCAAACATTGACAAAAAATTAACAACCTCAAATCCTTACCTCTTCCATTCAAGAAAGTTGAGGTCATGTTTGAGTGGGCATTCAAGTGATGCCAATTTTCTTAAATAGAAGAGGCAAGGATTTGAGGTTGTTAATTTTTGTCAATGTTTGGATGGTTGATAAGAAAATTAGATGACACTCGAAGGGCATTTGTATCTTCTTCAAATGCCACTTAACGGCTAGGCAAGTACTAGATTGTCATGTTTTGAAAGTTTGGGTATTGAATTGTTGCATTTAAAGTTTGATGACTAAAGTGGCATTAGGCCCAAAGTATAGGGTACTAATCGGGAATTTTCCCTATATGTAAGGGTAAATGAGTATTTTTGAAAAAACTAATGCATTAGACTAACATTTTCTATCCATGATAATAAAGAAAGAAGGTAACCGTGGGTTTTTTCAATATTATAAGGGAGGTTTTTGTGAAGCCAAATCATAGGAGATGCTTTTATAATTTACCTAATAACATATATGAAAAGTGCATCACACGTGGAAACATTTGGATTAAGATAAGTAGTGAGACCTACCTATTATATGGTTACTTTGAACCCAGATTTTCTACTCACTTTTCCTATGTGAGTAGGAAATCCCGTTTGGGTCACTTATATGATATATGACTCTGGATCTCCTACCCACGAGATCTCTATCCACATCTACCCACAACACATTACCCCTATGAATTGGGAACATCTCTCTATGCATAATACTACGCAGAGGATGAGATATTCTCCATGTGTGGCTGTGATAAATGTGGGCAGAGTTTATATATATATATATATAGACACACACACACACACTAAAACACAATAGTCTAAAAATTTTCTTTTTTTGAATTATTTATTTGTTTTATTCCGTGTCGTTTTTTATACAACCAAAGAGATGCTCTCCTTTTATCTCCTAAATTGTCTCTTATTCATATTTATCATTTTCCCCACTTTTTATCTATATGTATATAAAGAAAGTTTGAATTAAAAAATTATTTAAACATTCTAAAGAAATTATATAATAACTTAAAATATTTATTAAAACACAAAAAATAATTATAATATATTTAATAGTATTCATATTATTAATAATTTTATACTTTTACCATGAAATTATGTATTAACGATATAAATTATGATTTTCCAGATTTTACCATTTAAATGTAATTCAAATAATAAAAATTAACGTTAAAAATAAACCATTATTTAAATATTTCAATAACTAAATATCTTAAATGAAAAATATTGAAAATAGATAAATAATTATATAACAAAGTATTTAATATTATATAATTTTAAAATAAATACAATTCAATTAATGAAAATTTTGAAATATTTTATATATTAATTATATATTTAAATAACTTTAAATAACTAGGTCTTAAATAGTTAAAATAATAAAATTATGTAATAAAATTTTAAAAAGAAATTCTTAAAAGTAGAAAAATAATTATAACATAATAAATAATAATTTAATGTTTTACAAAATTAATAACACAATTATGTAACTAATTTCACTTATATGAATTAATAATTCTAGAAAATAACTTAAAAAATAATATTTATTAATAATAATTTTAAAATCTTAATACATATTTATTATATATTTATTTTTTATAAGTAATAAAGTGATTTATTAAGAATGATTAATATGAGCCAACAAAAATTATATAATAGATATCCCACAAAGGCGCAAATTGTTGCCTCAAAAAGCAAAGCAAAATTACAATTAAGCCCAGAATAATTGATCCCTATGCACCCCTTGCTTGGCAAGAAGTTTTTCCATCCCATTAGCTGATCTTCTTTCCCACTGAACTCTAATTGTTAAATTGGATGATAGCCACTTAAATTTTCTCATCACCGCTATATTTATTATATATTTATATATACTAAACAATACATTTTTCTGATAAATATATTTTCAATAATTATGTATAAATCTATTTTTGTTTTGTTATTTAATAGAAACTTTTTACTAAATTATTGGAGATTAAACTACTATTATTTAACTTTCTCCATTTAATTTATTCTACTTATTGTGTGTTTGTTATAATTTATTGGTTAATATTTATTAGAGATTAAACTATTATTTGAGATTACACTATTTATTAACTAATTTAATATATTTTTAGTACTTATTGTAAATTTGTAGTTATTATATTTTTATTAGTTCTTTATTGTATTTTCATTATCAATATATTTTCAGTAATTGTGTTTTTGCACTATAAATTTTCAATAATTATTGGAGATTAAACTATTGTTATTTATTAGAGATTAGATTACTAGTTTAGTTGAAATAAGCAATGTTCACAAGTTGGTTCGGTTTGGTTGTAGGCATTTTGGCCAACCAAATCGACTTGGTCAATCAGTTCAAAAGATTTAAACTAAAAAATTAAATTTAAATTTAAAAAATACAATGACATTATTAAAAATTAAATTTATTATATAAAATAGTTTAAACTAAGAAATATGGTAATTTTTCCACTCCGATCACAATTTGGTTGGAATCTGATTGGGGCATTCTGATTCCAATTCCAAGCATCTTCCTGTGAATCAAACAAACCTTTATAGATTGGAATTAGAGGGTTCCCCATACGGGGAATGGCCATTCCCGACCCCTAGGAATGAGATTCCCATTCTAATCTCTCTATTTTGTATTTTTTTTTTGACAAAACACCCCCATCCATTCCAAACCCTAATCGTCCCAAGTCCTAAGCGTCTCCATAAACCTTCCTCTATACCTTTTTCCATCCAAGTTGTTGCTGCCAATGACCATCTCCAACGAGGTATGATTGCTGCTTCCTCTTACCTTCTCTATTTTCTCTTCTTCCTCCCCCTCTTTATCTGACTCTCCCTCCTCCCCTCAATCACCACCACTATTGTTAATGCCGTCGGCGATCGATATTAGCCCAGCTGAACAGAGATTTCACCACCCTCCTCCTCCTAACTGGGGCAAAACAGGAAATTTCGATTGATTCGAATTCTAGTTTCTAGTTGAACCAAATAGCAATTCAATTTCAATTGCGTTTGAAGTAAATAGACATCGAGAATAAACAATTCTGATTTCAATTCCTAGGAATTCCCATTCCAATTCGGATTCCAATTCCAACTCCAAACCAAATGAACCTAATTATCTGTGGCGGGCTTATAAATTAAAGTAATTTTACTTTTACTAAATGACAATAATTAATACGTATTTGCATTCATTTATTTATTTATTTAAATAGTTTAAATTTGAGTTAAATAAATCCTCTTAACGAAACAACGTCCTGCTTAAAAAACGAAGCAAGCGAACAACTTTCAATGGCTATGAATATGAATCAGAAACCAAATTGTTTGTGTGTTGAGTCAGGAAGTTGTTGGCCCAATTTTAATGAGTCTATCTGTAAAAGAGGTGTCCTCTTAACTCTGATGGATACTGGTGTCCAATGGAGTCAATGGAAACACATGTAATGTAATGGTGGGTCCAGCCAGCACATTGATGAGGGTCTACATTCTTCTTCCACCTTAATTCATTTGCCTCCCAACTACCAACTGTAGAACAATGTGAATCGTTCCATCAATAAACAAAACTTAGATGAGATCAGTAGTGATGCCCTATTTGTCTTCCATTCTATAATAAACTATTTACATAGTTTGCCTCCTACCCTGACCTTTGCATACAGACTCTTATTTAGCCAAGTGATAGATTTGATTAAAGGGGCATTCTATAATGTGAATTATTTTTTTTGTTGCAAGTTTTAAAAGTAAATCAAAATCATTTTATTTAAAAACATTTTTTTTTAAATTAAAACGAATAATATGTTCTTAAATTTTAAAAAACATATTTTAAGCTGGTTACTTAATATCATGTTTTTGTCTTAATAAGTGACTTGTGTTTCACAAGTCATATAATTTATACATTACAAAATTTGTTTTTTGTTTTAAAAATTATTATTTTGATGGTTGCAAAATGGTTTGAAAACATGTATTTTTTTTTCTAAACAAAAGTGACGTGTTTACCTTGAAAAACAAAAATAAAATTCAAAATTATGTTTACAAAGACCCCCTTGTACAATGGGGTCAGTGACAAAGACACCCCTAATATTTCACTTTGTGACGAATGCATTAAATTATTAAAATACCCACCTGAGTTTTTCTTATTTTCTCTTTTTTATCCTTTTCTCTTAAACCCTAATTGACCCTAAAGTACCTTCATTTTCTCCAAATAAAATCAACTAAAATTACCAGAATCATTTCAATGACAGAGAAAAGTTTCTTTAAATTTTTGTTTCATTTCACTCGTATGAATAACATATTGCTTGGTATTTATATTTATGAGAAAGAAACCACTACCATTTTATCTGAATATTGAATCCAACAAGTAATCTACAAGGACCTATTAGTGCAAGGGAGAAAAATAAATAAGAAAAAGGATAATTTGGATATTTAAATAAATAAAAATAAAAACATCCATCACCTAAAGAAAGAATGAATAACTGTTATTGTTTGTTGACTTGTTACTGATGCATGCTGATCTTGTTTATGGTTTGTGTAACACAACCGTCAACTGACAACACAGGAGGGCTATATGGTGCCGCATGATCCGTCAGCAACTCCGGTCCCCCAAGAGTGTCTGAAGAGCCCCATCATCTTCCACGATGGCCGCCTCGTCCAACGCCCTACCCCACTCAACGCCATCCTCACGTTCCTCTGGCTCCCCTTCGGCTTCATCCTCTGCTTCATCCGCGTCTACTTCAATCTCCCACTGCCCGAGCGCATCGTTCGCTACACCTATGGTCTCCTCGGCATAAAGCTCGTTATCAGTGGCAATCTCCCGCCCCCGCCCAGCAAAGGCTCCCCGGGCTCCCTCTTCGTGTGCAACCACCGCACTCCACTCGACCCCATCGTCATCTGCATCGCCCTGGGTCGCAAAGTCTCCTGCGTCACCTACAGTGTAAGCAAGATCTCCAGGCTCCAGTCTCCCATCCCAGCAGTCGCGTTGACCCGTGATCGCCAGGCTGATGCCGCCCGCATTTCCGCCCTCCTCCAAAAGGGTGACTTGGTTATCTGCCCCGAGGGAACCACATGTCGCGAACCCTTCCTCTTGCGGTTCAGCGCCTTGTTTGCCGAGCTCAGCGACCGAATTGTGCCGGTCGCCATCAATACCAAGCAAAGCATGTTCCATGGGACCACGGTGAGGGGAGTCAAGTTCTGGGATGTCTACTACTTCTTCATGAACCCCAGGCCTGTCTACGAAGTCAAGTTCCTGAACCGTTTGCCGGAGGAGATGACATGCAACGCTGGTGGCAAATCGGCGATAGAAGTTGCCAACCACGTTCAGAGGATATTGGGGAGCACCCTGGGCTTCGAGTGTACTAGCCTCACTCGGAAGGATAAGTACATGATGTTGGGAGGGAACGATGGTAGGGTGGAGTCTATGTATTCTATGAAAAGGTGAGATCGACGAGGATGGAGAAAAAAAGAAACACTACTCTACTGTCACTGTGTACTGCGTTGACGTCCAACAGGACAGCCCTCTTCTCAACTCTTAATTAGCATCAATACTTGCTATTTCCGTGTTTTTCTGGGTATTAAAAAGTTTCCACATCTAAGTCTCATAGCCCCTTCAATCTTCATGTATTAATTGGCATCAATACTTCCTATTTTTGTATTTTCTCGAAACTATACAGTTTCATCTTTCTCTACTTGCATTGGCTTTTGGTATAAACAAAGAAAAGGTTTGGGGCTAAATTTGTAATTTTATTTAGTATAAATTACAAAGACCCGGTACTATGGGGTTAATATCAAAGGTCCCCTGTGAATGGCCAAGCGGAGGTCACAAACAGAGCCATTCTCCGCGGATTGAAGGCACGCCTGGACCGAGCTAAGGAACTGTGGGCAGACGAGCTGCCCAGTGTACTATGGGCTTACTGAACTATGGTGAAGACCGCAACAGGCAAGACCCCCTTCAACCTCACTTACGACACCGACGCAGTCATCCTAATCGAGATCGAGGTTTCCGCGCTACGTCTGGAAGTGTACGATGACAAAGCAAATGGGGACGAACTATGCACCAACCTCGACCTACTTGATGAGGTACGGGACCTCGCATACATTAGGACCACGGCCTACCAGTAGAGAGTAGCTCGGTACTATAACACCAAGGTCAAGAAGCGCAACCTCCGCGTCGGAGACCTGATTCTTCGTAAAGTCATGGTACCTGAGCCCGGTGTTGGTAAGCTCGGGCCAAATTGGGAAGGACCCTACCGAGTAAAGCGGGTGCTCGGGCATGGAATATTGTCAACCTAAGGCAATATTACTTGTAATTATCGAACTCCAGAGGAGTGGACCATAAGTCGCTCCCCAAGCCTAAGGGCAAGCTAAGGACCTCGGCGCCCAGTCACCTCTTCGGCATGGGCGAACTCCAGAGAGTGGACTATGAGTCGCTCCCTCAGCCTAAGGGCCAGAACGCCGAGTTAAGGACCTCGGAGCCCAGTCGCCTCTTCGGCATGGACGAACTCTAGAGAGTGGAGCATAAGTCGCTCCCTCAAACTAAGGGCTAAAACGCTGAGCTAACGAAAGACCTCGGTACCGTGTAAGACCTAATCGCCTCATCGGCATAGGCTAAGTACTTGTAATGCCTAAGGTGCAAGCAGCTCGGGTGTGAACCCTATGATGCATGGCCCGCCCCAGCATACAACGGGTTGAACCCGTTAGGGACAACTAATAAGTAACCCAGGTGCAGACAGGTCGGGCATATACCCTACTATGTCGTTCACCTCGGTGTACATCATAGAATCACCCCCCAAATATTGGGAGACAGTTCGGGGTGATGATAGTCAAGAAACCCCTACTTCGGGTACTTAGCTTGATAGCTTGACAGTTCAAGGTAAAATAGTTACTTCGGCAAATAAAGCAAATTGCACAGCACTTAGCAAAAAGTATATATTTTCATTACAAAAGGGGAAAAAAAAAGGAAAAACTGAGCTCGCAGGCTCAATGTACAAGGACCGTCCGAACTACTTAAGGGACCCATCACTCTTGCTCGGAACCTCTGCAGAAGTGTCAGCCTCCCCGATGTCTTCGTCGCCCTCCTCTTCGGAGTCTGGGTCTTCAGCAGCCTGACGAGCTACATCTCCTGTAATTCGCGAGGTAGTGATAGCGCTTACATCGAGCTGTGGGAACTCGCGCTTTATCAGCCACCTGCTAAGCTTGAAGCCCTTGAGGTAGGCATCCACTATTACCCCGTCGAACTCCTCCGACATGACATAGTCTTGGACGGCCTTGACCTTGGCCTCCTCCATAGTGCCAAGAAGGATCTCAGTTCACTCCTTAACATCAGCTTCGAGGTTCTCGACCTGGCACTTCAGAGTTCCCTTATCCGACTCAAGGTCCTTCACCTTACGCAACAATTCCTCCTTCTCGCACTGCCACTCCTCCTTCTCTAACATCAACGACGTAACTAGCTCTTCCTGAGCTAGCACATTGCCATTTAGCCGGTGGATTTGGCCGCGAGCTAGCTTCAGATCGGAGTGAGCTGCATGGGCTGAGTCTTCGGCAGCCAGAGCTCGCTTTAAGTGCTACTCAGACTGGTAGGTTAGGGCGTGCATGGCATTATTCACCTGCCAAGAGAATGCCACTTAGCACCAGTAAAGCAACAATTGCAGATATTGAAGTTGAAATGCAACGAGAGTTACCACCATGCAATGGGAAGCTGCTCGAGCTCCGAGCTGAGCAGGCGATAGGTCAGCCCAACTGGAGACCTCCTCGGCACATGCAGCCCTTTGCTCTTTTGGAGGTTGTACTACGGGTTCAGAATACTCCAGGCTGATCCCCGAGCTGATTCCCCGCTTCCCGAAGTAGTAGTAGTAGTCTCAAGAGTGAGCTCCGCAGTTGTCTCGGGAATGGGCTCCGCAATCGCCTTGGGCTCCCGAGGTGAGGGGCTCTCCGATTACTCCAAGTTAGTCACCGGAGGAGCATCAGCAGGCTACTCAGCAGGTAGCTCGGGCTCGGGAGTAGGAGCCCGTGGAGATTCAATGCGAGCTCTCTTTGCAGTTCACTTCTTTTTCCCCTTCATTTTTCCAAAGAGCTTCTCTGCACTAAGCCGCTCTATAGGACCTACAACAAAGTTCGACGTCAGTAATGCCACCAAGAAGTAGAAACTGACTACCGAAGAAAAAATACTAACTCTAAACAAGGCGACCTACCGGGACTCAAACCGGCCTCAATGAGCTTGTTCTCGGCTATGAAGTCCTTGTTGTCAAAGTCGAGCTCTGCCCAAGACTGGAGCGTCTCCCTTGTATCTCGGTCCAGCATAATGCTGGAGTCCTGAATGGCCACCCTCTAGTGAGTAGGGAAGGGCCATCCCACAGGGTTCCGGACTACAAAATAATCTCGTTTCCAGCCAGGATTTTATTGGGGAGGTCATGTAGTAGCTTGTAGCCCGGGCGGGGGGATAGGTAGTAAGTCTGCCTGTGCTTGGGGAGAACGCTAGAAGCATTCTTCTTTATGGAAAGTATGGAGGCGAAAATGTCAAGGTCGAGAGGCAGGGCGTAGTCGAAGCAAAGGGAGATGGTATCGACCAAGTTCCGAATGGAGTTCAGGTGGAGCTGGTCTATAGTAATGTCGAAGTGATTTAACACTTCGATAATTAGGGGGTGCAGTGGAAGGCGGAGTCCGACCACGAGCTGTTCCCCGAAAATCACGATCTCATCGCGACCGTGTTCCCAAGGGAAGTCGCACGCAGGAAGGTGGTAGGTATACTCCCTAGGAAGGTTATACCGAGCTATTAGGGCCCTAAGTCTATCTACGGTCATAGTAGAAGGGTCGAACTTGTTTGGTATCCGACATCGATGAGAGGTGGACGTCGGGTTATCCGAGGCCTCCCACACCTCGTAGACTGACTGTGCCTCAGAGGCACCTACTTGAGTCGGGGCACCCACCTCGAGTTCATCTAAGAGACTATCGAAGCTATGGTTTCACATAGCTACGAGCTAAAAATGAGCTAAAAGAGAAGCGAACTACGAACTGAAAAGGAGAGACTAAGGAGACTCACCAAGGGAAAACGACTGAACTAGAAAGAATGGCAGACTGGAAAACCCGAGCTAAAGAGCTTAACTGTGACCCCAAGACGAGCGTTAGTGAACTTGTGGCGGAGAAAATGGCGGGGGTCCCCCCGTCTTTATAGCCGATATGCCCGAGATTCAACGGTTGAGATCAAGACAATCTAATGGCTCTCAAAAAAACCGGTTGCGCGACCCCTGAGGTGAAATTAGTTTAGTGCATTTTTTGACGTCCGCGAAGTCTATAAATCACGTGACGTCCGCGCGTAAACTGTACATGACCCGGGTTACCCTTGATTGAGCCAAGCAGCGAATTGGTCCGGCCGGCGAACTCTGATGAAGCGGCCTAGACTTCGGGCCAAACCCACCCGTCACGTCGTGAACTCCCCACACTAGGTCGGGACCCCTGGCTCGGGGAGTGGGGGCAATTGATGGAGGTTGATTTGACCCAACCTCATCATAAGAGGACACGTGTACGTGACTAAACATAAGTGACAACTCAGCGCGACCAGTCCGCCAAGATCCAGCGTAGCAGCTCGGCACCAAATGACACTCTGATTACCCCGAGCTAAGATTCTTCCAAGGAAGCGCACTAGATGACAGCTCGGCACCTAAGTTAGAATAAATTTACTCCACCCAAACCTAAGCTGGCCATCTCGGGTAGAAGCACCTCGATATGGCACTTGCAGCTCGACACAAGGTAGCTTGGTACAAGGCAGCTCGCGGAAGAACAACTCGACGTATCACAGGAAGATCTCCTGTCTGACAACCGTACCTACCAAATCCGGAGACTACACCCACGTCTCTCTCCAGGCGGTGTCGTGCCTGCCAACCTTGACAAGTGTCCCACACCTGGCAGGGTCGTACTCTGCAATAGTTACCTGCACAGCCCTGGCAAGCAATGCCTACGACAAAGAATCAGAGGCAGTTATGCCTAATTTGACAGGACACCGCTATATAAGAGCTCCGACCCCCAAAGAGAGAAGGTATTGCAACTTGCGTGATCTGCACTCTAGTTCTCTCATTTCTTGCTCTACAACTCTCTTCCTGTTACTAACTTAAGCATCGGAGTGTTCCCGCCGGGCAAGTCCCCCCGGGATCCTTCACCGTCTTCTCCTCCTCAAGTATCTCGTCCGTCGCCAACTTGGAGTGCAGCCCCTTCCAGCTAGGAGTGACCAGGTCACGCACCATCACCCTGAATTTTGGTCGTAAACAAAGACCCCCTCGCCCGTTAAGTCAGATGAGAGAAGGTGTTAAGTTACCAAAATATTCCATTAAATATTTTCTATTTTCTTTTTCTTGCCATTCTCTTTTAAAATCTAGCCAACTCAAAAATACCTTTAATCGTCGTTGGAAAAGGGAAAAAAAATATAATTTTCTTTGGTGAGAAATCTGACTTTCTCATTGGGCTCCGTTTTGTTCGTGGGATGAGGATGAGAAAAAGGGAATATTCCAAAATTGTAGATTTAGGGTCACACCAAAACAGTGCGGCCCCAGTGGGAAAACTCGAGAAAACTCGAGTTATAATCTCCCTCCTCCCGTAAGGTGGCAACGACGTCAGAGCACGACCATGTCTGTGAGATCATCATCATCAAAGTTAGAAGATCACGACCATGCCAAAGGCGGCAATGACAATGACATCAGCGTCGCCGATCACAACCATTCAAAAGTTCAGGAAATAACTTTCGAGAAGATCATTCAAGACGAAGAAGTTACAATGGCAATCAACGTCGCCGATCGTGACCATTCGAAAGTTCAGGTAATAACATTGCCGATTGCGACCATTCGACGTCGACGTCAACTTCACCAGCCCATCATCCAAGTTGTAAATGCTACACAAAGCCATGTTCTCACCTTTCTATAGCTTTAGAAGCCTAATGGCATCTTCCAGCAACACCCCCGTCATCAACGTCAACAACAACGTACATGCTAAAGGAGCAATCATAGGGGAGTAGGAACAGAATACCATGCATATTGAGGTCCCCTTTATTACTATCAGGCAATTCACCGTGCCCCGCACCTTACCTGGCGTCCCTGTTATGCAGAACCCTAACCTCCCTCTACCCATTGTGAATACGCTTCTTCCGTCGGTCGAGCCCTCCGTGCTTTCCACTAGAGTTGACGGTTGCCAGTTCAATGAGCAAGTGTAGTTCATTCACAGGATTGACCTACAAATGAGAACGTGGGAAGGTCATTTTGCGGCATTAGTAGGGATGCAATAGCAACAACAACAATAGCAATAGCAACAACACCAGTGAGATCAAGCCGCTAGGCAGAACCAGAACCAGCAGCCTGACAACCATAATCAAAACCCAATATCAAGCCCACCTCATTGCCTCGACAACCATAACCAGGTCCCAGTCGAGGAATTGATTTGTGCCACAACGCTGATTGGGACTGAAGCCACTAGCTCGACCAAGGGGTCACGGAAAAAGCGTTGTAGAAGCACACACCACGCCCTTGGAAGAAGTCTCCTTGCCCCAAATGACAATGAAGATGCGAAAAAGAAAGAACACAAAGAAGCCACCTCGTCAGCACAACCGGTGTCCCAAACTTCATCATTGGCTATTGAGATCTTCATGGCCTCACAACCAAATGACTTCAAGGCCCCTAGCCTAGAATCGTACAATGGGACAACCGACTTTGTCTACCACCTCGATAGCTTCCAGGCTCTGATGCAGCTATACGGGGCAAACAACATGAGCCCTTGCATGGCCTCCTGACCACCTTCTAGGGCAAGTCGTGGGCTCCTTTAAGAGTTGGAGTCAATTCGTCAACCTCTTCACGACAAGCAAGCAGTGCTAGAAGTCGATGACCTACTTATTGAACATTGTCCAATGACCCGATGAGAAGCTCTAGGACTACATCAAAAGGTTCAACCTAGAGCGACTTCAAATCCTAAACCTTGACCCAACCGTACAGCTCATCGTGGCAGTCAATGGTGTCCGACATCCTAACTTGTACTGGGAGGTTGAATTGAACCCTCCGGCCTCTATGGAGGAGTTCCTTAACCAGACCACCAAGTTCACAAAGGCCGAAGAAGTGCTCGGGTCTCGATTAAAACTGAGCGACAAGCGAAAGAGATTGGAGGATGAATCCAAAAGTAGCAAATAGCAGTGGAAGAGCAAGTCCCCAAGACGAAGCAGGTTCCCACATAATCGGTGCAGAAGGTTGCCACAAAGAATGAGCAGGTACCTGTACAAAGGCAGCAGGTCCAATGGTCGGCGTTCTCACACCCCTCTTGTTCAGAACCGCAACTACACAACACTTAACACGAAGAGGGGAGCAATTCTGATGCAAATAAAGACGGTTGAGTACGTCAAGTGACCACCTAGGATGAGAGGAGACCCAACCAACAGGAACCCAAATAAGTATTGCCACTTCCATCAGGATATTGGCCATGATCTGGAGAACTATCATAATCTAAAGGACAAGATCGAGGAGTGATAACTCTGCATTTTGATGCCTTAAGGGCATCAATTCAGGGGTATTTTTGGCCTTAGAATAGTCAAGATGTGTCATTTTCCCAGTTAAATGCAATGTTGTGGCCTCTGAGGGTCTCTGTGCAAATTCTGGGGAAAACTGAGAAGTTTTCATGGCTGAAATGCAAATTTTGGGAAGCTAGTGTGAAGTCCAGCTGAGAGAGGAGGTGTTTTTGTGAAAAACTGAAAGTAGGAGGGCACCTCCTAGCTGCTAAACCCAGTTTGGCACCCATCCTACTATATTAGCATGCTCCCCATGACTTAGCAAACCCTAGGGCGCCCTTTAACCCATTCTTTTCACTCTTAACAAATCCTAGCGACCCCTAACTGCTAAATCCTCACCTTCCATCCCTTCTAATCTCCACCATCCATTCTAGGGCACTCTCTTTTTAGCATTCTAACCCTAGAAGCCACCCAACTTCTAATCTTCACCATTCAGCCTTTAGCCATTAAATCTCAGCCTTACATAATATTGGGTGCCTTCTCCTTTTCTTCTCAGCCTTAGGATCACCCTAGAACCATCCTAACCCTTCATTCTAAACCCTAGGGCACCCATATTTTTGCTAAAACCCAACTGTCGCCCCCCTCTTTCTCTCTAATCTCACTTGTGTCCACTCTTCTCTATAAAAAGGGCCCAAGAGCTCTTAAGAAAGGGTTGGATTCTACCCCTAGGTAAGAAGGAAGGTTGATCTTGAGAAGTTCAAGGGTAGAGGAAGAGGAGGACGCCCAGGCAAGAGGAGGGGTTCCTACTTGCAGTTCGCCAACACCACTACTGCCACCTTTGGATTTGAATCCCAACCATATTTTCTTCAGTTATAGAATTACTTTCTGTTCTTTAATTTCAGTTTATTTTTCCTTCATGCAAATTTACTTTTATTAAATTTAATTTGTGTTTTAATTCTCTTCTACAGATCTGAAATTTGGCCAGGTAAGACGGAAGGCCTAGCTCGAGAAGTTCGAGGGTGGAAGGAGAGATCCGGAAACTACTACCTTTGAAAGGATTCTCAAACATTTTTATTTTGTTTCTTTTATTTATTTGTTTCTGTTATTTATTTGTATGCACTTGCTATTCTCAATACTGTTCAAATTTGGTTTTAATGAATTCCATTTTTTTTAATTAATTAATTTTATATTTCTACAACTCCGCTTTGTGTTATCTTGTCCGGATCTAAGAAAATATTAATTTTTTCCTCGCTTCCTTGTGGATACGACCCGTTCTCACCATTTACTACGTTAGTAGTTGTTTGAGAAACGGAAAAAATTATAAATGTTTAAACTGGTGTTCTGGAGTGTTTAACGACGCGCTTCCAAACACACCAAGGAGTTGATTCGTCGAGGTTACCTAAAGCAATTCATTAAGAAGGAGGACCAAAGCCGACCTGCCAACCAGTTAAGAGAAGTGCCACAATCAAGCAAGGACTAGAATAGAGACCAGCCTCCTCGAGACCCACCACTAGCAGAGCGGCCCATCCGTTGTGTTCAACATGATCACGGGAGGGTTCATAGTGGCAGGATGCAGCACTTCAACGGGAAAGAACTTAGTTCAAAACCCACCAAAGTGCCCTCGTGTGGAGGAAGTGATTGACTTCACTCAAGATGACGCTCACGGGATCCAATATTCGCACGACAACACCCTTGTAGTCAAGCTAGTCATAAAAGTCTTCGAGGTACAACGAATTCTGGTTGACTCTAGAAGATCGATTGATGTTATCTTCTTGGATGCATTCAAACGGATGGAGATCGAGAGGAAGGACCTACAACAAACCGAGGAATGTTGACCCTTTATGCAAAAATGTCTGGCATAAACCTCTCTATCATAACTCATAGCTAAATGTTGACCCTTTATTCAGACTAGTCTGACAGAGGAAGAGGAACCTCACCCAGGAGTAGTGGAGGATAGTCGATGAGGAGGTCGAGAAGTTCCTCACAACAGACTTTGTTAGAGAGGTCTAATACCCGAGCTGGATTGCCAACCCAATGCTCATGAAGAAAGCCTATGGTAAGTGGCAGATGTGTGTCGACTACACCGACCTCAACCGAGTCTGCCCAAAGGACAACTTCCCACTCCCTAGGATTGACAACTCGATAAACGTGTCATCGGAGTTTGAGTTGTTGAGTTTGATCGATGCATACTTCGGCTACAACCAAATCTAGATGGACCCAACTAATGAAGAAAAAAACTACTTTTGTAACTGAAATGGGCTTGTACTGTTATAAGTTATGCCCTTTGGTTTAAAAAATGCTGGAGTGACCTACCAGCACCTTGTAAACAAAATTTTTTTCTTATTGAATTGGACATAAAATAGAAGCATGATTTGATGATATGGTTGTGAAAACCCGATTTTCAAACTCCATAATTTCTGACCAAGATTGCGATTTTGACTTTTTAAGAAAGTACAACATAAAGCTCAACCCGAACAAGTACATCTTTGGGGTCACGTCAAGCAAGTTCCTCAGGTATATAGTGAACTGATGTGGTGTCGAAGCCAATCCAAATAAAATCTAGGTCATCCTAGATATGCAGCCCCCGAGGTTGATTAAAGAATTTCAAAGGTTAACAGGACGGATAGCCGCCCTGAACCGGTTTATGTTGGGTGGTGTCTTCTATTCTTTAAGGCCATAAAAAAGAACCAAGACTTGCAGCGGCGGTGGCGGGAAGACAGGGCGGAGAGAGAGAGAGAGAGAGAGAGAATAGGGAGGGGTAGTTTTGACTTTTGGCCATGTCTGAACGCGTTAAGTGACTGGCCTTAGTCTAAAATTTTCATATCTGAAAAAAGTTTTCAAACCCTATTTCAGATGCAACACCTAACAAGGGTGGCATCTAAAAAGCAACATTTTCAAAGGAAGCAACTTCTCGTTCAAAGGAAGCAGACTTCTTTTTACAAACATATTAGATGTCATGAAGGGAATTGGAGTTAAGGGTGTTCATTGTGACAGCTTTTTTTCTTTAACTTATTTCTTAAGAAAAGGATGTTGAAGCTTCTTTCTCCATGTCAAAGAGAAGAAACAAAGAATTGGGAGAAATGCACCCTACTCGTCTGTGAAAAAGAAAATAAAAGTTTTAGCCTTTTCTGTGAAAGAAACTTCCTAAAGGCAACTCCTCTATGCTTTATGAGCAGCGACGTTGATGAAACATGGGACAGAGTGAGAGAAAACTAAGGGAAAGAAAAAGGAGAGAGGTCTGAGGTGGAGGGGGTCGTTGTTGCAACTGCGATGATGAAATGAGGGAGAGAGAACGAAGGGGAAGAAAAGGGAGAGAGGTCGGAGGTGGAGGGATCCGCTGCTATAGTGGCAGTCATTAAACGAGGCAGAGAGAGGGAAGGAAAGAGGGAGGGAAGGAGGGGCTAGAGGTGGAGAAGGATATCACTACTACTAATTAAGGACCGAGTCAAAACATGATTTGCCGCTGTTGAAAGGAAGAAGGCAAGGGGTAAAATTGGGTATAAAAAAATTATATGTCACATACATAAAAATTTTGATAAAATATTAACGGATGCCAACCATAAGGGCAAAAGTAGTCAATTGTAAAAATAGTAAGAAGCATTAAAAAATAATCAAAGATTAAAAATATACTTAGTCAATTACCTAAATTACAAGAATAGTTTAAGAAATTTAGAAGAGTTCTCCCCAACAAAAATTATCACTATTACTAGTTAAGGACCGAGTCAAAACATGATTTGCTACTGCTGAAAGGAAGAAGGCAAGGGGTAAAATTGGGTATAAAAAATTATATGTCACATATATACAAATTTTGATAAAATATTAACGGATGCCAACCATAAGGGCAAAAGTAGTCAATTGTATAAATAGTAAGAAGCATTAAAAAATAATCAAAGATTAAAAATATACTTACTCAATTAGCTAAATTACAAGAGTAGTTTAAGAAATTTAGAAGAGTTCTCCCCATAAAAATTATCACTACTACTAGTTAAGGACCGAGTCAAAACATGATTTGCCGCTGCTGAAAGGAAGAAGGCAAGGGATAAAATTGGGTATAAAAAATTATATGTCACATACATACAAATTTTGATAAAATATTAACGGATGCCAACCATAAGGGCAAAAGTAGTCAATTGTATAAATGGTAAGAAGCATTAAAAAATAATCAAAGATTAAAAATATACTTAGTCAATTACCTAAATTACAAGAGAAGTTTAAGAAATTTAGAAGAGTTCTCCCCACAAAAATTATCACTACTACTAGTTAAGGACCGAGTCAAAACATGATTTGCCGCTACTGAAAGGAAGAAGGCAAGGGGTAAAATTGGGTATAAAAAATTATATGTCACATACATACAAATTTTTATAAAATATTAACGGATGATGCCAACCATAAGGGCAAAAGTAGTCAATTGTAAAAATAGTAAGAAGCATTAAAAAATAATCAAAGATTAAAAATATACTTAGTCAATTACCTAAATTACAAGAGTAGTTTAAGAAATTTAGAAGAGTTCTCCCCACAAAAATTATCACTACTACTAGTTAAGGACCGAGTCACAACATGATTTGCCGCTGCTGAAAGGAAGAAGGCAAGGGATAAAATTGGGTATAAAAAATTATATGTCACATACATACAAATTTTGATAAAATATTAACGGATGCCAACCATAAGGGCAAAGGTAGTCAATTGTATAAATAGTAAGAAGCATTAAAAAATAATCAAAGATTAAAAATATACTTAGTCAATTACCTAAATTACAAGAGTAGTTTAAGAAATTTAGAAGAGTTCTCCCCACAAAAATTATCACTACTACTAGTTAAGGACCGAGTCAAAACATGATTTGCCGCTACTGAAAGGAAGAAGGCAAGGGGTAAAATTGGGTATAAAAAATTATATGTCACATACATACAAATTTTTATAAAATATTAACGGATGCCAACCATAAGGGCAAAAGTAGTCAATTGTAAAAATAGTAAGAAGCATCAAAAAATAATCAAAGATTAAAAATATACTTAGTCAATTACCTAAATTACAAGAGTAGTTTAAGAAATTTAGAAGAGTTCTCCCCATAAAAATTATCACTACTACTAGTTAAGGACCGAGTCAAAACATGATCTGCCGCTGCTGAAAGGAAGAAGGCAAGGGATAAAATTGGGTATAAAAAATTATATGTCACATACATACAAATTTTGATAAAATATTAAGGGATGCCAACCATAAAGGCAAAAGTAGTCAATTGTAAAAATAGTAAGAAGCATTAAAAAATAATCAAAGATTAAAAATATACTTAGTCAATTACCTAAATTACAAGAGTAGTTTAAGAAATTTAGAAGAGTTCTCCCCACAAAAATTATCACTACTACTAGTTAAGGACCGAGTCAAAACATGATTTGCCGCTGCCGAAAGGAAGAAGGCAAGGGATAAAATTGGGTATAAAAAATTATATGTCACATACATACAAATTTTGATAAAATATTAACGGATGCCAACCATAAAAGCAAAAGTAGTCAATTGTAAAAATAGTAAGAAGCATTAAAAAATAATCAAAGATTAAAAATATACTTAATCAATTACCTAAATTACAAGAGTAGTTTAAGAAATTTAGAAGAATTCCCCCCACAAAAATTATCACTACTACTAGTTAAGGACCGAGTCAAAACATGATTTGCTATTGCCGAAAGGAAGAAGGCAAGGGATAAAATTGGGTATAAAAAATTATATGTCACATACATACAAATTTTGATAAAATATTAACGGATGCCAACCATAAAGGCAAAAGTAGTCAATTGTAAAACTAGTAAGAAGCATTAAAAAATAATCAAAGATTAAAAATATACTTAGTCAATTAGCTAAATTACAAGAGTAGTTTAAGAAATTTAGAAGAGTTCTCCCCACAAAAATTATCACTTCTACTAGTTAAGGACCGAGTCAAAACATGATTTGCCACTACTGAAAGGAAGAAGGGAAGGGATAAAATTGGGTATAAAAAATTATATGTCACATACATACAAATTTTGATAAAATATTAACGGATGCCAACCATAAAGGCAAAAGTAGTCAATTGTAAAAATAGTAAGAAGCATTAAAAAATAATCAAAGATTAAAAATATACTTAGTCAATTACCTAAATTACAAGAGTAGTTTAAGAAATTTAGAAGAGTTCTCCCCATAAAAATTATCACTACTACTAGTTAAGGACCGAGTCAAAACATGATCTGCCGCTACTGAAAGGAAGAAGGCAAGGGATAAAATTGGGTATAAAAAATTATAAGTCACATACATACAAATTTTGATAAAATATTAAGGGATGCCAACCATAAAGGCAAAAGTAGTCAATTGTAAAAATAGTAAGAAGCATTAAAAAATAATCAAAGATTAAAAATATACTTAGTCAATTACCTAAATTACAAGAGTAGTTTAAGAAATTTAGAAGAGTTCTCCCCACAAAAATTATCACTACTACTAGTTAAGGACCGAGTCAAAACATGATTTGCCGCTGCCGAAAGGAAGAAGGCAAGGGATAAAATTGGGTATAAAAAATTATATGTCACATACATACAAATTTTGATAAAATATTAAGGGATGCCAACCATAAAGGCAAAAGTAGTCAATTGTAAAAATAGTAAGAAGCATTAAAAAATAATCAAAGATTAAAAATATACTTAGTCAATTACCTAAATTACAAGAGTAGTTTAAGAAATTTAGAAGAGTTCTCCCCACAAAAATTATCACTACTACTAGTTAAGGACCGAGTCAAAACATGATTTGCCGCTGCTTAAAGGAAGAAGGCAAGGGATAAAATTGGGTATAAAAAATTATGTCACATACATACAAATTTTGATAAAATATTAACGGATGCCAACCATAAAAGCAAAAGTAGTCAATTGTAAAAATAGTAAGAAGCATTAAAAAATAATCAAAGATTAAAAATATACTTAATCAATTACCTAAATTACAAGAGTAGTTTAAGAAATTTAGAAGAGTTCTCCCCACAAAAATTATCACTACTACTAGTTAAAGATCGAGTCAAAACATGATTTACCGCTGCTGAAAGGAAGAAGGCAAGGAATAAAATTGGGTATAAAAAATTATATGTCACATACATACAAATTTTGATAAAATATTAATGGATGCCAACCATAAGGGCAAAAGTAGTTAATTGTAAAAATAATCAAAGATTAAAAATATACTTAGTCAATTACCTAAATTACAAGAGTAGTTTAAGAAATTTAGAAGAATTCTCCCCCACAAAAAATTATCACTACTACTAGTTTAGGACTGAGTCAAAACTCAGGAAGAAGGCAAGGGGTAAAATTGAGTATAAAAAATTATATGTCACATACATAAAAATTTTGATAAAATATTAACGGATGCCAACCATAAGGGCAAAAGTAATCAATTGCAAAAATAGTAAGAAGCATTAAAATATACTTAGTAAATTACTTAAATAAATTACAAGAGTAGTTTAAGAAAGTTAGAAGAATTCTCCCCACAAGAACCACCAAAAAATGTCTGCTCGATCCCGCTACTTTCCACCGATCTCACACTGCAACGTGTCTGGCCGAGACAGCCAAACGATCGCCGCCGATCTCGACGGCACTCTCCTCATCTCCCGAAGTTCCTTTCCTTACTTCATGCTGATAGCCATCGAAGCCGGCAGCTTTTTACGCGGCCTGGCTCTCCTTCTCGCCTCTCCTGTCATCCTCGTTGCCTACAAATTCGTTTCTGAGTCTCTTGGCATTCAGCTCCTCATCTTCATATCGTTTGCGGGTTTGAAGATCCGAGAGATTGAGCTTGCATCCCGAGCGGTGCTGCCAAGATTCTACGCCGCGGATGTGAGATCAGAGAGCTGGAACCTGTTTAGCAACTGCCGGAACAAGATTGTAGTGACGGCCAACCCGACGGTGATGGTGGAGCCGTTCGTCAAAGATTTCCTCGGCGGGGACAAGGTGTTGGGAACGGAGATCGAGGTCAACCCGAGAACGGGGAGATCTACTGGTTTTGTGAAGAACCCAGGGGTATTAGTAGGGCCTTTGAAAAGATCGGCCATCCTCAAGGAATTTGATGACAATTTGCCCGATTTAGGGATCGGAGATCGCGAGTCTGACCACGATTTCATGGAACTTTGCACGGTATTTGTTTTTGGCTTTTCGTTATTCAAAAAACAAAATAATACAAATATATAAAGTATGACACGTGGCAATAATATATGCTATGTTCTGGCTTTTTATTTTTTTCAGTGTTCATCTTTCTTCTATCTTTGGAATTCGAACGCAGCGAACGAGGTTGAACGAACCTTGTCACCGCTGGTTTGCATCAAAGTGGAAAGATAGAAGAAAGATGATGAGAAAAAAGTCAGAACATAGGCATTTTCAAAATTTTACTTTCATTATAAGGTTAGTTTAATAGAGTTAAACTTACATATAATATAATAAATTGTATATAATTAATGTTATATATGATATCAATATTATATAATATTTTGGATAAAATGCTTAAAGTACCATTAGATTTTGTGAAATTTATTAAGTATTCCCTTTTGGTTTCAATAATCCCTTAAGTACCTCTAAAGGGTAAGAGTGTAAAATGCCTTGGATTATATAGCAAATGCCTGTAAGAGCTGTTAGAGTGAGAAGGAGGTCGAACCAAAGAGTTAATATCGGATGAATTCTGTTGTTTCTGATTAGTGGTTTGGTAGTGGAAGCATCGGCTTAGCCACCATAGTTAAATCTTGAATAGAGTTTCTAGATGTTGAAGGTAAAGAGGAATAAGAAGAGGAGATTGATAGAGGAGAGGAGAGCAACTGTCGAGCAAAGTTCATTGAAGGCAGAGAGAAAAAAGATGAATCACAACCACCGAAATATGGCAGTGATGGTGGAGGCATCATGTGAGGATTGAACAGTACTGGCAGCCATGTCTTCTCTCATAGCAACATGGAAATGCATCGAAAGATGCTATCTCATGGACCATCTTAATCTCTAGCAATCGAAATGCCATGAAGATTGACAAAGCCATGTCTTCTCTCATATTGGGAATCATTAGAGACGGTTCATTCCTACTTTTATCTTTCATCGGTATTGGATGATGGTAAACCGAGGATACTTTTTAAGAGGTTGCATCGGTGCCCCACAAGGCGCACCCCACAATCCCCTACAGTATATATTGCTAACATCTTCCAATGATAAGTATGGAAGATGTTCCCAATGCACGTCTAGATGTACATGTGGAGCGTGCCCTATAATCTCACTTTTTAAGGGATTATTGAAACGAGAGAAATACTTAGTCCATTTCACAAATCTAGGGTTACTTTAAGTAGGTTGTCCTTATGGGCATGGCCTCCATTTCTTTTCTCAAATAATGTGAGATTTGCAACCAAAGTTTTTAAAACCGGACCGGACAGAGAACCGTTATAGAAACTAGTTCATGGGTCAAATGGATAGCCCATTTTGACAAAAATAAATAAAAACAAAAAAAAACAAAAACACAAAAAGCAAAAAATAGCCAAAAGGTTTGTTGACCAAATCAACTGTTTTTGGCCTGAAAACATTTTTTAGGTGAAACAGAACCAATCAAGTGACTAATTCCCATTTTAAAAATATTGCTAGGAACAATACTCAATAGTTGATATTCACGAGTTAAAATTGTAGAGCACACCCCACAACACATCACTCTTTGCATTGGGAACATTTCCTGTACTTGTCATGGGGAGATGTTCCCAATACATAGCAGGGATATGCTTTGGGGCATGTTGTGTGGGAGCCCATTCGAATTCGATCGTCACCATTGAATGTTACTCCAAGTCCCACAATGCTTGGGAAAGGGAATGAATTTATACCTTCATCTATAAAAGGAAGGGCAAGCCAAGACAAGCCAAGTCTAGGAATTAAATGAGGTTCATGCCTTATTTTTAGTGCCATAAGCTCAAAGCTTACCAAATCCATCCTAACTTCCTGGGTTTCTTTAATATTTTTTTAATGTGTTATACATTGTTTAGTTTAATTTTTTTTAAATAGTTAAATTTTTAAAATTAAATGCCATAGGCTTGACTAGGGGTGGATTTGAGCCGAACCGAGTAGAATACTTGGCTATTTGACCTCAGCTCGCTAAAATTGTGCTAGGCTTGAACTCGAGCTCGACTGCAAGCCAAGTTTAAAAGAAATAATAAAAATTATACATATAAGAATATTTTTTATTTTACATACAAAAAATTAAGAATTATAAAAATTATTTATTATTATACATATAAAAATGTTTTTATTTTACATACAAAAAATAAGAATTATAAAAATTATTTACTGTTATACATAAAAATAAAAATTATTTATTATATATAGTATAATAAATAAATAAACATTATTTATTATACTAGGCTCAATTAATCTTGCGAGCCTCACGTGACTAACTTCACTTGGTTCGAACTCAGTTTGAAGCTCGATTTAAACCGAGTCAAACCGAGGTTGAATAACTTGTGAGAAGCTCAACTTGTGACCACCCCTAGGCCTGACCCAACCTAGGCCCATACAAACCCATGCTTGGACTTATATTTTAGGCCCATGATCTAGGCCTAGGCTATAACCTGTTACCATAGATGCTAAGCCCGGCCCAACTTGGCCGTTGTTTCTTGAATTGTTACTAAGTTTGATTTCTTCAATGAAACACCATGCAGGAGGGATATATGGTGCCACCTGATCCATCAGCCACCCAAGTCCCGCAAGAGTGTTTGAGGAGCCCCATCATCATCCACTCTGGCTGCCTTTTACTACGCCCTACCCCACGCAATGCCCTCCTCACCTTCCTCTGGCTCCCATTCGGCTTCATCCTCCACCTCATACAGGTCTACTTCAATCTCCCACCATCCAACGGCATCATACGTTACACCTCGGGGTGAGCAAAT
The DNA here is from genome assembly GCF_055504915.1 of Nelumbo nucifera. NCBI lineage: Eukaryota > Viridiplantae > Streptophyta > Magnoliopsida > Proteales > Nelumbonaceae > Nelumbo > Nelumbo nucifera. The sequence continues at coordinate 184,531,989 of NC_142649.1, read as the reverse complement.
GTGTTGATTCTACCTGAAATCAATTAAAACCGAATTCAAACCAGCTTGGTTAATCGATTCTTAGGTAAGGTTTGGTTTAAAATTCTTAGAATTTATCCCCACTACCTAAGTCAATTTCAAGGATTCAATGTTTATCGTATCTGAATCAACCCAAAGAACATACTTTGATCGGCCTTAGTGGAATTGGCCTAGTTTTAATTTAAACTTAGTGTATGGATTTAAATGATGAATTATGTATTAATTATATTGTATTGTTTGGGTTATTTGTAGACGGTATTCTATTTGCATTGAGAGTGCATTTAACTAATCTATGGATTGTGTGTGAAGTTGGGCTGTGGATTAGTAATGGTTATGTGATATTATTTAGATTGTTTGTTTATCATGTTTTATTTCTTTGAGATTGAATGACTATATGGATTTGAAATGTGGAATGTATTGTTATCCAAGGTCAAAGCTTTGAAAGAGGAAAAAAATAAAAAGGCAACATATTATTATTTTGGGTAAATTAAAAAGACCCCTCATACTATGGAATTAGTGACAACCCCCTGAACTTTCATTTACAACAAAGACCCCCTTGTACTTTCACCTTGCGACAAATACCCCCTTCCATTAGAGTTTCATCAATTAACTTCCAAAAAGATTCTCATTTAGCTGTTTAATTTTTTAAATATCCAAACTACCCATTTCATATTTATTTGAACAACTTATGACTCAATTAGTTTTGTAAGTATACTACTGAAGTCCTCTTGGTTGCTCCAATAGATCTTTGCAGATTTCTGGCTGGATTCAACCTAAATGGTAGAGGTTTCTTTTTCATAGATATAAATTTAATGTTTCGTTTGTTTTTTCATGATTTATTAGAAAAATGAGTGGATAATTTTTATATTTTAAGATGAAGAGACAATAATGTTAGTGCAATGAAACAAGAATTTAAGGCCTTGTTTGAGAATAGTGCAAATACAAATATGTAAAGTGCATTCCGCTCCATGCAAATGCAAAGTTATTTTAGTTTTGCATTGATAAATTTATTTTCTTGCCAAACTATTTTTAGTTGTGATGGGTGCAAACACAAATTCCTAGATTGGAATCTACCTTTTTTCTTATATTGACCAATTTTGAGTGCAAAGTTTGCATCCATTTTTTGGATGCAAACTTTTCTCTCATTTTGTATGCAAACATGCCTTGAAATTTGTAAAAACTGTCACTTTCAATACATAAATACATTCTTACCAAGCAATAGTAAAAATGAACCAAAGTGATATATGAATTGAACTGACATTTGCACTCTTCCTAAACGGAGACTAAAGAAACTTGTTTTTCTATGTTAGTGAAACGATTCTTGTTGCTTAGTTGGTTTCAATTGGAGAAAATGGAGGTATTTTGGGTCAATTAGGGCTTAAGAGAAAAGGGCGAATCTAATAGCTAGGGTTTAAGAGTAAAGGGCGAATCTAATGGCTAGGGTTTAAGAGAAAAGGGCTAATTCCATGTTGGTGAAATGATTCTTGTTGCTTAGCTGGTTTCAATTGGTAATTTATTGCATTTTGTCATCTGATTTAATGGCCAGGGGAATACATGTTGCAAAGTGAAAGTTCAGGGGTAATTTTCACTAACCCCATAGTATGGGGGTCTTCGTAATTTACCCTATTTTTTCGATAAAAATGTTAAACCTCCCTTAGCTTTTCTCCAAAATACTGAAACCTCCCCTCTCTTTTAGAATTGGACTAAGACCTCCCTGTTGGAGTTATCTTTAACAGAATTGTAGAAAGTCTCTTTTACCTATTAATTCTTTAAATTTTCAAATAAAGACAAAGATAATCTCATTATAAACCATCGAGCTATATAGGCTGGTCAAACCCTGCTTGCATATGGTTGCTTTGAACACATTAGGAGAATGGCAGTCGTCTAGTAGTCTGTTGAAGAAGAATACTACTTCTTCCCATGGAGATAGTCAGGAAATGATCTATTCCTGATGAAGTCTCCGTGACTCCATCCTCTATGTCACCTTGGAGAATGACAATCCAACATACTATCCTAAGAAAATACACTCGGTCAATAATTTCTATTGGCCTCTACTACAATGAAGCTTGTTAAAACAGTAATTTGTATTTTGTATTTAGTTCTAGGTTTTTGGAACTAGAAACTACCTTGTCAAGATTGGTTCTAAGGTTGGTGCAATTTTAAAGAACATATTCCATAGCCAAACCTAGAATTGATCTTAAAACTACATCGGCCTTAGAATTGATCTTAGCAAGGTAGATTCTGGTTTTAAAAACCTAGAACTGACCCTTACAAAGTAGATTTTAGGTTCTACCTTGGAACCTACATCTTTCCACCGAACCCTTCCTCTGGCGGCAACAAGGAGACCTCCGGTGGTTCATCAACGGTGACAGGTATGAGCGTTGCTTTCTCTCCTCTTCTCTGCTTCTTCTCTTCTCCGACGGCAACACGGACTCATTCCTAATTGCTCTGACGCCAGAGGTCAATGTTCTCTAAAGCAGATGGACATACCCGAAGTGTTAAGTTGAACCATTTATCTCTAGGCTTGACACTCGAAGACGAAGATGAGGACGATGGGGGAGACGAGAGAGTCTGCTCTCCACTGTAATTCCATGAGGAAACGCATGGAGACTTGGACTCTATTGTTATGTGTAAGCTCTTTGTAAAAAACTCAGTAATTATCTGCTCAATTTTTTCTGATTCGGCTCCCTCTCTAAACAAACAATTTCACCGATGTTAACTCAATGTTCAATACTCTTTCCGAGGGAGAGAAATCGAAATTTTCAAAATCCCATTTAAAACTGATTCTTCCCGCAATAAAGCATTCAAAACCTCTTCAGAGAATAACCCTAGAGATTAAAAAACAAAAAAAAATCACAAATTTCGAACAACAGAATCAAAGATAGAAGAATTCGAACTGCAGAGAGAATCAGAACATGCTGAGCTCATGGGATCGATACAAAACTTTCGGTGATCAACAAATGCGAAGATCAGAAATTAATAAAAAATCGGAAAGAGATTGAAATTCGAAAAAGCAACACTCACTGTTCTGCTGTTGTTGCTATAGTTGGAATCAGGAAGGAAACCCGTTTTTAACAGGAGGATTTTCAGTTGTTTTTTTCTCGTTGAAACTTAAAGGACCCTGGTTTCTGGGTGGGTCTGGATCTGAGGCTCTATGAGCAGATGAAGCAGGATTGAATCACTGAGGATACGGATTTATGTCCCGAACTCTGCGTAACTTCCATGTCAACCGCAGGGAGGGAGAGAGAGAGAGAGAGAGAGAGAGAGGGAAAAGACAAATCATTGAACGAGGTAGAGTTCCCATCTGCCACAGATGGTCATACCTGTCGCCGTCGATGGAGACCAGATGAGAAGAAGAGAAGAGGAGAGAAAGCAACGATGATACCTGTCGCCGCCGGAGGTCTCCTTGTCGCCGCAATGGAGGAAGGGTTCGATGTATGGGGAGGATTTGATGGAAGGATCTCTAGTGTCGCGACCAGTTCGTGTCGATTAAACCAATCAGACCATGTTAACGCTCAAATGCACGTTAACGTTGGCATGGTCACATGTCCTTCTCCTATTCGCAGGTTCACGCGTCCAGAACACGGACTCAAAATGAATAGAGATTGTCTAATTATATTTCACTTATTCCTTGTATATGATAATTATATATTTATTAGATAAGATCTCAAGGAATACCATGTGCTTCTAAATAACATCCATAATTGTAAAATGGCCTCAAGACAATAAGTGAACTTTTGTAAATCCGAAGCCTTTTTTAATCAGTTTCCATTATAAGCTGAAAAGGATGCTTGCTAATCCCTGCACATGAAATTGGTGGATCACCCCACTATCGATTTAAGACTTTCAATTGGCATTGGGAGATCTCAAAGAGAATTAGTGGGTGTTAGGCATCTATGTCGTTTTTTTGAGAAAATGAGGTCATGTAGGTGTCACATCAGAAAAAGTGGTGTCATGTAGTTATTATATCAGAAAAAGTGGTGTTTCAGAAAACGGCCTCTTATTTGGTACCGTTTTCATAAAAAAATATTTCTTCAAACCACATCTTGTAAATCGGAAAAGTGTGCTTTAAAGCAATGTGAAATTTGATGTTTTCTCATAAAACAGATCGTTGCTGCCAGTGGTGCAATGATGTGGCATCATTTTGGACGTTGGATAATATGACCAATGTTGAAAACGGTTCTACAGCACTGATACCAAACAAAATCAGTATTGTTTTCCCAGAGAATAGACTATATGGCAGCACCACTTCCAAAAAAAAAAAAACAATGCTTACAACTCACACATGCCCAACACTGTTTTTATGAGAAAACAATGTGACATCATCACCGATGCCAAACACCTACTTATTATGTCGCTTAATTGACAAGATGGCAACTAAAACAAACTGTTAGGTGATCTTTATCTTAATCATGCTCAAAAGGAATATAACTAAACCACCATCATTCTTGCATACACCTTATCATGCTTCTTAATTCATAAGCAAATTCGTAATGAGATGGTTGAGTTATAGAGAAGATTTTGGTGGGATGGTGACAATTCCAATAAAATATCAACTGGTTCAAATGGGATTTTGTTAAGAAAGATAAGTTAGCTAGTGGGTTGGGTTTTACAGACCCTCACTGTTTCAATCTTTCTCTGTTTGCAAAGCTACTAGTATGAAAACTGTGCACTCATCGTGATAGTTTATGCGCTAGAACTATTAAAGCCAACTTGTACTCCAAGTAGTCTTTTCTATGACATATTTCACTCTACTCTAAGTAACCCTTCTCCCAGTTAGACTTCTCCATGATTCGAACTTGAGATCATGGTGGTAGGCTCTGACACCAAATGGTGTGTGCTTGACTAATACACAAAAGCCTCAAGAATGATGGAACCCATCAAGCCAAGCACTTCTTCATGAACCACGAGCTTGTCTATGAAGTCAAGGAAGGAGGTGACATGCAAGTAGGGGTGTCAATCAAACTTGATTTGGTTTAATCTGATCCAGTCCAATATGAGTCCATTACAGATGGACAAAGTCCAATCCAATCCAACGAATACACCATTTTGGACCAGTCCAATTCAATGTCTAAACTGTCCAATCTATCTAAATTGGTTTTAATTTAAATTGGCTCTAACCCAAACCTGATCCATTGACACATATACTTTTGTCTTCTATCAATGGACCAGATATTGGTTCAATCTGATCAATGGACCAGGTCCAAGGGCGAGCCAGAGGGTGGTGGAGGGAGCCATTGTGCCTTGACAATCCCCATAATACCCATTTAATTATTACCCATATTTTGGCCCCCCTACCCATGTTTTACTAGTTTTTGCCCACCCTCCCCCAATCCATGTTGACTAATTTTTGGCCCTCTTTAAGAAAAAATCCTACCTCGACGTCAATAAATACTTTGGACCATTAACTCTGGATTAGTCTAATTTAATATGTCTTATCAGTTCCTCCAATTTGATTTTAATTTGGACGGGTACAATTCAAAACTGGTCAATTGACACTCGGTTGGTGGCAGATAGGCGATAAAAGTTGCCAACCACGTTTAGAAGATATTGGGGAGAACCCTGGGATTGAGTGTAATAGCCTCACTTGGAAGGATAAGTACATGATGTTGGGACTTGGGAGGGAACGATGGCAGGGGAGTCTGGATCTGCTTCTCCCAGAGTGCGCCTCACATCAACCTTACAACATGGTGGGATGTGGGTGGAATGTGGCTGTGAGGTCGGTGTGAGGCGTGCTTTATGAGGAGCATATCCCAATTCATGGCAGGGTGGAGTCTATATACTCTATGAAAAGGTGAGACTGACGAGGATGGAGAGAAAAACAAAGGAGAAAGTGAAGGAGAGTTGGGTAAAGTTGATGAGAAACATTATTGTACCGTCACTGTACTCTACCTGTGCAAAACTTGTATGTGTGCCAAATACGTGAGAGTGAGAATGGCCCTGTTTAAACTCGTAATTAGCATCAATACTTGCTATTCCTGTGTTTTCTGGACATTAAAAAGTTTCTACAGTCTAATTTCCACCGTCCCCTTCAATCCCCATGTATTAATTAGCATCAATACTTGTTATTCCTGTGTTTTCTGAACATTATACAATTTCATTCCTGTGTTTTCTGGACATTATACAATTTCAACAGTCCAACTCTCTCTCTCTCTCTCTCTGGGATAGGGTGAAACTTAGGCAGGGTTGAATACCAACCCGATAGATCCCAACCTAATGGCTTGATTAAACTGCTGTTCTCAACTTGACATAGGCTAAGGAATTCCAAATTTCCATTCCCACCTGAGGTTGGTTTTGGCTTCTTGGTTTATTGTTAAATCATTGATACAGACTTCATAAGTACTATCCCACCACCAAGGTTCCTATCCGTTCCAAAGGAGAAAGCCCAACTAAGGCATTGAAGAACTCAAAGCATAGTTTCTAACCTAGTTGTCAATCACTCCACCTAGCGTGTTTAGTTTCATTAATCGTGAGGATTTTAAGTGGAAAGGGCCTGGGATTCTTACAACTTGTGAAGTATTAATGAAATATGCAATAAGTCCGAACAACCAACATGTCATCCCCGGGTCCCGATGTAGTAGGCATGTTAGGTAAGCACACTGAGTGAGTACGTAATAGCTATGTGACATATGTCCTAGTTAATGTGTCTTTCATTCACATGTTTTTGCTCAGTTAGACAGAAATTATTCATTATTTTATTGTTTTTGTCAAAATAATTAAAAATAAAAAACAATGAAAAAAGAAAACGTAAATGAGTCCTAACTCCCAACACATTTAGGTTTTCCTTTTTTATTGTTTTTATTTTTATTTATTTTGACAAAGATAATAAAATAATGGATAATTTCTGTCTAGCGAAACAAAAACATTTAGATAAAAGGCACATTAAATGAGACATGTGTCACACAGCTATTACGTGCTCACTCATTGTGCTTACCTAACGTGCTTACTACATCCTCAGCCTTCGGTTCTCCCCATCATTACTCCGGTCATAAGGTCAACCAGCTTTAATAGCACCTTGGTACCTATTGAAGTCCTGGTTGTAGTAGTTAAAACTTAAAGGAAAACTTGGTGGAACCAAAATCAAGATATGATATAAATGCTTGTGTCATACACAATGTCAATGGTAATGTGTCAAAAGGATTTTACACGGCTACACCCATAAGGTGAATGTTTGGTATCGTAGTGTTGTGTCTGTTGAGATTTTGTTTTTGTGACACATCAGCCACATAGACCAATAATCCTTTTATCAAATCATAATCCTGTTTAATGGTTGACCAAACTCACATCCTCACAAGACTGTCTCCTCACAGCCACTACTTGCAGTTGTGCATTAGGAATAATTCCCCTTAAACTAAATAAAAACATAAAAACACTAAGGCTACGTTCACTTTTCGGTAAGTTATTTATCCGGGTAAATGCAATTACCTGGGTAAGTTTTTCCTAAAAAATACTTACCCGGGTAAGTGCATTTACTCTTGTTCTTTTATTTTCTAGGTAAACAAGGCAATGACCATTTCAGCCATGAAAATCTATTATTAAAAGAGTCATTTTTGTCCCATTCAAGTATTGGCAACCTTCCCCTTAGGTGGGAAAGTTATTTACCCACCTAGGAGATGGGTACCACTTACTCGGGTAAGTGATACCCAGGAAAATAAACTTCCCCTGGTCCCCACATAAATCTGAAAAAAGAACATGGGATTCTTGGTCAATGGGAACCAAAATGCCATTAACCAACTTTCCCCCCTCTCAAAATCCCAAAAAAGAACGCCCCCTAAATACTATATGGTGGAATCTTAAATCATGATTGCGTGATTGGACATGCACAAATGTGCATAATAAACCAAAAGGAAATTTCTACTTTAGTATATGAACTTTGGGGATAGCGTCAATTTAGTATCCAAACTTTTAAACGTGTCATTGTTCAAAAAGTGTCAAGTTGGTCCTTTTACCATCAATTATCTGTTGAAAATGTTAAAACTATACTGTAAAAGAAGACATTGTTCATTGTCTTCTACCTTGAGACTAAATCGGTTGATGTGTTTGAGATTCTAGACTAATGAAGTCATTGTCTTCTACCTCTTTAGATCTGAAACACATTCTTGTCTACTTATTTCTTTGCTTTCATTTATTGCTTCCCTATCATATTTCATGTTTTTTCTCTCCTTTTCTTTGAAGATAATCGATTCAGCCTCAAGGTAGAAGACAATGAACAATGACTTCTTTTAAAGAGTAGTTTTAACATTTTCAACAGATAACTCCATCGGTTAACGGCAGAGACCAACTTGACACTTTTTGAAAATTTAAATACGACACAAACACATTTGAAAGTTCGGGTGTTAACTCGACACTACCCCCAAAGTTTAGGGTACTAAAGTGGAATTTTCCCTAAACCAAACGCACTCAGGATCAAGTGTGTATGGACTCAAAAGGATTTTCTCTTCAAGTCCTCTAAAATTTTGACATATCATCTGATGCTTAACTGGCCATCACCTACAACCAGTTGGAGCTTAAATAAAATTTGATAAAAGATCTTTGCAAACAAATAATACAACTCTGCAAAGCCCTCACCTACGACTCAAACCTTCTCACCCAACCAATAACGACAACAAGCCTTATCAATGGTGTTCAAACGGCAATAATATGGCAATCATAGATTTTAGCGATGATGGCAACAGTATTAACGGAAAGTTTCAAAGATCAAAGTGTTCAAAGGTGAAATACTGATGAGAAGTAAAAACAAATCTCTCATTCTCCTATTCCATTTAAATCTTAGAAGCCCCAAAATACAAAAGGCAGAAACAGAGAACAAAAAAGCTAATGAACCCACTGATTTGTGTCCAAGAATCCTTTGCAAAACCCTAACTCATTTTGGCAAGTTGTCAACACCGACCAAGCTAATGAACTCACTGATTTGTGTATGAAATCCCTATAATACCACTTTTCCATATTAAAATTTGAAACCCTAGAATCCATTGAAAATAGAAATTTTTGAGAGCCTACCAAGAAAGAAAACCCTGTGTATGATTGCTTGAATATATTTTTCTTGAAAAAAAATATATCCTTGGAGCTATTGTTTTTACTTTCATAAGCTTAGTGTGGAGGAAGAAGAAGACGCCCCGTATCTTGCAAATCCAAAGTCAGAACCACCTTGTTTTACTTGACAAAGGCTTCATCTTCTCATTAATGGTTGGAGGAGCAAAGCTTGAGTTGCGTTTGGATTGAGAATGTGAGGGTCTTACAGATCCAAAGTCACAACTGTGAGGAAGGCTTTGTCTTCCCATTAATGGTTGGGGGAGAAGGGTTTGAGTATGAGAACACTAGGGTTTTGAGCTTTTTGTTGATATTTAATTAGAATTTATTTACAAAAAAAATTATATTTATCAACTTTTTATTTAAAAATATTTTTGTCATTCATAACTACCATTAAAGCTTTAGTCGATTGCTTAGTGATGACTAGTCGAGCACCGAAAGACATGTCAAAATTTCAGTGGACTTAAAGAAAAAATTCCTTTGAGTCCAAACACACTGAATCCGGAGTGAAACAAACAAGGGGAAAGCAAAAGCCCTAAACCATCAACATTCTTCAGCTACTATGAAATGACCAATGCACGTTAGGTAGAAGTCTGCTACTGCTACCATCAATCTGCAGTCTTGTTTCATGTTGTTGGACAGCTAAAAAAGGAGGGATATGGTCTAGAAGGCGCATCAATGGTTTAATTAGATTAGATTTGCTCCCCAGAGAATGGGCCTCACACCAATCTCACAGTGCATTGCAGCCATGCATTGAGAACATCTCCCATACTTGATGTTATCATTCATGCGAAAATGTTCCCAATGCACAACTGCGATGCACAATGACATTGGTGTGAAGTGTGCCTTGCGAGGAGCAAATCTGAATTCTTTAATTAGTAACTATCATCAAATGATAGAGTAATCTTGGATGGCTCTCTTGGATAGGGTGAGCATTCAGTTTGTTCGATTCAAAACCGAATCGAATAAGTCAAAATTTTAATAACCAACTTGTTTAATTTAAAAATTGAATAACTAAACTTCTAGAAAACCAAACAAATCGAACAATTTTTTCAGTTATTTTGGTTAAAACTGAAATAATGAAAGCCTGATATTCAGTTCTTTTTTTTTTATAAGAAGAAGATTAAGTATGATTCAAATGGGCTTGAATCTTAAAAGTTCAAAGAATCGAATAAATAAAAAATCAAGACCAAACAGAGTCACAAACTTGCAGAGTTGCAATGGTGATAAAAAGGAAGGATTTTTTTTTTCTAAAAAAAAAGAGAAAATTGACAACTAGCAAGCAGTTAGCATAGTTAAACCATCTATTAGACAATTGTAACAGAAAAGTTCTTGTATCTTGGCAGTTGGCTTGTTGGGTTCAACTTGCCTAACACAGTTGTGTTGTATTTATAAATTACTCACCACCTAATCTATGAAGTGCGACTCATTTTTTCTCTCCTTGTCTGATATCGATTTACATGGTATTAGAGCGGGAAAGGCAATCCTGAGAAGTGTTTCGCTCTGTTTCAAGATTCTTGTTTCTTTTTCTTCTATTCTTGCAAACCTCGTCTATCAATGGCAATCGAGATTGACGGAAGTTCACCATACTTCTTGCATCCTTTGGACAACCCAGGAACAATACTGGTGTCGACTCCACTCACCAAAGAAAACTATCCGACATGGCAGTGTGCCATGAAGACAGCCCTGAGAACAAAGAATAAGCTCTATTTTGTTGACAAATCCTTGCCGCGACCAAATGTTACAACACCAGAAGAATCAGTCTAGTCCAAATGCAATGCCATGGTTGTCTCGTGGATTCTCAATTCCTTGTCTCAAGACATCTACGACAGTGTTGCATTCATCGACTACGCTACAGAGGTCTAAAAAGAACTTGAAGAACGTTTCTCGCAAAGCAATGTGCCTCACATACAACAACTGAAACAGGAATTGGCCCTCCTTCAACAGGGAGAATTAATAGTCACTGCTTACTTCACCAAGCTCAAAACACTCTATGATGAGTTAGGAGCACTCGTCACCATAAAGAGAAGTTGCACCAGTTCCTCATGGAACTCAACCACTGCTTCAACTCAATTTGATCTGCCATTCTTGGATTTGATCCTCTGCCCAACATAAATCGTGCTTATGCACTTTTTATTCAAAAAGAGAGACACCAACTTACAATCTCTCTTTACCATCCCTCTAAACAACTAGAAGCAGCAACGTTGAATGTATCTTCTCGACCACCAGTACGAGGACCTGGGTCAAATGGACATCTTCTCGACCACCGGTACAAGAACCTGGATCAAATGGACAACCTCGACAGAGACCAAGATATGATCACTACAAGAAAAACAGTCATACCAAGGACCATTGTTATGAACCCTTTGGATATCCAGAAAATTGGAAAAAGAATCGATCAAATCGATGATTTGAGAGTAAAACTTCACAACAACATTCTCGGCCATCATCCTATGCAGCTGCTGAATCATCAAATCCTACTAATAAGTCCCCAATCTCAAGATTAACAATGAACCAATACACTCAACTTTTATCTCTCCTCAGCAATGATGCATCTGATTTTGCCTCAGCCAATGCCTCTAGTAAGAATTCATCTCCTCTCAATCGGATTCTCGATAGTGGTGCATCCATATACATGTTTACCAATTCAAATTGTTTGGACCATGAGAAATTGGTTTGATTACCAAATGGAACCATCATTTCTGCCACTCATCAAGGATTTGTGAATCTAGGTTCACACACCATTCATAATGTTCTCCACCTTCCACAATTTAAATGTAATTTGTTGTATGTAAGCAAACTAAACACTCAGCTCAAATGTGTGGAAATTTTTCTTTCCATCATTCTGTGTTCTTCACGACCTTGCCTCCAAGACAATGATTGGGGTGGGCAAGCTCCATGGTGGTTTATACCATCATTCTATGTCCTCGGCAACGTATCTATCTAATAAATGGCATACCTATCACACTTGGAGATTTTTGTTGTGACTCATGTCACCGCACCAAACAGGCACGGATCCCATTCCCAATGAGTGTCTCTCAAACTACTACTCATTTCCAACTCGTCCATTGCGATATCTAGGGTGGCTACCGGATAGCTTCTCACTCAGGCGCTCGGTTTTTTTCTCACTATTATTTAATGATTTCAACAACATGGGTTTATCTCTTGAGAAATAAATCCGAAGCAATGTTCTTCCTTACTAGTTTTTCTATGGTAAAATGCCAGTTCAATTGTATTGTAAAATGTATGCGCTCAGACAATGGGTCTGAATTCATTTACGGACCCATGCAGCAACACTTCACCACTAAAGGCATCATTCATCAAAGGTGTTGCATAAATACTCCCCATCAAAATGACATTGCTAAACGCAAGCATCGCCACTTGCTTGAGTTGTTCGTGCTCTTCGGTTTGAAGGTTGTCTTCCTGTATCCTTTTGGGGAGAATGTCTACTCACAACAGTATATCATCAACTTACTTCCTATACTAGCACTTTTAGCCAAATCGCCAAATATTATTTCAAAAACCATGTGACTACAAACATCTTCGCACCTTTGGTTGTCTATGTTACGCCCAGGTCTGACCACTCCCTAGAAACAAATTCGCAAGTCGAGCTACCAAGTGAATCTTTGTGGGCTATCCTCATGAACAAAAGGGTTGTAGAGTTTATGACCTTACCTCACACCACATATTCACTTCTAGAGATGTTTTCTGAGTCCATATTTCCTTTTCAAACCACTACAACCATTATTCCCTCTACCTCTGTCTTGCCCCTTGCACAGCCTTCAGACCCATTACTTGAATCTTATCCACCTGAACAAATACCAGCCCATGAGCACATTACCACATTAGTCCATCAATTACCTACTGAAACCTCCACCAAAGTCCATGCCCTTCCCATCCACCCAACATGCTATTAGGCCACGTCGTGACCATCGCTTACCCCTACACCTTTATGATTATCTTGTTTGGCTTCTGCCATCCATCAACGAAAATGTTGATACTGTGTTTTACGCTATTACTAGTTCCACCGAGCATGAACCCACTTCCTTTGCTCAAGCCTTCTTTGACCCATGGTGGAGAGAGGCTATGGCCAAAGAGATAGAAGCTCTTGAAAACAATAACACATGGACTGTTGTCGACTTGCCACCTGGCAAACAAGCCATCAAATCAAAATGGGTTTATAAAATCAAGTACAAATCCAATGGTAATATGAAAGATTCAAGGCCCAATTAGTGGCCAAGGGCTATACACAGGTCGAAGGCATTGATTACCTTGACACATTTACTCCCGTTGCAAAACTAGCAACTTTACGTTGTCTCTTGGTTGTTGCTGGTGCTAAAGAATAGGAACTCCATCAACTTGACGTCAACAATACTTTCCTTCATGGTGATCTCCATGAAGAAGTATACATGACTATTCTACAGGGTTTTGCTAAGGATGGAACCCACAAGTCTGCAAGTTACAAAAATCTCTATATGGGCTCAAGCAAGCCTCCAAAATGTGGTTCTTTAAGTTCACTCAAGCCATTCTTTCCCTTGGTTTTAAACAATCCAATGCGGATTATTCTGTCCACACAATCTCAAGGAGAACCCTACGTTGTCATTTTGGTCTAAGTGGATGATGTCGTCATCATAGGGAATGATCCGGCCCGCATTTCCCCCATCAAGCAGTTTCTTGATGATCAATTTTGTATCAAAGATCTTGGTTCCCTTCAACATTTCTTAGGATTGGAAGTTGTTCGCTCCTTTACTGGCATTCATCTTAGTCAACAAAAGTACCTCAAAGACATCATTGACGAATGCAGACTTGAAAATTGCAAACCTTCTCCTACACCCATGGAACAACAATGTCACTTCGTTGATCCTTCCGATCCTCCTCTTAATGATCCAGCTCGTTTTCGACGTCTTGTAGGACGTTTAGTCTACCTTACTGTTACAAGGCTGGACATTAGCTTTGCTGATAGTTGTCTTAGCCAGCATATGCAAACACCAACACAAGAGCATCTTGATGCCACATTGCGGGTTGTTCGATATCTCAAAGGCACCTTGTCCCATTGCCTTTTCTTCGGTGCCACATCTGATCTCATGCTCCAAGGATACTATGATTCTGATTGGACTAGTTGCCCTTTGACCCGACGGTCTACTACAAGCTATCTTATATTGTTGGGATCTACGCCACTTTCATGAAAGTCTAAGAAGCAATATACAGTTTCTCGATCCTCTGCCGAGGCCGAATACCAAGCAATGGCTACTACCACTGCTGAACTCCTATGGCTGAAACATGTTCTCCACGACTTAACAGTCTCCCTATCTTCCATGCACTTATATTGTGACAACAAAGCAGCACTCCACATTGCCGCCAATCCTGTGTTCCACGAACATACCAAGCATATTGACATCAAATGCCATTTTGTACGTGAACATGTACAAAGTGGAGAAATTCAGACCTTCCACTCACCCAGCAATTCTCAACCTGCTGATCTTTTCACTTAGGCCCTCGGCTCAGACAAGTTTCAGCAATTAACATCGAAGTTGGGCATTCAGTTTCTTCCTGCCGGATTGTTGGGTTGAACTTGCCTAAGACAGTTGCCATGTGTCTATAAATTATTCACCACCTAATCTATGAAGTGCGACTCTATTTTCTCTGTGTCGATACCGATTTACATAGCAAGCAGCAAAGAATATAGAAGGAAAGAAGAAAAAAATGAACAAAAACATGAGAAAAAGTGTAGTTTGCCGAAGAAAAAGGATCAGTTTGCCGGAGACGTCTGTAAACACCTATCGCTACAACAGATTGGGTCGTGGTTGACTTATAGGGCTTTAGACTTGTAGTGCTTTTTAGACTTTTCGTTTTGTGTCTTTAATCATTTCATCATTGTGTGATTTGACTGATTTCTCGATTTGAGGGCTTGGGGTTGGGGCAAAGTTTTTTATTTCCTGATGTGCTCTTAAAAACCATTTAAGTATTACACATTTAAACATAGTGTCTATACACATATCACACGCTTCAAGGAATATAGAAGTTCGGTTTTTTTTATTAACAGAACTAAAACTTAACCAAAACCAAAAACCAATTTTATAAAAAAATGAACTTTAAGAACCGAATCATGGATTTCCAATAGTCAACGAGGGTTCCATCCCGAGATGATGCATTACCAAATCTTTCAGGAATCAGGATCCAGTCAATGATGCACAAGATAGATATTCATTTTTATTTTTTTGGTGGATGACATATTCACGTACATTTTGTTTTGAGATATTTTGTCATGCATCTAGGCTTCAAGAAGCTAAGAATATATTATGTTGAGAAATAAGTAAATAAATATAATTAATTTTGGTTGAATTTTTTTTCTTTTATGGAATCATGTCTTGAAATTAATGTCTATTGCAGGAGTCTCTGAACTCAACCAACCATTCAATCTGTTTAAGCAAGATGGTCAAGAACTCTTCCCCGTGGGGCACTCTTATAGTGGAGATATGCATGATGCTAGTTAGTCACTTCCCAATCTCATCTTCAAAACTCAAAACGTGTAGGCCACTTGGAAGCTTGGATTGGTTGATTTACAATCAAGTCACGTGATTTGATTATAGTGATGGGATGTAAGATTCTTTTGCTCAAAGGCATGCAAGTCTCAAAACACTCAAACTAGTGGTTCTAGAACAGAAGATGGTGAAGTGGAGTTAATTTCCTCTTTGAATTTACTGCAGTAATGATGTACATACAACAAATTAGGAAGAAAATTCTAATTCGAACAGCACAGGCTCGACGAGCTCCAAATGGCCTAGTTGACAAAAACTGGACTCCAATCCAGTTCCTGATCTTCTGTACACTAGCTCCTAATGGAATGACAAAAAAAAGAAGGGGAAACAGAAAAAATATATATAGATATATATATATATATATATATAGAAGAAATAAAGAAAAATGGAATCCCAACTTCAAATAGCTATTCCAACTTACTCTTTTTTCTTTCTTCTGTGTGATGAACTAACAATATACAGTTCTTTCCACTACAAGGAATATTTTCACTGTAAGGAACTGCTGAGTTTCCGATCACTGGAAGCCATTTCGCATCTGTAGAATCAACATTTAAAATCCCAGATTAGTAAAAACCGTCAGATGGCTTAAAGCAACTACATTTCATAAAAACTGATGCAAAATACAATGAATTATTAAAAGTAAAATTTTAATCACTTGGGAACAAATATTCCAACCATATGTAGGTGATCCTAGGCATCAATAAATGGAATGTGTTAGAAAGGTTGCCTACCATTTAAAAGAATTCAGCACCAGACGCAGTAATGAGGAACTTCTCCCCTCAGCCACCAGCTTCCAAAGATCCGACTTTTATTTTGAGGTTTTCCACTCTGGGTCCTTATTGTACAAATGGATTTCCTTAACCAATAATATTTTGATAAACCAACTTTTCCAAAACAAGAAAAAATAATAACCTGATATCATCAAGAGCTTCTGTCAATGATTATGCCTGAAGTCAGATACCACTTGTGCGACCCAACATTTGAGAGCCAGGACTAAGATCCAGAGATGGATTCGACTTCACATGATCTCTCAAGAGCTGCTGAGACACCCGATCAGCCAATACTGACTGTCCATCATAAAGTTCCCTAGAGTCCCCATGGACAGGCCTTCCAAACTGTTTTCCAAGAGCATCATTTTCAGATGATATCAAATCAGGGAAGATATGAGGACCTGGCTGCATCCCTCGAAATAGATCTGGTCTAGGGTCATGGTAGGCAGTGGCGCCATTAACATATGGATTGTTAGGGGACCTAGGCATATTTCCAAAGCCTTCATGCAAGTAAGATGACTGCTTCGGATGATGAAATGGGACGGCACCATTTCCACCAGTGAGAGGTGTGGATGAGCCAGACATCGTACGAGGGCTGGATATTGGAGATGGGGACATCCTTCCATTCACATGTTGAGGTGATCTTGAATGCAGAAGAGGACTTCCAATTGGGGAGACTGGACATGATATGTTCCTTGTTATATGGCTATCACTGGAAACCAAAAGAAAGAATTAAGATGAATAGACAGTTCCACATATAGATTCATCACAACTGAGAACTATCCCAAGTTGACACAATTGAGGTCTGAAAAGATTTTCATTTTGAGGATTAAGATAAAACTGATCAATTTTTTTTCTGGTAAACGAAAACTGATCAAATGGGAAAATAGCAAATACAAGCCGAGGCATTGACCAAAAACCGACAACTCAGAAGGGTCAAACGCAAATAGGGCTTGCCCTTTGATGTAAAAGCATTGTGAATCATCCAAAATTGCATCAACAACAGAAATGAAACAAAACCATACACATCGGCAAATTAAGAACTAACTCAGCTTATTTTCTCAAAAGAAAGAGAAAATCCATCCCTCTTTTTTTGTTGGGTGTGGTAGTGTGTGTGGGTGTGTGTGTGTGTGAGGGGGAGAGAGAGAGAGAGAGAGAGAGACCTGGATGTTGAGCCATTTTTCAAACCTCTGGATTGATGGCCTAAACCTTCTGAATCCAAGGAGGAAAGGTTTCTTGTATGCCCAATTCCCTGAAAATGTTCATATACATCACAAATTAGTTTTTTTAAGCCACACAAAACAATGAAACGTACAAAATCACACAAGCTGCAACAATTCTCACAGACAAAAATGTGCCCATTGCACATAGGCACCAAAAAATAGTACATACACAATGAATGAGATGATGTTAAGAGATGATACAAGTAATCAAGGACCAACCAATTTCAAGAACAAATCAAAGCATGCAACCCTGAATTTTGGATATGGTTGTTTTTAAGACCAAAAAAGTATCCAAATTTGGACCAGACTAATCCTCACATGAATGATCTCATGTCACATGTAACTAGTGACAATAATCATATTCATCAGCACAATGAGTTTCGTTTTGCAAAGGGGCAGCAAGCAGGACATAAATTGCAGGAAGGAGTAAGGAGATGGAAGTCCTACTTTAAATGTTTTCTTGATGAGTAAGTACAACTCCAATTGTTTATGTTGCATGTGTATTACACGATAAATAGTGTGGAAACTTAATGGTCAAAAAAGGACAATTCCATGAAACGCATCCACTCAAATTGGGACATTTCCATGAAATGCACCTCCATATACAGTGAAGCAATAACTATCTAGTGAAAAGGGAAGCACCTATTCTCCCTGCATGCAACCATTTATAAATTACAAGTGACAACCATTCATTTCCTAATTCTTTTAGATACCAAGACTCTGAGCAAAAAGAACATCCACCATTTCACAAATGTTTTTCAAACAAGAAAACTCCCAAGAGCAAATCTAATATTTTTATTGAAGAAATCTGCATCCTAGACTTAAGAGTAATGTCATGAAATGATAATTAATTCTTCAACTACTGTATTGGTCGGTAAAGGTTTATGTCCCCCTCAACTCTGTTTCAAAATGTAAATTTATTTCTAGAGAGTTGGGGAATCTTGTTTGGATGTATACCCCCCCCCCCCCCCCACACACACACACAAACAAATAAAAAAATAAACCTAAAATAAATAAATGGATTGAACTCAAGGTAAAGAGGGAAAATAAAAAGAAAGAGAGAATGGAGTACCTTGACAAGGAAAGCATGCAAGTCATGTTCCTCAATCACCAAAAATTTTACATTTAAACCATATTTAACATTACTACCATCTCACAAATCTGCTAGTTACTACCCAAAGAAAACACAAGCATTAGTTGTATCACTGCTCCAAACATCTTTTGAAACCACATCCTCAATCCTCCCCCCATCCCCTTTTATACAACTTAAGTCCAAAATACCCTTATCCTTTCATTTTGATGCATAACAAGATTTCATTAAAATATATGGTATACAAGCAGTATATATTATATAAAATACAAAACAAGCAAAAAATTAAAAAAAAAAAAAAGAGGAGGTCAAAGACTCCAAAGCAAAGGAATCCTTTATTACAAGTATGATGCATGAGATGGACATAAATTAAAAATAAAACATCCTAAAACTATACAAGCATTGTCGTTAAAAAGTGTACAAGTTGCATAGTTTTTGGAGTGTATGTTACTTTTTAGTTTTCTTTTAAGAAAAGATAACTTGTATTCAAAAAGAAGGAAGGATGTACATGAAAGGATGTAATAAAAAGTGCCTAGGGAGAAAAAAAAGACAATGCCCAAGCAATTAAAATGGCATTGTATTTGCACTATACAAAATAAAGGTTTTCTGATCTGTCACCAATAAAAAAAAGATATTTACAATTCCTTTAAAGAGGCAAACAGGGAATGGACTTATTATACATTATTTCCCTATTAACCCCAAATGTCACCATGTCATTTACAGCATTTAGATTCCCTGCAATCCATTTCAAGACAGTCATACAGTTTTTTTTTATCACTAACAGAAATTTTTACTAAAAATAAGATAAATTAAAAAGGAGAGGAAAAATCTCTCAACTCTCCACAAAGACTAAAATACAATTACAATTGTACTCAAAACTGATTTCTTCCCACTCCTTGTTTTGCTAAAGCATCAGCAAAACCATTAACAGACTAGCGGTTCTTTTAACCCAATTTACTCGCATCCATGCCTCATGTCAGCCATTTAAATTTCTTTCTTTCACTGTTGTAGTTCCAAAGTCTGGCTTCTTCCTTTTGCAGCCAAACCACCACCAGCTTTGAATCTCTTATAATCAACTTACTTAATATTCATATCCTTTGCTATTTGCACACCTTCCATCATGGCTAAAATCTCTGCACTAAAAGAATCCCCGTCACCCATTAGCCCTGAAACAAGACCAATAATACTGCCCTCCTCGTTCTTGAAAACACCCCCAATACCTGGAGGAGCTGGATTGCCTGCACTACTCTCATCAAAATTAAGCTTAATGAAGCCATGGAGTGGTGGGGGCCAAACAGGTATCAGACTTAAGCTGATCTGAACAAGCCACTTCCCTCCAGTTTCTCATAATATCACCTACTAAAAAATCAGCAAATAACTCCAAAGATTTAACCCATTGAAGCACCCTGATTGTGATAGTCTCAATAATAGCCTCTCTGCTTCTTTCCTTAACAGAGAATATCCTTGAGTTCCTTTCTTCCCAAATAGTTCAACTCAAGGCAGCTCTTAACATCTTCACATCAATCTTCCCCTCTTCTTTGGCCAACTAAAAACCGTAGAGGCAAACAAACATTGCAAATTTGGTGAGAAGTTCCACCTACACCCAAACAAGGAGAAAAATCATTCCCAAATGGAAGTTACAAAGGAGCAGGAGATTAATAGGTGAAAACAAGACTCTCCATTGGTTTTACAGAGAACACACCATGCGAGGACAAGCACCAATTGCGTCTTTTTCTTTGAAGCAAATCGCAAGTATTTATTGTTTCCAAGAACACTTCCCAACATAATCCAATTTGAGGGGGGTCCCAAAAGCTGTCTAATGGCATTTAAGCATGAAGAAAAGCTAGCAAGGACCTCTCTCAAGTACCCTAGGCCAACTGATGGTATTAGCAGTCTCCCTTGACCTCAATCAATAGCAATGATTGATTGTCTCCTAGAAACACCCCAAGACCTCACCTCCCAAATGGGTTTCTATATGCCTAAAGTACAGGGGAGCCAAGGAGGAGAGAAAAAAGAAAGAAATGCCACCAGCCCACCGAACTTATTGCTTCAGCTCATTAAATCCGAGTCCTAACTCCATGTTATTCCCATGCCGGATAAAGTAACAATTTATTTTAACCAGTTCGATACTAATTAATTCCTCATTCTTTATTGGTTTAATTTTATCAATCCCACAAGCCAATCAGGGGAGCTACAATAAAAACAAATCTCCCATCAAGGCACAAATTGTTTTCTTCTCAGCCAACAACATACACATGATGCACAAGAACTACAAAACAAAAATTACCACTGCATTTTTTTAATAGAATCCCTGCATGTTAAGAGCAGATGTATGAACATAATAGTTGTTAAGAATTCCAAGTAGGGGTGATCATGGGCCAGAGTAGGCTTAGCATCTAACAATAGAAGGCTTAACCTAGGCCAAAGCTTCTGGGCCTGCAAACTAACATATAATACAATTCCAGGTGAGGCCAGGCCTGGAAGTATTGAGCCTAGGCCCAGCCTATAAACTTGAAGACTAGGACAAAGATGGTCACTCCTAATCTCAACAGTACCCTTCATGACTCCACCCAAGCCATTTCAGGAAGAACTATTCTGATTTCAAAAAAGGGAAAAAACAGCAAGAATTGTTCCTCAAATTTTCTGTGCCGGAATGTGAAAGTGTACCTAAAGTGAACATGCAAGTTAACTAGAGGAATGGTTTGCATTAACATTGATTTCACTATTTGCACCAAAACAGTAGGGGATAGCTGAGCAGAATTATGCGTGTACCAGAGATTTCACTGCATTTACAACTCCTAGATGTGCTTCTGGAGACTCCACTATCGGCTTTTCCAGTGGTGCCACGTTTTTCACAAAAGGATGCTCCAAAAGCTGAGCAGCCGTAGGACGAAGTAGTGGATTGCGTTGCAAACACTTCCTCACAAAATCTTTTCCTTCTTCTGAGAGATGTTCAGGGATTGCTGGAAGTTCCTTACTATTCCCAATCTTAAACATAGCAGCAACCTGTTGGCCAAAAAATACAAAATATTAATACAATAAACCATGAGAAGATGCCTAGACCAATCTCTAGCATGTGAACATTGCTAGTGAGATTTCTATTTGAGTTAAAACCAGAAACACTTTAAATTGTTATAAGGTAATACAAACATCAGATAAGTGGTTAAAATCACTTTACCCCTTCATACTGGCTCCAAGGTGGTTTTGTTGTAGCCATCTCCAAAACAGTACATCCAAGACTCCATATATCAACAGCAAGATTGCAACCATTTGAATTCTTAATAACCTGAAACAGTAATGCAAGTAAGAAGGGCTACAGCACAAGTGTCTAGGAACCAAGCCACAAGGGAATGACAAAGACACTGACCTCAGGTGCCATCCAGTAAGGGCTTCCCTTAAATGACAAAGGACAAGATTGCCCAGTAATCTGCAAATACAAATCAACACTCAGATTTGGTATGAAAAGTAATATGAACCTGAAAACACAAGTAAACAGAAACTCATGCACGTGACATCATTTACTTTACTCCATTAAACACTTCCATAAGCATGCAAGCAACAATTAAAATTAACTAGCATACATGTAACTTAATGAATCGAGTTCTATGACCTTCCATTTAAAAATGACATTACTCTTGGCAATTCAGACATCCATTTACATTTGCAACAAAAATGCCCATTTAAGATCTGAAACCCCTTGGCAATATTTAAATTTTAAACTCACCTAAATTCTCATCTACCGATAAATAGAGGTACTCGTAAAAAAACAAAAAACCAAACTGAACCAAGAAAACCAAACCAAAAAAGGCAGTTAACTGTACCTATTGGTTCGGTGTTTTTGGAAAACCAAGGACCAGTTCGGTTTTCAGTTAACCTAGAAAAAACACTGGCAGTTAACTGAACCAACCGGTATATATATGTTTATGTATATTATATGTTTTTTAATATATATGCATTATGTATATAAATATAAATATATATATATATATATATATATATATATTTTAATTAACTATTTATAGTACATAATATATTATAAATATAAAAAAACAAAAATAAAAGAACCGAACCAGTCATCCGATTAACCAGTGGTATCGGTTTGGGAAATTGCAAAAATCAGTAATATATGTTCAGTTTCAAAAATATGCCCAAGGTTCGGTTAACACTGTAAGCACCCCTACTAATAGGTAATAATTGAACTTTCCTGGTTTAACATGCACAGGTTGGTAAACATTTTAAGTTTTCACCAATGCTTAGAGAACCAGACTGGGCATAGAACCAGAAAAGGGAGAGGTTCACAGGTCACATAAATACTATATATAATATATTTTACAACTTTTATTATACTTAAATATGGTGGATGAATGGCAAGTTCTTTAATTTTTAAAGCAAATGACTAGGGTTCAAACTTCTTCATTCACATTTTGTTTAAAACACGTGTATAACAAAGTAATGTATACAATAAAGAGTCATTAATTAACACAAAGAAGTGGACTAATGGTAATTAAGCAATACTTGAAAAATAAGAGTTCAATAGTTCAAGTCTTGTCACATGTTTCATGAAACTGGGACTGGTTCACCAATTGTCCGTTAAACCAGCTGGTCGGCCAGTTTCATTGGGTTTTTAACAATTTCAGTTCTTGGGGTGTGACCAAACTGGCCAGGGCCCCAGGTCATGGTTCAACCAGTCTGACCATCTGATCCGGTCCTGTTTCCTGAACACTGGTTTTTACCATAGCTAGGAGTCAGAGAAGACGGAATGCACAAGCAAAAGCTTACATGTTTTGCCATCCCAAAATCTGCCAACTTTACTCGCCGTCCATTGGGATCTACAAGTATATTTGCCCCTTTAATATCCCTGTACATCCATTGAATTTTTTTGGGTAAATACATCCATTAAAATAAAGTTACTGGAATTATATATTAGTTAACAAAATCGACGAAGAGCAATATCTACACCAACCTATGAACAGTGTTCTTAGCATGCAAATATGCAAGGCCTGAAAGGATCTGCTGAGTATAACTACGAATTGCTACTTCACCAAGCTGCCCATAGTCCTGAAGAAGTTTATAAATAGAGCCACCAGATACAAACTCCAAGTATATATACAGTTTATCATCTACCTGTTCAAGAAAACAAGTTCAAAGCTAAGATCAACAAAAAGGGCAAAAGAATCTGAAGCATCTTATTGCCATTTACAAATTTTAACTACAAAGAAACACGAGTAATTAGTAACAGCATACTTTTTTTATAGTAAAGGAAAACTTTATTAAAAATAAAAAATAAGATACAAAGCCAGGTGATGAGAAATCACAAAGAGAGAAGAAAGAAAGAAAATGAAACCATTCCTCCCCTGTCCAGGACCCCCTATTATAATCTGAACAAAAAAAAACAATAACAGAACTCTTTGTCCATAACACCAAACCAATAACAACCATCTCCCAAAAATAATATGCTGCAATTAAAACTAGAACAAACTTGTCTTTCAGGAAATGGCAAGTAAAACAGGAAATTCAAATAAATGAACAAGTATTTAACCAAGACTTCAACACTGCCTCTCCAAGAAAATATCTTCAGATAATTGCATATGCATCTTGCTTAGCTTGATATTTGAATCACACCATTCAGGAGAAGCAATATTGTATCAGAGTAGGCTTCAGTAAGCTGTCTAGAGGAAATAACTCCAATAGATTTGACTAATCAGTAGAAAAAAGAATGAAAGAAAGAAATAGGAAAGAGAAAAGGTCAAGGAAAAGATAATCCAAATGGGCCTGAAGTAGGATATGGAAGAAAAGTCATAAAAAGTTATAATGCTGTTCAAGAAGATGCAGACATGTTGGATCAAGGAGCAATATCTGCAAACACCTACAACTCCAAAGGGGGAAAAATCCTTTCCAATGCAATAATACCAAATTGCAGCTTCAGACAACACTACAAAATATTAGTTTCTCACATCACATTATTAACAAGCATTTACAGGCTTGGTTCGCAGAAGTTCCATTATATGTAATTTGCCAATAATAAAGATGAAGAATGCAGCACCTTTTTTTCCTTTCTTTTTTGAATCAGAAAAATAACTTTAAAATATGAAATTAAAGAAAAGGTGGTCCTAAATAAATGAAGTACTGAATATTGTTTTTGGCAGTCCTAGAAAAAGATGGCAAATGGATTTTATCTGCACAGAAACCATGAAATTGAAAGACATCAAGTTCCTAGAAATGAATTATTAGAACAGCTTTCCCAATAACTAAGCCCCTATAGGTCCCCATGACATGATACACAAGCACATGAGCAAAATAAAGACACCATAAGAATTGGCGGAAACAAAAAGAACAGCACATACCGTCTCTGACCCATAATACTGTACTATGTTTGGATGCCGCAAGCGACTAAGAAGAGAAATTTCCTGTCATTATGAACTCAGAAAGGTAAGTAATTGCCATAAAAACATAGGGATTACTTCGATCATCTAGCAAAAATAATGTTGGAGGAAGAAGAAAACACATGCTTAAGATGAACCACTTCCACCATAGTTCACTAACTGCATGGGGAAAACTTACTTGACACAACTGCTTTGCACTTTCCCTTGACTTGGCATCATCTGAAAATAGTATAACCTCTTTCATTGCACACATTTCACCACTCTCACTAAAAACAACCAAATAAACAGAAATGCACAAAGTCAATGAGAAGCTAATGCTTAAAGAATCTCACAGAAAAAAGAGCACAATAATGTTCATTACTTCATTTGCATTATAATCAAGACTATTAAGCTATTGAAAATTTGAAAGACTAGAAATTGTGGGTATGGGTCCAACAGCAGTAAGCTGCACAAGCTCAGGAAAACAGAGAATTAATGTAAACAATGGAATGCAGTCATGATCTTCACCTGTTAAAACCAACATAAACATGGCCAAATGTCCCCCTGCCTAGCAGCCTTCCCTTCTTCCACCGTGAACCAGGGCTTATTGGATTTTCTGCCCTTCCTGGACTTCGTGGGACAGAAGGTGATACTGCTGCTGCTGCATTTGCAGCAGGAAAAGGAGGAGAATTAGAAATTGCTATAGGAGGAAGAGGCAACCGGTGACTTTGTTGTTTCCCATCATCCTGCCAGCTTGTTGGTGATTCTGCCGTTACACCTCCAGCACGTGGATGCAGAGGAGTGACAGCACCGCTGTGTATTCGTGAGCTAGGACCAGGACTAGTCATTCTGGGGCTAGGAATTGGAGAACACTCAGGGCTTCCCCTGCTGTGCTGCCAAAATAACTGTCCAGACATATCCCCTCCCATTGAATTATGTCCAGAATTATGACCTGAACCTGGACTAGAGCAGTGGCCAGAACCACCTAATGCAACATCAGCAAAAGGCTTTCCCCCCCAGAAAGCAGAGCTTGCTATCTGATCAGTACCAACTATTCGCATAGGACTTCTAGAAGGGCTTGACATCGAGCTGTCTGGAGCACTCCCAAAAGCACCATAATGTGGAATCTGTAAACTTGGTGCATAAGAACTCAAGGGTCCCCGTTTAGGTGATGTAGAGAGTACTTGATTATTGAACAAAGGATTAGCTGGCTTTGGCACCTCTTTCAAGCTCTTTCGGGTGAGGATATGGGAATGATCCTTGTGCATCACACTTCAGCAAAGGTAAAGATAATTTGTTAGGGAAGGATCCAACCATAAAGGAAACAATAGAAACAATGGAAGGTAATTATACAACTCTCAAGAGTTTCATACACAAACATGCTGTGTACTCCACAATAAGAGGCTTAGTAATACATTATGATATGTGTAGAGTGACTTTAAACATAAGCTCACCTGGAAGGACTGTTCACTGCAGTTCTTGTCCCATTTTCATTGTCAGTTGTCTGGGGGCTAAGATGACGTGAATCAGCCGGGTCATCACTATCAATTGAGCAATCACTAGAAATTGATGCAGTTGCCAAATCTCCATCTACATCTGTCACATCTGACCTGTGCTGAATGCAACCAGGTTTGGGTAGAGTATATAATGAAGGCTTCACACATTTTTCTAATCCTGGTTTTGTTACACTGATTCCAGAATCAGTGCGTCCAATGCATGCAGGATGAATCCCAGGAAGGGGAAGGGGCTGAGCATGAGGCCTTTCTGCAAAACTTTGACACCTTGATACTTCTGTGGAGGGCGATGGTGATCTTGACTCTGCTCGGGATCGAGAACCTTTTTCAGAAATCGTGTCACTATTACGTCTTCGAGACCCACATGATCTATTGCTGCCTTTTTCTTCAGAAGGAATCTTAAACTTACGGTGTAATGTATCAAATATACTCTCCTTGTTTGTTTTCTTCTTTACTTCCTTGGATGATGACTTCCCCCACCATGAAGGCATGTTTTAATATAAAGAAATTGTATAAATGATGGATAAGTCCTTCCAACTTCAATACTCCCAAGTTACAAAGTTTGGGTAAGCTGGATTAAAAAGATCCACCAATTACATGCATACACCAAGTCAGTAACCAAATTTAGGACTAATACCTATGCTTCAGATGATAAGAAGGTTTTCCCAACAATAACCTCCTAAATAAAATGGCACATTTAGTTGGCTGCAGCTATCAACTCCAGAGCACAACTGAGCAGTTCAAGAAGTGTCATTCAAAAAGAAAGTGTGGCTTGTAACAACCTGGTAAAATTTTTAAATAGAAATAATAGTAAGTTCCCCTACAAGCTTCAGCATAAAAAATCAAAATATCACATATAATTAGCTGCAAGTACAACTGTAGCCATGCTAGTTATAAACAATTTAAATTCTGCCTGAACATATCAGTAGAAGAAACCATGGCCTGACTCAGGTGCGGTACAACATATGTCCATCCACCAACATGAATCTTGTGTGTAGGCATGTCTAGATATTTATCTTATAAGTAAATGTGCGCCAACCACCTGGGCTACCAAAATACACAAATGCATGTGTAGAAGCAACAATATGCCTACAGATGCAAACAAATAATGGAAGATTTAATATTTTCAGATGCTTTCAGCAAAATATGTTGTATTTAGAAATGCTACCAAATGATAGAAGATTCATTATTTTAAGATGTTTTCAGCAAAATATATTGTATGTCATAAAATTTCGCATAGCTCCTGCACAATTTGCTTTTGTGTTGCCGAATGCAGTATGCTCCTACTTTAATGGTAAATCACATAGCTAACCACCATATCTACAGATGTTCTTTGCAATCAAGAAGTTTATGTCTAATAACTACAGCCTTCAGTTATGCATTATTAAATACATACTCCCATTTTTATGCACATAGAGTCTTGTATTGGAAGGGGGCCTTGCCAAAATGGAAGTATATTGCTCTTAAGCAAATATGTGGAGAAACAATGTAAGTTAAACTAGACTTTGTGCAAGTGGAAAGAAAGTCTTCTGCAAATAATGTCAAAGTATTAGAACTGCACACAAGCATAGGCAGACAAATCTTACTAATCCAATTAATTAATCACCCATTGTACAGCTGTAGACCTAAGCTGATAAACAAATAGACATAACAACATAACCACTCAAATATCCTTTTTTTTTGTTTGTTTGAGATAATATACTCACTCAATTATCTAACTTCCAATATGTTTGTCAATGCACCACAACTTTTTGGACTAATAATCAACAAGGTTTACCAGTTGAATGATATGGATTCATGAACCCTACAGTTAAGTCCATTCAATAGATTATCAATAAAAAAAGGTCTCTTCTACAGATTCCATTATATATGATGCAAATTGGCATATTTTTTCTTAATTAATATGATATAACTCATAACTAACTCCTCTATGTGTAACATTCAATCATGACAATGCTTTTAGAAATTATACATTAATGAATAAACAGATATTTTTGGATAGTTCACAGTTAGATATGCAAGTCAGGTTGTCCAATTTGAAGCATCT
Organism: Nelumbo nucifera; assembly: GCF_055504915.1. NCBI lineage: Eukaryota > Viridiplantae > Streptophyta > Magnoliopsida > Proteales > Nelumbonaceae > Nelumbo > Nelumbo nucifera. The sequence goes on along the minus strand of NC_142649.1, from coordinate 184,503,396 downwards.
CGGCTATATCAGACTTGGGTTTGGGCTCAGACTCCTTTAAATTTTAAAAATTTCTCAACACAACCCAACCCAAGTTGCGCCCCTATCTACAATTCTCTATGAAAGATTTAATAGGCCCCATTTTTGTTATGAGGTGATATATACCTCAGAAGTCAAGACCTATTGGCCCAGTTTATACAACTGCATTTGATTTGGAAGATAAAAGAAAGGGGAAAATTATAGGGAAAATTGACCATTGGAATTGTAACAAATCCAGTGGTGTTATTTATACATATAACTAAAGAAAGAACAGATGCTTATTTAAAACATGAAGCTTAGATAAGCCATAAAAGACAACTAAAATAATATCATACAAATGGCATTATTTAAAATAGAAGTGAGATAGAGTGCATTAAAAACCAATTTTTATAATTAAAACCCAGACCAGAAGTATTGGGAGAAAACATAAAAAGGACATGGGTCATTTTGCAGTATTAATTACTTCAGTACAGTCACATGGGCAAGAAGCTTGTTCTAAAGACTAAAAACAAAAAAAAAAAAAGAAAATGCAAGTTGCTAAATATGTAGATGCAGAAAGTAAATAAAGGACGTCTAGATGAATTAACGTCAGGCTTAAAAGGATTCTGATGACGTAAATGGATTGAGTTGATTAAAATGATTTTAGAACTAATGGTTGGATGGTAATAGAAGCTTTATGGTTACTACAGATGGGTCAAGAATCTCACATGCTTCTTTAAGTACGTTGTTTCAGAATAAAGACATCGAGGTGCAGCCTAGCCAATACTTTCTCAAAATTGAAAGGCGCCTGGCTTTTAGATCATCTTCCAAGTTCCAAGTTTACAGATCCCTCCCTCCGACCCAAAGACCATTGCAAATATCAAACTAAGAACCTAAGTTCCTATAAAAAGAATAATAAATAAAATCAATCAAACAACAATATCTCTTCAAGTTTCAGTTATTTTAACTAACACCGCCAAATGTACCAAGATATTTGGGAAAACATAAGGAACGCTTCAACTGCACCCAATGTCATTACAATTGCAGATATTGCATCTACATATTATCTCAAGGCATATTACCATGAAACCGACATTGAACATGTTTGACCTCTAAACCCAAACATCTCAGTCGTACTTTTAGTACACTTCAATAGCATCAACAGATGAAATATTTAATCCCAATCGCCGTTGAACAAGTAAGGACATTCGTATTCATCAAAATGTCAGCAAAAATGCATCACTCTGCAACCAGTTCATTTTGCTTGCTAGTGAAGCGTGCAGATATCCTAAACTCTTGATCTTTACCAATTCTCAATTTTTCTTGTTTCTACGAAATAGGTTGACCCAACAAACAAAGACCTCAACCTGCTCTTCTACAATAGAGACGACGATTTGATTCTTCTACTCATTAACCATATGAACGCGATCTCCACAACCGATCTCAAGCTGTTTTACCACATAATCCACTACAACACTGAAAACCAAAAACGAAACTTTTCCGCACAGATCTACGACTTCAACTCTTCCTAAAAGCTCAACTAAAGATAAAAGGAAGGATTATAGATTAAAATTACTAGCAACAAATCTAATAAAATTAGAAATAATGTAGTCTACTCACCTTAGATACCCCAACTCCAATGAAACCCTCAGAAGAGAGCAAATCATCTTAAACTGCCGCCGATGACTAAGGACAACATGCAAGGCTTCAAATTTGTCGCAATTGAAGAACCAAACTGGGCCAAATAATAGAGTAAAAAGAAAGCAACATCTCCGGAGCCCCGAACCCTAGCAGAAGTGCAGAACCATGACTAAACCGTACAAATCGACTGCAATAGCTCTCAAATAGTCAAATCCGTCGATTTCGTTTTGCTTCAGTAGAGCTCAGAAGAGTAAAACGAAACCCTAGAAAACTGAGATACGAAGAAATGGAGAGAAATAGAATGAGCCTGTGGAATTTCGAAGGTCTGGCTTTGGAAGAGAACGCGTAGACGAGGCGATGGAAAGTTTGTAAAGGGGAGAAAGGAATCGAAATGGGAAAGAGAGTGAGAGAGAAAGAGAGAAGAGAGAGTATGTCTGGGCTGAGAAGAGATGGAGTTGTCTGAGTGTTGATTTTTAATATATTTATTTATATAATAAAATAGACCAGTAACAATAATAATAATAATATTATTGGTAAATAAAACTATAAAAGTGGACCTAGACTAATCGTAATCGATACCCCATTCCCTCTTACAGTCTACGCAATTTCCGTTCCCTTTCAAGTGTCGCTTCTCGCCCACATTGTCTCTCTGACCCCGTTTTAGTTCGTAGTTCCTCACTCACACACTTCTTTTCACACAATTGCAATTTACAAACATACCCCACGTCCCCAGTTAAAACTACCTACCTCCTGCTGATTAACAAGTCAATGATGATGCAGTGAAGGATGCTGTGGGAAGAGGTCATGTGCAAGCGACTTGAGAACCGTTCGATCGGAATAACTTTACTTGCAGAAGGAGTCGTAGGGCACTTGCCACTTGGGCTGGCTGGCTTGTAACTTGTAAGGTCTTGTTGACTAATAACAGTTGACTATAAGTGATAAGGGTTGGGTTACGTGGGATCATTCCCTTGCTGAAAATCAACAGCAGTCTCACAGATATCCAATTTAAGGGAGATATCTTTGACAATTTGATTGGTAGTTTACGGCAACCTCACAGATTCTCCTCGATTGGGATCGTTCATGTGGTGGGCTCCATTTTAAGCGTCTAGCTTCCTCTTCCCATGTCCTTAGTGGACCCCAGATGTTCACTAATCACTATTGCCCCACCCCGCTCAGCACTTCAGCAGTCAGCAGTTCAGCACTCAACCTCGGATTAAAAAAATTAAAAAAAAAATCCTTTTTGGATCAAATAGTTGAGATCCACCGTATTTATACGATACGGGTTGGAATAGCCAACCCAAACTGGGCTCTATTTTAGGACAGGGGCTGATGTCAGCACTCAGCAGACAACCGGCCCCACCTCCTCGTGCTCTTTTCTTGGGTGGGATGGGAATGGCATGAGAAGTTTGTGAATAGAATAGACCTGGAACTGTGGAAGGTAAAAGTGGGTCCGGTTGATCGTTATTAACCCGAATATTGCTGCCCGACCGGCACCTTTTGAAACCCGCACGGTTCGACCGTTCGGTTCCATTAATTAAAGACAGTAGTCAAATTAGTCATACGGGGAAGGCCCCAACTGAACTGGCACCAGTATTCTACATTCGTCTTTGGTTGGAGAGTCGAACGGTTACGATGCGATGGATTGCAGGCCACGGAATCATGCACCAGTGTCAACTGAAAAAATGACGATTCATATGGAAGGTGCGCTGAAAATATTGTGTAGGATCATGGGAAAGTATCATTTAATAATAAATCAACTTTCTTATTAAAAGGGATCATCACACAGGGCGCCTCACTCGCGCCTCACACACACATCATACCATGCATTAGGAACATTTCCCGTACTTATGAATTATATTCACGGGAGATGTTCCCAATGCAAGGTGAATGTGCATGTGAGGCACCCCCTTAGGAGGAGCAGATCCTGTTCTTGTCAAACATGGGAATTGGGATCTAATCCTCACACAGGACGCCTTACAACAACCTCACAGGCACATCCCACTGTGCATTGGAAATATCTCCCATAAATAATAATATATAACTGTGGAAAATGTTCCCAATGTATGGTGGAATGTACTTGTGAGATTGGTGTGAAACATTATGTGTGAGGAGCAGATCTGGCCTCCAAACATGAGGGTTAAATTACTTGCAAAAGGTTGCAACCACCATAGAGTCCAAATGTCCAATGCATCTGTGATACTACATTCATGTACATACACACTTGGTAGTTGGTACCAATGTTGGAAGACTAGGCAGGGATCGGACGGTCGGACCATGAAAATTGGGAACCAATGGCCTTTTAGGGTTGGAAGAAAAACATTTGGTATCAATGTACTCTGCCGAAACCAGACAGTTAGACCATAAAAATTAGGAAACGATGACGTTTTTGGGTCCTTGTTAAACTGATAAAACTAGGACCCATGGGTCATTCTAATCCAGCTCAAATCTTAAGAACACTTATAAATTATGTGCAAATAATAGGGTCTTGCGCCCAACGACTGTAGTTGCGTAGGTGTATGTGAGGCCCACTGCCATTACTGCAAAGATCATGAACTTATACAGGTTTGATCCCATGCCTCTGCATCCAATGGACATGGAATGACCATCTCAATTCTTGATTATTGGGTCAACGGTAAAGATGCGACCCCTTTTTCAATACAATACAATCATGGAAAATCACCATCTTTTAGGCTATGTTTGGTTTAAAGGAAAAATTAGGGAAAGGAAGGGAAAGGTAAGGAAATATTTACAAATCTTGTGTAGGTTTTCCTGTCTTTTCCTTCCTTTTCCTACTTTTTCCTTCAAATCAAACACAGCCTAACAAAATTTAAGATGAGATAAAAATACGAATTTAATGATGGGAGAGGTTATACATAAATGTTGACTACTGTAGCTAGACAAATATAGGAGTTCAAAACAAATTTTTTAAAGAAAGACATGATGAATTTTATTAGAAGAAATCAATAAATTAAGACTTGAGAGCAAGGTTTTTAAAATCGACTTGGACAACGAACCGGTCAGGGGTCCAGTTCCCGAGTCGAACAATCAGCCCGTTATGAGAAAAATAATTAAATAAATTTTAAAAAAATAAAAAATGGTCAAAACCGTTGAACGGTTCGAATGCCCGGGTTAGTGGTTTGCTGACCAAATCAACATTTTTTGGCCAAAATCCAGTTTTGGGGAAAAACGGAACCGGTCACTTGACTGGTTCCCGATTTTTCCAATCCGGTCTGGTTTTGAAAACCATGCTTGGGAGAGTGCTATTATGATTTTTAATATTTTTAGCTTAAAAATAAATAAACCACATATGTGAGATATGAGAAAATGATGTCCATGTAAGTATTAAGGTGAGGAATTGAGATATGCTTCTCACTCCGACCTCACAGCCAGATGTGCAGCCAGGATATGCTGTGAGGTTGGCGTGAGGCGTGCTCTGTGAGGAGCAGATCCAGACTCTAAGGTGAGAGGATGCCTAGCATTTTATTTATTAGGGGTGTAAGTGAGCCAAGTTACTCACAAACTAGGGGTGCAAATGGATTATTGACAATCGAATCCAAAGTCCAATCCTATTTTGTCAGATTCGGATATCCCTATTTCAGATTGTTGGACTGGATAGGATCCGATTTCTCGGATCACCCCCTATCCAATCAAAAAGGATATGATCCGCTATATATATCGGATCTGTTTATTTATAAACACGTTATTTATATTGCACTTTTGTATATTTTTTAATAAAAAAACATGTACATATGTGATAAAAATAGTTGAAAAAATACTTGTATTTTTTGTTTTTTTTTTTTATTTAAACTACTATATTTTATTTTCTATTTAATAATTTATTAATTTAAAAAAAGTTGGGATTGGATCATATTTAGATATCCAACATCCTGATCATATTCAAATTCGAATCAGTATTTTATGAGATCTGATCAGATCGAATCTATAGTGAATCGGATTGGATTCAAATATACCCTGATTTGATTCCGATCTAATCCGTTTGCATCCCTATCACAAACTACTTGAGCTCAACTTGCTAAATACTCAAACTCACTTGACTCAAGTAGAGTTTGAGCTTCACGTAATACCATGCTCAAGCAACTCACAAGCCCAACTACTCTTATAATAAAATATATTTTTAATGTATATTTATTTGTAGCATAAATAAATATTAAATTTTATATTAGTTTACCTATAATATAAATAAATAAATTTGTAATAAAGTTTCATAATATAACTTTTATTTATAATATTTTTAATATTAATGTATTTGTAACTTGAGTAGGGGTGCAAGTTGGGTACTCGATTTTAAGATTTTACATTGCACCAAACCCAAGCTTTTAGGCCAAACCCATTGAATTTTTAACCTAATACCAAATCGAGACCCACATGAGTTGCACCCCCAAGTTGAGTAGCTCATGAGTATCGTCTCAAGTCAAGTTCAAGTATGAAACTTAAAACTTGGTCAAGCTCAAACCGAATTTCAAACTCTAAGTTTTTTGGATTGAAGCAAACTTGAATGCCCCAATGCTTAACTTGATTTGACTCAATTACAACCCTAAACATCTCTTTTCTCCATATACAACAAACAAAATCACAAATCCCATAAAAGTTTCTCCTACATTTAGGATTGGGAATTGCAACAATGGACAAAATAAATACCTCTTTCATTGTCCCATAGACAAAGAGGAGACAACAAAATAAAAAATAAACAAAAAAAAAGGAAAAGGAAAAGGAGGAAATTGATATTCCTTTTTTTTTCTATTTTATATATGGTTGCATTGGAGAAGATTAGGGGTGTAAGTGAGCTGAGCCTACTCACGAGAGGGCCCTCACAGCAATTGAGTTTGAGTCAAGCTTGACTTGGTCAAGCTAAGTTTGAGCTTCGTAATAACTAGATTGAATGACTCATGAGCCTAATCGAACTCAAAATAAAATACTATTTTTAAATATATTTGTATTTATAATATAAATAAACATTAACTTATTTATAATATAAATAAATACATTTATAATTGATTTTCATAATATAGTTTTATTTATAATATTCATAATATTAATTTATCTATACTTTTTAAGATTAATTCATTTATAATCGGCTTAAGTCGAGCCAAGCTCGCAAGTTTCAACTCGAGTCAAGTTTAAGACAAATACATGAAACTCAATCGAGCTTGAGTTGAATTTCGAGCTTTATGTTTTTAGTCAAGTTTGAACTCAAACAACTTGATACTCGGCTTGACTCGACTCAACTACGCCCCTATAGAAGATTGGTAGAATATTCATTTTGATGGGTTGGTTCAAGATAGTGTTTTTTTGTTGGTTAAACAAGCACATGATAGTGTTTATTTAACATTGAGAGTCCAATAGCAGAGCCATAGGCCATTGTTGAAATATTCGACTAATAAGTTGTCAATGACTTTTTTTTTTCTGGTATAGAAGGGGGAGAGTGCTAAAGATATCAAGGGGTAATAGGGCCCGCTCTAAGCAAAGATGATTTATGATAAATGCATATGATGATGTGGTCATTCTATCCCTTTTAACTCATGGGCAAGTTTGGCCACATAATTTGTCAAAAAATTAATTTCCCTACCTGCTTGGTAGAAATTATCTTTCCACTTTCTCTAATTCTTTATTGTATATTTCATCCACGAGGATTTGACTCTTTTTCACTCCAAAAATGATTCTTTGGAGTGATGTCAAATGGGGCCTGGAATTGTGTTTAATCTAATCCGCTTGAACTGCATTTGATGGTTTATAAGAAGACATTTTTATTTGGTTAAGAGTAGAGATCATTTGATGAATTTGATATATTTGGCATTGACAATTAACGAAAATTAGTTTGAGAGCGGCCATTTCATGTAAAAAAAATCTAGGCATGAATGGTTCATGTACATTTTGCATTAGACCTGCCATGATCATAATTTTGAATTTAGTCCTCACAAAACCGTATTCATTGCTTTTTACAACCATGTATTGGAAATATCTCTATATTTGTATTTTTTAATTCATTTGGAGATATTCCTAATGCACATAGGCAAGGGACTGTGAGGATAGTATGAAGACGGTTTTGTGAGAACCAAATTCGAATTCCATGACCAGAGCAAGATCCATCGAACTTTATTGGATGTGTAGTTTCATACTTAAAAACTTAAATTCATATATACTATATAAAAAGAATACAAAACATGTTGTAAAGATGTTCTAACCGAGATTTTAAATACCAACTCAGAAATGGAACCACTATGGCCACCAGTTTTAGGGTCAGTAGTTTGACTGTTTGGATTATTAAGGAAAATGTTGGTACTTAGTCTTTTAGACTTTTAGGTTTTTATGAGAAAAGAGAGGTTGTGGTTTTTGACTGAGACAGAAAGAATGAAAGAAGAAAAAAAAGGAAAGAAATAAATAAATGAAAAAGATCGAGAAAAGAAAAAAAAAGGAAATGAATGAAAAGAAAGAAAGAAATGAAGGAAGGAAGTAGATAAGGAGGGAAGAAGGAGAAGGAAAGAAGAAGGAAGAGGATGAGGAGGATTTGATGTTCACCAGCAATGATGATGGTAACGACAACTGCAATGACAACAAAAACACATATCTTAGATTTGATATCTGATTTCTCTCCGGTCTCCAACCTTTGCAACCTTGTTTTCTCTTCTTCTTCTTCTTCTTCTTCTTCTTCTTATCTTTGTTGTATCTGGGATCTAGTGATCTCAAGTCTAAGATCATTCCTCTCTCTCTCTCTCTCTGTTGTACTCGTGAATCATTGTTCGGGTCATACAAGTTGATGATTCAACTGCCCAAGTCAGTGGTTCTTTGACCAAGTTAATGGGTTTTGGCTCAAGAACAGGTTAAGGGTGAAATGGAACCAATTGCCTTGATGGTTTCTGGGCCGAACGGTCTGACCATCAAAGTCAATGATGGTTCAAAAACACTGGTTCTAACCAAACTATCTCATCTTGGTTGAAGCATAATCGGTGATGTCTATAAGACATATTAGAGCCCTAAAAATTCCTTTTATAGTTCCTAAACTCTATTGTGAATATGATTTTGATGATCTAAATTATTCCCATAGTCCCTAAACAAGCCATCCTCTTATGTTTAAAGTTGACTATCAATAGGGATATTTCTTTTATACAATATATAGTTACATTTATTATGGTAGCTAAGGCTGCAAATGAATCGGATTTGATCCAATTCAAATTGGGATTCCTTCTGGTTAAAGTTATATTCAAATATCATCTTGAAACCAGATCTATCTATTTAATCGAATTCAACTTGTATGTATCCTAATCGATCCTATAAAAATCCAATTCAAAACAAGTACACACACAGTGGATACAATAATCTTGGGTACTAGTGTATTGATGTAGGGCAATACTAAATTCCTTTTTTTCAATAGATTTAGAGTGCTCCTAACAATCTCCTTACCAAACCTTCAAAACTCCTCGCTCACCCCTTTTTGTATCAATGCATTTAGTGCTTCCATGATCATTGATATGGATACAATATGGGGCATATTGTATTGATACCTAGGGGTGCAACCTGGCAGTTCGAAACTTCTAATAAACTTAAAGCTTTTATGCTCAATTGTACACTATCCAATGCAAATTCATCGAATCTCACATGGATGGTTTTGATTGGTCACACCTTCAAAAGTGAAATTTTGATGAGTTCTTATTGATCGATATATTACTTAGCACGAAAGTTTTTTTTTTCTTTCCTTCAATTGAAATGCTTTAGAATCACTAAATCAAAGGGGCATCATCCCAAATTAGATAAATAGAACTACAACGATAATGGATGGCAAGACATAACTGAAGGATGATACCAACATTTGGACATCAAAATGAACAGGTCCATATATTCATGATAGATCATTGCTTGAAGATTGCACTAGCCAATTTGCATTCAAACTATCATTCATCACATGATTTTTTTTATTGCGCCAATGCTACAAATGTACAAAAGAACACATTGGATATCATTCTTCAATCAACTTAAGGTCTCTATATATATAACCAATATATATGGCCTCCAAGAGCCAACTTCTAGAAACCGACCATTTGCATTTAAGTGTATGCTTGTGAGGGTTTTTACGCAACATCTTTTGCCATTATAGGGTGAGTTGGGATTTTCTGTGAATAATTAAAAATCTCTTCCAATTCGTTCCAATATGATCTCTGCCCGCACATCACATGCATGGTGGGTCTCAGTCGTGTGGTATGTCCACACATGATTTGGAAGGGATTTTGTTAGGAGGAGATCGATATGGACTCTTATAAGATAGGCTCCACATGAAAATCTATGGAGTTATCTTTAGTGAAAAGTTTGAACAACAAAAAAAAAAAATGCTTACATTGAGCTTGGAAATTGACTTTCCAAAGAGGCTTAGTTGGTGCAGCTCAATCAATGCTCACATTCTCCTAAACGGGCCTTAAAATGGATAAGGAAGTAACAAATAAGTTTCCTTGTTGCAATGTGCCTACCCTGCACCTGGGTTAGCTCCATCACAAAACACATACACATCAGCTTATAGTCATTTTTTTAGAAAACAAAACCATTCATGTTACCGAACAACCCCTAATAAGTTGCAAACGATAACTAAGTGATTAATTACCACCCCCTTTATAACTAAATTATGGGAAATCAATAAACTATAAAGTTTCCAACAAACACGGTTAAGTAAAGGAGTTAAGTGGAATAAGAAAAGTGCACGATGAAGTTTAAATGAACCTATAGTTCCTACTCACTTTTTCTACCCACACCCTACCCACCATACACTACAGCCACACATCTTACAATACAAGATGGCATTTTGTGGCTACAATTCACGGCAAGTAAAATGTGGGTATAGAGTTGTGGGCAGGAAATCTAGTTTGGGTTTAAATAGAGACCACCCCAACTCATCAAGAAATGGTTAATAGATATTACTTGTAATGTTCGAGGACAAAGTCCCGTGGTTTCTTTCAAATTTCTCATTTGTTAATTAATTTATAATAAACATAATCCCCAATATTGCAAGACTAATATATTTTTTTCATTAGTGATAAGGCATGCTTTTTTTTTAACTTTTTTCAATGGTTTTTTATGCTACTACAAAGCAACAAGGGTAAGTTCGTCACTTCAAAGGTATTTGTGGTAGCATCAAACTTACCCTTGTTGCTATTTGTGGTAGCATCAATTTTCAATTATTATATACATTGAGTTTCGAAATAGTGAAAATGGTAGGAAAATTAATTAAATTTCAAGGGTTTTTTCATACTTTTGATTTTCTAACAATTCAATTATGTTGAACTCATCTTCATGCCTTCATCAACAAACCCAATATTGAACCTTTTAGCGTGAGGATAATGTGATCAATCCAAGCAATCCATCAAATTTATAACACTATAATTATGCATTTAATGAATATCGGAATATATTTTATATGTTTGGTTTCATGGGTGTTTATTGCTTTAAACGTTTATTTTAACAACTTTGCTTTAAACATTTTTTTTTTACTTTAAATGTTTATTGCTTTTATTGTTTGGTTGAAAATAATTTAACTATTTTTACTTTACAACTCAAATTAGCACCCCATAAAATATGCAGCATAAGCATTTCATTTTAAGAAATGCTTGGGCATTAGGGGAAACAAGAATTTAACGTTTTCCCAAATGCCTCATGCATATAAATTCGGGCATTTATGCTTTTTAGTGTTTATTTGACAAACAATGGTTTCATTCTCAATAAACACAAATGTCCATTTGACACTAGTGTGGCAGCATTTTTTTAATAAACACTAATGGAACCAAACACCCTCATTATCTCTGTGTTGGTATCAAATTTGTAATATATATACCTTAGACACAACACATGCATAGAAACTAATAATACAATTTAAGTGATTGTATCGAATGACTTGATTTAGTGAATAAATTATAACAGAGGTAAAGAGTTCCTCCACAGCTGAACCAAAAGTTGGTTTCATCACCATTAAATAGCCACTTCAACATTTATCAAACAATCTTAACGGAGAGAATTTGGTTCATATTAAATTGTAGGTACAATCACATTTCTATGGTGGATTTAATGGCATTTCAGCGATCATTAATAAATTATCGCAAAAACAAGGGAGGCATGGATTCATCATCTACCGTTAAAAAGCGATTTGTACCTAAAATTTAAAATGACCGAATGTTTTATCGTCAATTGATTTGAGGTGGTGGAAGTAACAAATGAGAATTTTCAGCTTTCAACCATCTTGATGTTGAAAATTTGGTTTATTGAATATTATTTCTTTCCTCCTTATTCCCCTCAAGATTTTATTTTATTTTTTTCATTTTTCAAAATATCTATCATCTATTATATATACTAAGGCGGGAAGGGGCTTCGTCAAGACAAAGTGGCCTTCTTTTCCTGCAGAATAGGGTATTCGCATGTGACTTTCTTTTTCTCGTGCAAAATTCTCTTCTAGCAGGATGAGAGACTTCATGTGAAATTTCTTCCTTGTGAGTTGTCTTCTTCGACTCTCGTCCATGGCTACCTCATTGGCGTTCTTCCGGAAGGCAATTTCTCTCGACACTCATTGTGTTCCAAATTCAATGGTGCCCATTCACGGTGAAGGTACTCTTGAATTCCTTTAACATTTGCGGCAGTCGCGGTTTTGCTTGGGGAAACCGTGATTGGGGGTGATCCTACTTGCAAGATATTGTGGGAACTGGAATACGAAAAGATTACCCATTTCGTATAAAAATGTCATTTTGTATTTCACAGTGACCATCACATTTCACAACATTTTCTTTCTGGGGTCGCCGAGCTTGCCATTAGAGGTTGTGCGTGAATCCCCTGTTCGAGTACGTTGACCATTTGTCTTTTCGCCAAACTGGAGCCACACGAAGACGAGTGGATCTCCAATTAAATCGACTTTTGTCATTTTATGAGATGAGATTTGCCTTTTCCTTCTATTTGCTTAAAAACTTACTTTCTTTGTCTATAATTCCTAACTTGTCCTCTCTCAACTCCCTGAATCCTTGATTCGTAAATTTTCTTATTATCTAATAATCATATTTTGCATGTTTACAACTAGTTACTTATGTATTGTTTTAATTTGATTTCTGTAGGTTTTATTTTACAATTGTCGTGCTATGCTCAATAATGTTTTGAAAATCTGCCATTTGGTTTCTATAGACAATTAATGATTGTAAAGATGCATTCTTGTAAATTTGTAAGTGATGTTATTTTGTCTTTGTGTTCAGGTATGTTTTCTTTTACTTTTATAAAGTAATTTTGTTTTTTGCTTTTTTTTTTTTTTTTTAATTTTGTTTTCACTATGTATAGAATTTTTGTAATATAAAAAGCTTGACGTTTGCTATAGAGAATTTGATTTTGCACAGTGTCCTTAGTCTCAGGGTTTCATTTCTTTGGGTATTGTTTTATCCAAAGATGATGTACTTGTGCTAGATTTTATTTGTGATAATGGTAACCAATTGATAGTGGTATAAAAGTTTGATCCTTAAAAGGATTGTGGGAGTCTGATTTTGGAGTTGTTTCCTGCTTTTAGTGAAGAGGAGATTACTAAGAATGTTTCTTGGTAGTTCCTCTTGGCATCTCACTTTTACTTGGATAAAACTCATAGAGACATTCTTGCTTCTTCCATTAAGCTAAACCTTGCAAAAAATAGATGAGCACAAAAAATTAAGGTTTTTAGGGGTGAAGCACATCATCAAATGGGATTCACAAATAGCCCATCTAATACATGGTTATTATCATTGTTGTTATGTTCATAATTGGATCCGTTCGCTGGTTTTTCTGATTCAAAATTATGTTGGTTAGTGAATTTAAGTAGGAGAGGAACACCAATATAATGTCTTTCCAAGCAGACATAAATTCCAAAGTTCTTATACAAAGAGAAAATATCAATCTTATTGAAAAATGTATATGGGTTAAAATGTTACTTATAAGAGCACCCATTAGGCTTCTCATGACTTCATTAGAAAGTTGCAATATGTAGTTAAGGATGGTAACACCTACTAAAGAGCTTCCACAATGAAGAATAGAGCTGTCACAAGAAGCAAGCTCATTGAGTAGGTTTCAAGTTAGCCTATTCATTCAGTAAATTCAATAGGTTCTCTTACTTCAGAACCTTTTAAACCATATACCTTGGTCAATTTGTTGTAACTTTGGGATTTGAGTTCATCACTGATGGGTGCAGCTTCATGGTGCCCATCAAGAATTCCATAACTTTCTTGACCTTTCTCTCTCAACATGCCAAACAATATAAATCTCTCCTAAAAACAAACATAACCTCTTCCCTTCCGAACAAAAACAAATGAGGTTTTAAAAATCTGCCACATGCTATAGATAATTAATAACAATGTTGAATTTTCTTTACAATTAGTTTTACTTTTTTGTTTTATTTGCTCATGTTGTTTTTAATTTCTTGATATTTAATTTAGGTTGATGTCTTTCTTTTGAACAAAATGATATATAGTTGATTACAAATTACAAATAATATAAAGCCTTTTAGATGTTTTCTTTTTTTTTTGTTTATATCTCTTACAAATAATATAAAGCCTCTTAATTTTTTTTTTTTTTTTGTTTATATGTGCAGAAATTTCTCTTTGGAAAACTTTGTATGCTGCTATAAAAGATGAGTCCATTAAAAATTGACTTCGGCCCACAACGTTGGCAAGTAACAATGATACAACCTCATAAGAACACAAGTGTCATAATTGTTAACATCTTTTGCCGATTTAAGTTTCATTCAAAAACGTGGCGACATTCTCTTTCAATGAGATCCATGATTAATGAATTTGAAGAAGGATCACTATGGGAGGCATGGCTACCAAGTGTAAGAAAAATGAATCAGTCAAACATAGTTCAAAACAAGATTCATATTGCAAGTTATCCATCAATCAAGATACTTTGCTAGAATGTTCATAGAGTTAAAGATTATATGTTCACAGAGATTATGAATGGTCTAATTGAAGATTACAAACCTACTGTGATTATTCTTATTGAAACAAGGGCAAAAAAAATATGAATATGAAAGTATTATTGAACAACTTCGAATCAGTAACTGTCATATAGTTAAACTTGATGAATATTCTAGTGGAGGTTGGTTTTTGTGGGAGGGTAGAGATATCCTTTTAAATTTCACTAACATTTCTAACCAGTGTATGCAGGTGCAGATAGATTTCCAAAATTCTCAACCAAAATCTATATTAGGATGTTATGGAGAAATAATGCAAAGTTGGTATTTCATACAAGCAAAAGGAGCTCTTCTTGATACAGTAGAAAACAATGAAGAGGGAGAAAATGAACATCAGTCTTAAAATCTGCAGTTTAACTTTATCAAATGCTTACAAAGAGTAGTGTGAAGAATTGTAGTTTTACTAGTTTTTAAGTTAGGTTTAGTGAATGTTGAAAGAGCAGTACTTGAAAAGTGTAATTAGATGTTTTGCTTATCCCTTTTGGTCTGAAAAGAGTACTACTTTAGAAACTGCATTTTGATGTTTTTGTGCACATAAATGTAAAGGAAAATATGATTGTATAGATATTTCTCTTCTTTTTTGTGTATCCTTTTATTTTTGTTTCTTTAGTATGTGTGGAGATTGAATTAGTTTTATGTTCTATACTAACCATGCCAAACATTAGTAGCAAAGACATTTTCTGTGGAAGGGATAACTATAGAGGGGAGGAAGGCAAGAGAGGGAGAGGAATCTACCCAAATAAATTGAAAAAGAAGAGATAACAAAGAAGATGACCAAATCTTTTTTTAGGGGGGTAGACATAATAAAATGATCACATATCTGAGCCATCTCCAAACAGTCCAATATACAAATTCAATAGTTGGAAATGCTGAATGTGGTCAAAACAGATAAAGCAAAATCTAATTAATAAAATAGGTTAGAATACGATTCAGCACACTAGATACAATATTCAATGTTCCTAATACAAAATAACATATATTTGTAAGGACTATGAACTAAGTTAGTATTTTCTAGGCCATGTCAAACGAAAACTTTGGCAACAAAGATCATGAAAAGGCTTACGTGGGCTCCAGATTTCTGAATATTGATCTGATTGCAAGTAGCACCTTTGAGATGGTTAAAGCATTGCAAGTAGCACCTTTGAGATGGTTAGAGTAGGACTTCAACCATCTTTCAAGATCCCCAAACTTAAGTTTCCTTTAGCATCAACATTGTAGTGGTAGATCCTAGTTTTGAATACTACCTGTGGGCAGGAATAGGAAAAGAAAATAGTAAAAAACAACACCACACACAAGAACTAGTAGATGAAAAATCATTAATATATTATGTAGTATTCCTTCCTAGAAAACATGAAGGTTGTAATGAGGAAAGTCACCCCCTCACCCAGCTGCTTACCATACACATTAAACATGATCATTGGGGTCTGAAAGTAGGGTGCACAATTGCACAAGTCCCACACAAGTAAGTTCATGAAAAACCAGCTCAATTGATAATTTATCCATTCAAGAGTTAATTAGGATTATTACCACATTTCACCAATCCTTAGCCACTTAGTTAAGTATTTGGGTGTAGGGTAATTGGGTAAATTTCCTACTTAGTGGTTTATTAGCAAACTCATGGGAAGTTTCTAGTAATTATTTAGATTATTAAGAAACAGGGGTACAGGTATCCATATAAAATATAGGGTAAATCCAAAGTCCAAGCATTATAAGCTGGAAATTAACTAGAAAACATGCATGAGAAACCATGGACCAAATTAAACTATAAACTGATGTAGCCCAAAAAAGAGACTATAAAGTGTGCTTGATCAATATTCTTCATAAGAAAAATCATTAAATTCTTCCACAAATTTGTAGATTATTTGATAGACCATACCCCTTTGTGTAGGATTTGCATCTCCTTCTTAACCTAGAGCTTTGTTGAAACAAAATTTGTACAATTAACAAAATAAATAGCATTACCAGGAAACAACAAAACCATGGGTTCGAGTGACATAGATGCATCTTGCATCATGGTAATGGCTTTATATGTAAATTCACCAAAGAAATATGTTTGCACTTCATGAACCTAGAGAAGATATCATGAGCATATCCACTATAGCGTCAACATTTTTTTTTATCCTGCCCCGTAAAATAAATGCATGATTGAAACTTCATGTTATGTTTCAGACTTGCATGTTGAAATACAAAGTCAAAACATAACTATGAAGGGATGGGAGATCCATCATATGGATGGCCGAACCCTGTAGGAAGGTTGGGCGAAATTTCAAAAATTTCTTTACTCCCATTCGGGAATTCTATTCCCAATTTAGAAAACTGCATTTTCAATGTTTATTCTTTTAACCAAACCAGACCAAATCTGAAACCAAATTAAGGGAGGGATGTTCTTCTAAAAGAAGTTTTGGACGTTCCGGGCTGTGATCGTTACAAAGGGTTCAACCTCTACCCACTTGGTAAAGTAATCCACTGCTACTACTAAGAACTTCCTCCCACCCGTTGCTGGAAGGAATGGCTCAAGTAGATTGACGCCCCATTGTAAGAAGGGCCACGGGCTGGTGAGATACTTGAGGTCGGCAACAGGTTGGTGGTGGATATTGGCGTGCTTCTGGCATTTGTCACATTTTTTAATGAGTTCAATGGCATCTGCCTTCATTGTTGGCCAATAATATCCCTATCGAAGTGCCTTTTGGGCGAGGACCCTGCCCCCCAAGTGTCCGCCGCATAGACCCTCATGAGTGTCGTGGAGTATGAACTCGGCTCCGATAGGTCGCAAGCAACGCAGGTAGGGGAGCGTGTAGGATCTTCGGTATAGCCGTTCGTCTATCATGACGTATTTGGCTGCCTGGTGCTGCACCCTTCTGGCTGCATTGCAATCTGCAGAGAGGGTCCCGTGTAGCAAGAAGCTCGCGAGCGGGTCAATCCAGCTCGGCTCTGCTTGAACGACGGGAGCGACCTCCTCTGCCCTCCTGAGAATGATAGGCCGAGACAGGTCCTCTATGTACACAGTTCTCATGGTGATGTCGCTGGTGCTGGCTAACCTGGACAGGGCATCAGCCTCAGCATTCTCCGACCTAGGGATTTGTCTGATGAAGTGTGACTGGAAGTTGAGCAGGCCCTCTCTGACTTTGGCTAAGTAGGCGACCATGGTTGGCTTGCGAGCTTCGTACTCGCCAGTGACCTGGTTGACCACGAGTTGGGAGTCGCTGCAGATAACGATGTGCTTCGCTTTTACTTCTCTAGCTAAGGCTAGTCCAGCTATCAATGCCTCGTACTCCGCCTCATTGTTAGATGTCGTGAACTCGAAGTGTAGCGCGTACTCCAGTTTCGTGCCACTTGGGCCATGCAGGACTATTCCGGCTCCGCTGCCCTATTGGTCCGAGGAGCCATTGTTATGGGCCCGAGAGTAGGATCGCGTCACGGGTTGTTCCACAGCAGGAACCCCTGATCTTCCCTTGCCTTTGGCCTTGCGCACAGACCCTATTTTGCCAATCTAATGGGTGATTTGTCCAAGAGACCACCCAAACTCTCCTCACTCGTTTCTTGACTGGAAAACTGAATGCTTTATTTCAATTCGTAGCTCCTTAAATAGGAGATTACAAAAAAGAATTCCTTGTTGGATTCGGCTAGGCTAGGGTAATCCAACTCAAACTAAAACTCCTAATTTCCTACTCAAACTAAAACTCATAACTCTTACTTAAGAAGATAAAATAAGATAAGGATAAGATAAGGGATAAGGGATAAGGGATAAGGGATAAGATTAAGCTGGCGGCGAGTTGACGTGTCCAGATAAGGGTGGGCCCACCCCTATGAGCTATCGTGTGGGCCCCGCTATGTTGCTGCTACCGGGTGCGTGCGCGCAGCTCATGGTGCCACTATCGCGCGGTGCATGCGCGCAGTGCTGCTGCCGCGCAGTGTGGGCCCCGCTCATGGTGCCACTACCGTGCGGTGCCGGCGTGTGCGCGGTGCGTGCTGCCATGCAGTGCGTGCGGTGCGCGCTACTGCCTGGCGGTGCGTACTGCGCGCCATGGTGCCGCTGTCGTGCAGTGTTGGGCGGTACATGTTGCGCGCTGTCGGGTGGTGCATGCTGCTGAGCGGCCCACTGTGTGTGCTGCTGCCTATGACTGCGCTGCCGGGTGGTGTGTCCATAACATCACACCCCTCCCGGACTACGAGCTTGTCCTCAAGCTCGAATTGGGCGTCGAAACACCCTCAAAGGAATCCTGGGTGGCTTTGCCCTCCTGAATCGGGTTCCCATGGAGGGGGTTCATCCTCATCTTCCTCTTGTTTCACCAGGAGGCAGAAAAGTCTCTTGCACATGTGCCCTGCCGAGTAGAGTTCATCGCAATTAAAACATTTCCCCCTCACCCTGCGTTCTGCCATCTCAGCCCTTGACAAGTGCTTGATAGGGGGTGTACCGCTGTTGCTCCCCACACTGGATGCTAATCTGGAATTGGTGCTCGTCTGTGGCTTCCGTTCTGGGCTGGCTGCTGGATATGGAGCCATTCCGAGTGGTTCTTTGTTGGCTGCCAGCGAAGACCCTCCTCCAGTAGGCTTCGGGTTTGTCCAAGCCGCTGCTGGGCATCCCATGCTGAACGGCCCTCGGCTAATCTGCAGTTCGTGCTCGAAGGCTCGGGCTAAATTCATTGTCGTGACCAGGTTAGGCGGGCTCTGCATCTCTACATCAACTCTCAGGGGTTCGACTAGACCAGTTGTGAACATATCCACTTGCTGGTCTGGGCGTACTGAAGAGGCCCTGGCAAGAAGGGTCTGGAACTACCGCTGATACTCTGCTACGGTACCGGTCTGCTTGAGATTAATGAGTTCCCCCAAAGGGTTGTTTATTAGTGGGGGTACTGAAGAGGCCCGAAGGAGGCAGTACGACTTGAACTGCCCCCAACTAAGACATGGTTCCTCCTGCTCCACTCGGTAGAACCAGAGCTGCTTTTCTTCGGTCAGGTGGAACGCGACCAAGTTGACCTTGTCCTTGTCATCGATGCGCTGGTTGCGGAAGAACTGTTCGCAGTGGTGCAACCATCCCAGTGGGTCTCCAGCGCCGTTGTAGGATGGAAATTCCAGCCGGCTGTACTTGGGAATAACAGCGACTGTTGGGGCAGCGGTTTGCTGTTCGTTGGACGTCTCCGCCCTGTCCGGACGACGGCTGTTGGTAGTGGCGGTTCCCTCAGAGCTTCTTTCGTTGTTGGAGAGGAATGCTTCCAGAAGGCGTCGCAGCTCCCGGACATCATCCTTGACCTCACGAACTTCCAAGCAGGTTTCGGCGAGCTTATGCTCTAGCTCGTGGACCCTGGAAGACAGCGGCTCCTGTTTCCCCATGACGGTAGGCTCTGATACCAAAATGTTATGGGGCCGAACGTAGGATCGCGTCACAGGTCGTTCCACGGCAGGAACCCCTGATCTTCCCTTGCCTTTGGCCTTGCGCACAGACCCTATTTTGCCTATCTAGTGGGTGATTTGTCCAAGAGACCACCCGAACTCTCCCTTGGGGTAATTTGTCAAAGAGACCACCCAAACTCTCCTCACTCGTTTCTTGACTAGAAAACTGAATGCTTTATTTCAATTCGTAGCTCCTTAAATAGGAGATTACAAAAGAGAATTCCTTGTTGGATTCGGCTAGGCTAGAGTAATCCAACTCAAACTAAAACTCCTAATTTCCTACTCAAACTAAACTCATAACTCTTACTTAAGAAGATAAAATAAGATAAGGGATAAGGGATAAGATTAAGCTGGTGGCGAGTTGACGTGTCCAGATAAGGGTGGGCCCACCCCTATGAGCTGTCGTGTGGGCCCCGCTATGCTGCTGCTGCCGGGTGCGTGCCCGTGGCTCATGGTGCCACTGTCGCACGGTGTGTGCGCGCAGTGCGTGCTGCCGTGCAGTGCGTGCGGTGCGCGCTGCTGCCTGGCAGTGCGTGCTGCACGCCATGGTGTCGCTGTCGTGCAGTGCCGAGCGTGTGCGTGCAGCGCTCTATCGGGCGGTACGTGTTGCGCGCTGCCGGGCGGTGCGTGCTGCTGGGCGGCCCGCTGTGTGTGCTGCTGCCTATGACTGCGCCGCAGTGCGCTGCCAGGTGGTGTGTCCATAACAGCCATCTACGTGAAGGATCCAGGTCTCCTCATCCCAGCTCGCGCTTGGCCGAACTAGGAGAGATGCCACACTGGCTGCTACCTCACGGGGCTCGGACTCAACCAGCCTGGGAGCTTCGGGCTCATCCGAACCGGGGGCCTCATGCTCAACCAGCCTGAGAATTTTGGAATTGAATGTGCATTCGGCGATGAAATCTGCTAAGGCTTGAGCCTTAATGGCAATTCGTGGCTTGTACTAGAGGTCGTACTCGCTGAGCTCAATGGCCCACTTCGTCAACCGACCAGAGACCTCGGGCTTAAGTAAGACTTGCCTCAGAGGTTTGTCGGTGAGAACGATAACAGTGTGAGCCTGGAAGTACGGAAGGAGCTTCTGAGCTGCAATTACCAGTGTGTATGCTAGCTTCTCTATCTCCGGATATCTCGTCTTTGCTCCCTGCAATACTTTGCTAACATAATAGATGGGTCGCTGGACCCGATCTACTTCCTTTATTAGTACCGAATTGACCACTTTGTCGCTCGTCGAGAGGTACAGTTCTAAAACATCGCCCTCCTCGGGCCGGGTTAAGATCGGCACACTAGCGAGGTATTTATTGAGTTCGTCAAACACGAGCTGGCAGTCTTGGGTCCATTCGAACCCTTTGCTCTTTATTGCCTTAAAGAATGGCAGATAGCGGTCCGCTGACTTGGACATGAAGCGACTCAGGGCGGCTATGCGGCCATTCAACCTCTGAACCTCCTTCAACTTCCGGAGTGGTCTCATATCTAAGATGGCCTTAATCTTATCCGGGTTGGCCTCAATGCCGCGCCGGTTAACGATGTACCATAGGAATTTACCTGAGGTAACACCGAAGACACACTTGTTTGGATTCAACTTCATATTAAACTTACGCAAAATTTCAAAAACAGAATGCAAGTCTTGTATTAATTCATGCAAAAATTGGGTTTTGACGACCATGTCGTTTACATAACATTCTACTTTTCTGCCAATTAATGGCTCAAACAATTTATTTACAAGCCTTTGAAAGGTTGCCCCTGCGTTTTTCAACCCGAAGGGCATAACCTTGTAACAGTATAGACCGAACTCTGTGATGAAGGCAGTCTTTTCTTCGTCTACCGGGTCCATCTTGATTTGGTTATAGCCCGAATAGGCGTCTAAGAAACTCAGCAACTCGTGCCCTGAGGTCGCATCCACCAAATGGTCAATTCTGGGGAGGGGGAAGCAGTCTTTTGGGCAGGCTCGGTTTAGGTCAGTATAGTCGACGCACATGCGCCACTTGCTGTTAGCTTTCTTTACCAGAACGGGGTTGGCTACCCAGCTTGGGTAATGGGCTTCTCTTATGAAGTCAGCTGCGAGGAGCTTCGCAACCTCCTCGTCGACTGCTTTCCACCGCTCCGGGGCTAGGTTGCGTTTCTTTTGTCTAACAAGCCTAACTACAGGATCAGTATTGAGCTTGTGAGTTATAAGTTCAGGGTCTATACCGAGCATCTCTGCCGCGGACCATGCAAAAATATCTAAGTTTTGAAGTAAGAAACTTACCAGTTCGGATCGTAGAGGTTCCTGGATGGAAGCACCGATCTGAAGCGTCCGAGCTGGATCTGCGGCGGAGGTCGAAACAACGACTGTCTCTTCCGTGGGTGCAACTCGTTCTTCGCCTTTCTCTGTAGGCCACTCCAGTTCGAGGTCGTCGGCCACCTTGGTCTTTCCCTTTAGGGCGCCGACATAGCACTTGCAGGACTCGAGCTGGTCACCCCGCGCTTCCCCCACACCGAAGTCTGTAGGGAACTTCATTGCCAAATGATAAGTGGAGACCACCGCCCGTGGGACATGGGTGATCGGCCGACCTTTTATGGCATTGTATGGGAAGGGGGTTGTGACTACCAGGAAGTCGTGGTTGAGTCTGACTACACAGGGCCATGTGCCGACTTCCATAGGTACTGTTACTTTCCCAAGGGGCCAGACTTCTTCTCCACTGAAGCCCACCAAAGGAGTGTTCGTGGGCTTCAAGTCACTTCCCTGCAACCGAAGCTGGTCGAACGTGGCTTTGAAGAAAATATCTGTCGAGCTGCCCGAGTCAACGAGTACGCGCCTGACCTCCAAGTCGTTGATCCTCAGCTTTATCACAAGTGCGTCATCGTGGGGGTAGTGGACCCCTCGCGCATCCCTTCAAAGGTAGCTCGGGGAACCTGGAGCTTGCGTTGTGGCGAGCTTCTCCTTTTGTGAGCTACGATGTAGTGAGCTGCTTTATGGGCCTATCACTTGGTCGCACTAAGCTACAATGCTGAGTTGTTGCTCGTGCTGAATCAGTGTCCATGTGTCACTGTTTCATAGGTCGGGTCAAATCGTCCTCCATCCAACAGATCCAGCAGCAAATGGGCTCAATGGGAGATAATACAAACATGGAAAAAGTGATTCCCAACATAGTAGAACAATAACAAATGATGTTTGATGAGCTTAATCCTTATGTAAAGGTGTTTCATAATGCAAGAGATATCCTCCAACAGAATCAATTACTCAACCTACACATTAGAATAATATAAAAAAAAGAGGTCCAAATACAAACCAATATAACAAACAATCATTAGATGAAATTATAGCATTGATAGTTGGTGATGGGTCTGAAAATACACATCGACGAGATATTATTGCTCGTACCATTGATAGTAAACTTCAAAGGATAGATGAAACACATCCAAGCTATATGCCACTACAATATCCCCTACTGTTTCCATATGGTGGAGATGGTTAGAGCATTAATTCCACGTGAAAGAGTTAAAGTTATTAGAAGCATTGGAAGAGACATTGTTTCTATAAGAGAGATTCATGCATACCGACTTCAAGATTGAATAGAAGAAGGGAAAACACTATTACAAGGTGGTCGTTTGTACAACAATACCTAACTAATGCATATGTAGTTGTAGAGGAAAAAGTGATTCCCAACATAGTAGAACAATAACAAATGATGTTTGATGATCTCAATCCTTATGTAAAGGTGTTTCATAATGCGAGAGATATCCTCCAACAGAATCAATTACTCAACCTACACATTAGAATAATATAAAAAAAAGAGGTCCAAATACAAACCAATATAACAAACAATCATTAGATGAAATTATAGCATTGATAGTTGGTGATGGGTCTGAAAATACACATCGACGAGATATTATTGCTCGTACCATTGATAGTAAACTTCAAAGGATAGATGAAACACATCCAAGCTATATGCCGCTACAATATCCCCTACTGTTTCCATATGGTGGAGATGGTTAGAGCATTAATTCCATGTGAAAGAGTTAAAGTTATTAAAAGCATTGGAAGAGACATTGTTTCTATAAGATAGATTCATGCATACCGACTTCAAGATTGAATAGAAGAAGGGAAAACACTATTACAAGGTGGTCGTTTGTACAACAATACCTAACTAATGCATATGTAGTTGTAGAGGAAGAACTTCTTAGGTTTATCAAATTGAACCAAAAAACAAATGAGAAGTGAGTCATACCAAGGTTTGCAAGATGCAATAACTTCATGAGACAATGATGTTCAATCAGTTGGTCATCATCTTGTCCTTTCCTTCTTCATTTATATGAGGACAAAGATACATGATCCAAAACTACCAAGATGCAATGGCAATATGTCAAGCACTTAGCCCTCTAGATCTTTTCATTACATTCATAGCCAATTGAAATTGGAGTGAGGCTATAACAGCTATGACAGAAATGCCTTAGCTAAAACCAAATGATCGTCTCGATATCATCACACGTGTATTCAAAAGGAAGCTCAAACAACTACTAGATGATATTAAGGTCAAAGAGATTTTTGGAAAAGTAATTGCAGGTTTGTCCATACAAATCTCTATCCATTAATATGATTTCATAAACATTAACATTCACTTTGAACTTTCAAATTTACATGTTATTGAATTTCAAAAGAAAGGGTTTTCACATGCACATTTATTAGTCACACTTGATCCTAATGATAAGCCTCATACCTCTACGGATGTAGATGCTATTATTTGTGCCAAAATATTGGACAAAGATGAAGACCTTCTATTATATGAAACCATCATGAAATTTATGATACATGAACCTTGTGGAAGGATTAATCCAAAGTCACCATGCACAACTAAATTCAAGTGTACAAAGCATTACCCACGAGAATTCTCCTTAGAAACCATTATTAAAGAAAGTGGTTATCCTACTTACCATAGGATGAATGATGGAAAGAAAGTAAAAGTTGGAAAATATAAAATTGATAATCATTAGTGATGGAGGACGATTTGGCCCGACCTCATAGGATGGGTACACGTGGGCGTGACCTTGCTTAAGTGATGACTCAGCGTGACAGCACAACAGGCACAATCGCAACTCGGTGGAAAAGTCACACCGAGTTCAGTCCGGCAAATCGGTGGGATAGACTACTCGCCGGGAGCCGCCTAGCCCGAACCTCCTCCCTGGGGCTAAGGTACCCCAAGCTGCCTCCGAGCTCGGGGCCCCCTGACCTCTCCTAATATCCGAGCTCCTCCTAGTGGACCTCAGGCCACTCCTAGACAGGAACACACCGGTTCGCCTATAGATACCCCGAGGTGAACAC
Organism: Nelumbo nucifera; assembly: GCF_055504915.1. Classification (NCBI taxonomy): domain Eukaryota; kingdom Viridiplantae; phylum Streptophyta; class Magnoliopsida; order Proteales; family Nelumbonaceae; genus Nelumbo; species Nelumbo nucifera. The sequence continues at coordinate 184,478,107 of NC_142649.1, read as the reverse complement.
TTCGGGCTAGACAGCTCGGCTTAGCTTGCCACAGGCAGCTCGTCGCTTACGAGATAGCCCGACACAGGGTAGCTCGGCATATCGCAAGAGGATCTCCTGCCTGACCACCATACCCGACAAATCTGGGGACAACAACCATATCCCTCGTCAGACAGCGTCGTGCCTGCCACCTTTATAGGGTGCCTTACACCTGACAGGCACGTACTTTGCGGTGACGGCCCCGCGCGTGCCACCTCAGCCCAGCCAATAACAACTGTGACAGGCTGATAGTGGCGGTTATACCTGCCCTGTCAGAGGCCAATGGACCTGATACAACGGATTTCTGTTATAAGGAGCTAGTATCAAGGAACAGAGGTATCATCTTTTACTCTCATGCTATCTGCACTCTTAGTCTTCATCTTCTCCTTGCTTCTCCTACAGAATACTAACTTAAGCATCGGAGTGTTCCTGCTGGGCAACCCCCCGGGGACTCCTCTTCTTCTCCATCTCAAGTACCTTCCTAGAGCCACGTAAGTGCCAGCTAGGAGTGACCGGATTGCGCACCATCAATTAGGTTGTTCCTTATAATAAAGATTTGTTATGGAAGTATAATGCGTATATTAATGTTGAAATTATTGGATATTTTCAAGTTGTCAAATGCTTATACAAGTACATACAAAAGGATTTGATAAAGCAACCATTGTTCTCCGAACAAATCAAACTGAAAACAATACAAGTACATAGCTAATTCAAGAAATTGATGAGATCCAACAATATATGGATTGCAGATATGTATCAGTATCTAAAGCATGTTGGAGAATATTTGAGTTCCCTTTACAACATAAGAACCCACATGTTGAACGACTACAATATCATTTACAAAATCAACAGACAATTGTTTTCAATGATACAGATGAGTTATACCATGTAATATCAAGAAAATATATTAAGAGAACAATGTTTACTGCATGGTTTGAAGCAAATGCAAAATACTTAGATGCTCGAGAATTAACATATCTAGAATTTCCTACAAAGTGGGTTTGGAAGATTATATTATGTACATCCTGGTTCTGGAGATAGATTCTACTTACGAATGCTACTATATGTAATTTGTAGACCTAGGAGTTATAAAAAATTAAGAACAATAGATGGCATTGAACATCCAACTTATAAGTCAACATGCAAAGCTCTCAGCTTGTTAGAAGATGATAACGAATGGCACGAAGCATTATCTGAAGCTTCCATTTGGGCAACTAGAGATCAATTACGTCATATGTTTGTAAAGATTCTACTATTCAATGAAGTTACAAAATCAAAACAATTATGGGATCTTCACTGAAAAGAGTTATGCGATGACATACAAGCTAGAGCAAGAACAAACACTTAAATTGTGGTCTAAACGAGATTAACTCAATCGTGACTAAAAATAGAAAATCTCTACAATATTTTCCAAATATGCCAATTCCCATAGAGAACAACACATACAACAATATAAACAAACTTCTATGGGAAGAGCTATAATATGACAAAAATATTTCACAGAAAGAATTTCAATGATTATATGGAGGATTAAACCAGGAGCAAAGGATAATATTTGAGAAAATCATTAATTCATGTGAAACTAAAGTTGATGGAATTTCTTCATCTATGGAAGTGGTGGTACAGACAAAACATACTTGTGTAATACATTGATTTCAAAGTTAAGATCAAAGAGGAAAATAGTTCTCATAGTTGCAACATCTGGAATTGTAGCGCTATTATTACAAGGTGGAAGAACAACACACTCAATGTTCAAAATACCACTTGAATTACCTGAAATTTCAATATGTCTTATCAATCAAAAGTCTCTATTAGCATTACTTATTCAACAAACAGAGTTAATCATTTGGGATGAGGCACTGATGGCTCATAGATATGCAATTGAAGTAGTTGACTGCACTATTAAAATTATCATGAAAGTAAGTGCATTACAAGACTCCAATAAACCCTTCAGTGGTAAAATTATTGTCCTAGGTATAGATTTTAAACAAATTCTACATATTGTTTCAAAAGCAGGAAGATAAGAAATTGTTCATGCATCATTGCAAAGACCAGAATTATGGTCACAATGTAAAATTTTCAAATTAACAACAAGCATGAGGCTTCTAACAAACAATGAGACGTCTAATCAACTATCCGAAATAAAAAAAAAAAAAATTGTTGATTGGGTCATTTATATCGTAAATGGTGATATCAAAGGTATTTCTCTATAACCTAATGTTAAGCTTGATTGAATACAAATATAAGATGCTATTCTAATAAAATAAGACGGGATGAAGATAAAACCTTTGATGGACAACATCTTCTCAGATATTGAACAGAAATTTACAGATGAATATAACCTATCAGAACAAGCAATCCTTGCTCCACGAAATGAAGAAGTTGAAAATATAAATTCATACATTTTAGAACTTTTACTTATCAATGTCCGTATATATCTAAGTGCAGATACAATAACCAAAGAAGAAGAATTAACATCAAAGCACTTAAGTATGTACCCAATGGAATATCTTAACTCTATTAAGTTGGCAGGCATTCCAAACTACTCTATGCATTTAAATGTGCAAACTCCTATAATGTTCTTAAGAAATCTAGACCTATTACATGGTATTTGCAACGAACGTATCATTTAGAAAATTGGAAATTATGTCATACAAGTAAAAATAATCACAATAACACATGTTGGTCAAAATATCTTCATTCCACGAGTAATAATGACACCAACAAGAGTATCACTTCCTTTTCACTTCAAAATACGAAAATTCCCAATTAGGCTCTCATTTGCTATGACAATCAATAAAAGTCATGGACAAACTCTACAACATGTTGGTGTATATCTAAAAGGTTTAGTTTTTATACATGACAATTATATGTAGCGATTTCTATAGCAACATTAAAATCTAGCTTGAAGATTCTCATAAATAACAAAAAAAAAAATTAAAGGTTCCTACAAGAAATGTTGTCTACAAAGAAGCACTCAATTAAATTCCAACTACAATATTATGAATCAATATTTTTATTTTTAAATACTATACATAACACATTATTTTTAAACTCTTGTATAATAAAATTAGAATTATCTCATATTATTTGAAAATTGCTCTTGTAGGATACCATTTTCACCAACCCCAATTTACTTCATGCACATTCATTACCCTTATTGGGACTTCAAAAGTCGGTTTTCAGATTTATAGGAGTTTATACCTATCAAAGAGGGCAGCAAATTCAAAAAATATGCAGGATTATCTTTATTGACCAAGAAGTAAGTAATAACATCAACTTTTCTTTGACACATATCCTTAATATGCCTAATAAAAAATTAAAAAGCGTTAACTTAACATTAATAATGAAGGGATAAGACATTGAAATAAGAATGTACATAGAATTTGTAGACAAGTTCTACAAACAATTTCAAGAACGAAAAGTGTATAGCATATCCCACCTGCGCATACTTCCAGCTAACCAAGATTACATAATTGTCCGAATAGATATCTACCTATAGTTCACAAGCAAGACAAAAATTATAGAAAAAATAAATAATGCTTCAGAATTTCAACTGTACAAATATAACTTCGTTGCATTTAACAAGATTGAGCAATTCAAAGGAAGGAAAACATTTATCGGTATAACTACAAAATCTCAATTTTCGAATAAACACAAGTATATTTAACATTTCCTAACAACAAATGTTTTGGTTATCTTGTAAATATTGTTGCAATAATTGTTTGTATAAGCAACACCTACACTATTGCTTCATGATCAAAGAAAAGAGGTGTCACTTTACTTGATGAGAAGTAAGTAACTATCAACAAAACTCTTTCAAAAATCAAATTTATACTATAATAAATTAAATTTTAATCATTGTATCCTATGTTTTACAAATGAAGCTTAATACCAAAAACTCTAACCCTGTGGAACACACAAGGAGACATTACTGAAGAAGAACGACTTCAAATAGAAGTAAAACTTACTACATTAATAGTTTTTTCTATTCGAGTAACAACATTTTAAGGTAAGCAAATACTATGCTTCTTTCAACTTATCAAAAATTATAAAATAATATACTTTCTGTTATGCAGGCTTATCACTCTCTACTAACAAATTTACAAGAATCAACATTAATGTAGAAATAAAAGAAATAAGGAACCTCCTCTCATGGTAACACAATAATTCAAACTTACATCTATGTAAAATTTATATTATATTTGTATAAAAACTAGAAAAGAAATTATTACTACAGGTTTGATCAAAATGAAGATGCAATTAAGAAATTCAAACAACAAAAAATTGCTATTTCATCAGCTTAAGAAATGTTATTAGGAAAATATACAAGCCTTATCAAATTCAAAACATTAATACAACAAAAACAAAATAAAAAAATCAGATTCCGTATTTTTGCATGTATCACATCTATTGATGTTGGCCATGGATTTTGGTATGAGGCTTACAAAAATTGCAAAAAGAAAGCACTTGAATTAAATGGAATTTTCAACTGTCCAAACTGTCAACAAGAAAATATCAACACGATTACTAGGTAAATTTCGAAATACAAACTATCTTCTTAATATGTCTAAATTCTGTCATACTAACAACTATGTTTAATTGCATGTACAAAATATTTATAACTTGTCAGGATCCAACAACAACTCAAAATTTCACTATATTTGACAAGCAAGCTAAAAATATTATAGGAATTGTTGTATCAGAATTAAAACAAATACTCTCAAAGGTATGCCTAGTAAAATTCTTTGTTCAAAGAATAACAACATTTTTACATCAACAACATAATTATAATAATATCTTCATAACATATTACCAAATATTTATTACAGGAGGATGAATATGATGAACTACCATGTTTAATACTGTCTTGTTTATGAAAGTACCACATCTTATTAACTGAACCTCTTCGACAGACCATGCTTATAATTATCTCAATATTTGATGTAAATTGGGCTCAAGAATCAAGGCTACTTATTGAAATTGCAACTAGCTAATATGAAAACAGTAACGATAATATCATTGTAGTTAATACAAAAAATAGAGAAAAAGATACCACTATTGCAAATACGAGAAAACAATGAAGCTACAAAAGGTAAGAACTCTAAACACAGATACATTTTTAGCATCATATATATTCAATAACTTCATAATCTAATATATTACCTAAACTAATTTAATAATAATTTTAAATTTCATCTTACTCAGGTACACAACCAATCAAAGATGAAGGAAAAAGCAACAAAGGGAAATAAGTAATCGAATAATCAATAGATCCACAAACTCAGCAAACAAAATTCAAACCACTCTTATGTACTAAATTAAAATCTCTCTTTCTCCCTCTATCTCTCTCTCGACCTACTTGTAATGTTATATATGATTACATCAACCAAATACAATTAATATCTCCCAAAATCTCTTACATTAAATTTAATTGCTCAATTAATTATGAATGTATGAATTAACACTAAGCAAAACCAAACAAAACACTTTCAACAAAAAAAAATACAAATATACAAGCCCATGCTCAGCACGGGTAACTCTACTATTATATACTAAAGTGGGATGAGTATTCATTTTGGCCGACGTGGCCTGCTTTGCATGCAGGAACTGGTATCTGTACGTGAACTTTTATAGATCATGTGAATAGATCAGGAATGGAGGTTCGGGGTTGTTATTCACATGCTTATACTTTGTCATCTTTAATTTATTGCCTCAATCACGTATGAGCATGGGGTTATTTTTTGTTTCTTACCAAACTCCAACATTTCTTCTAAGCACTTTACGACAAGGGTCATGCCCTGATCAATATTCGACTCCTCATAAGACCTATGCAATTGTCCAAGTAACAGTCATCACCATAAGCGTCATGGTGTGGATGATTAATAAGGGAGTTTTCAGCAGAAGGAACCATTGTCATATTGGACAACCTAGAACTCAAAATTGTCGGCTTTGATTCCTCCCTTGTATTTTGTATTCAATCCCACCGATGGTTATGTTGGGGAAGGGTTCTTCAAATGGGGAGAAGGAATCCCTTGTTGTTTCCATGGTGATCATCATTATGTCTTAAACTGGGAACAAGGAGAATGGCGGAGGAGGTATCCATGGACGAAATATACATGGGATTATTGTTTCATCTCATCTTACATTTACGATCTCAACATACAAACAGAGATGGAGGGAAGGGATGATAGAGAGACGATGGTTAGTCGGTTATGTTCATTTTAATAATAATAAAAAGAAAGTTCAATAGTACTCCTACTTGTAGGTCTCCCCTTTCGCCAAATGGCACTATTTCCCTATATATATTGAAACATAAGGTTTGACTGTCCGATTTTTGGGTTGATGGTTCGAATGGACGACCCATTCCGACAACAAAAATTGCAAGCAAAAAATTACAGAACCATTTTGGCCATCGGTTTTTGGGTTAACGGTTCGATTGTTTGGTTCAAACGGACGGCCCGTTTTGACAACAAAAATTATAGGCAAAAAAATTAAGTGTGTGAGGTCCATTTAGCAGTATCATACGTGTTATGTCATTTGAGCATGTGATTTATACGACCCGAAAATGGAACCGTTCTGGCCACCGGTTTTCTGGCCGACGGTTTGGCCCGTTATGACAACAAAAATTACAAGCAAAAAATTGTGAAACCATTCTGGCCACCGATTTTTGGGTTGACAATTCGACCGTCCGGTTTGAACGGATGGCCCCTTCTGACAACAAAAATTACAAACAAAAAATTGAGTGTGTGAGGTCCATTAAGGAGTATCATACATGTTATGTCATTTGAGTGTGTGACTCATATGACTCGAAAATGAAACCATTCTGGCCACCGGTTTTTGGGTTGACGGTTTGACTGTTTGATTCGAACGGACGACCCATTATGACAACAAAAAGTAAAAAATAAAAAAATGGCAAAACACCATTAAACAGGTCAACAAGTTAACGGTTTGACCGCTTGGGTCAATGGGTTGTTGACTGATTCAATAGTTTTTGGCCAGGGATCGAGATTGGGGTAAAACGGAACCGGTTGCCTTGATGATTCCCAATTAAAAAAATAAAAAAACAGATGGCCCGTTTTGACAACAAAAATTACAGGCAAAATTTGAGCGTGTGAAGTCCATTAAGTAGTATCATATGGGTTATGTCATCGAGCGTGTGACTATATGACCCCAAAACGGAACTGTTCTGGCCACCAGTTTTCGGGTCAACAGTTCTACTGTCTAGTTCAAATGGACGGCCCGTCCTGACAACAAAAATTAAAAAAATAAAAAATGACCAAAAACCATTGAATGGGTCAATGGGTTGACGGTTCAACCACCCGGGTCAATGGGTCATTGATTGATTCAACGGTTTTTGGCAAGGCATTGGGATTGGGATAAAACAGAACCGGTTGCTTGGACGGTTCTTAATTAAAAAATGGCTAAAAACCATTAAACGGGTCAATGGGTTGACGGTTCGACTGCCCAAGTCAATGGATCGTTGATCGATTCAACGGTTTTTGGCCAGGGACCAGGATTGGGGTAAAATGGAACTAGTTGCCGAGACGGTTCCCAAGCCGAAATGTCCATCCGTCTGGGTCAATAGCGGGTTGAAAACCATGGTTTTTATGCTTTTGGATTTTCACTATTCAAAGGTTTTTTCTACTGTGGGCTTTATTCGAGCGTGTGTGATATGTTCCTTTTTCTTCGTTTTTTGCTTTTGGTTTTTTTTTTCGTGTGTGTTTGGTCATCTTCTTCAAGATCTTCCAAAATGGTCTAGGGTTTACCACCATTTTATTTCTTCCCTTTTGTTTTTTCTTTGGGTTTTCTTGTGCAATATATTTTTTTAATTTTCTTACAAGGTGATTTGTTTTGTCTCTTTCTTTGATTGCATGTATGTTTAGCTCCATCTCAAAGCAGAACTTTGGACTCGATTTTTTGATTTTTTTCCTTGGTTTTTCTAGTTTGGTGGATTTACTACCTTTTTTTTTGTGTTTAAGGTCACTTTGGATTTATCTTTCAAGATTTTGGAATCCTTTGCAATGTCCACCCTTCCCATGACTATGACTATAAAGTTATTTCGTCTAATTATTGACATTTAGAAAAATGACCCGAAAACGGAACCAATATGGCCACCGATTTCCAGGTTGATGGTTCGACCGTTTGGTTCAAACAGATGGTCCATTCTAACAACAAAATTTAAAAAAATAAATAAAAATAAAATGGCCAAAAACCGTTGAACGAGTAGATGGGTCAACGGTTAGATTGTCCGGGTCAACGGGTCATTGACTAATTCAACGATTTTTGGCCAGGGACCGGGTTTGGGGTAAAACGGAACCGGTTGCTCGGACGGTTCCTAGGCCGAATGGTCCTACCGTTTGGGTCAATTGGAAGTTTTCAATGTGAAACAAATGACAATTATTATAAGTATTCAAGTTTTGAAATTTGTATAAAGACTTAAAAGAGATCATCATGTAATCGTTTTTTTTTAAATATTACTTCAGCAAAGCCTCTCATATAAAAGAACACGCTCATACAGTGATAGTTATCTCTAATGAACCTATCAACATGACCTTTGCTAGTAGCAGATCCAATCTCAAATGAACCTATCAAACAAGGCTGGATTATTCTGAAAGAAAAAACTTTATGAACAATCTAAGAGCAAAACATCTACATATACAGAAAGAATACAAATATGTAAAACCTTGTATTTTGTATTATTTTATACGTATTTATACAATAGTACTCTTTCCAAACTAAGCCTTAGCAAATCCAGCCAGATATAAAAAAGGAGAGCCCTAATTGTAACATTACCTCACTGACTTTCTCGCACATTACCCCACTGAGTTTCTTGTTTTGTCTTTTTAATTAAGATAAGATAAGAAGATAACATTAATTGTAATAATTCTTTTACCCCACATTCATCCCAGTGTCATTCACATGAATTCTTGAAGCACAGACTGTTGTTTTGCAAACAGTCAATAAAGTTGTCCATGTTACAAACTTACAAGTCACCTAAGAACCCGTTTGGAAGGACTTCTGTATAGAGGCGAGATGGGGTGATTCAGCCATGGTGGTGTTGCAAAAGCCGAGCTTGGAACGCCACAAGTCATGTTCAAAAACCCTCCCAAACGGGTACTAAGATGACGTTGACTCACACAACTTATTCAATTTCCTTTTTATCAGGAAACTGAATCCATTCAGTTGGGATACTGTTTTGGGTGGTGCCGCGGTCACCGGCTCAAACTGAGATCCTCAGGTTATACCAGGAAGTCCGAATTTCCGATAATCTCCCTATTTATTTCTGTAATTCTTAAAATAAACCAGTTTTGAGGTGGACATTTCTTCGACTTTCTGTGGCGTTTAGTTTGTATTTCCCTTCTTTTAAATATACTGGAATCTTCGGTTTGCATCACGCGATGATTTGCCACGTGTAAAAAGCTTAGCCCTCCTTCGGTTAGCTATAAATCAATAGCAGAGCCTTTTTCTTTTGTTCTCCCGCTTTTTCAAGGAAAAGAGCAGTGAGGCATTGGTTATCCTCTCTCTCCCTCTCTCCATCACTCTCGTCATCGTCTCTCTCTCTCGACGACACACATACACTCACACTCGAGCGATAGCAGGAGAGCTGAGAACTTCTTTATAGACGAACGACAAGCATGGCTTCTCTTCCTGTAATCTGAATGGTAAAGTCGGTTCTCAAATGATCGTCTAACTTCACTTTTGTCCTAAAAGAGTTGGCGTCATAATTGCCAAAGCAATGGCAATTGGTGCTGTGATTTCGAGCCGCAACTTTGGTTCTTTTACTGGTTCAGGTAGGATAATCCTTCGGTGCTGTTGGAATAGTTTTTCATTCTTCGTTTTATTCGGAATTGCTTGAGCTGGAATTGTTGCTGCATTTTTATTTTGTGTTTTTCTTTATCTGTTTACTGCTTTCGCTGGACGATTTGCACTTTCGTCTTCTTGACTATTTTAAATATTTACTGGTGCTATTTTATTTATTTATTTTTTTGGGACGTTGGGTTGAACTGAAGATCTGAGGATGTATGCTGTTTTTTAGCTAATTTTGAGCTGAAATTTAGTTGAACGTATTTAGTTTCTAGATATTATGTCTTTAATATACGTCTATCAGTCGAACGAAAATAAAGAGCTGCATGCAGCAGAACATCAGCTTCAATTTGCGGAAGATGTATCAAGCTCTCAGCTGATTTCTAGAATCATCACTTTTTTCAACAAAGTTTATCGATGAGGGAACTGTATGCACCCAAACACTCATCACTGACTCTGTTCTCCCATAAGTGGATAAACGTAATGCTTACTCATGGCATTACCTTGGCACCTCTGATCATTATTTTTTAGAAGATTTTATTAGGCGTTGTAGAAGGTTAATTTGCTAGATGCCCCATTGGGTTGTGGTTCTGACCGTTTTCAGGTCTGGAGTTGTTCGTGTAGTACATAAAGAACTTCCCCATGTTTGCTAAAATATTTATTGCCCCAATACTGGGTTCGTGGGAAAGCATTTAGTACGTGGTAATGGCTGTCAGAGAGAGAAAAAAAGAGAACAGTGAGAGGGGCAGGGGGCATAAAAGGTGGTGGCAGTAACCTGCAACTTTCTGTGGAATTGGCTAATATGGCTCAGTGGAGTTTGTGCTCTGGTCTTTCTTTCAGTGGAGGGTTTTCTATTCTGCTGAAAAGGTGTCTGTTATTTCTCCAAGATTAAACCACGCCTAAGTTGTTTAATTTTCTCCCCCTCCCCGTCCTTTTTCCTTTCAAAGGATTTTTTTTTTTTTGATTCTTTCTCCAAAGTGTTCCCTTACCTGATGTTTATATGTCATTTATGTTATTGAAATCCTCTGAAAGGGATCATAACCATGTAAGCTGCATGTTTACTATTTGCGAACTGACTCATATCATTTTAGTGTTTGCAGATTTAGGGATGTAGGGGGATTTTCAAATTTGATGTACCATATCATTTTTTTATGGTTCTGTTTGTAAGAATGAAGACTTTGGTTTCACTTGTCTGCACAGGGAGTATTCTTTCAAGTGCATGAACAGAAGAATATTGAAATATTCTTATTCAACAGTATATATTCTTTATGTGACTCATCATGTTTTCATGGGCGTATCCATATAATTTTATGTATTCGTTCTACCAATAAAGATAATTGCAGTATTCAACTATTACACTTTTTAATATGAAATTATGAATAATTGCACAGAACCATCCAAAGTTGGTGCTTTTTCTTGAAAGAAGAAAGACCCCCCCTTCCTGCCAGCTGTGTTTCTTTTTTATTCACGAGACAAATCCCTTCTAGTAACTGGTAATCCACTAATTCTTGCAGGAAAAGTATGTCAAACAGAGAAGGCTGATAGACATCAGAGAGGAGAACTAGGTGTTTGTAGTTTGACATATGCACGGGGAACTATTTTTAAAACGAGGCCCCCTATTTCAAGGGAATTCTGTTCATATAAGTTTAAACATTCTTGTTATCCGGTGGGAGTCCTTGGTGGAGTGAAGCATCATCCTCTTTCAAACCATCTACAGTGCAGTGAAAATTTTCATATCATTAATCTTAAGAGGAGAATTCAGCGAAGATGTGACTGTTTACTGTTTTCAGATTCTTCTCATAGAAGTTGGTCTAAACCATTAAAGCTGGATAAGCTTGGTATATCTGATGGGCAATTCCAGAAGTGCGAGTATCGTCAAGCAACGACTACACGTGCTGATTATAAACCAGAACACTTTGACATAACTGAACCATTAGACCCACGTAATACTTCAGAGGCATCCGCTGAAGTTGTTTTAGTTGAAGGGAATGTTCAGAAGATAACTTCTTGGTGGAAGCAGTTTCCAAAACGTTGGGTGATTGTATTACTTTGTTTTTCAGCATTTCTCCTTTGCAACATGGATCGTGTAAGCTATTGCCTGTTTCTGTGTCTTATTTGACTTTGTAGATACCAGTGATATTTGGATCTTTCAAAGTTTTGTGTACTCCTAAGTTCCTATTCTAGATAGCTTTGCTGGTAGCGTGTCTCAATTACTGGAGTTGCTTTCTTTCCAGTTGATAGATATTTCTCCATGTTATACCAAGGAATTAAAAATAACGATTTCCTGTTTCATCATATTACAACTGATCCAAATGGTTGATTACAGGTGAACATGAGCATTGCCATACTTCCAATGTCACAGGAGTTCAACTGGAATTCTGCCACTGTTGGTCTAATCCAGTCTTCTTTTTTCTGGGGCTACCTACTCACTCAGGTATAGCTTGAAAGTTGGTTTATAAAATGTATATGACTGGTACAGTGCAGTATAGTTTGAGTAGCGAAACAAAGTAACCCATTAAGCACCAGATATCTGATTATGGTCATATAACTGTTTAAGCCCAATCATAATTAAGTATTTGTTGTTATCACATGGTCTGCCATGTGAATAGATGAAATTTATAGCTTCAAAGAGTCATGGAACTAATTCTATCCATCATCATGTTGAGCAGCAAGGATATCTAAAAAATTGCGAATGGACTCATGAATTATGATAGATTTCTTAGGAAATTAAGCATTTCTTTTTATTATACCTCCCTGTGCAACTAATTGGACTTGATACTGAATAGATAGCTGGAAATAGGAGCTTACAGGATCTGGTTTCTAGCTGGGCAGTGGACACTAATGTATGTACATGAATTGTACCCAGTTATTGAAATCATATCCAATCTTTTGAACCCAGATTCCTACTAATTAGGGTTCGGCACCTCAGTGTTATCTGGCACCTATTGACATCTCTAGGAATAAAGTAGATAAAGTTGAATGGTAATGACTGCACCAAGCATTAATGTGCTTTAGTCCACCACATTAGACTGAGAACACTTTTTTTTTGAACATTCCTCTTTCCACTAATCTTGAATATGCCAACAGCTTGAGGATTTTTCTTTATGCATTTCTTCCACAAAAGTGAGTGTCTCTCACAATGGGAAGGCATTCCATACATGCTTATTTTGTTTTTATTGGTGACAAAATGATGGAACTTTCTTTTTAGCTAGATGTCTGTTTTGACTAAAATTTTAGGACATTACAAGTACCATTAGCCTTGACCTGCTAACAAACTTGTTATGCTTATGCCAGTTATATGAATTCATTGTCCCCTTTTTGTTTTAGTCTATCAACAATTCCAAATCTCTATGATGTGAAATGTCTAATTTTGTATGTTATCTTTCTGACTTCCTTATACTTTCATTGTAGATTATTGGTGGTATATGGGCAGATAAAATTGGTGGCAAGCTGGTATTGGGTTTTGGGGTGGTCTGGTGGTCAGTAGCAACTGTTCTAACACCTCTAGCTGCAAAAGTTGGGCTCCCTTTCTTACTTATAATGCGTGCTTTTATGGGGATTGGTGAGGTTGGCTTCTTCCAATGTTCCCTTTTTGCTTCTTAAAATCTTCTTTAGGTTTCCATGGAAACTATTTGCTTTTTTATTTTTGTGTTTTTGATTTTATAGAATAATATATCAATTGGCAATCCTACTATTAGGGCTTACTGTTGCAAGAATATCCAATCCCATACTGTGGCTTCATTCATAATCTTAGCCTACTATTCCTTTTCAATATTATTGTAGGTCCTCTTCTAAAGTTAAAAGTGCTATTTTATAGATAAATAACTTGTATAATCTAATAAATCTTGAGGAACCAATTTGCTTCAATGGGTTATAACTAATACTACCTAAAATCTACTAACTAATATTTTTAAAGGAATCTTCTGCTTATTATTAGATATTTGTGTGTAAGAGAATACATAATATAGTGTATATATGAATGAGTACATAGGACATTATTAAATAACAGTATTTAAACAACTATAATGCATTAAGGAATTCTGTGGGAAGACTATTTTTTAAGGCCCCATACTTTACTCTTTGGGAAGACCATATTGGTTGCTTATTATATACACAATACTTTTAGTCTTTGTTCTTGCTCATTATAGAAGAACGAAAGAAATTGAATAGACAGAGCTGATTCTCCTTTACTTGTTCCTGGTTTGAGAAAAAATCAGAAAAAAGGAAAGGGAAGTGTCTAACTGCATCTTCTACTATTCCTTCATATCCTTCACCTGTCAATCAAGTTGGTTCCATCTATTTGTAGTTTCCTTAATCTTTGAACAATCCAAAAACATACTTTATTTATTTCTACTTCCTTGTATCTTTCACTTTAATCTAGAGAATAGTGTTTTTTGAAAGCAAAGGGTGGTTTTTCCTTTTCTCATTATTTTTCTTGATTTTCAGGACTTATTAAGGAAGCACAACTAAACTTTTTATGATCGGCCTAATGCATATACAACTACAAATTGTTTGAGTTAAATGAGATGTATACCTACAAAAGTTAAAGGAAAAATGTAATGTATGCATAAAAGTTATAGAACATTTTCTATAGTAGTTGCTGGTAACTAATAATCTTGAATAACTAATAAAGTCTCTTTCCAGATACCGCTTATGTTAATTTTCTGACTTAATAACTCCTAAAATATTATTTTTTTGGGTTGATTACTCAGTTTGTTGGTCTGATGAGATACCTAGCTGCCATATTTTGTCAATTATGCAGTTAGTTGCATCTAAATTTCATGCTGCAATAAAAAGTTTTGTTTCTGAAAGAATTGTTTTGTCTTCAGGGCGTTGCTATGCCAGCAATGAATAACATACTTTCAAAGTGGGTTCCTGTATCTGAGAGAAGTAGATCCCTTGCACTAGTATACAGTGGCATGTACCTTGGCTCTGTCATAGGCCTTGCCTTTTCTCCTGTTCTAATCCACAATTTTGGATGGCCTTCTGTGTTTTACTCTTTTGGCTCCCTTGGAAGTATTTGGTTTGCACTATGGCTGAGTAAGGTAAGTATCTTATCCTTTTAGCTATGTTCAAACCATAGTAAAAAATTTTAATTTATATTTCTCTGCCTCTCATTGCCTGTGAGAACAGAAACTTACAATTATAGGCTACAACTGTATGGTCGTTTCAGACTGTAAGTCAATTGCTAGGGCAGATATGCAGTTGCATTTGATACTGTCATCTTCTATTCTTGATGGTCAAAGCTTGAGCTGAAAGACCATTTACATACACGGTCTCGTGACTACAGAAATGCTTGAAGTGTAATTGCAATTGTCATAGTCAATTTACTTTCATGGAACATTTTTTGCCTATAAAAAAAATGCTGGTTTCAAATAATTGACATTTATGACAATTTAATGGTTTGTATTTTTTTTTACTATAGATAAAATCTAGAATAAAATTTTCTGGCTGAAGGTATCAGCAAGTATTGCAGTTAATTTCTGGATTGTTGTGTTTATGCTTGTTTTTATCTATATTCTGTTGTTTTAGAAAGGCCTCTTCATTATGTTATTCTTAAATACTCAATTACATTACATGATTTTGTTTATTAACGAAGGCATTCAGTGGAACTTTTTTCCCTCTTTTTCTTGGGCTTCTTGCTAGGCACACAGCTCACCACAGGAAGATCCAGAGCTTCATATAGAGGAAAAGAAGCTTATCCTGGGGGAAAGTCAATCAAAAGAACCTGTTTCAGTCATTCCATGGAAATTGATTTTGTCAAAGGCACCTGTCTGGGCTTTGATAATCTCTCACTTTTGTCACAACTGGGGAACATTTATTCTTCTTACATGGATGCCTACTTACTACAATCAGGTATTTGATGTTGTATAGAAAAAAAGATATACTAAATTTTCTATACATATGCATTTACACACACACACATTCTGTTCTTTTAGCAAAGAAGACTGAACTACCCAGGAATCTTACATGTGGCAGGATATTTTCCCCAATTCCTCGACTTCTTATGGTCATCTGGAAATACTAATATCACTTGAGGAAATACTAACAAAAGTTAGGCTGGCATGGATGGGGGATTGAACATGTGGCTGATCCAGAGGGTCCTGATGGATATATGTTTGGATCAGTCATATAAAAGATATTCCCATTTATTATGTACTTGTATAACATGATAGGAAACAGGACTTGCATCAAATGGTACATAATTCTGGTGACTTAAAACAAGTGAAAATCATTTTTATTGTGGGATATAGATATTAATCTGATAGAGTGCCTTGTATGTGATCAACTTACCAGTTAAAACTACAATAGTTGGCTACAAGATGACTATCCAAACTTCTTTTCTCTCCACTTACTAAAAATTGCTTCAAGATGACCTAAACCTAAAATCATTTTGTTCAAATTATATATTGCTCGTAATTGTTTCAACTAAACATATTAAAACCTTATTAACTTCAAATACATCTGTCCTGTTATATTAAGCTTGCAACCATGATTTGTGCTTGCATGATATGGTTGCTATATATCAAGTGTCTAGGACTTGGGCCCAATTTTTTGTTCTACAAAGTATATTTTCTAAAAAGTTGAAGGAGCTGTGAATTAAAAGATTTCATGACAGTGGACAATAGGTCTCTTGGATAGTTTTTACAAAATTTTGGCTGAAAGGATGAAAGGGGTGCTAAACAGTGTGATTTCCAGTAATCAATGTGCTTTTGTCCTGGGGAGGCAAATGCTCCACTCTGTTCTCATTGCTAATGAGTTGATTGATTCTAGGAGAGAGGGGACCCCAGGTCTGGTGTGTAAACTGGATATAGAAAAAGCTTATGACCATGTAAATTGGAGATGCATGGATTTTGTGTTGGAAAGAGTGGACTTTGGACAAAAATGGAGGAATTGGATGCAAGGTTCAAGGTATCGATACACCCCTGTGTATCGGCAGAGGCGTATCGGTACATAGAAACACACACTTATATATATATGTTTTAATTTTTTTTTTCAAAATTTGTTTTTTGGGGACTTATTTATGCATATCTTTTATCAAAAAAGAGAGGGATCCCGAAACGCCTGTAAACAGGTGTATTGGAACCCCAAAGATACGATACGATAACGGGGTGTATCGTATCGAAATTTTGAACCTTGATCGGATGAAAGTATGTATCTCTTTGACTCTTCCCCTAAGTTTTCTGTTTTGATAAATGGGCAATCTACAGGTTTCTTTGAGAGTTCTAGAGGGCTGAGGTAAGGTAATCCTCTCTCTCCCTTGCTTTTTATATGTATCATAGAAATCCTCTCCCTTTTTAGCTTGAGGGCTGTTGAATATGGATTGTGGGAAGGTTTTGCAATCTCTCTAGGGGAGGAGAAGGTTAACATTTTGCAATTTGCAGATGATACTCTTTGTTTTATAGATGCATCCCTTGAGCAGTTGGAGACTCTACTTGGGATTCTCAGCTGGTTTGAAGTTGTTACTGGGCTGAAAGTCAACCTAAGTAAAAGTCTGATCATTCCAATCGGCCAAGTGCCTAATCTGGAGGAGTGTGCCAAAGTGATGGCTTGTTAGGTGGACTCTCTTCCTGTAAGGTATCTGGGTCTACCCCTTGGTGCAAAATGCTCTTCATTAGCCATTTGGGATCTAGTAGTTGAAAGAATGGAGAAAAAGCTCTCCTCTTGGAAGGCTAAATATCTTTCTTTTGGGGGAGGAGTAACACTTTTAAAAAGCACTCTTTCTAACCTTCCCACCTACTTCCTATCCCTCTTCCTTATCCCAACTAAGGTGGCAAAGAGGTTGGAAAATCTGTAAAAGAAGTTCCTCTGGAAAGGATAGGAAGAAGAAAAGAAAGTTCACCTTATCAATTGGGATCAAGTGTGCCTCCCTGTGGAGGAAGGTGGATTGGGTTTAAGGAAAATTAAGGTCTTTAATTTGGCTCTCCTTAGTAAATGGATTTGGAGATTTGCCTCAGAAAGAAGAGTGGTGGAGAAATCTTATAGCTGCCAAATATGGGGTGGATTGGGGCAACTCGAGATCTCAGGACCCCCTCCCAAATTGGGGCTGTTCCATTTGGAAAGGCATTATGAAAATAATTCTCATTTTTGGGGAAGGTTTAAGCTTCAAAGTAGGAAGAGGTGACAAAATCAGTTTTTGGAAGGACCCTTGGTGCTTGGAGAATCCTCTGTCTGAGAGTTTTCCTCTTTTGTTTCAGTGTGCTGCTAACCAAGATGCCTCGGTAGCTGAGTCCTATTCCATCTCGGATGATGTTGTGACCTGGGTTCCCCAGTTCAGAAGAAGCCTGTTTGACTGGGAATTTGTAGAGATCTTGGGTCTGCTGGAAACTCTCCAAGATCAGAAAATTGACATCAATCTGGTAGATGAGTGGAGATGGAAGTGGAGTGGTGATGGTTGCTTCTCAGTCAAATCAATGGCCCTCAAGCTCATTAGTTCAAGTGCAGTGAATTTTCCAAGTAAGCAGATTTGGAACCCAATCAGCCCCTCCAAAGTCAATTTCCTAGTCTGGATAAGGGCCCTAAACAAGTGCCTGTCTAGAGAAAATCTAGAAAGAAGAGGAATACAGCTGTCAAATGTTTCTTGTGGTCTTTGTGGGTTGCAGCCTGAGTCTACAAACCATCTGCGCCTCCACTGCCTAGTTTCTGCCCAGGTGTGGGATCACTTTCTAAGTGTTGCGGGGATTTGCTAGGTCATGCCAAATTCTGTCAAAGACTTATTATGTTGCTGGAAGATCAGGGGTTTGAAGAAAGAAAAAGGAAAGCTGGTGTGGAGAACTATCCCTGCTGCTGTCTTTTGGTCCATTTGGACTGAAAGAAATAACAGAATTTTCTGTAATAAATCGAAAAGTTCAGATGAGATAGTGCAGTGTGCAGT
The DNA here is from genome assembly GCF_055504915.1 of Nelumbo nucifera. Lineage (NCBI taxonomy): Eukaryota > Viridiplantae > Streptophyta > Magnoliopsida > Proteales > Nelumbonaceae > Nelumbo > Nelumbo nucifera. The sequence goes on along the minus strand of NC_142649.1, from coordinate 184,459,407 downwards.
CAGTAAACTGTTCTCTTGGGTATCTGTAAGTCCAAAATTCAAGCATATGAATGTACTTCAGTTTCTTAGGACTCGGTCTACTGGTGTTGAGGTCTGTTCTGTCCCTATCTGGACGGGTTTCTGTTGTACCTTCTTTCATCATGAAATTCAAACTAATCTTAGGTTCCATGATATTCCATAACCAGGTCATAATCTGTGCATCTTCTTGCTCCCAATCACTGTACTCCTGAAAATCAACTGAGGGTTTATCTTCTCTCACATGCTTCACCTTCTTCTCAGCTCTGAGAAAAACTTCAACAGATTTATCCCAAGGTACATAATTCTCTCCATTCAGTTTAATAGAGGTCATCTGCACATTCAAGTAATCAGGGGGAATCATAGCAGACTTGTGTTCACTACTGTCTCCCATAGCTGCCATAAACAAATATATATATTTTTTTCTCAGACCAATATGTCACCCTACCTTACTAATGATCACCACACTACACACCTACAGCTGACTATTGCTGAAAAATTTATTGTCACAGGTTTTAGCAATGGTAATCACCACTGTTCTTCACTTTCAATACCACAAAAAAATCACCCACATACACTTCACACGTGATACTAGGTCTGCAGCACATCAGAAATTGCTTCCTATTATAATCTCATGCAATCCATCTATCTGAACCACACAAGTTAGACTCAAACCTGTCAGACCACTAAACTACTGTAAACAGCCCTCTTCGATCCATCGATTAGAGGGTTTTCTACCAACCACCTGAAACCACCACAACACAACCAACCGGAGGCATTAAAACCTCCAGAAGTAAAAAATGACCACTCCTTTTCAGCCTTTTTGTCAAACTCCAAGTGACCGAAGAGAAATCTGCAAAATACTAGATTGGGAGGCGCAGAAAACTGGGCAGATCTGAACTGATTTATAATGGCTCTGATACCATGATAAAGTTCAGATCTGTATATGCTTCAGTTTCAGAATAAAAGAAGAAAAGAGAGAAAGAGGAGAAGAGAGAAGAGGTAGAAGGAAAGACTGGTTCAAACTAGAGAACTCAACTCTCTCTAGTTGAGCCAGATTTATTTATAGTTTTCTAAACAAAAAACAGAATGACTATTTGTGCCCCCACTAGTGTGGGATACATCGCTTAACTTAGAATATAATAGTAATTACATCTAGCACATAACATAAAGTAAAACGACTAGACTACCCTTCTATAGCCGACTCTAACAATTTTTAATAAAATTACCTTACCTTTTCAAAAAAAAATCTGAAAAACCTTGGCTTCTGTATCTTTTTCTTTTCAACATAAAAGAAGAAATTAGAAATATGTACTTGGGGAAGTTATGTAATTTCATGCATAAGGGACTTCTGGTATTATTGTTATTGTTGCTGTTGCTGTTGTGTTGGATTAAGCATGTTCTAGCTCTACAAATCTTCTTCAGGTCATTCATTGGATCAAGAATTTTGTACCTTCCAGGAAATCTTCACATGTATTCAATGATCCTGATATTTACCATGTATAAACTCACTCCTGGTTATCCTCCTTTGAGGTATCCATTCATTTTCTCTAGGCCAACCACCTCTTTCCTATAGAAATTATTTACTCATCCATTCTTCTCCCTGCAATCCATAATTCCATTTTCCCTTTCAACCACTTCTATTCACATTTTCTGATGTTGTTTACCAATGTTGAGTACTGTCCACTGTCTATTTGCATCTCCTTCAAACTGAAGATTAATCAATCTCAAACCGAAAAACCAAATTGGTACAAACTTGTTCTTTCTTTCTTGATTCACTCTACAATTGTGGGCACTAAGGTCCTAACATGGTCTGAATGAGTCCATGTAATGTAAGTCAGCAATTTGTGTATGTAGGTGAAAATTGTCAATTCTAGGAAGACCATTTATCTGTTGGTTCACTTCTTGGAAGGAAACTAGTTAGAAGTTCTTATATTTATTAACAAGATCTTGAAAATCTATTGATTATTCTGCCAATAAAATGAAGACACAACTTAATTAGAATAAAATTAACATGAGAAATCATGCAACTTCTTTTGTTCAGTGATGGAGTTTGACTATGATACCGAAAGGCATGGTATCTTAAAAGCTGACAACCAATCAAACGGTATTATAGAAGTGATAACCAATCAACTGGTATCCAACAAAATTCATGGGGTGTTCTGATTTGTCAAAGTTATTCTGGTAGCATACCCTTCCAGCATCATTCAAATTGTTGTAATTGAGATATATATATTCTACCCGTGCCCCTCAACCTATATATCTAATTATCTAGTAAAATGTATAATAGGTTAAAAATGTAAAAAAAAAAGTTCCTTGCTATTCATCCTCAACCATCCTAGAAAAATATTTATGAACAGTTCATGTTTTTGAACCTTTAATTGTAAGCTGTCTCAAATACATTTTAGCTTTTTACTTGTAAATCTATATTGCCTACATGTAGCTTTTCCAAACACTTTTTGGTTGTTCTCTGTTGACCTTTGACAACTGATTGCTAACTTTTGACTGATGACCATGATTTGTGTCCTTTTCAAAGGCTCAACCATCATCTCTTCTTCCATCTAAATGTAATGTGGTCAAACCTTTTGCAGGCTACCTTAAATAAGGTAATTGATCCCAAAACATTGATCCTACTGGGGAAAACTTGTATTTTTCATGTCTTCAATGTCATACAAAGGGGAACTCTTTTTTTTTTTTTTTATTTTTCCCTTTTTCTCTTCTTTCTCTTTTGTAAGTTTTGCAATCTTCCTTAATTTCTTTAATGTTTTCTTCTTGACTAGCCTTGACCTAATTTAGTTGTACAATCTTCCTTATAATTTAGTTTAATTAATTTACTTAGTATTTTAAATAATAAGAGAATACTTGACTAGCCTTGATCTAGAAAGTTTAGTCCAAAAGGGTAAGGTTTGTTGGATTCTGTAGGTTCAACTGCATAATTTTGAGGGCAATTCTTGTATAATTAGTTGTAAATTGTTTTATACTTTTCCCATTTTATACTTCTATGTTCTTGATTATTTTAAAATTTCGTATTCTTTTATTTGTTTCTAGATTCTTTGAGAAAGATTACATTAGGAATTTATGGAAGATATAATAATTAAAATTCAAATTTGATGTGCCATAAAATGTTCTATTACTTAAATGAAAACTTAATTAACTATCCTCAAATATGGACTTCAATTCAAGGTGCAGTTTGAGTTATACAGTTGTTTCTTTTAAAGTTAAAACATAGATGTGTTTAATAGGTACTTCTTAGTTATATGCATGGGAGGTACTTAAATGACCTCATGATTGATACAAAACCCGAAGCAGAAAATATCAATTAACATGTCCGTTGGACTACATATATCTTATTACTAAATGGTTGGGCTTAAGGCTGAGTTGAGTATTGGGTTGCACAAATCTTATTCTTGTTTGTTCTTTTTCTAGGTCTTGAAATTCAATCTTACGGAGTCTGGACTGTTCTGTGTATTGCCATGGTTAACCATGGCTGTGTTTGCAAATTTAGGAGGTTGGATTGCAGACACTCTTGTGAGCAAAGGTCTTTCAATAACTGCAGTTCGTAAGGTAAGTAATATCCCAGTATTTGATTTTTGGTTATGGAGTAAATATCTGCATATCATCTTCTGTGGTGGATACTTGGATATTCTTTTGCTTAATGCCTGCATTACCTTCATCAATTTTCAACAATATAAAGGAAAAAGAAATTATGGACTACGTAGAATCAGCAATGCAGTTAAATGTGTTTCCTGCTATTGGTTAGCACTGCGGGTTAATATCAGAGAAGATATTTTTATGCTACAGAAGAATTTATATTAAAGCACTTCTTCGAAAAATGCATTCAGATTCTTGTCCTACCTCATGAATGTGTACAAAAACTTGCATATTCCTTTATTTATTTATTTATTTTTGGAGCAGCAACAAACATGGATATCTTTATTACGATAACACGTACTTTTTTCCCCTGAGTATAACTATCCTCCAAAACTTTTTGATACTGCAGATCATGCAATCAATTGGGTTTCTAGGCCCAGCATTCTTTTTGACACAGCTGAGCTATGTCCGGACTCCAGCCATGGCAGTGCTATGCATGGCATGCAGTCAGGTCTGATTACTTTCTAAGCAAATTGAAATTTGATTTTTTTTTAAGTCTTACCTGAAATTATATGTAAATTCTGTGAACATGTGACTTGATATCATTTTTTGTCATTGCTTAGGACAAAATCTACCTGTGAAAAGGATACAACAAATGATGCCAAAAAGCAGGGATTGAAACATGCTTAGTAAGCAGTTTCTGTGAAAACTACAAATTAAAATTTCAACTAGGAAAGGAAAATATATGGTTAAAAATTCAACTGAAATTCAACTCATGTTAAAGTTATACCTAACTATTTGTGACCAGCTGTTAAAAGTCCAACTGAAAGTATCCTAGAGATCGTGACTAAGGAAAAAATCACTTTATAGAAATGAAGTCGTAAAGCACCTGAGCTCAATTTAATTCTAGATGAGCCAAGGCACTTAAATATTTGCTTATGTACATTACCAAAAAAAATGCTAATGCGTTGATAATATTCAACATCCCATAAGTTTGTTTTGACTAGTAAAGATGCATCTGCATTGTATGTAATTATTGTTGCTTCTGCTGCTGTGGCTTTTCTTTGGAATAATCACTTAATGATTATAATTTACTATTACTCAAATCTTGCATAACACTTAGAAGAAAATTCAACTGTTGGGTGTAAACCATCGTTATGTAGGTAAATCAAAATTTGCCACATCAAAAAGAAAAACAATTTCCCTTTTACTTTTTTCTGTTAAACAACAATTAGTGGCTGATAGTCAGTTGCATGTGAGAAGAGTTATTACCTCACATCAATATGCCAGGGTAATAGAAAGAAATATAGTTATTCTGCGTATCAATCTATTAATGTTTTAGAAAACATAAAAGATTTAGAACTAAGTTAGGGCTCTGAATTTGGTTCCTATGAGTTCTACACAAACTGCTTGTATCTGGTGTACTACTGTTGTGTGCAATTTCTCATTATCATTCCTCATAATTATTAAGATATAATCAAAATATAAGTGTTTTATTTCTTTTGAGTCTTGTAGACTCAGAAAAACAAGGGGGAATGACCAAATGGTCTGTATATCCAACTGTGGCCTTGGGTCTGAAGACAACCACCATGCTTCTAGCTTCGCTGTTATATCGCCAGAAGGTATTTGGTCCAAACTAATTGTATTGACCTGAATGCCACCAATTAATATATATGGTGCACATGGCCCATCAAGTCAGAATTCTATTTTGTTTTAGTTTGTCACCCACATCTTCGGTAGGGCATTGTACAAGGTTTATATTGATCTATTGATTTAACCATCCATTCTATTGCTAAAATTTTGACCATTCTGATGGGAAAATGAAGGAAACAATCTAATTAGAGTAAGATTAATACGAGAGTTTTATAGAATTTCTACTTCTAGTTTTTTGTTCAAGTAGAATAAAGTTAGAACTGTAATGCGTACTTGTATCTTGAGTACATCTGATGCAGAACTTAAGGAAAGAAGAAACATGAAGAGAAACAGGTTCAGATCTCTGTGGGGCCCACCAAATGTTACTGGATGGGCATGGACAAAGCTGGTAGGAAATTTCCACTAAAAACTCAAGTATATGATACAATACGACACCCTTGGATGGGTATCCAGGTAAGGTGTCATAGGGGCCCATGAATATCCTATTGGATCAAATTGACCCAGGTCCTAGCGTAGGCTCTAAATAAGATATACATGATCTTGAGGTATTAATAGGGTTGGTAGTTCGAAAGCATATCTGTAATTTTATGCAACCTTAAGATTTGTAGAGATTTTTCGTTTTTGGTTTTCAACTAGGTATTAATCACTTTTAAATGTGTTTTAGAGTGTCTAGGAATTTAGTTTTAAGTTGATGATGTGTCATGTGGGGTCCATAAACTTTTCTTGTACCTTAAGTTGGAAACATCTTTTCTTTAGGGCTATTTTTCACAGTTCATAATTTGTCTGTTTTGCTTGATTTTGATGCCTTGAAAGTTTCTATTTTCTTCGATTTTCATTTGAAATGGTAAAGCAGGCCGGTCAATCCCTCTTTCTAGAGAGTCTATAACTGTAAACTGGCTAGTAGAGAATCTGATTATTAAGGGCATGTTTGGAACATATGCTGTTTTCCCAGATAATGGCACCGTGTTGGTGCCACATAGGAGATTCAGTGGCGGGGAAAACGATGCCTGTTTGGTTAAATGTTTTTTTTTTTTTTTTTGACAAATGTTTTCTCAGAACAAACCTTGGAAATTGGTGTCTGAGAAAATGTCCTTTTTGACGTTTCTCAATTTTATACTGTTGCTAGCAATGGTTTGCTGATGTGGCATTGAAAAATGCCTAGGTGGCAGCAACAGTCCCAAACAAAAAAAAATGCCATTTTCGGAGAACAGCACTAGAGAAATGTCATCAATTCCAAACATTACCTAAGCGAGAATTTAAATTGAATTATTTTGAGGTGTCATCAATTCACTTTTGCCTTTTCTCTTCTATAAAGCTATGATATCTTCTTCCGATCTCTTTCTCTTCTATATTTCAGATCTTACGAAAGCCTTCTATTTTTCCTTTATCCCGTCTTAGATCTAATGTTACTCTTCTTTCAACCATGCAAAGATCCTAGGACTTTTACCTTGTCATCCTATACATCAGTTTGACATCAGAGTTGTTGCTCCTAGATCGAAGTCCCATTAAGTTTTGTATGTAATAACACAAAATCAAGGTTTTGGTGGCCTTTAAAAAAGAGAATGTAATGCATAAAATATCCATGTCTAGATACATGAAAGCAACATTGCATGGACATTTCGTTGCTTGAAACCATAAGATTTTTAAGGTTGATTATTTTTGCAGTCTCATTAGAAAATTTTCACCTTTTTTAACTGGATCATGAATTTCTTGCTACACCCCCTTTTTTGCAGCGGTCACTGGCATTGTTATTCTAAAATTTTAGATTTGAAAGTTTTGTTGGAAGTGTGGAAAGAGAAATATTCAATCATATTTCTCTCTGTGGTGTTCTATATATCATTTAATCGTGGTTGCTCCAATTGACTATGCTATAGAAGTTTGCTTTCTTTACCGGAAATTTGTAACATAATTTGGTTATACATGTTTTTCATTTTTGGACAGGGATCGGATGCATTCTCACAATCTGGTTTGTACTCCAATCACCAAGACATTGGACCGCGTTATGCGGTAAGTTGCTTCATCCAGTGTAGTCAAAATCTTCGTTTTATGATATGATTCACAATTTGAAGCCTGAATCTCAAGGGTTTTGATTTGAACTAATGTCTAAATCCTTTTCTGCAAAGTAGTTCTAGTTTGTACAATTTGTTTATTTCTCTCCTTTATTCATGAGAGGAATGGAACTGACGTCAATGTTTGCCTGTGAACAAAGGGAGTATTGCTGGGTCTATCGAACACTGCTGGAGTGCTTGCCGGTGTCTTTGGTACAGCCGCAACTGGCTATATTCTCCAACGGGGTATGTGGTTAATGTTGAAGTCCATAAAGCAATACACCCAAACATTTTAATCTGGTCAATGTTGATGTTTCAAGCTTTCTAACTTTTAATCTTTCAGGGTCGTGGGATGATGTCTTTAAGGTGGCTGTTGCCTTGTACATCATTGGCACTTTGATCTGGAACTTATTTGCTACAGGGGAAAAAATTCTTGACTAGAAATAGAAGATAAAAGAAACTCAATAAAGAAATATTAAACCTATGGCTAATAATCAAGAATCAGAGTTTCTAAACAAAGGAGATACAGAGGAAGACATCTTTCAAATTCGAGGTGACGAAGGGAAGAGAGTAAAACAAGAACGTCGACATCTGGGACTCGCTTGAAGTTTGAAGCCAATACTCTCCACCGAATGGGGGGTTGTGGTTTGCCTTGGAAACCATCTTCTTCATTGGAGTTAATAAAGTTTACCTTGTTCTTAATTTATATGTTTTTGTTAGGTAATTTTGGGCAATTAAGCCCATAAATCACTTCGTCTTAATTTTAGAATGTAATCTAAAAAACCACATTTTTTTTATTCGGTAAATAATCTAAGAAAACCACATATTTACTTCCCAAATCTCTGTATTTAATTGTAGTTATTTCCCTTGGTTTTTGTCTTACCGCAAATTTCTCAAAGTTTATTCGTTGGTCACGTGCATATATCATCTTGTCGGATCCTCAGCTTTGAGTCCATGGCCCAGATTGCTCCATTTTATAATGGACTTGAGATGGTCTATTGACTTACGATTTAGGGTCGTTTGGGAATTCTCTTTGGGAAGATCTAATGATAGCTTCAAAATAGTTTTTTCGCATCTTTTTGGTGCATCAATTTCTGGTGGCTAGATCTGTATGAATTAAAATGTAAAAATATCATAGTGCGGTTTGCCCAGTTTGTAAATAGTCCAAAAGATCACGCGGAAAGATGTGCCAAATGGTCTATATGGGTTAGGGCTTGACATCTCCGGCTTATTCTTGAGTTGACCAGCTTACGATCTGACAGTAGGTGAAGGGTTGCAATTTGCAAACCAGGCTGGGTTTGTTCGGCTTGAGGTCAACCCTAAAGTCTTGAAACCCCACCCCCCACACCCTCCAACCCTAATTCTGCCCAATCTGACCTAGTCGAGCTTAACCCTAGTCCCTAACTCTAACTAAAATCCCTCAACTCTAACACAACCCAACTGTTGGGCCCAACCCGGCCTCCCTCCCACCCTATTAAAATAAAAATTTAAAATTAATTGAAAAGTTTAAATCATAAAATTCCTAAAGTTTCATTTTTTCTTTACAAAGCGCATGACTAATGATTCTAGAAATCGTACAAATAAATGAAATAATAAAAAAATTAAAATTGTGCAAATCCATATCTCTGTGTTAAAATGGAATGTGTCAAGTTAAACTTTCCTGCTTTATGGTTTATTCTCAAAGTTGCTTATCTTTTTTTTTTTGGTTTCTTCTCAAAAACATTTATCTTTTATTTTTCTGGCTTTTTTGAATTTTTTAATCTCTCTCTCTCATGCCATTAACTCTGTCCTTCAATGACTAATGCCACTATTCTCTCATCTCCATTACTGCATTAAATTTTACAAAATTCATTAATTTTATCTATATTTATATTTACATTAAATTGTAATTATTAGTAAAGATGAATTATATTGAAATTAAGATATTCAATAATATATTATTATGCCAAATAATCTACTTCCATTTAAAATTATAATCCACTTATATTCCATTTGAAAATAATAAAAAATAATTAGCCATAATAAAAATAATTATTAATTGTCGTTATTGATAAAAATATTTTTGTTAATATAATAAAAATAATTTAATTAATAAAAGGAATAAGATAAATTAAAAACTAATATCCATTTAAAATTAATATAAAACTAATACAAAATTATCTAACAATTATTTGTTTTATAATTAATTTTTACTAATTTAAAACCAACTTAAGTTATACTAAAAATAAAAACTTAATATAGTTAATTGGATTTCATAAGGAATTTAAGTTTGATAAAAACTTAATTAAATTTTATCTTTACTAATTTTAAAAATAATATAAAATATCAATTTTAAATATAGTTTAATTATTTTAAAATCAATTTAAATTCTATTTAAAAATAAGGAAATTTGTAAAAACCTCCTTGGGTTTTCTAACAATCCTATCAAACTTCCTAGTGTTTTGGCCTTAACAAAAACTTCCCCTATTGTTTTGAAAAAAGGTGCAAATACCTTCCTTTCATTATCATTCCAAATAAAAAATGTTGATGTCATACATTAATTTCACTTCCCTTCAGCCTTTTTGCCTTACTTTATGCAAGAAGAAGAGGAGAATTATTCTTTGAAAGTTGTCTCACAAAATAAATTAGTGGAGGGTAAAATTGAAACTTTAAATTGTGTATGATAATGTATTAACAATGATAAGGGTATTTTGGTAACTTCAATGTCTTTGTTACTGAAAAGCCAAGTAAAAGGAGGTATTTGCACTTTTTTTTTCAAAACTATAGGGGGAGGCCATTGTTAGGGCCAAAGCACAAAGGTGGTTTATAGAATTGTTATTCAGATGTTTTATATAATTTTACTTAAAAATAATAATAAAACCAATAAAAATTAATAAAGAAATCCTTTTCAAAAAAATTAATAAAAATTAGCATTAAGATACAAAATAAAGTACAAATTTATCTAGAGAATTAGAAATTGACCACTCCCACTAGAGTTCAACTTAGATTGTAATTGGATAAACTAGATATAACCTAAAAAATAATACTTAAATTGAACTTAGATGGACACCACTTAATTGGAAATGTCATAGAGCTCCATCCTCAATTTTGCTTATAAATAAAGCTCATGCGCGGGTCCTGACTAGTAATTCTAAAAACCAAAGTCCATTCTTTTGGTCCTAATATTTTTCCAGATTCCATAACACAACTCTACTGAATTTAACCAATGATTAAATGGTGATGAGAAACAAGGTGTAGGCTTGTAGCCCCATTTATTAAACAACTTAGAAGCAAATCTCTACCAAAACATTTCAGTTGGCCAATTGGCCTTAAAACCATGGTTTTCGAACCGCCGTTGACCTAGACGGTCGGACCATTCGGCTCGGGAATCGTCTAGGCAACCAGTCCCGTTTTACCCTAAACCCGGTCCTTGGCCAAAAATCGTTGAATCGGTCAATGACCCATTGACTTGGGCGGTCAAATTGTTGACCCGTCAATCCGTTCAACTGTTTTGGCCATTTTTTATTTTTAATTATTTTTTTAATTTTTGTTGTCATAACGGATTGTCCATTTGAACCGAACGGTCGAACCATTGACACGAAAACTAGTGGCCAGAACGGTTCCATTTCCAGGTCATTTTTTAAAACCATGCTTAAAGCTTGCATAGTTGTTGATCAAAGAAAAAGACAAATGAAAACTCAACTTACTCGAGACATGAGAATTGGGTATTTCACTTGGCGGCAACTGAACTGTTGAACCAACAACTCCAATGGCTCAACTTGGGCAATTCAAACTTCAAAGCATGGTTTTAAAAAATGACCCGGAAACGGAACCATTCTGGCCACCAGTTTTCAGGTCGACGGTTTGATTGTCCGATTCGAATGGATGGTCCATTTTGACAACAAAAATTAAAAAAAATAAAAAATAATTAAAAATAAAACGATCAAAACCATTGAACGGATTGATGGATTGATGGTTTGACCACCCGGGCCAATGTGTCATTAACTAATTTAACGGTTTTTGGCCAAGAATCGGGTTTGGAATAAAATGGAACTAGTTGCCTAGATGATTCCTGGGCCGAACAGTCCAACCGTCCAAGTCAACGGTAGTTCAAAAACCATGCTTCAAAGTTAGGATGGGTGGTAGTACCTAATACGATGGGTGGTGGCATGGCTTCAATTGGCAAATGGGTGGCGGCAACTAGTAAAAGTAACTGAGTAAAAGCAAAGGTGTGTATAAGTATGGTGAAGAATACTCACAATCACAGTCGATGAGGCGGTGAATCGAACAAAGAAGAATATAAGGACTAGTAATTTATATAATTATTAGTGTTAGAGAGGTTAGGGTTAAGGGTTTATAAACTTATGCTGTGTATATAAGGATTAATACTTTGTAACATAGATCTATATATGATAAATATGTACATATATATAGGAATGGCAATGGGGCGGGAACCATATTCTCATCCCCAACCCTGATTTTGCAACAAATCACTGTCCCTGATTTTGATCCCCACTAAGGATAAACATAAAAGTTATCCTCCCTCCTTGGTCCTATGTGTTCCTCATGGGAATGGGTCGGGGCAGAGTGTGGACTTCACTCCCCATCCCCATCCCATTCCGATTGGAGATCCCTATTAATCTCCGTCCATGGCCCCTTCGGGTTGGGGAGGTTGGGTACTCAATGGGGATGGGGAAATTTTCATCTCTATACATGTAATAGGAGGTTCAGGTTTGATTGGGTTGCCTGAGGGATCAATCCTAACCCAACCTGAAGTTAAGTCGGATTGGCACTTTTCAACCCTAGCTCAAACTCAATCCAACCCAACTCAACTTTTTTGGGCTGGGTTTGGGCTAACCTGGCCCGACTTGCAGCCCTATCTGATAGACATCTACTGAGTTGGAGTGTCAGACCCCTCTTGGATGCGAGATGCCCACATATTTTTCCACCAAGATAATAATCTATTGGCTTCATCAATATTATTATTATTATATCTTGCCTTTTTTTGGTAAGACCGTAAGATTATTATGCCTTGCCTAAAAACTAGACCTTTCCACTAGCCGGGCCAGGTTTAGGTTAGACTTTGCTTCTTTGTTAACAGAAAATGTCCAGGCCTAAGCTAGACCCTGATCCTACCATTAGGCATTTAGGCCTGAGTCATGAGCCTGAGCCCATACCTTATATAAAGCCTAAAGCCCCAGACTGGATATAAAAAGTCCTACTTAAGTGTAATTTAATAAATTAATATTATATTAATTTGATAATAATTTAATAATTTAATATATTATATATATTTATTATATATTATTAATATATTTTTATTATTTAATATTATCAGACTATGCTTAGAATTGGGCCAAACTTATTTGAGAAAGCATGAGCCTAGCCCAAACAATAGTTAGGCCTTTGGTGGCATGGTGCTTAGAACCCAAGGCCCAGGCTTGTACTCTGTAGGTCTAAAATTTTCTCAGAGGTTGGGCCCAAGTCCAAGCCCAATAAAGAATGGGCTGGGCTGGGCCAGCCCGTCCAACTACCTGGCTTTAAGACTGGTTGATGAGAAGTTGAGAACTGCACAGATGAACAGGTCTACGATTTTTATAAGGGAAAATTCCCGATTAGTACTTTGTACTTTGAGCTTAGTGCCACTTTGGTTCCTGAACTTTAATATATGGCAATTCAATACTCAAACATTCAAAATGTGTCAATCTAGTACCTACCGTTAACCAGCTGTTAAGTGGCATTTGAAAATACACAAATGCCCTTTGAGTGTCATCTAATTCTCTTTATCAACCATCCAAACATTGACAAAAAATGAACAATCCCAAATCCTTGCCTCTTCTATTTAAGAAAGTTGGGGTCATGTCTCAAATGCCACTTAACAACAAGTACTGGATTGACACGTTTTGAAAGTTCGGGTACTGAATTATCGCATTTTAAAGTTCGAGGACCAAAGTGACACTAGGCTCAAAGTATAGGGTACTAATTGGGATTTTTCCCTTTTTATAAATTCATTGGAGACTTGGAGCTTTTAAAACATGACACTGGGTAGTGGTCCAACCAGTTTGACCCTCAGGTCCTTATAAGTTATAATACCTACGTACATGCTTGTGTATTGAGAGTTGGATACGATACATATTTGCAAATACTGGAGTTACAAATTTACATGCATACTTTGGATGTAATTTCTGATATTAACAGTTGGTATATTTAAAGAAATTATATTATATAAAAATAAAAATTTAATTATATTTGGCAAGATGTAAGGCCCCGTTTGGTTTGCAGGAATAGGGGTCTTGAATCAGAATCGGAACTGTTTCCCGCTGGAATGGCATTCGCCATTTGAGGGAATGGCCATTTCCTGCCTCTCCCTAGGGAATGAAATCTCATTCCTACTGATTCTAATTTTCATTTTCATTCCTGTTTGAACCAAGCAGACTACGGGAATAGATCATTCCGGTTTCGATTCCAACTATGAACCAAACAGATCCTAAGTATTGAAAAATACAATTTGGCTTCAAAAATCTGATCACATGGAATACCGGTATCTGTATCCATGTCTATAGAATGAAATGTTATACCCTGATTTCTAATTTCTTGTATCCGTATGTATATGTGTCTAGGTCTGTCAATTGGACCGGATTTGGTCCATTCCAATCCAATCCATTACGAGTCCATTACATAAGTACCAGGTCCAGTCCAATCCGATGAATACTCTAGACAATTTTGGACCAGTCCAATTCAATGTCTGGACTGTCCAATCTGTTCAAATTGGTTTCAACCCAAACCTGGTCCATCGACACCTGTATTCTTATCTTTTATCAATGGGCCATATATTAGTTCAATCCAATATAAATCCATTATGGATGGATCAGGTCCAATCCAATCCAAGAAATACTTTGGACCACTAAGTCTGGACTAACCCAATTCAATATGTCTTATTGGTCCATCCAATGTGTACAAATTGATTTTAATTTGGATGGGGTCCAACCCAAAACGTGTTCATTTGGATGGGGTCCATGTCTGTATATATTGTGGGGATCATAATTCATAGTCAGGTCCAGGGCAGATCGCCTAACATTCATTTAAACAACCTATGAATCTTCCATGATTGGACTCACATCTTCACTCTCCCTTTCCAAGTGAAGATCCCTTATTACATGTAGGTGTTTTTTTTTTTAATTTTTACCTCTGCCACATCAGCAAAAAAGAGAAAACAAAAAATTTCTTGAATACTTTTTTTGTTTTCAAAAGCAAAAACAAGTTGACTTTGTTTCAAAAAATAATACATGTTTTTCAAATCATCAAAATAATGGTTTTTTTTTAAATAAAAACATTTTTATTTAAAAGAACTAGATGAAAACATACTTTTTAAAACCAGGAATTCAAGAACGTGTTTTTTGGTTTCAGAAAAGAAAACACACATGCACAACCAAGAACATACTTTTTGTGTTTTTGTTTAAAGAAACAATCTATTTTCAAATCAGATGATTTTGATTTATTTTTGGAACCAGGAAATTAAATAATTCATGTCGTAGAATGCCCCATAGAGATTGATTACCACTTCAACCAGAGCTGGATGTTTTGGAGTTGGGATTTGGGAGATGGGCTACCACTCTTTTGTAAATATGAAAAATGAACAGATGAATTTTGGAATTGTGGTGGTTTTGACACGAGAGAAAGGCAAGTATGAGCATTATATGGTAAAAAGAGAAGTGGTATTAATAGTCAACATAGAAATAGAAAAAATAGACGGTTGCTCTAAGTAGTTTTACATACATGTTTAGATGTTACTGTTATATGCCCACACTAATTTATGTTTTGAAAGCATATATATAGAGAGAGAGAGAAAGAGAGAGATGTTACATTGTTATATGCCCACACTAATTTATGTATATATGGAGAGAGATTACATTGTTATATGGACACCCCTACCACCAACCATTGTACCTTATAGCAACTGTTCTTACAATGGTTGGTGGTAGGGGTGTCCATAAAAAACCGAAAAACTGAACTGATCGGTTCGGGATTTTTGAAAAACTGAAGGACTAGTTCGGTTTTCGGTTAACCTACAAAAAAACCGACGGTTAACCAAACCGACCGGTATATATATTTTTAATATATGTCACATATTTTCTATGTATTATATATAAATATATATTCATTATATATATAAATATATACTTATATTATATTGTTTATAAATATATTATATATTATATATATTTTCAAATATTTATAATATATTATATATCATTTATTATTTATTATATAATATTATACATATATTTGTATAATATACACTGTAAATATAAAAAACCGAAAAACCGAAGAACCGAACCGGTCAAAAACCGAAACCGGTGGTACCGGTTTGGTTTCGGTTTGGAGAATTGGAAAAACCGGTACCACCGGTTCGGTTTACAAAAAAGTGCCATGGTTCCGTTAACCAAACCGTGGACACCCCTAGTTGGTGGCCCTTTGATTATAAATGGCCAAAGTATAGGGCTGTTTGGCTTTTGCTTTTTTGATTTTGGACCACATCATTATTCATGCCTTGTGATGAGGCTGCTCGGTCAGAAACTTCTCTTAAAAACCTCAGAATTCAAATGGAAAACTAGATCTATCATTTCAGATCCGTATTTGGATTAATCACATCAAACTCAAATTAAATACAGATCATGTGCATTGACAACCTTATTTAGGTGGCATTTGATAACACTTTTATCTCTAAAGTCTAAAAATGTTGCTTTTCAGATGTCATAGGTGTTTGGAAGTGTATCTGAATTTGGGTTTGAAAATCATTTTCAGATTTGAAATAATAAGACATGGGCCAAGTGCTGAACGCGTCCAGATGCATTCTAGACCTAGCCAAAAGTCCAAAATACCCTTGAGCTCACGCCCCCCCCTCTCTCTCTCTCTCTCTCTCCTTTCTTCTTCTTCTCTCATCGCTGCAACTCCTCCAGGGAACTAGCGGCAGCGAGTTCCGTCCTCCTCCCTCCCTCTCTCTCTCTCTCGATCTCTTGAAATGAACACTAGATTTCTGTGAATGAACTCACAATAATAATCAGTGAGTTGAGAGTGTATATATATATATATATATATATATATATATGTTGTAGTGTGTACAGATTACAGGTACAGATAGATTAACAGCTGTACATGATAAGTTTTACAGAGAGATAAAGATAGCTTTGGTTATCTATCCGACTATGATTTACTTGGTTGACTTGGAATCATACTCTTACTATCCTTATCTGTTGGGATCAGACTCTTCCTATCCTTATCAGCCCCCTGCAAGCAAATGGAGAGAGGATGTACCATCAGCTTGTTCCTCAAGAAAGAAAATCGGGAAGAGCTGAGTGGTTTTGTAAAAATGTCTGCTAGTTGATTTGCACTAAAGATAAAACGAACAACTAAGGCCTTGAAAGCAACTTGCTCCCAAACAAAGTGGTAATCGATCTCTATATGCTTGGTGCGAGCATGGAAAACAGGATTTGCAGTTAAGTATGTCGCATCAGGTTATAACACTAGAGGACCGGAGGAGAAATAGGAAGGATAACAAGTTCATGAAGGAGAGATTGGAGCCAAAATAATTATGAAGTAGCACATGCTATGCTTCGATATTCAGATTCAGTACTAGACCGAGAAACAATAGCTTGCTTTTTAGAGGACCATGAGATCAAATTGGGGCCTAGGTAGATACAAAAACCACCTTGAGACCTTTTGTCATCCAAACAACCTGCCCAAATCAGCATCTGAGAATGCATGAAGGCGAAGAGAAGAAAAAGGAGCAACAAGCAAACAAAACCCATAATTAATAGTGTGCTTCAAATATCTGAGTATGCGCTTGACTGCACTTCAATGCTCAGAAGTAGGGGCATGCAAGTACTGACATACCTTGTTGGCAGAAAAGGCTATATTAGGACGGGTTATGGTTAAGTATCGCAAAGCACCCACGATGCTCCTATATAAAGAGGGATCTGGAAGAGCTTCTCCAGTGTGCTGTTGAAGTTTACAAGTGGATGCCATGGGAGTTCCATAAGGTTTTGCGCCATCCATGTGAGCTTTCTGGAGAAGATTCACTATATACTGTTTCTGAGACAAAATAATGTTGTTGGAGCTGCGAACCACTTCAACACCAAGAAAAAAAATTAAAGGACCTCCTTAACAGAAAAGGAAGTGCTCATGGTAGCAAGTTGGCTCATCATCATCGACTTCTAGTGGGTGATGAGAGGCAAATTAAACTTTGGGTTTATAAATACCAGCTTTCCCACGAGTAATCATAGGGTGTGCATTGGTGACAAGTGGTGGAATAAAGGCAACACTTTCAATAGCAACCTCAGGAGAATGAGTGACTTCAGAATGAGAACTAGTAGAACTTGATGTTGTGGTAGCAACTGAATCACAACTTGATGGAGTGACAGAAGGAACATTATCACTTGAAATTGGAGAAGCAACTGAATTATGAACATTATCACTTGATACAATATCACATAGTGAAGCTTCAACAATAGGAGGAGGTCCAATAGATGTGGTAGAGCTCTTTACTGATGAAGAAGAATTAGAAGCTATTGAAGTTGCACAATGAGACTTAAAGGGAAATGCATCTTCATCAAATTAAATATTTTGTGAAATAAAAACTCTCCCTGTAGAAAGATGGAGACATCTATACCCACTATAGCCTTCAAGATAACCCATAAATACACAAGCAACAGAACGAGCTGCAAGTTTATTCTTGTTGTAGGGTCGAAGAAGAGGATAACAGGTGCAACCAAACACTTTCAACATGCTATAATCAGGTTTAGTATGATATAATACCTCCTAAGGAGATTTCATAGCAAGCACTTCTGTAGGAAGTCGATTAGCAATGAAAACAGAGGTCTGAAATGCTTCTCACCAATAATTCTTAGGGACACTAGATTTTTCTAGTAAAGTCATCCCCATTTCAACTATTGGCCTATGGCATCTCTCAACACGCCCATTTTGTTCATGGGTGTGAAGACAAGAGAAACTATACAAAATGCCACATTGGTTTAGAAAAAAATTTAAATTTGACAAGTTCTCCTCCTCCATCTGTTTGAATGGATTTAATCTTAGTATTGAAAAAATATTTCAACTTGCAATTTAAATTTGACAAAAGTGTTAATAGCATCTGATTTCTTAACAAGTGGAAAAATCCATTGATATCTAGAATAAGCATCAACAAAGAGAAGATAGTAATTAAATCCATGGACTAAAGTTATAGGTGATGCTCTCCAAACATCACAAAACAGTAACTCAAAAGGAGCATTGTATAAGGACTCACTAACTGAAAAAGGTAACTTATGGCTTTTGCCAAGAGGACATGCATGACAAAAATGCATTCTTTTATTTGTAGATACTGGCAATGAGTTGGAGTTGAAAACATACCTCACAATGCGAGGTGCGCAATGACCCAACCACTCATGCCATTTATTCATCGAAGTTCTGACACCTAGGAATGCTGAGAGAGAAGAACTTGGATTAGATACTTTACTTGTTCTCGTTTGCAACTCATAGAGACCATCTTTGCTACACCCAGCATGACTTTCCTTGTCTACTAATCCTTCACAAAGTTTGTCTGAGTGAAACTCAAAATAACAATTGTTATCTTTAGCAAATTTAGATACTGACAGCAAGTTTTTGCAAATTTGAGGTACATGAAGAATATCTTTCAGAACAAAGGAATGTGATGGTGAAGAAATAATAGCAAACCTAGTGTGTTTAATTGACAAACCTTTTCCATTTCCAATAGTGATTTGTTCTGGTCCAGAGTATTCAAATTGCAAGTGCAAGTGGGCAAGATCAGCTATCATATGATGACTGGCACCTGAGTTTGGGTACCAACTATTGTCAATCATTGGCCCTATAGAAGTAGTATATGTAGTAGGAGAGCTATTTTTTAGACGAAAATCTTTGTCAAACCTGGCTCTACACTTGTAGGCTGTATGGTTTAGCTTGTGACATATTTGGCATTTGACTCCTTGAAAGGAGTTTGGTTTCTTATCCTTTCTATCAGAAGTCTTTTGCTTGTTTCTGTAGTCATCAGTCTAATAGTCTGATAACGTTTCTGAACAACCATATTAGCTTGTGGTTGAAAAGATTCAAATAAAGTCTGAGTGTGTTCCAATCGAAGTTCATGGTTGGTGAGTAGAGCTTGAATATCATCAAAGGTGTGCTCACCAGCACGCAACAGCAATGGAGTAACCAAAGACTCATAATCCGGGCCAAGGCCACCTTGGACAAATTGTATTAATTTAGAGTCTGAAACTAACTCTCCAACAGTGGCTAGATTATCAGATATTAGCCTAGCTTTTTGTAGATAATCTACCATGGATAAATTTGTTTTCTTCAGATGAGTCAACTCAAACCTGAGTTGCATAATACGTGCATGTGATTTTGAAGCAAACAGGCGAGCAAGAGCATCCTATGCACTCTTTGAAGTAGTATACCCTATTACAAAACTCCTTTAATAAGAGAGGAGAGGATCCAATTCAAAAGGAGTTGATCCTGTTGTTTCCACAACATGAAATTAGGATTGTCAATACCTTGACCATTCTCAGTAATAACCTTCATGGGTGGTGTAATGGTTCCATCTATATAACTCATAACTTTAAAGCCTTTGAGCACAACAACAAATTGAGATCGCCACAATAGATAGTGCGATCTAACTTAACAGAAACCAAATGACTTACCGTAGATGGGAGATTCAGATTTACAATAGTGCTGGTTGACCGGGTTGTAGTGGGGAATGTTGAAGTCAAGCTTGACATGATGAATCCTAGCTCTGATACCATAAAATGAAAACTTGATTTCTGTGAATAAACTCACAATAATAATCAATGAGTTGAGAGTATATATATATATGTATGTTGTAGTGTGTACAGATTACAAGTACAGATAGATTAACAGTTGTACAGGATAAGCTTTACATACAGATAAAGATAGCTATGGTTATCTATTCGACTGTGATTTACTTGATTGACTAGGAATCAAACTCTTACTATCCTTATCCATTGGGATCAGACTCTTCCTATCCTTATCATCTCTCTCTCTCTCTCTCCTTTCTTCTTCTACTTCTTCTCGCACAGTTGCAACTCTCGCCACTGCAACTCCTCTAGCAAACTAGTGGCGGCGAGTTCCAGCCTTCTCTTTGTCTCTCTTTGTCTCTCTCTCCTTTCTTCTTCTTCTTCTTCTTCTTCTTCTTCTTCTTCTTCTTCTCTCACCACTGTAACCGAATAGTCTAATTTAGGGGTAAAATAGTAAAATTAGTGAATTTTAGATGTTGGATGTTTGATCCAACACAAACAACCTTCTTTATTCAGAGCCTCTAAAAAGTCAAAAAACAACTGTCTCTTTTCAGATTTCAGACCCTTTTAATATCTTTTTAACTTTTCAGATTTATCAAATGACCTTAATAGTTATCGGATGCCTTAGCATTCACTTGTTTATTGTGTCTAATAAAGGACGAAATTTCCCACTTTTAAGACTTGGTAGACCAATTGCCCTAGAGTCTGGATCTACTGATTACAAGAGAACATCTCGTGTTTTTTTTTTTATAATTCATGTAGAGATATTCTCAATGTGTGCAACTGTTGTGTCTTGTGCATAGGATGTGACTAGCATTTTGTGGTTAGCAAATCCGAAATTATAGTACTGCGGTCCATGTGATTAGTTGACATCCCTTTTTTTAGGTAGTGTGGGTTCAGTTTTTTTCTCGGTTAAATTGATGAGACCTCTCCTTGAGTTTTGGACCATTGCTAAAACCTCCCCTGAAGTTTGGTAATTGTAGTCACCTCCTCTAAACTTTTTGATACAGTTGCAAGTAGACCCCCCTTTGTTAGAATCCTCTAAAAAGAGGCATGAAGATGTTCAAAATACCCATGCAATTACTATTGAGGTTAGTTTCTACAGAAAAAAATACAAACTTTATGAAAATGAGAGATTAGAAGGGTTTGGGATAGCAATATAAATTTGAAAAATAAATCAATTTTAAAAAAGAGATTGGAAGGGTTTGGGATAGAAATTCGGTAGAGAAAAATTTGGAAAATAGACATTTTGGTCAAAGTAACTGTATATGTATTTTTGGACATTTTCATGCTTCTTTTTAGAGGATTCTAACAAAAGGGGTCTACTTGCAACTATACCAGAAAGTTTAGGAGAGGTGATTACAATTATCAAACTTTAGGGAAGGTTTCAACAACAACCATAAACTTTGGGAGTTCACATTTGCTGCAACCATGGCTGTAGCATTTTCTTACAAACCCCAACAAAACACAAATATGATGGCAAACCAATCAAAACAATCTCGTATTGTATTCATGCTTTATTTGGGTTGTAGTATCATATGGTAGGTGTGAGTTTGTACAAAAGTATGCTCTTGCTAGTAAAAAAAATACCAGTAACATCTTGGTTTTGTGCTATCTGTCCACAACATCTATACTATATAAAGCATATACTTGTCTTGGTTTAGGTGCAGCTCATAAAAGTTAATTCTAAATACCATATATCAAATATGGTTAATATTTATTTGTGCATGCTCATAGAATATGCTTTTATGCTAGTTTGAATAATATGCATTTATTCATATTATTTTTTTAAACTTAATATTATGGCCAGGTTCTACCAAAAAAAGGAAAAAGAACAAAGAAGGGTTGCCAATAGATTGTTTGCTATTAATAGGCCTCAACTCCTATTCCTGTTATTAATTCTAATGGACAAATTTTTATCACCACACATAGATGAGTCTGGATCTGCTCCTCATACAACGCACCTCACACCGACCTTACAACATGTCCTGGCCGCACATCAGGAACACCTTCTGTACTTGTATTTATTATTCATGGGGAGATGTTCCCATTGTGTGAGGTGTGCTCTGTGAGGAACAGATCCCAATTCCACAATGACAGGTCATTTACTTATAATTTCATATTTATTAAAATCTACCCTCTAGTTTGCATATTACTAAATATCCCATATAGTTTGACATTGTTTTACTTAATTTGATGTCCATCATTCAGGAACCATTTATACATCTGTTTGGAAATGGTCATGTGATTTCTTAAAATGCGCCTAAAATGTAAAAGACATAGGTAGGGGGTTTTATTCCAAAAATACCCCTCGCTATCAGTTCTCAAATCATGTGCACTCCACACCTTCTCTAGATCAATTTATAATCTGTGTATGGGGAGGGAGTTGTTTGTAGAAGGTGATATGAGATTATGGGTATTTTTGGAATAAAAAACACTAGATCCATGCCCTTTCACATTTCCCACTCATTTTAAGAGATCGCACATGGTCATTCCTAGATGCAAATACAAATGATTCATGATAAAAGATTGATTAAGCACTGTGGTTGCAAACTATAGGGGGTGTTTTAGTAATAGGCTATAGGTTGTTTAAATAAATGAATCCCCAGAAAAAAAGAACAAAAAAAAACAAGAAAAAGAGACAAAGAAAACGAGTTCATATCTACACCCCACAAGGGGGTGCCCCACAATGTCCCACAGTACATCCCAACCTTGTATTGGGAACATCTCCCGATGAGTCGGCTATCATGCAAATGGGCCCTTTTAAGGCCCCTGGACCAGATGGTATGACTGTTTTGTTCTTTCAAAAATTTTGGGATTTGGTTGGTGATGATATTATTCTGTGGATTCATGGTCTCTTTAATGGTAATACACTTGACCTAGATTTCATCTAAACAAATCTAGTTCTCATTCTTAAGTTTTCCTACCTAGTTTTAGTTAATGATTTTTGGCCCATCAGCCTTTGCAATGTAATTTATAAAATTTTTGCTAAATTACTTGCAAATAGGCTGCGACCATTATTACATAAAATAATCTCACCTTGGAAAGCTACATTTGTCCCAGGCAAGCAAATTGCTGACAATGTTTTAGTTGCCCATGAAATTATTCATTTTATCAAGAAGAAAAAAATGTGTTTTTGCTTTCAAAGTTGATATGTCTAAGGCATATGACAAGATTGAATGGGTGTTTCTTACCACAATTATGCAAAAGTTGGGATTTAATGAGAAGTTTGTCAAGCTTATTCACTTGTGCATTTCTACCCCTTGTTTTTCAATTTTGGGCAATGGAGAGAATTCTAACAAGTTCTTTCCTCAACGGGGGTTACGCCATGGCGATCCATTATCTCCATATTTGTTCATTATGTGCATTAATGCTCTATCTCTCTTGCTTTCAAAACTTGTTGAGGATAAGAAATTGTATGGAATCAAGATTGCTCGTGGATGCCCAATAGTCTCACATATGATGTTCGCCGATGATTTAGTAATCTTTGGCAAAGACACGGTATATGAATTTGAAAATGTAAAGAAGGCACTTCAAATTTTTGGTTGTAGTTTGGGGCAAGAAGTTAAGTTTGCAAAATTTGGTATTCTCATTAGTAAGGACGTGCATCATCATCTTCGTAATATGTTAGTTTGCTTCCTGAAGGTGAAATGCATTTCACAAAGAGGCAAATATTTGGGAGCCCCCTATTTATAGGCAGAAACAAGAATGAAGTTTTTACTTCGGTGGTAAAAAAGGTCTGTGACAGACTTAATGGTTAGCGTGCACATACTCTCTCATTTGCAGGCCGGGTTTCACTTGTGAATCATGTGGTAATTGTTAGACAGTTATGCCTTTAGCTCTAATCAGATTGATGTATCTTTTGACATTTATTGTAAATGAATAAAAGTACATAATTTATTCATGTCATTTTGGTGTATTTCTGTGTAATACCCTTAAATTGGACACTTATGAGACTCGTGTTAGTTTAGAATCTTCACAGTCGTTGGATAGATCTGGGAAAATTTATCTTGCCAAGGCTGACACTGATGTACCGCCAAGTTGGTTGGGGTGGCTTGTCTCAGCTGCCAGGGTGAGACCTGAGGTACATGCAGTGTGGTTTTTCTTGAAACCCTAAATCGGACCAAAATTCTAGTATTGCCCTAGACCTTGGAGATAGATGGGCAAAACTGGAATGTTACACCTGACCCCTAGACTCGATTATGGTATTGCACTAGGTGTCGGATCGGGCTGTCTTCGATATGCCAATCAGTGAGATCCTTAGAGGGGGTCAAAACCTGGGTATGTTGGGACAACCCGAGAATTCATCTGAGTGGGTGATCATAGTGATAGGATCAGCCCCTTTGTCGGACAAAGTGAATGATCGGGGATGCACTCTCTCTGATGGAAACCTAAACTGCTGACAATTGATTTCAACCATTGAAATTTATTTTTGTAAAATATATTTATATAGAGATATACATACATATATATATATATATATATATTATGGTTTCAAAATGTTTACAAAAGGTTTTAATTCCCGAGATCCATGTGAGTGGAGAGTACAACACTGTTCCTTGCAGCCGAGGGAGAGGTCGTCTCTTGTCGGGCAGTGTTTGATCATTATGGGTTAAGAGGTTAAGTGTAAGACCATTAAGGGTAATACTTGATGGGCTAATCTTGCATCTGCCCACAGTCCTTGGGTTTTCATAAGGTGGTTGGACCCAATGACCATTTAGTGTAAATGTTGGGCCCATTAAGAGTCCATAGTGATGGACTTAGGGGTTCACTGTCTCCTACAGTGAATTTGGCCAGGCCTTGTAACAAAGGTTAGGCTAAACCCATGTGGCTAATGTGTAGATCAATGTTTGGGTCCCACGCCATACAAAGAGAGTCAATTGGGCAGCAGGTTAAGAAGTTAAGTGAGCATATAAACTTAATGGGCCTAAAGCCCAATTTTGAACTGGATTAATTAGATTAATTAAATAGGGGCGGATCTGGGTTTGGATCAGCAGATAAGGATAAGAGGATAAGAGGATAAGAGGATAAATCTTATCCACTTAAAGAGTCCAGATCCAAATAAAGATTTGGATCAGGAAACTCCTAATTTGATTAGGATTAAGCTGATCTTGAACTGCAGATAAGATAAGAGATTATCCTTATCACTTACAGAGTCTAGATCCAAATAAAGATTTGGATCAGAAAACTCCTAATCAGATTAGGAGGTTGTCTCTTTAAGGCTATAAATAAGAGTGCAGGGCGGACATGAAAAAGACACCAGATACAAGACAACAATCTGCAGAGTTCTTCCCTGTTCTTGCCACCCTACCCAGTTCGATCTCCACTTGTGGGAGTGATCAAGAATTGCTCTTGATATTGCTTCTTGATAGAAGAAGCAATCTGAAGTCGTGCTCACCAGCCCTCTACTCCATTCTTGTTGAAGAATTCAGTTCTTATTGAAGAGTCGTCCTACTGATCCTGCTTCACCACATACTGTGTCATCTTCAGTGGAAGTGGGTTTTGGTTATCTGCTTGGGCATGAACACCTTCATTGGGAGTTACTGCTACTTTGTATCAGGTATATCCCTCTCCTCCCTTTTGGTTTCAAATCTGGTCCGGTTTAGTTCAAGATTGATCATTGAAAATGCAGTTTTCTAAAATAGAGAATGCGACTCCCAAATGGGAGAAAGAGAAATTTTTGAAAATTTGCTCAACTTTCTTGTAGGGTTCGGCCATCCATATGATGGATTTCTCATCCCTTTAATAACAACTATTCCTACTTATATGATGTCAGTACTTTCACTCCCCATAACAACTTGTGATGACATAGAGAAGGTTATGTGTCGTTTTATTTGGGGTGCTTTTGATTCGAACAATTTCTATTCGACAGTTTCATGGCAAAAGATATGTCTACCGAAAGTTGTAGGTGGCTTAGGTGTGAGACGAATGAAATACTTGATGATGAGGAGTGGATGTCTGACTTAATTCTTACAACTACTGTGTTGTGAAAGATCTGGGACGCTCGTAACAAATGCATTTATCAAGTGTATTTGGCTCAGCCAATGGATGTACTTCATAGTGTGTATCGTTTTTGTGGGGAATGGAGTTATATTCAACAAACAATACATGAGGATGTGGGAACTCAACACATTTGTAGGAGAAAGGATTCAAACTATGTCCATGCTAAGGCGGATGTTATTATTTACACTGATGCTGCGGTCATTAATGAATCTAGTTCTGCTGCATGGGTGATCACTGGGGTGAATAATAGGTTCATCATGGCGGGAATTACTCCATCTCCTCTTAGTGATGTTAAAGGTGTGGAAGTATGGGCTATTCTCTCTACTTTAAGCATTACTCTACATTTGATCATCAAAAAATCTGTGTGGTAAATAACAATGTCAACATGATTACTGCCTTAGGAGGAGAATTGCTCTCTGCTCAACCAATTATATAAAGCCCACAAAAGGCTGATAGGACTAGAATTTATTAATTAACCATTTTTGTGCCTTTAATTTGAGTTAGGAAGTTGGGATAATTAATATAATTCGGTAGATAACTACATATTTGGCCTTTATGTATGTCTCAATCAGTAATTATGTGTTGGTGACTTATTATCTTTCCAACTTAATCATCTCAAACAAAAATAATCTGAGATATCATGGAATAATCCCTCCTTACAACACGATAGCAACAGGGTACAATTTTTTTAGAGGTCCTTTTCAATCAAGAAAGCAAAAAAGAAAAAGAATATGATGACATGGTCCAAGAAATAGTGATCGACTGACATTACCATTAAATGACATTTATTTACAATATTAAATGCGTATACTTTATACACTCCTAGTAGCCCAAATATTTAATATTTATTTTGCCATATAATGAAAATAGGCATTTGACTCTGGTTGGTTGCAAGCAAAATGAAGGAACATAAACCATTTTATGAAAAAGCCAAACAAATTAAGTTTAGGTGGGTCTTTATTGCAAATGAAAAGCTCAGGGGCTTAAGTCTTACTACCCTCCTCAAAGTACAGGATGTTAATCTGTAATTTACCCAAAAGGTGGCATAAACGTATGATGTGACGACTAGTGTTATTTGTTGTTAGTGGTATCCACGTTGTGGCGTTGGATGAATTGTCTCGGTAGTTTTGAGTCCCGCCATTATCATCTCTATTATAAGAAAAAAAGAATTGTGTGATTAGGTTGTTGATGTAATGTTATAGTGTTCACTTAAAAAAAGTAACGACCCCTAAAGTTATGAAAAAAATAAATAATTGAAAATTTGGCAACTTATTTAATGACAAAACAATAAACTATTCAGTTTGGGGGCTTTATTTAAAAAATACTCCCAAAAGTTCTCATACCATATGCACTCCACACCTCTAGACCAAGTTATAATGTGAGAACTACTAAGGGTATTTTTAGAATAAAAAGTACTGGATCAATGCCCCTTTACATTTTCGAGACCACATGATCATTCCTAGATGTAAATGCCAATGATTCTTGATGGAAGGTTGATTAAGCACAGCAGTTGCAAACTAGAGGATGAGTTTACTATAAGTGGGGTATCTAACCTTTGTGAATGTGTTGTTGACTTGGTGGCCTACTATCTTCCTAACTTAATCATCTGAGATAGCTATGGAATAACCCTCGTCCCCTCCCTACAACAAAAGGCAAAATCATGTGCTGATAGCAACATTAGTACAAAAATTTTGTAGAGGTGAGAGGTCCTTCCCAATCAATCAAGAAATCAGAAAACAAAAAAAAAAAAAGGAAAAAAATTCCTTCATTCCAAGGTCATGGTAGGTCAACCAATAATAAATATAAAGCATTTATGCCTACCAACTTCAAGAAATGAAAAGCACAAAAGAAAAATCCCAGAAATCACTTTTTTAAACTCAAATATTGCTGCATCAAAGCTTAAAAATCATTTGGTGATAAGCTTAATTTGCTTAGCCTATTCAAAACATATTTCAATTTCAAATAGAATAAAAAAGAAGAGGGTGACATGGTCCAAGAAATAGTATCCCTCCAATGACATTTACACCATTTCTACCAAAAAGAAATGGAATCTACACCATTAAATGCGTATGCTTTATTTATTCCTAGTAGCCCAAATATTTAATATATATATTATAATGAAATTAATCATTATATTTCTATCAAAAAGAAATTAGTGATTGAATTCTGTTTGGTTGCAAGCAAAAGGAAAACAAATCATTGTTTTTTTGGAAATTGCTTTTTAGTTTTTACATTGCATGGTTGCATGTAAAATGGTTGTGAAAATAGTGATTTTTTAACATTCCTTCTATTTTTTCATAAATTATGCTCCCATTCAAACAGAGACAATAAAAAAAAAAGCCAAACAAATTAAATAAAAACATAAATTCGATGTTTATATAGTAAAGAAAAGGCAGAGCTGATGCCTCCCATGATCTACAGAGACCCAATCCCGTGCCTTTTTTTATCAGCAATCCCTGTAATAAAAATCAATTCAGCCACAATTTCTTCTTTTTTTTTTTTCCTTTTTCACAGTTTTTTTTTTTCTTCATGGATCCTGCTTTACCTATTTTCACATCTCCCATTTTCATTTAACAAATTACACCACCCTCCCTCTCCCTCAACAATTCTCTCTCCTCCTCCATAAACCATAAATACACTATTTCTCTTCAAATAACAATAATAATAATAACAATAATAATAATAATAATAATAATAACAACAATAATAATAATAATAATAATAATAATAATAATAATAATAATAATAATAATAATAATAATAATAACAACTGTACACTTCCTACACTCCCTAATTTACCTCAACAACCATTTCTAGCCCAACACGGCGACCATCACTTACGGCTTGAGTCCCGCCGTTACAGTTAACGGCCATACCGTCTACGACCCGGCCCCATAACTTCTCCTCAGTATTCTCCTTCGGGATAGAAGCGGCAATGGCCGTCAGATCTCTTTCGTGCACGTTAACCTTCAGCCCGTACTTCATGAACAGCGTCAAGGACATCTTTTGCTCCACACGGTGCCCCGGTGCTACGGTGAGCCGGTGCCGTAGCAACACCGCTGCCGCGATCGACTTCATCTGCAGATAAGCTAAGTCCTTCCCTAGACAAATCCTGGGCCCGGCATTAAAAGCTACGAACTTGAATGGGTGTTGTGCTTCGAATTGCTTCTCGTCCGGTGATAACCACCTTTCTGGTCGGAATTTCAGGCAATCCTCTCCCCACGTGAACTTCATCCTGCCGGCAGAGTATATAGAATACGTGATCGCCGATCCCGCCGGAACGAAAGTGCCGTCCGGAAGCACGTCATCGGCGATTACATGCTTCGAATCCTCTGGCACTGATGGGTAGAGCCGAAGGGTCTCCGACAGTGCCGCTTTCAGGTAGACCAGTCGGTCAACTTCCTCGAACGCCAGGGGCTCGTCTACCCACTTCGACGGGTTGTCGCCACGAGTTTCCATGAGAACGGTGCAGATCTCACGTAAGATCTTGTCTTCCACATTCGGGTGGTGGATCAGCAACCAGAAGAACCAGCTGAGGGCCACGGACGATGTGTCACGGCCGGCCAGGATGAAGTTGAGTGCAACGTGCTGTAGGAATGCATCCGAGTAGGATTCCTTCTTCTTCATGAACCTCGAGAGAAGGTCATCGTGTGGAGTTCCTCCTTCGTGCTGACTCTGTAGCTCCAGCTTTCGTGTCTTGATCACACTGGAAAGGTACTCCTCTACGTGTTCGACGCTCTCAGTCAAGGTAACTTCCATGCCAAGCCGGAGCAACTTCTTCAGCTTCCATATGACCTCGGGGAAGATAAAGCGCTGGAGCGACGCCTCCGTGGCTCGGTCGAAGGCGGTGGCGAAACCGTTCTCCGGCAGCCCAGGAGATAAGGTCTGCGGGTCCTTACCGAACGCCAAACCACAGATGTTGTCGAAGGTGAGGCGAAGCAAGAGGTCTTGCAGATCGACGGCCTTGGATTCCAGCTGAGCCGTCTTCAGAATGGGACAGAACCTCAGTTTGATGGCTCGGTTCACCCATCGAGCCATGGCTTGGCGCAGCGTCCGAGTGGTAAACTCGAGAGCAGCGGTCTTCCTCTGAAACAGCCACGTGTCTCCATCCGAATTGAAGATCCCTTCACCAAGTAGATCATGGAACACAGCCTGCCAGGTGGGACCCTTTGGGTAGTTGTCAAATCGGGTCTTCAATATGTGCTCCAGATTCTTCGGATCGCATGTGACCGTCACGAGACCTTGCTTTCGCGCCAGAAAGGGGATGGCGCAGATGCAAGTCTGGTATGTCCCTCCACACGCTCGAAGATTCTCGGCGATCCATTCGTGCATGCGATCGGCGTTCTCGATCAGCCCCGGGAGGCTACCCAACAAGGGCCAGACACGTGGACCATTTAATGACCGTGAGATGAATCTGAACCAAAATAAATAGGCTACAACGCCAGCGACCAGCAACATAACCGTAGACGTCTCCATACGTGATAAAGCTGTTGAACTGCAACCAATCACAGTCGCCGGTAAAAGAAATTGCCGGGTAAATTAACCGGTTCTAGTCCGGTAAAAACCGACTGGGTTCGGTTCTCGAAGTTGGCTGAACGTAGAAACACTATATTTTCAAGCTGAACAACTCTGAAGCTGATCCTCGAACAAGGCAAACTTCAGGTAAGAAAGAAAGAAACAGATCACGTTTCTGATGGGATGTGCCGGTTCTCCGTGTCTCCCGCTTCTTCTGCTAGCAGCATTGTATGTACGACGTAAAATGAAGGAAACCCAAATGTAGAAAAGAAAAACCAGAGAATATGAAAACTGGAATGCGGAAAAGAAAAGGAAAAAGGAAAGAAACTAGATAGATAGTGCAACTGGAATGCAGAAAAGAAACTAAACCCAGGTGAGAAACCTGGGTTTTTTACGTCGGAAAACCAGATCTCGACGAAGGAGAGGAGATCAAGTTAGAAATGGGTGGTCTATGACTGTGAACAAAAGATAAGAGGATACATGGATTTATAGGTGAATTGACATTGAAGCTCAGAGGCAATTAATGTGACCAGACGATTCATGAATTGCTCCATCTCTCTCTCTCTCTCTCTCTCCATCCTATTAGGCTCCTAACACTCTGAAACCCGCCATTAAATGCCATCAGAGGTCGTTGGGAATTTAAGGTAGACCAGCCAGGCCCCGAAAGAGAAACCACTTGGACAAAATCGAACATGGGTCTCCTCTTAGGCAAACCCCAAAGCCATGCAATCTCTCTATCTTACTCTCCTACATACATATACACATTACACATATACAGACACATACACACACTCACCTAATTCTGCAGGAAAGGAGGTCGTCTTAAATTCACGCATTCAATGAAGAGACGAAGTAAATGGGATTAGTTGACGGATAAGAAACAAAAATTAAAAAAAAAAACCGGCAACCGGCATTTAGAGTCGTGGCTGTTTCTTCTTGAGTAAAAGATGAATTTAAATAATTAGTATTAAAAATTAAAAAATGCACATTAATTGTTCCCTTAAACACACGGGATTTCTTTTCTTCAGTCTTCTACTTGAGAGTTGAGACGGTTTGGGGTTGGGTGAACGAACAACAAGAAGAAGAAGATTTAAAATCCAGTCTTAATTAAACTCCAACTTTATCCGAATATATATAAGAATCTGAATTCCGTGCTACTTTGGTGCAACTTATTCGCTACTAACTTTGGAGCAACTGTTTCCTAACACTAATACCCTTAGCTCTACAATCCGGTGAACAGATAGGCGGGGGTCATTCGGAATAAGTCAAAACTGTGGGACTCAACACTGAATCAAAAGAAGTCTAGAAGCGCATTAATTTGACGTTTACTATGAGCTGGGCTGGTTTTCGTACCTCTATGAAGCTCTGTTCTGCTCTGTACTCTCTCTCTCTCTCTGCAAGCTTGCTCCCAAGTTCACCACTTCACCCTGGATTGATGAGTGATGAGTCAGTCGAAATTCTGCATTTGGTTCAGTAAGGGGGACCGGCTGGGTTTAATTTTACTCAAAGGGTTTGGTGAATTCCATTGTTTTAATTTCGTTTGTATTAATCGGTGGGATGGGTCCCTCAGGATCTCAAGATTCTTGGGTGTGGATAAATCCCTTAAAAGAATGCAAGCCCATGATTATAAAGAAAAAACCGACCCACCATGGTACATCAATGCACGGGATAAAATGGGAGGTGTTTTTAATTCATTGTCCATAGTTCAATGTAATGACCACAGCAGAGTTTCTCGGCACCGACTAATTCCAAGTGTTCGACACTGAGTCTCAGAGAGAGTCTTTTGGTCAACGCATAGACATTGCCAGGGTGTTCTAAACTTGAAATGATAAAGGCTAGGCCCAACTGCCCAAGTCTGAGGCTGTTTTTGGATAGCTGTTGAATTGGTTGTGATTTGTGAATTAGGCTGTGTAACTCAAATTCCTTTTCCTCCTCCATTTTGTTGTGTTAAATGAAGTGTGGAAATGGAATTGATGGATCCATATGCAAAAAAAAAAGCCCAATAAATGAATTGGATCCTGACCATTTCATACGCAAATTAATTGGATCCTACCCATTTCTTCTCGATCAATCCACCAAAGTGTTTCAAAATAAAAGCCCAAACTAGAGATTTTCAAATCAATTGAACTTAATACCCATTAGCCATTACAATTCTCGAATGCCAATTTTCAAGCCCATAATCCAAATACAACCTAAGACTGTAGTGGGATTAGAGGGTGAGAACCTAACTCTACATGTTTTCAGATTTCGCCATTAGGGTTCTATTGTGTAATGGCGTGGAGTTTGAAAGCTCAGATTTTCAACACCCAATTTCCCATTGTTGTGGTTTTGTATACTTTAAAGCATTTGAACTCCATGGAATTGGGCAGGAATATTATCAATTACGATGAAACTTACTTGTCTTCCACTCTTTTGCACAGACGGAGGAATCATACCAAGCATTAAAACTAGGGTTGGTGTGATGCAAGGAAATGAGTCGAAGCTAGGCTGATGCAAGCCTCGTGGCAAAACTTTTGACATGCGTCTAAGATATGGAGAAGCATCAAGACATCAAAGGACCGAATTAAGAAGGGGATGGATCTCCATTACTAGGGTTGCCGCTTCACAGTGGCCTCCAGAAAATTTTAGCTATATATATATATATATATATATATATATATATATATATATAGCTTATTTTAAATGGAAGGGTAAGATTGAGAGTAAATATTTTTTTTAAGTTCTTTTTGGATTAAGCACTTGTTTTGGGTGAGGATCATACCAATAAGTCCAAATGACCACTCACTCAAGAAGTCCAAAATTTAAGTTTATTCAATAAATGTTTATTTTTTTTAGTCCATCTTGATCCACTATGTTATCTTGAAACCAAGGTTTTTAAAACCGACTTAAAGAATCAACTGGTCAGGGGTTTGGTTTCCGGGTCGAACGATCGGTTTGTTCTGACAAAAAAATTAAAAAACGGTCAAAACTATTCAAACAGTTAACCACTCAGGTCAGTGATTTACTGACCAAAATCAACGGTTTTTTGGGAAAAATCTGATTTTCTGAAAAAATGGAACTTGTCACCTAACTGGTTCTTGAGTTTACTGGTCCGACTGTCCGATCTGGTCCAACCCTATTTGAAATAAGTGATTTTACACCTAACACTCATGAACGCATATTAGAATAAGCACTTAATTATCAACTAAGCGCTCCAGACATTACTAATAAGGTAGGACTGCAAACGGTATCCAATTGTAAGGATCCGATTTTGAATTTGATCCTGGATGATTTGAAGTATCCACCCTTATCCTATTTCAATAATATCAAATTTGATTCAATTTAAATATATAATATATACTTCACTTTTATATTGTACGATTGTATCCATTAGTAAGATGGTTTAAATGTTGTGTTTTAATTAAAATTGTCAGGTTCAGGTTTAATACAAGTAATTTTAAAATAAATTTATTCATGAAATATAAATTCAAATCATAAGTTAATTATTTAGCTCTCATGCATATCCCGTTTGCATTCGATTTTCCATATTAATTTGTCCCTCATGATACCTGCCGATCTTGTGAGGTTAAAACTTTAGGCTAGTGTTTGCTTGGATTATATTGAACGTTGAGTGAATAAGTTCAATGTTCAAAAACATTGTGCCCAACTGCCCATATCGATCAAATGTTGAACTAACAACTTGTGGGAGATCCTACCAGAAGAAGATGATAGGTGGCATTTGATAATATTTTTCAGACGTCTAATGTTTAAACAATTTTGTTTCTTTATGCTCAGTTTGCAAAGAATATAAATGCAAATATGTATAGTGCAAATGTATATAAAATATAAAATAATACAAAATGTTTAAGTGTGATTAAACATGGTCTTGTATTTTAGTCTTACCACGATCAGATGCATTTTAGAAGTGATGAAATGGCATTAATTATTTAATAATAATGATTTTTTTATTTCTATTTAATAATAATAGTAATTAATAACATTTTTAATATTATCAAACACTCTATTTTTATGGGTAAAATAATGACTTCCATAGTTTCAGGCCTTGGAGAATTGCTCCAATTAAAACGATCTGATATTTTCAAAGTCTTTAAAAAGCAGAAAATCATCTATATACTTCTTTTTAAACATAAATAACTGATTTTTTATTTTTCAAACATCAAACTTTAGAGTTATCAAAAATCACTTTAGTTCAACATTTGATTGATATGGACACCATGTCTTGGTAGAGTACGCCATCTAACCACAAAAAAAAAGGATTATATCTCTCCATGAATTTAACATACAAGTCACGAGAGATTAGGGGTGGATTCGAGCTGAATTCGGCTCGCCAAGGTAGTATAAAAATAAAAAAATATATATAAAAATATTTCTTATTTGATATTTAAAAAATTAAGAATTATAATAATTTGTTATTATTATTTATAAAAATAAAAATATTATATGTATATATATAATATTTTTTATAATTTTGTATATTATTATTATTATTATTATGTAGCTATTCAAGTTCGATTTACGAGTCTTACAAACTGAGTTTTATTAGGCTCGAGTTCAAATTCGGCTCGAAGTTTGATTGAAACTAAGCTAAGTTGAACTTTTCACGAGCCAAACTCGAATATAAAGAGTGCTATCCTGGTTGGGGTGAATATGAAAACACGAATGATATTTGCCCACTTTGCAAGGAGGAGAAAAAGAATCTATTATGAATTTGCATTTCTTGTTGGTGGTCTCAACCCCTCAATAAAATGCAAATACATCTATCTACCTTTGCAATAAATTCACGGCATCACATCAACCGATTTTTTACGTCAAATTGATGATTTGCTCGCATTTCATTATAGTGTGGGGGTCGCAAGCAATACAATACCAGGAAATGTTGTCTCATCTATTATGCACTTATTCTTCAACTACTCATCAAGCAGCATGGCGTTTGGTGGATTGCTACCCTTTCAGCACAATTGATAAGGAATGGATTAATCAAAGTTGGTGGGAGACAGACGGTGTGTCTACATGCAAATTAACATATTATCTCTTCTGTATTGGTTCCATTACCCTCAGGTAGGGCTGTCAATGGATCGAGTTCGGTTTGAACCTCGTCCAGACCGTAACCAATTGGACCGATTTGGACGGTCCGAAGTGTTACATCGAACTGGATTGGTCCAAAATTTGATTGCCGGTAAATTAGTGAATGGAAACGGATATAATTCAAATACTCAATGGTCGTTCAATTGTCCATATAATCTTTTTCCCTCTCTATCAGAGGGTTTATCTCCGGCAATGAGTATGCATTCTCTCTCTCCGATAGTATATTAGAGAGCATTTTTGGGTGATCTTTTCTTTAACCGATGATAGACGGTCTCTTCTTTAATTGATGGCATACTATATAGGTCTCTCTCTTCGGAAATATTACAGAGAGTGTTTTCAAACAATTTCAGCAACGATCTCTCTCCTTCATCTCCGGCAACGATTCCAGCCTGAGATGTTCTCTTTTTCTCTTCGGTAGTATTTTAGAGAACGTTTTCAAACAATTTCAGCAACGAGATCTCTATCTGTCTCTCTGTTTTTTTATTTAACAATTAAAGAGAGCATTGATACAGTAATAACCTTCCTAAACAAATCCTTGTTCCCAGATCACAGATACAAAGAAAAATTTAGGAATTCATCAAAACCCAATCCATTTTCATGATAAGCCTATTATGGTCATCCAGAAATTTGACCCTAACCTGAGTCACCTATCCCCTTGACCCAGTTCGTCCCATTACCTTCACCACTCAAACCGAACGTGCACCGAACGGTCTCTATCATTGTCGAAATTTATTTTCTTTTTATATTTTTATTTTCTATTTTGATACATTTTTCTATTTTGTGAAATTTTTAATCAATGTCTTAAATACCGGTTCACAATCGGAATCGCTTTGGCCATTGTTTTTTTGGTCAGCCATTTAACCATTCGATTCAAATGTATGGCCCGTTTCAATTTAAAAATAAAAAATAATTAAAATAAAAAATGACAAAAAATGGTCAAATTGGTTGATGGTTCAACCGCCCAGGTCAACGGGTCGTTGATCAAATCAATGCTTTTTGGCCAAGATAAGGGTTAAGGGTGAAACTGAACCGGTTGCCTTGATGGTTTTCAGGCTGAATGGTCTGACTGTCTGGGTCAATGATGGTTTGGAAATCATGTTTTTAATGCATTTCTATAATTTTTTTATATATTTTTTCATGTTTCATTCTTGGAAAGGATTGGACCCACTCCAGTCTTTTTGCATTTTAATTGGACCGATTTGGATCTAGCTTGTATGGGTTTTGGACTGGATTGGATTTGGTGCATTTGTAAATGGATCCGATCAGATTGGACCAATTGGACCAAATCTAGTCAAATTGACATCCTTAGTTATTCATGAGTTTTTTGTTAGTAAGCATGAACTGGACTTGGATTGAATCAGATTGGACTCAATCTGATCCATTTGAATTTTAATTGGATTGGATTGCAGCAAATGTTGTAGTTTTTTACATGATTTTCAAAACCGGACTAGACCAAACGATTGTATCAGAAAACTAGGAACTGGTCAAGTGACTGGTTTTGGTTTTCCCCAAAACCGGAAATTTGCCCAAACCCGTTGATTTTGGTCAACAAACCGCTAACCCGAGCAATTAATTGTTCGAACCGTTTTGACTGTTTTTTAATTTGTTAAAATTTTTATTTTTTGTCAGAACAATTGGACCGTTTGACCCGGTTTTTTATACATTTTTCTGGATTTCTCATGTTATTTTGGTGTTTGGTCCAATTTGGGTTGAATTAGACCCAATCCGACCCATTTATAAATTAATTGGATTGAATTATGGCAGGTGTTATAGTTTTTTATATATTTTTATTTTTCAAGATTTTTTATGTTATTTTAGATTGGATTGGACCTAATCCAGTCCATTTGCATTTTATTTGAAGCGGACTTGGTTTGTTTGGATTGGGACTACATTTGGTCCAATCCATTTATAAATGGACCAATATTGAATTGGACCAAATCCAGTCCAATGGTGCATATGAAAACATAGAAAAAGTTATCTATTCATGTTTATGCTTTCTATTTTTTTTTTTTTTTAAATATACATATTTTTTTGCTAATCATGCGGTAGTGCAAGATCCAAAAAGGTCGAGGCAAAAAACACCAAATACAGAAAATAAGAAATGTGAGAAAGTGGAAAACCAGGTCACTATTTAAGGTTGGATTTCTATAAAGATTTTGATTTGATTTGGTTTTATTATAGAAACATCACAACCCTTTCTTCCGATAAAGAAATTCTTGGGTTTTCCTTTTTTTTTATCTCATAAAGTTTCAAGTGACGTGGCAAATCATGAACCGAAAATTGCTTATTTTCAGTGAATTCGGATTTTTTTTTTTTCGTTTGACGAAAGTAAAAATTTAAAGCGGATTCACCGAAAAAGGACCATATCTGCTTCCCATAAGCTGTTTCCACATCTATATGCATGGGACATTATAATTGTCTAATATTTTTCTTAGTCTTTCATAGGAGATGTGAGAGTGCTAAATATACGAATATTAGAAATTAGGCATTTTTAATATTTGATACAATTCATTAAGATTTCTAGATTAATTAATGCCCATGTAAAGAGAGTGAAAGAGAAAGAATAACAAAGGAAGGACGTGAACCACTACTAGTCTGCTCATTGCTTGAAGCCCGAGAAGAGATCAATTTGGAGGGTGGTTGCTCTTTATTTATACGTCTATTCCTATTAATTAATCTTTAGTTGTGTTGTGGATGTGGGTCTTGACTTCTTGTGAGCTGTGGGTCCTCAAGTACAGTACTTGGGAGAAAATCATGGACCTAAACCTAGAGAATCCAGATCTAAAGTCCATGGGAAATCACAGCATCCACACGAGAGAAAAGAATAGATGGGGTCCATGGGGAGGGTCGTACCGTATGTGGTAGGTTCTATCCATGAAGACTGCTTTTCAACGACTATTCTTCTACACTGATTACATTAATGCTCGTAATCGTATATGCGTTTAAAAGTAGCTGATGGGAATGAAGTGAGAGGTGCAAGTTGGGCTGGATTAATCCAACCCAAAATTGTTGGACCCCCAAACTGGGTTCAGCCCATCGGTTTGGTTCAACCTTTTCACATTCTTAAAAAAAAATAATAATAATCCAACCAAGGTTAAGCAGTGTATAGGAATATGCATGCATCTACATTGATAGCATGAAGGCATATTGGACTCAAATGGGGTTGCCCAAGGCCCAAACCTTAATCTAACATGAAGTTAGTTAAGTGGGGTTCATATTTTTCAACCCCAACCCTAACCTGACCTAATATTTCGAGATTGGGTTTGAACTGGTTTGGCCCAAGTTGCACTACTAACTAAACAACTTCACACTGATTAGTATTGGAATTGGACTGCCTGATATTTAAATCCGGTTTGGCCAGTCACAATTACACCTTCATATGAGATATTTTATACAGAAAAGTATGAATAGGCCCAATGCAGATTTTTAAATTTCACTACAGACTTATAAACATTCAAAATGTCAAAAACCCCTACTTTATACACTCATGCCCGCCGGCAAAATGTGATATGAGAAAGGAGTCCGGATCTGCTGCACTTTTACGCTCCTGAATGGAAATGCACAATAAATGCAGTGCAAAAAAAAAAAAAAAAGGTAAATATCATTTCAATGGTACCAGCAAAAATGGAACTTTTTGAATGGAAGTGTAAGAAAAAAGTGACGAGTTAAGTGGAGAAATCTGTATCTACTTACCACACAATTAATTGGTGGCCGGCCACGGCCACGTTCATCCAGCTACATATTGGGAGTATTGATGATAAAAAGTACAAGGAGATATTTCTTATGTGCGGCTAGGTTTAAGTGGCTAGCAAAGTATTGTGATCAGCAGATAGGCACCCTTGGTCTTGAAGGAGAGGAGTGTTTGACAGTACATTGGTCCTTTAATCTCCTACCCTGAGAATGCCTAATGCTACGCACAAGAGACTCTAGATATTCCTAATGCACCGCAGCAGAGCTGTGTAGTGTCTTGTAGGTAATGTCAGTAGCATTTTTGTAGATAGTGCCTGGCTATGTTTGGTTTGAAGGAAATAGTAGGGGAATGAAAGGAAAGGCAAATAAACTTTCACAAACTTTGTATAAGTTTTCATATATTTCCTTTCCTTTCCCTACTTTTTCCTTCAAACCAATCACAGCCATGTTGTGTAGGGATAAACGATGAAAATAAAATCACAAAAAAAAAAAAAAATCTAACCATTTGGGGAACGTTGTGTATTTTGGTCTTAAATAGTTGAATTCGAATTTTATTCTCACAAAACTGTCCTCACGGCCTTTTTCAACTATGCATTAAGATTTTATTCTGGGAGATATTCTCAATACACAGCTGCAAGGGGCTGTGAGGTGAAAATGGAATCCAATTTCTGTGTCTGAAAGTCTGAAACCACAAGTTCTGGAATACACCACACCCATGGTAGTATTTTTATATTTTACATAGAGGCATGGTGTGTTCTCACAAACATTGGTATATGAAATGTGTTGGTTTCAGGTTTAACACACCTTATACAGAGGTGTACAGACCTCACCACGAACACGGAGAGGCTAGAGGTCTAAATCGGGATGTATCGGGCATGGGGTTTTAGGTTCATGGGCCAATACGATCCAACACAATCCATATATATATTTATATATTTTTTATATATAATATAATATAATATGTATATTATATTATATAATATATTAATATATAATTTTATTTTCAATTTTATAATATTATTGTATATACATCAAAATTCATATAAAAAAATATTTTATAATTTTTGTCTATTTTATTAATTTATGTTAAAATTTTTATTATTTTTCAAAATTTTTAAAAAATATGACTTCGCCTGATTCGTAGCCTAGCCGGGCCCAAGACTTGGCCCGCTGACCAGCCCAACCTATGGCACGGCACCGGCCCATACAGACTCGGGTCGTGGGCCATGTTGGGCCAACCTCCAAAAAATCCTAAAGGAAGAAAACATAGCCCAGCTTGACCCACTTTACACAGGCCGCACATGGGCTGTGTTGTACCGGTCCAGCACGGCCCAATTTACACCGAGAGCCAGAGCCTGTGGTTCCTCTTTTAGAGGCTGACGGATGTTGAATGAAACTGATGTGAACAACCAGGTGATCGGCTGTCGGTTTCATGCATCGAATCAATACAAATAAAATTAGAGTAGTGTGGCATGGTTGGAATTTGGAAATACAGGAAACAACTACCAAGTTCATTGAAAAATGTTTAAATTGCTGAAACCTCTCCTGACGTTTCTGGTTGTTTCTGAAACCTCCCCTGAAATTTTTGTTTAAATTGCAATTATCTCTCATCGACTTTCTAACATAGTTGCAAGTAGATCATCTGTGGTAGAATCTTATAAAAAGAGGCATGAAAATGTTGTTTCTTTTCAAAATTTTCTTTCATAGAAATCACTACCTCAAACCCTCTCAATCTCTTTTCAGAAATTGATTTATTTTCTAAATTTGCCTTTCATATCAATCACTCAAAGGTAAAACTACAATTTTAAATTCTCTTTATTGTTGTTATTGTTATAAAGTTTGTATTGTTTTTTTCATAGAAACCAGTCTTGATAATAATTTTATTGGTATTTGGACATTTTCATGGATTTTATTGAAAGATTCTAACAGAAGGGATCTAGTTGCAATTGTATCATAAGGTTCAAAGGAGGTGATTGCAATAACTAAATTTCAGAAGAGGTTTCAGGATTCAGCAATTTACCCTTTTCAATTTACAATATTTTTAGAACCACATTTTACTGGCTTCTAAAATAGTCAAGTCATTAAAGCTATATTTGGTTTGAAGGACTTTCCTTACTTTTTCCTTCAAACCAAACATAGCTAAGAGAATACCTTATCCTAGTCTGTTCTGAAACTAGATGAAACACAAAAATTACATTATATTAAACGCCACCTTAGCCATGTTCATGGCTATAATTGGTGAAGACCAGTAGCTGAGGACTTTGGATGGGCTACAAAGGCCATACAACCTATCAGGAATAAACATGACAGTGTTGTACACATGAGCCCACATGCCCACATGAAATCCGCATCTTATGCATACAGAACATTGATTGATGTATTCACTCTTGATAGGTTTGTCTAAATTATTTTGTTTTTAATCCATCTGGTCCCCTGGTGGGGATGGTCACTTGGTCTCCCTCCCATTACTGTGATAAGGTCAGGGGACCTCATGTACACCCTTTTCTGACCTTGCCCTCTTCCTCCCCTACCAAAAAAAAACAAGTAGTGGCTGTAATTTTATTGGGCCTCTCTGCTGGACTGTGGGCACCAAATGGGCCATTTTGTGGACCCAATGTTTGGCATCCCCCAGCCTCCCAGACAGGGTTGGGGATCTGCTGCAAATCAGACTTGTATGGAAAAACTTTGGATATTTGAAAAACAAGAGGTTATTTTTCCCAAACAGCTAAAGTTTTCCCTACAAAGTGGGGTTATTGTAACCCATTTAATAGTGAATACTCAATACTCAATACATCAGTGATCCATACAATACACAATGATTTTTTAATAAATATTTACTTTTGATTGGGTTTCGATGTTTCGTAACCCATTTTACATGTCAAAACAATACAAGTATGAAGCTCACCTAACTAACATGAGCTACGAGCCTAAGAGTCAACAATTGTCGGCTGACCTAACTAACATTAAATTATGCAAGAAAATAATCTTTTTTTTTTATCTAGTTAGGTCTGGGGTTGTCAATGGATCGGTTTTGGGTTGGATCTGTTTAAATCAAAATCAATTTGGATGGATTGAATGGACCAATAAGACATTGAATTGGACCAGTCTAGACTATATTTAATGGTCCAAAGTATTTATTGGATTGGATTGGACCTGGTCCGTCCATAATGAATTTATATTGGATTGGGTCCGATTGAACCAATATCTGGTTCATTGATAGAATACAGGTGTCAATGGACCAGGTTTGGATTGGAACAAATCCAAATTCAAGCCAATTTGAACAGATTGGATGGTCCAGCTAGACATTGAATTGGACCCATCCAAAATGGTCCAAAGTATTCAGCGAATTGGATTGGACCTGGTCCATTTGTAATGGATTCATACTGGAATGATTGGACCAAATCTGATCTAATTGACACCCCTGCTAGGTCTGTCAGTCTGTTAAAATAGATATGGTCATCAACTTTGATTTGCATCCTTTTCCAAATTAGAGGAGGAAGAAAGCGGTTGAACAGATTGGATGGTCCAGCTAGACATTGAATTGGACCCATCCAAAATGGTCCAAAGTATTCAGCGGATTGGATTGGACCTGGTCCATTTGTAATGGATTCATACTGGAATGGATTGGACCAAATCCGATCCAATTGACACCCCTGGCTAGGTCTGTCAGTCTGTTAAAATAGATATGGTCATCAATTTTGATTTGTATCCTTTTCCAAATTAGAGGAGGAAGAAAGCGGGAGTAAAACTCAAATCCTCTAAACAAATCTATGCATGTATTTGGAACCGTGGGTGTTTATTGAATAAACGTTGCCACATAGGCACCACTTCAGCATTTTTTCCATTATGTGAATCTGTATGCATAGGGACTTGCAAAAGTAGACTTCGGTTTATGTGCACACCTACCATTGGGGGAAGCTTCATTTTAACACTCCCCCCATAGGCCTTTATTCACTTTTTGGCTGGTGTGGCGTCTAATGATGCCTAAATGTCAATAAATGGTATGTGTCAAAAAAAAATTTGCTCTAATTATTTGCTCCTATGCAGAAACAGAACCTCTTTATAAATTAAGAATGATATTTCTTCTTTCAGTTACAAAAACTAGTTTCTCTCCATTGGTTGTCTGCTACCAGATTAGGAGGTCATCCCCTTATAAGTGTCAATCCAATGGCAGTCACAATAAGTGTTGAGGGAAATCCAAACTTGAGATGGTTCCAAAAGGAGAGAGTATATCCAATGGATGGAGCTCCATGAGCCTGTTCACACACTATTAAGTTTGCAGCCGAACCCAACAGAGACAGGTTTCCAGCAACTGTGCTCACCCATGCCAGAATGAGCCAAGCCCTTTTCTCATCACTCGTAGAAATTGCAGCTGCTGATGCTGCCACCCGTGCTCCAAGCAGCAGAACTAAGACAAACATCCAGATTTAATCAGGAACTCAGTATGTATAGGTAAAAGTACACAAGCATATGCCCAACAACAAGAGATCAGATGAACACAGTCAGTTTATGACAAGGCAGAATGCATTAAGGACTACTTTCCGGTTTGTCTTTGCACTGGGAAAATGTAGACAGACCAGAACCTTGCTACTTTATTAAAAACCAAATGAAGTCGGGGGGTCAAAAATTTAAGAATAAATGGTGAGAAGCTAGTTGCACTAGGATTCCAACCAAACATAGCCTAAGAGTTTTGCCTTTGAAACTACAATAGGATTCCAGGCCAAGTCAGAAAGGCTTTAATGACTCAGGGTTGATAATAAGGAAAGGATTGTGAGGGGAAGAGGAGACCTGATGTTCATTTCTATACCACCATTTGCTTTGTTATACTCAAATGGAAGATGACAACAAATTCTTACTTAATATTGGTTTCAATGAAGGGAATAAATAGTCGTCTAGCATGTATAGCAGTTGGAACAGTATTACTGCTGAAGGAAAACACCTTTGTTAAGGTGCTCAGACTCAGAGTGGACAACTAACCAGCAATAGAATAGTTATAGCAGTGTTAGAGAACTATAGGAATGCATGGATCAAATGAAGGTGACATGTCTGACTATTTGTGAAAGGTTATATATAGTTGAAATTTGTGCAGCAAAAATAGCT
Source organism: Nelumbo nucifera (assembly GCF_055504915.1). Classification (NCBI taxonomy): domain Eukaryota; kingdom Viridiplantae; phylum Streptophyta; class Magnoliopsida; order Proteales; family Nelumbonaceae; genus Nelumbo; species Nelumbo nucifera. The sequence goes on along the minus strand of NC_142649.1, from coordinate 184,414,904 downwards.
CTGTGTAATCCAGAACCAGAATATGCTTCCAGCTGACTTAAGATGTAGGGAACATCAGTTTTAGAAGGATTAAACAAGCATAGAAATAAGATTTGCCTTAGCTTATTACCAGTAGGTACATTTGAAGCAACATTTGAGAGGACAAGTATGACGAGGGCAAGAACTGCAATTCCAGTGGGATGATTAATACGTGCATATGGCTCCATTAGATCCCAGAAAGCACTTGGTATCCCTGTTTTGTTGAAGCCTTCGACGGTGATGAACATTCCACAGAAGAATATCAAAAGTGAGTAGGAGACCTGGTTCAAAAGGAAAGATGGGTGAGCCTTATTCAGAATCGCAGAGAGCAGCAGTAAGCATTTCTTGGCTCTGTCGTTTAATTTACTGCACTTACCTTCTCCAGACATGGACGTGCATCTTTGAAATCAAGAACCACAAGAACGAGCGCAGCAGTGAGAGCTGTCCATGACATGTTCAGACCCGCCAGCAGTGCAATCAGCATTCCTGAAGTAACCACATAAACGCATGTCTTCCACCACAACCTTCTGCGTCTCTTGCTCAAAGCACTTTCTTTTTCTTCTACAGACTGCCTTGAAACAACATCTTCTATCATGGCACCACCGGTCACTCTACTCCTGACAGGCCTCCTCGGAGAGCTTTCGTTCCACTCCTGAGAAATCTCATTACCACCTTCGAGTATGGCCCTGTGTATATCGTTCTCGCTTGAACTTACTCGGTGCCCAATATTCTCCACACAGCCGATATCTACATTCAGGTGGGGCAAGCTGCGGATGTTCGTAGATTCCAATAATGTGAAGCTCCACTCTTGAGAATTCGAGGATGAGAAATGCGACATTGTTGCCGGAGAGAACCTGTGAGACGTGACATCCTCCTCGGCGATCAATTCCGTCGCTGCGTCTTCGACGGGCAACAATCTCCAGTACATGCACAGAAGTATGACGATGTTCACAAACACTCCCACGAGCATTGCAGGGAGAATGCCCATCAAGAACTGCCCGAAGGAAATACTACTCTGGACGGCTATGACCAAGTTCTGCGGGTTGCCAATTGGAGTTGCAGACGACCCTATATTTGAACTAGAGGCGAGAGCTAGCAGGAATGGACGAGGTGGGAGATTTTTCTGCCTTGCAATCTTTAGTACGAACTCAGTAAGAACGACACAGCTGGTGTCATTGGTGAACAGAGCACCTGAAATGGCAGAGACGAGACAGATCCGGCATAGCAAATCCTTGGCACCTTGGCTCTTCCAAGAGAGTAATTTGCCCAAATATTTGAACATATCAGCTCTTTCAAGGTAGGTGCTGACGACCATAGTTCCGAAGAGAAGACCGAGGATTGGGAGATCAATTGCGTCATAAGCTTGGTCTGGGGTTATGACTCTGAAGACGACCATGAGCATGGCGCCTAGGAGAGACCCAGCAGTCCTGCCGATGGGCAAGAAAGGGACAGCCGGGAAAACTGCCAAGACCCAAAAGATAAAAAAAGCAACTGATCCTAGGACTACTTTTACACTTGTAGCCATGGCCATGTTCTGCAACTTTACAACGGAAAGTTTAAAGAATGTAGTTATATGCGGAGTACGGGAACTGAAGAATGCAAGCCTAGAAGAACCTCACATGGCAATTCTCTGAAACTTTTAGTGATCCTCCTGTCAAAGCTTGATTGAACCATTAGAGCCCACAATGTGTTGACCTTGATTGGCTTACACGGATGCTTCAAAAAGCCATTTTTGTCCATTCTGTAAGTATTTTGAAAATCCTGTTAGCCTTAACATAGAATATATGAAGCCATAGCTAGGCAGTTTATTAACAAAGCATGAAGAAGTGAGAGATCATCTATAATTTGATTTGATGATATGAGTAAGGAAAACAAAATGGGCGTTGACTTTGGACTGTTAGGTTTTAAACATGGTTAGTACACTCAACTAACAGTACATGACCTCGAAGCCATTCAGTCTTCATGAATGACCTTATCCTGTCTAGACTCTAGACCATAGAATTCGGCTCCAAAGACGAGATCTTGCAAACCAAAAGCCTTTGGTTTTGGATGGAAGATTACCTGCTCCAAGAAGGGAAAGGGGGATGTAAAAGATCTCATGCCAGCCCAAGCATCAAGCACTATAAATCTTAGGACGTTCGTTTTTTGGATTTTGAGAGGGGACTAAGATATCCATTTATTTTTTTCAGATTTATGTAGGGCTATAGAAAATTTATTTTCCTTAGGTATTCTCACACCTGGGTAAATAACGGGGAAAGTTGCCAATAATTGGATGGGACAAAATCATGGTTTTCAAAACCTGACTGGACCAGGAAAAACCAGAAACCGGTCTGGTTCAGTTTTACCCCAGAATCGTTATTTTGCCAAAAACCGTTGATTTGGTCACAAACCATTGAGTTGGGCGATTGAACTGTTTGAACTGTTCAACGGTTTAGGCTGTTTTATATTTTTATATTTTTTGTCAGAATGGGCCGCCCGTTCAGTTCGAACAGTTGGTCCGTTCAACCTAGAAACCGAACCCCTGACCAGTTCGTTGTCCGGTTTGGTTTTAAAAACCTTGGACAAAATTGTCCATTTTAATAATATGACTAAAATGGTTATTGTCTTATTTACTTGGAAAATAAAAGAACATGAATAAATGCACTTACCCAAGTAAGTACCATTGATTTGGTCACAAACCACTGAGTTGGGCGATTGAACTGTTTGAACTGTTCAACGGTTTAGGCCGTTTTATATTTTTTTATTTTTTGTCAGAATGGGCCGTCCGTTCAGTTCGAACAGTTGGACCGTTCAACGTAGGAACTAAACCCCTGAACAGTTTGTTGTCCGGTTTGGTTTTAAAAATCTTGGACAAAATTGTCCATTTTAATAATATGACTAAAATGGTTATTGTCTTATTTACTTGAAAAATAAAAGAACATGAATAAATGCACTTATCCATGATAAATAACTTTCCGAAAAACAAATGGGGTCTTAATCTTTTCAAGTGTTTTGGTTAGGCCAAAGAGCTCACAAGTAATAACCAATCGAGGGACCACATCCTTTAATCCTGTTTGAAGCGGGAATAGATGCCAAGTCTCTACTACAACTAGTAGGAGAATTTACCATCAAGCTAGCACCTTCAAGGTGTTGTGACTCGGGTAAGGGTGATCACTTCTAGTTTGGTACAGGCTTGAAAATTTGCAGGTTGGGCCTAGTCTATATATAAATATTATGATATGGCACATGTAATGTATATTGTATATAATATTTTTTATTTATATAAAATATAACATGTACGTGACAACATCTATGATATAAATATTGCACTATGAAGCAAAATAAGTGAAATAGTGATAAAGTGATACATCAAAAGTGACATACATATTGTAAAATATGAACCAATAAAAAGTAAATAGACCATGTGACTTCTTTAATATGACCAGTTATTTTTTTATTTTAGTTTATTTATAACCCTAAAAGCTTGACTTGGCCCAGCTCAAGATCACCCTTGGTGGACTGTGTTTTGACAATTTACAACAATGTCTCCAAATTTACAAGGGTGTCATTCCACCGTCACCTTTGCATCGTTTCCCTTACGTCCAAGGTTTAAAAGTTCAACATGATATGCCCAAGATGGAGTGTACCATATCGTATCTTTGAAAGCTCAATACAGGAGGATACGATGGAAAATAAGTGGCGTCGTCTTTTTTTCCACTGTATTGGACCTATATCAGATGTACCAATAGCGTATTGATGATCTATCATACCCATAGAGCAATTGGAATTTCTTCTTCAATAATTTTTTTGAATATATTGTACAATGGTTATTTATTTTTTATTTTTATATTTTTTAATTTTAAAAATAGATAGTAATTATTTAAATATAATAATTATTAATTATATTTTCACTTTGAAGTTAGGATAGGATAGTTGGGCTTTTCCCATCCCTTAAAACTTAAGAATTACAATTTATAAATTATAGTTAAGCATAGGATTTTTTTAATAAAAATTATAATTGACTATGATGTGTTTCTTCATAAAACCTATTAACATATATTAATTTAATGCATGTGTACCTCATTGAGACATTACATTTAGTGTTATTGATATATTTATATGATTTATTAAAGTGTTTATAGTGTTTCCATGCATATCTTAATTTTTCTTTGATACACATGTCATGGTTGAAAGTATTGATACACCTCTGTGTATTGGTAGAGGTGTATCAGTACTTTAACCGATATACTTCTTTTCTTTTTTAATTTTTTCCTTTTTTAAATTTCAGATTCAAGTATAATTATATATAGATTATTTAAGATAAAAAGGGTTTTGCAAAAACACCTGTAAATAGGTGTATTGAGGTCCAAAGGTACAATAAGATACACCCTATTGGGCATATCATGTCCATACTTTAAATATGTACATCCAAGGCATATCCAAATACGTTTCTTAAAATTGCCCTTTCGATATACTTGGTGTTTCTGATACTTCACACCTTGCTTACTTCTACAAGGGTTTGTGTATGAAGCAAACCAAAAAAGGGATTGCATACATAGATGCAAGGTGAATGTTGATCAACTTAGAAGATGTAAGTCATTCCTACGTTGTTTAGTTAGTATATTTGCAAATGTAAATTTCACTAGGGTTCATTATTTGTATACTTTTTAGCAAGATTATTAACTGGCTTAAAGACATCTATATTCTGCAACACTAAGGAGAAATTCAATAATGATAACTCAAACAATCATATCCTTCAAGATTTCAACCTTCCAATCAAAGCTGTTATTAGGAGGTGGATTATACGTAAATGGTTCTACAATCTGGATCAGGTATACACGACTTGTAAACACATTCAATGAGCACTTAGAAAATTTTTTGATGCCTATCCCTTAAAATACCCACAACTTACCCTTGCAAAACATTAAAAACAAATTTTGATAGTTGTTAGAATATTTATTAAGTGTTCATTGAATGTGCTTACTATACTATATCCAAACTCGTGGTTCTAGTTGGGGTAATCCAGGCTGGAGTGTAGAGGGCAGCATTGTGAGAAACACTTCTGGGTGTTGTATCTTTGCTTTCTTAATTATTATAGATATATTACTTTTACTTGGGTTGAATTTTTGGCACTTATTGATGGTCTTAACTTATGGTTTTGGCATTTATTGGTGGCGTTAAAATATCTCATCTTATTTGCATATGACTGCCTATTGTTTTGTAGATCAATCAAAGTGAAGTGATGAATGAAGGGAATATTAAAAATCTTTCAAGACTGGTCTAGACAAATGGTAAACCTCCAAAAATCAAGGGTTTACTTTAGTCAAAATTAGGGGTGTTTACATTAAATGTCAAACCAACCAAACCGGCCCGACCCAACCCGAGTTGGTCAATTTTTCAAAATCACTGGTCAGTTTTGGTTTGTATGAAAAAATAAACCAACAACTCGGTTCGGTTTCGATTTTCATGTATGAAAACCGAAGCCAAACCAAACCGAACCGATCCTATATTTTTAAGTAATTATTAATTAGTCCATACCCTATATGTTAATTGTTGATATATTTTATTTGTGTTTTGTTTGAATTTTTTTAAAAAAATGGTTATTTATGATAAAAACTAAAAACGTAAAATCAATAAAAATATAATACAATGGTACAATATTTAATTCAGTTTTGTATAAATTTAAATATATATTGACAAAAAAATCAGTTTTGTATAAAAAATTAATTGATTTAAATATATATTTTGATTTTGCATAAAAACTAAAAAGAAATAAACTTAAATGTAAATAGATATTTAAATATAGATATCTTAGTTTAAAATATATATAAAAACCAACTAAACCAATAAACCAACGCTTTATGTTTGGGTCGGTTTGGTTCAGGGTCAGTTGGTTTTAATTTAGTCAATGAGTAAACCGACTAAGTCGGGTCAGTTGAAAAAAATAACTCAAGCCAACCCAACCCGACCCGTGAACACCCCTAGTCAAAATGTTCATAGAAGGCATCAAATTTTGTTACAAAGAATTTTGGGGGTCAAAAGAATACATGACAAATATTTGAGGACAAATTTATGGATTAGAAAAAGCTAAAACTGAAACTTTTCATGAATTAATAGGAAGGGTGGAGAAAAAGATGGCTATTTGGAAAACAAAGTAACTTTCCCAAGCAGGTAAAACAACATTGATTAAAGCAGTAGCTCAAGCAATTCCAATTTATACACACAAAAATTGGAACAAGCACAAAGAAATTTGTAGTGGGTAGGTGATAGTAAATCAGATAAGATGCATTGGATAGAATGAGATAAATATTGTAAGCCAAAAAAAACATATGGGAGGATTGGGTTTCAAAAGGGTGGCTGAAATGAATAAAGCTATGTTTGGTAAGTAGGTTTGGAGGTTAGGTGGGTTCGGGTTATTAAACATAAATATTTTAAAAATAAGTCGATTTTTTCACTCACAAAGACTTAATTGGATTCTATTTGTGGAAGAAACAGTTCAAATGTTGGATGAACTAAAAAAAAAAGCCTATTTTGGCAAATTAAAAATGGAGAATAGATGTAAAAAGTAATGCTACATGTGAATATACTGTTAAGCACAATTTATAAGTAAGGCTAAATCAAGATTTAGAGCAAGATAGACTTTTATGGAAGGGAAATACTACATGTGAATATACTGTTAAGTCTTTATAGGACTTTCATAAGCAAGTACCCATCCACTTCTAAACAAGTAATAAATTGGAACGAAATATGGAAGACTACCATATAAATGTCAAATATTCATGAAAGACAAGTTAGATTCTTGGAATAAGAGGATAGACCTTGTCCTATGTCTAAACAGATGGTAGACAATTTCAATCATTTATTTTTCATGTGCCACTTTGCAAGAGCAATTTGGTTGTCTTTACATATAGGTATTAACACAGTGCTTGATAGTGAATAAGTGGAAACAACAAAATTAATGACTCCAATGATAAAGCTGAAGGTACAACTAATGGGTCTGTTTCCATGCAGCTTTATGATTCATATGGGATGCGACGAATAGAGTTTTGTATCATAATAAAAAATCACACCCAAAACAAGTTCTAGCAATCTTATTGAGTAATTGGGAAAACTCCTTACAAAAAGTTTTCCAAAGCTCATCATAAACATCTTTGAGCAAAAAGGAAAAAAAAAAAAGCCATTGTACTTTTTCTTGAAAATTTTTGTAAATGGCTCATATGAATCAGAAATAGAATATACTGCAATAGGATTGATGATATTTGAAAGATGATTTGGCCCGACCTAGTAAAGAGGGGACATGTGGACACAACCTGACCAAGAGATGACAACTCAGCTTAACGTAAGTAGTCCGCAGCAGATCGAGCTCGGGTACCCAACCACCCCGAGCTAAAATGACCTCGGGACAGGCTCACCTCGAGACGAGATCGACTCGATACCAGATCGCAACAAGAACACCTCGATGCCAAGGCACCTCGGCATTCAACCCAATTCAGGACTTAAAGACATCAGCTCGGGGATACCGACATGCCACTATGTGGTGATCCCGAAAACCCCTCCAACAGATCACGGGTCTCACGAGATCACGCCGTGTAACAGCTAGCATTATCTCCCCGCCTGATTAGGGCGGAACTGATGAACCTTATCGGTTGGCAGCATTATCTTCCAACTCATACGAAAACGGATCCTATCGTGATGATGATCCCGGAACTAATCCGTAGAACCTGCAAGGATTTCAATATATAAAGGCTCCACCCCCGGTGGTTCAAGATACACGTGATTTATATGCTCTCTAGCTCTCTACATTCTTAAGCTATTTTTAGCTCGCAATACTATACTGACTTAAGCATCGGAGTGACCTCACCGGGCTAGCAACCCCGGGTTCTCTGATCCTCTTGCAGATCAATTATTCACTGTTCGCTTGGAAGCCAGATTACCTCCAGCAGGAAGCAGCTAGATCGCGCATCATCAATATTAAATGCTAAAACATGGTGGGCAATTGTATGAACCCTAGAATTTACTCGGGACAAAAACTGTAAGAAGTTTGTGCTGTTTTCTGATGTTGAAGCTGTGATCATGCAAATCAACCAACTTCAATTGGAGTGTCAATGGTTGGAAAGGATCTTAAAAAGAACATGTTCTGAACTTACTTTCTTTTTTGATATAATCCATGTAAATAGGAATGTGGCACATCAACTTGCTTTTTCTACTTGTAAAAAGAAAAAAGACATATATGTTGATATCCCTAGACAGGGAATACCTGTACAAAGGTTAAGTCTATTAATGAAAGGTTGATCTTTGTTGTTTGAAAACAAAAAAAAAAAGAAAGAAAAGAAACTTACTTTTTCAAACAAACTTATTTCTGTTGATGTAGAGAATTACAATGAAACACTTGTGAACATCATAAATGGCAAACTTTGCAAATAAATATATACATTAGTTTCATCAACGCTAAGGAGGCTAACCACTTACTGATTGGTGGCTAATAGGGGTATTGAAGAGAGGATTACGACTTATTGGATACTGGTTCTAATTTTCCTGATGGCGAGTCCCATGCACGAAGATTACATCAATATTCCCTTATTACGGCTGGATTCTCTTTCCTTTGCAATTATATGTTGTTTTCTTTTGATTTTTCCGGTTTTATGTAGGGATGCAAACATATCTGAATCCGATCCAATAGAATGCATATGATTCGAATTTAAATATCTTGAATTCTCTCTAACCCCTGATCCGAATTTCCGATTTTGATTTGGATCATTTTATCGGATATCCAATAAAGGTCTGAAATATATATATTATAAACTCTTTTCTTTTATAATAAGATACCAAAATAAAAGTTTTAATTTTTAAATTTTTAAGGATGATATTTGGGCTTTCCAATTAGGTTAAGCCCAATAAAATCATAAAATGATTGAAAATCCCTAAACCATATTAAAAATTGTACTAAATCATAATAAAATGGTTTGATTTAATTTGATTTTCATACTAAAACGGTATGGTTAAATTTAGAAATTTCTCAAACGATTTGTATTTGAGGTATTCTCCGACCCACACTAAATCGACCGTGAACACCCCTACTAATAAACTTTCATGGGTTAAAAAAGTGAAAGTACTCACGAACAAAGGTTTAAGAATACCAGCTTGTTATTGCTGATTACTTATTAGTGACGCTGGAACACTGGCCAACTCCAAACTATCGTCCAGCAAGCAGCAATCCCGTCAGTATACAAACCACAAAGCGAATAGATGATTAACGAGAGATGAGAACTCAATTGTCACTTCATAGGTGAACACAATGCGGAGGAGCATTTCATCCCCTTGTCTTCTTAATTCTTAATATTACATACATAAAGCAAAAAGCTTAAAATCTTCACAGAAGAATAAGTGGTAAGCCAGGAAAACTTCCAATTTCATTTTTAGTCAGAATAATCAGAAAAACTAATTTAATAGTTAATACAGTACCCTATCTTCAGAACCATGCATTCTTCCCTCATCCTCTGTGTAGTCATTTGTGGTCAAGATGCACCGCCCTCCTATTTCTACGTCAGTCGTATATGATCAGTCTACCTGATCTCAATCACCAAGATTATCATCCATAATCACCCCTATGCCCATCATGTTTGGCTTTGATTTTCATCCAGGTTGGTGATCAGGTATTTAGGTTTATATTCCCTAAGCCCACAGGCAAACTCCTTCCACTGTGAAGGAGACAGATAAACTGAAATCGGACATTGTGTTGATTAGATCAGCTGACACCTGGCTGCATCATGGGGAAGAAGGTCCATTGGTTGCAGGGTCTAGCTTCCTTCTGATTGATCCACCATTCAGAGCTGATGGTGGGCTTATCGGCTGCTCCTCCATCTGCGTTATCAAAATTGAATTCTTTGACTGAACCAAGCGTGAGGGAAGGATTCTTTTGATGATGATGTTGTCGCTGCTCCTCCCCATCCTCCATAGATTTCTGGGGAGTATTGTTTGATGTTTCCCCAATACGGGTCTCGGCGACATCTTCTGTTTTGCGTGAAATTCCATCTACTTCAGCTGTGGTGCCCGATGGCAGAGATTGTGATATGGATTCATCGAGGATTGCCTTCTCCACACAGCTTGGAACCTCTCCAGTAGTTAGCTCAAAGGAGACTCTATGATCAATCACAATGTCTCCATTTTGTGAGCCACTGTCTGAGTTTGCAAGGGATGCAACCTCCGATATCTGATTATCTTGGGGGAAACCATCTCGAGAGGTCGGTCCTGCAGCATCTGGCGTCAGTGACCCAGAACCTTGTCCTTGCCCCCCCTTAAGGATAGAAAGTGCATCAATGCTAAAGAGTTTGGGAGGGTCGCTTGCACGGAACTCAAGAAAAGAATGTTCACCAGAAATTAACTCACGATCTGGAAAAGGAGAAGATGTACCAGAGCCTGAGATTGCTGAGCTGGGCGATATGAGGTGACCAACTGGGCTTCCAGGGTATAGCTGATAAGACTGGAATTCATATTGGGATACTGGGAAATTTTGACAGGCTTCACCTGCTCGATGATTGGGGTCCAGCGATGATGTGAGGAGTTTAGCAAAGGGAACCTCTGGTGAGGAAGGTGTGGTCAGCTGCACAGGTTCTGGAGGAGGAGTAAAAGGAGCAGTAGATGGTTCAGTTGTGAAGGTTGAAAAGACAGGGGGCGAGACCAACTGAGTCTCATGTGCATATGGTCCAATAGCAAAAATAGAACCAGGTCCACCTGGAGAGTAGACATTGGCAGATAGTGAGGTGAAGGATAATAGTCCTGCTGGTGATTGAGTAGCAGATGGAGGTTCCGATTGAAGGAAAGAAGCAGGAGAAGAGGGAGGAGCAATGAAAGGTAATACAATGGAGGGTGGGTGGCTTTGATTTTCAGTGGCTGGGACTGCTGATCCTGGGTCTGTTGGTTCAGGAACAAGGACGGCATGCCCAATACGCCTACCATGCCGGTGAGATCCAAAACACCAATACAGACTCCAACAGCTCCCCCATCTTCTTTTCTGCATGTGAGGGCAACATTTAGTAGAAACTCATAACAGGTAAGGATATTGCTAACAAGAGAAAAAAAAAAGAAAGAGGAAACAGCATTTTGTTTCTTCTGTAGCTTAACATAAAATTAAACAATAGAGAAAAAACTAAGATAACAGGAGATGAACCAAGAACAAGAGTAGAAAAATATAAAACTAATTATAGATGTAAGCTGACAATATAAAATTTTCTTTAGTCCTCGGACACAATCTCATTTATCACAGTAAGGAGAAAAAATACAACTTAGAAGTATAAACCACAGGTCCGTGGGATAAAGAGCTGACTTTGTTGTTTAACATCTGAACAACATGAACAACACCAAAGAAACAATATGAAGTAGAGTGCTAGGGAAACATGGAGATAATTCCAAGGAAAGAAACCCTTTTCCTCTGGCATCTTAAGGCACTGAGTGGAGTCCCTACAATAGAAAGCATCTATAATAGAACTGACAGTCCGTGGGTAGCCTAAGAAAAACTGACCAATATCACAACCAAATACTTACACTAGTGGACAACAAGGATTGCCCCAGATGCTCAATCTAAATTTTGAACAAAGGCAATTCATATAAGTGACAATTTTATCATTCCTCTACCTGTCAAATTAGCTCAACACATTTCCAAAACTCAAAACTAACTAGAAATTCTAAGATATGAAACTCGTACTTGTCCTGAACTCCAATCAATCACAATTTGGCAATCTTTGGCTCTACAAGCTAATCGTACTAGAAGTCACTTCATTAAATTCAGCTAATTTTTTATTGTAACATCTAAAATGTAAAATTTTCAAACATCTTTTCACTTTTATGGCCATGCATAACAATGTCTCTCATGCTGAGGGAGCTACTAGTATACAAAGACTGCTAATGAATCACTACAGGATCTAGAAACGTAACCATAAACAAATTCTTAGGAAGTTTCTGCAGTATCCATGCCTGACATTCCTATGCCACATTGAAACCTAAATGCTCATTACCCAATTATACCAAGCCAAAGTGATCATTTAGTGCAAATTACACTACATAGGAATGACATTTCCCTGGTTATCAGTTTCAATGTTCTTTCCATTCCTACAAAGAGAAATACCAACTTCTCATGCCCATTTCTTCATATGGTACCCTAGTGATGATTATCATAAAAGGAATTAGGTTTCTCTTTGCCTTCGGCAGCCCTGAGTGTTAAAATCTTTCTATGGTGGAATTGGATTTCTATACAAATGCTACTGAATTCATCAAAAAGATTTCAAAGGAATGACTCCTTCCTTTTTGAAGTGAACTTTTTCTGTATTGCCCAGGCTAAAGAACACTGTAGAGCCTGCAGGTATGAACATATTTAGAGATTATATAGGTTAAAAGCTTTATGATTATTCACCAAGTATGATGTGATGAATGCTAAGGAAACTCCTAGGACCATGACAGGGGGAGAACATACAATGGTTGAAACTCACTTCAGGTTCTTTACCTTGTGTTTGTGAGAAAGATCTTATATTAAAACCTGTGAAATCTAGAGAAAGTAATTGTATTTTAGGTGGTCCTGATGATTCATGCCTTGCCAGTTGTTTGTGGTATTTTATAAAGGAAGTATTGAATAATTTACTGGAAAACAGAAGTAAAAAAGAGAAGCTGCAAAAGAAGGTGGAGGGCTACGCAAAGGACAAAAAAAAACCCAATGAAAAAGAGTGCAGAAGCAACCACAAGTCCTGCATATAAGAGGTCTTTCCTAACTAAAGATAAACCAATAAGAACTTCAGCATTGACAAAAATAACTAAACAGTGGTAAAGGTATGAATATCAAGTTGTGATCATTTGAAAAATTTTATGAATATCAAGTTGTAATCAGAATCATATTTGGATTATTGTGGCATGCCTTGAGTTTTCTCTTGAAATACATTTACTTATTCAATGTAGTGAGACCTTTTTGTTTTGCCTTCACTTGTATAAATAATTGGTAAAGTGCGACTCCAAATATTTATAACAGGTCAAACCCTCTTGTCATTCTTTGGAACATTGTACACAATGTTTCATGTTATGGCATGGTCTATATCCTGTGCATTGGCATGATAATATATTTGGTTTATCATGGAAATTCTGAACTTGGACAAAACAGAAGTTTCTCTTTACCATATTAGATTAAATTCTGAATTTTAGTCAGTAGTAAAGGTCCCTATGACAGGAAAAAGATCTAGCAATAACCAAATTCAAGTTTCTATTTTAAATCAAAAGTATCACCATGTCAGATTCCATTATAGGAATCTTGTGATGGAAAATCATTGCAATCGGCTCAGCACAGCAGTCTGGATCTCAGACAAATTTCTTTTAAGCATCCACTAGTTTATTATCTACTAGTTTAGGCAGTCTCCCGGCTGAGCAATTTAGAGAACAACAGAAGAGACAAGTCTCAAAAGCACATAGTAATACAATAAATGGCTTAAACCCAATAATTAGCATGCTACAAGAGCAGGTGCCTGTTAGGGAAAACATTTAATGGATAACTACGGTCAGTATTTACTAAAATTTTCAAGAATTCTTTCCCAACCTAATTATAGAAACTTCAAGGTAACTCCTTCCAATGCAGAGTCACTATTGTTGCAAACGTAGACATCAAATGAATTCAGATACTAGAGGGAAAGGACCCCATAGGGACCTCACAAATTCTATAAGGTTGTATAGAACAGGTACCACATTCTGTTCTTGAGCTAAAACAAGGACTTCCCTATTAGGTTCTATGGTTTTAGATAGATCTCTATAAACTCTTATACCGCCATAAAATCTCGGTTCGCGAAAACCAACCGCAGAGGCTTCAAATATACTAAAACTGAAAAGGTATAGTTTCAGAACCAAAATAAACTTCAAATATTATAGAGAATCGAGGAAATTGAAAGTGAAAACATAGTAAAACTGGGAAAAGAAAATTCCCAGCTAAGTACCGAATCTAATCAGAAAATTCTCCATTCATATCCAAATTAGATCCAAAATTCGCACAGAGAAGCTTAGAGAGGAAATACAAAAGATTAAAAAAATAACGGAAACAAAGCAAAATAATTTAACAAATCTCGAATCTCAGAAGCTAATCGCGAACATCTAGAATTCAAACTCAAGATACTCAACCGTAAATTAGAAACGAAAAGGAGCACAACAGGATTATAACAACAAAGAAAAACAGTAACCGAACGGCACCAGCGATTTTACCTGAACAGTAGTTGGCTGAACTCGAGCCTCAGCCGTGACGATCGCAGACGCAGCAGCACTTATAGTATCCATACTGTTATTTACACCTCTCATATCTCCCTTTGGTTAAAGTCACCCCAATTTTGTCCAGAAAACCAAAAAGAAAGAAAAAGAGGAAGTCGTCTTTTTCTCTCCTGTCACGACTGTAATCCGTCTACCTCCGTTCAAATTTCTCCGGTAGAAAAATAGCCTCCCCGGTCAGAATCTAATCCATCCGATTCGAATTTAACATCCAAAGGGGAGGGAGAGAGAGAGAGAGAGAGAGAGAGTGAGAGCAGTAGAAGAGAAGAAACGAAGTAAGAAATGTTGATCTATTATAAAAGATCGGAAAAAGATCATCAGAGTAGTCTCTCTCTGATCTCTCTATCGGTCTTGAGGTCAAACACGCAATAACCTGATTTCCAAAAAAATAAACCCACTTATAAGAAGTCCCGAGCCCCCCCGACCCACGCGACATTAACAAGCTAGAAGCCTTTAATCTTTTGAAAGTCAATTTACAGAAAAACCCTTAATTACAGTGGATAATTTATTTTTTACCTCTGTATAATAAGATACAATAGTTATTCATTATTATTTGTTTCACGTGTTGTGTAACTTGGCGTAATTAGTGAGGCGAAATTAGTCAAAGCATTACAAACGGCACAGCACACCGTTATTTTATTTTATTTAACAAAATTTCCAACTAGAATTATCTTTTCATCGTCGCTTCCTGTTCTTGTTGTTATTATCTCACGGGAGCCTTTTCGTCAAATGCGTGTGCACGTGTGTCTGATCCACTTGACACTTGTTGATGAATGATGGATGGACGCGGACGTTCGTGCGCATGATAGCGGGGCCCTCCTTCCAATTCCCTGATCTCCCTAGTTCTCTACTGTTTCACTCGTAATACCACCGACAATACGGTCAGGCTGACGTGCTTCTCATCATGTTCGGTTCAGTATCCTCCCATTACCGTAGAGGATATCGTCGTTTATTCGACTTGAACCACGGTTGGATTGGTTCATCCCTCTCTCTCTCTTTCTCGTAAGTCGTGTCATTGTTCTTTTTTTTTTTTTCAGAGTTGATGACTACGATGTGGCAACTCACCAGTCACCAGACAACGCTTCTCTCTTTGCAATTATGTAGCTCTCTCGCGAGCAGCCGATAAAAATGACTTTCTTTTTTAACTTTTTACCTCTTTTCTTTACATTGTCTCTCATTATGCTTCGCTTTTTTATCAACTCATTTCGTTATCCTGCATCAGATTTCTCACTTATATAAAAAGTTTTGCTTTCTATGCTTCTAGTTGTTTGTTCCACTTCCAAGTGCCACCACCCCCACGTGGCTAATGAAAGGGATGTCTAGAAACCCTGTTATGATACATCCACGTGGCATACAGTAATAGGTCTGACGGAGAAAGCGGTTCACACAATGACCACCGGCCCCCCTCTGAACCAGGTTAATGGTCCCACACCACACATCCACGTGGAAAAACGAAAAGAAATTTTGGAAGCAATTTCCATTTTATTGGAGACACATATATTATATTATATAAACAATTAAACTATAGGAGAGAAAAAATCTATGAAGTTAAGGGAGGGACGAAATTTGATGAGGGTGAAAGTGTAATTAAAGAAAAAATTGTCCCTATTCCTACGACAAATTTTTTTCTCAAGTAGGGTTCCGTGTGGAGACAACACTAATCGCTCATCAGTCATCAGTCATCACCCATTAGTGGCTACGCATGTGCTTTATTATCAGTTTTAGTTGGTAGAGTTGACTTAAACCCACACGTCAAGCCACCGCCAATAATTCTATTACGAGCTAGTACCTATCCATGTGCCGGACTGACGGGAGTTATGACTCATGCTCATCGACTGTATTGTAGACTTGTAGTTATGATATATGAAACCAACCGAAAAAGCTTGGAAACCACCCCTCTCCTGGTTGGCTATCCCTATCAATGGGCTGAGTCGACCCAGCTGCAAACCCAATCCAGTCCAACGCTATTTCAGAAAATAGGTTAGCCTGCCCCGACCTGCAACCCAAGAGAGGTTGACCCAGAACCGAACCTGGAATAAAAATTATCCGGGATGACATGTGATCTAGCGTGTCGGACCAAAATTTCAAGACAATAGTGGAAGCTAACGCAGGCTTGTCGTCACGCTTCTCTCTTCGTATCTGCGTCTTTTCCCACAAACTGCCTGAAGAAATTATGTAAGAGATTCAAATTGAATAAAGGGATGGATAAACACGAGGTGGAGTCAGGAGTGAGAGAGTTGGAGGTGATGATGAGATGGGAATGGGATCTGCTAATAAGTTAGGCCACATGGTGGCTGGTGGGCTACGACTACAAGGAGCATGACTATCTGTGATCGGGTCGGCCTGTGATGGACTATCCATGTCCTGTTAACCCATGCCCAAGCATGTGCCAACCAATGTCGTATGGTATCTTACTCTGTTACTCATGCGACAATAATACGGCAAACCGGACACTACGCTCTCTCTCTCTCTCTCTGTGTGTCTGGTCTCTGCATATAAACGGTGTAATGGTGTAGTTGACAGTTGGTAGTTCTATACTTCTGTTGATCAGACGGTAGATATTGGGCGGGGAAAAGTGGAGAAAGTTATGGTAGTTGGGGTTAAGAAGTCAACGTGAATGGATTGGAATTGGGCCATAACAACGAGACAAAGAAGGTAGAGTAGTGCAGAGATGGGAGAGGGGAGATGATGTAATAAAATAGGTTAGCTACCTTACCTAAGCAAGTGGGAACGTGATTATATTCGCAATGTCGCTTCGCTTTTGGATTTGGTGCTCCGCTCTTCCTGCTGTCTTGCTGTATTGGGGTAGCCTGTCCAGTCACCCAACAAACCAATTAATATTAAAAGTAAATAAAAAAATCAGGCGGCAAAGCGGTTGCACTTGGCGCTGCACCACTTAACCTAAAATTCCATTTAACATCATGAACTTGTTGAGGCCCAACTAGTAATTGGGCTCGTGGGAGTTTGAATTCAGCAATTTGGCGTGGCCCAATATGGGCCTGGGCTGACAAAAGGGGTGATGCTGATGACCAATTCCACCATGTTTCCTCCACGTAGAATTTGTTAAGAGTGCAAATGTAGAAGCAAGACAAATTTGTATTTCACTTCGTTTTTAAGTTGTTGGGTAATAATACATTTTTTTACAGAAAATGAAAAAGTATGTTTTTCTAACATTTTTGGATTTCAAATGGAATTAAACTTTTGTACTCAAAATTGATTAGATAGTCAACAAAAATTCTTGAAACTAATCAAATTATTCATGTTTGTATCTCTCACAACCAAATACAATATTTATTAATGCAAGTCCAAACTAAATTTGTGTTCTCATTTTTCTACCAGATCAGCCATTTACATAATGCATACATACATACATACATACATATACTAGTAGGTTGAAAACATTAAGGCCTCGTTCGCTTTTTGGTAAGTTACTTACTTGGGTAAATGTAGTTACCTGGATAAGTTTTTCTTGGGAAATACTTACCCGGGTAAGTGCATTTATCCATGTTCTTTTATTTCTCGTGTAAATAAGGTAATGACCATTTTAATCATAAAAATCCATTATTAAAAAGGGTATTTTTGTCTCATTCAAGTATTGGCAACTTTCCCCTAGGTGGAAAAGTAATTTACCCACCTAGGAGATGGGTATTACTTACCCAGGTAAGTGATACCTAGGAAAATAAACTTTCTCTAGTCTCCACATAAATTTGAAAAAAGAACATGGGATTCTTGGTCAATGAAAACTAAAATCTCATTGACCAACTTTCCCCCCTCTCAAAATCCGAAAAAAGAATGCCCCCTAAGACACAACTCTCTCTCTCTCTCTCTCTCTCTATCTATCTTGATGAACTTGGAATTATTTTAATTTTATTCACAAATGTGTAACTATGATATTTTATTCACAATGGTTAAACATTAGTTAGTTTTATACTAATAGTTTATTTGCATTAATTATATTACTATTAATCAATTAAACTTTTTGTTCGTTGACATTATCAAAAGTGTATCTTTAATTATAATTAGCATTAATTAAATTATTAATTAATATTACAAATTAGTATTATAGTTTTATGTTATTAACTAATTACTTTTTTATTTTCATTTTCTGTAAATGGAACTATAAAAGTTTTTTTTATATTTTATGTCAATAATAATTAATTTTAATGCTAATAAGCTTTAAATTTTATTAATAAGATTTATTAAGTAATCATGCTAAATGTCTACAAGTTTAAATCTTTTAACTAACTATTCTATGTTAATGTAATTACTTGTATTTCATTTAAATTAATGATAATGTAATTTTATTTGTATTTTCTATATTTATTATTTAAATGGAATATACATTAATTTTAATTTCGTAGACCAACCAATCAAGTTGGGCCACGATTCAGTCTAATAAAAAATGAGTTCACTTCAATTAATTCTAATGGGTTACTTTTGCGGGTCAAATTGACCCTTAAACCCATGATTCATCTGGGTTAAAAGCACCTGATTTATTCATCGTCTTCACCCGTATTGATGCACGATTTAGAGGGTTTTTCTAAAACCCAGACAACAATGGCATACAGTACCATTAACCATAGCCCATAGGAGGTACCTACACCCAAGTTCCTGTTGTTTGAAGATTCCTACAATATATAGTAAGGTTGTCAGAAATCGGCGGTTTCATCAAAAAATAGCAAAGAAAAAAAAAACAGTACTAATAGCTGAAAACGGGAAAACTGAAAACCCACCATTGGGTATCCAAAATGACCATTGCCTTCATAGTGGGTGTTTGGCATCGGTGCCGGAAACATTATACAATTTTCTTATAAAAATGGTGCTGGGCATATGGAGTTGTAAGCATTATTTTTTCTTGTTTGGAATCAGTGCTGCCACCCAGGCATTTTTTGAGAAAACAACACTGATTTTGTTTGGTAATAGTGCTGGCAGCAATGTTTTTTATGAGAATCAAAATTGACCACATGTGCAAGGATGGAAAATTGTGGGAATAGGGTGTCACATTGCCTCGGAGTGTCACCTCGGCTACTAAGAGAGACCTGCAACTATAAGAGATATTAGAGGTCTCGGGTGATCCTAGGGGTGTGGATTCTGACGATTAAGTTAGTAATGACAAGGGAAAATAAGGTGAGTTGGAGAGCTTGTATGGATGAGTTGTTGAGCTTGTATGGATAGGTTGAAGAGCTCCATGTGATGAGCTTTCGTAGGGGGAGCTAGTGAGCTCCATGTGATGAGCTGAAGAACTCGTTGGGGGAACTAATGAGCTCCATGTGTTTAGGTGTCCGGTGTGCCTTGTTCATAGTAGCATACTACATGTTCAATTGTCCAAATGAATGGGGGACTCGCCTACTTATAGGAGAGGGCTCCATCCAAGAACTGGCACATCTCTCACACGTGGTCGAAGCTTAGTCCACTTGTCATGCCCTCAGTTGACAAATTGTGTGCACATGGTAGGCAATAGGCCTGCATGGAGTGTGTTGGCATTGATGTTCTAATTAGTTCAGCCACGTATTGCTTGTACATGTTATAAGTTGGTGTCAGATTAGCTTGTTAAGATCAGGTCAGCTCATAGCTCATCAGGACCAGGTTAGCTCCTAGCTCGTCAAGACTAGGTTATCTTTGTTAGACAGTGTATGCCCTTAGCTCCAATCAGAATGATGTACCTTATGACATTTAATGTAAATGAATAAAGTACATATTTGATTCATGTTATTATGGTGTGTTTCTGTGTAGTATCCTTAAACTGGACACATATGAGACTCGTGTTAGTTTAGAATCTTCACAGTCATTGGATAGATCTAGGGAGATTTATCCTGCCAAGGCTGGCACTGATGTGCCACCAAGTTGGTTGGGGTGGCTTGTCTCAGCTGCCAGGGTAAGACCTGAGGTACATGTAGTGTGAGTTTTCTTGAAACCCTGAAGCGGACCAGAATTTCAGTATTGCCCTGGACCTTGGAGATAGATGGGCAAAACTGGAATGTTACACCTGACCCCTAGACTCGATTATGATACTACACTAGGTATTGGATTGGGCTGTCTTTGATATGCTAATCAGTGAGATCCTTAGAGGGGTCAAAACCTGGGTATGTTGGGACAGTTCGAGAATTCACCTGAGTGGGTGATCATAGTGACAGGATCAGCCCCTTTGTCGGACAAAGTGAATGATCGGGGATGCACTCTCTCTAATGGAAACCAAAGTTGCCGGTAGCCGATTTCAATCGTTGAAATTTGTTTTGCAAAGTATATTTATATAGAGATATGCATATATATATATATACGGTTTCAAAATGTTTGCAAAAGGTTTTAATTCCCGGGATCCATGTGAGTAGAGAGTGCAACACTGTTCCTTGCAGCCGAGGGAGAGGTCCTCTCTTGTCGGGCAGTGTTTGATCATTATGGGCTGAGAGGTTAAGTGTAAGACCATTGAGGGTAATACCTGATGGGCTAATCTTGCATCTGCCCACAGTCCTTGGGTTTTTATAAGGTGGCTTGACCCAGAGACCACTTAGTGTAAGTGTTGGGCCCATTAAGAGCCCATGGTGATGGGCTCAGGGGTTCACTGTTTCCTACAGTGAATTCGGCCAAACCTTGTAACAAAGGCTAGGCTAAACCCATGTGGTTGATGTGTATATCAATGTTTGGGTCCCACGCCATACAAAGATACCAAATTGGGCAGCAGTTTGGAGGATAAGTGAGTACATGGACTTAATGGGCCTAAAGCCCAAATCGAATTGGTTTAATTTGATTAATTAAAGAGGGGCGGCTCTGGGATTTAGATCAGTAGATAGAATAGGGAGTTAATCCCTATCCACTCAGAGAGTCCATATCCAAATAAAGATTTGGATTAGGAAACTCGTAATAAGACTAGGAGGGTTGATCTTTATCTGTAAATAAGATAAGGGTCTATCCTTATCTCTTAAAGAGAGTCCAGATCCAAATAAGATTTGGATTAGGAAACTCCTAATAGGATTAGGAGGAGCTCTCTTTAAAGTTATAAATAGAGGAGGAGGGCGAACCCCAATTTACCCCAAGCCGATTACAAATTCAAGAGAGAAGACAGCTCCAGTAAGACTAACGCCATCTTCCGCCCTTGCCTCCCTCTATTGTAGCCACCATTGCCAGTTCGCTCTCCATCAATAGGAGTTATCGAGAAGTGTTCTTGATATCAGTTTTTGGTGAAAAACTGATATGAAGTCGTGCTCTCACACCCTCTATCGAATTCTTGCTGAAGAGTTTGGTTCTTGCTGAAGAACCACCTGCTGATTCTGCTCCACCCTACGCTGTGTCATCTTCAGTGGGAGCAGTCTTTGGCGTTTTCCTTGGGCGTGAACACCTTCGTTGGGAGTTACTGTTACTCCGTATCAGGTACATCCCTCTCCTACCTTTTGGTTTCAGATCTGGTCCAGTTTAGGGTTCAAGATTGATCCTTGAAAATGCAGTTTTCTAAAACAGGGAATGTGATTCCCATATGGGAGAGAGAAATTTTTGAAATTTCGCCCTACCTACCTGCAGGGTTCGGCTATCCATATGATGGATCTCTCATCCCTTCAATATTGTCAATTGACAACTTGCCCCTACCATGTTGCCACTTGGTGGTTTCTAACTAGTAGTTAGTTTTGGCCATATCAATTTTCAACATTGATCTATATTATCCAATGTCCAAGATGATGCCACATCATTGCACTGCTGGTAGCAATGCGTTGTTTTCTTAGAAAACATTGAATTTGGCATTGCTCTAGACCACACTTTCCCAATTTCCAAGGCGTGATCTAGAACAATGTTTTTTCTAGAAAAATGGTACCAAACAAGAAGGCGTTATTTGAAACACTGCTTTATCTAATGTGACGCCTATGTGGTGTCGTTTTCTCATAAAATGGCATTGATGCCAAACATCACCTTAGATTCCAATTGATACTTGCAAGTTGCAATAGCCTGTCACTTGCACATAGATTGAACAAAAAGTATACAAAGACGTACAAATGAGAAAAAAAAAATCATAAAGAGATGAGTCCCTCTGCAGAATTCTTTTCCTCATAGCTAAAATGGTATTGTGCACCCATTGCCACATTTCCCTGAACAGGTGATGCATTCTCTTGCTCCTTGTGTTTTTTATAAAGTTGAGAGTTACTTCATAGAAACTCCTCTATGTGACGGACTAACACTCCCACCTTTTTCCTCAGTCCTTGCTGCACTCACGGTTTTGTTCCCACTTTCCATTCTTCATTTGCATTAGATACCATCTAGCTTGCCTCTGTATCTTAAGGGGTGTTCTATAGTGTAGATGAGAAATTAGGTAGTATGTTTTCATCCACACCAGGTGTGGTGTGGATGAAAACAAACCACACCCCAACAAGGTAGTTGTTCTATAATGTGGACAAAAATGTGTGGACTGATCCACACCACACCTCCATGGGCATTCTACAAGGTGTGGCATATTTCAGTCTGCACATTGTATTTGATTTCATGCATCTCAACTACAACATTTGAGATAACCTATGTCGTTAATCATTAAAAAACAATATATTATTTTTTGTAACATACACAATAGAAAAATATTAATAAATTTATAAGAATTTTAATAGTTAATAAAAATAACATTAGTAATAATTAATAATATTAAATAACAAATAATGATATTAATATATTAATTAAAAATGAGTAGTAATACTAATGATAATTGATAATATTAACAACAATTTTAATAATATTTAATAATATCAATAACAATTAATATTAATAAAATAATATTAATATTAATTAATAAACATGAGTAATAGTGGGGAGTGGTTCAAATAGAGAAGAATAATATAGCATGAGAATAAATGAAGGATGAATACTTACTAGTTACCATCAACAATCCGATGCAACAGTGGTTGGAGGAGGAGTGGCGAGTGGTTCAAACTAGGTTTGTTAGTAATACCCGAAAATCCAAGGCCTATTCTAACATCTGATCCGATTATCTCAAATTCAGATGATGTATTTATGTAATCGGATCGGATTTGGATGTTACAATCTACATCCGATTAATAATCGGATTGGATTCGGATTTGACCCCATTTGATCCAATTAAAATATGAAACCAATTATTATAATATTTATTAATTTTAATATATTATTTAAAATTATAAAAAATATTCTATACATTATACTATATATGAATTTATATATAATAATTTAGAATTTTATATTTATATTAATTTATTATATATAAAAGTTGAAAAATAAATAAATTTTATTTTTTTGGTATTTTAGAAAATTGATAGCAGAGTCGAATTAAATTTTATTTTTTTGGTATTTTATTAATATTATTATTAATAAAATAATATTAATATTAATTAATAAACATGAGTAATAGTGGGGAGTGGTTCAAACAGAGAAGAATAATATAGCATGAGAATAAATGAAGGATGAATACTTACTAGTTACCATCAACAATCCGATGCAACAGTGGTCGGAGGAGGAGTGGCGAGTGGTTCAAACTAGGTTTGTTAGTAATACCTGAAAATCCAAGGCCTATTCTAACATCTGATCCAATTATCTCAAATTCAGATGATGTATTTATGTAATCGGATCGGATTTGGATGTTACAATCTACATCCGATTAATAATCGGATTGGATTCGGATTTGACCCCATTTGATCCAATTAAAATATGAAACCAATTATTATAATATTTATTAATTTTAATATATTATTTAAAATTATAAAAAATATTCTATACATTATACTATATATGAATTTATATATAATAATTTAGCATTTTATATTTATATTAATTTATTATATATAAAAGTTGAAAAATAAATAAATTTTATTTTTTTGGTATTTTAGAAAATTGATAGCAGAGTCGAATTAAATCTAGATCCGATCCGAGTGCATTAGGATTTGAATTCAAATCCAAGCTGATTGGATTCAGATGTAGGTTCTCAATAATTGGATTGAATGTGGGTTTTATTGCATCTGATCTGAGTCTAATCCAATTACAACCATAGTTCAAATAGATAAGAGTAGTAATGATGAGTAGAGAAGAATAACATCGGCGAACTCACAAAGAAGCATTACAATGGTAAAAAGAAAAGAGGTCTTATACTAGGGTTAAACATCCATGCAAAGTATGAAATCGTTATTCTATATACAAAACAGTGTGGTATAGATACTTCCATGAGATAAACTCATGGATGAGAAAATGGACTGTTGTGTGGACCAATCCACAAGATAGTGTGGATCAATCCACACTACAACCAACCGAACTCATGGCATAGAGGTGGTGTGGGTTGAAACTGAATATATCGTGGCCAATCCACACCACTGAACACCACCTTAGTTGATGCACAAAGCCAGAAATAATGGAGACGAAGGAGGTAATGAACTCGGTGGCGAAATTTTTGGAAAGTTAATCATTTATTAGAAAATGGAAATCTTCCTAAAGAGACATAATGGAGTTAGGGAGGTAGCATAACATAACACATCTTTACTTAGACTATGTTTGGTTTGAAGGAAAAGGTAAGGAAAAGAAGGGAAAGGTAGGAAAACCTATACAAGGTTTATAAAGATTTCCCTACCTTTCTCTACTTTTGCCTTCAAACCAAACACAACCTTAGGGAAAGCGAGGAATGAGAGAGTCATGCCATGTGGACTATTGGGTGGCCTGGGTTGGAGCAGGGGAGAAAAGAGAGAGAGTGAATGAGAGATTTGGAAAGGGAATAAGAGATAAGGGAAAAAGGAGAAAGGTTTAAGAAAAGATCGAAGGAGGAAGAATGAGAGAAGTCAGAAGAAATTCTAAAATGGAGTCCACTTTTTATTAATCCTATAAAGTAATACTTATATTATTGATGTAATAAGAATCCACTCTCAAAAATGAAAATAAAAAAACGAGTTCTATTGGGGTCATGGCTAAACTGGCCCTGAGAGACACGTGGCCGCCCAGCCATGCCAGCGTAGCTCGGCCATGTCGGCTCAGCTCAACCAAGCTATGTTATTATCATGGCCCCTTGTCTCATCCCTCCAGCCACGTCGGCTACACGCCCCATGGATAAGATCAACTACAGATAAGGGGGTAGGAAGACAACTCCGCCAAGGACTAGGACTCTACCCCAGTAACCTCGGCAGAGAGCTCCATCTCGATCTCCCCAGAAGCCTAATCCGACCAGGAGATGAAACCCCGGCTATAAAAAGGTGCTCCATGCTCAAGGTAAGGGATTTGGACCTCTAGCAATCACATTGTTACCTTGCTCGGACCAGGAACCTCATTGCTCGGCCCAACCATTCACCGCCCTCTCACTGACTTGAGTGTCAAAGTGCCTACCCGGATTGGCACCGCCCACCTTTTCTAGCATCACTTGTGGGAACGTACAATCAACAAGGATCATTTTGTACGTTCCATTCTTCATTTGCATTAGATAACATCAGATTGGCACCGCCTGTGGGAATGTACAAAAAGCCTTCCCAAAAAAATCCTTCGCCGCGCAGCCTCAAAACCGATCAAGATGCATAAAAACCAGTCCGAACGATCAGCAGGCCAGTCCCCAACTCGGGAGCCCCGACATCACAACTCCTCGGATCAGGAAGCCTCGCAATCCTCGACCATAGTGGACCCAGTGCAGTTCCGAGCTATGCAAGAGAAAGGTCAACAAGATCTTCGAGTTCATGTAGGTGCTGGAATCTATCGTGCCGCCCAACCGGGCTGTCCCCCCTCACGTCCCGACGCGCACGAAGGATGATCCTTGGATGGAGGACCTCAAAGTACGTCGGTCGAATATGAGGGGAGCATAGTCCGAGCGAGAGAAGCAGGACACGACCCGAAGGCCCGCCTCTACCACTCCCTCCCGCGAGTCGGATCACCACAACTAGACACGCCAGTTAGTTCATATCCCAACCAGAGAAAGGCTCGGTAAGAGGACGCCACTCTTCGTGATCTCTATTGCCGAGTCAAGCTCAGTGAAGGACCGCCTTGCGTGACCTAAGAAGGAGAAGGCAACCCACATTGTGGCCCTAGACGTCAGAGACACCGAGATCAGAGAGCTCTAGCAACATTTAGAAGAATTGGAATGCACTCAGACCCACAAGAGCGTGACGTCCGCCGTGGACCAGCCAGCATGGGCCGCAGCACATTCTGTCAAGGAGCCGCCCTTCATCTAGGAAATCATGAACGAGATGCCCCCCATTGGATGGCGAGCCCTCTATTTTGACAAATACGACGGGAACACCGACCCTTTCGACCATGTCACGGCACTCAAAGCTCAGATGATGTTGCACTGTGCATCGGAAGGGTTGATGTGCAAAGCCCTTGTAACCACCCTGCAAGGTCCAGCTTTGGTGTGGTACACCTCTCTGCCGCCGCGCTCCATAACGTCATGGGACCAGCTGGAGACCCAGTTTTTGGCGTAGTTCACAACTAGCCAGAAGCATTGGAAAACTTCGACCAGCCCCATGCAAATCCAACAGAGGAAGGCAGAGACCCTGCAAGATTACCTGGCAAGGTTCAACAATGAAGCACTCCAAGTCAGGGACTTGAACCAATCAGTCACAATTATGGCCATACGGCACGGGTTCCACCCTTCCCCGTTCAACTTCTCCATCTCCGAAAATCCTCCTCAGACGCTAGCCACACTAATGAGCCACGCGCAAAAGTATATCAATGCTGAAGAGGCTCAGGTGCAGCTCTGAGACGAAGATGAGAAGCTCGACAAGAAGAGTACAGATACCGACGAGCGGAAGTCCGAGAGGTCGGACAGAGTTCACAAGAAACAGGATCGCTGACTAGAACATAAACCTCGACCCCTCCACCAACCTACCAGAATTTCACGCCGCTCAATATTCCGCGATCTGAAATTCGGATGAAAATCCATGACCGCAACTACGTTAGGTGGCCTAAGAAGATGAAGACGCAGAGTAACAAGAAGAACCAGGACAAAAACTACGAGTTCCACAAGGACCATGGCCATGACACGGAGAACTGTTTTGACCTGTGCAACCATATTGAAGATTTGATCAGGCGTGATTACCTCAGCGGCTTCATCGACATAAGTAAGAATCCAACCCAAGAAGAGCGGAGAACGGATGAAGATCGATAACCGCCGCCTCGAGGCCCCCCAGGTACGTCAGAGGGGAAAGCAGCTCGGGTCAGAAGAAATATGCTCGACTATGCGAGATCGACGACCAGGGCCACAGGAAGAAGCACAGCCCATCTATTGCCTTCACCGACAATGACCTCCAAGGGGTCCAGACACCGCACGACAACACCTTGGTCATCACGACTGAGGTGGCTAACTTTGAGGTGCGGCGGATCCTAGTCGACACAAGGAGCTCTGACGTACTGTTCGAAGATGCATTCAAAAAGCTCGGTATCGACAGAGAGCGTCTCACGCCGGTCAACACTCCCTTGATGGGATTCTCAGGAGAGCCCCTCTTGCCCACTGGGAGAATAACTCTTCCCCTCTTGATCGGAGATGACAACGTCACTACAACGGTCATGGTAGACTTCATCGTGGTACATTGCCCCTTTTCTTACAACATGATCCTCGGCAAGCCAACCCTCAATGCCCTGCAAGCCACAGTTTTGGCATACCACCTCGCCATGAAATTTCTAACCAAGTACGCCATACGGGTAGCACGCAAAGACCAGAGAACAACACAACACTGTTATCAGCTCTCCTGCCGAGGACCACATCCAACTACCGAGACACTGATGGCAAGGGCCTATGACTTACACGACGAAGTAAAGGCACAGTGCGACCAACCTAAGGAAGACCTTATCCAGGTTCCCCTCTCCGAAGAAGATCCCAAAAAGACAATCTTAGTCGGCTCCCTACTAGATGATCACCTCCGAGAAGAACTTGTCCAACTACTAAGGAACAACGTCGACATGTTCGCTCGGTCGGCAGCAGATATGCTCGGGATCAACCCTGAAGTTATCACACATTGGCTGAATGTCGACCCACACTACCGACCTGTGAAGTAGAAATAAGAGGAGCTTCACCACAAAGCGGTGGCAAGTGATCGCCGATGATGTACAAAAACTGCTCGACGCCGGCTTTATTTGGGAAGTCAAGTACCTCGATTAGCTGGCCAACGTAGTAATGGTGAAGAAGGCCAATGGAAAGTGGAGGATCTGCATCGACTTCACCGACCTAAATAAGTCCTGCCCCAAAGACAACTTCCCCCTGCTGAGGATCGACCAACTCGTCGACACAACGGCGGGGCATGAGCTACTGAGCTTCATGGATGCCTTCTCAGGTTACAACCAAATCCGGATGCACCCAGATGACTAGGAACGGACAACTTTTATCACCGACCGTGGCTTGTACTGCTACAAGGTAATGCCCTTCGGCCTCAAGAACACCAGTGCCACTTTTCAGCGGCTGGTGAACAAGGTATTCAAAGAATAGCTCGACCGGAATGTAGAGGCGTATGTCGACGATATGCTCATGAAGAGAAAGAAAGTCGAGCATCACTTGGCCAACCTTCGTGAAGTCTTCGACACCCTCAGAAAATACAAGATGAAGCTAAACCCAACCAAGTGCGCTTTTGGGGTTGGCTCCGACAAGTTCCTAGGGTTCATGGTGACACAGAGAGGGATCAAAGCGAATCCGGAGAAGATAAAGGCCATCCTTGACATGCCATCTCCCCAGACCCATAAAGAGGTGCAACAACATCGGAAGAATAGTTTCCCTTAGTAGATTTATGTCCAAATCCACAGATAGTTGTCTCCCTTTTCTCAAAGCCCTTAAGCGGCCAAAAGATTTCCATTGGACAGAAGAGTGTGAGCAGTCTTTCTAGGATCTGAAGCAGTATCTGAGCTCGCCGCCCCTCCTAACCAAGCCGAACCTAGGGGACGAGCTATTGCTCTACCTCTCGATTGGAGATGTGGTCATCAGCTTGGTACTAATTAAGGAAGAAGATCAGGTGCAGAGGCCGATCTACTACACCAGCAAAGTCCTCAGCGGCGCAGAGACTCGGTTCTCCAACCTAGAGAAATTAACCTTAGCTCTCATCACAACCGCCAGAAAGTTCAGACCCTACTTTCAGGCCCACTACATCCGAGTACTCACCGACTAGCCCCTTAAGCAGATACTACAAAAAGGCTGGAAGTATTTGGCTACCTAGTCAAGTGGAGCGTGGAACTAAATGAGTTCGACATTGAGTACGCACCCCGACCGGCAGTCAAAGCTCAGTCCTTGGCAGAATGTACATTCACCACCGAGGAACCAGCCCCGCCGCCCCCAGTATGGACCCTGCACGTAGATGGATCGTCAAACCAACAGGGCAGCGGTGCCGACCTCATCCTCCTCGGCCCAGACGATGTAGTGCTGGAACACGCCCTCAGGTTCAAGTTCAAGGCATCCAACAATGAGACCGAGTATGAAGCCCTAATTGTTGGGCTCCGCCTTGCCTTGGACCTCAGGGCCCGAAGAATCAAGGCCTTCAACGACTTGCAGCTAATGGTCAACCAAATCCATGGCCAGTTTGAGGCTCGGACCCCCTCCATGGCGAGTTATCTACAAAATGTGCAGGAGCTCACTCAGCAGCTCGATCATTTCAATATTCAGTAGATCTCTCAAGCCAAGAATACCTGACCAACGCCCTTTTGAAGCTAGCCAGCTCGCCGCAGACCGACCTTGACTCGATTATACAACTGGATACACTAGTTCAGCCAAGCATCGCACCAACGACCCTTCTTATCCTCCCAGTATAGCATGACCCATCCTGGATGGGCCCCATAATCAAGTATCTTTGAGAAGGCGCTCTCCCAGAAGATCGAGCAAAAGCGAAGAAGCTCCTACACAGAATAGCCCGGTATTGCCTTATCTAGGGCCAGCTCTACCGCCGCTCCCACACTCTTCCATACCTGAAGTGTCTCCCCCCAACCAAAGTAGATTACGTCCTCAGGGAGATACATGAGGGCATTTGCGGAGATCACCCCGGTGCGCGCACATTGGCCCATAAGACACTTTGATAAGGCTACTTCTAGCCGATGATGAAGCAGGATGCCACTCAATTAGTTCGGAGGTGCGATAGTTGCCAGTGGCACTCTAATCTCCATTACCAGTTGGCGGCCCCTCTGAAGCCAATCACCAGCCCATGGTTGTTCGCCCAATGGGGAATGGACATCCTCAGCCCCTTTCCCCCCTCAATTGCACAGAAGAAATTCCTTCTTGTAGCAGTGGACTACTTCATGAAGTGGGTGGAAGCCAAACTCTTGGCACGCATCACCGCCCATAATGCCCGGAACTTCTTCTGGCTGGGTATTGTCTACCGCTTCGGCATCCCTCACGTGCTCATCACGGACAATGGGACGCAATTCACCAATAAGAAGTTTGAAGCCCTCTGTGTCGATCTAACGATTGACCACCGGACTACTGCAGTACACCGGCCTAGAGTAACGGGCAAACCGAGGCAACCAACCGAACACTACTACACGGCCTGAAAACGCGCCTAGATCAAGCCAAGGGAAGGTGGGTCGAGAAGTTGCCGAGCATACTCCCGGCATACACGACGACCCCGCGGACCGCCACCGAAGAAACCCCTAACCTACGGGGTCAAGGCCATAGTCCCCATGGAGATAGGTCCCCCAACTATTTGGATCGAGCTATTCAAAGAGGGCAGAATGACGAAGATCTACGCACAGAATTGGACCTAGTAGAAGCCCGGGACCGAGCACATGTAAGAATGGTCGCACAACAACAGAGGATGGCAAAGCACTACGACTCCAAAGTCAGAAGACGCGAATTCAAGACAAGTGACTTCGTCCTACGTAGAGTCATAGTCCTTGCACCCGAAGAAGGCAAGCTCGGACCAAACGGGGAAGGGTCGTACAGAATCACCAGGGTTCCTGGACCGAGCACTTATAGACTCGAGGACCTTGAAGGCCGATCAATACCGGGGAGTTGGAACTCGGGAAATCTCAGGATGTACTACTGGTAGATCTACAAGCAATAAAAGTTTATTTTTTTTTCAAGTTATATCTCCGGCCCCAGGCACATACACGCTCACCGCACACACTACACATGCACAGGCCAAGCCGCACTACCGACCAAGTTGACTCCGCCAACCCCAGAACGGCCAGCCCATAACGCCTAGTTTGGCAGCATATCACCGACTAAGCTACCTGACTCAGTTGACCACAACTAAGCCTAAACGTAGAGAAAGAACGCCCCCGCCCATCGAGGCCTGAGGGCGGTCGTGGAACTCCGCACAACCACCGAGTAACAATTGAGCTAGCTGGGAAATGGCTAGCCGTAGAAGGGCCCCAAAGGCTCCCGAGACCAAAAACTGAGCACCCCATGGCTAAGAGCTCAAAAACTGAAAGATCTCGGTCAACCACACCTCGGTCGGCAGAAGGTTGAGGACGCCGAGGCATAGCCCGACCAGCCATGCCTCGGCCAGCAAAAGAAAAATGCACAAGTAAAAAGAATGCGCAACAGCAACGGGACACACATACATAGTCAGCAAAAAGAACTTATATTCAATTTTAAAATGGTCAGGTACATCGTTTAAGGCTCGGTATGTCGAGCCGATAAAAAAAAAGGAGAGAAACCAACACAAAAAAAAACACAACTTGGAAGAAATAGTCGCTCAATCCTCGGAAACAGAGTCAGCAGCCCCTTTAGTAGCGTCAACCTCGTCCACGACCTCTTCGTTGGCATCCTTGGGGGAACCTGGGGGAGTGTTTGGACCACAAGCTCCCCAGCCCTGCGACACCTTGGTCAGCTCCGGGTACTGGCGAAGGACCCTTCGGCGGAAGACGTTAAATCCAGCCTCGAAGGAGGCCTCGACGTACTCGTCCATTTGCAGCTTCATCTCTTCCGATGCCTTGTACTAGTCAATTGCCTCCTCCGCAGCGTCCTGCCTCAACCTCTTCCGCTCCGCCTTAAGCTCAGTGGTCTCTTGCTTTAGCCCCCGGACAATACTGGCCTGCTTGAATAGCTGTGCCTTCAGCTCAGCCACCTCCCTCTCTAGTGCGACCGACCGCTCCCCAACAGCTTGAAGCTCAGTTAGATGGGCCTTCTGCCATAGATACTCGGAGTGTTCTCGCTCGTACATCGATCAAAGCTCCCGGAGACGATTGACCAACGTGACCGCCGCACAAACATTGTGCAAAAGAGAATGATGAGTATACACAAAAAAAAACGCAAAGGATAAGAAAGAAAGAAACTCACCTGGGCAGCAAACTGCAGAAGTGCGCACTCTAAAGCTCCGCTGCCGCACCCTTAGAGAAAGTGAGGAATGAGAGAATCAGGGGAGAAAAGAGAGAGAGAGTGAATGTGAGATCTGAAAAGGGAATAAGGGATAGGAGAAAGGAAAAAAGGTTTAAGAAAAGATCGGAGGAGGAATAAGAAAAGTCATAAGAAATTCTAAAATAGAGTCCACTTTTTATTTATTCTATAGAATACTACTTATTATTATTGATGTAATAAGAATCCACTCTCAAAAATGAAAATTAAAAAAGAGTTCCACCATTTTTTTCAACTTGTGGAAATATGGAAACTTCACTAGTCACGTGGGACATGCTTTTTTGTTTTTTTATTTTCTTCAGAAAACTGCCTCAGCCCTCGAGTAAAAGATCCTTTTAAGTTGTTCTTATCCTAAGCAAATTAAGCATAAGAGGGTGAATGTGCTTATTGAATAAATAAGTGCTTATAGAATAAATGTTTATCGTAATAAGCGCTTTTGAGTGTTTGGTGAAAAAATACTTTTTTAAATGAGATAATATAGGTATTTTGAAATTTACATGACCCATCATCAAGTTCAGACAGAAATATAATAAGCACTTTTGTCCAAAAAAGCACTTGAAAGAAAAAATCAAAATTTTCAACTTATTCAAAAATGGGCTTATTTCTTGACAAAAGAAAACACTTATTTGGGCTTATTTCCCCAATGCATATTAGTTGCTTATTGGTGTGATCTCGGCCTATATAAGGATTTTTTTCAGTAAGTGTTTAAAAATAAGTACTTATCTCCCTTTTGGTATTTTAACAACAAAAAAGAGATAAATCTTTAAAATAAAGAATGTAAAATGCAGCCTAATACAATTTGATTTTGACAGTTTGAGATTTTATCAGCTTATTGGGTTGACGTAGTGGTCGAACCATCTAACCAATGACGCAATAGCCCTTCCCTGTAAATTTGACAACATTGATGCACACATAATCCTCAAATTATTACATCAATTTGTTTCTCTCTTTATAAAACTTGTTTTTAATAAAAACGAGTGAATGAATAAATAAATAAATAAAACTGTTTCTTCTATTGAAAAAAACATAAAATACAAATCCAAACCTATAAAAACAAAAAAGTTTAATGTGTTCAAAAATCAAAACCAGTTCCTAGCCGCGTCATGAGGTTCAGATTTGTGCTTGGACCCGGAAAAGGATATTGAATTATTGACACAAGGGGGGGTTTATCAGCAGCTTTGTCCCGTCTCTAGTGCTTGATGGGCTTTGTTTGATTGGCTGCTGCTGCAGCTGCTATGGGATGATAACAGATCAGATGTTTGAACTTTAAATCATGGATCAACTCTTAAGCATGGCCCACTCGCTTCTGGATCTGGCCCATTAGAAACCGCTCTCTTGATTGCCAGAAAGAAAGAAACGTCCTGGATCCTCAACTCAAGATTAAAGAACCAGGTGAGGAGAGAGAGAAGCAATCTGCACCTGAATAGCCAGTCATTCATGGCTTCCATGACTTGCACTCCCGCATTTTTGTCTTCACCCACACAAAGAAGATCAGCCATCTCCTCTTTCGATTCTTCTGTAGCTTTATACCCAAAACCCCCAAAATCTTGCCCCTCCACTTCGGTTCCTCAACTGGGTCTTCGTTTGTTTTCGCCATGGAATGGTTTGAGACATCTGGGTATTTCTATTAGACAGAACTCTGTAAAAATAGGTACTCTTTTCCATTTGGTTTCTTCTTTTAGTATTACTCTTTAGTTGGTTTACTTTTTACATCCCCCCCCCTTTTCTGGTCTAGTTTTTCCTTTAGGGTAACTTTAAATACGATTGTTGTTTACTTCTGGATTTCTTCTTGATTAATTCTTTTAGTTTGTTTCATATTGGGCATTTGTTTGGTAACTTTATAATTTTTATATTTAATTTTACAGAAATAAAGAGAAAGGGTAGAGGTAAGGTTGTCTATGCTTCCCTTTTTGGTGTTGGAGCTCCCGAAGCTCTGGTTATTGGAGTGGTGGCTCTGCTGGTCTTTGGTCCCAAGGGACTTGCTGAGGTTAGTTGTTTGAGGCTGCTGACATTTTTTAGCTACAGTTCCCTCTATCTTATTCCCATTATTGACATGTGTGTAACAGTAAATTTACTTTGAAGTAAATGAATCCATTTTCTTTTGATTTCAAGCTCTCGATTAAGTTACCTGCATGCAGGTAGCTCGGAATCTAGGAAAAACTTTGCGTGCTTTCCAACCCACAATTAGAGAGCTTCAGGTAGGTGTACAAAGTTAAATTCAAGATGTGTAGCCCTTTGCAGTCTTGCTCCTCCGAGTAAACATTGACATCCTTTATGCTGAACTTACTTTTAGGTAGTCTCAAGGGAATTCAAGAGCACTCTTGAACGGGAGATTGGTCTGGATGATATTCCAAATTCAATGCAGAACACATACAGCTCCACTCCAAGCAATGCTACATCCACTTCATCAAATACCAACAGCAAGAGCTCTCAGGCTGTAGTTGATCCCAGTGAGTAATTTGGCATGTTCAATATCTAGTAGGAAATGAATAGATTTTGCATTTCTTCAGCTGCAATTACCAGGTGGGGATCAATGGATAAGGTCTCTAAGTCTTGTTTGTAAATTTATTTATTCTGCAATATCGTTTCTTTTCTTTTCATTAAAAAGCTCGATCAATGTGTGGTTCTATGATTTGTAGTAATTTGTGCTTGAATTGCAAAATTGGGGAAAAAAGTCAAGGGCATCTTATTTATAGTAACTTAGTAGGCCTCAAAGAAAAGTCTGTAATGTTGACCAGGTTGTTTGTGGTAGGTGAATTAAAATCCTTGTTAAATAAGGAAATAGGGGCAGAGAACCTCCCATGCAAGTCTTAAAATGATTGATGAACTATACAACATCTACAACAGATAGTGGGGGGAATGAATAGAAAGGGAGGGGCTCTGTAGAAAGCAATTCCGCTAGAAGTGCTGTGGTTGACTTGGAAGGAAAGAAACAGAAGGATCTTCGATCAAAAATAGCTTCAGGTTGAAAGGGTGATAAATTTAATTGTTGATGAACTTAGAGGGTGGCTGAACTCCAACTTGCTTTTCAAGGGGGATATTCAGGCTTCTTGTGTGGCTGTTAATTTTTTCTGAGTTTTCTTAAAGTTATCCTCAGTTGTATTTCTCTCTTGTACAGTGAGCAGTTTGTTTGCTTTCCTCTGATCAATAAAACTTTACTTTACCTTTTCAAAAAAAAAAAAAATCTACAACAGATAGAATTATGAATCTGGTTCCAGCTCAAAAAATAATACCATTCCAATCACAAGAAAAAGGATTAAAACTCATTCATTGAAAATCTTCTAAAAATGATGACAAAAAGTAAATAAGATTTTCGATTTTTCTTATTTCTTCCACCCCTCCCCTGCTAAAAAAAGCATACGCAGATTGCAAAAGGTGTAGGATTCTATAAAATACTGCTTTTGCTTTCTGAATTCCCTGTGCTGGCCAAGAAACAATGAGAGAAAGCAGGCTTGCTGGAGTGACCTACTTCTAGGGCTGGAACTTGGGTTGGCTTGGGTTGGGATTTTGTTAAAGTTTTAATGGGACTGGCCCGGAAACCCAGGCCCGGTGCAGTGCAAATTCTTGAAATCGGGTGCCCCATTTGCACAAACTGTTTAATGGAATGTCACCAAATCCCACATATTCTATTGCGTTGTCCTTCTTACTTGTGAGATTTTTCTTCTTTTTCCCCAAGGGTTTACAATGAGAACATACAAAAGTTGTGATGGGAAACAAGATAATCAATGGTTAGAATCTTCCCCAAGAAATCTGTCCATATGAAAAATGGCACCTCAGATGGTATATTTGGTACCAGATTCATTGCCAAGGAAGAGGAATTTTAAGTCTTCAAGACTTCAACAAAGACAAGAAACATGATTTTAACAAGGAAATGCCATTGGGATCATGATCCCAGACCCTTTCTTCATTTCTAATCTTAACACATTTAATGCAAGCCAGGAGGTTCACAAGGATATCAGCTTCCTGATTATCATGATCCCATAAAATTCTTTTGTTGTTATTTCTTTTGCGATCATTATATTGCATGGTGCTGAGAACTCCTTTAAGATATGATTCCCACCCCAGTTAGCATTCCAAAGCCACATATGGTTGCCCTTACTCAAGAAAAGAAGAAATAGAAAAATGAAGAGGCCCTCCTCTTTTTCCATTCCCTTCTCCTCCCTTCAAAGTCCTTGGATCTTTTGTATTTCAATATTAGACCCTAAAATAAAATATTGGTAATATATACAGCAGAAGATAGGATGTATCAACCCTTATTATAATAAGATGCATCCCTAGTGATAAAATTGCAACAAGGCATCTGCCTTGTTATTTTTGTTGCCTAGGAGGTGCCTTTGAACACCTGAATTATCTCATGGCATTAGGGCTTAGTACCCATATGACACCTTGTCACCTAGCAATTCTTTGACAACCATGCAGGGCATTCTTAATCAAAATCAACTAACCAGTTACCACCATTGGGTGGATAGGGTTTCTTCTAACCACCTTCTCACCTAGCAATTCTTTCTTAAAATGCTCCATCACATCCCATATATCATGGGATCTATAGCTAGCACATAGAGTAGAGGGAGTCCAACATAACTTGCAAGTCTTACCTACAAACAACCACAAGTATAACGCCATGTACCTGCTAAATCTGCTACTTGAGGAAACTCCTCTACTGCAAAAAAAAAAAAAAAAAAAAAAACTTCATTCTTTATACTTGGATGATCAAGCTGAACTATGTGGTTGCGACATTGTTAAAACTTGTTTACACGATCATAAAGAGAAATGGGATATTGAGGTTTTCAATTTCAATTTTTCATCATTCAGCTATCAGCATCGACACCATCACTGTTCTTACAAATGGTAAGAACAAAGAAATGTAGCTTTTTGTTAAGATCACCTACACAATCTAAGATTCCTCAATATCTGTTAACAAAATTTGTACAAAGAGGATTGACTGCTTGTTAAAAGGTTGTTTATAGGCTGTTTGTCTTTTGTTTTTACTTCTGTTTAGTATTGCAGGGGTACTATTGTAATTCCTCCTCTTTTATATTATGTTATGGTCGCCCTAATATAAATACAAAAAAGCTAGCGCCGCCAGCACTGAGTTTTGCTCACAGATCTCTCTTTTCTCTTTTTTTTTTTGATAAGTATCTTTTCTCCTCTTCCTTCTCTCTTCTCTTTTCTCATGGTATCAGTCTATCAGAGCAGGCCCATTTGATCTGAAAGGAGATCGAGAAAGCACTCTTTTGTCTTCTCCCTTCACTTGCTGCTGAATTTTTTCTTTGAAGAACCAAGGTAGATCTTTGGACTGATCTCAGAAGCTTCTCTCGTCCTTTTTTTTTAATTTTTTTCCTGATCGTGTATCAAGACAAAACCAAAACAAGGGGATCGATCAACTGGTGCGAGGTGATCAGCACCTGTACCTTCCTTTTTTGTAGGATCGAGTGATCCTTGTGGTGGTTGTAGGTCAGAGGTGACCTGTATGTACTGTGACAGCAGCTTTGTGGTGTGTTTGTAAGTCGGAGATAACCTGTGTGTGCTGTGACAACAGTCCAGTGGTTAGTTTGTAGGTCAGTGATGACCTGTAGCCTGTAGGTGTCGTAACAGCAGTAAAACATTTTTTTGGTGATTGAAGGACTGTGTTCGAACAATTATAAAAAAAAAAGGACTGTGTTCGAACTAAAAGGTGGTTGTCTCTAGTTTCCTGGTGCATTTTTTTTTCAGAAATAATACAGTGTGTAAAGGGAAACAGGTTGGATTGCATTTTTCTAGTTTTTTTGGAACTCTTTTGAGTGTGATCTGAACCAGTTATTATGAATAGTGAAGATTCTTCCACATCTGGTGTTTCCTCAATGCAGAATGGACTGAGTGGGGGTATGAATTTATCCTTCCCTATGGCTGTCATACCTCTTGATGGTCTCAATTACTTAGAATGGTTGAAGGGGATCAGGTTATACATTATTGCAAGAGGAAATATAGGATATATAAATGGAAGAATTAAAGAACCTAATTTTGGGAGTGCTGAACATGACAAATAGAACTAGGAAAACAGCATGGTGATGTCATAGTTCTTAGTGTCTATGCAATCTCAGGTGAGAAGAAATTTTATGTAGGTTGGAATAGCTTATGAGGTTTGAGAACAAGCAAAGTCAACCTATTCTAAATTGTGCCACTATGCAAAAATCTATCAGTTACAGGCAGAACTCTCTACTTGTAAACAGGGGGAGAGGAGTCTCTCTATGTACTATTCAGACTTGTCTTTCCATCTGGAATGAGTTAGATTATTATCAGAGTGTAGATTGGAAGTGTGATGAAGATGCCAAAGCGTGTAAGTTTCTTGTTTCATAGCAGTGAGTCTTGCCTTCCTCCTTGGCCTGAACCCCATGTATGAATACATTAGAGTATAGATCCTTGGAAGCAAGGATCT
Organism: Nelumbo nucifera; assembly: GCF_055504915.1. NCBI lineage: Eukaryota > Viridiplantae > Streptophyta > Magnoliopsida > Proteales > Nelumbonaceae > Nelumbo > Nelumbo nucifera. The sequence continues at coordinate 184,375,977 of NC_142649.1, read as the reverse complement.
CCCATCTATCCAAGAGGTATATGCTCTAGTACAGTCAGAGGAAAGTAGAAGAAATCTATGAATAATTCTAGGGGTGACCTTCATGGGAAGCCAAAATGGCTACTCAAAAAAGGGATTGAGTAAGAAATAGGCTTCAGATCTGAATAAGAAGTTAGGATATCAAGGTTCAAGAAGGCTCACTACAACAAACATGGCTACTCAGGAGAACCATCCCCCAACTACTACTGCAGCTCAGACATACACATCTGGTTCTTACCCTAGGGAGGATGTTATTAATTCTTTCTATGACCATTTAGAACTTTATGGCAGGGAAATTTGTTAGACGGATGCTTCTCCATCAACTTCATATGCGTCTACATTAGGTAATTTTGCCATAGCTCTCCATGTATCATCACATTCCTATGACTCTCCTTGGATAATTAATTCTGGAGTATCAAAACATATGATTGGTAAATCTACTTACTTTCAGACCTATCATCTTCTCTCTAGAAGAGACAAAGTGAGACTGACTAATGGTTCATTCTCTACCATAGCCGGTCAAGGAACCATTCATCTTCCTTTTTGGCCCTACCCTTTCTAATGTTTTACATGTTCCACAATTCCCTATTAATTTGTCTTTTGTTAGTAGTATCACCCATGGTTTTTAAAACCGACCCGGTGACCGAACCGGTCAGGGGTCCAGTTACCAGGTTGAACGGTCCGACCGTTCGAACCGAATGCTCGGCCCATTCTAACAAAAAAAAAATGGTCAAAACTATTTGAACGGTTAACTGCCCGTTTCAGCGGTTCACTGACCAAAATCAATGGTTTTGGGGGGAAATCCGGTTTTTGGGGAAAACGGACCTGACCGGTTCTCGGTTTTTTCGGCCCGGTCCGGTTTTGAAAACCACGGTATCACCAATTCATTAAACTGTTTAGTAACCTTCTTCCCTTCTTATTGTGTGATTCAGGATTTGGCCTCAGGGGAGATGATTGGTAGAAGACGTATGGTGGATGGTGTCTACTTGCTAGAAAATAAGGCTAGTCTCGCAGTCACAGAGACTAAGAGTCATTCTAGTAAGAGTTAGGCCTATTTATGGCACAGTTGTCTTGGCCATTTATCCTTTGATTCCTTAAAGATCGTGCTTCTAAAGTTGTTTAAGTCAGTGTCAATGTCAAAGTTGATATGTCAAACTTGTCGGTTGAGTAAACATTGAAGAAATCATTTTTCTTCAAAGAATAATAAATCTGAATTTACTTTCCATATTGTTCATTTTGATGTTTAGGGCCCAGTTGCTTTACCATTTGAAAGTGGCTACAAGTATTTTATTACCTTTATTGATGACTACTCTAGGTGCACATGGGTGTATTGATTCATATGAATACTTTCATATGAATACTTTCATAATGATCCCACGTAGTTTTTTGCTTCATGTGGATCACTCCACCGTAGCTCCTATGCCCGAACACCACAACAAAATGGTGTAGTTGAAAGAAAGAACCACCACCTTCTTGAAGTGGCTCGGGGATTATTGATTCATATGAACGTCCCCAAACGTTTTTGTCTTGAAGCTATCCTTTGTGCCGCTTATCTCATTAATCGCATGCCCTTTCAATGGTTAGAGTACAATGCCCCACATCAACTTCTGTTTCCCAAGGCTCATCTTTTGTCTATTTCTCTACATGTGTTTGGTTGTCATTGTTTTGTTCAAAACCTGTCACTCACCCATGGGAAATTGGATCCTCGTGCTATTCCTTGCATCTTCTTAGGGTACCCTACAACTCAAAAGGGGTACCGGTGCTTTGATCCCGTCTCTCAAAAATATTATGTTTCTATGGATGTCTCCTTTTTTGAGAGTAAGCCTTTCTTTCCTGTTTCTCCTCATGCAGAGTGTAGGAATGAGGAAAAACAGGTTCAACTTCCTCCTCTGCCTCATATTCATCTCCCTCATTTCCTGGTCCTCCTCCCTTTCATGTTTTTTGCCGCCATCACAAAGGCCAACCAAGTTCAAGAGCTGTGGAGCATTTAGAAGTTGTACCACCAATGCCATCAAATTCTCCGGGAATGGATCCTACCCAACCAAGTACCTTAGTTCCCATTGATATTTCTGACCCTATTGCTATTGATAACCTCCAGTGCTAATGATCTTGACTTCTTATTGCTCGCCGGGTGTTAGGTCTTGCACCACTAAGCACCCCATTTCCCATTTTGTTTCCTATGAAAACATTTCACCTTCCTTTCAGGCATTCCTCTCTTCCATTGACAGTGTTCATATTCCTACTCCTAAGAATGTGGCAGAAGCTCTCTTGGTGCCTGAATAAACAGATGCAATGAAGGAAGAAATTAATGCATTACATAAAAATGGTACATGGGAATTGGTGGATCTTCCTGAGGGGAAGGAACCAATTGGATGTAAATGGGTATTTATAGTAAAACATAGGGTTAATGGCACAGTGGAGCGGTATAAAACTCGTTTAGTGGCAAAAGGGTTCACTCAAGTGTATGGGGTGGATTATGTTGAAACTTTTGCACAAGTTACTAAGATGAACTCCATTAGGGTTCTTTTCTCTTTAGCTGCCAACTTCGACAATAACCTTCACTAACTGGATATCAAGAATGCATTTCTAAATGGTGATCTTGAAGAAGAAGTGTACATGGTACAACCCCTTGGTTTTTGGGATCAAGGTAATGAACAAAAGGTATGCAGGTTGAAGAAGTCATTATATGGCCTAGAACAATCACCCAGAGATTGATTCAACAGATTCCATGTAGTTGTAGAACAAAAAAGGCTACAAACAATGTCAATTTGATTATACATTGTTTGTGAAAAGAGGGGAAGGGAAAATTGCAGCCCTAATAGTGTATGTTGATGATATAATTATAACTAGTGATTGGAAAGATAAAATTAAAAAATTGAAGGGATTTCTTGCTACTCAGTTTGAGGTGAAAGATCTAGGTCCTTTGAGATACTTCCTTGGAATTGAAGTTGCCCGCTCACAAAAGGGTATCTTCATTTCTTAGAGAAAGTATGTCTTAGATCTGTTACAGGATACAAGAAAATTGGGAGTGAAACCCGTTGATTCTCCTATTGATCCTAATCACAAATAAGTGATTGTCAAGGTGAATTCATCAAAGATGTGAAGCAATTTAAAAGGCTTGTAGGAAGACTGCTATATCTCTCCATGACTCGGCCAGACATTGCTTATGTAGTGGGTATTCTTAGTCAATTCATGCATGCCCCTAAGACCACCCACCTTGAAGCAGCTAAAAGAATTCTCAAATATCTTAAGAAATTCCCAAGTGTAGGTTTATTGTTCCAAAAGCACAGGCATTTGAAGGTTGAAGTGTATACTGATGCAAATTGGGTAGGATCATTAGATGATAGAAAGTCTACCAACGGCTACTGTACCTTTGTGGGAGGAAACCTAATCACATGGAGAAGCAAAAAGCAGAATGTGGTGGCTAGGTCTAGTGCTGAAGCTGAATATAGAGCAATGTCTCATGGAGTGGATGAAATAATGTGACTAAAAATGTGTTAAGTGAGCTGGGATTTACAGTTGATGGACCTATGACTTTATATTGTGATAACAAGCAGCCATAAACATTGTTGCTAACCCAAATACTGCATGATAGAACCAAGCACATTGAGGTAAACAAGCATTTTATCAGAGAAAAGGTAGTCGAAGGGGAAGTGTTCACCCCCTATGTCAGGTCTAAAGATCAACTTGTGGACATCTTCACAAAAAGGTTACATCACTTGCGGCATAATGATCTATGTGACAAATTGGGCATGATTGTGACATCCATGTCCCAACTTGAGGGGGAGTGTTAAAAGGCTGTTTGTCTTTTGTTTTTATTTCTGTATAGTATCACAGGGGTACTATTGTGATTCCCCATCTTTTATATTATGTCATGGTCACCCTAATATAAATACCAAAAAAGCTGGCGCCGCCAGCACTGAGTTTTGCTCACAGATCTCTCTTTTCTCCTCTTCTTTCTCTCTTCTCTCTTCTCTTCACTTTCTCTTCTGGATAATACTGCTAAAACTAAAATTAACATAGAAAGTTAGATCGATTCCAAAGAGGTGCTAGTCTGGATAAGAAATGATAGTTCAGTTGGAAGTTCTGAACAATTATGATGGATATAAAAGCCTTGGGAAAGGGCATAATCATGGGAATTCAGTGGGAGCCTAGAGTTGCCAACACAATGGCAGACACTTCGGCAAAACAGGGAGTGAATGGACAACTGTTTTGGGGCACAAATTGGTATTTTAATGTATCATAATAGTTGGGAGTTTAGAGTCTTCTTTGGCTCAGGCCATGTAAGCAGCCTGCTTTGGGGTGCTAGGACCCACTCTTTGTATAATACTTTTGTCACAATTAATAAAATTTTCATGTTATGAAATTTAGATCCTTAATAATGGAAAAACTTGTTTTTTTCTGGAAACAGGGAATGTTGTCGAAGTGTTTTCTCCATACAGTGTTACCAGTGGACTACATTGCAAAAGCTGTAATTACTCGTAGTTTTCATCCAACTGAAATTTTCTAGGTCATTCATGCTGCTGTAAGAATTTGATTTATTTGCATGCATCAAAATCTTATCCATTGCCATGGGCAGATCATCTCAGCAGAGTAGCAGACTTACCAACCTCTGCACTTTTTACTACCCCTTCTCTCAAATATGCTCGTCCATCTCAGCGGTAGTCATTTTATGGGTGCAATCATATGTATGCATGTGTATACAAACACATTTAAAATCACCAGATATTAATTAATCTTGCAATTCATGTCTTTCTTTCTTTCTTTCTTTATCTCTTGCACTGTTACTTGGCATAATTGTATTAGACATTCATTTGAGACATCTCCATTCTTTTGAAGTTGTTTTATCATTTTCTGCAGAGAAAGCTCTTCTTTTCTTCCATTTCATCTTCTTGTCAATGTCATCATTTGTCTCCTCACACATTCACACTTAAAAGGTGCAGTTGGTGGCTTGAATCCTGTTTATTCTTTTCATTCTATGTAAGATAATACCCTTTGTCAAATGTTATAGAAAATATTTGTCACTACCTAAATGCAGGCTCTTTTGGGCATTCCCCTTGTTCTTTAAGAGTCTTCGAGTTGTTATCCTAATCCTTTTACTCTTGCGTTTACTGGTCTTATTTCATGTGACAAAAATATTACAATCTAGTTTCCCCTATCTTGTGGCAAATTGGTGCCATGTATAAATTCTCTTAGATATACTTTTCCAATTCATTTGTCATACTCTTTCAACTCATCCATTTGACATATCCTTACCTGAGCCATACTCACTTTATTATTGTGTTAATTTATTCATTATCCTGCATGCCGCATTTCATAAAGCATGGCCAGGCTTATACTTTTGTATAAAACTTCCTTTTAAATTTTGATTGCATGTGCAGATCAAATAGTACTCATGAAGCACATATATGCTTTATCCGATCAGCTCTGATTCTATGGATGGTCTTTTTCCTCTCTCTCATTAAAGTTGAGAGTTGATGCAGGATAGAGAATAATCATTTTTAAGGAATTTCTCCTTATTTTACTCCTATCTTTATTAAAACTAAAGCATCTTTCATATTTCTAACTTGGCATTTCTCCATCTTTAGTCTCCTCAGTTATAACAATGCCATTTGGGAATTGGTCAAAAAATCAATGCCATTTGGGAATGGCATACAGTATGAGACATTCTTCATTCACCATATAACTGAGAATGACAGGATCATATAAAAGTAAAGACACTGTTAAGGATCTATATGGACCAGTCAGCTGGAAAACTGAGAATGATAAAGTTAAAAAAATCCTCCGACTTGGTGGAGCTTAACTAGATTTTGTTCTGGGTTCAAGGAATGGTGAGACATATATCTTCTTAACTCTTCAAAAAAGAAGGAAAGAAATATGTTCAGGCATGTAAAGCTATAACCATTTTATGGCACCATCATTATGAGATTCCTGTTGCACTAAGCCAAGCATGGGATGCTTTTTGTGTCTAACTGAATGATGAAAATAGAGTACCCCAGAAAATCATGTGTAAGAATGTACAGTTGGCTGTTTTATCCCTTCAAAATGACTGGCACATTCATCAAATGTTCACCTCCCATCCAAGCTTCTTTGTCCTACCTAAGGTATGATTCACACTATTTCCACCATAGTAAAGTTAGAAAGTCACAGTAGTTGGATATATAGAATTGACAAAAACCTATGGTGCATTCTTTGGAAACTGCTGCAACATAACTCAAAACGTGAACGAACCAGTGACAAAGCGACATGAGTCATTGTCATCTTTAATGTCTTTAATTGTAAGTACACGTGAAACGTGATAGTACACTGTAACGTGAACCAATGAAAAGTAAATTGACCATATGACGTTTTTAACGTGATTGGTTGAAATTTTGATTTAATGTGCAACAATGCAAATATTTGAAATGCAGTGGGACCAATGTTTGTCATATTAAATTTCTTAATATTTGCTTTAGTCCTCTTATATTTGGATGCTGAAATGCCTGTATGTGGTAGTTATTGATGGTGGTTCTTTGGTTGCTTCTTGCTTGCTTTAATGTAATTTTCACCAACACTATTATTAATCTTGTATATGGGTTTTCATTATCATCCTCTACAAAATTCTGAAAACCGGGAAAGAAAAACTTCTTGTTATTTAAATTATTTTTGGTGAGGACAGAAGATGACATCACAACTATAACCTGCAAAATGCTAATCCTCGTTCTTTGTGACAAAAGCATATAATTTTCCTGTATATGTAGATGGCGTTCCCTCTGTAGAAAGAGCATATTCCAGTGAAGATTACTTAAAAATCACAGAAGAGCAACTAAAAGCAGCTGCTGCCCAACAGCAAGAACAGATGCCATCTCAGGAAGAGAAGTCCGAACCTCCCCCTCAGCCTCAAGGTGTGTGATTCTTCCATGGCTTTCAGTAAGCTTTTCATTTTGAGCACGTGTCTCATAAACTCATATCATATTGTAACAGCTACGGCTCCAGAAGTTGCTACTACAACGCCTCCACCACAGGGTCCTAAAACAGAGACATGAAACGACCTTGATACTAGGACAAACTGGGAACGAATGCTTCTTCCACCAAAATTTTTGAAATCCTTGTTTCAATTTTACAAAGCCATGTAGATGAAATATATTCTGTACACTAATGACAGTTTTAAAAAGTAGTGAAAGTTATGCCATGTCAATTGAACAATCCCACCTACTATTTAGTGTTCTTTTCCTGATCTTCGTTACATGTCAATCTCACCCACTATATCAAGACTTCTTTAATTTTGGATCACACGCTGCAAGTTTACGTGGACTAATCTCATCCTGTAAATTCAGACTCAAGGTCCCGAAACTTTTATAACGCAGGATTGCACTTCAACGTCGTCGGTGCTTAAGGCTGTGTTTGGTTGCTGTGCAATTTTATTTGCACTAGTACAAATGCATGAGTGCAAATGTAAAAAAAAAATGTAAATTCTCGTTTAATTTTGTTTTTGGATTCTACTTTGTTCTGCTTCATGTCTTAATTTACTTCATCTGTATTGAAGTCAAATAAAATAAGTTGAAATTTTGAAACAAAGATAGGTCAGAATTTACACTCAAATTATTTGCACTGCCACGGTTTTGCACCAGTGCAAATTTATATATATTGCGACCAGCTTAAGTTGTGTTTCGCATTAAAGTTACAACAATAGAGCTTGGGATATTATAAACAGATACAGATCAATAGAAACTTGGGACTAGACTGAGATAACGATTATGTAAGCAGGCACTGTCAATCAATAACTGTTTACTTTTTATTATTATCTTTTTCTACAACAGTTATTCTTTCCTTGAGTTGATTGCAATGCCTGGTATTTCTGTTAAGCGAAAATTAAAAAAAAAAAAAGAAAGAAAAAAGAAAATGCATGTATTTCAAGCACCATTGAGCAGAGGAAATAAGACATCAAAACATTTTCCCTTCCATTATATATTATGATAAAAGAATTACAGGACGAGGACAACACATCTTAGTGCTTGAATTTAGTTACAATAAATTGAGAGATCGATGGGAGTCGAAATCATTATGGCCTCCGCTTGCTTGTCCGCAAGATGGATTGTAACCGTAACTATCAAAAAACTTGTCATCTGAAGTTGTATTCCCAGAATCTGGTCCTTTAATGCCCCCCATTGGTGAAGCCCAGGGAGCAGGCGTTGAAGGGTTGGAGCTTGAAGCTTCTTGATTCAGGCTCAGCACATTTGGATTTTGTGGGGAGCTTATAGATGACCTTTTGTTTGTGGAATTCGTCACCGTCTGAGAAAGGGATGTTGACTGTGGCGGCTGCTGGCTCTTCTGTGGTGGTGACTTGGGTCGAAGGCTCTCTATCTCAGGCGTAGTCATTACAAGATGAGGAGCGTCTGGTGGTGGATTCCGTCCTCCTCCTCCCTGCCAAACTTTTCCATCTTTGTCGGCAAAATTCCTAACATATGCCTGCAGGATTAATGTCCCCAAAATCCTCAGAGGCAATGGCAGAAAAGATAAGAGTCTATGATAAGCAAAAATATTTATAAAACGAAGTCATCCAATAGTCCCTGAAACCCCCATTATTAAGTGGTGCAAATGAATTTTGATTAATTCTTTTACAAAGTTAGGACGGCAAAGCTTTGCTCAAAAATATTTTACCTCTGCATTGAAGTTTGAGGAAGATAATCCTTTTCCTACAGTCAGCCAACCTGATCGAATATTATGATCTTCACCAAAGAGTTCAATCCTCCTGCGTCCAAGAGCAAAATGCTCAATTATCCGGTACAGATCTTCAGGTTTTGTTGTTGAACCTGCAATTCCATTGGTAAAATGGTTCACTTAAGATCAGAACAGGAACATGTATGCAAGATCCTGCAACTATAGAGATGCAAACGAATTTTGATTGAATTGGATATACCTAGATCCAATTTTGAATTTGAATAAAATATTATCTATCAGATTTAGATTGGATTTGGATCAGATCTGTATATTGAACATCATTAATAAAGTAATAATAAATTTGATATTTTATATCATCAATAAAATGACAAAAATAACTTCCATGAGGTTTGAATATATGATTCTTTAGTTATAAACAACATCCAAACCAAGTAACCAACTTTACCAATAGATACGTACAAGGTTTATGTAGAAAAGGCATATACATATAAATGCAGTTGACATATAAGATTTGAATTGGAGCAGATCCATATTCGATCCAATTATAGACAGATTGAGTTCAAATCATCTTTAATCAGATTGGATTTGAATTCAAATTTGGGAAAACGGATATTATTTGCAGCCCCATGCAACTCCTTATTTCTAAACAACACAAAGATAGCTGGATGCAAACTCATTCTCTGTGACCAAGTAAATGAAGCATATATAGGCCATGCATGCAGTTGTTATCTGCACATGTTTTGCTCATATGAAAGCTGTCCCACACAAAATTATAAATACTAACCATAAGGAGGTTCTTCAGCAATAATTATATCTGTGTCAATGTTTGCATGGATGATATGACCATCAGTGCTTCGCCGAACAGTTCCTTTTATGCCCATCAAGCAATGCTCCTTCGTCCACAAAAAGAAAGGGAACAAAGAGGTAAGCTAACAGGTTTATCCTTGAAAATTAAAAGACAAATTCTACCAACCTTTGAGTGTTGAAACAAAGTATGAGAATCATGCCGCAAGCCTGGAGTTGCATTAGTTTTGTTCGTCTTCACCCAGCATATATCCTCACATCTACGGAATCCCCACTACATAACAAGTAAAAGATGCCAAAATAAATAAAGACCAATGAACATATCATAATCTCACAAAATGTAATGATATTTTGTGGGTCCTGAGAATTGAAGTGAACAAATTCAGCATGATATCAAATTCTCAAAGAAGTTCCCCTGTAAAACCCTCTTCCCAAATCTCAAATTTTCAATATGGCTGATAGAGTTCAAATCAATGTGATTGGTTATTGACCTGGTTGGTTGGACTAGTGACCTGGTCAAAATTCCTGGTTCAGGTTAACCTCTAACCTGCTATATTACAAAAAACTGTTGACAGTCAATAATCCGTTGACCTGAGCAGTTAAACTGTTGACCCATTCAATTTGTTTCTGCCTTACCAGTTATGTATTATTTTGACATTTTTGAAAAATTTCGTAATGATGACTTCATGGGTTGACCTGTTGACCCAGAGGAAAAGGCAGTTCAACCTCGGCCAGTTTTAAAACAATGATTCAGATGGGGCCAACACAAGTACATTTTTTTAATCCTCACTGATAACTGTTCCATAAATATTTTTGCATTACTAACATACATACCTTCTTTAGACACTGCCGTCCCTGCTCAAGACCCACACCATCACCAACCCAAAGGAAGATAAATGAAGGTGTGTCTGCGATTGCCTGACAAATTGAAGGATCAATATTTAGAATTCAAATCTGAGATTTGTGAAAGAGAATGATTTGGAAAATGACTGATGTAGGCAAGCACTTTTTTATGAGTATTAGGCATGTGCTTTTTGGTAACTGATGATATCAAATATTTGGCAAATCTTAACATATAAAGGAAAAACTCACTAACAACAATAAAATGCTTTCAATGCCCCCAAGGAAAAATAAATTGTAACCTCTCAACACTAGTTGTAGTCTGTAGAATATGAGAATGATAATAGGAAGGTCTACAGAAAGGAATATGGGGTGGATACCATGACTAACCCACAATATTGGGGTGCATTATTATCGTATTCGTCACATATTCTTTCACATAAATCAACATAGTCTCAGTTACTAATAAAAATAATGTGCATGTAAAGTTCATATCAAGTGGATTACATTGAGGAGGTAACATATAACAAAGGATTAAAATATTGATACAATACACCTTATACAAGGTGTATCGTATCAGTATCAGTGTACCCAGATACACTTGAATACACTGATACACAGGGTTTTTTAAAATGCTTAAAAGGTCTCAGATTCTCTTCCTAAACAATCACAATAAAATTAAAAAAAATAATAAAAATAAATAAAATAGGGTGAGCACCACTCGTATCGATACACATCGATACCCATGTTTGGGAATTGGGAGCATCTATATTTTAACCCTTGCATGTAACTTTACTGCCGTGTGTTATCAGCAACCTTTGAATTTTGTGCTAGAAAAGATAAGGCAGATACAGAAGAATATAATACAAACCTCAATTTTAAGGTTTAGAATTTCCTCAAATGTCCAGTACTCCATATGGTCAGCAACACCAGGTGCACGATGAACATATTCCTCCCAAGGTGGGTCCACAAGGATGACATCAAACTTGGTTCCAAAAAACTCTGGAGATAAGACATTCTCACGCAGGTCACACTTATAATACATGGGAGGGGAAGCAGATTTAGCCACAATCTCATCCTTCTTCTGAATAAGTTCTCGCAGTTTGGGGTAGTCCTCTACAACACTGGTAAGCTCCAGCTCCCTAATAAAATTTTGGGGTCGCATACCAGTGTCGACAAAATTTTGGGAGTAATCATTTTGCTCTCCTCTGGAAGGAGCTTTACCAGCTGGTCCATTAATTCTAGGAGGAACCCAGGCCCCAGGACCTTTATCATGAGGGGCTCCTCGTCCAATTCCACCAATAGCATTAAAACCTGGGCTGGGTATGTTTGGGGACACTCCTCTTCCAGGGCCTGGTTGATTGAAATACATAGCAGGGTTTGGACCAGTCCCCATTCCAGGGGCAAATCTAGGTCCCGATGGTCCATGAGGAACAGGAGAAAGGCCAGGAGGGACAGCTAACATATTAATATCAACACCTCTAGCCCCTGGCCAAACAATGGGGGCTGGAAAGGGTGGAATAAAGACATTTGGTGTAATGGGTGGACCTGGAGCAGGAGACATGTTTGGTCCAAGTGGCTGCATAGGTCCTGGTGGTAGACCAAGAGGGGCAAAGGGTGGCCCTAACATAGGCAGTGGTGGGATTGCAACCCGTTGGGCTTCCCTCCCTGTAGGTCTTCCCCTTCCTCCTCTCCCAAGCCTATTCCCCTTTGCTCCCTGTGGAACAGCTCTATTGAAGGAACTCAATCCCTGATTATTTCCAAATGGAGGTTGTGAACCACCACTAAAACTCTGACCTCCCCCAGTGCGATTGGAACTCATAGCACCCTTTTGTCCTCTTCCTTTCCCACCATGCATGTCAATGTTATTCCTACCATTCTGATCCAGCATAGGGGAACCATCATCTAGATATCTTTCCTGCAGATCATCTCCATGGACATATATTTCAGACATTCTTGCTCTGTCTTCAGGCAGATAACCCCAATCCTCATCACTTGTGGCTGAAGTAAAATCAGGTTGCTGACTCCCATCGGTCCTTCTCCCAATAAATGTAGATCCAGACTCTTCTCTTCCATAATCAAGAGGCTTGGTTTGGATCTCTATTGTATCAGAATTCTCATTTGCAGTACCAAAGCTTGATGAAGTTTTTGCACCTTCAGTCCTCCTGTCTTTCCTGAACCCACCCCGGTTGTGAAACTTTTCATTATCGGCCCTCTCACGCTCACGCTCATGCCTCTGCAAGTCCCACTCCTTATCATGATCAAAATCACCATCCCCATCTTTTGTCTCTTTATCTGTGATGCCATGATGCCTTTTCTTCCAAATATCCCTTGAACCTTCCCAATCCCTGTTTCTGTCACTCCAGCTACTATCTCTTGCTTTTGATCTTTCATCCCTGTAACCCTCCTTTTCTCTTTCCTTTCCCTTCAAGTTGATTCTTCTTTCACTATCTGAACCAGAATCATTTGATTCCTGGTGGCGCCTGCTATTCTTCTCAGGACTTCGGGACCTTTTGGAGTACCTCACATCCCTCCCATCTCTGTCCCTTGCCCGTGCATGGCCGTCTTCATCTGTGTTGACAGACCTCTCACGGCTTTCAGCCAAGTCACGGCTACTATGTGCAGAGTCCCGCTGCTGTCTATGCTTCTCAATCTTATCCCCATGAACCCTTGCGCTTGGCCTATGAACACTAGACTCATCCTCCACAAATGCACCTAATTTATCTCCAATCCTCCTCTGCTTATCATCTCTAGGCCCACTGGATCTCTCTTCACGAGCAATAGAATTTTGCCTACTATCGTCTTCCTGAACCTCAGACCTGCCTCTCCCCTTGCTCCTATCCCCATCAAGCTTTTTCTCTTCCCTGTTCCCAGCTTTGTTGCCCTTATCACTGTTTGAATCTACAATCCTGCTTTTGCTGTCAATAGGTTCATCTCTTGCATCTGTATTTCTCTCTCTACCCTTAAGTTCAGAAGTCTTCCCACTCCTTGATTCAGATTTATCTGCATAGTTACTTTCTTCTGCTTTCCTAACTGACTCAGAATCATCCCATCTTCTCCTTGGGTTTCTCTCCTGCTCACGAGATCCACGACCTTTCTCCCTGCTGCTCTCATTTCTTTCAGAATACCTGGAATCTCTATCCTGCATCTTTTCAAGCTCACCATCATGAGAATTTTCCAGCTTGCTTCTGCTTTTGCTCTGAGAACTTTCATGAGCCGAAGGTTTTGAACTTGTTTTCCTTGACGAGATCCTCTCGCCTTCCTCAATTGGGCCATGCCCTTTGCTCCCTGAAGCATCTCTCCCCTTTCGACTGCTTTCTGATTCTCTATCTTGATACCCATTACTTGAATTCTTTTCAGTTCTGTCCTCTTGGTTTTTCTTCATCTGCTTTTTTCTTATATCATATTCATCTTCATCCTCACTACCCGTCCTGTTTGAGCCACCTGACCTCTTTCGACTTTCATTTCTGTCCCCTAAACTCTTCCGTTTGCCACTGCTATCCCATTCTTCAGTTTCTTCTGCGTTGCAATGCTTTCTCGACTTGCTAGAACGGTGCTTCCTCTTGTCACTGCCTTCCCAGTCTTCCTCGTCTACAATCCTTTCACCCTTCATATCTGAGTTATCCTCAATATCTCGTTTCATGTAACTCCGACTGGGTTCAGGCGCATCCATTGCACGTGAAGGCCCTAACTACGCGGTTGTCTTTTTTTCTGTGCTTAGTTCTAATACAATCTAAAAGAACAAGTAATGAAAGAAAGGAGCGCTTTGGTCCTTCCAATTGCTGGACGAATTGCAGAATAATTCCATCAACAGGCCATCCTGAACAAAAAAAGAGAGAAGAAAACAAAAGAAAGTGTAAGGAAATTAAGCACAGGTTTTCTCCTTTCTAGACAATAATTAGCCAAGTGCATTCACCAATAAGAGCACAACCAAGTTTTCAGAAGACAAACTGGGACTACCCTCACAAAGGCTACTACTGATCCCAACTTTTGAATTCTGACTGAACGAGATCCGAACAGAAAACATATGCCTACCCAATCCAAATTAAACCCTAAAAGTTAAATCCCACACAAAGAAGTATACTGAATCAGCCGACTCACACAACACTAAAATACAACTGAACATCAAATGATTAAATCGGTCCTATTTCACAAGGAAAACCTAGAAATTGAATCAAATCAAACACTTGGTAATCAAACTCATGATAAAACCAATATAAGAATCTACAAGCCTGGCCCAGATATGCGCCTTGGGGGAAAAAAGGTATCACATCCAGAGTTCCAGTCAACACACAAGCAGCCATAACTATGATTCAGTAAAAAACAGAAGAAAAGCAATAACGTCCGACCAACGTCGAAAACGAAAGAAAAAGCGAAACACAAAATAAAATACGAGAGAGTGGGCAAGAGAAATTAGTAAAGTGTAAGAAGAAGCAAATGGATCGAAGAAGAGAAGCATACCTAGTTTGTCGCTGAAACCCTAGAAAACCCTAAATCGGGGTTTCCAGGTTCGAATGCTCAGGAAAGCCGAAGAAGAGGGGAGATGGCATGGTTATTTTCGTTTATTTAATAAATTATTTGTATTTGTATTTGTTTATTTGAAAAAAAAAAAAAAATAGGAGATCTTATTTAAGGGGGGCGGAACCGGAACGCGAAAGACAGGATGCTTCCCACTGAAATGCGCTGGGGTGTGTAATACGCTCATACAGGGTCGGCTGTCGACTTTTAAACGTGTACGGTGGCGTGTGGGACCCGTGTATGTTTGCCACCCAATCACAATGCGGTTGGAAGCTCCAAGCCTCCAAGCATTTGAGTTTAGACCTGCTAACCACGATACGTTAACGTTGGTAGTATCCTATTCATATGATACTACAGCCGCCCATCGGGAATATCTTTGTTTGCCTTCAGCCATCTCACACGTTTTCATTGTAAAGTGAAACTCGCTCTCACACGTTATCGTTAACATATGTGAGTCATGGGTCCCAGTGTGTTCATTCATCTAATCGGATTATCTGACTGATTTTTTTAACAGAAATTATCAAAAACTCCCCTGATACCTCTCTCCAAAGACCCCTATCCCACACATTTACGTAACATATTTGACCTTCTGCCGGGAGGTTACGTTACTAAGCGTTTCAGAAATTGTCATCACGTTTCTTTATTAATTTTCAGGGTAAATTACATGTGACCACCCTATACTTGGGAGGTGGTAAGACTGTGGATTTGAGTCGAACCGAGCCAAATATTAGGAGGCTCGAATTTGACTTGCCAAAGGTAGTATAAGGCTCGAGCTCGAGCTGGACTCGAGTCAAAATTCGTAAGCTTAAGTTCGATTCGTCTCAAGTTTGATTTGAGAAAAAATATTTTATAAAAATAAAAATTATATATAAAAATATTTTTATTTGATATTTAAAAAATTAAGAATTATAATATTTTTATTATATATATTATTTTTTATAAGCTTATTATATATATATATATACATACATATATACATATATATAAGTTCAAGCTTGGCTCATTTATTAATTGAGCTTGTAAGTTGGGCTCGAGTTTGACTCAAAGCTCGATTAAAACCAAGCCGAGCCGAGCTCGAATAACTCATGAAGAACTCAACTCGTGGCCACCCCTACTTGTCTCCCTGAACTATTAGATTTGTGACAAAAAACCTCCTAAACTTTTAGATTTCAACACTTCACCCTGATCCGTTAAAAAGTTGATGGTGAAAGTAAAATTATTAAATTGCCCCCTTTGAGATTTTATGGAATAACAAGTTAACAACAACAAATATCAAAGTGATGAAAAGGTACAAATGTTCTCAATGCATGGCTGTCAAGATGAACCTTGTCCAAAGAAAGTTGAGAGAAACATGTGATTATCAAGATTTCAAGTTAAAACTTAAAAGGGCAAAGGTTTCATAAAATAATATAAGAGTAGTTTGGGACTGGGGTTTTAAAAATGTTTAATGAAATACTCCATGAAGTTAATTGAGAGGATACCAATAGTGGAAACAAAAGTGTTGGAATCCAAAATTTAGGGGTCTTTGTCACCAAGCAAAGTTGAGGGTTGTGTCATACCCCAAAAATATAACGTGGTTGTTTGTAGTTTATCCTAAACTTTACATGACAAAAAGGCCACTAACATAATGTTTCTATTTTTCCAGGATCCCCTCAAGTTTTATCATCTTATTCCTACATGATTTCAATTTTCAACTAAGGTGGCATTTGATAAATCTAAAATTTGAAATATGAAAAGTTAAAAAGATGTTATTCGGGTCCGAAATATGAAAAGAAGTATAGATGATTTTCTGCTTTTTAGAGGTTATGAAAAGATAAGAACATTTGAGTTGGAACAGTTCTCCAACATCTGAAATTGTGAACCTTACTATTTTACCCTTAAAAATAAATTGTTTGATAATATTATAAATAATAAAAAGGATATTAAATAAAAATAGTATTTCATTAATAAACAAATATTATATTTTTTGAAATAAAATAATTATTTAATATTTAATTAAAAATAATACTTATTTATTTATTATTAAGTAATAACAAATAAAATATTTTAATTATTACTAATAAACATATTATGAAATATTCTTATTACTATATAAATATCAATACTAAATATTATTGTTTATTTAAATTAAAATGATATTATTATAATTTTATATTGGTAATTATTTAATAGTAGTATATTTATTATTAGTATTTTTATTATTAAATAATATTAAATAAATTGTTATTATTATTATTAAACATATTATTAGTTAATAATATATTTAAATAACTATTATAATATAAATATTTATTAGGTAATAATAAATTATTAATAAAAATTATGTAATAATAATATTTAAATAAATAATAATATTATTATTTATTATTACTATTATAATTATTATCATTATAAATAAACATACTATCGTTTATTATTGTTGTTGTTGTTGTTATTATTATTGTTGTTGTTGTTATTGTTAAACATATGACAATAATGAGGGCATTAATGTCATTTTATCACATATGAAATGTGTCTGATTTTGGTAAGACAAACTAGGTCTTACCAATTCATATCTGAATGTGTTTTAGATCCTCTAATCATACCTAGACTCAAACACCACTAGCATCTAAAAAGCAAAGCTTTCAGATTTGGTTTTCCAAATCAAACAACATTTATATTTATATTTATAGACATGATTTCAAGCAAAGAAAGGGGAATAAGGGGAATTCCATGTTTACTATTTATTCATGACATCTTCCATTATTGTTAAATAATCTATTCTTAAATAATCCATTAGTTATGAAAACTATTAAAAATTTCTGAAAAATATTCTACCAAAATATGAAATAATTATTTCAGAAATAATCCATTACTTAACAAATATTAATTATTTAATATTAATAAACATCGCATTATTTAACAATTTATTCATGACATCTTCCATGTTTAGTATTTATTCATGACATCTTCCATTATTATTAAATAATCTATTCTTAAATAATCCATTAGTTATGAAAACTATTAAAAATTTCTGAAAAATATTCTACCAAAATATGAAATAATTATTTCAGAAATAATCCATTACTTAACAAATAATTTAATAATCTACCAAAAACTAATAAACATCGCATTATTTAACAATTTTTGGTTATTAATAAATGTTCAAAATTTCAACGTTTAGCGTAATTTACTTTATCATTGTAATTTAATAAAATTTCATTAAATTTTTACAATAATAATTTATTGATAAAAGATATTACTAATTTCTATAAAATCAATAATTATAGTCAACAATTATCAAATAATTTAGGGAAAATCTTTAACTAATAATCCATAATTATTTTTTAAATAAGTAATTAAAAAATTAAGAAATTAATCTATAAAAAATTATTCAAATTTATTTAAATAATAATCCATTATTATTATTCAACTAAATAATTATTAAAAATTAGGAAAATTAAATTAGGGAATTAATCTATCGTAAATTGTTTCATAATTATTTAAATAGAAACCCATTATTATCATTTCAATAAATAATGGTTAAATAATTTAGGAAAATTGTTAAGTCTATCCACACCGATCTAGACCACTTGGTTAACTTCGATCATACTTGGTTTTACATTAATTAACAACAAATGGTTTACTTTTAATAAAAAATAATGTAATTTACCATAATCACATTAATTTACTATAATTATATTTACTTTGATTAATAGTAAATAATTTACATTAATTTATTGTTATTATAAATAATAATTTTACTATACATTACTATTAATCAATAGCAATTTCAATATTCTTTTTGGAAATTATCATAAAATATTATAATTTATTGTTAGTTAATTAATTATAGAAAATTATTAGAATGGTAGAGATGGCAATTTTCCTTGTAAAACTAGGGCTCTATCCTGCCACGCCCCGAACAGGGCAAGTTTTCTCAAATCTTAAACGAGGACAAGGCAGAAACAGAGTGGTGATAAGGAGAATATTTTTGCGCCAAATTAGGGATGGGGTTTGCATATAATTCCCCAAACTAGATGGTAAATTAGTAAAATATCCATAGATTTAATATTGATTTTTAAAATATGTCTATTTTTTCTTCATATTCTTATAATCCTAGAATCCCATAATTTCATTTATAAAATACCCCCAAATTCATATAATCCTATTTGTAAAATGTCCATATATTAGATTTTTTAGGTAATTGCATGTCTCAACGTGGGGAAATTTTAGGGGTTCCCCATCCTGATGGGGAATGGGTGCCTCGCCCCAAACGCGCCCCGCCACTAGGAGGGGTGCTCCATCCCGTGCATCGCACGGGCCCCCACTAGTCTCTCTCCATCCCTTTGTGTGTGTGTGTGTGTGTAATAGTAACTAGAAAATTTATCCTTTTCTTTAATTTTTTTTATTTTTTAATCCATGTCATTTTAGAAGCTACCAATTAGAAACTCTATTTTCCCCAAAAAAAATCTTCCTAAAATCTCGCCCCCCCACATGTTCCAATAACCTAAATAATCTAATACATAAAATTTACTTTAAACAACCTCCCCCACTATCCCCAACTTTCTCATAAGTTATCTCTAATTTAGTAGAGAGTTTCTCTCCTAAATTATCTCTAATTCTTATTTATCTTCTCTCCTACTTTTATGATATTAAAAAAAATTAAGACTTATTAAAATATTCTAACAAAATTATATAATAACTTTAAAATACTTATTAAAAATAAAAAATAATTATAATTGATTTAATAATATTCATATTATTAATAATTATTTTTACAAAATTCATCACAAAATTATGTACAAACAATATAAATTGTTATTTTCTGGATTATTCAATCCAAATGTTATTTAAATAATAAAATTTAACATTAAAAATGAAATGTTATTTAAATATTTCAATAACTAAATATCTTAAATATCAAAATATTAAAATTAATATTTTAAATCAATTAACAATATGTTTTAAATAGTTATTGAATAACTTTCAATTATAATAAATAGATTAAGATTTTAAATATTTAGTTAAATAACTAAATATTTTAAATAACGAAATCTTTAACATAACAAGATT
Organism: Nelumbo nucifera; assembly: GCF_055504915.1. Lineage (NCBI taxonomy): Eukaryota > Viridiplantae > Streptophyta > Magnoliopsida > Proteales > Nelumbonaceae > Nelumbo > Nelumbo nucifera. The sequence goes on along the minus strand of NC_142649.1, from coordinate 184,356,081 downwards.
ATCAATAGTTAAAATAAAAAAATTATGTATTAATGGTACTATAACTTTATGGATTATTAACTTCAACAAGTAATTAATATTTCAAAATTTAAATAATGATACTATTTCAATAAATAAATAACAGTGTAAACAACTAATTTAATTTATACCAATTAATAATTCTAGAAAATAACTTTCAAAAAAAATTATTGTTTATTAATAATAACTTTAAAATCTTAATAATTATTTGTTATATATTTATCTATACTAAATTAATATTTATTGTATTTTAGTAATTGTTTATTATTTTTTGTGATAAATATATTTTCAATAATTATGTATAAATCTATTTTTGTTTTGTTATTTAATAGAAAATTTGCAATAATTATTGGAGTTTAAACTATTGTTATTTAGCTTTATAAATTTAATTTATTGTGTATTTTCACTATAAATTTTTAATAATTGTTGGAGATTAAACTATTGCTCACGAGTTGGTTCGGTTCAGTTGTAGGTTGTTTGGCCAACCAAATTGACTTGGCCAAGTTGGGGGATTGGTCAATCAAGTTATATCGGTTTGGGTCAATTATCGATTTGGTTGATCAGCCCAAAAGATTTAAACTTAAAAAATTAAATTTAAAAATTAAGTTTAAATTAAAAAAAAAATCAATGGCATTATTAAAAAATAAATTTAAAAATTAAATTTATGATATAAACTATTGTAGCCTAAGAAATATTAGAACGTTCCCACTTTCCTGTATTGAAAAAATATATATTTAAAATATAAAATATTAATATATATCTATGGTTGGGTCATTCAATTTTAGTCAGTTTACAAATGGCCAAAACAAAACTGATCCAACCTAGTCAAGTTGGGAAATTGTTGAACCAAAGCCAACTGGAAATACTATAAATCAGGTTGGTCAGTTTCATTAGTTTGATTCGAAATGACAATGGGGCGGGGCAGGGACCAGGAGCCTCTCCCTATCCTCGTCCCCACAAAAATCCCCATCCACGTCCTTGTCCCCATCCCCACTAACGGGGACAAATTTATCCCCATCCCAATAGGGATCCCCACTCCCTGTGATTCTTTATAATATCAACCATTATGTTTTTATTTTTTATTCTATTTAAAAAATAAAAATAAAATAATTAAAATTTACAATCCTATTAGAAAAGATTGAAACATATTCAACCATATTTTTAAAAATATTAACATATGGATGTATGTGTACATATACACATATATAAATGTATGTGTGTGTGTGTGTATAGCAGGGATCCCATGGGGTGCGGGGCAAGGAGTGCTCTCCCCGTCCCCGCACCGTCCCCACCAACATGGATGAAGATCGGGGAAATGGGGAAATTGTCATCCCTAAGTATAATAAATAAACAACCATATCTAAAATTAATTATTGTTATTTTTGTATTATAAAAACATTATTAAAAGCAATGTATAAAATATAAATGATTATTAATTATTATATAAAACAATTTATACTCTTACATGTTTCTATTGTTTATCTTTAACTTAACAAATCCCATGCATCGCATGCAGGGGCGGAGCCAAGGGGGGACCCAGGGGAGCCATGGCCCCCCCTATGGTTCAAAACATCCCCACTTTAATATAGCTTTTCATGTAAATTTTCCCCTCCCCCCACTCTCCATCTCAATGGTTGGCCCCCCTATGGGCCCATCCATACTTCATTTATGTTTTGGCCCCCCTTATAACAATTTCCTAGTTCTGCCCCTAATCGCATGGGTCCCATTAATATATATATATATATATATATATATATGGAATCAAATTAAATTACAACAAATTAAATAAGGGTGGAATATAATTTGATCCAATTATGAATGGATTGAATTTGGATCACCTTTAATGAGATCAAGTTTGAATCTGGGTAATCCGATAAAAGGGATGAAAATGTAGCAAGATTTGATACCATGCCTCCAAAATAGTAGGGATGCGGAATTAGCAAGGTTAGACTGAAATCTAGTGTAGAGCTACTTGACCAATGGACCATCTAGTGGTTAGAATGGTGGTGAAGATGTAAGAGGAACATATAGAAATGGCGAGGTGAAAAGATATGTCAATGTTTGGTGAGTGGAAGTGAAGGGATTATAATTGCATTGTCATTATTACTTATTAGGGTCTAACGCAACAGTGGAGTATTTTTAGGGCATAAAATTTTGGTTATGGGTAGCTGGATTCGGGTGTGGTACTTTTGTATTATTGTAACAGAGAAAGGGCTACAAATACCCGACCCTGTTTAGCCGTTTCCCTTATAACATGTATCTGTTTAGACATTAACAGATCTTTTTTTGATACGCAAAAACATTCATTAAAACTAAACCAGCAAACAAAGAACAAAGGAATGACTCTCGAGAGGTTAGCCTAAATCAGAGCTAACAATGGACTGAATCCAAGTAGGGTAGTCAAAAATAAACAGACCCCAATTCTGAAAACCCCTCTAAGCCAAAGCATGAGCATTGGAATTACAACTCCTGCTCACAAAGGAAAAAGAAATAGAAAAAGTCGTAGCCACATTCAAGATATCCTTTAGCAGGGATTTCACAGTAGTAGGAACCTCAGAGAAGCCTTTCTGAAAGGCATTTACAATCTCCTGGCAGTCAGATTCAATAACACAAAAAGAGAGGCCCACCACCTTTGCCAAGTCTAAGCCTTGCCTAACCGCAATAGCTTCAGCCTGAAGAGCTGAAACCACAAAAACAGGTCCATAGCAGGCTGCCACACAAAATCCAGTGTGATCTCTGATAACAACACCACAACTTCCTGAACTAGGTTGTCTAAAATCTCTATCCACATTTATCTTAAAAACACCTGCACAGGGAGGCACCCAAAAAGTATTGCAGCTCCGGTTTGTCTCAGATACACTCATACCTTCTGAGAAGTTCTTTGAAATCTCTTGCCATGAGCAGCAATTGCCTACAAACATCTGAAAGGATAAGATTCACATTGAAACTTTCATTATAAAAAATAACTTTGTTTCTGGCTTTTCAAATGAACCAGAACAGATAGGCTGTGTTTTGGAGTAGAAAAGCTGAGATTTATTTTGAAACTTTGCAGGATTGGATCCATCCAACAAACTAGTCAGTGAAGGTTATACTTGGAAGATAAACCTCCATTCTTGCATTGAAACAACTCCCAAACCATACCTTCCTTATCTCCTCATAGGAACACAATGCATGAAAGATAGTCTCAGGTTCTTTACCACAATGCCTGCATTCTCAAAGTTGATAATTTTCTTATGGACCAGATTTGAACTAATTGGAAGAGCATTCCTACAGCATTTCCAAATGAAAGATTTTATCTTCGGTTCCACTGGTAATTTCCAAATCGCTTACTAGAGAGTACTTCTTGGCACAAGGTTATTACCATTGTTTTTTGAGACCTGATTTTGTTTTGCCAGAAAATAGGCCGACCTGACATTGAAATTACCTGTAGTGTCTGGAATCCAAGCTAAGACATCATCCCACTCACCCCTAGCTAAGGTGATCTTTTCAATTTGGTCAGCAATAATCCCATTGAAGCAACCCCAGATTACTTCAGTATTCCATCTCCTATTCTTAGAATCAATAAGTTCATTGACAAACTGAGGAGTACTTGGTCCAGGATTTGGCCCCATAACCTTAAAGCCCTCCACCCCCGGCAGCCAATTATCAGTCCAAATGGAAACATCACTACCTATGTTAACTAACCAACAAGCCCCTCTTAACACTGGTTCTCTTCTTGCCAAAATGCTCCTCCACCCCTAGGAGCCACGTGTAGGCAGCTTGTCTCTAAGAAAATTTTTATTTACGAAATATTTATTTTGAATTACTTGTGCCCACAAACTATTCTCTTTATTTGCAAGCCTCTAGGCTAACTTGGCTAAGAGAGCCACATTGAAACAATGAGGATCCCTGAAGCCAAGGCCACCATTGCCTTTGTTTTCTGTTAAGGACTCCCAAGGAAGCCAGTGAATCTTGCTTTTCTCATTTGAATGTCCCCCACTAGAAGGACCTCTGAAGTTTGTTAATTTCATTACAAATTTTCTTTGGCAGAAGAAAGCAAGGATAGTAGCAACCACTGATTTCAGGAGCACCTCCTTGCCCTCTCAGGTGATGTACTTCTCATTTTGGGCATTTGTTTTCTTTTGCACCCTCTCTACCAGATAGGAGAAAAGATTTGCTTTGGATTTGCCCATCTAGGTTGGCAAGCCCAAGTACTTCGACGGGCTCCTAACAAGCTTGATTTTAAGGCTTTTTGCTATTATCCTCGTGAATCTAGGGTGGGTTTTAAAGCTGAAAAAAACCTCAGGTTTAGCAAAACTCACCTGTTGACCCGAGGCCTTTTCATAAATTCAAATCGCTTCCACTACATGGGCTCCTTCTTGGAGGGAGGCTCCAGTAAAGATGTAGCTATCATCTACAAAGAATAGGTGAGATATAACAGGACAATGAGCATTTAACTTGATACCTGAAAATTTAGCATTTTGCACTAGGTTTGTTAGGCTAGCTGAGAACATCTCAGAGCACAGAATGAAAAGAGAGGGGGAGAGAGGGTCTCCCTGTCTTATCCCTCTCTCTGGGATGATTTTCTCAGAAGGGGAGCCATTCACAAGAATTTGGTAAGTTATTTATTGTGGTAACACATTCCATTTCCCAATGTATCCATTTTGGACCAAAACCTAAGGTTTGAAGGACCCTTTCAAGAAAGGCCATTACAGTCTATCATAAGCCTTATTCATATCAAGTTTTAAGTCTATCATCCCTCTCTGGTTCTTTGAGGTCCTCATATGATGAATGAGTTCATGAGCAATGAGGATGTTGTTAGCTATCATTTTGCCTAGAATGGAGGAACTCTGGTTTTTGCTGATAATGGTGTCTAGCATCGGCTTTAGCCTGTTCACTAGAATTTTGGAGATAATCTTGTATATAGTGTTGCACAGAATGATGGGCCTATAATGAGCAACACATTCTGGGTTCTTGTTTTTTGGGATCAGAGCTATGTAAGTTGTGTTCAATTCCCTCAGAAGGTGGCCTGAGTGAAAAAAAACTCTTAACATGACATCCTCCTTCACACTGCCCTAGTATTTTTGACAAAAGAAGTTTGAAAAGCCATCCGATCTTGGTGCCTTCCTAAGGCCCATTTGGAACAAAGCCACAGTAATCTCCTCCTCAATAATATCTCTCTCAAGCCAATCCCTAGCATCCTCTGTTAGTCTGCTATTACCAAAACTAGTTGCCATATTCAACATTTCCCCATAAGGGTTTGAGGATTTAAAGATGCTTCCAAAATGACTAACTAGAATTTTAGAGATCCTATCCTCGCCCTCGACCCAAATTCCATTGGAGTCCTATATTTTGGAAATTTGATTTTTCGCCCTTCTCTTAATAGTTTGAATGTGAAAGGATTTGGTATTTCTATCACCTAGACTAAGTCAATTAATCCTAGATTTTTTGAACCACAACATCTCTTCTCTTCTCATCCAAGAGTCAAGTTGATCCTGCGGTCTATTCACTACTTCTAATTTAAAGTCATCTCTGTTGGCATTTATTTCTTTGGCTAGGGCTTCCCTCGTTTCAGCTATCTTATCTTGGATGTTCCCAAACACTTCTCTATTCCACTCTTGAAAATTTTGTCGAAAAATTTACATTTATCCTTAAAATTATATTGATTTGAGCCTGAAAACTGAGTTTCCCACAAAACTGGGTTTCCCACATCTTTTGGATAAACGGATCACTATCACTATGGATCGTCCAGGTTTCTACGAATATGAAGGGCCTCACTTTTTTAGTAGGAGGGACTCAGTATCAGTAATAAGAGAAAAATGGTCTGACCCGAGGTAAGTAGAACCTAATTCCAACCCATTGAAACAGAAGCCTCGAATCTGAATGTTTAAACCACAGTCAAAGGCTGCTACTTTAGCTCCAATTGAATACACACGTGATGGTACATAATCATAGGTTCATAGCTGACGTGGGTTGTTATTATTGGATTGTTTGGTAGGAGTTATTATTGGTTAAATGCATCATAACACAGCCATCAAGTTAACCAATTCACCATTCGTTATTTGGGTCCCACTTTCCATATGACTGCAATTGTCTTTTTAATTATTACATGCGGTTGCTATCTTGTCATATTTCTTTGATTTAGTTCCTAGGTGTGACAAACCATAAGAGTGCATCTCGGTATCCTCTTATCATACGACACCTGGCAAGTTGTATGATTTCAAACCGCTATGGCGGCCCCAAACCCGAATCCCGACAGAGGCCCCCTTCGTGTTGTTAGATTAGAATTGGCGAGATCCATACCTTTTCCTTCTTTCATGTCTTAATATTAAAATATATTAATATATTAATATATATATATATATATATATATATATATATATAATTTTTTTCTATGAAGGTTAAAATGATAATATATTAACACCTGTTAGTCTGAGTTTTAGACATTTTGAAAAGTTGTGGTGATTTTAAGAGAATTGTTAAAAACTCGTAGTGAGTTTTAGACAATTTTCCATTTTTTATCTAAAAACTTATCTTCTATTTAGATCACTGCTGATGATCATTGCTGTCCACCTTGCCCAGCTGTTAATGGCGGTCATTAATGAGCGGCAGCTCTCTTTGATTAGGTTTTAGAGTAGAAGTAATGAGACTGGATCTGCTCCTCACAGATTACATCTCACACCAACTCACTTAGTGGTGTAAATCGGGCTGTGTGAGGCCGGTATGGCACAACTTTGCGGGTTTCCTGTGTTTTGGCGGACCATGCTGTGCTGGGCCATGTTTGTGATACTTCAGAGTCAAGCCCAACACAACACATGGCACAAGTTCAGGTGGGCCTAGGCCAGCCATGTCATGTTGTACCATAGGTTCAGCTGGGCCATAGGCCGAGCCTTAGGCCAAGCCATGAAAGGCATAATTTAAAAAAATAATAATAATAATAAAATTAAAATACTCACAAATTAAAAAAATCTCAAAATTTTATTTTATATGAATTTTGATGTATACAATTGTTTATATATGTGTTGTATCGGTCTCTACAGGCCTGAAATCGCAAGCCTGACATGACCCGCATGCTACAGTAACGGGTTGGGCTATGTCGACCCATGGGCGGCATGACCATTTATAGTTCTAACCTCATAACGAGTCCCGGTCGCACATCTAGAGCATATCACGCACTTTATGTTTATGTTCCCAAAACATGTCAACGAAACATGTTCCTTTCACACCGCACATCTCATACTGTCGTACATAACGTCTGTTAATAGAGGGTTGGAACCTGTTTTGAAGATCTCAACTCGGTTAAGAGAACTACCCCCGATTGTGTAGTCCCATCAACCCCCAAAACCAAAAAAGTCCGAGGGATCATTTGGGCCGTCAATAAATCAAGCCAGGCCACCACCACTAAGCGCCTTGATGATTTAATTGGGTCAGGGCACACAGCTCGAACGAAACTTGTACATAATAAGGCCATCATGTAGGCCATTGAAGCTGGTCCAATGACTTATGCTGCGCCTAGCTGTTATTAGTTAATTTAAAAACCTGTATTTGCTAAAACGTGATTAGATCAATTCATTTTTTTTTACGTTCTCCTAATAATCAGAAATTTATTTATATTTATCAATTGTTTTTTTTTCAGGATAAATCTCATACAAAAATGTTTCAATAAATGGCCACAATACCAAACAGCCTCCAAGGGAATGAATTCTTTGATTGCAGGAATCAATGAGAGAAGCATTTTGAGAAAAAGGCTCATTTCCTCTTTTGGATTGTGAATTGTGAAAGTTGACTTCGAAATCTATCTATGTGCATCTTTTGGATGGTTAAATATCAGCCTTTTGAAAAAAAATTGGAACTTTCCCATAAATTGCGCCTCTGTGCCTCCTATGATTTGCAATCAACCAAATACAATGCTTTACTCGGCTCCCTGGACCCTGATCCAGCCATTGTGTTAATCAACCACGAAGGGAACGGGTTTCAATATATACATTCCTTCACCAAGTAAAAAAAAAATGCGTTGTTTCCTCTCTAATAAATGTCAATACTTATAAATAGGACGGTGAAGTATGAAAATACCTTAGCACAATAATAATCAAAGGAAGAATATATCATGCCAATGAAATAGGTGTCATCTTCTTACAGTGGCAGCATAAATAGCATACCCATCCCCACTCCCCACAATTCACACCATCTGTTTCTGTGCATAAGTGCATTTTGCTTCTTCTTTTCGTCGTCATCCTAACGCTCGGCAGAGGTGCTGCCCCTGATGGCTGAACCTTGTCGGTGGCCACCCACAATAACATCTTTCAATCGAGAAATGGGGCCTAGCATTCGGTTCATCTTCTGTCCCATGATAATCACAAGAATGAAAATGAAGCAATGCTAGCATGCACTATGCAATACCATAAAGGACTGAGAATACAACCATTCATTCATTCACAATTGCTAGCTTCAGACTCATGTTATACAGCACATATAATTTGCAGACTACTAACAAACCTGGCAGAAGAAGTTTTTATTTTATTCTATTTCACCGTCACTTCGCCTTCAGTACTTTTTGAGTAGAGTGCAGAGAGGAAAATAAATGGAGAGAGAGTGGGGGGGGGGGGTGGATTAGATTTTTCACATTATGGTCTGGACATGAAGCCAAGGCAAGTGAATTAGATTTTGCCAAGTTGGCTCTTTGGTATTTTTTTGTTAATAAAACAATAAAGATTTTATTAAAATAACAAGGAAAAGATACAAGGAGAGTGACCAGAAGTCACAAGAGAAAGAAAAACAAGGCAAGAAGCAGCTCCCACAAAAAGGAACAAACCCAAGAAATCCAAAACCCAAAACACCAGGAAATGAAGAACTTGCTACAACAAACAAGCCTGCACCATGAGACAAACAACCATGCCCAAACAGAAACTAAAAAACAAAAAAAACTTACTAAGCCTCCTACTTCTTTGATGTTCTCTTGAATTTTAACATCTTGTTTGGTCCAACCCCAAGAAGACCCCCCCACCCCCCTTTCATCCTAGCAAAAGCTTTTAAGACCAAGACTGTTTCTTCCAATACCGGTTGGCTCTTAGGTATTGCGCTATTTGTATTTCCAAATTTCTTACCATCTCAGCCTCTCTTTGTTTCACTCTCCCCATTATAATAATAATAATAATTATTATTATTAGTATTGTTGTTGTTGTTGTTAATATGATTTGTGTTGGAGGGTGAACTCCATTGAGGCGGTGGTTGGTCCTCCAAAGGTTCAAGCAGACTGGTAATGGTTGGAAGGAGGGGAGAGAGAGAGGGAAGAAGAAAGAGAAAATATGAGTTGTTAACTCCCTAATGGGTCACTAGCTAAAAAAAAAAAAACTCCCTAATGGGTCAGATGGGTGTGTTGTTAGTGGGTCCCCCTATTTGGGTATGGGGCCCCTATTTATAGAGTTTGGGTCCTCCATATTCCAGAAGCTTCTTATACACTAAAACATTCTTGTATTTTATCTCCAGCACTTAACAGAACTTTTAATTAGATGATTATTTGGTCCAAAACGGTTTGGCCTGACCCGGGTTTAGGCCAGGTCAACCAGCGAACTTACGATTTGAAAATTAAAACTCTCAGGCTGGCAAATATGAGAACACAGGTTTGAGTATGAGAGTGGTCACTGTGCAAATAATGCCAAAGGTTAGGACCATATCCAGTGATCAGAGCCTGGTTTTCACTGTTGTTTTAATTGTCTAGGCCATTCAATCTGGATAGCTAAACTGGTGACCTATTACCTGGAAAGAAAGCTGGGCCAACCTCTAGTACAGTTTCTAAAACATTGGTCCAAAGTGGGCCATTTAGTAGGGGTGCAACTTGGGTGGGTTAGGTCCAGTGTTTTAAAAGCACAAGGTGCAAAAAAGGTGCAGGGGCCAATTTGTGCCCAAGGCACAAGGCGAGGCACACACCTTTTTGAAGTAAGGCGCAAATATACAAAAGTAAATGCTAAAAAACAAAAAATGTCAGAAAATTCAAAAACTTAAACATAATATTAATAAAAATATAAACTTAAAATTTAAAATAAAAAACCTATTATCTCAAATTAAAATACATAAACATAACATGTAAAGTGTATTCAAATGAAAATTTAAAAATAAAATCAAACATATAAAACGTTTTCAAGCATGTGAAACCCACAATTTCTTTTTTTCCTCAATTGTATTACTTAAAGTAGCTAATGTGATATAAAACATATTACATTCCTGATTCTACGAGCCGCCTTTGTGCCACGCCCCTCAAGGCAAGCCCAAACAAGTCCATGTTAGGGTCTTAAATTCTTAGTTCTCACACAAAAATAATGATTTTATAATTTTAAATGATTTTTAAGAAAGTATTTTATTAGGATAAACGAATGAACAACATTAGCAAATAGGGGGTTCTCAGAGAGAAAGCAAAAAAGCATAGAATTTTCAAAAGGTGCGCCTTTTGAAAGGGCTGCTACTTAGGACCTAGGCAAGGTGCATACCCTAAAATGCACCTCACCTGTGCGCCTTTTAAATCACTGGTTAGGTCGGGTTGAATGTCAACCCAGGCCCAAACCCTAAAGATGCAAACCTTGGGCTTGGACCTGGCCCAACCCAAGGTTAAGCCCAAGTTTATCAACCCAAGCTTAACCAAACACAACTTGGGTTGGGCTCAGGCTCAGGCTGGGCCGGGTTAGGTTAGTTAGGCTTGGGCAGGTTGGTCAGGTTTAAAATAATTTATGTATATATTTTTACATAGTTATCTTTTATTGGGCTTTATGGGCCCAACTTAAGAGTATAATTGATTGAAAATATATACAAATTTCATTTACAAATGTACATATACACATATATGCATAATTAGAAGAAAATATATTTTTATATAAATATAGCAGACGTGTTTATTATTAGGTGGGCTCAGATAGGGTCGGGCTCAGGCTACCAAAGGCCTCAACCGAAGTTTAGGTCAGGCCTGAGTTTTCTAGCCCATGCTCAGCCCACAGCCCCAAAACTCAAGCCCAACCAGCACAAAAACTCGGGTTGGGTCGGGCTTGGGTTGTACCCGCCCAAGTTGCACCCCTAAATTTAGTAACAAAAGAAGCATTGCAAGGACTTGGGTACTGTCAATAATAATTATTGATTATTTATTTCCACTTCCTGCTCCTAGAAAAATGTCTTGCTAGCAACAATGTATGCAACTATGCATTAAATTGGAACCCATGTTACTTAAAGTCTTACTACACAATTGCAATCTTTTATCCAATTGCAACTCAGTAAATTAATTTGCAATGATTCGGATAAATAAATCAGGAGAGATGCGTACAATCCAAGGAACCCCACAGGATGCAGCCACTTAACATCCAGTATTCAAGATCCAGAATTCCAGATTCAAACTGCATGGCCATCTAATGGATTTTAGAGTGCTCACCCATCACAATCTCTTAACTACTTTTCCAAAATTATTTGACAATCCATTGCCTCATACACAATTGCATGTAATCAGAGACTCCAATATATAGGAAGTTCTTTTCCATAAAAGTTTAAAAATGGATAACTTATAATGGAGTCAAAATGTCAAGTAAATGCACATTGTTATAAAATAAATCAACTATCATAAAGCATAATATTGCAAAAGTAAACATCAATAAGTCAATATCAATAAGCCCAGGTCCAAACCAAGCCCCAAAGCATTATGATCAATAATCATCAAAAAGAATGATTTTTGTCTTAAAAAATTCCCACATAAAGAACCATTGACGTACCTCATCACCGGTGCTAAGTTGCCACTTAAGCTGTTGAACCTGCCATCTTTGTTGTTGCCATCGGTGCCCAATAACTACAAGGCCCATCAAAGCAGCAGCAACTACAACAGACCAAAATGCATTTGCCTCCTTTGCATGAGCATACAGTGAAGCCACCCGTCTCTTCCACCATGCTTCACAGGGAAGACCAGAGCCACTAAACTTGTCTTCTTTTGTAGGATCTAGTGGCTTTGATAAATCTGAAGGATAATCAAAGCTTCGCTTGGAAGGATCATTATCAGAAATAACTGTATTGTCATCATATAAAGTAGACCCACTAATATCTGCTTCACCATGGAAAGAACCGAATTTAGTTGTTGTGTATATGTTCTGTTCTCCATGAACCAAATTTATCCCTTGTAGGGCTGAACCTTCCTCGAACTCTGTAGCATGAACAGAGAGCCTATTACCCTTTTCATCAAAGAATTGAATCCCAGGAAACTCATCTGGTATTGTCAAACCTTTGGCATTCCAATTATCCTCATATTTTACACTTGATATATCTCCTTCCTCCATATCCATTCTAGGAACCTCATTGGAACCTATATGGTTGCCACCAGGTTCATTATGGATCTCACTGCTATCAGGCTCCAATGGCAGATTTTCATGCTGGCTAGGTGGAAATACAAAGTGATCAGACATGAAGAATGCACGAGAGGCTTCATCATCACCATCAACATCATTCCCCCTCACATCATTATTTGGTCCAAACCCTTTTGGACCAGGGGCAGCAGCATATGCCGATGCTGTAAGTGACACAACTTCCCATTCAGTCCCACGGGTGGAAGTCTCTGCTCCCTCCTTCTCATCATTTGCCATATTCCAATATTTATGCCCTAAATAATTAACAAACACTCACAAACATAAGCTTCATAATACCAAGAGCCAGAAGGAATAAAAATTAATCCTAACACGCTATGTTCACTTATATGATAACTATAAAATTTTTGTACCTATCAGCTTTCAAAGTTGGCAGGTCAAAATGGAAAAAATCGGTAAAGGACCCAAAAAAAAAAGTCCGAGATGGGGGTTCAGAAGGGGAGTGTAAAACAGTAAATTCAATTAAAGAGACCAAATACAGAATGAAAGGATGTTGAGAAAGCAATAATATAGAACTGCATCAACTCATAAGGAACCAAACCAACAGCTCTTGCCACTCGCTACCTGGAAAAATCACCCATGGTCAAATTGGCTGACCGTAGAAAACAAGAAAACACAGTGTTCTTCCTAAATTATGAGATAATACCGCATTATCTTTAAAACTGAACCAGATACAGATACAGCTGCCAATGATTTTAATTTCGATAGCTGTCTAGTACGGAAGGTCAAAACTGTTATCTCATTATGATATTAAAACTAACAAGGAAAATTAGGAAAAATAAATAACTAAGATAAAAAGGAAGTACATCTCTCTCTAAATGCCCATCTCTGTTTTGGATGTATATAGTATTAATTAATTGCATTTCAAAACATGGGAATAAGAACATGTCAATGTTACTAATGGAAACATTTTTTCCGAAAATTGGAGGGAACAATCTAAACTTTGAAATCTTAATCTTACTTTTATGAGAACAATCCCCAATTGTTCGCATTTCATGTACATCATACATACCCACTTTCATACACCATTTCAGATGACTTAAGTTATTAATCTTAATATCTTTGTGGTACCGCCAACCCAAGAGCTCCATATCAAAGTTTCAGAACAATTGTGTGTACTAATCTTCTATTAATGGATAAGCATGAAACTGAACGTTTGAATGGCAATCGTCTGCATGCAGGTTAAGAAGAGAATACATGAAAAAGTCTGTTCTACTTTTTCATTTAACTGTTTGAATAACTAGCAAAATAGCAGCAATTTAATGGATATTCTTGGTGATTATTGATTTCTGGTGTTGAAACTATTTTACTTCTAATTCTTTCCTTCTCTTTCCTTATGTATTAAAAAGGTAGATGATGTAATGAAGAAAGTGCTGTGCTGAAGGAACTAATCAAGTTTCAAGAGAATAAGGAAAGACATCAATATATAGAGTCCCCTTAAAACTTTTGTAGTAGTGGAAACAAATTTCAGTTTTAGAGAAAATTTAAAGACTTTGAGGCATTATAATTAGATATAGTGGGAAAATGTTTTTGAATGGCATGGAATTGGTAACTTGAAACAAATGTAGTCACTATGGCAACCACCACAGACCTTGTAACGAAAGGTTCAATGAATACCGCTAAAAACAATTCAATTTCTTATGCTTAAATTGAAAGACAACAGCAGTGAGTTAAAAAAAAAAAGAGGAAAATTTCAGGCACGTGAAATCAAATCCGATCTTTTTATTCTAGCACAACCACCAATTCATAAGAAGCTAACTCGTAAACAATTCCCAATAGAAAGTATAGTGAATTATCGGGTAATGTTTCTGAAACAAGTGGATAAAGCAAAACAATCAAATAAATCAATACTCTACTTGAAACAACCGTCCGCAATCAACAGAGATATTTCTTGATAAATAAATACGGGACAAATGAATAATTGTCCAATATAATTTCACGAAAATTAACTTCTAATCACCACTTGGAGGAAACTTCATTAAACAACGCTAAATCATCCAGGCCGAACCGAATCAAATCAAAACCCTAATTAATCCACCAGTAAACAGAATTAACTCATCTTAATGAACCCGACTAGGTAAACAAAAACATTTAGATTTGAATATCATCAAACGCCACAAAAACAAATGGAATCCAATCGATTTGCACAAACAGCAATATATATAAGAAAAAAAAAATAAGTAACTGAATCAATCAATACATGGAACTAATGAAAACCCAAATCGTTAACAGATCCGATCCATAACAAACCGATAAGAGTACGAGATTTATTTGTATATTACCTACGACAGTCCTATCGTCGGTAGCCTCCGGCGAGGAATGGAAAAGAAAAAAGGAGAGAGATCTTTTTAGGTTCACAAACGAAATTCAGGCGAGAACGAAAACTGTCTGGAGAAACTGTTACGAGGAGAAGCTTTTATTTATATTTACAGAATTCCCATTAAAAGAGATAAAATGAAAAACCCGTTCGAGCAGTAATTGCTCGATCGACCGATGGGTTTTACCGGCTGTAGCCAGTCAAATTGCATTATGGATTTGTGTAGATGACATCTATAGTTTCGGAATCCGAAGTTAATACCCAACGACAAAAAATGAAGCCCGAGACGATGATATCAATTGCTTGCACCCACTTACACGGTTACACCGGGTCAGCCCTACACTCCACAGATATCCTTGCGTGCGGGAGAAGAAAAATAAATCCACTGGTTCGCGGACTAGTTTAATTTAGTGGTGCCGCGGGTGCGTAACTCGAACACTGTATTTTCCTCTTGCCGTGGGCGATTACTTACAACAAGAGAAGAGCGGGAAAGTAAAATGGTTGCGTCATGTATCATTGTACAAGATCTGACGGTCATGAAATCCGAGAAGTAGCCGGTCGTGTGACTCATGATGCAACAAATCAGTACCTCAAAATTATTCTTTTCTTCTTTGAAAATAAATTCATATGATTACCTCATATTTTCCGGGAGAATTATTGGATGCATCTGCATCCGCATTCAGGTTCAGCTGGTATCAGGTTGAGTTTGACGGTTGGCAACTGCAGGGACCGTGGGGACAGATTTTTTTTTGTGAGGATGAAATCCGAACTCGAAGAAAGGAAGCGTGCACATCAGACCGGACAGACGAGATGTACTGAAAACGCATACGTGGCGCAACCGGCTACATAACCAATCACAAGCGATCACGCCAGAGTTCCGAGTAAAATCTCGGTCGTCTAAAGCGGATACGTCAGTTGCGATGCTAGAAGCAGGATCTAGATTCGCCCGTAATTTTATCCAAAGGGACCCATGTTCCACGTGTTAATACAGAGTGAAACAATAGAAGAGCAAGATAACAGGTGGGACAC
Source organism: Nelumbo nucifera (assembly GCF_055504915.1). NCBI lineage: Eukaryota > Viridiplantae > Streptophyta > Magnoliopsida > Proteales > Nelumbonaceae > Nelumbo > Nelumbo nucifera. Next base: position 184,340,355 of record NC_142649.1, on the reverse strand, counting down.
CACGCGTGTGTGGGTCCCAGTTCCAGCTAGTCATTACATTTGACATATTTGAAGAATTGAGTTCTAAGGAAAGAACAAAGGCAGACGGCGTCAGCAAATCCACGCATCTTAACTTGACACGTGGCACACATGCAGGTTACAGCCAACCATATGTAAGATCCACCCAAAAGAAATTGACCAAATAGACCGTGTCATTCATTAAACAAGGAAACAGTTGGTAAGTATAGCATTCTTGACCGATGGTTACTAGCATGCATATTGTAAGCTTGCCACTCAACAAATTTCCTGGCAGAAGTGTAGTGAATACGGTATGTAAGGTTATGCTTCGATGATGATTCTTCTGAAACCTGTCGAATAGCTTGTTGCATTTGTAGCTCTGCCATATCATTATGTGTGATCAATGTAGACCATGCAACCATCGCATGATCGCTCATTTTGGTCCATTTCGATCTATTCCAATATAAGTTCATTATAGATCGATCGATCAGGTCTAATTCAATCTAATGAATACTTTAGACCATCTAATCTAACCCGATAATTCAATCTAACCCAATCTAATATAAATCCATTATAAATGGGCTGGTCGAATCCATCTGTATAATTTAGTATTGACTCACTCAAGAAAATTAATATTATTAAAAGTTACGAGTACTAACTCTGCCATCCAAGATTGGAGGCCCCAAGTGTTTTTCAAATTTGGTGATTAGGGGTAATCACAACTGTTGCTTTGGTCATAGAAAAATTGAACCAAATTTAACACTATTCTTAGCTGGGTTGTAGACGCTTTGCAAATAATAATGAATAAATCATTAGCAAAAATTACATGAAAATTTGAGGGAGAGTATTGAGACAATTTGCAAGGCTTTAAAAAAAAAATAGCTTGCTCAAATATTCCAAACGAAGTTTATAAATATAATACAAAGGCAGGCTTTATTCGTTTTTCAGTAAATTATTTATTTACCATGTTTTTTTATTTTCTACAAAAATAAGACAATGATTATTTTATTCATAAAAATTCATTATTAATAGGGGTATTTTTGTCCCATTCAAGTGTTGGCAACTTCCCCCAAGTGGAAAATTTATTTAGCCAGGTAAGTGATACCCAAGAAAATAATTTTTCCTTGGTCCCCACAAAAATATGAAAAAAGAGCATAGGTTTCTTGGACAATAAAACTAACTTTCTCCCATCTCAAAATATAAAAAACAAATACCCCCAAAAATATAAGGAGACAAAGGGATCTCCTTGTCTAATACCCCTAGACAGATTGAAAGAACTTAAAACCTCCTCATTTACAACAATATGGAAAGAAGTGGTGGTAATGCAAGACAAAATCAACTTAATTCAATGTGTAGGGATAACTAATTGTTGCATTGTGGCGTTGATAAACTCCCATTGAAACTTATCATAGGCTTTTTCTAAATCTACTTTTAGCCCAACAAAGCTCGTTTTTCCTCTAGTACGACGAAATAAATGAATAATCCCATGCATTAAAGACATATTATCTTGGATATTCCTTCCCGTAGTATAAACCCATTTGGGCTAGGTTAATAACATTTTGCTGAAGTATAATTCATTGTACTCTAACTTTGCAGGGCGAAAGTTTTCTAGATTTACTTGATGAGGGAGTTGTTTTTGTTTCCAAAAAGCAGTCCATTAATCAGTACCCTATAGTTTGGCTTGAGTGACAATTTGGTCCCCGAATTTTAAAATGTGACAATTTAGTACCCGAACTTTCAAAATGTGACAATCCAATACATGTCGTTAACCAATCATTTAATCAGCCATTAAGTGGCATTTGATAAGTCAAAAATGCACTAAGAATTCCATCTAATTCTCTTTATCAACCATCCAAACATTGACAATAAAATGAATAATCCCAAATTCTAGATTCTTCTAAACAATCACCAACTTTTTTAAATAGAAGAGGCTGATTTTGGGACTGTTCATTTTTTTTTCAACGTTTGGATGGTTGATAAAGAGAATTAGATGGCATTCAAAGGGCATTTCTAACTTTTCAAATATCACTTAACGGCTGATTAACGGACTGGTTAATGACAGGTGCTGGATTGTTACATTTTGAAAATTCGGATGCTGGATTGTCGCATTTTAAAGTTCGATTGGAGACCAAATTGTCATTTGAGCCAAAGTACAAGGTACTGATTGAGAATTTTTCCTAAAAGAATTTTTCCAGATTTGCTCATTACAAAGGGCACCTCACACGCACATCCTACCATGCATTGGAAATATCTCCTCCGAGACCGGATCTGCTCCTCACACAGGGCACCTCACATTGACCTCATGCATCGTAGGATGGTACACCATCCCATCAAACTTGTTGTTCAATCCACTCCTCATAGTCCCTGGCTTCCCCCACCCGAATTCCACCCTGTAGACTTGAAACCTTAGCAAGCTCTCCACTACCACGCAATTCACTCCCGTAGGGGTGCGCATTCGGTTTATTCGGTTAAAAATCGAACCGAATAAACCAAAATTTAAAAAACCGAATTAAAAAATAAAAGCCAAAACCGAAATTTAGAAAAACCAAAATAACCGAAACTGAAATTTTCGGTTCTATTTTTGGTTAAAACCGAATTTTAATAGTTATTGATCAAAGTAATTCTCTGGCATGGGTGGGCTGACCCTTTTCTGGCAACCGACGAAGACGGTGAACACAGTGTAGTCCTTCAGCTTGAGGTTGCGTGCACATGTGATGGTCCATCATAAGTGGGTTACAAAGGATTTGAAGGTGGAGGAAGTCTGAGATCCAAGGATTGGAAGGTGGAGAAAGACTGAGATCCACTGGATAGATTGGAGTTGTTGGCATCGGATTTGATTTTGTCGATGGTTGACTCAGAGAACCGGAATATCCTCTGTCTAAGGCGTAGGCCTGGGTTCATATCAGCAACGAAGAGTATGGATGTTGGTAAGTCCAGCTTCAGGCGGATGTCTCTTACTTTGGTACGGTGGTGGAAGGGTTGAACGGAAATAGTTTTGGAACCATGGTAGATCTCGGCCTAGGAGCTCATGAAGTTCCATGTCGAGTCGTGACCGTCTACTTCTAGCACTGCATGATTGAATGCACACCTAATGGCTAGTCCATCTCCCAACTTGGTGAACTGCACACAATTAGCTAGTGAGATAGCGATTATAGATTACAGATTACAGAGAGTATGCTAGTTTTTGGAAGTGTGGTATAATTGATGGTGCATGATAGAATACCTGAACAGCCAACAGTGGACGTTGGAGGCACTCTAAGTTGAGGATGTCCGAGTAGGGAACAATCTCCTACACCCAAGTTGGTGTGACTCCTCTTGTTCTAGTTCTGCAATGCCGACGTCCTCTCCCACCGCCTCCACCATCTCCACCCCTACATTCAGGGGCGGAGCTAGGGGTGGCGGAGGGGAGCCATGGCCCCCCGACGCCTTCAAAATTCCCATAAAATCTATTTAAGTTCTACTTATATTTCGGCTCTTTTACCCATGTTTGCTAGCTTTTCCTAGGTTTTGGCCCCAGTTTGAACTAAAGAAATAGAAAAACAAATATGAGAGAATTGACTTCAATGAGTTGGAGCATTGAAGCTAATGGTATTTATAGACTTCAATGAAGAGTTTGGATCATACAATGACATGTACGAGATAACAATAGAAAACTAGATAGAGTACAAGATGGATCATCTTGATCTTGATTTACAATCCTTATCCTTGTCTTTCTTAGAGTCTAGACTGGTTTTGGATTGGTTAGGAGATCTAGATCTGGTAGAATAACCTCCAAGCGGATTATCTCCAAATCTGGTTCGGTTAGGATAAGTTCCATGAGGATTATCTCCAATATGCCCCCTCAAGCTGAACATCTGTATGTGAAGCTTGGATTGGAGAAGAGTGAACCGTGGTGTGGCAAGAGGTTTTGTCAGCTACTTGATCTTCAGAGCAAAGATACCGCAAGGATAATTTGTTAGCCACGCAAAGATCTCGTAGGAAGTGAAAATCTACTTCCACATGCTTGGTTCAAGCATGGAAAACCGGATGAGAAGCAAGGTAAGTAGCACCAAGATTGTCACACCATAATGTGGGAGTGGAGATTGGAAACCCAAGATCAGTCCAAAGAGACTGAATCCACAAAACCTCAGTTGTAGTATTGGCAAGAGACTAAAATTCAGACTCTGTGTTGGAATGAGTTACAATATGTTGCTTCTTAGAGCTCTAACTTATGAGGTGACGACCCAAATAGATAGCAAAGCCACCCATAGACCGGTGATCATCTGTAGAGCTGGCCCAGACAACATTTGTGAAGGCATTCAGTAGAAGAGAAGTAGAGGATGCAACAAAATGCAGACTATGATCTAGGGTTCCCTTAAGGTAACACAGGATGCATTTAACAATAGACCAATGTTCATTAGTCGGGGTTTGAAGAAACCGACAAACCTTGTTGACTGAGAAGGAGATATCTGATCTAGTGAGAGTGATGTATTGCAGTGCACCAACAATACTCCGGTATTCAGATGGATCTAAGAGATGTGTGTCTGACGTCTTGCTTAGTCGAGTAGATGCTGCCATCGGAGATGTGCAGGGTTTTGCGCCACCAAGTTTGGTGCAATGCAACAAGTCCAGAATGTACCATTTTTGTGATAGATCAAGACTATCAGAGGTCCACTATGCTTCGATCCCAAGAAAATAATGCAATGTGCCAAGATCCTTGACAGGAAACACTGCAGAGATCTGCTGAAGGAGAGATGAAATAGCAGATGGAGAATTGCCGGTAACAATGATATCATCAACATACACCAAGATGTAAACAATAGTAGACTTACTCTTGTAAATAAATAAAGAAGGATCAGCCATAGAGTTGCGAAAACCTAACTGAAGAAGACTGGAAGTCAAACAAGAATACCAAGCACGAGGGGCTTGTTTGAGCCCATACAGGGCCTTCTTCATCTTGCAGACATAGTCTGGATAGTCAGGATGTTCGAACCCCCTGGGTTGGCGAACATAGATGTCCTCTGCTATAAGCCCATGAAGAAAAGCATTATTGATGTCTAGTTGCTGCACAGACCACCGATGAGTAGTAGCAAGCAATGTTCAAAATATCGATACGCCGGTAGGGGCGTATCGGGCATTTCGATACTTGTTTTTTTTACTTTTTTTTTTATTTTTCTTCAAAACTGGACCCCTCCATCCCCTGAACCAGTCAAACCCCCGATACACCCATTGTAGGGGCGTATCAAAAGGGTCCCAGAATGATACGTATCGGCCGATACGGTCTGATACATAACGATACTTTGAACCTTGGTATCAAGAGCTAAAATGGTGCGAATAGTTATTGGTTTGACTACCGAACTGAAGGTATCAGTGAAATCAACACTAGGTACCTGATGAAAACCTTGGGCAACAAGTCTGGCCTTGTACTTCTCCAAAGAACCGTCTGACTTCCTCTTAATTTTATATACCCATTTAGTACCAACTACATTCATGGAAGAATGATAAGGCACGAGATCCCATGTTTGATTTTTCAAAAGAGCATCGAACTCCAGCTGCATAGCCAACCTCTATTGGGAAGACTTGGCTGCTTCTATATAGGAGTGGGGCTCCATTTCAAAAGAGAGAGAACTAAGTAAAGCGGCTAGAATGGGATACCGAGTGGTGAAATGTAATCGAGCAAGGAAAGTGCCATCTATAAAACGAGTGGTCATGGAATGCTGTTGAGTGGGTGGTGGTACAACTGGTGTATGAGCCAACAAGTCCTCCATCGTACTGAAACGCTGCTGCTTGTGAACAGGAGCTTGTACGGGAGAAGAGTTCGTAGCCGAACTGGAAGCGGCACTATCAGGAAGTGGTGCTGCAGGTGGCGGCTAAACTGAAGAGGGAGATACCTGAGATGCTGGAATATGTGAAGGTACATGTAAATAGAATCTCGGTTGAGCTATACTGGTGGGCAATGGAGCCGGAGGAATTCCAGGAAATAAACCTTCATCGAGTACCACATGGCGGGCAATAAATTCTCAACCTATCGATGGGTGCAGGCATCTGTACCCTTTATGAGAGTGACTGTATCCAAAGAAGATGCATTGCAAAGAGTGATACTGAAACTTATGGGCATTGTATGGTTGCAAAAGATGATAATAGGCACACCCGAAACACTGTAGCATAGAGTAGTCAGGGTTCCTCTGAAACAACATATGAAAATGAGATGAACCTTGCAAAGTGGCAGACATGAACCGATTAATCAAGTATACATCTATCTCAGCTGCATCGGCCTAGAAGGAGAAGGGGAGCTTGGAGGTAGCCAATAGAGCGAGAGTGGATTCAATAATGTGGCGTTGTTTTCTCTCAACTGTATTGTTATGCTCATGTGTGTGTGGACATGACACCTAATGGGAGATACCCTGTGAATCAAGATAAGAAGAGAGCTTGCAATACTCCCCTCCCCAATCAGATTGAAAAGCATGATTTTTGGAGTTGAAGAACAATTCAACATGTTGCTTAAATTTTAAAAAGACCTCAAAATATCAAATTTTAGTGCTAAAGGATATATGCAAGAAAATTTTGAATAATCATCAAGAAATAACACATAATAAGAATACCCTTTATTAGACTTAGCTGGGGAAGGACCCCACACATTAGAAAAAACTAGTTCCAACGGACTCTGAGACCTAGATGAAGATAAAGGTAAAGACAATCGACGACTCTTACCTATTTGATAGGATTCACAAACAAATAAATTAGAATTTTGACCAGAATATGGTAAACCATATTGAGAGATGACTTGCTGGACTGTACGAAGTGCTGCATGACCAAAACATTGATGCGAACCCTGAAGGTTTTTCCGTTCACCAACAAGAGCAGAAGTACAACCCTCGTCTATTGACCTCTCAAAGCAAGATTTTCCCCGTATAGTCTTTCACAAAGCAACAATCACGGTGAAACTCAATAAATACATCGTTGTCCTTTGTAAACTTGCTAACAGACAATAAATTTTTGTAGATTGTAGGAACATGACATATATCAGTCAAAGTGAAAGCATGCTGATTAAAGAGAAGATGAAGAGCCAATATATTTTATTTGCAAACCTTGGTCGTTACCCACTCTGACCTGATCTGAACCCTAGTATTTGGACCGAATTTGGATGTTATCAACATTGAATGTCATGTGATGTATTACACCAGAGTCCGGATACCATGTTGGATCAAATGAAGAATTACCGTTGTAGGAAGGTGCAGTGAGACTATTGTAGGCGGTAAGTTCATAATTTTGACCACTGTTATTTGCAAAAATGTATTCCGCCTTCCTACAAGTGAGCGCACCATGTCCTGGTTTGTTGCAGATCTGGCAGATAATCGGAAGTACCTTACCTCATCCACCATTAAAGAATTGATTATGGTTGTAATTTTGTTAAGAATTATAATTCTGAAAATTTTGTTGTTAACCTCGCCCTCGACCTTTATCGCGGCCATACATATTTTGAGAATTTTTTTTGTTAATTTTGGAATCCTGTATTGTTTTTCGGTTTCACTCCAACTAGAATATATAAAACCAAATCAGATTTATGAACAGGTTCAGCAACAATAGACAAACTGTCCGCTATTGATTTTGCTTTTTGAATGTAAGCAGAAATAGATAAAGACCCATTCTTTAAACTGTGCAACTGCTTCCTAAGTTGCAGGATGTGAAATCTAGCATGGGTTGAGTAAGAAGTAGCAAGAGAGCACCATACCTCTGTTGAAGTCAAAAATTCCACAACTTGGGCCATGACACTTTTAGTAAGAGAAGAAATTGACCAACTTAGAACAAGTTGATTAGTATCATACCATTTGACATATTCTAGATTCAAAATACTCCCTTCGCCTACTAGATCAAGTATCATCTTTAGTGAAGGTTGCTTTTTCCCTTCAACAAGATCCATCAGATGGTGATGTCAGAGTATAGGAAGGAATTGCGCACGCCATAGTAGGTAGTTGTCACTACCTAGCTCGATGGAGAGGTAGTGCGCCACGTTCTGAAGAGAAGGATTCAAAGATGTCGATCATGAAATATTCAAACCAGCATCGACATTGGTTTGGTTGCCATTGCTCCCTTGAGAAAATCCATCAGTTTTGATACCAAGTTTGAACTAAAGAAATAGAGAAATAGATATGAGAGAATTGACTTGAGTGAGTTGGAGCAATGGTATTTATAGACTTCAATGAAGAGTATGGATCATATAATGACATGTACAAGATAACAATAGAAAACTAGATAGAGTACAAGATGAATCGAGTCCAGATCTCCTGCCCATAGCTTCCTACCCACATCACTACCAATGTCACCAATTTTGGACACATGTCCAATAGCATGTGCTCTTCTTCACATGTGCAGAGAATTGCATGTGAAGTAATGAGGATGTAATGGGACGAACGTCAACTCCATCCTGTCAAAACCCAGATTTCACCCATTAACCCAACTAATATTTTTACCTAAAAAAAATTACTTTCCCCTTCCCAACAACCCTAATAGTGTTTCGTTCTCTCCATTCATTCTTTACAGGTACTGTTCCAAGAAACTTTACAGGCAACTAGGAACCAACAGCCAGCGACGTGCTCATTGACATCTTATTCTCTCCGTACTCCACCGATTAACCTTCTTCTTCTATTCTCCACAACGTCCTGTTCCAAGAGATTCCACCACATCCAACATCCAGCAATCGAGGACGTGCTCACCGACATCCTATTCTATGAATACTCCTCCTCCATCGCTTAGCCTTGTTTTTCTTATCTCCAACAGTAGTGTGTCCTCTTCCCAAGTACAAGAAGAAAACTCCGATGGTTAATCAACTTCAAATGGTATGTGAGTTTCTGTTTTTTTTTTTTATTCTTCAGCTCTAATTGAAAATTGGAAATATTTATTTATTCTTGACTATGACCTAAAAGAGCTTAGGAAGACGATTTTTTAATAAAACATTTGTCTACTCTCCATTATGACATAGAAGAGCTTAACATGAAAGACTATTTATTTAATCTTTAATAAAATATTTGATGATTGTTTAATAAAACTAATGTCACAGGGGTTTCAATTTTGAATTTAATAAAATATTTAATTCATTAATTATTGCATCTAGTTTTAGTTTTATGCATTTGTAAATATATTTGAAAATTTGGGTGGACAGAATGCATATTTACTTTAATTTTCCCCTTTGTTCAAATGGTGTGGGCATTCTTTAATATTTTTTTATTAAAATTCTTATAATATAGGAATCAAGGTTTGTGGTCCCCTCTATTACAATGATTATTCATCTCTATGCTCACCAATTTTTAATCTTTTACTTAGAAGGAGAAACTAATCCAAATAGAAGTTTTTGGTTCACTAGGGTGGGTGGCTTGCCTTTCTATATTATGTACCAAACAATTTACATTATTTGGCCCCTTTATATGTCCCAAGTCAACATTGGACAATATGAGATTAAAGACAATACAATACAGAAATGACCCCTTTACATATGGTGTTGAATGTTAATCCTAAAATTTAGATTCCAAAGTCTGTTTAGATGGTATCACAAAGTCCTAATCCAATTGGAGCTGATTTCCTAGTTAAGACATTACTTAAGAAGAAAGACAAATCTTATTTTATAAATAATATTTGAAATGGAAAAAACTCACCCTGAAAAAGAGAGAAACACATGACCATTTGAAAATTGATTTTCTAGCTTAAAAAATAACAAAAAAAAAACTACAAATATAATGGTTTCAATATCAAGTTAAGTATCATTACACAAGACAACCTTTAAACACATCAAGGTTACACAAAAAAAGAAGAACAAAGTCAAGATCGTCATTCTTCGAGTGTGTCCTTGTGCTCATTGTATCATATCCACTTTTGCTTCCAATGCCATAAACTTTGGTTTCTATTGCTTTTGCTTCCATCAAATTAGCTTGTCGGGCATTGATGCACATTCCTCTCAAGTCCCAAAGATGCACATACATCTTTAATTGACAACTAATAACAAGGAAAGGAGACAATGAACCCTCTGTGAGATAAGGTCATAAGAGATTAAAGTATCTTCACCTGCATTGTAACTTGTAAGCAAATATTGATCAAGTTTGATATGACGGAATAAAAGAAAGAATGGAAGATTTAAGATTTTAACAAGTAGAATTTCTTGAACGTACATGTGCCAAATTCATTATTTCTACACTTTTGGAATTTTTTAATGTGCACGTGCCAAATTCATTTTAAACTGAAACATGATTAATCTAGTTGAACATCCCCTGTTAAGACCAGACTAGCTCCTCTAGTTGTGACCTTGATATTATTCCAGGACAATCCAAGACGCATCTCCAAATAAGCTTCAGTAATTAATGATTACTTCCTGTTAGCATGTTGGTTTTTGATGTAAACTCTCCATGGATGTAAAACTAAAGAAGATGCAAGTCTCCCTCAAGTTTTATAAAGAATTAAGTTCCTTTTACCTATAAGTGTATCAATTAAATTAACTTAATAGTAATCCAATAGGACCATAGGATCATCAAGATACCCTTAGCAAGTTGAGGAAAATGAAAATGAATTCCAATGTGGATTGTATCCTCAAGCAACTAAACAAATATGATAAGTCATTTTGCTTTTATTGTCATCTAAAGAAAATTTGCGCTCTCAGGTCCCAGACTAAACATTGTCTTGATACCCTTGATTTGGCTACGCCGTCATCAAACTCATTGACACTCCTTGGAATCCATTTGAACGAGCAGTTCAGATTTCTCCCCAATAACTGAGCTCCACTAACCATAAACCTGAATTTCCAAGGCACTACTTTTGTACACAAGTACACAACCAAGAGATGAAAATTTGACTACAAGTCCCCTCAACAATTAAATTTCTCCAATTGTTCACTGCTACTAGTTATAAATCATTCAACCATAATAAATTAAACTAACAACAAAAATGAAATAACTAGCATCCCAACATAAAACATTGAAGAGAGAGAGAGACTCACAATGGTGTTGAGCTGCCTTATGAAGCTTGAACTCCTTATGAAGTAATTAGGAAGCAAGTCTTGGGAAAACGTAGTGACAACTGACAACCCATATAATAAAACTCTTTGCTCGAACTCCACAAAACTGATCAGTTGCAGGATATCAACCATATCATAGCTTTAAGTCCTGTATTTGGAATGTCGTGCAATAATACAAGAAAATCATCAATATGGGAAAAAATAATATGAGAATAAATTGAGGAGATTACAATGCCTAGCCAGAAGAAAATAGAAAATAAGTGAATCAAATAAAACAGAGCATAACTATCGGTGAGAACCTGATTGGAAGAACTATAAGAAAATAATGCTCAATTTTTTCTTGTATTGGTTGAGGTTACTTAACCACCAGTGTGTCGGTGAGCACGTCCTCGATTGCCGGTTGCCAGTTGCCAGATGCTGGATGTCGGTGGAGTCTCTTGGCACAAGACGTTATGGAATAGAAGAAGGTTAACCAATGGAGTATAGAGAGAATAAGATGCTGGTTGCCAGCTGCCTATGAAGTTTCTTGGAACAGTACGCTGTAGAGAATGAGTGGAGAGAACAAGACACTATTAGGGTTCTTGGGAAGGGGACACACTGTTGTTGGAGATAAGAAAAACAAAGCTAAGCGATGGAGGAGGAGTATGCATAGAGTAGGATGTCAGTGAGTACGTCCTCGATTACTGGATGCCGGATGTAGGTGGAATCTCTTGAAACAGGACGTTGTGGAGAATAAAAGAAGAGGGTTAACCAGTAGAGTACGAAGAGAATAAGATGCTGGTGAGCACGTCGCTAGTTGTTGGTTGCTAGTTCTCAGTTGCCAGTTGCCGGTTGCTTGTGAGTTTCTTGGAATAGTACCTGCAAAGAATGAATGGAGAGAACGAAACATTATTAGGGTTGTTGGGAAGGGGAAAGTAATTTTTTTAGGTAAAAATATTAGTTGGGTTAATGGGTGAAATCTGGGTTTTGATAGGATAAGTCCGTCCCATTACATCCTCTTTACTTCACATGCACTTCTGCACATGTGAAGAAGAGGCACATGTTATTGGACACATGTCCAAAATTGGTGACATGAGCAGGGATGTGGGTAGGAAGCTGTGGGCAGGAGATTCGGACTCAGATGGATCATCTTGATCTTGATTTATAGTCCTTATCCTTATCTTTCTCAAAGTCCAGGATCTGGTAAGATAACCTCCAAGAAGAATATCTCCAAAGCTGGTTTGATAAGGACAAGTTCCATGAGGATTATCTCCAATAGCCCCTATCTATATTTTCTAGGTTTTAGCCCTCTCAATAAAAAAATCCTAGTTCTGCCCCTGCCTACATTCTCCTAGTTACACTCCACCCTTAACACCCCTTCCTCATCCTTCACCAGTTTCCTAGCCAGCGGAAAGAACTCTTCCAGAACTAACCCCAACCCTTCCTTTAATGTCGTCATCACGACTCCTCAAAATCTATCCCTTTATACACCAATAACTTCTAGTTGTAGAATATGGTCAGGTAGGGAAGATCAAATGTGACCAAGGGGCATTCCCGTTTCCCCACAAGCTTGGGGATGGCTGTAGTACTCTTGTTAAGGACCTTGACTTTGGGTTTCTTCACCACCATCACCTCCACCACCTTGGTCCCATTTTCAGTTTCATGGTTTATGTTGAAACTCAAGAAAAGGAAACTCTTTGCACTGAATATTCCTTATGATTGAAAGCCAATTGTCTTAGAAGAGGATTAATGCAACTGTTTTGCTTACAATTTTATTCGTTCATTTTGATATATACCAATACTAGCAGGGACCCGTGCAATGCATGGGAAAATCTAAAGGATTAAAACTACTAATTAATTGATAAATTAATAATCAAAATTTGTTGTTAATTAACTAAAAATATTTAAAAGTTATTGTTAATATTTAAAATTTTAATAATTGTATTTTTTATTTAATGATGATTTGCAAAAAAAATAATTATTGTTAATATAATATGAACAAATATTTTTCAATAAATTTAATTTTATTAATCATTTGTAGTAATTTTAATAATTGTTACTATTTTCATTATTTTTAAATAAAATTTTGGTTGACTTTAAATAAATAAAAATTACTACAAAAGTTAACATGTTTATTAATTTCAAGGTGGGGCATCCATCATTCTTCCCGACCCGTAGTTAAAACACTCTACCCCATCCCCACCCGTCCCCAGTGTCAGGCAGGGTAAGGGCAAGGCATCCACTCCCCGCAGACCTGGCAAAAAGTTAACCCAACCTGTGAACCCAACCCAATCCAACTTGAAAAAACAGGGTTAGGGTTTCATACTTAGCTACCCGAATGTGAAAATGACCTGACCTGAACCGGAAAAAAAAAACTGGGTTGGGTTGGGTCATGGGTCAACCCACTGACCCGATTGTCAAGTCTAATTGGGATTATTTATGCATTGTTAGAAGTTTCCACTCTTTAATTTTTTCTATTTAGTCTTTATTTTTTATTGTTTACTTTTTAAATTGTTAAGTGTTCAAGTTTTTTATTTTATATTTGGAATTTTAAGGTTAATTCTTTTAATTTTGACATTTTTCATGTAATTTTTCTTTATATTTTTTTTAAATTTCAATTATTTTTTGGAATGACCTGAATTGACCCATGGGTCAACCCTAACCCCAACATTTAGGGTTAGGGTCTAACATTTGACAACCCAACCTGAAATCAACCCGAAATACCTTGACCCAACCCAATTGCTAGGTCTAACTCCCCGTTAAGGACGAGGAATCCTCAAATTTCCCTACCTCGTCCTCAATGTCGGGCAAGTTCAGGGCAAAGCACCCACTCCTCATCAAGGTTGGGAAATCCTCGAATTTTCCCCACCCCGTCCCTTGTGTTGGGTAGTTTCAATGCAAAGCACCCACTCCCCATCAACCAAATATTTAATTTGATGACATAAATGATCAAAGGGATATACTGATTATCAACCACATGGTAAATTTCTAAAAGTACAATCAATTGTCTTTAATTTTCAAAAATGTAATTTTATGAAAATTTTGGAAAACTTATTACATTTGTGTAATTTTGGACATGTATTCAAATTTATTTTTAAATGACTTACTTACATAATTACACTAATTTATCTTATATTTTCTAATATAAACTAATCAATCATTTCCTTTTCCAATATTATACTAATTTATCTTAATAATATGTATAATTATTGGTTCAAAACTGGTCACAACTTTAGTACCTTCCCCCTTGGCGTCACTATCCACATTAGATGCCAGAATAAGATCTTTGGAAGCGTCCATAACTTTCAGCTCGCTGATAGGACGATTCGGGAGGGTAGCTGCAAGAAGCTTGCATAACTTGAAGCCCTTCCTTACAAAGGGCACCGCAAAATCAATCTTCTTGGCTTCAAACTCCAAGGAGGCTTTGAAAGAAGCAATTGCCTCCTCGCGGGCCTTCTCTAGCTCGGTCTCTGACTCTTCCCTAATCTTTGCAAGTTGCGCCTTCAACGCATCTTCCCTCTCCTAACTGGCCTTGATCTAGGCGAGCAATTTCTGGTGTTCCGTCTCCGAGGTTTGGAAACTAGACTCGACGGCTTGGAGTTTTTGTGTCAGCTCGGCAGTAGCCACTCGGTGACTAGAAACAATCACCTCATATTCAGCCTTAAGAGATGCCAAGTCAAATTCCACCTAGGACTTCTTTGCTACTATCTTGTTAATCTCGCCCAAGTACCCTTCCTCGATCTAAGCCAGGTTGTCAACTTGGTCTTGCTGGCTACGCGCTCTCGTACAAAGATAAAGTTAGAGGGCTCGGCGAGGAAGAAATAAGAGCAGAGGAGAGGAGAACAATTAGTTTACCTTCATAAGATACTTAAAAAGGTGAATCCTCATCACATCAAAAGGGAGGTTCTCCATCTTTGCTCAGGGCGAAAGTAGTACTACACCCTTGCTCAGCTCGCAGGCGACGACATGGTTCCGCACGACATCACCTTGGTGGACAGACTAGCTAGGGACCTAGATCGGGGCATGTTCGACCTTTCTCTCGACAAAGTCAGAGCTAGAGGCAACACTGAAGAACCCGAAGCTTGAGGACATTCTGATGGAAATGAAGTTGAAATCATCTTTACCTGAGCTTGTGCCTCCAATCCTGCTAACTACTCTGTTTCTGGGGCTTGCAGCACCTCATCCTCCACAGTGATAACCTCTGTAGAAGCAAAAACAGCCGGGGTGTCACAGTGTGGGAAGATTTGTCTTCAGTTGCCTTCCTCTTCTTCGGCTTCAGCTTTTTGAGTGTTGTAAGCCTGCCCACTAACTGATCCATGTTTCTCTCTAGAATAAAAAGGAAAATGAGATTAAATTAATTCCATAATTAGCTCAAAAGATAGAGTGCGAGAGTCAAGCACCAGGGACCAGATCCTGATGGACTAAGAGAAAGACTACCTTAGCGTCCTTGGCTCAGGCCTGCTCACAGGAGGGCATCCTCGGCCAAATAATCATCTACCTTTAGCCCGAGATGTGCAATCTCCCTCAACCGACTTTTTTCCTCTGAGGTTAGGAAATGTCCCTCGGGATCGCTAACAGTCGTGCCCCACCTATTAATAAACTTCCAGAGACCACCGTAGACAATGAAGTACCTAGACTTCCAATCCAAGACTTTGCTCGGAAGGCCCTCAAGAAACCTCCGACCTAACTTGAAGGTGAAATAAAAGAACTTCATATCACCTGAGTTGTGCCTGATAACACACAAGGCCATATAGGTCCTCATCTTAATGGGAACACCGTGTGCATGGCCCATAGAAGTAGCGCTGACTATAAGCCTAATGGCATTAGGGGTGAGATATCCTCAGGTGATCAAGAAGATGTTCAAAAGGTCGGTGACTAGAAGAGGAAGGGGAAATCTCAACCCCGTGACAAAGTGCTGCTCATATATACAGACCATGTTGGCACTATGATTCCAAGGAGCCTCGTTTGGGGTAGGAAGCCTAAAACGGAACTTATCAAGGACCCCGTAGAGAGGGTGGATCCTCTATAGGTCGACCAAAGTACACTATCAAAATAAAGGGTTCATCGGGGCTAATCACGAGCTCATTAGGTACTAAAGTGAGCTGCCCAGATTCCCTACGACCTCCCTCTATGGTCTCTCTGCCCTCTCCATCTCGGCAAAATTGTTTATCGTTGAGCTCGACATGAAACAACCAAAAGAAGAAACGAGAAGTAAAAAGAAGTTGGGAGAAAAGGACTCACCCGAGACTGACCGAAGAACGAAGACGGGGTGAAATGAGAAGTAGAACCGACCTTGGGAACGAGCTCTCCAACCTCAAATGGGGACCACTCCAAAGGCGAATGTGAGAATGGACCCCCCATGGGGTCCCTATTTATAGGCAAAGGAAGCAGACGGCGGATGTCTGAGATCAAATGAAACCAACAATTGAAGATTTGCAATGGTTGGACTTCTCGAGGAACCAAATCAATTGAACGCATTTTTTAAATCCAAATTGGATTGATAAACAACATCAAGTCCACGCGTAAGATTGACATGTCTGTCGAAATCCTCCCAAGCGATGTTTCCAAACGCATTGAATGGGATTAAAGACAGATAGACAACCAAACATCCGAAGAAAGCCACTACTAGAAGAAAGACTTCCTTCACTCAAGCCAAACCATCTTGAGTTCGAAAGTGGGGGGCAAGTGATGGGAGTAAAATCGACCCCCGGTCAACTAGACACATAGCATGCATAGGAGAGCTGTCAACTGACCTATGGATCGAACATTAGAGACCTAGCTTGATCTCATACCGAGATCAGTTACCTCGGGTTTATGAGCCCTTCTCATTGAGAGATATGCAACCTGAGGGATAGACTGCCCGAGCTCTCACGAGGTTCTCAACAAACGGATGGCTGAGATGACTATTGAACCGAAGTCCGAAGAGGTAGTTCCTACCAAGACGGATTGTTGTCAAAGGCGAGCATAAAACCTCACCATGTGTCTAGAGAGTGACTGCTTGGCAACCCATGTGGTAGAGTAATCAACACGTAAGACATCAATGGACCCCAAGCCTACCCCATGCATTCTTGATGTGGCATACCACTCAGCCCTACATGGTACATCAAGCACCACATTGCCAAATCACCTAATAGGTGGCCCTGGCTAAATCCCAAGTGGCCTAACTAGGTCACATGTGTCTTGGAACCGAGCTCCAGGTGTCCTAATCAGTCCCTAGGTGTTCAAGGCCAAACACCAGGAGTCTCACGGTGTGGCAAATGCCCTACGCTTGACCAACATGTGTAATCTCAAACGTGCAACCAAAACCTATATAAAGGTAAGAACAACATTCAATTGGACATGATGTTTTTCATTGAATTCTCACCTACCCTCCTAAATAGCTCATGAACTAACTTAACCGTTGGAGTTACAAGCCTGAGATATCACCCCAGGCTCTCTGACCTTCCTTCTTCCTTTGCAGATAGACACTAGTCTGTTCTAAAGACTTGGATGATTTTTTGCAATATCAATAAGTATTTTGACAACTGTCAAAAGTGGGTTTTAGGTGGCGCTTGATAAATATGAAAGTTAAAATGATATTAAAAGTGTTTGAAATTTGAAAAGAGGCGCATATGCTTTTCTACTTTTTAGAGGCTCTGAATAGTTAAGGTTGTTTGTGTTTGATCAATCCTTCAACATCTGAAGTTTCCTAATTTTACTATTTTATCCCTAAAATAGATTAATTGGTGATTTTAAGTTCAATTTGCACTATTTCATAAAAATAATTTATTAAATTTAAAATAATATTAAAAATATGAATAAATAATACAAATAAAAATTAATAACAACAATTAATAATTAAAAACTATTAAAATAATTAATAATTAATAAAAAATAATCTATAATTAATAATTAATAAAAATTAAAATAGATAGTAATTGATACAAATAAAATAAAAATATTAAATTCAAAATAACATTGAAATTTATGAATAAATTATTAAAATTTAAAAATAATTTATTAAAATAAGAATAAATTTTGAAAATACATATAAATTTATAAATTAAAAATTAAAACAATATTGAAAATAGTAATAAAATCCATGAAGCATATAAAAATTATTATAAAAAATTAATGTAATGAATTTATTGAAGAACATCAATTGATAAACTACAAGCCCAAATTCAGTTTATTGAATCCAAAAGGATGTAGGTGCATTTTGATTATGGATATATCCAACAATTTGTTCCTCGATAAAAAAAAAAAAGATGAATTTGGATTGCTTTTCCTTGCAAGTAGATATGGACATCACTCTCCTTCAATGGTAGAAAACAATTTCTTGGTAGAGATACAAACAACCTATACAATAGGAATGAAACCTCATCGGATTGAACTAAAACGAACATATAAAAAATGAGATACTGGTTCGAAGGAGAGGAGAGAGAGTTTTGCATAATGAAGAAAAAGAGATTCTGGTTCGAAGGAGAGGAGAGAGAGTTTTGCATAATGAAGAAAAAGAGATTGAGATTCGATGGGAGAGGAAAGGATTACAGGCCATGAGCGTCAAAGTTATCTACACTGTGCATCATAGAACATTAACGTTGGAATGCTATTTGAAACCCTAAAAAATGCAAAAAACGGTAAAAAGGAAAGTGAATGCTTGGATTTACAACAATGAAGAAGCAAAACGAAAAGAAAAAGTTGGATTTGAGATGCTGAATATACCTAGTTCGAGAGGAAGAACACAAATGCTCAGATTCGGCAATGCAGCGATTGTTCTTTCTCTTTCGAGAGGAAGAAGACGAATGAGTGGATTTAAAAGAGGGGTATATTGTGTCTTTTCAAAAGTTGGTATTTTTGTCTCTAAAACGTGTCTAAACACATTAAATATTTCAATTTGAAAAACCATTTCAGATCATTATTTAAGACACATTTCAAACACGTATCAAACGGCATCTTACCCTTTTTGAAGGTAGGGTGAGGGTATTTTGAGGGGAAAAAAAATTGCAAGTGCTTACAACGTTGTGCATACGTGATCCTAACTAGGTCTAAACGCCATCCTAAACAGTTGAAATTAGAACCACGAATTCCTTCTGTTTTTTTCTACCAATCATGCAACGTGGCATATTTTTATTGGTTTTCAGGGAAATAGAACTTGTCGTCCTAAAATACCAAGGGAAGTAAGCAAAACGACTGACGATTGTTCCCACCTGCGCTCCCCCTCCGACTTATCTCCAAAAGCTTCTTTCCTTCTTTTATTTTACAGCTGCAGCAACCTTTTCTAAAGGTTGCGGTTTTCGGGAAGATGGGAGACCTTTATGCCTTAGATTTTGACGGAGTTCTGTGTGACAGCTGCGGAGAGAGCTCTCTCTCTGCTGTCAAGGTGAGACTTTCTTTCTCTCTGTATTTCACTTTGTTGCCGCTTCTGCTTGTTCGTTTTAGGGTTTTAAAATAGTAAGTTAATGCTGAATTTTATTCAACTTCTCTTATTTTATAATAATAGGCTGCTAAAATAAGATGGCCTGGCCTCTTCGATGGAGTGGATTCGGCCATGGAAGATTGGATCGTCGATCAAATGCACGTCGTGAGCTCTCCCCCTTTTCTTATTACTTATTAACATTTTTCATTGCTGTCTTGTTTCTTATTACTTATTCTCCCCCTTTAAGAAGAATAACTGGGAGACTTTTTTCTTACAGCACAATGTATGTAGTTATTCAAATCACTTTTATAACCTCATCCATAATTAGCTTCAAGAAGAAGAATGGTAGTGATCTTTAATTCTTTATCTCATAATACGACATATCTAGGCCTCTGTTTGGAAGTGCTTATTGGATAAATTAAGTGCTTATCGTAATAAGCGCTTATGAGTGTTTGGTGAAAAAAGCACTTCTTTCAAACGGGAGTAGTATAGATTTCCTGAAAATTACATGGCAGGCAAAGATGGGCAAGAATCGCTTGAAAAAAGAAAACCAAAATTTTGAACTAATTCAAAATGGGCTTTATTTATTGAAAAAGCGCTTATTCGGGCTTATTTTTCAAATGCATATAAGTGCTTAGTGATGTGATCCTAGCCTAAAATAAGAACTTTTTTTTCCAATATCTTCCAAACAGGGGCTAGCTTTTGAACCCATTTTGTTGACTCAATCCTTGTGTGTGAGAGATTTCTCATCTTATCATCCCAATTAATGGTAATTGGTTGATCTGACATGGCCTCCTCAGATTATTCAAGCAACAGAAGTGGATTTTAATCTGTTTGCATGGAATAATTAAATAGGATAAACAATAGTTCCTTTTTGGTGTTTAAACATATGCGTCCATTATTGTGTTCATATATTTAAACACCAAAAAGGAACTATTGTTTATCCTATTTAATTATTCCATCAACATTATTCATGCAAACAGATTAAAATCCACTTGTTCATATATTGCCCCGCCTTTTGTTTGTTGTCCCAGTCAATTGCAAATTTTCTTTCTTTGTTGTTGAGTTTTCTGGCATCAGACATCCCTTTTCGGTCTATGACTCTTTCTGAGAGGTCCATAAGCAGATAATAAAACAGGTTCTTGTAATGTTGAGTATCTCTTTTAACTAATGATAACCATTTGTTTCCTTCTAAGACATGGAAAAGTCGGAAAATCAAAAGAGTATACATTTCTGATTTTTCTCTGATGGTCCAGTGAAAAGGAATTTGAAATAATCCTTTGCAAAAAGATTATGTTTGACCTAACTGATGTCTTACCCTGTAATAGGTTCGCCCTGTAGTGGAAACTGGATATGAGAATGTATTACTTGTTAGGTTGCTTTTGGAGATCCGGATGCCTACAATTCGCAAGTCTTCGGTGGGTATAATCTTGATGCAAAAATTCCATTTCTCTGTGTTTTCTGAAATCAAAGGCAACCATCTCCTTCCTAGGGGTGGTGGTAAGTTGGAATTGGAGTAACATAGTTTATTTAGCAACTTCAAATTCATGACTAGATTACTAGAACCACAAAATCATGTAATTCTTGATGCACTTTTGTAATCAAGATCTACATGTGATGAAAAAATTTCAATGTGTAAGGTTGCAGATGGACTCACCATTGACAGGATACTGGACAACTGGTCAAAGCTGAAACCTGTCATTATGGAGGAGTGGGATGAAAATAGGGAATCTTTAATTGAGCTTTTCGGAAAGGTAAGGGATGAATGGATAGAGAAAGGCCTATCAAGTTGGATTGGTGCTAACAGGTAATATATTTTGGGTGGACTTGTAATAATCTCTCAGAATTTTTGTCTTACAAGCTAATGTGTATGCTGATGCATGACTAATACAATCTGAGGAACTTAAGCAGATGATACCACATCATATTTATTAATGTGAAATTTAATGATCAGTGTTGTGCTTTTTTAGTAGACAATTTTATACTAACTGACCAGAAAGATGTCACTTCCACCGTCATAGTACTACAACAACAATAATAAGTTAATATAGTTGCAGCGGTTAATGGGTCATCTCAATTATGTATTGATACATTGGGAACTGTAACTTCTGACCAGTTCAACAGAGACATGGAAATGTATACTAATCTGTCAAGGATCAAGGTTTTGGACATGCTGACTTTGGCAGTTAGCAGACATGATGATTAATCTACATTGAGCAATTTGACACATCAAAAACTATTTAGAAGAACGCAAAGTACTAATGTGTCTGGATTCATAGATGTATAATAGAATCTACTAAGGACCAATGAAAACCATACCCATATGCATATTCTTTACTCTTGCTCATAAGCATAGTTGTCAAAATCTTAAGATTGACGATATGATTCACTTGTTGAATGGTTAATTCCAAGGGTTTCGATTCTAATGTTATGTCTGAATCGTTTTCCTGAAAAATATCTTACAATTTCTGTTTGAATCGTACAATTCAATTCATGAATCCCACAGATTATATGGTCCATGCAATATGAATCTAATCAATTGAAACCAATTTCTCTACTTTGTCATTCCTTTGTTTCTTTATTCTTTTATCAAATAGCACCTGTTTTAAAACTCTTATTAGAATAAGATTTTCTTAGGTTGTTCCAGAATTATCTAGAAATCTTATTGAGCTTATCTTCTATCATATATAAGTTAAAGTGCTATTGTACACTAGTTAATTGACTTTCAAGTCAAACATATCATTTCATGTTCTAGTTTATGAATGACTGTATTGTAGCAAGGTGCCAACTGGTTAATTGGTAAGGCCTCCGGCTGGTTGTTGTGGAGACTTTGGATCAAATCCCACCTGCACCAGGGTTTGGTTGATGGGCTATCCCCCATTGTGTAGCCCCATGGAACCAAAAGAAGAAGAAGAAGAAGAAGAAGAAGAAGAAGAAGCAGAACTGTTTTGTATGTACTATGTATATACATGGTAGATTTGAATTAAATCTGTTGACAAGTTTCTAAAAAAGAATAAATCTTATTATTTATGATAGGGTTCATAATCCAATTTGATTCAACCTTCGCTGCTATTTACTACAATATTTCAATTTTGAGAACATTGTCATAAGTTGATGAAGCATAAAAATTAAATGGTTCAACCAATGGTTTACTAGAAATTTCTAATCCCATCATAAAAAGAAAAAACCATGTCTGTCAAAATAAAATAAAATATCTGAACTAAAACCACTGAAAGAACTGCTCTTTTTATACCAGATTTAATTTGGACAGCATCAATGCTTCTGTGAATTTGACATTTCACTTATTGGATGCAATCTTTTTTATTCTTATCTATTTATCTATTTATAATTTTTTTGGTATTTTATATATTTATTAAATTGTGAGTGTGGCATATTACTTGCTGAAACATGAAGTTTGGCAACTGAAAATTAATTAGGAATGCCTACCCATGCAGATTCTATCCAGGTGTACCAGATGCCTTGAAATTTGCAAGTTCAAGAATATATATTGTCACTACAAAACAGGTCCACCATTTATTTATTTCCTATAAGAAGTAACTGGACAGAATACTATATGGCCAAATGTGTTCTTATGTGAACATATCAAATATCCTTCTATCTTTTTTAGGCTTTTGATAAGCCGGGCTAATTTTTTGTTTCCTGAACAGAATTGTTCTTTCTGACCATCTACTGCACTTCAGGCCCGATTTGCTGATGCATTGTTACGTGAGCTGGCAGGAGTAACAATCCCATCTCACAGAATATATGGTCTTGGAACTGGGTTAGTAAATAGTGCACTGCTTGGGAAATATAAAAATTGGTCTCTTTTTCCTAACCACTTTTTATCTGTGTTGCACTTTGCATTTTCTTGTGTTTTGATTTTTGGAAATTTTATTCAGTCCCAAGGTAGAAGTGTTGAAGCAGCTTCAGAGCAAAGAAGAGAACAAGGGGTTGACACTACAGTAAGATCTGTTACTGCTTATCTGAAAAATGGGATGGTAATTTTTTCTTAAATAAATTAGTTCCAACGTGACATGTTTGGATCCACCTGGAATGAAATGATTTCATTGTGGTTCTCCATTTAGCCTTTGAGAAAAGGTTCACCAATCCAAAGCAAGCCATCTCTGGCTGCACTGGGAGGTAGTTATATCTTATCTGAAAATCACTCCATGGACTCTTTTTTGAAACCAAACTGGTACCACCGGTTTTTGAAAAAACCGTGAACCAAAACTAATCAGTTAACCAGTCCATCAGTTTGGTTCCTCAGTTTCTCAGTTTTTTATATTTACAATATATATATATATATATATTATATTATAACATTTATAAATAATATATAATATAATATAATATATGTATACTGGTCAGTTTGGTTTGGTTCAGTTTTTTGGTTTTTGTTGAGCAGCCCTTGGGCATCTTGGGTTAAAGTGCTATTGCATTGTATGTGGCATCTAAACATGCCAATAACAAACTATTCTTGTGCACTGCCAGTGAATGCATTGGGTGGTGTTCTGTTAGGCTTCCCTTCTTTGCTGTGTACATATATTAAAATCAACTCTTTCATTTTCAAAATTAAAATCAACCCTTCCAATTTCCTGATCAGCTTTGTGGAAGATCGACTTGCTACTCTGAAGAATGTCATCAAAGTGCCTGAGCTTGATGGATGGAATTTATATCTGGGTAGTTTCTTATTTTCTCTTCTTCTCTATCACTTGTTTTTACATTTGTATATAGATTTGCTTGCTAAGCTGGATGTATTTGGAGCAGGGGACTGGGGTTACAACACGCAGAAAGAGAGGGAGGAAGCGGCAACCATTCCTAGGATTCAGCTGCTGGAGCTCTCGGACTTCAGTAGAAAGCTGAAATAAGTTTATAACATCTTTTATCTTGTTACGTAATTGATTTCCACCATATAATCAAACTGTGATGTCTTTTAACATGTAGCCGACCCCATATAGTTGGGACAAGGCTTAGATGATGATTACATCTTTCAAACAAGTTAGACTTTCCCTCGAAAAGGAAGTATGGAACTGTTGGAAAGCATTTGCAATAAGATGCTACGAACGACATTTGGTGTTTCTGCTGAAGTTGTTATGAATACCATCACATTCTGCTCTATAAGTCCCATCCCATCCTACCAGGGCAAATGACTTAATAGGGAAATCCAACATCTGAGCTCTGTGCAGATTTCATTGGAAGATCTTAGCCTGTTATAAAGATTTCAGGTCGTAAAGATTTCACTTGATTATCATCCTGTTATAAAGATAGCACTTGACTACCTCCAGATTAACCCATATATATTTTTTTAATTGGGCATGGAGGTGCAGAATGCGTTTTAAGTTCAGCAAACCTTCTATTCTTGTTTGGGAACTTTTAGCAGTGTAAACTAACTCGTACCGACACACATTTGATTGGTGTGCTCTAAAGAGGAATCTTTTAACTTTAAGAGAAATTTGGTTGTTCGTTTCTTCTTATCTCTTATTTCTTTAAGTGTAATTGTACAATTTTTTATTTTTTAATGATACTTTGCAATTACCCAAATACCACATTTGATCTAAGCAGAGAACCCGAGACTTTCAAATTTCGAAATACCCCATTAGGTTTCTTCTCAATTAACGATGTTTTCCACCTTCCCAATACAAGTAGGAAGATTCACTGCAACATTTGATCAACGTGCTTCATGACAAATGAACAAAGAAAAACAATAAGATAATCCACACCCTTCGGGAGGAACCAACCATTTTCTCAAGTGCTTGTGCTACATTGTCTAAAAAGATTTCTAGAGATGCTAGCACAAGATTAAGCACGAGCTACAGCTCATCTTTGAGATGCTCTCGCTCCTGCACTACACCGGCATCCTCTGCTTTGTTCTTGTCACGATGGAGCATTTCAATAACTTCTTCTAGAGGAGGATCCCCAGGCCTTCGGAAAACTCGGTCTCCTATCTTGATCTCGTAGGCGTCAGGCTGGCTCAACACGAAGTCTTTCAACTGTAAAAAAGAGAAGGATTTCTGTGAGAATGCAATGCAGTGCTATTGAGGACTCCTGAGAGACTCAAGGACCTCAATGGGTACCTCTGTTGTGTCTTTTCCCCTTTCCATGGTGAACATGAGCGTGTTCCCATCAACAGCCATGAACTTGGCTTCAATAGACCCTGTTTTAAGAACCTTCGTCCATTTCATAGCAGTCTCAGCCACCATCTCCTGAAAATTTCCAGGTTGCAGGTCAATATATCTTCTCAAGGTCTTTTTCTTCTTCTTCTTCTTCTTAATAAATCAAGAAATCTGACAGAACTCCAATCGAAATATGCTCAGTGGAGGAGGACAACACTGAGTGTATTTTAAATAATTCAAGCACCCATAAATCTCGAACTGCTTTATAGTGAGTGTAAGTGGCAAAATTCTTATCCTAATTCTATCATACGTGAAAACCCTGTAAACCTAATCACTTTCCAGATCACAGTTACTCAACTTTATCACCAAATTGTCGATCGGATCGGTGAAATTTTCGCCAAAAACAAATCAGCTATGGTTAGAGAGCAAAAACCCTTTATAGATCAAAACCGAAACCAGAGGGCCAGCTGAGATTGGACATTGGAGGTCCCTACCCAACACCGTATCCTTAGCCCCAAAAATTAACTAAAAAAAATAAGAGGAAAACATGAAAGAGGAAACGAGGGGTTGGGGAGCAGGAGGAATTCAGTTACCGCCGAACGGCGAACGCCTAATCGGAGCTTAACGAAACCAAACGAAGGTCCGAAATGGTGCTTCATCATTTCCTCCTGAATCTGAGATAGTTCCATCCCGGATAAATCCATGGGAGGAGGATCGAACTCTTGGGAAGGGCTCGATTTTTTGCCCCATTCCTTCCAGGCCTCATCTTCTTCGTCGTCAATCACGTCGTCCAGCTCGTCCGGGATATGAACCCTTTTCCCCCCATCTGCAAGTCTAACAATTACACCATTCTCTGCAACAATTAAGACGAGGATAAGAAAGGCATATACAAGAAAGGAATTTGAGAAGAAAAAGCTGCTCCGCGTTCTCATAATTTCCACTATCATCAAAGTCGGACTTCAGAGTTACAGAGCCTTTGGGTATATAAAGGTTTGGGGAGGACTCGACTGAGGTGGGAAAAAGTGAAATATGCAGTGTTAACCAGCGAACAGCGGCTGAAATCGAAAGATCGACGCGAAAAGCAAAGGCAAAAGGTCTGGAATAAGTGTTTTTTTTCCTTATTCTTATGTGAATCACATGACAGAACCAAAAAAAGAAAAAAAGATTCAAGTTACAAGCTTGCATTTAAAATCAACTTTTGTACTTTTGCATCGAAGATTTCAAGCAAAAGAAAGAAAATTAGATTAAGTTACAAGTTTTTTTTTTCTTTTTGTAATGGATTAAGTTACAAGTTCAGTTTGAGAATATTTGCACTGTACATTCTTCCCAAATTGTGCCAGACTCTTTGTTTATTTGCGAATTGCGGTGTAAATTTGGATCGGATATAAATTTTGCATTCATTTATTTGTAGTTATGATTTGCATTCTTATTTGATACAAAATTTGTATTTTTTGTCTTATTTACAAAGGAATGGCAATAGGGCAGGCTCAGGGTGGGGATCATATTCCCCATCCCCGACTCTGATTTTAGAATAAATCTCTGTCCCTAATTTCAATCCCCGTCAGAGATAAAAGTTGTCCTCCACCCTCGACCTCTGGCAGGATAGGTTCCCTGTGGGACTTGAATCCCTGAAATTTTTTTAGTTAACAATCTTTTTTGAAAAATAGATTTACTTAAAATAAATAAAAAATTAAAATATAAATAATATTTTAAAAATAATTTTCTATATATAATGTATTTAATATATATAATCAAGATTGAGGTGGGGTGGAGACCTCATTCCCCATCCCGACCCCAACCCCGATCGGGGATCCCTATTAATCCCCGTCTCTATTCCTACCCCACCACTAACCCAATGGGGTCAGAAAAGTCAGGTATCCATCATTGGGAATGGAGAAAATTGCCATCCCTAATTTACACTTATTGGCAGAACAAATTTTGCATCAATCTTTAGAATGCAAAAATTGTATTGCCTTCTTTCATATATCAATTTCCTCTCATATAAAGTGGGGATTACGTCATCTTACTTCCTAATCCTACCTCACTCAAAACAAATGACCCTCCTATCTCCATTTCATATAAAGTGGGACCACTTCAATTTACCCTTATTTTACTTCTCAAGAATAAAACAAAAGTAAACTGAAATTTACATTTTACGTATTTGCACTCCCATGCATTTATACCAGTATAAATGAAATTTGCTCTTGCGAACAGACTGAGCCTTTATGGAATTGCTTTGAGATAAGTGGTTAACAAGTGATTTGAGTAACTTTTTGGTTTTAGTAAATCCAAACGCATGTAAAGAATGGGTGTTCCCGTGACAATACATGGATATTGTTGGTTACATCTTACATGATAAGACTACAACTTGGGTTGGGCTGATCTGAGTGGAAGGCCCAACTTTAAAAGTGAAAATCTGACCTTACAGGTCAAAGCCCAGTCCAACCTAAATCCAAACACTTCCATACCTGTTCAACAGGCATGTATGTTTTGGACTGTAAATATATTAGATCATGTTTAAAGCCTTCTCATATGAGTATTTAACGCTATATCTACAATTTGCATCATAACATGTGAATGAAGTCAGACCATAATTGGGTTGATCCAAAGTTGGGCCTACATCGCTTGGTTTGGGTTAAGTTAGCCCATGTTGTTAGTCTCGGGCCTAATTTAAAAGCTCAAGTTGGATTTGGACCCGGCAGGCATGGGTTGAGCCCATCTAAGTTAGGATCCTTGTCTACAAGATTCAATTTCCAACTCGGAAAACAAAATAAAGAAAATTGAATCAAGGTCAGCTTGGAGCCAACTTGGATGCCAAGTTGGCTCCAAGCCTCCAGTTGAATGAATAAACGACGATTTTTATTTTCAAAAGAAAATTAAGAAAAAAAAAAAAACAAATAACTAAGAAGTGACCCTCAAGAACTGAGGAGAGAGAAAGAGCTGAAGTATGGGAGTAAGGATTATTGAGTCATAGAAATGACTAGTAGAAGGTGGAGTCTCATGTGGATAGCTCTGAAACTTGGGTCCGGTTAGCCCAAACCAAGCTTGAAAAATAGGGTTGGGTTGGGTTGAACTTTGGGTTAGGATTAGGATTGAAATGGACCCAACTTAATTTTGGGTTGGGTTATGATTGAGGCCTTGACCAATTTAGACCAACCCAAATCTCATTTAATTTCATATTTGTATGTATAAATATTATCTAAATATATATATAAATATATATTCATGTATATTGTATATCAACAATTTTAAGTTTAAAGATAATTTTTTTAACATATTAACTTTGTTCTTTTTACGCATAATAATGCTAAAATTAAATTAACAAACCCTTTTAACTCTAGGAATTGTACATTTAGTAAAAGGAATTAAAAAAAGGTTGGATCAACCCAAGACCAACCCGAACCCAACCCAAAGTTATGATTGGGGTTGGTGGTTCAACAACTCGGGTTAGGTTAGGGTTGACCTGAACCCGACGTAACCCTGCCCAACTTGCAATCCCTTGATATAGATTGGCCTTATCCGATGTTGTCCCATCTGTGGATTTGGTGCTCTGGTCATCATTTGGTGAACGTTACCAAACAATCTGGGAATCTTTCACATGGTAAAAGCATTTGGGAGGTTAAAAGGAGTTTCCATATTCCTCTCCCCACCCTCTATTCACAAAAAAAAAAAAAAAAAATGTATATAAAAAAATAACCCCAAAGACTTATTTTCCTCATTAGTTAAGAGGCTCATAAGCCAGGTTATTTCCATCAACGTTCAAAGCATTGATACGTATCGGTTTTGACCGGTTCAGAGGGTGGATGAACATTAAATCAACCCCTTTAAACTGGATTTGAACCTTGATTCTGATTCTCATGTTTTTGCTAATAATATCGTGGAATAAAGACTATGGAGTATGGAATAAAGGACATCTGTGGTGAGCTGTGATTAGTGTGATATGTCATATTCTCCCACTGAATAAAGAAGAAACAAAGAAAAAAAAAAAAAAAAGGAGAAATGATGCTTACTCCTCTTACCAACTGTTTGAATGCAAAAGGATTATCCTGCCTCTCTCTCTCTCTCTCTCATCGGCACCCTACAACACATTCCGACCGTATATTAAGAACATCTCGCAATGCATGCTGACATATGCATATAAGGCGTGCTTTATGGAGCACCAATCCCCATCTCTAACCCAATGGGGCCGGGGAAGTCGGGTACCCATCGGCCTCTCTCTCGTTTCCTTGGAGAAGAAGAGATGACTAATGAGATTAAAGAAGCCAGGCCCTCTAGAATCCATGAAGATGAATGAGGAAATTATTTCCATCATCAGCCATCCACAGCATGATTGTTCTGGCAGCTTTAAGAAATCCACATAAAAGGAAAAAAAAAAAAAAGCAACAGAGAAGCCTTAAACAAAGAATTCACCTTTCTCTTTTCATTTTCACATCACATAATCCTTCTCAGCATCAGCATGAACAGCAAGAATTAACCGAATAACATCAAAAAATTATCAAGGGTACCTTCTTGATCTATTTCCATTAAATCAGTAACTT
Organism: Nelumbo nucifera; assembly: GCF_055504915.1. Taxonomy (NCBI): domain Eukaryota; kingdom Viridiplantae; phylum Streptophyta; class Magnoliopsida; order Proteales; family Nelumbonaceae; genus Nelumbo; species Nelumbo nucifera. The sequence goes on along the minus strand of NC_142649.1, from coordinate 184,310,352 downwards.
TTCTAAATATTCTCTCTCTGATGATCCTAAAGCGATCGATGCGTCAGTTGAATATTCAGTTGGGATGAGGGTGATCGTTGAGAAAACAACTCAACCAGAAAGCCACGGGATGATAAACGTAGGGAAAGGCAATTAAAATCTTTGATGGTTTTTACAGGTTTAGTAACTAGAAATTAGGTTTTCGTTCAAAAGATTGCCCCAACTTTTCCTTCATATCCAACCCAAAGGAATTCTTCATCAAACTAGAATTGACGATAATGGCGTGGAAATAGGATCATTTTTGTAAGGAAAAGAATTCTCTACACACGAATATGTCCAACCGGATTTTCCTTTCTGTTGGTTCTTTCTTTTTAACACTGGGCGGCCACTTTGGTCACTTTCATGACAAAAAAGGAGCAAACAGATCATGTGTCATAACTCAGAAGTCTTTAGCAGAGATGCCAGTTCATGATTCACCTGTACAGTTCGGTTTAATTTAATGGAGTGCTGACTGTTTTCTTTTTTTAGGGCTGCAAACAGATTGAACCGGATATAGACAAATTGTTTAAATTCGAATTCAGATCGGATCATTTCTTTTGGATGTTCAACTGATTTTGAATGAATTTGGATTATAATCGGATATTAAATAATATAAATAAATTAGACAAAAATTATCAAAATATTATATATTATTAATAAAATAAATTAAAAATGATTAATGCTATATTTTATAAACAAAATAGATTGAAAATTACTTGTGTAAAACTTGAATCTATGACAATTTAGTGGAAAAGTAGAAAATGAATATAAATTTTAAATATATATGAGCGCGCGCGCGCACACACATATATATATATATAATAGAAGAGGCAGAATTAAGACAAAAATATGCATTTTATAAACGGTCAAACATCCCCGATAGTTTAATGGATTTACTAAAACCTATAATATAGTTTGTGTTTTACTAAAACACCCCTATAGTTCGCAACCAATTTACTTAGATCAACCTTCTATTAGATTGAAGTGGGGAATATAACCATGGTTTTCAAAACCAGATCAGACCAAATTGTCAAACCGGAAAATCGGGAACCGGTCAAATGATTGGTTCCGTTTTGCCCCCGAACCGTTATTTCTCCAAAAAAAACGTTGATTTGGTTAGCAAGCTATTGACCCAGGTGGTTGAACCATTTGAACCGTTTAACGGTTTGGCCGGTTTTTATTTTTTTGTCAAAACGGGCCGTTTATTTGGTTCGAATGGTTGGACCATTTGAACTGGGAACCGGAACCATGACCGGTTCGTTGTCCGATTTGGTTTTAAAAACCTTGAAAATAACAGTTTTGACCTTAGCATCTGTTGAGACCAATTTGATCTACAGAAAAATATAATTGAAAATGTCATTCTTGCCCCTAGTTTACATGGACAACAATTCTCTATTTGAAGAAGGAAGATATGTTGCTTCAAACTAATAATCGGAGATGCCTGCTCTCTTCTTCTTCATTCTTTTAAAATGATCCATTGGTTCATTTTAAAGGTTTGATATGAAGTGCTAGGGGTACTTTCAAAATAAAATACCATAAGCCCATGCCTTGACCATTTCCCACTCATATAAACAATCAAGTCACCATTTTTAGGCAACAATATAAAAGAATCTTGGCATAAGGTCGATTAAATAAACCAGTTGCAAACTATAGGAGTTTTAGTAAAACGTAAATTATAGGGTAGGTTTAAGTAAATACGTGAAACTATAATAGATGTTTTAAAATTGACCCCTTTATCAAAGTACCTTTATTGACATAAGCATTCTCAATATCTCATTTGTAAAAACAAAATACAATTTTACCATCTCAAATATAATTTTTATTTTATTTTCTTCTAATCCATTTTCACACATGTGTGACAACATGGTTGTCATCGAAGGCTTATGTGGTTGTTACCAACATAGGATTCTTAATCCATATTGGACACAACAAAAAGCTTATACCAAAATTATAAAAACCCTCGCCATGTCACTCTCACTCTCACTCACTTATTCTCTCTCTCTCTCTCCCACTTCCTCTCTTGTTCTTTTTTTTTTTTTTCTTACACACTTATATGGTATTAATTAGATTGTATAAAAGTAACATGAGACCAACTTGGTATGGTTCAAAAATTAGTATACCTATTTGATAAAAATTCACAAGAAACTCTTGGCTATGGAATTTACATCAAGTAGAGAATGATAGAGATTGGGGGAGAATGAGATATTGATCGAGAGGGAGAATGAGGGAGAAGAATGAGAGAGATTGAGGGAGAATGATAGAGAGAGAGGTTTTGATTTAGCTACAGACCAAAGCTAGAAGAATGGAAGAGACAGAGGAAGCAAGAGAACGAGAGATGACTATGTGAGAGAGAGAGAAGGGAGGGAGATCGAGAGACAGAGGGAGTGGGAGAGAAACTAAAAACCTATTTTCAGTATAGGCTTTTTTGTTGTGTCCAACATGGACTACGAGTCCCATGTTGGCAACAACCAAATAAACCTCCGATGACATGGCGGGGGTTTTTATAATTTGAAATTGTAGAGCCAGTTGTTAGAGTTTTGTTGGTTTCTGGACCAACCTGCAACCTAATTTTAAGTGTACAACCGATTTTAACTATAATTTTTCTTTTAAATTATATATTTCATTTACATTATATAAAATGTCTTTTACTTATCACACTTAATTTTTGTTTGTCTATGGTATCATTTGACTCAATACACTAACCCACCATCTAAAAAGAAAAATAGTTTGATTTCTAGGTTGACATTAAATTTTTGTATTACATTTCTATCATTGATAAAATTAATTCTTATGTATAAACTTATTTTTATTCAATATAATGAATGCATAATATTAGAGGTGTACCCAATATTTTATTTTTTATAAATATATAACCTTAGATATGTGCCCAAAATTTTCTTTATCTTTTTTTCTTGTGATTCTTTGTATTTTTATTATTAAAAATTTTATTATTTTATTATGACATCATTTCATTTATAGGCAGATTTTAAATTTGGCATTCCATTTTTATCATTAACAAAAATACTTCTTACATTTCCTAGTTATTTATTTTAATTTTTTATTATTTAATTATGACTTATTTATTAATCCATTTGACCCCAAATGGTTGAATTGCTTGCCCACCACCGGGAGGGAAGAAAATGGTTTTGTTTTCAAAATATTTATTTTATACTATTAAAATTAATATTGTGGATTTAATTACAAGAATTTAATGATGAGAAAAATATATCTTAAATATAGGATTTAATGAGGAGAATAGGAAAACATTTTTATTTCCAATTGATTTTAAATTTTACATTCCATTTTCATCATAAATAAAAACATTTCTTATTTATCATACTTATTATTGTTTAATATGTATGTTAAAAATGTTTCTAATTTTTTTAATTTCTATTTTATTCATTTTATTATTTAATCGTGGCAGCATGGATTGACCCATTTGACCCAAAATGATTTAATTTCTTACCATCACCTAGATGAAAACACTATTTTTGCTAGGTAGACTTTAAAAATATAAGCTTTTATGTTATTAGAATTATTAATTATTAATTACGGATTTAATTAATAGAGCTTAATGATGAGAAGAAACAAAAATGACTTAAATGTATGCTTCAATGAACATGAATGCAAGCTAATAACTTAAGGCTATGTTTGGTTTGAAGGAAAATGCAGGGAAAGGAAGGGAAAGGTAGGGAAACCTTTACACACCTTGTATAGGTTCCCTTGTCTTTCCCTTCCTTTCCCTACCTTTTCATTCAAATCAAACATAGCCTAGATGTTAGATTTAATGAGAGGGAATTGAATGCATTGAATATCTTAAAATTACATCTTTTAAGCTCATTTAATATCAAGAACTGATTATCCTATTTTCCCTTATTTTTTATCAATAAATTTAAATATAGAGGGGTAAATTTTGTCCTTTGAAAATTCCAGAAATATTCTTGAAGTCATTCATGCTTTTTAAAGTAGTATAGATTACCACTTGAGCTCCCAAAACTTAATTGAAAGAGATCACATATTTTCTTTGAAGCACTACATTCAAGAAAAACATGATTGGCATTTGCTTCCCTACCACATTTACAACAACCCACATCAATCTTGAATCCTCTTTTTCTTGGAGTATCTTTCACAAGCAGTCTAATATTAAGCAACAAAGACATGAATACTTTTATTTTCGATAGGGTTTTAAGGCTCTAAACAGTTGAAACCAAACTTTCTAAATGTGAACTCGAAGACTCCTCTTCACATTTAAGTTTGTATGCTGATTTCATGGTGAACAAGCCCTTTGGATTCAACCCCAAAATCAATGTATCTTCTCTAGGGCTTAAGGGATTAAAAATTGCTTTAATTTTATTCTAAATATTATGAGGGACACAATTTCTAATTTGGGATTCCTTCCAAACACCTTTATCTTTATCGATGAAATCACATACCATCTCATTTTCATTGAAGCGTTGTGTAGGGGTTAAAGCCTTAACCAGAGAATTCTCTCAAAACCAATTGTCATTCCAAAATTTAATAGATTTTCCATTACCAACTTCCCATCTAAGGACTTTCCTTAAGAGGCCCCTAGTACTGGAGATGCCTCTCTAAGCCCACGACTCTCTTTTCCTCTTTCTTGTCTCCCACAAGTTCTCCTTGTTGAGGTATTTACCCTTCACCACTTTAACCCACAAATTATCCTCCTCTTTGAGAATCTTTCATCCTAGTTTTGTTAGGCTTGCTTCATTTACCCTTCACCACTTTAAAGCTTCAGCACACAAAATAAAAATGTAGGGAGAAAGAGGGTCTCCTTGTCTTATCTCTCTGGATGGTTTGAATTCATTGAACAGAGACCTATTAATAAGGATTTGAAAGAAAACAATTATAATGCATTCCATTACCCATCCAATCCACTTGTCATGAAAATCAAATTTCCTCAGCACCTCCTCAATAAAATTCCATTCCAGCCTATCATAAGCTTTCTCTATATCAATTTTGCAAGCCATAAAACCCTTTTTACTCTTCTTTTTTTCTCATAAAGTGAAACATCTCATGACTAATCAAAATATTGTCATTAATTTGTTTATTTGGAACGAAGAAATAATTTCATTAAGGAAATGTTTAATCCTATTTACAAGGATTTTTGAGATCACCTTGTAGATAACATTACACAACTGATGGGCTTGTAATTATTCACTATTTCTGGATTCTCAATTTTAGGGATTAAGGAAATGAAAGTCCTGTTTAGAATTGGACATTTTTTTCCTGTGTAAAAGAAAGTTCTTACAGTTCCACAAAAATCATCTTTTACCACATCCCAAAATTTCTTAAAGAATAGAACATTAAGACCATCAAAACTAGGCAAATTTGATACCATTCTAACTATGTCCCCACCACCCATTAGATTTTCTTACACGAAAAAACAAAACACCCATAGATTTGGTGATGTATTGACGGATAGGCCCATTGCCAACAGTATGAGCAACCTATTAACTCTATGGGTGCTCAATTAGTTCTCAATAACTCTATCCCCATTTTTAACTCTAAACTCCACTCTCCCAATTAACCAAACCCTATATTCAATGGTTAACACCATTTAAATTAATTTTTGTTTTATAATTCAAATCAGACTGATTGAGCTAGACCACGACAAACTCTAAGGAGGTATTAATGAAAATACATTGCTAGGACCACAGTCCAGTTGCAGACACCCAACCAATCACCAAGGTGCTGACACTCCGGAGAGTGGATTGGGGGGAGACTGCTGAGTACTGACTACCACCCCCTTTGTGGCTTTGTCTGTTTACTCTGTTACATTAATTACATTGGAGCTGGTTCAATATACTGTTTACATCCCAACCCCCAACTCTTACGTCTTACGTAGACCAGAGCAACCTGGGCGTGTTTTAGCTGGGGTCGGTCCTGAAAGCTAACGTAAGCAGTTTCACGCTTATTAAGGACAACAAATTTCTTGTCAATTGTCATTGTCGTCGTCGTCGTCAACGCATACATAGGTGCTTGCTATCGTGCGCCCACGACAGATCTAAAGAAGAGAAATCAAATTTGAAATGCCATACATAACATAACAATGAATGAGAACCGGAAAAGATCATTCAAGCAAAAAAAAGAGGGTAAATATCATTGATTTATTTTTCTAGACGAGACGAGAGGATTTATCATGGGGTTTATGTATGATGATGGATGGATCATGGATCGTAACAAACTTACAAACAACGAGTACGAGACGGCCAAATATGAAATATCAATCAGTCAACCACCAGTCCACCGTTTTCCGCTCAACTCTCCCAGTCCCTCTCTCTTATCTTTTACTTTCCTCTGCAAACTGCAACTACTAGTCTAGAATTCATCACCTCCATAGTCATACGCCAAGTCATCCTCAACTTTCTCTGCTACGTCCTCGGCGATCTTATCCTCCACATAATCAACGCCCTCCGCCAAGGCCAACCCACCCAGCACCCCTGCTACCGCACCCACGGCCAACCCTGTTCCCATCCCGTACTTACTCTTCTTCTTCTCTTCACCATACGGCGGCTGCCCGTATGGAGCAGGTGGAGCGGCACCATATGAGTACCCAGCGTCCGCCGGTGGGGCCGCTGAGTACGGCGGAGGAGGAGCAGCATACGGGTACCCGTAAGGTGGCGGGGCAGAGTAAGGGTAGTCCTTAGAAGTAGCAGGTGGTGGTGGCGGTGGGACACCATAGGGTGGAGCGTAGTACGGATCCGGTGCACGATAGCGGGGCTCGCGGACCGTTATCTTGGCCTCGATCTTTCCCTGTGGACGACCTGATGGCCGTTTCAGCTGCAACGTACGGTGGGCTCGTTCGCCGAAGCCAACATCATCGACGATCTCCTTGAGCGGAATGCGGGCCGACCCGATTAAGGGTTTGGTGTCATCGGCGGCATTGGCATGGACGACGTCGAGGAAGAGGGTGGAGTCATCGATGGGGGCGACTAAGGGGATGACGAGGGTCTCGTCCCACACGGGGGAGGTGTCGCCGTCGTCGTCGACCTTGGTGGAGTACTTGGACTTGGGTGGATCGACCCAGGCGACGACGTAGGGCTTGAGGGAGCCGTGTCGCCAGTTGACGTTCTTGAGGTCTCTGGCGGAGGAGATGGTCACCTCCACTTGTCGTGGAGGAGCCGACGGAGCGGAGCTGCTGTAATAATAAGACGACGACATCTCCGATAGATACAAACGAAACGACGACGGAATTTGAAGGAACGAAGGGAAAAGAAGCTGCTTGCGTTGTTTGCTGGCGGTTGCAGCCTTGCAGGGTTTATTTATTTATACAAATACGACCACAAGCTGTTAACAGGAACTGAAGGAAGAGAAGAGATGTGTCTGTACCGTTGAACCGACCAAAGACTAATGAAACGAAAGTACCCCTTGCATTCTGAATATAATTACGGGCATCACCCGTGAAGGGTTTCTCTCGTTTGGGTTTGGGGAAGGGGCGTATCCGTAAGACCGTAACCGTAAGTAAGGAAGGGACGTAGTTATCTGGCCCGGTTTCAACGTTGTCGTTTGGGGGTGATTATCTGGGCCGGGTGACAACGTGGACCGGGTTCAGTTAAGTGGGGGAGAATGTATTAATGTAAGTTATGTAACTCTGTGTCTTGCGAATATTCTACCGTCGCGTACAATTACATACACGGCTTCCTTCCTTTTCTTTCCATCGTGTCTTGTAAGTTGTACACGGATCACACACGGCTTCTTTCCTTTTGTTTGACCCAAAGCCCAAAAGCCCATCTCCCGCCACTGGCCCACTACTCTTGGGTTTAGGATAAATTCGTAGATGTATCCGATAAAATGGGAATTGTACCGAGAATATTAATAAGAGTAATAAAATCTGGTTGACACTCCACTCCACCACTGACTACTATACACGAAGAGAGGCATGGAATTTTACAGTATGACTAGAGCTAGAGGATAGAAATGGGCCTACGCCTACTTGCTGTGACTATGTCAATCACCTGCTAACAAAATATGTTCCAACGCCCTGCCAAAATGATCAGATACCATACATTTTATATATGATCATCGGTCTCTCCTAGACTCCTATTCCTATCATCTATTCTTCACCGCCATTCCATTGTCTCCCGTGGAATCAGAGACTAGAGACTTAGAGAGCTTCCTTCCCTCAACAAATTATCCCGTTTTTCACCACGTGGTAAGATGATAACCACTGATTGAAAAAAAAAAAAAATTGGGATAAGTAGACTGTACTAGGTCACGATTTTAATATTTTATTTATTAATCTTTGTTATAAAATAGAGTTTACTGGGTCACGATTCATCATGGTTGGTCCAGAGTCCAGTTATCGAGAATAGTAACTGATTGGAAATCATGCTTATGGCTTTATGCTGAACAGGTTGAATATGATTTGGGCTCAAATTTGGCCCATGTGTAGAGAGGATGATTAATGAAATAGCCCCTTTTTGGGACCAAAAGTGGCATCTGCAACGGCTGAACTGAATGAAAGAAAAGCAATTGAGAAAAATAACAGAAGTAACTGGCCCATTAAATTGATGAATCCGTCTTCAATTGTCCAACTCCAAGAAATTCAGGTCCACGCCTATGGCGGATGGTTGTGCTTTGGACTAAATTTAAGGCTCAGTTTGTGAAGAGTCAATAGTACAAAACATTTGCAGTAGTGTACATATTTGTATTTGTACTCTTCCCTAATTGAGCGTAAGGATGATCTAGATGAGCTTTAGTCAAGTTGAAGCAGAGTTACATGTGCCACCAGACGATAGAAAGGTTCAGAAAGTGCTTTGTGATGATGATGGACCCATATAGTTAGGATAGGACTTAGATGATGATGAAACAAGAACGGTTTGAAAAGTGCTTGGGTGGGGTAGATAAAGAGTTGAAGATATGCATCTCGTTGAAGATGTGGTTGCTGTAATTGGAGATGGAGAGAAATGCCCCAAGCATGGTTTTAAAAACCAGATCAGACCAGATGGTTGGACCGGTTGACCCATGAACTGGTTAAGTAACAGTTCCATTTCACCTTAAAACCGCTTTTGGGCAAAAAATTATTGATTTGGTCAGCGACCGGCTGATCCGAGCAGTCGGGCCATCGACCCATCAACCTGGACGGTCAAACCATTTGGCCCGAAAACTGGTGGCCAAAACGGTTTCGTGTCCAATCCAATTTTTAAAACCTTGGTCCCAAGCATCATTGGATACTGGAGAGGTTTCACCAACCCCCCACCAGATGGATCCCATGGGCCTTGTCTAACATCTCTTTGTAGGAATGGCAACATGGCGAATTCAGGGCAGGGTTCATATTCCACACCCCCATCCCCAATTCTGAAATTAACCCCCCATCCCCGTCCTCGATCTCCACCGGAGATAAAATTTGTTCTCTATCGCCGATCCCCGACAGGGATGGATTCCCCGTGGGAACCCAAATCCACAAAATTTTTTTTAGATAATAATATTTAAAAAATAAAATAAATTTACTTAAAACAAATAAAAATTTTAAATTATAAATAATGTTTTAAATATGTTATATATATATAATCGGGGTCAAGACGGGGTCAGGAAAGTCAGATCCCCATCGGGGATGGAGAAAATATAGAGTAGTCATTCGTCCTCAGATGTAACTAAATCCTTAAAAAATATGTGGACAACTATGTAATATTATATATACAAAGTACAAAATTTTATAAAAGCATTAGGCTCCAAACGACTCAAACCCATTACAAACCAAAATCTGGATAAAATCTGCAAAAGCAAACCCATCTACAATCCGTTTTGTGCAGTGTACCATAACGCACAAGCCAGAACATACGTAGTTCCAATCTGACAGTTTCTGTCTTTCAAAAAAAAAAAAAACATATATATGACAGTTTCTGTTACAACACATTTATGCATCTATGTTGATCAACCCAGTCTCAAGATACGTCTTCCCGAATATGTGTATCTCTACATGACAATATTTGGCAACACATTTATGCAGCTAAGCTTTTAGATGCAATCTCAAACACGTTCTCTGACAGTCCATTGGTTGACATTATCATCTCCAGCTGTGCCTGTATATACAAAATAATTTTTTTTCCTTTTTATCAGTGTAAATATATTAAAAACCTATTCAAAATAATGATTTTCCTTCTTAGTATTAATGGACAAGTAATATCAGGCCTCTGGAATGTAAGAATGTAAGAATGCTTTGCATTATATGTGATACAATCAAGCAAAACACGGCAAAAGAGAAGAAGACGGACAAGGAAATGTTCAGTTACCTTGGCAAGACTTTGCCTAGTCTGATCATAACGCCTCCATCTTGAGAAGGCCGACACCATGCGGGATGCCACCTGCAATCCATGCAACCCAGGGGAGACAGTTAATTAAAGTTGCATTGGATTAAAACATCAAGAGGCATTTTAACTGAACATACCCGCGGGTTTATTTTGTCTAGCTGCACTACAATTTCTCCCATGAATTTGTAGCCAGAGCCATCCTTTGCATGGAAATTCACAGGCGATCCACAGAATCCTCCAATGAGAGAGTACACCTGATACACAAAGAATACCAGCTAAATTGTAACTCGTACAAATCCAACTGAAAGTAGGTAGGTAGGTAAAGAGAGAGAGAGAGAGAGGTCACTTTGTTTGGATTGCGCATGTCAAAGGCAGGATGTTTCAAGAGTTTCCCAACATTCTCAACATTTCCAGGAATGTCTGACATGGCTTGAAGAGCAAACCATTTGTTCACAACCTGATGATAGATAACAGAGAATGTAATGAACATTGTACAAAGTCTGAAACACCACTATGAGAAAAGGACAACACTACCAGAAAATAGAATTCGTTCTTCAACTTGATGGCAAACAATAAAAACATTACAATGGTTATATGTTTTAGGAGCATATACTTGAAGATCAGTATCCAAGATTTGGCAGTGGTTGAAGTACCATTTGTTAAGGGAATTGTGAAATCATACTACACAATCAAACAACGTAACACGATTGATGTGTTCTTTGCCATTTGCTAAGACCCCAAGATTGACATTTTGAAGCATTTGGCATTTGTGACCATGAGGCATCCAAAAAATAAATGTCCACATGTGGGTTTTAGAAGAAAAATTACAAGAATGCAATATAACACATTACGTACATGATTGATGTGTTCTTTGCCTCTGCTAAGACCCCAAGATTGACATTTTGAAGCATTTGTGGCTATGAAGCGTCCAAAAAATAAAGGCCCAACATGTGGATTTTAGAACAAAATTTACAAACATACCAAATCAGTTTTATGTTTGTGTATTAGTTATTTCAAGTCTTTCTTTTAATGACAAAATCGTTCATATGCATTTTTCAGGAATCAAGGCGTTAGAAAATCTAAAAATAGGATGAACAAATGCTCCACAGAAGGGGAAAAAAACGCCACTTTGTTCTTGTGAGGCTCACCAAAAAGTCATCCTGCCACTTAGAATAGAAGTCACCCAGAACCTCCTCTCGGGTTTTACCAGGATTCTGTGCTATGGCTGCCAGAGCTGCAAACTGTTCAGTCAGGTTCGTAGCAGATTTATACTCGTGCAATGCAAGCTCAGTGAATTCTGTATCTTCAAGAGAAGCAAGATAGGCTATACACAAAGCCAAAAACGAGGAAAAAAAATCAGTAAAAATCAATTAACTTCAGTGCAATGTTATAGATTCATCTTGGACAATTATGTTGTGCAGAGAGCCGTACCAAGGGCAACATTTTTCAAAGCACGCCTGGCCATATTAGGATGGTTAAACACATAAGATTCCGAGCTTCTGTTGTTTTGGACCTGTTGAACACATATTACCAGTTAAGGTTCTGTAAAGGTGATAAAACTGTGGGGGCACAAAAGAAAAAGAGGATTTTTCATTTTGCCATAACCCAATTTAGCTAATGACTTACTGTGCTGAGCAATTCTGCTTTCAGTTCTGACGCAAGCTGCTTCCTGATGAAAGATCGAACTGCATGTACAGCATCGGGATCTGCAACCTCCATCATATCCATGATTTCCCCTTCACCAGGCAAAGTTATTGCCTTGGCGATGAATTCCTAGAAAAAGGAAAACTACTAATTAGTAAACCCATAAAATATTCCATTGAAAATTTCCAAATCCTGACAGGAAAGCTGTAACATTTTTATTTCTTACCTTATCCAAGCTCAAATCACAAAGTATGCTTTTGATACCGTGCACAAACTTTGGATTCAGAACCAATGATTTGTTTTGCTGGTAATCAGCAACTAAGCTGAGCATCAGCTTCCTTGCCAATACCTGCCCTGCTTCCCAACTGAATGAGGAGATTAGCACTCATTAGACGACCTTGTCAATAGAAATGAGAAACAGTTTGATCCCTGAATCAAAAACTAGGGGAAAAGATTATATCTAGGAAAAACCAACCGATTAAACTCATCCGAATCATGGGCAAGTAGGAAGAATAGATCGCTGTCAGTGAGATCTGATTCCAGACGGACAGGAGCACTATAACCACGCAAGAGAGATGGTATTGGTCGCTCGGATATATCAGAGAACACAAATTCTTCTTCCTTCTGCTTATTACCAATAAATAAGTTCAATTAATGGCATGCACAGGTTCAATTAAAATAGAAGAAACTACTCGTATATTTAACCATGCTTATCAATAAGGAAATTGGAAGCAATGTTGGCCATGTCCAAAAATATTTCTATTAATAATAGTAAATTGCATTGGTGAAAAAATGAAGAGAGAAGGTAGGTACAACCCTTCAGTCAAAAGATAGAGAGACAAGGAAATGGCTTGCATCTATTGCAATTATACGACCATGTTTGGTATACGTACAGCTTATTTAGTCATATTGTTCATCTATGAATATAGCAGCATTTCACATGTTTACAGCACTGCCATTTCACATCTAGTAAGTACTTCAAACGCATGCATATTTCAAACATGTAAGACATTGATAGAAGGTACTTGTTAGAGTTGGCAGTCAAGAGGGTAGTTTAGTCTTTTTGCGATGTTATTAGAGTTAAATTGTCTCTTTGATCTAGATGTGATTCAGACCAATAAAATTAGCAGAAATATTTAGATTAGAGCAGAAAGGAGGGAAGAAGAGGAAGACAGCAAGAAGAAGAAGGAAAAATGGAAGACAGAAAGAAAGAAAGGAAGACATCAAGAAGAAGAAGAAGAAGAAGAAGAAGAAGAGGAAGATAGAAAGAAAGGAGTTTGATAATCTCCTCTTTCCCCTACTCTAATCTTTTTATTAAACTTACTTAAGTTACATAATTTACAAGGAGGCCCTTAAGTGGGCAACCACATCAGCAATACACTTAAAAAACAAAACTGAAGCTAAAGGCCCATAAAGAAAGAAGGCCCAATAAGAAAACATAACAAGAAGGAACTAATAAGAATGACACTAAAGGACTAGGGCCCATTCGGCCCAATCTGTCTACACTCCCCCTCAAGCTGAGCATAGATATCAATCATGCCCAGCTTGCTTATATAGTAAACCAACTTTCCTTTAGGAACACCTTTTGTCAAAACATCAGCCAATTGTTCTTCAGAAGCAACAAATGGTAGGCAGACTTCTCCTAAGGCAACTCTCTCTTATATAAAATGCATGTCAACTTCAATGTGCTTAGTTCTGTCATGTTGAACAGGATTATGTGCAATGTTGATAGCAGCCTGGTTGTCACAATATAACATCATTGGTTTCTCAGTCTACACCTAGTTCTTCTAAAACTGATCTCAACCACAAAAGTTCAGAAACTCCATGTGCCATTGCCCTGTACTCTGTTTCAGCTGAGGATCTTGCCACTACAGGCTACTTCTTACTCCTCCATGATACAATGTTCCCTGCTACCATAGCACAATAACCTGAAGTGAACCTCCTATCATCAATACATCCAGCCTAGTCAGCATTAATGTATGCTTCCAGCTTCATGTGTCCATGCTTAGCAAACAAGACACCTTTCCCTATAGTCCCTTTTAGGTAGCACAAAACCCTCTCAGCAGTTGCTAAATGTGTATCTCTGGGAGAATGCATAAACTGACTAATTACACTAACTGCATAGGAAATATCTGGCCGAGTCATACAAAGGTATAATAACTTCCCAACCAGTCTTTGGAACACTCCCTTACCAGGCAACAATTCACCCTCAGTAGCTGGCAGCTTATGATTTAGGTCTATAGGAGTAGATGCAGGTCGAGCACCCAGTTTACGAGTATCTGCAAGAAGATCAAGAACATACTTCCGTTGAGAAATGAAGAGACCATCCTTAGATCTAGCAACTTCAATTCCCAAGAAATATCTGAGTTCCCCCAAGTCTTTAATTTCAAACTCAGTGTTAAGAAAACTTTTGAGATGAACAACTTCATGGGTGTCATTGCCAGTAACCACAATATCATCAACATAGACAATCAGAAGGAACAAACAATGTATGATCCGACTAAGTCTGTGTGTACCCAAAAGCAACAAGAGCAGCCCGAAATCTATCAAACCAGGATCGAGGAGAATGCTTAAGGCCATAAAGGGACTTCTTCATGTAGGTCTCCATTCAAGAAAGCATTCTTTACATCAAACTGATGAAGAGGCCAATCAAAAGCAGTAGCTAAAGAGAGTAAAACTTGAACTGAAGTCATCTTAGCTACTGGGGCAAAAGTTTCCAGGTAGTAAATACCATACATCTGAGTATACCCTTTAGCAACCAAACAGGCCTTATATCTCTCAACAGTGCCATCAGAATGATACTTAATAGCGAACACCCACTTACAGCCAATCAGTTCCTTTCCCTCAAGCAAATCCACAATTTCCCAGGTATTGTTCTTATGCAAAGCATCTAGTTCAGTCATCATAGCATCCCTCCATTCTGGTTTGGACAAGGCTTCTAGGACAAATCTGGGAGTCACATGTGTGGAAATAGAGTCAAGGAAGGAATAGTAGGAAGGGGAAAGAAGGTTGTGGGACAGGTGTTTGGAAATGCAATGAGCTATACATTTCCGTTTGCCTTTGTGAAGGGCAATAGGGAGATCAAGGTCAGGGAAGGTATCCAAAGTGGTAGAAGAGGGCTGACCTATTACCCCAGTAGTGATGGGAGGAGCAAGAGGCACATCTGAAGGCATGGAAACAACTTGCATGTCTCTGAGTCTTTGTCTCTGGTACCACCTTTGGATAATAGGATGAGAAGGAAATGTGGGAGGATGAGCAGGAGGAAAGGGGGAGCAGGAACATGAGAAGAAGAGTCAATAGAGGACTCAATTGGAGGAGATTTCATAGAAGATTCAATGGAAATTGGAAGAGGAACAGATGGTGACAATGCAAACAACTCCTTTGAATGCTCTCCCTCAGGAGTACCAAAGAAAGGAACAGACTCTGCAAATGTGACATCTCTGGAAACCAAGCGAGTGCCACGAACTGGACCAAAACAACAATATCCCTTCTATGTGAAGTCATATCCCAAAAAGACACACTTGTGTGCTTTAGGCTCAAACTTATGTCTTTGATGATTGTGAACATGAACATAGCAAGTGCACCCAAACACTCTGAGAGGAAGAGAGAAGAGATCCTCATTTGGGAAAAGCAAGCTAAAGGGAGTTTTAAACCCCAGAACCCAGGAAGGCATTTGGTTTATCAAGTATGTAGCTGTAAGGACAGCATCCCCCCGAAACATAATAAGAACATGGGAAGCAAAAAGGAGGCTCCTTGCAACCTCAACCACATGTTTGATCTTCCTTTCCGCCACTCCATTTTGTTGAGGAGTGTAGGAACAGGAACTCTGATGAATAACTCCGAAGGTATCAAAGTAGGAGGAAAGACTCTTCTCAAAATATTCCTTTGCATTATCAGATCGGAATATTTGGATCCGAGTGTTAAACTGGGTTATAAGTTTATGAAATTTTTGTACAATATTTTGTACTTCATCCCGAGATTTCATGAGGTAAATCCAGGTGTAATGAGAGAAATCATCAATGAAAAGAATGAAATATTTGTAACCCCCCATAGCAGGTAAATGATATGGCCCCCACACATCAGAGTGCACAATATGGAAAGAAGAAACAGATCTTTTATTACTCACTGAAAAAGATTATCTATAATGTTTTACAAGTTCACATGACTCACAATGAAGACTCGATAGGGATATTCCCTTAAACATTTCTGGAAACAAATGACTCAAAGCAGAAAAAGACAAATGACCAAATCTGAAATGACATATCATGACTCTATCAATTGACTCTGATAAAACAAACTCCAAAGCTATTGCACTAGGTAATCCATAACTTTGATCAAAGACATCTAGCAAGTATATCCCATTCGCCTCATGGCCACTCCCAATCGTCCGCTTCGACTTCAGGTCCTGAAAAACACAATAAGTAGGAAAGAAGGTTATGTTGCAGTTCATTGATTTTGTTAAACTACTAACAGATAAAAGGTTAGTGCTGAGTTTCGGAACATGAAGGACAGAGGATAATACAAGTGAGTCAGAGGCTCTAACATCCCCCTTGCCAGAGATGGGAGCAAGAGACCCATCGGCAAGAGAAATCTTCTCTCTACTCGAGAGGAGCTGGTATGAACAAAAAAGGTTGGGTAAGCTAGTCATATGGTCTGATGCACCAGAAACTATAATCCAAGGAATTCTATAATTACCTGAGGTTGTAGCAAGATTTGCAAAAGCACGAATACCTGAATGGGCAAAGGTGGATGTTCCACAACAGATTTTTCTTCACTTTCAGATACTGTAGCAACATTTGCATTCTTGGGCTTTCCAGACTGACCACCCTTCTTAAAATTGTTGTTGTTCCGAAACCTTTTTGGAAGAAAATCTAGATGAAGTTTCCAACAAGAATCCTTCGTATGTTTTGGCTTCTTGCAATATTCACATATCACCTCTTTTTTCTCATTTACCCCCTTTGGTTTTAATCTAGCATGTGCAAAATGTTCTAGGGGAGGTGGGGTCTGTAGTTGTACCTGTCTCCTGCTCTCTTCACTGCTCACCATAGAGTATGCCTGAGCAAGTGACACTTCATCCTTGGCCAGAATATTTTGCCTTGTAATATCAATTTCAGGATTGAGTCCTGTAAGGAATTCAAACACTCTGTTTCTTTCAACAAATTTTTTGAAATTTTCTACATCTTTGGTGCTTTCCCATATGAATGCTTCTATAACATCTATTTCCTGCTATAGTGACTTCAACATCGAATAGTAGACAGCCACACTCTTCTCCCCCTGTTTTAAATTTTTCACATCATTCTTCAGTTTGTAGGCCCTTGCAACATTTAATTTCTAAGAGTATGTTTCTGTAACACTATCCCAAATCTCCTTGGCTGAAGTCATCCAGATAGTGTTGACTTATGTGTAGTTATCCTGCATCCATTTCTCATATGTAGGATCAGTCTCTTCCGATATCACCATACTACCCATGAGAAACCATAGTTTACCTCTACTACAAACATGGATCTTAATAGATTGTGCCCAAGCAAGGTAATTTGTTCCGTCAAGTTTAATTGTAGTCACTCCTGTCAAAATGGAATCTATGGGACCAACCCCCGACACCGGGATCTGCTTCATCTCACTTCCAGATTGCTCCATCAATCAAACGAAAATCAAAAAACAATGTTTTCAACCTTTATAGACCTAAGGTCAGTCAAACACTCAAAAGTCCCAAAACTAGGGTTTCACCGTACCTGGCCTCCGAGGAAAAAGAAATAAGAGGTTGCCGCTCAAGCCAGAGCAATCCAAGCCACTTCCAACTGCAACTGCCCACTTTTGGAGATAAAAAGGAACCCTCCAAGGCTTGAGTGCCACACCCAAACAGCCTCTTCAACCCGTAACTGGAAACTCTCTAGTCGGCTAGGGTTTTGGGAAAAAATCTGCAGTCCCACTTTCTTGGCAATCTTCGACCACCTTCTGACTCTCCAAACCCTCTACCAACTAGGCAAACAAGATCTCTGATTGATCAGCAATTTATCTCTCCATACACCTTTCGATTAGAAAAAAAGTGTGGGAAAAAAGGGAAAAAAAGGAGAAAGAAAAGGAGGACCTGCTTTGATACCAAGATGTGATTCAAACCAATAAAATTAGCAGAAATATTTAGATTGGAGCAAAAAGAAGGAAGGAAGAAGAGGAAGACAGCAAGAAGAAGGAAAAATAGAGAAGAAAGGAGAAAGAAAGGAGAAAGAAAGGAGGAGTTCGATAATCTCCACTTTCCCCTACTCTAATCTTTTTATTGAACTTACTTAAGTTACATAATTTACAAGGAGGCCCTTAAGTAGGCGTCCACATCAGCAATACACTTAAAAAACAAAACAGAAGCTAAAGGCCCATAAAGAAAGAAGGCCCAATAAGAAAACATAACAAGAATGAACTAATAAGAATGGCACTAAAGGATCAGGGCCCATTTGGCCCAGTCTCTCTACAGATCTTAGTTTAAGTAATGTATCCCATATAGCCTTTGTACACCAAGACACAAAACAAATAAATAAGATGGTGATCGGCTGGGAGAAGGTGATTTTTTTCTCAAGCCATTCTCTCTATTCTCTTCCTCTCCTTTTTTCTTTTTCTCTTGTTTCTGACCTAGAATTGAACCAGTGCTAACCGAACAATTAGCAGTACTAAATCCATGTTGAACAGGCCTTAACAAAAGCTCAACATTTTATGTTAGAAATTACTTTATAGGATTAACATAATATGAATATTAAAAAACATAAAAAAAAAATATTGAAAATATTGGATTAAGAAATATTAAGAATACATCATTATGCCCTGATAATGAAAGGTCAACCAAACAGAAATCAAGAACCATAATGAACCCAAACTCAAACATATCAAGCGGGAACAGGTCACATGGAGAATCAGAGAGAACCTTTTTTACTTGAAGAACTGTAGTGTACACAGGTTCACCATTCTTTTCTATTGATTGTAGCATCCCTTCATGATATACAGAGCTGAGAGGTATATCCTTCCCTTTTGAGTTGAGCAGACCTAGTGCCACAGGAATGAACATTGGCTCCTTCACCGGTTGCCCAGGGGTTGGTGGCACCTCTTGACTGTGAAGTAGTCCATTCACATAAACAAGTTATTATGAGCCAATGACATGAGTTAACAGATATTTGCACCAAAAAAACAGAAATTTCTACCTGAACTTCAAGGAATAAGCCTTTGATTCAGCATCATAAGATGAAGTAACTTTAAAAAGAGGTGTCCCCGCTTGAGAGTACCTGAGACATTTTATTGGTTCATTCCAAAAGCATATGCACTCAAACCATTCATGACAGAGACAGGGGACAGGGATGGACATACCATAATAAGAAATTAGAGAGGTTTGCACCATTTGCATCACACATGGCAGCAAAAAAGTCTTCACAAGTCACAGCTTGGCCATCATGCCTCTTAAAATAAAGGTCCATGCCCTGAAATGTGAGAAGTAATCAGTAGAAGACAGAACAAGCTGTGACATGCTCGAGGCAATGATACAGGATAAAATTTGCATTACCTTTTTTCCAAAAAAAATGATACAGGAAAATTCATAATGGATAAAAGGAGATCTCATATAGTCAATGATACAGTGTTAAACTATATGAAGTACCCACAATAATAGGCTGTAATGCTCTATTATTATCAACTCTAATAACACCCAGAACCACTCTGAAACCAGCCCCTAATGTCAAGCAGATTAGGAACTTGAGAGCTTTTGCACAAGTGCACTTAGGAACATTGCTCAAAAGAAGAATTAAAAGTGTCATAGAGATCCTGACCCAGCTCTAGGGTCAGATTGGGTTATGATATGCAGATAATGGCCTTGTCGACCCAAACAAAAGCTAGCTGAAATGGGCCAGGCAGATTATAGCACTTGATAAAGAATGTACTCCATGTCATATGGTTCTATCTAAACTTCATAAACTACTGTCCATTTAAAAAAGGCCATTACCCAGTGTTGGTCCCGGCTATCTGGGGTCTTCAGAGGGGTTGATTGGATACGTTCCTAACCTTTGACATTTTTTTGTACAAAGTGGCTGCTCTCAGATTCAAACCCACACCCTTACGCTTGATGGCCCAAGATGTTACCATTACACCAAGTAATGGCCCCTACACTACTGCCCATTATAACAGTAAAAATAGTATTCTGCCTAATCACATTGCTACTGGCATTCACAGCTTACACAAGATTTATCTGTCTATATATCTTTTCTCCACATTACATCTAGTTACTTAAACCATTTATTTCTATATATAATAAGAAGAGGAAATTATTAGCTTAATCACAAGGTCCTGTTGCCTGGCCTGGAGAGGACTTCTATTTCAGGTCAAGTGGTCAGGCCAGCTAACTGTTCCTTGTACCCTCTGCTTGTACTGTCCCAGTTGGTTGCTAACTCTAATACATAGACAAATGCAAACATATGACTAGTCCCAAATATATAGAACAAGGACCATGTGAATTGCTGTCTTACTTTTCGAAATCCATGACTCCCCAACAAGGTTTTGTACATCCTGACAACTTCAGCACCCTGTGAAATAGAGGAACAAAAACTCATCACCTAAGGAACGGAAAATTACTTTATAAAATAAAGAGAAAGGAGACAATTCAAACCTTCTCGTACACCTGTAACCAACAAATGACCAGCACAAAGAAAAATAATGTTAGATATTTAAACAAAATGAATGAAAAGAGTGAAGAAACAAAGATGAAAAACTAAAACTAGAAGAGAATAAAAACATGCTAGTGAGACATACCGTCACTGCAATTTAGAGTTGGCCAAGGTCGAAGCAGATTAGAACCATAACCAATCAAAATTGCAAGAGTATCAGCCAATGTTTTAGCATAGTCAAGTCAAAAAAAAAAAAAAAAAAGAAAAAGAAAAAACAGTCCAATTATGAGAATTTCTGACTACAACCAACAGCCCAAATTAAGATGGAGTTTTCTCAGGCTCACCGGTGTAGAAATTGTCCATCTGTCAAAATTTAAAAAAAAAAGTATAGGGACAGCCATTACATGCAACAGATGATGGGTAAAAAACTAATAAAATAAAAACTAAGGAACACTTCTGTCCTATGGAAGGGATGTTACAATAACAACCAACCTTGATATATGAATGTGGCCTTACAGGATGAGACATAGGACCAGCATCCTGAGAAATCACCACAATAGCAAGCATTAATGCAGCATTTTATACCATTATTAGGGTAACAAATCCCTACAAAAGGCACATTCAGCTAGCACAAATTATTGCACTGATTTGGAAATTGGACCACATAAAAATATAGGGGTCACATTTCCTATACAAGCCTTTAAAGTGGTTTAAGGAAGGATGGAAAATATGAACAGGCAAAACCAATGCACAATGAAATGTTTCCATCTCAACAAATTTCACAGTTGATTTTGATTGGTCTAAACTCCATGTTTATTCGCAAAAAAATAAATAAATAAATAACGTAATTATGACTGGAAAAACACCAAAATGAATGACAATAAGTGAAAAGCATTGATATTGTTACCCATTGATATTGTCTTGAGTATATTAGTAACAAAACCTGATACAAGACAATTGCTAAGAGGTTGGGAGTGGGGAGGATAGGGTATCAGTTACCCATTTACAATTTGCTGATGATACCCTATTGTTTTGTGAAGGGGACGATGTGATGTGGATTAGGAACCTAAAGCAGACAGTGCAGCTCTTTGCAAGTTTATCCAAATTAAAAGTCCAATTTCGAGGAGAGTTGCATTGCAGGTGTAAACATGGAGGATAGAGAGTTAGAAGTGTGTGCTGAAATCTTGGGTTGCAATGTCTCTCAATGGCCTTTAAGCTACATAGGTTTACCCTTAGGAGCCAACCCGAAGGACTCAAGCTTTTGGAATCCAGTTGTAGAAAAGGTAACAAAGAAACTGGCGTGTTGGAAAAAGGGCTACATTTCCCTAGGAGGTAGGATAACCCTAATAAAGTCGACCCTAGCAAACCTCCCTGTGTACTATATGTCAGTCTTCAAAATGCCAGTGGGAGTGAGCAGGAGCATTGAGAAATTAATAAGGGACTTCTTATGGGAGCCAAGAGAAGAGAAGAGATCACAAGGTGTGCCGGGAGATAGTCAGTAGAGATAAAAAGTATGGGGGTCTTGGAATAGGAAATACCCAAAAAAGAAATTATCTCTACTAGGGAAGTGGCTATGGAGAATGCCAAAAGAAAGAGAGAAACTATGGGCAAGGGTGGTGGTGAGCATACACGGGCTATTGGACAATGGATGGGACGCTGGATCACTGCAACGGGCTACCAGAGCTTCACCTTGGAAGGCCATACAAGCAATTCTACCTTGTTTCTTGCCTCTTGTAAGGTATGAACTCAATTCTGGCAACTTAATCAAATTCTGGGATCAAATCTGGTATGGGAACTCCCCTTTGAAAGACTTATACCCCTCTTTGTATTCTTTATCATGTTTCAAGTGTGAGCCCATTTCAACTTTCATAGTCCCTTCAAACTCAATCAATGGTTTTGATTGGAACTTTGGCTTTAGAAGGGGATTAAGGGATTCAGAAATTGATAGTGTACTCTCTTTAATCCAAAACCTTGAAGGAATTTTCCTTGATCCTGATAAGCCTGATAAAAGAATTTGGAAACCTTCCTCTTTGGGTCTGTTTTCCTGTAACTCCTTCAAAGTGTTAACCCAACCTCCCCTTAGTCCCCCTCAATCTTTTCCTGTTAAGGAGGTATGGTGCAAGCCTATCCCACCTAGGATTGCGGCTTTTTGTTGGGAAGTTGTACACAAAAGAATAAATACTTTTGATTGGCTACAAAGGAAGAGGAAAAAGTGGTGCCTTTCCCCAAACTGGTGTGTTCTATGTAAGGCTAATAATGAGACTTGCTTTCATTTGTTTATTACTTGTCCGTTTGTTGCTGGTATTTGGGAATGGCTTTTTTCTTTATTTGAATGCAGGTGGGACACCTCCGGCTGACATTAAAAGTCTCTTTGATCCAACTTCCTGTCCATGACCAAAGAAGATAGGTAACATCATGTGGAAGAGTGCTAGGGCGGCAATAATCTGGGTAGTGTGGGAAGAAAGAAATGCAAGAATTTTTAGAGAAAAGTAGAGAACAAAAGAGGCCTTGATTAAATCAATACTGATTAGAGTGGCTCAATGGCTGAAATCCTTAAGAAACTTCTCACATATATCCATTGATGATATCATTAGAAACTGGAAGATAGTGGCAGACTCAAATGTCAATAAGCAGCCTATTATTCCTATCTGGACCCCTCCAGAAAGAGGATTTATAAAGCTTAACTTTGACGGCAGTAGCATGGGAAACCCAGGAAGGTCAGGAATTGGAGGTGTATTCAGGGATGAGGAGGGTAAAGTGTGTGCATTATTCTCGGGCCCAGCAGGTGAAGGAGACTCACTAAAAGTGGAAGTAATGGCCGTTATGGAAGGGGTGCGGCTAGAACCATGAATGCTAGAAAGCTAATCATTGAAGGGGATTCCAAACTAGTGGTGACTTGGCTACTGGATGAGGAAAGTAGGATGTGGAAATACAATAATGAGAAGAAAAAGTTTAGATGGATCACAAAGGACATGGAACTGAGAATACAGTGCGTGAAAAGAACAGATAATTCAATGGCTTGTGCGCTAGCCAAGCAAGGGGTTTGGAGAATTCAAACATTTTGGGCACAAATGTAATTGTAATTATACCTAAAGTTAAAGGGGAGAGATAAGAGAGCTTGTCTCTCTCTCCCTTTCTCTTGTACACTTTCCTTTAAATTCAATGAAGTAATCAGTTATTCATAAAAAAAAAAGCATTGATATTGTTGAGAAACTTAGAAGAGAACAAAAACCATAAGGAAAAAAAACAGGATTTAGCATGGTTCAGCATCAGTGCCTGCATCCATGGGGAGATAGATCAATGCTTTACCATATGAGAGTGAAATACAACAAGATATGAAGATGACACCCTTGTCCTTACACCCATTCTACCTCATGGTCTACATCTCTCAATGCACACTTATTCACTCTCCACTAGAATTGTATTGGTTTAAATAAGGCCCATATCAGATGGCTTCTCGGGGAAGCCACTTACAAATAACATATATAAAATCCATAATTCCAATAATGCCCTTGTACAATTATAGAAATGCCCAAACATACTCCAATGCACTTCTGTTGTATTCTCCAGAATATGTACATATTCTAACAACAACAAAGATAATGGGAATCAGTACCTGAGGGAACTGGTAAGTGCGAAGCTTTGAAACATCTGCTATACGCTTAACTGTACGACTACCCATGTCAGATGAAAATTCCTGGCAAATACAACAGATTTCAGAAGCATCTCTTGAAAGGAAATCACGTGCATATGATAATGTTTCACGGAAAGGCTAAAGGGTATCATCAACAAGAACATAGAGAAAATGCATCATACTGTCATACCTGATCTCGAAAGACTGTCAGACCTTCCTTTAGGCTGAGCTGGAACCAGTCACGACATGTAACTCTGCAAAAAATGTTATGAATTTTAGGCAAACAAAATTGAACTCAAGCTTGCACATATGGCCAGATATCAGACTATCAGTACATCAAGAGGTATTTTAAGTTGAAAAGATATTGTTAAATAGTTTTCAATCCCAAGCCTAGTAACCAAAATGAACATAACCAGTCTGGCAAGAATGCATTTAAGGAATTTCTCAATTCAAAAAACCTATTAAATAAGAACAGCCCAAACCACTTGGGGGTAGAGAATTTGATAATTGAAGGGGGCTCCAAGGTGGTGGTGGGCTGGTTGAAAAACCCCAAGGATGTTATATGGTGCTACAAGAATGAAATGAAGAAATTTAATTGGTTGACAAGGAACATGTTGATTTTTACACAGTGGATGGGGAGATCAGCAAATGGTAAATAGGGAAGAACTGTTATGGGCTCAGCTGTTATTTCTGTAATTTATTCCTAGATTACTTATAAGCTTCTAGGAGGGGCTGCAGCTCACACCTCTCCGTGGGATGTTGTATGAAGTCACAACTCTAAATCAGTTTCTGGATTAATAAAATTATACTATTACTCATCAAAAAAAAGAACAGCCCAAAAATCTGGCAATTTGTGACTTAAAAAACTGCAATTTACCACTGTAGAATGGCATCATCAGGACCAAGCAATTAAGGTAAATAAGGAACCAATCAATGTAGTAAAATAATATCTAAGAAAATAGCAAACATGAATAACTTCTAAGAAAAAATTAAGAAACATGAACTGACCTGTTACCAGTCCAATTATGAAAGTACTGCAACAGTATAAAAGGTTAAGAAACTTGAATCAGTGTGAATTTAATACATATAGGACCAAATTCCAAAACAATAAACATTGAAGTGATAAAAAACCTCATGACCAATAACTCCCAAAATTGCAGCATAATCTGCATCTGTAGCAGTTTCAGGAGAAGCCAAGACAAGCTTTGAGTTGAATATCTGTTCAGAAGCATTTCAAATCATTTTCAGTTTGAGTGGGAACAGAACAGGTAATGTGTTAGTTGTTCTAGGGTCTTCAAAGAATTAACCATACATTTAGACTCTTATTTTCCATGGCTCCCCTGCAAATGAAGCAAGAAAAAGGAATATTATCAGCTACTAACATGAAACTGACAATGCCTAAAAAAGTGTTATTTTGTCCCAGAAAATAAATGAACAGTTCCATCCTAACACTTACATGTTGAAATCAGGAACAGCGACAATGTTGAAGAGATCAAGGTCATACTCAAGACCAAAAACCTGTTACAAGTGAGGCATAGAGAGAACAAGAGAGAGAAACATCAAAGCATTGTTTTAGAATCTTATCCAACTAATTCCCTTGGAAATTGAACAAAATAACTGTCTAGAAGATGAAAACTGACATCCTCATCCCATTTCATAGCAGCCTTAAGGGAATACATAGCATGGACAGTCTTTGGCAGGTCTTGCACTGGAGTCCAAATCCTCAAAGACACCTTTCGGCCTGAACGAGTAATAAATGTGTCATCTCTGCTCTCCAATTGACCAGCAACCAAGGCAAACAAGTAGCATGGCTTCTTGAAGGGATCCTCCCAAATAGCATAATGTCTTCCACCCTGCAATAGAATGAAATGGTAAATGTAAGGTAGCACTAGAACCCATTCCACTACCTCATTGCTGCATAAAATGTATAGTCACCTCAAGGTCTCCTTTCTCTATAAGATTCCCATTAGATAACAACACAGGATACAGGGTCTTATCAGCTTCAATACGACAAGTGTATATCGCCATGATATCGGGGCGATCCTGATAGCACAAACATCAAAGTTTAAAAAAAACAAAAAAAAAGATAAACAGAATAAATAATAAATTCATAAAACCCATTGTTGGTGGCAGGAATTAACCTGATAAAATGTAATTTTTCGGAAGCCCTCTGCTTCACACTGTGTGCAGAAGTTCCCAGAGGACTTGTAAAGTCCCTACAGACAAGAACTGTTACGTGAGGACAAAGAATAAGGATTCATCAGTGCAGGAACCCACAGATTTTAAGAAGGCATTCACCTCTAATGATGTGTTGTTCTGGGGATATATCTCAGTAACAATTTCCAGTGTGAATTTGTTACTCCTTGGTGGTGACAGAACTGTTAGATGGCGTGAGTCCAAGTGGAAATCTTCTCCCTACAAGACAGTAATAATAATAACAATAATATTTATAATAACTACAACAAGAAGAACATTATAATAATAACAATGATGATAAAAAACATATCACGAGTTGGGAACGCATTATACACATACAAATTATGATATATGGACAGGCACCTTTCCTCCCACCTCCCCACCATTTGCCCTGGCTTATGTCTCACCTCCTCCTTGGAGTAGATGGGTTTGAGTTGGTGCTAGTTCAGCAGGATCAGAGGTATAAGTTGCCCCAACCTGCTGTCATTCTTATACCCACCTATGGGAGCAAAATTATATTCAGTGGACAATAGGTGCACCTCTTAGCAATCCTAGAGCCAGTAGGGATAGCTAAAATTTCTCATTTGGTGGAATTAGCACCCCCAGTGGGATCACTACAGACTTACAATGTGCAAACCTGGATTTGCCGCCATCGCATAATGTGCCCCCATCCATATTAAGGAAGATCCCTCCAGTACCAACTGGCACAGGATTCTTTTCTTTCTTTTTATTGATAACAATTAAGTGGCACTGATCCTGATAGAAAAATGAATATGTTCAATAAGTGCCAAGCACCCCAAGCATAACTAGCATTGCAACCTATCCCATTCCTCTATCTTGGTACAGATGTTCAAGTTACAAGGTTCCTAAAAATATGTAAGCTCTATTAACCCTTGCCTAACCATGACATTAGCCACTAAATTTGCTGATGTTTTTGAACCCATGAATAGATGATTATTAGTTCCCTTTCCAGCTGACTTATTTCTCTCGTAACATTCCTATAATCTCTAGTTTCAGAGACCTCCTCACAGTGTCAAGGGTCTGGAGGTGGGAGCCCCTTCTTCAGAAGGGACCTAAATGACTGGGAAATAGAGCAATGGCTGGACTTGATGCATCTTCTGAGTACTATCAGGCTTGACAGATCAAGATCTGACAAAAGAGTTTGGGCATGGGAGAACTCAGTCTCATTCTCAGTAAAATCTTTCTACAACAAACTTTGCTCTGAAGAGGGGGTTAGCTTTCCTTGAAACAAGGCTTGGAAAACTGCACCACCTCCCTAAGTTGCCTTTTTGACTGCTGAAAACCTGTCAAAAAGAAGAAGACTGATGGAACCTAGAAAATGTTTAATGTGTGGCGAAAGCTCTGAAGACATGGAACATTTATTTCTACACTGTAAGTTTGCAAGGGAGTTTTGGCTGAAGGCTTTGAGATGCTTTGAGGTGTCTTTGTGCTTCCCAAAAGGTCTATAGGAATTACTTTGGAGCTGGAACCGAGCTGGTTTATCTAAAAAAGGAAAAAATCATCTGTGGAGTAATTCCATCAGCAGTTCTGTGGACAGTTTGGACAGAGAGGAACAAGAGGCTTTTTGAAGACAAGTACAATCCGGAAGACACAGTTCTAAAAGTTCTTTGGAGAAGACTTTATTCATGGGTGCCTTTTCACAAGTTTTTCAAGAACACTCCATACAATACTTTTTTTGGCAATTGCAAATATATTTGTGTCTAGCTGAATAGAAGCCCTTGGGATGTATAAAGTTTTGCTTTGTTTTCCTGCTCAGTGCTTTACTGTGCAGGTCTTATGTAATCCTTTTCTTCTTTACTGAAATACTTTACCTTTTCTCAAAAGAAAAAAAGAGCTTTCACTGATGTTTCACAACCACACCACAATCACTTTCAAGTCCACTTCCACCACTAACTCCCAGATGTTGAATGCTCCACTCAATCTCAAACCCAAAGCACTACGATCATTTCAGCTTATGTAGAACCTCTATTGATTATCAACACTGAGTAAATGGCTAGCATTGACCTGTTTCTGTTTCTAAGAACACTGCCCACACCCAATGCTGCAAAATTCCTAATGCTACATCCATCAAAGTCTAATTTGATTTGGGTATGTAGAAAAGGGCTCGAACAAATAAGATAAACAGATTTTGTTGTGGAGGAGGATGCCATGTGCTGCCAACCTCCAATGATATCTTCTGTATAGAAAGTGCCAAATAGATCTAGAGATTTAATCCAGTGCCCCACTTTTACTGAAATAGTTTCTGTGGACAGTTTGGTCATCTGCTGGGGGAGCCTTCTTACTCCCGGAAATGAACCCCCACTTTCCTCTACTACCATACATAAATCTTTACTGATTGTGACCATGCTAGATAATTAGTTCCATCTAGTTTAACTGTGGTCACAGTCAATAAGGAATCACTTGGAGTCCCCTGAACCAGTCCATATTCAGCACCACTTTTGTTTTCAAACTCTGAGGAGTACATCATGTAAACACTTCAAATATGATTTCAGATGACTTCTACAAGTATACTGAATGAGGACGAGCAAGAACTGAGTTCAGCCGACCACAAGAAGGCAATACACTGAGTTCAGCCTTCAAGAAGTAATCAGAAACTTCTAGGCACTGAGCACTCAGCCGAAGTACCTTTTCAAATCTGGACTTCAAGATAACCACCAAAGAAATAACCAAGATGAGTAAATACCAATTGGTATTGCTGAAAAGGCCTTTTTACAAACACAGTGTGGGCAATAGAGACAACCCCACTGTCAAAAAAGAAAAAATGCCTTAAGAACAGTTCGTGCAGCCCCCCAAAAATAGCCAAATATAAGTAACAATTCACAGCCTTGTTACAAGGATGTTTCGGCAGTTTTGACAGTCCAAGAAGGAGTGAAAACAGCCCAGAAATTTTTGGGTTAAACCAGATTCAATGGCAGCCGAAGGTAGTAAAGAACAACCAGAAATTTTCGGACACTTCAACAGTCCAAACACATCAGAAAATAACCCAGAAACCTGAGCACAACTTACAGTTTCGAGCTTCAAACCAGAACCAAGCTGTTCCCCTTCCTTTTTTTCTCTGATTCTTCCTGGTCACCAAACCACTTCTCCAAGAGATTCTAGTCTTGGGCACTTCCAATGACCTCCAAGAATCAGGCAACACGAGCCTAAGCTTCCAGCCCTAGAATATTGAAGTTCAGGCCTGCTCTGATACCATGAAGAAAACTGAAGAGAGGAGAGCTTGAAAGTTCGGCAATGAGGGTTTGAGAATGAGAGTTTCGAACCTGCTCTCTCTCAGCACCCTAACACTATTTTATTAAGATAGGTTTGAATAATTACAAGGAGGCCCTTAGTTGGGCAAGAATTTACAAAGAACTTAATATAGATAGGATGGGCCCAGAATAAGGCCCATTACAGAAAAACATAAATAACAAGGAAGAATAAAACAGCCTATGGGCCATTCGGCCCATCTTCTCTACAATTTCCACCTGTTCCTTGACAATGTGAAGAGGGAGCTTCAAAAGGCTTTCCACATCAACTGGCAGGTTCCATTTGTAACCAAATAAAGAGAATTCCCATCAAACTGTAGAATGACATCCCCAACCAAACCATCAATATCAAAACCTAGAATGGACGAACACCTGTAGATAATTGGAGGATCTCAATAAGGTTACAGCCTTTGAATTCCTTGGATGCCAAAACCTATGATTGTATGAGAAAGAGGATATACCCCAATAAAGTCACCAACTTGCCATCAAATACACAATTATTTATTTATCCATACACTCCAATATAAAAACGCACTTGCAATGAAGATGATGGCTTAGATGACAATCATAATGATGACTTTATGGTACAACTATCCTCTCAAACCGAGACCAATTGGTTTCCACAGTCAACATTTCCAATATACCTCTAGGACCACCCAAGTGAGACCAAACATTCCCAAGAAAAGAAATGACAAAAATCCTAACACTTGGAAATGAAGGAGATAAGTAACCAAGTCCCGATCCCTGAAGATACGGACCATATGGTTAAAACCAATGTTTTAAAAACTGACCCAGAAACGGAACCGTTCTGGCCATCGGTTTCCAGGTCGACAATTCAACCACCCGGTTCAAACGAATGACCCGTTCTAGCAAAAAAAATAAAAAATAAAATAAAATAATTAAAATAAAAAATGGCCAAAAACCATTGAATAGGTCGATGATTCAACCGCCCGGGTCAATGGGTTGTTGACCAATTCAACGGTTTTTGGCCGAGACTAGGTTTAGAGTAAAATAGAAACGGTTGCCTGGAGGGTTTCCGGTCTGAACTGTCCAACCATCTGGGTCAATGGCGGTTCGAAAACATTGGTTAAAACATGGAGAAATGGCACATGGTTGACCAATTATTTTTCTTTGAAAGACATTGTACTGTGTATTGTCTTTCCATTCCAACACTAGGAGGAACAAAAGACAAGCATAACATTTTTTTCTCCCAATAAAAGCATGATTGAAAAACAGGGTCTGTCTCCTACTTCATTTCTTTACATAAAATCTCTCCACTTTTAACATAAGGAGGTGAGAAATGATACACCAAAGAAAGCGGTTCAAAAGAAAAGAGAGTCATCTGCCAATAATCAAAACCATTTTAAAATTGAAAGAGAATGAATAGGAATTCTTTTACAACAAAAGAAACTATGACAAAAAAAACACAAAGGAATAATGAAGCAAAAATAGCATCCACCACTTAATAATTCTGCATCAAAAGAATCCTCAATAGGGCAAGCAACAACAACCAAAGTAAAAGCTACTCTCAAAATACCATCAACTCACATTACCCCCCTCCCCCCAAGAATAACTTTTAATAGACCTGCCTCAAAAACATATTTCACCAAATTGCCTTTTTTATCTTCAAAACTCATCTAATTTGTTTTGTAATCTCTGTTTTGAAGTTGGTTTGTCAACTAGACAACCAGCACTTTGAGATGTACTGTGTTTTTCAGTTTAACGAAATTTCCTTTTATCCTTCAAAAAAAAAAACTCATCTAAGTCAATCAGCACAAATCCACCCTAAACTATACTCAACCAGTTCTTACCTTGAAGAACAAACCCACATTCCACCAAGATTAGAAAACTATGCCTACTTTTGTGCTTAATATATCTAGATTACAACACCCATAAACACCATTTATGGGAAATTATGATTCAATATTAGCACTTTTTTATGAATATTCAATATTAGCACTTGTCACAATCCCTACAACTTACTCTCAAAGGTTCAAGAGAGTCTTGACTTTTTATTCAAATTACTTAATATAAGTTCATAACAAATGCTTTTGAGGTGTTACAAGTTAACTTGATACAATGCTGTCTTTTTTCACATTTTTATAGATACACTTTGCATTAAAGAACTGTGTTCATAACCATATTTAATGAATCACAATGTGTAACATAAATCTCTAATAAGCATTTGGTGAAAGTTTTAGGCTTACACCAATCATTTTTAGATTACTTTTTTTTATCAATGTCATTTTTAGATTATATTGGTATGGGAGGCAATGAAAATAGGAGTATCCATTTGGATAAGAAGAACCTCTATTTTCAGTAAGCTTAAGTGAAGTCAAATGAACCTAGGGATATTTTCTCTCCATCAACTATTTGATATTATTTTTCATGGTTTAGATTAAAAGGAATAAATGGTTAGAATATCCTTTTAGTAGGGGTGAGTATATGTAAGTCTGGTTTTTTTTTATGAATGAAGAAATTTATTAAACACAGAGTAAGAGTCACAAGCATCCCAAGAAGAGGCACAAGATGCAACCTCTTCGGAAAACTAAAGAAAGATTCTCAAATAAAATTTGAATAAGTTACAAGGTGGTCCAATACAGACAGTCCCTAGAAGCCCCTTGTTTGGCTGATGAATCAGCTATAGCATTTGCTGATCTGCTCACCCTCTGAACACTAACTGTCATATTGCTAGTCAGCCAATTCACTTTTTTTAAGGAGATCTCTATAACTCCAAATGGCAGAATCCGGTTTCAGGAACCATCCCACCACCACCTGTGAATCACCTTCAATTAATAAATGTTCCACTCCAAGCTGGTTTCCTATCTGAATCCCTTTCACAGAAGCTATCTCTACTCTTGTAGAGTCACCCACCCCCACTGGTCCTGAAAATAAGGAGATAATGTTGATATCCTTATTTCTTAGGACTCCTCCGATACCCAAAGGTCCTGGGTTACCCTGGATACTCCCATCAAAGTTCAACTTAATGACACCCTCTGGAGGAGGTGTCCATTCTACCACTCTTCTAATCTTCCTAGTAGAGGTATTGGCCACTACTAGCCAATTTCTCCAAAGATCATCAAAGGAAAAGTTAGCAAATAATTCTAAGGTTTTCAACCAATGGATTGCCCTTGTCAAGGTGCAATCCTTCACCTCAGATAGATTTCTTTCCTTTTCTAAGAAGATTCTGGCATTCCTTTCTTCCCTAATAGTCCACAAAATAGCTGCTCTGATACATTTCCACAAATTCTCCCTTGTCATGTGTGCCATCCAGAAGTAGATGGATTAAACAATATACTTACATCAGATGGCAGGTGGTTCCACCATAGTAAACTTCCCAGCAGAACACAGCAATTTTAGGGGGGATAGGTCTAGCCCAAATTTCTTTAACAGAAAACTCCCCAAGAGCTGAGTAGAAGCAAAGGGATATGAGGAAAGAGGCACATGTAGGGTAGGGGTCCAAATTCTTCTCTCAGGTTTAGTAGGATCCAAGCAGACAGACTCGAACAAGAGTAGTAACTCAAAAACACAAGCAGACACCTCATCCCTTGACCCCTTGATTTTCAACATCTAACAAAAGGAAAGGAGTTGTTCACTTAGTACTATTCAAGCCTTAGATACTCTTAATCCATTCCAGATTGAGTTAGTGCTTCCTCATCTCTTTCAACCTCTTATTTCTATGTTTGAGTTCTTTTTGCATGTTTACTATTTCATTTGGAATAGCAATTGCCTTTTTTTCCTTGAAATGGTAATGTACCATACTACTATATTGCTATAAAAATTAAAGGGCAAATTTCTTAAACTACCCTTATGGTTTAGTTAATTGACTAACTCTCTACCCTTACTGTTTACATATTGTCTTAAAGTACCCCTACTGTTTCTGACAATTGACATCGCCAGTAAGTGCTAATGGAAAGAAATGAAATGTCAAATTTGCCCAACACTATTCCTCAAATTTTCAAAATAAAACCCAACCGATAAAGAATTTGCTTCAGCTGAGCACTATTGATTGTAGAAGATTCTTCCATTTCTTTCTTGCCACATGACCCAAATAGTAATTTTCCAACAACTTTTGGAACACTGTATCAGCTGAGCACTGTCAATTGCAGAAGATTCTTCCATTTCTTTCTTGCCATATGACCCAGAAAATGGCTGCTGGGATAACACCCCAAACAACTTTCCCTTTTCAAATCAAACCTTCCTGCTACCATCCATCTATAAATTACTTCACTGTTTCTAGACGGCACAACAACCTCTTGCCCCAAACATGGCCAAAACTCTGTTTCTGATCAATACAGAAAAGTACAATGAAGAAGTAGGTGATCTGCTGACTCAATAGAACCTTCAGAGAACATAACTTCTGTCTGCTAAGGTCATGCCTCTTCTGGACAGATATCTTTTGTTAGAATTCTGTTCATATAGGCTGTCCAGATAAAGAAAGCCACTTTAGAAGTTACATTTTTGCACCAGATCCTATTAGCAGGAACTTCTTGCCCCTCCCGGACCTTACTGGATGTAGAGATTAGGCCATCAAATTAAAGAAGATGTTAATTACTTTGGCTTTTCCAGGGAACAGAAGCAAAGGCGGTGCTGGGATGGTGGAGGGTAAAGAGGGTGTATCATCCCTAGTGCTGCACAGTGGAACAGCGGGAGGGAGAAGAGTTCTTCTGGAATTTCAACCATTTCCAGAAACAGTGGAAACGGAAATAGTGTGCCATCTCCAGGACTGGCAAACAGTGGAAAAGCGGAAATAGTCGATGAACTTCAACTGTTTCCGGATATGAAGTAAGAGTTCTTCTAGAATTTCCGTCCAGTTGGCCATGGGAACAGGGAGGGAGAAGAGGGAGAGAAGAAGGTAGATCTCTAGTTTGAGGACGATGAACAGGTCACAGGAAGGGTATTTTAGGAATTTAAAAAATACCAGTCACGTGATGTCACATGTGAACGGAGTGTGACGGAAAGTTAACGGCAAGGGAGGTTTTAGACAACTGTCAGAAACAGTAGGGGTACTTTAAGAAAATATGTAAACAGGGTAGAGTTAATCAATTAGCTAAACCATAAGGGTAGTTTAAGAAATTGGCCAAAAATTAAATGATTACATATCCATGTACACCAAAGCATTGTACAATGGTAATGTACAAAAAGTGTAATTCCATATATGTTTAAAAAAATAAACAAAATATCTGCTATGGGAAACTCCCCCGAATAATTCATGCAAGGATTAAAATATCGATACACCCAATACCCAATGTTGGGTATTAGTGTGTATTGATATGACTAACACTTTTTTTTTACTTTTTTTTATTTAAAGAGTTGGGATCTATCCTTGGAGTGTTTCAAATGTTTTAAAAAACCTTTGTTTTGGTGTATCCAAGCATATATGTGTACATTGATACAGATACGATACACCCCGATACAGGTGTATTGTATCGATATTTTAATCCTTGGATTCATGTACAAATAACCATGAAAAAAGATGCCTTTGAATTTTCCTTGCAGTACAGCCTCCAGGCTAGATTTGTTCTCAAACACACAAGCATTACTCACACCAGAAATACAACAAATGGTATTAATGCCCAACTGCCCTTACAACATTTCCTTTATTACTTAATATTTCAAGATGCCATCCATGAAAGAACTTAAGAATTGAGTCTGAGAAGTGACCTCTCCATCCAAAAGTATCCAGGAGTGCTGTCCATATGTTCATGGTAAAAGGACAATGCAAAAGTAAGTGATTTTCAGTCTTGATCTCAGCCAAATAGAGGGTATCATTGACACCACCCAGCACCATGTCCCTACTCGAGTTTGTCCACTGTTAAGGTTTCTCTAAAGTTGCAATTCAAACTAAGAATTCCACCTTAGATGGTACAGCTGGGTGCCATTTTTGGAGCTTGGGAAGTCATTTGAGGGTTGAGAGTCCAGCTTCTAGAAGAAGGGTTTACAGAGAAGGAACTTGACCTATCATCCATATCCTTCTATTTCTCAGGCTCACTTGTGGGTAACACTTTCAATTTCAACCTCCCAATTGTTCAAGTTTCTGCTAAACCAAGGGTTCCATACAACTGTTCTATTCACGACTTCATAACAATCTTTGACCAAGGCATCCCTGTTGTAGAGAACACTAATGTGGACCCCACTAAGGTGGTCCCCACTGTTCGTATGTCAGCAATAAGTTATGATTAGGATTAGTTCTTTATGATAAGATTAGGACTAGCCTTTTATAAGATTAGGATTAGTCTTTTTTTCAGCTTTATCTTATCTTATCTTGCCATGTAAGCAACTCAGTCCTTTTACAAGTATGATACTATGTATATAAATTTAGGAGGGGGCGGCTGTTTCAAACAACAACCCAACTCTCTTTTATAAAAATCTCTCTCAAGCTCTCTCTCTCTCTCTCTCTCTCTCTCTCTACCTCTTCTTTTCTTATTTTTTTCTTCTCCTTTTAAGTGTCTGTTCAATCTTGAGCGACTACTTGGTATCAGAGCATTTGATCTTGGGTTTCTCATGTGGAATTAATTCAGCCGACCACATGAGAATTATTTAGGACTGAGTTTTTTTTTCATTCGACTGATTCTTGGAAATTACAAGAAGTCTTCAGCAACTGTCCAAGGATTGGAAAGTGCTCCTTGTAATCAGGAAGAATCAGAGAAGAATTAAGTGATCAAGGTTAGGTCTTTGATCAAGATTGGAGGTGCCAATCAGATCTTTTGGTTCTCTCATCAAGACTGAAGTTGGCGATCAAGAAGATTTCTCTCCGAGATCAGTTCTGTTTCAGAAGTTTCTCGGGTTGATCAGAATCAATATCAGTTTTGAGCAAACTGAAGTTGGTGATCAGAATTTCAGGAAGATTTTTTAATCAAGATCAGGTTTTTTTCAGAAATTCCTGGGTAAGGTCTTACTCCTTCTTGAGGGCAGCAGCAAGGATAGCTTAATTTGTGAGGTACGGCTATATAGAATTTTTTTTTCTTTTTCTCTTCTAGGGTTTTAAGAGAAAACCCTGAAATCCAGGACTGTTACTGTGTCTGGATAAGAGATTAGACTTGTTTTTAAGTTTGGCTGCTATCAGATTTCTGTTCTCTGATCTCTGTTTTTGGAGTTCTGTACCTAGGCCAACTGCTATTAGTTCACAGATTTAGTAGGCTGATTGATACAGTGATACAGTGAATTGGAAATGTTTTCTTTCTCTGAATCTGATTTCTGCTTCTAGACCTACTGTCGTTAGTTTTCAGACCCAGTAGGCTGATTGTTACAATAAATAGAAGGTGTTTTTTGCTTAACCCCTAACCAAGAATGGAGTTCAAGCACCAAGGGGAGGGTGTTTTTGGGACTGGTTCAGGTGGCATGACTGAAAACACCTTCCAGATTACAACTGTAAAGTTTGATGGTTCAAACTACTTAGAGTGGGCCCAATCAGCCATGATGGCCATTGGAGGAAGAAGAAAGCTGAACTATTTGTTGGGAGATGTGAAGGAACCAAATAAGGAGGATCCCACTTATGCTAAGTGGATTCAGGAAAATTATTTGGTGATAACATGGCTGTGCAATTCCATGCAGCCACACATCAGCCAAAATTACTTATGGGCAAAAACAGCTAAAGAAATATGGGATGTTATTGAAGAAACCTACTCTTAGCCCCTTAATGTTGCTAGGGCTTATGAGCTGAAATGTGAGGTTAAAAATCTCAAGCAAAGTGAAAAACCAGTTTCCATTTATTTTTCAATCTTGAAATCCCTATGGCATGAAATTGACCACCTTGAATCAATTGAATGGGAAAGTCAGAAAGATGCACAGATTTACAGAAAGCAGATTGAAACTAATAGAGTGTTTGAGTTCCTGGCTGGTCTAAATTCAGAATATGATATTGTGAGGCAGCAATTGTTGACAAGAGACAGTGTAACTCTGTCCCAGGCCTATTCCTTAGTGCACAACGAAGAGACTAGGAGAAAAGTTATGCTACAGCAACAGCCTTTTGAATCAGCTATGGCAGCAATTAAGCCCAAATCTGGGGGTGATAAGGAAAGAGACATGAAGAAGGAAGCTAAGAAGTACCTAGTATGTGAGCAATGCAAGAAACCTAAACATACTAAAGAGACTTGTTGGAAGTTGCATCCACATCTAGTTCCAACAAAACTCAAAAACAAAAAGGGAAATGCAAATATGGTTGTTAACACTGATAGTACAACCTCATCTAGCACAAGAGGCAATCCTCTAGACACTCTAGTTGTTGTCCGAGTTGCGCTAGTTCAGCTGGAAAATGAAGTTGGTAATTCAGCTCCACCTCCTCAAACACCATCAGCACCCCCTACCTCAACTTTTGCTCATTCAGGTAATCGGGCCTCTGCTCACCATGCCTCAGTTGCAAGTAATACAGAACATTCATGGATAATAGATTATGGAGCATCTGACCATATGACTGGCTTGTCGTCACTATTTACTACCTATCACTTATCTTCAGGCAGAGACAAAGTGTCCATTGTTGATGGCTCCCTCGTTCCTATTTCTGGCAAGGGAGACATCAAGTTGTCTAATGCTATTTCCTTATCTTCGGTTTTGCATGTTCCTAAGCTTAGTACTAACTTGCTTTCAGTTAGTAGCATTACAAAAAAACAGAATTGTTCAGTAACCTTTTTTTTTGATCGATGTGTTTTTCAGGATCTGGAGACAAGGAAAGTGATTGGGACTGGCCGTGAGGTAAATGGAGTCTATCTACTTGGAGGGAGTCCTCATTGGGAAGATAATGAGACTAAGAGGTCTTATGTTTCTCAGTCTGTTGATCAGGCTATGCTTTAGCATAATAGGATGGGTCATTTATCTTTTCGGGCTTTGAAGAGTTTGTTTCCTAGTTTATTTGAATCTATCCAGATGTCTAGTTTGAAATGTAAGAGTTGTGAACTTGCAAAACGCTGCAGGACAACCTATTCATTAAGTAATAATAGAAGTAATATTCCCTTTGAAATTATGCATACTGATGTTTGGGGACCTTACCATACCACTGCCATGGGGGGTACGGATATTTCCTATTGTTTGTTGATGATTATACTCATTTTTCGTGGATTTATCTCATGCGTTCTCGAGATGAGGTTCCAGCATTAACTCAGATCTTTCATCAGATGATTTTAACCCAATTTGGGGTCAAGATCAAAATTTTTAGACCTGATAATGCGAAAGAATATTTGCAAACTCATTAGCCTCCTATTTGCTTGAACATGGGATTATCCATCAGAGTACCTATCCTCATACACCACAGCAAAATGGGGTTGCTAAAAGAAAGAATAGACACATATTGGAGGTAGCCAGAAGCATTATGTTTACCTCCAATGTGCCTATACGTTTCTGGGGGGATGCTATTCTTACAGCAGTGTATCTCATCAATAGGATTCCTTCACGGGTTCTTGACATGAAACCTCCATTTACCCTCTTATATCCTGATAAAGAGTTGTTTACCATTCCCCTTAAAACCTTTGGTTGTACATGCTTTGTTCAAATTCTTGGCCCTCATCGTTCCAAGTTTGATCCTAAGGCCTCAAAATATATTTTCCTTGGTTATGCACAAACTCAAAAGGGATATTGCTGCTATGAACCTACTTCTGGGAAAAGATTTGTCTCAATGGATGTCACTTTCTTTGAAGATGTACCCTATTATCCAAGGGTTTCTCCTCAGGGGGAAAGTAGTAAGGTTGGGATTAACTCGTCAGAAGTTCCTTTACCTATCCCATTAAGTGAAGAGGGGTGTAATGGGGAGGGCTGTCAGAGATGCAGGGATGTGAGAGTCTATCACAGACGATGGAGACAGGTTGATTCAGGGCATCAATAGTGCAGGCCAGTCCCAGTCTCCTCTACAAATCCAGATCCCGGTACCACAGTAGCCCCAGTTCCTTCTGTAGAGCCAGATCCAAGTACCACAGATACTACAGATGAGAGGCATCCCACCATGGAGCCTTCACCTTCATTAGATGATCTTGATCTTCTCATAGCAGTTCATAAGGGCAAGCGTCGTTGCATCACATCCACAGCTCAAAGCATTTCTCAGTTCTTGTCTTACGATCATTTGTCTCCCTCCTATAAGTCTTTTCTTGCATCCATTGCCGACGTTCCCATTCCCAGAACAATACAAGAAGCATTGATAAAAGTAGAAATGGATGCCCTCATCAGAAATAATACTTGGGAGATAGTTTATCAGCCTAAAGGTAAGAAACCAGTTGGATGTAGATGGGTATTCACTGTGAAACATAATGTTGATGATTATATTGAAAGGTATAAGGCCTAGTTAGTTGCAAAAGGATTTACTCAGACATATGGTATTGACCACTTGGAAACTTTTGCACCAGTAGCAAAAATGACCACTATTAGAGTCTTATTATCTCTTGCAGCCAGTTACTCTTGGTCGTTGTATCAGATGAATGTTAAAAATGCCTTCCTCAACGGAGACTTGCAAGAAGTTTACATGTAGTTGCCTCCTGGATTTTATGGTACAGAGACAGGAAAGAATGTTTGTCGGTTGAACAAAGCCTTATATGGACTAAAACAGTCCCCCAGAGTTTGGTTTGATAGATTTAGACAAGCCCTTGAAAGGTTCGGATATGTACAGGCCCAGTCAGACCACACCTTGTTTATTAAGAGAATGGATTCTTCCTTAACCTTGCTTGTTGTATATGTGGATGACATTGTAGTAACAGGAAATAATAATACTGAGATTGAGTCCCTTAAGCAACTCCTTCATCAAGAGTTTGAGGTAAAAGATCTGGGAGAACTACAATACTTCTTGGGCATTGAGGTAGCCAGATCCAAGCATGGGATTTTTGTTTCTCAAAGAAAGCATGTTCTTGACCTACTGGAAGAAACAGG
Source organism: Nelumbo nucifera (assembly GCF_055504915.1). Classification (NCBI taxonomy): domain Eukaryota; kingdom Viridiplantae; phylum Streptophyta; class Magnoliopsida; order Proteales; family Nelumbonaceae; genus Nelumbo; species Nelumbo nucifera. The sequence continues at coordinate 184,269,845 of NC_142649.1, read as the reverse complement.
AAAGTTGGGTGTTAAGCCTGCTAACACACCTATTGAACAAAAAGCACAAGATCAATGCAGAGGGTGGAGAGCCCCTTGAAGATAAAGCTATGTTCCAATGGTTAGTTGGAAAACTTCTCTATTTTTGTCTCACTCGACCCGACATCAGTTATGCAGTCAGTGTGGTTAGTCAATATATGCACTTTCCTAGGACTACTCACCTCCTTGCAGTTGAGAGGAGGATACTAGCATATTTGAAGAGGTGCCCAGGCATAGGCATTTTATTCAAGAATAATGATCACATGAAGATAGAAGTGTATACAGATGTTGGTTGGGTTGGGTGTGTTGATGATCGAAGATCTACCTCTGGATATTATGCTTTTGTAGGAGGTAACATTGTCTCTTGGAGGAGTAAGAAACAAAATGTTGTTTCTCGTTCCAGTGCTGAAGCTGAATATAGGTCCATGGCAAATGGTGTAGCTGAGATTCTATGGTTGAGATCATTATTTGAGTTAGGTATTGTTTATGAGAAACCCTTGATGTTGTACTGTGACAATCAGGCCGCCATCAATATAGCCCATAATCCGGTACAACACGACAGAACTAAGCATATTGAAGTGGATCGACATTTTATCAGAAAAAGGGTTACATCTCAAGAAGTATGTCTTCCATACATCACCTCCGACATGCAATTGGCAGACCTTCTCACCAAGGCGGTTTCAAGGAAGAAGTTAGAGGCAGATCTATGCAAGTTGGGAATAACAAACATTTATTCCTGACTTGAGGGGGAGTGTAGAGAACACTAATGTGGACCCCACTAAGGTGGTCCCTACTATTTGTATGTTAGCAATAAGTTATGATTAGGATTAGTTCTTTATGATAAGATTAGGACTAGCCTTTTATAAGATTAGGATAAGGTTAGGATTAGTCTTTTTTTCAGCTTTATCTTATCTTTATCTTGCCATGTAAGCAATTCAGTCCTTTTACAAGTATGATACTATGTATATAAATTTAAGAGGGGGGCGGCTGTTTCAAACAACAACCCAACTCTCTTTTATCAAAATCTCTCTCGAGCTCTCTCTCTCTCTCTCTTTTCTCCCTCTTCTTTTCTTATTTTTTTCTTCTCCTTGTAAGTGTCTGTTCAATCTTGAGCGACTACTCCTGTTAAGTGCAGTCATGAATAGCAATAGCCTAATGCTTAGAAGCTTGCTGCGGCATCACAATAGGTTGAGCTCACCATAAAGCATAGGTAAAAGAAATTCCATGCAAGCTCTGAGAATGCCCTCTATAGGGGAAAATAAAGAAAGCAAAAACACAAAGAAATAAATATTATTCTTAATTTCAAGCCAGGTTTGTTTCACAATGTGAAATGTTTATTAGTTCATAAGTAAAACATGTTTCTAAGTATCACATCTCTAAATGCCTATACTACAATTATATATTGTAAGCTCAGGCTTGGCCCAACATTCAACTGCTAATTGAATTTGGAACTTTCAGCCAGCGCAGGGCATCAAGCATCATAAGTTGGCCCTAGCTTGTCTAAAACCAACAGAATACCTTTTCAACATTACTGCCTTTCACACTTATCTAAGAAAACATTACTGCCTTTCACCTTCTAAGACCCTCCACACTGCAGAACAGTCAAGTATTGGGAAAAGAATGCATATAATAATATGACAACTCATTCTGCAACAAAAGATATGGCCTTAAGAGTGCATTTGGTGGAAAAAGATACATGCTACCTGCCACTTTTTTTAATAAATAATAATTCCACAGAGAGAAATGAGAACAAAAAGAGAGGTTTCATCTCCTTGTAGAAGATTACAGAGAGACCCCATGCACAGGCCCCAACAAACAAGAAACAACTGATCAAACACAACCTAAAACCCCCTAAAAGTCCTAAACTCCTGAATACAGACCCATAATATAAATGTTTTCAATCTTCCCAATAGCCACCTCCACAGGAGCTTCCTTCCCTTCAAAAATTCTGAGGTTCCTTTCCTTCCACAAAGATCAGCATATGATAAAGAGAAGAAGACTTCAAAATAGCTTCGCACTTGCTGTATCCCAACACCAACCAACAGGAAAACAAGGCAGGTCCCAGAGAATGACCAACTGTCTTCTAAAGAGCTGTACAAAGTGATTACAACTTTATGGAGAGATCATAATGAATTAACAGGTGCTTCAAGATTCCACCTCCAATCCACATAGAAGAACCAATCATCCATCTCCATGCCTTTGGAAATAAGATGGTTAGGTTAGTGGTCAGAATCTTGTACAAGATGGCTGCCCACAAAAAGGAGATTATGGATGGAACATGTGCCTCCCAAACTTTCAAAAAAAAAAACGATCCAATAGACAAAACCTCCAGGACCTTCATAATATGCCTACCCAAAAGACCCCTGTGCAGGCTTTCAACCCTCTTGAATCTTCACTCTACATGCATTGGGATCCCACAAAGGACCTCTAACAGAGTAGCTAAGATTCAGACCCCCAATTATTCAAATTTCTACACAGCCTGGGAACCCACACTAGATGACCCCCAGAAATCTCATAATACCCCACTTGACAAGATAATGCAGATGATAATAATGGCACATTTGATAATGAAATCAAAATGTGGAAGAATATTTTTAACTACAAATTCCAATAAAAAAGTTTTGAAGACAAGTAAACTTCTAATAGCAACAGCCTCTGCATACCTTCAATTCTTCTCCATTAACTTTAATAGATAGTAGCTTTAAATCTTGCCCATCCAAGACCAAGGGTGAAGCAGTACCTATTGCAAAAATGAATAAGGAGGGGATAAGTGGAGAAACCTCTAAAAATAGTTAGATGAAGAGCATCAAGACAAAACATAAAATAGCAAGAAAAAGCATCAAGCATGGTTTATAAATTCTCAGATCAAGAACAATGTTCTACGAGACATGACCCCACAAGTTCACTTTAGCCTCACTTATATAGTCAAAACATCTTGAAAATCATTCGTTTTGGTACAGTTGCAAGGTTGGTTTATTTATTATCTACCTGGCATTGTTGTCAAGGAATTGCATTGTGTAGGTGCCTTCATAGATCACAATTCACAAGGCAATTTTGTTTGGTAGAGGGTTCACCTTGTGTGGACACCTCAAATTATATAAATATGGTGCCAGCCTTAGTTCATAATGCACTGGCCTAAGTATGTCAAATGACAAGATAACCTTAAGTCATTAAATGATATTTAACAGCATGGATACACCAACTTGAGTGGATTATATATTTTGAGAGCTGAGACAAAAATCCTAGATATGCAATGATTTTGAGAGAAGAAGAGAAGAGAAGAGGAAGACAAAATAGACAATGATCCATTGATTCCTGCAGTCCAGGTATGTTATTAATTTTGTTCTTTTCATGTTATGTTGTCTTTTGATCTTTGTGTCTTCCCCTCTTTGTGGAAAAAAGGGTTTCTGCCCTTTACCTTTTGCCCTCATTCATCTCTCTCTCATTCTCCCTCCCTCTCATTCAAGGCTTCACCCCTCCACCTTTTTTGTTTTCTTTGTAATTACCTTCTTTCTCTCTATGTTTGACCCACTTAACCATAAGAAGCCCTGCCTTTTAATTTTCTTGTTTATTTGTTTATTATCTTACATCTCCCTCCTTCCTGCCTTTTAATTTCCTTGTTTATTTGTTTATCCCCCCCCCCAATTGCGGAACTAGAGATTTAATATGTGCATGTTTTTCCTATTTCTTGATATTCTTTCAATCTAAAATAATAAAAAAGATAAGTATGGTCCATGTCAATGTGGAAAATAATATACTGGAAACCTTCAACCTTTTTTTTCCAAAATGTGCCACCAACACAGGCACCTAGGAAGCAAGCACTTGACTATTACCTAGAGTCGCCAATGAGCCAAAGTCACATGATTCAGACATGATTTGAGTAAGCTACCCCTATGAATAGAATACAGATCTTTGACTATAATATTTGGTTTAAGTTCATTTTGATCACTGTGTTACACTTCTCACTTGTGAATGATTGAAAATTATTTCCAAGCATGAGAAAACCTTCATTGAAAGGCTTTGATGCATACAACAATCTAAGCAGTGAATCTGGAGAAGGCTGGAGAAAGCCAAATAAATTTTTATCTTTTGGAAAGAACACCCTAGGTAACAAATGATAAAGAGCATCAATAAAAGGCCATTGCCCAATGTTGGTCCCAGCTATCTGGGGTCTTGGATGGGGTACACTGGATATGGTCCTAACCTTTGGCATTTTTTATGCAAAGGAGCATCATAGTTGCAAGAAACTACAGAAAACTTACCTTTTTTTATAGGATATTGAAAACTTACCTTCCTCTCTGGGGAAAACGGTTATTTCTGAGCAAATAATTGTTTTATCCTCGCCTAGAGAAAACTTCAAATTGACCTGATCCACAAAGTAAAATGCTTAGCTAATGTGAAAGCTGAACCTAGTTACAGAATGGGCACAATGAATTAAATATAACATAATGCAGGTTAAGAAGTTCTCGTATAATGGAGATTGACATGAAAAGAAATGTAAACGCACACAAAAATGACCCCATGAAGTTCAAGTTTGAGCCAATGCTACAACCAATATGCGGAGACAAACAAAACTAACTAAATAAGAAAGCACACAAAAATAGCCCTATGATGTTCAAGTTCTAGCCAATGCTACAACCAATATGCAGAGACAAACAAAAATAACTAAATAAGAGGTTTTTAAAAAACCCAAAGCATCCAACATACTGTATGAAAGTAGTAATCTGGCAACTTGTAATCCTTCAGAAATATCTCTCTTGGAGTTTCCATTTTGGATTTTTCAACCTGGTTTAGTGGTCTTTCTGTTGCAACTGAACAAATCAAGCTTCTGCTGGGTTGTTTAGTCCTCTGCAATAAATTTGAGGCATTCACGCAATCAATAAAGTTAAACTTAAAACATTGAGGAATCAACTAAAGAAATAAAAGCAGCCTACAGGCATCAATTAAAAAAAAAGAACCAAAACCTTAAAAAATCACATGACAAATTCTCTAATGGTGAAGCATGCTAATTGAAAAAATGTGTAAATCATGACTACATCCCAGCAACGCAATGTAGAAAATGCAGAGAAGCTAACCTCCAACTTCAAATACTGTCTGTTTCTAGAGAAATTATTCACTGGATGCTGAAAAAGACTAGCACAATGAGTGGCCTTGATCTGCAAGAAGGAAACCTCAAATCATTATAATATAGGGAAGAAAATATTTGAAAACCTTCCTAAATGCATTTAGTTGGGAAAGAAATAGCGTAAGGAGGACACTCCTTCAAACACATGTAATATAAGTAAGCCAGAGATTGGGTGTGTTGAGAAAAGTGGTATTGATACTTTGAATCATTTCAAACTAGAAAAGAGACGGCTTTTGTAAGTCTTCAGAAAAAGTAACCTCAATTATGAATGTTGCTCAGACACAATTCTGCTTTAAATGTAATCAATGTATTCGAAAAAAATAAAATATTCAATAAACATTAATTGCACATTTGGATTCTATGTATAATGAAATAATCCTATTGTGGTCTCCAATTGCATCTAAGAGCACAAGTTCACTATCTAAAGTATAGCAACTTCTGATTGCCAATAAAATATAGAAATGAGGTGATTCCAACAAATGAAAACGTCTCCATTCTCTAAAAATCCAGAAAGGCCACCATTCTAGATGATGGATTTGTGATTTCAAGCATCATGAACTAATCTACAAATTATTACATTTCACATGACGTGGATCTGTGCGTGTTTTCAATAATCAGCAGAAAGGAAAACACGACAAATTTAGCACCCATAAGAGGATCTTCTACAACATGAATGTTTTAGATTTCGAATTTTCCACATCAGTAAAAAACAAAACAAAAAGAAAAAAAACATGTTCTTAAAAAAAAAAAACACGTTGGTTTTGTTTAAAAAAAAAAAAAGAATACATGTTTTTTAAACCATCAAAATGATGGGTTTTAAAACAATAACAAATTTTGTAGTATAGAAATTATATAGTTTATGGAATATGGCCCATATATTAAGGTTTATGTTTGGCTTGTATGAGTTTCCCTACCTTTTCATATCTTTTCTTTCAAACCAAACACAGGATAAATAACAACATGAAATCATGTTCTTTAAACTATGAATTCAAAAACATGCTTTTCGTTCCAGTTTTGAAAAAATAAATAAATAAATAAAACGTATATAACCATAAAATGTTTTCTGTGTTTTTGTATTTGTTTTCAAACCAGCTGGATTTATTTTGCTTTTGAAACTTGCGAAAAGATAAACAATTCGTGTTGGAGAACACCCCCCTAAAGCATCACTTTAAAGCGTTTAAAATCCCATAATGGCAAAGAAACGATAACAATGACAGTGAAGAGTGAAGAGTGAAGAGTGAAGAGTGAAGCCATGTATAATAACAAGAGAATAAGTAAATGAGTATTGGAGAATCACAGTAGATGAGACAATATAGCCAATTAGACCTGTCCTTGCAAAGCTCGAACTTTTATAGGGCATAATCAACCGAGCCGTTTAATTGAAATATTCCTGGCTAATATACTATTAATATTATCAGTGCAAAATCAAACGACTTCGCACAAACCAACCCGAGAAACGAGGACGAATAATAATGTCGACGCAAACGAAAACAACAGTTATATGGGACAGATCGTAAAAACCTAATGAAAGTGTAAGTTGGTTAACCCAAAACCCTCGAATCAGATAAAAAGGAATAGAAACCCAAAACAAGGTAAGACACGTCGGACTGTGTTTATATGCAAATGGATAATTCAAATTATGGACGAGAAAATTCATCGAAAAAGATAGTTCTTGGGTACAAACGAAATTGAATATAAATCAGACTGGGGAGGGAAAAAATCAATTGTTGTTCTTACCTTGTTTTTCTGGTCAGATGAATGTCAGAAGAAACTCTCAGACTCTACCGGAAACCTTAGATGAATACAGAAGACAAATCAGTCGATCAGACAATGGCCCGCATCAGATATTTATACAGCATTTTGAGGAGAAAAATATATCTGAAATGTAAACCATTACAAACAAATCTTCCTGTGCAAAATAGTAATTTACTAAGCTTAAGCAATGGAACCGAGTCAGTCCAAGTTCAACCAGTCATTATTTTTGGATCATGTCTCCAACGGGCCTAACCACAATCCAAATTTCACTATTTAAATTTTAAATTGTTAAAACTAACTTTATTAATTATTATTTCTACTAGCAGGTGAAAGATTTAATAATTTTATTTTTAATTTAATATTATTTTGATTTATAAAAAAATAATAATTATTAATTCAATATAAATAAATATTTTTTAATAAATTTAGTTCTATTAATAATTTGTAGTAATTTTAATAATTTTTAATTTTTTATATTTTAAAATAAAATTCTGATTATTTTTAAGGAAAAACCTCTAACGTACCTTCGCCGAGTGCCAATTTAATACCCGAACTTTAAAACGCGACTAATCTATTACCCAGCGTTAAATAGCCATTAAGTAACTAGCAAAGAGATAAAAATGTCCTTCAAGTCTAAACTCCAAACCGTACTCCTCTTCAATGCTAAGACAATTGCTTATACAGCCCGAAATTTATTTTTCCGCGCTCATGTGGATTCAAGTACAAACACTGTAAAGAGTAGTTGAACATTCCCTCTATATTTATACTTTTATTGGAAAATTTATTCCTACGGTTTTGAGATTTTCCGTTCGCATGGATTTCATGGACAAGGCTCGTACATCCACCATACCTCAGAAACCAGATTTGTTCCTCAAAGGCCGCGCTGTTGATGACAATGGTGGGGAAGTAGAGGCAGAGTGATAGCATCCTGATGTGAGAGAATGTAGTTAGGGAGACGAAGCTCGTCCGTGATGGAGATGAATGAAGAGGCTAAGCTTACGTTTGTGATAAGAGTAGAGAGAGGCGGATCAGAACAGGAAGAGAGGAAGGGAGAGAGAGGAGGTAAGCAGAGAGGCGAATGGCTTCGAATTGGAGGAAGAAAGGGGCCTTGGAGTTGGCGTTGGAATGATCCAAGGGGAGGAGATGAAACTCTAGGGGAGTGACGTGAGGAAAGGCGGAGAGTAGACGAGAAACAAGTCATGATTCGGAGAGAGACACAGTTGGGTGGGTGGTGATGAAGGTGACTCGGTAGTTGTGGCGGGCAAGGGCAGCGGCAAGGCGGACGAAAGGTACCAGGTGACCCATCCCTGAGCTTGGGAGGAGGGCCACATGAAGAGGCAGTATCTGGAGATCGCTAAGGTTGCAGACTGTATTCTTATTTATTTCCTTATAACACTTGAAGTGGTAGGTGTTACAGAGTATAGCACTAATTAATTATTTTCTTTCATTTATTCATTGAGGATAAATGAATAAAAATTACAAAAATAATCACTTGCAATGCCGCCAGCGGAGCAACAACCGCCGATTGTGGTGACGCAAAACCCCATCGCCATGGATGATTGGATCATCATCATTTCTCTGGTCTCTCTGATGGTGGTGCTTTCTTTCTTCAATCAATAAACAAGATGAGAGGTGTGGAAGCTTTCGTTCGGAGGTGGAATGTTTTTTTATTTGTTTTTTGTCCGGGGAGGATTCGGATTTGGATATTAGATGAACAAGACCAGAGCCATTGCTGCAAGAGATTTGGGTTTAGATGATGGTGCTTCACCTCCATCAAGAGATTTGGGTTTCCGGAACCTGATCTTTATTTTCTTGAGAAAGTAGATGATGAACAGTGTGTTTGGGCTTTGTTTCATTTTCTCGAGAAAGAAGGTGGTAAACAGTGTCCAAGGGTAATTTTGACGTTTTTAAAAGTCTTAAATTGCACATAAGGTCACATGATATACATAACTGACGGTCCATTAACGGTAGATACTACATTGCCGCAAAATGAAAGTTTGGGTACTAGATTGTCACATTTTAAAGTTCGGGTACTAAATCGGCACTTGGCCTAAAGTACAGGGTACCTATCGGGAGTTTTCCCTATTTTTAAAATAAATAAAAATAATTATAAAAGCTAACATTTTTATTAAGTCCACTAATAATTAACAGTTATATAGGAATGACAACAAGGTGGGTTCAGGGCAAGGCATCCCATCCTCGCTCCATCCCCAGTGTCACGTGGGTTTAAGACAAAGTAACCACTTCTCAATGTCAGGCGAGTTCAGGGGCAAGGCACCCCACTCTTCATCAATGATGGATAATCCTTTAATTTCCCTGCCCCGTCCCTAGTATTGGGCGGGTTCAAGTAGAGGTATAAATTAGGTCGTGCTGGGCCGGCATGACACGACCCATATGTGGCCCGCACAAAGTGCGAATCGTGTCGTGTTGGCCCACGAGGCATCCCGGGCCATGCCTCCCTCCTCTAGGATAATTTGGGGGGATCGGTTCGGCACAGCCCACGGCTCGAGCCCGCACGGGCCCATGTCATGCCATGGGTCGGGCCTTGGGCCAGGCCATGCTGCACACCAAACCAAGCTCAAGGCAAGGCACACACTCCCCGTCCAAGGTTTTTAAATTTGGACTAGATAAGGAACCGTTATGGGGTTGAACGGATGACCCGCTATGACAAACAAAAATAAAAAACTAGAAGAACAAAAAAAGACCAAAAATTGTTGTCCAGGTTGACGGTTCGACCACCCAGGTCAGTAGTTCACTAACCAAATAAACGGTTTTTTGGACAAAAAGTGGTTTTGAGGTGAAATGGTGTCCGATTCCCAATTTTTTCGGCCTAACCATCTAGTTTGATCTAATGTTGAAAACACTATCCCCATCAACCCAATATTCAATTTGATGATAGTAATGATCAAAAGGATATGTTGAGTATCAACCATATGGTAAATTTCTAAAAATACACTAAATTGTCTTTAATATAAAAAAATGTAATTTTATGAACATTTTGGAAAATTTATTGTACTTGTGTAATTTTGAAAATTTATTCAAAATTATTTAAATTTTTATTAAATATTTTATTTTCTTTTTAAATGGTTTACTTACAGAATTATACTAATTTATTTTATAATTTATAATATAAGCTAACCAATAATTTCATTTTTCCAATATTGTACTAATTTACCTTAATAATTTGTGTAATTATTTGTTCAAATTATAGTTTTCCATTCACCATAGTCATTTATCTTTAATAATTTTCAATATTTGCAATGAAAATTACATAATGTTTCAATGATTCTCCAAAATCTATCAAATGTAATAAATTTTTCTAAAATTTCCAAAATATTATAATAATTTTCAATAATTATTTAATGCATTTTAAATAAACTTTCAGATACTTTATATCTTTTAATTTCAAAAATGTTATTTTACGAAAATGTAGTTTTATGAAAATTTTATTACATTTGTGTAACTATGGGGATTTATTGAATTTTTTTTAATTATTATTAAATATATTTTCTTATTTGGTAGTTTACTAACAAAATTACACTAATTTATCTTTTATTTTTCAATATAAATTAATTAATAATGTCATTTTCTAACATTATAATATTTTGTTCCCTCATTTGTATTTGGTTATTAATTATAATAATAACAATAACTAAAATTTTATACTTTTTGATAATTGTTAAATATAATTCTCAATTTTATACAAATTACTTAAAGAGTTTTCAATTTCTATAAAATGTTGTTAATGAGTTGATTAATAACAATATTTATTATTTTTTTGTAATTTACTAACCGTATTTATTAACTTTTGATAATAACACTATTTAATACTCATTAAATACTGGTGGGATTAAATATTAACCGTATTTAACTATTTATTAATTAATATGAATATTTTAAATAAGGGATAGTGGATATAGATTGGGGGGATGCATTTTAAGAATTCATTAGGGAGTGGAGCAACATGATACTTTCCTATTGGTTTAAATGAGATATCTTAGGAGAGAGATTATAGGAATATTTTTAGGTAGTTGGGTGACAGGGCTTAATGGGAGTGGTGGGAAGGGAAGGGAAGAGAAAGTCAAAGAGAATATAGAGTGGGGATAATGGAGCAAGGAAAGGCATGGTGATGGGGACCTGTGCTTTGTTAAGCGAAAGTTGAACAATAGAAATACACAAGAGTATATAATTGTTTTATATTTGAACTTTTTAATAAACAATCCGATCAAACTCAACCCGAGTTGGTAAGTTTTCTAGTATTTTAGATCGGCTTTGGTTTAATAAATATATATATTAATATTTTATATTTTAAATTTAATTTTTTAATACGAGAAAGTAGGAAAATTCTCATATTTGTTAGTCTAAAATATTTTATATCATAGATTTATTTTGTAATTTATGAAATTTAAAGTTAATTTTTTAAGTTTAAATATTTTGAACAAACTAACTAAACCAAAAATATACCCAAATCGATACAACCCGAGTTGGTGGGTTTTCGCTAATGGTCAATTGGTTTTGAGTGACAAACTACGGACTTGACCAGATCGATTTGGTTGGCGAAACAACCTACAACTGAATCGAACCAATCATTGAACACTTCTAATTTTAACTAAATTTATAGTCTAATCTCTAATAAATAACAATAGTTTAATCTCCAATAATTATTGAAAATTTATAGCAAACGTACACAATCATTGAAAATAAGTTTATAATGAAAATATAATAGATATATAATAAAAATACAATAATGACAAAAATATAATAAATACTGAAAATATACTAAATTAGTCAATAAATAGTGTAATCTTATACTTTAATCTATAAATTATAAAAAATACATAATCACTAAAAATAAATTTATAACAAAAATACAATAAATACGATAAATTAAATTTCAAAAGTTAAATAATAGTTGTTTAATCTCCAATAATTATCGATAATTTTCTATTAAATAACAAAATAAAAATACATTTATAAGGGTCCGTTTGGTTCGCAACCGGAATCGGAATCGGAATGGTCCATTCTTGGAATCTGTTTGGTTATGTCAAGAATCAGAATCGGATTTCGATTCCTACTGTTTGGTTCAACTAGAAGCTGGAATCGGAATTAGCCAAAGTTTCCAATTATGCCCCTGTTAAAATAACCTCAAAAACTAGTTTTCCACTGTTTGGAGACGTTGTTGAAGCTAATGCATTCATGTCTTCTGTAGTCAAAATTGATTAGGGAGGTCTGTCCGAGGAGCTTTCCTGTAAGAAACAATTTATGCACTCATATTCTAGTTGTCCAATGTTGGACTAACTTGCTTGGGCCTACTAGTATGGATTTCATTATGTAAAGGTGTTATCTATTTTCCTCTCATATTTAAAAGCTTACATCCGTATTTTCTGTTTGTAATTTTTTTATGAATTGATCAAAGACAAGAATGCCAATCTTTAAAAGGAGGTAAACTAGTAAAGAGCCACCCAACATATATCTTGTTTCCATAAATATGTTGTGAAGAACAAAAAGTATGTAGTTGAATTTTGAAGAATGTTACCCCAGACAACTCCGTTAACTGTGTGTCCTCAATCTTGAAGGTGAATAAGCTTGGCACTGGGTCTACAATTGAATGACCAAGCTATGAGGCAAGAGTGTAACCCTGTGACAATAATAAAATCCACAATTTGATCTTATCAATTTGCAGCATTAAAACGGTAAACCAAGTTCTGGAATTATCAGAAGTCGCGTACAAAAATTGATAAATAGGAGTTAGTGATAATTTTGGAGAAAGTGGGGGAGGTAGTCTAGGAGAAATTTTAGGAGAAGAAATTATTTAGGTTTTTGGAAAGTGCATTTCATTGGTTGTTTAATCTAATCAAGATAAGGAATGATTAATGTTTTATATTTTCAAAACAAAAGATAATAAAAAATAGAAAAAATAGATAAATAGCTTCTCTCAAAGGAGAGCTATGCTGACATGGACGTACAATGCATAGGATTGGACTTAAAACTTATTGTTCTATAGAGTTACACAACCCAGGTTAGGGATGGAAATTTTCTCCATCACCACCAAGTACCCGACCTCATCCATCAGACGGGGATGGGATTACTTTAGTGGGGTCAGGGTGGGGATGGGATTAATAAGAATATTTGATCGGGGATGGGGAGTGAAGTCCACACCCCGCCCCAACCCAATTATATATATTAAATATATGTGTATATATTATATTAAATATATAATATTATTTATTATATATATATCAAATATATTTAAAATATTATTTACATTTTATTTTTTCCTTATTTCAAATAAATATCTTTTAAAAACAAACTTTTAATTTAAAAATACAGGGATTTAGGTCCCCGATGGGGAAGCCCTATCTATTGAGGACCGGGGATGTAGGCTAAAATTTTTTACAAGGATTAACTTAAAACTCGAGGTTGGGATGGGGAGTTTATTCCCCCCCCCCCAGGACATTTCTACCTTGGGGTTCATCCCCTAAACCCATAGCACCCCCAAACCTATAAACATAGTTAGACTATTTATGGTAATTATAAATGTAATATCCATTACTTATGAAATTTATTAAAAATTTTCAATTATTTAATTGAAAAATTGGAAGTTTTATGATTTAATTTTCACTAAATTAACAAATTCACTAATTATTGCTAAAAAATTATAGTAAATATAAAAAATAAATTTATGTTTACTGAAATTAATTTTCCACTAAAAAATTACTTTGAATTTTTAATTATTATTTGATAATATCATTAAATATTAATAAATTAACCAAAATTACTGAAAATATCAATAACTACTTATTACTAAAAATGACTAATAATTTTTAATTATTAAATTTGTATTTATTAATATTTTAATTAATTGTTGATTTTTTAGTAATTATTGATTTTAATAATTAATTTTCAAAAAACTGAAATAAAATTACCAAAATCAATAATTTTTAGCAAGTAATTCTTAATAATTAAAATTTTCAATTTACCAAAATTACGAAAAATTATAGTTTGGGTGTTGATATTTACTAAATAATATTCAATAATATTAATAATTATTGAAAATATAAAAAAAATATTTCACAAATTAATTTAACCATATATTTTGGTTTTTAGATGGCTTATAATATAGAATAAGAGGTGTTATAGGAGGAATTTTAGATGGAAGAGATTGTTTTGGAGAGATTTTAGGAGGGGGTTTAGTAACATGAGAGAGAGAGAGAGAAGAACTCTAGTGAATAAGAGAGGGCTGCCATTTGGCAATATAGATTAAAAGGTGTTTTATGAATATTGTTAGGTGGGATAGATAGTTTAAGAGAAATTTTAGAAGGGATTAGCTAAGGGGTTGGGAACATGAGAGAGAGATTTGGATTGAGACTAGCATAGAAGAGAGGGCATCATTTCTAGTACTATCATCAGGAGATGTTCCCAATACGTAGCAGGGATGTGTTGTGGGGCGCAAATGTGGACTCGTTTAAGGAGAGAAGAGATCAGGGGGAATGGGAGAAAGAGAGAGCTGCTAATGTGGGACCTAATCGCTTTATAATATAATATATATTTTACTAATAATTAATTATTATTTTCCATTAATAGAATATTGAAATTAATTATAAAACTTTATTAATGTAATTATTTGAGATTTGAATGGAACATAATTTAATGAAAATAGATTTAAAATAAAAAATGTTAGTACTTTTATTATTATAAACAATTCTATTAATAATTATTACTCAATTTATTAAATTTATTAAGTAATGCTTATTTTATCAACTTTATAACTTGAAATCTAACTCAAATAAGGCGAACGGGATAGAGGGAGATGGACAAAGGATCTTCAATAGGGATGAGCTTGGGTTGCCTTGATTCGGTTTAGTGTAAAACTTGGAGCGTACACTAATACACTATAAGGCCCCGTTTGGTTTGCAGGAATAGGAATTTGGAGTCGGAATGGGTTACTTTGATTACAACTGTTTGGTTGGACAGAATCAAAATCCTATTCCCAAACCATGGGAATAAATCATTCCATTCTAATTCCGATTTTGATTCTGATGGCAAACCAAATGGACCATAAATTTTCTATGGTAGAAACTACACTTATAGGCTTTGTTTTTATACCAAAACATGCTTTATCATGGTAGGTTCCGTTCCAGTCCTAGTTTTGGTCTTGGTGATTCCAGGGTCTATCCATAAAACCATTTATCTATATCCCCCTCCCCTAAAAAAATGAAATTGTTCTCAAAAAGAAATCAAAACATAACATGCATTTAGAAATCAAGTTAAATAGCTACATGTGTTGTTGAGTTTAATATAGTATTGTATGTTAAGTTATGTATCCTTTTTTAATATTAGGAACTAGTGGGAACCCATGCGATGCATGGGATTTGTTAAGCGAAAGCTAAACAATAGAAACACGTAAGAGTATACAATTGTTTTATATTTTTAATTTTTTAAATAATTAATAATTATTTATATTTATATACAATTTTTAATGAAATTTTTATAATACAAAATAACAATAATTAATTTTCGCTATGGTTGTTCATCAAACCGATGAATCAATTATATAGTATTTCTGGTCGACTTTGGTTCAACAATTTCCCAATCCGACTAGGTTGGCTCAGTTTCACTTTGGCCATTTGTAAATCGACCAAAATCGAACGACCTGACCATGAATATATATTAATATTTTTTATTTTAAATATATTTTTAATACAGAAAATGGGAAAATTCCCATATTTCTTAAGCTAAAATATTTTATATCAAAAATTTAATTTTTAATAATGCAACTATAATTTTTTTAATTTTAAATTTATTTTTTTTAAGTTTAGATATTTTGAACCAACGAACCAAACCAAAAATAGACCCAAATCAATGCAACCCAAGTGGGTCGATTTTCACAAATGACCAATCGGTTTCGGGTGACTGACTCCCCAACCTAACCAAGTTGATTTGGTTGGCCAAACAACATAAAACTGAATTGAACAAACCCGTGAACAGTCCTAATTCAACTAAATTAATAGTTTAATCTCCAATAATTATTGAAAACTTATAGCAAAAATACACAATTGAAAATAGAAAAATAATGAAAATACAAAAAATAATAATAAATAAAAAGTATAATAATTACAAAATTAAAAAAACTAAAAAATATTTTAATCTATAATAATTTAATCTCCAATAAATATTTGCTAATAAACTATAACAAAAATACAATAAATACAATTAAGTACAATAAATTAAATTTAAAAAGTTCAATAATAGTAGTTTAATCTCTAATAATTATCTAACATTATATGTTAAATAACAAAAAATAATTTTATACATAATTATTGAAAATATATTTATCACAAAAAACAATAAATAATTACTGAAATACAATAAATATTAATTTTAGTATATATAATTACATAATAAATAGAGATCAAGAGTTTAAAATAATTATTAATAATTATTATTTTTTTCAAAGTTATTATAATAATTAATAAAATTATTAATTATAATTTTATTTATTTAAATAATATTATTATTTAAACTTTAAAATATTAATTATTTATTGAATTTAATAATCCATAAAATTATAATTCATACTATTAGTACATTATTTCACTACTAATTTTATAAAAAATTAAATTATTATTAATTTTAATATTATGTTATAATTAATTTTCTACTTTTAAGAAAGTTTTTAAATTTGTTACATAATTTCATTATTTTAACTATTTAAAATCTAGTTATGTTTAATATTTTGTTATTTAAATATTTAAATAATATGTAAAATAATTAAATTTTTTTGTTATTTGAATTTTATTTATTTTAAAGCTATTGCATAATATTAATATTTTTTTATTTAAGATAAAATATTTAACTAATATTTTATTTTTTAATGTTACGTTTTTATTATTTGAATAACATTTAAATTGAATAATCTGTAAAATCACAATTTATATTGTTAGTACAATATAACTTCTTGATGAATATTGTTAAATCTATTGGAATTGTTGATTGTGTTTTTAATGAATATTTTAAAATAATTATATAATTTCTTTAGAATATTTAAATAATTTTTACCATTTTTAATTCAAACTTTCTTTAGATAGATATAGATAAAAAGTGAGGGAGAGGATAAATAGGAATTATAGATAATTTAGGAGAAAGTGGGAGATATTGAAGGAGTTAATTTAGGAGAAGAGATTATTTATGTTATTGGGAATGGAGAGAGAGAGAGAGAGAGAGAGATTTTAGGTAATTTTTTATGGGGAAGGAGAGCATATCATTGGTTGTTTAAAAACAACATAATTAAAAATATAAAAAATAAGGAAATTTCTAGACTTACTTCTTTTAATATATACTAGTGGGGACCCATGTGATGCATGGAATTTGTTAATTGAAAGCTAAACAATTGAAACACATAAGAGTATACAATTGTTTTATATCTTTTAACTTTTAAATAATTAATAATTATTTATATTTTTGTATATTATTTTTAATAAATTTTTTATAGTACAAAAAATAACAATAATTAATTTCAGATAGGGTTGTTCGTCGAACTAGTGAAACCGACCAAGTTGAATGAGTTTTGCTTTGGTCATTTGTAAATCGACCAAAATCAAACGATCCAACTATTTTATTTTTCTAATGTTGATTTTTTTTAATAACATTTAAATTTAATCATCCAAAAAATCATAAAATCACAATTTATATTGTTAGTACGTAATTTTGTACAAATATAAAATTATTAATAATATGAATATTATTAAATCTATTATAATTATTTTTTGGGTAAATTTCTTAAACTACCCTCATGGTTTAGCTAATTGACTAAGTATACCCCTACTGTTTGACTATTGTCTAATGTTACTCCTATTGTTTTGGGAAATTACCATTACCGTTAAAATATTGACATAAGGGCTAAAATGTTTGTTTTGCCCTTAAGTCAAATTGGAATCTCCTCAGGTTCTTCTTTGTCTTCCTCAATCTGGTCTTCACCACCTAGGTCCACTCACCCTGCCTCCAATTTGAATATGCCATTAGCTGAACTCAATCAAACGGGTGCCCAAATCTGTAGAGAATCTCTGAGATCTGCAAGGAATCTAGAAAAAACAAAGGAGGAGAAGGAATATAAGACGAAAATAAAAATTGTCGTGGCAATCTTATGTTAGATAGGATAGAGAGAAAGAGAAAGAGAGAGAGAGAGAGAGAGAGTGTGTGTGAGTGAGTGAGAGTGAGAGATGAACCTGCTTCAAATGTTTAGCCCAAAACCCTTCTTCATTGCCTTTAGTGCCTTATTAGGCACATACAAATGCATTGAAGATGATGTTGGGGAGAAATCACAACCGCCAGTCAATCCAAAAAAGGGGTGCCATCGTCAAAGATGAGATTGATGTAAAATACAAAACCCCAAGTGTTCAACCCAAGATTCGAAACCATGTGTTCAATGTAAACCATCTCAGTAGTGATTGTCACCAAATAAGCAAATACCCATGACTAAGCAGTGAGGGTGAACATTGAATCAATGCCCACATATCCAATCGCACCACCCAATGTGATCACTAGTAATGCGAAGGTGAGCTTCGATGGGCATGGCTGTTTTCGAAACATGGTATCCACTATGGCAACCAAAAGGGGCGTATAAGATCTGAAAATGATGAAGGTATTGACATTGGCATGATGAAGCATATTTGCATTGGTAAAGATTGCAATGTAGAAAACAAAGGCAACATGCAAGAATTTCTTTGCAGTCTCTAATGTGAAAGGGTCACAATAGAGAAACCCTAGCCTCCAAAGAACCCCAAACACCCAGAGCACAGGTCAAGTACTGCAATGCAATCATAAGGTAAGAAATAACTTCTCACACTCTGACTTGCATCACTTTTGATGGGGTGAAAAGATTGGCCTTTTAAGAAACTAGGGAAGTATTCATGGCCATGGAGGTTTCATAGCTCCGATGGAAGCACTCTCTCCCATGAAAAACTAATTGGGGATACTCAGATCTGAGTATCTCTTAGATGCTCAAACACTTAAATCTGAATTCTTAGCAAATATGAGAGATACTCATATCTGAGTAGCCGATAATGGGATCCAGTATCCACAATGAAGCCGGTAACGAAAGCTCTCTCCCATGAAAAAACACATTTCTCTTTTTTCTTCTTGTGCGTCTTTTGTTTTGATGCATGATTTTCTAGTCTATAGTAGCTAATGACGGGATTTGGTGTTCACAATGAAGCTGCCAAGAGTGTGAGAGAAAGAGAGATAACGAAGGGGGAGGAAAGAAAGAGAGAAAGATCGGGGGTGAAGGGGTCCGCTACTACAACGGCGGTGATGAAACATGGAGAGAGGAATAGAGAACGAAGGGGAACAGAGAGAGAGAGAGAGAGAGAGAGAGAGAGGGAGAGGGAGAGAGAGTGAGAGTGAGAGGGAGAGAGAGTGAGAGGGAGGGAGGGAGTGAGGTAGGTGGTGGAGGGGGCTATCATCGTCGTTGGTTCGGGACCGAGCCAACTCGGTTTGCCACTGTTGAACCACTATTGAAAGGAAGAACGGTAAGGGTAAAATTTGGTTTAAAAAATTATGTGACACATGTGTATGAGTTTTAATGGAATATTAATGAATGCTAACGATAGGGGTAGAGCTAGTCAATTGTTAGAAACAGTAGGGGTAGTGTTAGACAATAGTCAAACAGTAAGAGTATATTTAGTCAATAGTTAAACCATAAGGGTAGTTTATGAAATTTAGCCTTATCTTGTGTTTATAAAAAATATTTTAAATTTATTGTATAATTTCATTATGATATTTAAATAATTGTTAAATTTTTTAATTTAAACCTTCTTTAAATAGATAATTATAAAAAGTGGGGGAGATGATAAATAGGAATTAGAGATAATTTAGGAGAGAAATTCTCTACTAAATTAGAGATCATTTATGGGGTAAATAGGAATTAGAGATAATTGAAGAGATGAATAGGAATTAGAGATAATTAAGGAGAAAGTGAGGGATAGTGTTAGTGGGGGAGGTAGTTTGGGAAAAGAGATTATTTAGTTTATTGATAATGTGGGAATGAGAGGGAGATATAGAGCGCGTGCGCGCAAGAGAGAGAGAGATTAGATAGTTTTTATGGGGAAAGAGAACATCTCATTGGTTTTTAAAAAAATGACATGGAATACAAAAAAAAAAGATAAAATTCATAGACTTCATTTTTTTAATATGTATATAGATATATATATTATAAACGTGGTGTAACTACATAATTAGCCATATAATTGACAATATTCATTATTATCATGGTTTTCAATATCGATGATATTTGGTGAAATATCCTTGAGATATCCCCATTTGGCATTTACTATGTGGTGATACAAATTTTTCTTGGGAATCTTTTATTTTTCCAAATATCCTTGACATTTTGTCAATATGTTGGAAATATTTTGTATTTAGTGATTGACTATGGCAGCGTTTGGCAAGTTTTTTTGCGCAATCTTTTGGGCTTTGACAAACTTGAAACACTAAAAATCAGTTGTATTATTTATTTATCAACCGGAAAGCAATAAAGACGAAAAGATGTGTGCATGGAAATACCCGAAAAAAATGAAAATGTTAAGTTTTGAGAAGCTTCAAATGAAGCTTTATGATCTCTCTGTGTGATGGATAGCATCTAAACATATTTTTAAAAGCTTGCTAAACTGAACCGCTTACCAACGTACTGCTTTTGTCTTTAAAGACAAAACCCCAAAAGCTCAGTATATGTTTGACCATTTAACTACTACAAGATATTTATAAAAAGAGTTGCCAAACGATACTTATATATTTAAAGTTTGTAATTGACATAATTAAAAAAACTTTTCAATATTTCATTAAAATCATCATAAATTTTAAAAAAATCCTAAAAGAAATAGCAAGGAATTAATAATTGGATAATTAAAATTACTACTTTGATACGATTCACTTATTAAATCACTATAATTTAAAAGAAAATATAACAATGCATAACTATATTTATACTACTAATAAAAGTGAATGATATTATGGAATTTTTGTTTGACTAAAATACTCCAATTTTTTTAATCAAGCAATGATGAAAATGTAGTTTGAATAGCCACTATTCTCTTTATTCAAATCCTTATTGTTAAGTAATCTTATATTTAATGTATTAATTTAGCAATCATTGAATGCTTTTCTTGACTAAAATATCCCTATTTTTTGAATTTAATCATTCTCTAATTATGAAAACACAAAATGTAATTCAAACTAATACAATTCTCCTCATTCAATTCCCTCTCATTAAGTCTTATATTTAAGGCAATAACTCACATTTTTCATTAAATCGTATATTAATTAGCATTATTAAAGAAAAGTAAGTATGGTAAAGAATAATTGATATCATTGATGATATAAATAAAATATAAATCTAAAAATAATTCAAAGTGTAATTTTTTATGGAGAAAAAACAATTCAATCTTTTGGGTTAAGTGTATTAATGTACTAACAATTGTTGGTGTCATAATTTAATAATAATAATATGAATACGAATATACAAAATTATAAAAAAAAAATATAGAAAACATTTGGACACATCTCTAATATCATATATTCATCGTATTAAAAAAATACACGTGATAAATAAGAATGAATTTTATATGCATAAAAATATAAAAAAGTTGTAGAAATCTTTGAAAACATATTATTTACTATCATCATCATCATCATCATCATCAAGTTTTGTCACATGCAAAGCACGTGTACATTTACTAGTAACAACAAAATGGTGTTTTCAATCTAATATAAAAAACATATTAACTGAGAGATGGCTCAGTTGGTATATTGTTGGGTAGCCTTATCAAATTTGCAAATTTTAATCTCGCTACATATTATCACTTACTTTGAAAGTTATTAATGTGTTACATTAAAATACAAAAAAAAAATCTAATAGAGAACATTTAGTAATAATAAAGACAATAATTAAAATGGAAAGAAATTGACATATGTAAAGAATAAAAGATGGGTAAAAACCAAAATGAAGACAAAGAAAACATAACCATTACAATCGCTTATCTTTTTTATATTTGATTTATACAATTTCTTGTTATGATTTATTGAGTCTTAAATGTGTGGTTATATTTGTTCTAATAATCTCATGATATTTTATTAACCAACTTAATGCTTCTATAAAGATTTCTTGATTTTTTAGATTTTTTTTTTCCAAATATTTTAGCAAATTTAGGAAAATATATCAGAAATTTTCTAAAACTTTACATGGTGAAATGTTCATTAATATTGATATCATGAACTATAATTATTATAACTTAAAATTTGCAAATATTATATTTTACATTGATTATTATATTTGTTCAAAATTTTGCCAAAACTTGAATTTAGTAAATAGCTACTACATTTAGCAATTATCCACAATTACCACAATAACTATGAACCTGCATTCACCACTTCAAATACTTCATATCAAATAGTAAAGATAACATTGCACTATTTATATTACAGTAATAAGTGTGCATGTGTTTTTGAATGCGTCAATTTTGATGATGACAACAATGATGATGATAGTAAATAACATGTTTTCCAATTTTTATACAATTTTGTTTATTTTTTATGTATTACATTTTTTTGTATTTTTTTATAATTGTGTGTTTTCATCATTTCTATTTTTTATTATTGTTTTTACTTTTGTTATACATGTGTATTTTTACCTTTTTTTAACATTTTTATTATTGTTTAATTATGACATCAATGGTAATCACATTTAACCCAAAATATTAAATTGTTGACTTGCTACCAAACAAGCAAACAACTCCATTTTTAATTTCTATCATCAATAAAAAACAATTATTCATTATATGCATTTTTTCTTTGATAATATGGTTAATTAATATATGATTCTTCTTTTCAAAAAAATATAAGATTTAATAAAATGATGGAGTTAATACCCCTAAATAACTTAATGAGTGTGAATTGAATGAGGATAAATTGAAAGTTCAAATTACATTTCTTACCTTACAATTAGAGTTAACAAATTAAAAGATAGAGGTATTTTAGTCATGAATATAATTCAATTGATGTTAATGGGAGATAATAACTTAAATACATGGCTTGGTGAAATATATTTGAATGAGGATAAAAGCGATTGTTCAAATTATATATTTGTCCATGCAATTAGAGTGTGACCAAATTAAAAAATTGGGGTATTTTAGACAAACAAAAGTTTCATGCTCTCACTCACATCTTTAATAATAGTATAAATATAGATCGGGTGAATCCAAATGAACAACAAATGCATATACAATGAGATATGAGAGTGAATACGAAAATACCAATGTGTTCATTATTGATTGGTTTGGCAATCATTTCTACTGTTCTACGATTCTTTGATATGGATTGCTATTTTCTTTCATTATATTTTGATTATGTTGAAAGCTTAGGGCCACACTAAGAAGGTTGAATCTTGGTTGCGTTGCTTTTACTAAGGTTGTATTTGTTTTAGGTATAAATTCAATTTTCTACCGATGAAAAATGTGACCCTGGTTCAGTGATCAATTGAAATTGAAACTACTCAGTTTTCATTATTTACACTAATCATGTTTTCTTGTTAAGGTGTAAAATTTAATGAAATTGTTTGTTAAATCATAATAAATTATAGTTTATTGAACAAATAGTGGAATAATTGAGCAAGTGCTTGACTGCCAATATAGAGGAACAGTGGAATGTCGATTACCCTTGAGAGTCTTCTGGTTTGTATGGATTTATGAGTTCAAATCGAGCATGAGATTCCAAGACCACAACACTAAACCCAACTAGATGTAGTTCTAGACATTCTTATAGAGGCTGTAGATGAAGTAATTGACATTTTTTTAGCATAAAGTCGTGTTCGATGATGAAGACAATAACACTCACTAACCAACCTGAGACAAGGTGGTTACAGAAGATGATCATGACGGTCAAGCACAATTCCCAAAATGGTGACCCCAGATGGATTTATTCTTGAGGTGTTTCAAAGTGAGGAGGTGATAATACAAACAATTATGATAAAATATGAACCATTTTCGATTATACCTCTGCAACCTGTTCTATTTGTCTTTATCAAAATCATCTTTGTCATCACTATCGTTAGTGGTTGATAGGGTTTTTTCATAAGGGTTTAGGGGTTTCAGTAATTCTATTTGTCGGGGGTGGATTTTGGGGCAAATGGGTAGTTGTTTTCGATGAAATGATATTTGAGTTCGAAGACGTCGAGCTTGAAGGTCGTTTACCTTGCAGTAGTGAAACCTCAAGCTTGTACCAAGGATTAAAGTATCGGTATCGGGTATAGTATCGGACAACTCGGATACAGATACGCTTTGGAAACGCATGGATACGAACGAAAAATATGAAAATGCATGAATATGCTATAAAAATACATATAAATTCCATAAATACAACAATATCATTAAATTTAAGATCAAAATAATCACAAATAGTATATAAATACATTAGAAATGTATATTTTAATGATATATATGAATAAATATATTATAATTAATATATCAAGATGCATAGATATCATATAATTTTATTTATAATGCATTAATCGAGAGTCCAAAGCACTAAACATATGCACCTATTATATTTTAATTATTATATAAATTATTTCTATTTTTAGTTTTTTAACTTTTAACATTAACAAAAAAGTCAACTAAATATTAAATTCTCAAATACAAATTAAAATACTAATTAATAATTTATAAAAATCTAATCTTAACTTAAAGTATAAGAAATTTTTTAAAATTTATAAAATACATATCATATAAAAATTCATAATTTTTACTTACTAAAACAATCATTCATTTATTAATATTTTATTTATATAATTTTTCTAATATGAAAAATAATTTTTTGAAATAAATGTAGATTAATGGATTTGATAAATTCAATTTATTGTTATAGTCTTAAAAATTTTATAAACAATATTTTTCTTTTTTATAAATAATAAATATGTTGTTATTACTTATTAATATAAATTAAAATATTAATTAATAATTAGTAAAAATATATAATAATTTTAATATGCATATCATTTGCAAATTTATAAATTTTAATTATTAAAATAGTTATTCTATTCTTAATATTTTAGTTGTATAAATTTCTTGATATTAAAATCTTCTTTTTATATAAACATGGATTTTATAAATTATTTATTGTATTAGTTTATAAAATACAATTTTTAAATATTATTATTTTGAAATTTTAGTTAGAGTTTTTTTTTTGGTAATAAATATTGAAAAAATCACATGTAAAGACAAAAGTTAATAGTCTATTTTAGTTTACTTAATATCACAAGGACAAACGTGGGTTAGTAGCTTAGAAGGTGCAATGCAAGTTTGGGCATGCTCGGGGCACCTGAGTTTGAATCATCATGTCTGCAATATTTTATAGAGAAATACTGTGTATCGATGCATATCGCCCGATATAATGTGATACAGGCCGATACGGATTTGTATCGCTATGATACATATGACTCATTGGATACGATTCTGCTCGTAGCGTATCTCGTACTAGCATAGGCCGATACAGATCAGGCCTATTGTATCGATATTTAAGTCCTTGGCTTGAACGCATGTTACCTTTGCAATAGCAAAGACGATATGCTTGAACTCTGTAGTGGTGAAATGTCAAGTTTGAATAATGGGTGCTCTTGATAGTTGAGAGAAAATGCAAATATAGGCAAATTTATCTTGGTGGCTCAAATTCGTTCCTTAAATCAGAAAAAAAAATGTTGGAAGAATTGTACCTGCACCGTCACTAATAGGAGATGTGAGCAGTGAGTTAATCGTTCCTCATATCTACTCCTCATATTGGAAAAAATGGTGGAAACATCGGTACTAGTTAACCGTTGCAGCCGCTGAGAGGAGATACTAGCATGGCATAATGGAGTTTTACATTGATTTTTTTTTGTGGAAATTTTTTATTGATTTTCGATATAAAACTTACCTTGTATAGAGCTTTACGTCAATTTTCAATATAAAAGAGCACCTAAAACAAACACTATAAAATTCGAATCGAAGTGTAAAGTTTACTGCAGTTCTCATTTCCACAAAAAACAAATGCAATTTAAGGAGGTGTATTAGTAAAAGCTCATTCTCGTCGATTTCATAATGTGCATTGGTTTTTGTTCATAATACCCATTGCTCTTACATTTTCCATGATAAAATTGAGTACAAAACATCGTATAAAAAATAATATAATTACTAAATATGCTTGATGATGTTAGAAGTTTTATTGCGATGGATTTAGGAGGACGAAATTTCCACAAAAAATAAACACAACCTACGGAGGTGTATTAGTGCCATGTTAAAAAGTTAACTTTTGTCAATTTCAAAGTGTGCATTGGTTTTTGTTCACTATATCCATTGCTCTGACATTTTTTATGACAAATTCGAGTACAAAGCATCATATAAAAACAATAATATTACGAAATATGGCCAATGAGGATGACAATTTTCCTGTCAAGGCTTTACAAGGATAGACGAATCGAGGGTTAAGGGTGGGATTGATTTAAAATAAGGGTTTGGGGACGAATATGAATATATGATCTCTCACCCTCTTGCCATTCTTAGTGCCCAAATAGTGTTTAAGGAAAGTAAGGCAATGAAAGATATAATTGAAATTTTAAGTTGTGTATGACAATGCCTTGAAGATAATGAGGGCATTTTGACAACTTTAATGTGTATTGTTGCCAAAAAGCCAATAGATTTATGCATTTTTTCAATACTATATGAGAGTTTTTTTTTTGGGGGGGGATAATCAAAACACAAATAGCGGTTTATATAATTGTGAGAAAAATAAGGAGATTTTTTTTATAAAACATGTGTAAAATAATGACATTTTAAAATGACAAAAATGAATAGGGAAAAATCTCATTATCCTTTTTTGGACAAGAAGAAAAAAAGAAAGAAAAAAAAAAAGAACGCACAAATAAAGAATCTATACTAATAAGGGGTAAATCAAACATTATTGGAGTTAAGAATGACCAAGGTCCCACTTGCATGAACAAAATGATGTCAAAGGCTTGGGGTGTGGCTCAATTGGAAAAAAATTTACATTCAAAGTTACTCAAATAAATAGGAAAGTTGATATGTCAAGATAAGAGTTAAAGCAAGAGAGAAATAGTGCGTAAGAGAGATAGCTATTGTTTCCCATCCTATATATATGTGAGACCCTATTGAGTACAATATTGATGAGGCTTTGTAGTGGCTCATCGTGTTGGCTTGTAATTATGGATTTAAATATCGATACAATACATTCAATACGGGGCATATCATATTAGTATTGACTACGGGGATACGGAAAACACTACAATTAGGCTTGTATCCCCTAAGTTGTGCATATCCATTGTTTTAAATTCTTTTAAGACAATGCAAATGGCCTAACCCTTAAAGTGAGGATAGGAAAAAAAGTTTTGGCCTCAGTAGCCTTAAACTCTAGTAGCAATGCTTAGGCCTTAAGTTGTTTGATGCTTGCACCTTTTGGCCTTTGCCTCGAAATATTATTGGCAATGCAAATGGCCTAAGCCTCAAGGTAAGGATAGCAAAAAAATCTTGGTCTCGATAAACTTAGACTCTAGTAGGAATGCTTAGGCCTTGAGTTATTTAATGCTTGCACCTTTGGGCCTTTGCCTCAAAATATTCAAGGCTTGGGCCTCAATTATTTGGCATGCTAATGTTGAACATTAAAGTTTGAATTGATCCTTTGTATCACGGGCCACCAAAGAGCACAAAAAAATAACCCTAATAGATTGGTATATGCTCGATGGAAGTTCAATTGCATACAATCACTGTAAGTATCTACTCGAAGGTAGTCCATCATATTCTATACAACAGGTTCAGCGATCAGGAAAAAAATTCACCACCATGATGTTTGATGCCGGTAAGTCCGTCTGACTGGTAATCCCCTTGTTCTTTTTATAAGGAATAATTCCAATAACACTCCATTGTTTTGCAGGTTTAGCCCTAGATCTGTTACTAAAGCACAACCAAAATCATCTTCTCTATAGGTGGTTCGACAACCGAAAAAAAAAATCATTGTCAATCCATCTAATGCTGATAGGCCTGACCATTCGATAATCCCTTTATTCCTTTAAATTTTTCAGGGAAAACAAAGCCAATAACTCCCATTTTTTTGCACATTTCACCCTATATTTCTTTCCATAGCAAAACTAGCCCCATTTGGCCATTCGACTCTTCATCCCTAACTAGTCCCATTTGAGCTTTCATCCAATAAAACTTCTGGTTTTTATTAGTCTTCTTCACATAAGCTTAAACATCTTAAGTAAAAAAACCCACTTTCAAAGTTTATTTTCAAGGTGCAAATGAAAATTTTTTTATGTAATAATTTTTTATCAAACAAATATTTTACCAATAAAATATTTTTCTTGAATCCAAAAACTGAAGAAAGTAACAAGACAGGGAATGAGAAGAGATTAGGAGAAAAATGGATAATTTTCATATAATATACATCAATAAATATTGATTTCATACTTTGAGGACCTATGCCACACATTTTGACCATTAGATGTGGTTTGCATCATAGATTCATGGTTTGATCTAAAAATTGACTATTACGTGCAAGTATGGGTGATTTTGACCATTGAATCAACTAATGGCTCCTACACATCAAGTCAAAGTTTCACACTGAAACACCCTTATGGTTGTTTTTTGAAACATGCCACCAAATAGCCAATCCATTATACAATGTTTATTTCCATTGAGTTGTAAAGTAGAGTTATGGGTTGTTTCTTGAAACACCCAAAATAAGCCCAACCAAACAACCAAACAAGAATCATTTAAAGTGAGTGTTTATCAGATAAACAATTATTTGATAAACGCCCCTCCAAGTAACACCAATGGTACCAAGCACCTACATGGTTCACATTTCCACTTTCATATCTATATTTAAAAAATATAGATAGCATGATTTGAACGCAAATCACCCAACACTCAAACCTTAAATACAACCTTGAACTATTGGGCCAACCTTCATCTCATGACAACACATGGAAGAAAATAACTTTTATCAACACTAATGTCTACATGTAATATAGACAAATAACATACATTTCTGTTCAGCAACCCTAACTGAAGATAAAAATAATATTTTAAATTAGTATTTCGTAAATTAATGGAATAAGTAATTTCTTAAATCCACATTTACAACAAAGTGTGGTTTTTAATCTCAATACATTTAAATATTAATAATAGAATAATTATTTTAATACTTAAAATTTATAGTTTTAAATATGGCATGTAACTTAATTTTTTCATGAATTTGTCAAAGCCACTAGTATACTTTTATATCAAAAATGATTTTTTGTTTCATAAAATTTATAGAAATAAAAATACTAATAATGGTGGAATAATTATTTTTAATTAAAAATTATGAATTTGAATATAATATGTATTTTAGAAAATTTAATACATTTGATATATTTAAAGTTAGGATTATATTTTTTATAAATTTTTAATTGTTCTCTTAATTACATTTTATAATAACATGTTTATTCTTACCAAACATTTGAGGAATAAATTTTTAATTGACTTATTTGTTGTTATTTTAAATTAAAAAGAGTAAAATAGAAAATAACTGATATAATAATTCACACATAATAGTTGCATTGTGTTCATGCCTATGTCTAGGATTCTTGATTGATACGTTATAAATAAAATTATATGATTTCTATGCATCATGGTTGAATGTTATTTCTGGTATTTAATGAGCCAAGTGCTTGGGTTAGGTTGTATCAGCAAGAGGATTAAGCATGAGGAAAAATCCCATAATTTCCCTCCAAGGCATGTGAAAAGACTAAGTTGCCCTAACCACCAAGCATCATGCATTGATTGAGCCAAATAACTTGGTTGTATCATATCTATCTCTATATTAAAATGGAATGTGCCAAGCTGCAATTTTTTTGCCTTTTGGTTTATTATCAAAGGCACCTTTTTTTTAATTTTAAAATTTAACAAAATAACTAAAGTGACCAATCACCTTTAAAACTTTTAACACACACTCTCTCTCTCTCTCTCTCTCTCTCTCTCTCCTCTTTCCCATTAGGACTCATTTGGGAAGAGTGCAAATGCAAATATGTATAGTGCAAGTGCAATTTCTATTAGTTTAGGTAAATGCAATGTTTAGGCCGGCTGGCACTCTATTTGCACCAGTGGTGTTTGGCAGGGAAGAGGTGAAGCAGGTGCACATATTTGCAAGTGTTTGGGAAAATTTTTATGCCACAATTTACTTGCTCTCTACTCAATTTAATTGGATAGAAGATCTGCCATACTCTTGCATAACTACTTATCATCAATGGGGAAGCTAATTCTATCCACCATCAACACAACCATCATCAATCTCTGTCTAAGTGTTTCAGTGCAAGTAATCTTTACCCACCACTGCCATAACTCACCGTTAGACCACGACATGCTGGGGGAGTGGTAAAACAATGATTTGATCATTGACGGTGGAGGCAGAGTTGATGCCTGAGTTGGAACGGAAGGTTGGCAACAAGGTGGTGGAAAAGAGCACACTTACAATTAAATCTGTTCATGGGTCAAGTAGACCAATGGGCTGGGCTTGGTCAAAATTTTAAGCCCGTAGGCTCGAGCTTTCCCAAATAAGCCCAATCCGATAATATTAAATATATAATAGAAATATAATATATAATATATATAATAATAGAATTAATAGCAAAAAATTAAAGTATTACATATATTAAATGTATAAATTATTATATAATATATAAAGTTTTATTAATAATATATAATTAATATGTTGTAAAATACTTATCAAACTCGAGCTTCAGGCTTTATATAGGGCCGAGCTCAGGCTCGGGCCTAGTAATTTTTTATTTATAGAGGCAAAGCCCAGTTCAAACTCGGCCTAGCCCGACCCATGAACAGGTCTACTTACAATGTGTTTCGAGGGATGGAGTTGGAGGAGTATTTGGTGGATGGGGGGATTAAGGAAGTGATAGTCACAAGGGTTATGATGAATTTGTGTTGTGAGACAACATCAAGAGAGGTGTTGTGAGAGTTTATGGTTTTCTTCTTGACAAAGGCAACAACCACTTTGACGAAGAGTTGCAAGAAGGTAACCATTAATGATGCTTAGTCATGGAGTTCCTGGGAGACACAAGAGGCAATGAAAAGAACAAATTAGTATTCTATTTCCATTGATGGAAAATGAGAACACATGCTTGCTTCCAAAATTTTCATGTACATTTACACCCAAAATTGAGGGAAATGCTAACAAGATTGCATATTTCATTTGATTTCGGGGTTCTTTCATACCTTTACCAAATGATGGGAAAAGTGACCCGGGATGCATATTTCCCTCGAACTGGGTTTTGCACTCCCTTCTTCAATAACTCATGTCATTAATTATTTTCATCTCAATGACTCCATTAAATTGCATAAAACTCATTAACTTTCTCTCTCTCTCTCTCTCAAACTATAGTTTTATATCCATTTCAATTTAACTATAGTTATATATATATTAGATATATTTGCATTAAACTGTTATTATTAGTAAAGATTAATTATATTGGAATTGAGATATTCAGTGATATATTATTGTGCTAAATAATATACTTCCGTTTAAAATTACAATCCATTTATATTCATTTTGAAAATAATAAAAAGTAACTAGTGTACTAAAAATAATTTAGTAAGTTACTTAAATAAAAATATTAATTATTGTTACTAATAAAAATATCTTTATTAATATAATAAAAATAATTTAATTAATAAAAGGAATAAGATAAATTAAAAACCCAATATTAATTTAAAATTAATATAAAACCAATACAAAATTATCAAACAATTATTAGTTTTATAATTAAATTTTCCAAGAAGATTAGGGAGAGCTATTCTTTGAAAGTTGCATGGCAAAATAAATTAGTGGAGGGTAAAGTTGAAACTTTAAATTATGTATGATAATGCACTAACAATGATAAGGGTATTTTGGTAACTTCAATGTCTTTGTTGCCAAAAAGCCAAGGGAAGTGAGGTATTTGCACTTATTTCTCAAAACTATAGGGGAGGCCTTTGTAAGGTCAAAACAAAGGTGGTTTATATAATTGTTATAAGAGGATTTTTTTATAATTACCTAAAAATGGTAAAAACATAATAACAAACCAATAAAAGTTAATAAAAATTACCATTAAGATATAAAAAGGAATACAAATTTATCTAGAGATAGGAAATTGACCACTCTCACTAAAGCACAACTTAGATTGCGATTGGATAAACTAGACATAACCCCAAAAAATAATACTTGAATTGAATTGAATTAGATGGATACATTTAATTGAATATGTCAACAAGATCCCTCTTTAATTTTACTTATAGATAAAGCTAATGAATATGTAAGGGAGAGGATAACATAGATCCATGAATTAAAAGAAAGGTTAATTTGAGAATTTAAAATTATTTCACATGCACATGGCAATGAAATGTAATATTGGGGACAAAATAGGAGTGAAATGATATTTTTTTATGGTTATGTTTGGTGATTAAGTGGCTTGATAAATAAGCACTTACAAGTGATTATTTTAACAACCACTTAATGTTGTTTGATGACCCATTTTCCAATTTAATTATTGGGTATTTTAAGCATTTATTGGGGTGGGGATGTTTGGTGAGCTACTTTTCCCACAAGTTCTTATTTTAGCATAAACGATGATTTTAGCCCCCATTTTACCCACACATATAAACAATGGTTTTCAAAATTATATTATACATTTGAAGGAAGTTTGTCACATTACCACACCGTGAAACATGAGAAAAACACAAATTTGTAATAATATTTAACACAAAAGAATTAACACAACCAAACTAATTAACACAACGTTGTCGATTTTATCTATGAAAATGAAAAAAAAAAACATTTTTGAGCAAAATATTGCACAATAAATAATAATAAATCAAAAATGAAGGAGGAGGATTATCGACTTGATGTTGTCGATGATTGTATGGCAACAATGGTGTAAAATCCCCCCCCCCCCCAAAAAAAAAAGGTAAATAACAACGTCAAATGGGTTTTGGGCGTTAAATACCTAAAAAACAAAAAAATATCCATGAAAACATGGAAAAAATGCTTCCAAAAGTGAAACCGACCTGATTGCTAGTGAGTTTTTAGGTTTTTCAATGGTTGTCGGTCACTCCCAATAAAGGTGTTGCCATTGGTGAACTTGGGTCTGTTCAAATGAGGAATAAGAAGGTTTTTTTTCTAACATGTGGGGGTATTTTGGGGATTTAAAAATGAATCATGGATAGAACCATTCAAAAAATTCCGAACATGCACTTAATTAATAAGTGTTTAAAAAAAGCCACTCCCACGTTGTTTTTTCAATAAGCACTTGTTTTTCAAATAAGCACATTTTTCAAAAGTAAAATCAAACAGGGCCTAAGTTAATTGTCTAAAATGTAATAATGAGGGAAAATGTTAAAATATGAAAGTTTGTGGTTAACTCTCACTACCCCAAAGTACTGGTGGTAACACAGGATTATAGGGGTAGAAACACAAGATTCTTTTACAATTCAACAATAAGAAGAATATCAAAAAATATAATCTTGAAGCTGAAGGATGAGAACAATGAGTGGATGGAAGGGCAAGAAAATATAAAGAACATTTTGATAAATCATTTTAAAAAGATTTACACCTCTTCTAACCCTTCGGATATAGATGTGGCCCTCCTAGGGATCCAACCAGCAATTAATGAAGAAAGAAGTGGAGCTTCAAAAGGAAGTAATGGAGGAAGAGATCAAAGAGGCCTTGTTTCTGATGACTCTAAGAAAGCCTCTGGGACCAAATGGCTTTCCCAATTTTTTCTTCCAGTCATTTTGGGAGGTAGTCAAAGAGGATGTTGTGAAATAAGTGAGAGATTTCTTTAGTACAGGAGAGCTGAACAGAAAACTTAATCAAACTTTCATACCTTTAATCCCAAAAGCCAAAAAACCCTGAAGATGCTTCACAATTCAAATCCATAAGCTTATGCAATATTGTCTATAAAAGCATTGCTAAAATTATAGCAAATAGATTAAAACCAACCATAAATGAAAACATTTTAGAAAACCAAAGTGCTTTTTATCCCAGGAAGGGCTATCTCGGATAATATTCTAATAGCCCATGAGGTAATGCACTTCATGGCCCACACTAAAACTAAGAATGGTTTCATGGTAGTAAAATTAGACATGAGTAAAGCTTATGGCAGAGTTGAATGGAATTTCCTAAAATTAAATGGAAAAAATGGGTTTTGGTAGCAAATGGATTTCTTGTGTTATGACATGTGTATTTACAATACCTTACCAGATATTGGTGAATAACTCTCATTCAAAAAGAATCTTTCCCCAAAGGGGCCTTAGACAAGGGGACCCACTCTCTCCTTACCTCTTTTTATTGTGTTCTGATGTATTTTCTTCTATTCTCAGGCAAAAGACTGACCAAAATGAGATTTTTGGAATTAAAATATGCGATTTGACCCTAACTATCTCTCACTTGCTTTTTGCAGATGACAACTACATTTTCTCCAAGGCATATATTAAGGAGGCAAGTGCTCTTTTGGATGGCATCTCCTTCTTTGGAAGAGCCTTTGGGCAATAGGTGAACTATCAATAGTCAAAAGTCTTCTTTTGGTATAACTTGCAACCTAGATTCAAAAAGATGGTCTAAAAGTGTCTAAATATTAAAAAAGTAGAAAAACCATCAGTGTACTTGGGATTTCACCCTCTTATAGATAGGAAGAAAACTCAATTGTTTGAGTATTTATCTAAGAGAGTGGCTAATAAAGCTAGTGGATGGAAGAGGTTATCTCCTATCCCAAGCAAGAAAGGAGGTTCTTTTGGAGTCAGTCCTCACAGCTATCCCAACGTACTACATGTCCTGCTTCCTAATTCCAAAATGTGTTTGTAATGCCATGGAGAAAATCCAAAAGAAATTCTGGTGGGGAGATACAAAGGATAGGAGGAAATTAAGATGGGTCAGCTGGAAACAAATTTGTAATAATAAATCAGATGGGGGTTTGGGGTTTAGAGAGCTAAGCCCCTTCAATTTGGCTTTATTGGCTAAGCTTGCTTAGAGACTATGCATTGACACAACAAGCTTGTGGGCAAGAGTTTTAAAAGCTAAGTATTACCTTGAAACAAACTTCACTCGGGCAACCCTAAGAAGTAGGCCTTAGTGGGCCTAGAGGAGTATTATGGAAGGAAGAAGAGTTATAAAAAAGGAATGTGCTGGAAAGTGGGTAATGAGAGGGAAATAAGGGTTTGGGATGATCCTTGGATTATGGGTCTAGAGGGTTTTACTCTAATGGGTCCTAGACAAGAAGAATCGGAAAATATTTTTGTTTCTGACCTTACCAATCAAACTAGTATAACCTAGAACAATAATGTTATAAATGACCTTCTCCCCTCAACTTTGGCTCAAAAAATCCTTGAGTTGGATATTCCTTCTAAACCTTGGAATGACAAAATTATTTGGATGGGTAGTAAAAGTGGGAAATTCCCTGTTAGATCCACATATTTCATTGCTAAATAGATGAAGGATGATGAATCCCAACAAATAAACAATTACGAAGATAAAAAAAGCTTTTGGTCCCTTTTGTGGAATTTCCCCATTGAACCCAAAATAAAATATTTTCTTTGGAGGTGTTGTGTAAATGGAGTTGTAGTTAAAAGTAACATGTTTAAAAGAGGTCTGGGGGAGTTAGACACTGTGGCGGGTGTGGTAAGGCAGTTGAAACTATAATTCATGCTCTTTTGTTGTGTAACAAATCAAAATGCATTTGGTTAGGTTCAGGTTGTGGAATTAACCCATATTTAGGCCTTTATTTTCACAACTTTTTTGATTGGCTGATGCATATATGTGTCAATTTGGGAAAAATCCTAAATGGACAAAATAGTTGAAATAGCCATGGTTCTGTAGGGTATTTGGAAAGACATAAATGGTTTTTTTATTTGATAATGAAGATTTAAATCTGCTATCTATTATTGCTTCTATTCGTAGGTCAATAGTGGAGAAATATCTTCTCTGGCAAAAGAAATCGGAAAGTTGTTCCAAGTTAATCAGAGTCGGGAGAAGGCTTATGCCACTAAGTCATGGAACTCTAAAAATTAATATAGATGGTGGTTTTGTGTCAGCCAGACAGGCCTCTGTTGGCTTTATTTTGTGTGATCATGCAAGTTTTTGTTGGGGAACAGGCTTTGGGCCTACCCAAGCTTCATCTCCATTAATGGTGCATGGAAGCAAAAGCTATCAAGGAAGTTGTTTCCTTCGCTGATGTTTTGAACTATTCAAAAGTTTGTTTTGAGTTAGACAATGCTTGCATGGTGAATGCTCTAATTGAATGGTGAATGCTCTAAATGAACAAGATGATAGTGATCATCCATAGATTTTCTTTCTATTGTAGGGACATAAAAGAAATTGTAAAGAAAAGAGGTTACATCTTCTCATACTATTCGAGAAAATCTAACAGGGCAGCTCATGAAGCAGTGAAGGCGGGTTTAGTTTCTTCTTTCAAGTCAAGCTTTTGTATTCTGTTGTGTCTGAAGATGGACTTTCATTTTGTTTCAAAGTCTGGTAATAGCTAGGTGTAGTTTTTTTAAGGTTTCTTTTATGGTTTGGTTTGTGTGACTAGGGTGGGAAAATAGGAATCTTCCAGGTTTGTTTTGGGCGAAATGGTGAGACGCGACGAGAACACACTTCTCAATTTTTGGGACGCGGGGTTTCACCAAATAGATGCAACCTTACTGAGAAAAGAAACTGAGTGAGAAACTTTTATCAAGGGAGGCAATTGAGCGTCGTCTTCTTCTCAGACGCCGTCTAACCGTTTACTCATCGGAACCATCTTCGGCGACCTTTTTTTAAGGTAAACTTATATTTGGGTTCCTCCTGTGATTTGCATTCATTTCTATACCATTTTACCCATTTTCATTGAATAATCTCCCCACAAAATTTTCCCAATGTCTACTTCCATATGTGGCTGTCTAGATCCAAAAAATGTTTGATCTATTGTTCAAGACATTTTTTTAATGCCGAAGCTCTAAATCTAGCTTTTGGTATCAGCCTTTTCCATATATGGTGTTTTTTTTCTATATTTTTTCTA
This sequence comes from Nelumbo nucifera, assembly GCF_055504915.1. Classification (NCBI taxonomy): domain Eukaryota; kingdom Viridiplantae; phylum Streptophyta; class Magnoliopsida; order Proteales; family Nelumbonaceae; genus Nelumbo; species Nelumbo nucifera. Next base: position 184,232,829 of record NC_142649.1, on the reverse strand, counting down.
TTTTATATATTTGTTTCAGGTTTGTCATTAGATTTGATAGTGTTAGTATCAGATATATTTGTTTTATGTTAGATTTCTTGTGTTATATATTTGTTGTTTTTTCAGTTCTAGTTTATTATGTCAATAATAGTCGATCTCATATCTGCCTTTTTTTTGTTTTCATTTTCTATTGTGTTTCAGGTCATCTTAGGCAAACCACACAAGGGATTTTTAGGCATAGGTACCAGATACCCTGTAGAAAGTTGTTATTTGTCATATTGGTTTTTGTTATTGTTTTGGCTTTTCCATTATAAACTTGTGATTTGTCATATTGGTTTTTGTTTAATTTTGTTTAAATATTGCCTAGACTAATTTGTAAACCTAATCATTGTGGCTTGTTTAAATATTGGTGTTTCAACAGATGCTGCAAAGAGGATATGTATTATGCTTGGTTTTTTAATTGTGGAATAATATTAATGTTGATTTGGGTATTGGAAACTCTGTTACACATGATGATGCAAAGATTCTCTACTTTCTTTTACCAGTGAATAGTTTTTCATCATTTTCTTATTCAATTGTGTGGTTTTGGTTTTTTTTTGTTACAATTTCATGTCTGTTATATTTTCTGAGTGTGCTAGATTATGATGTGTGTGTGTGTGGAGAAAGAAAGAGAGGCATTTGTCCATCAGTTTATGCTTTGTTTTTTTCTAAGAATTCACATGTTAGGAGGTTTGGCTTTGATTGCAAGAGTTATTTTTAACAAAAAAAAATGATACAAAAACAAAAAACAGAGTGGGTGGTCCTATTTTACATCTGCATGTAGTTTTTTGCTAGAAGTTTCTCTTTGACCACTTCTTTCACATCATATGGATTATGGAGTGCAATATTTAGATTACAAAAAATGAGAACTGAATAGATAATAAAAAGAATGGAACCTAGAGTGCATGTATACCTATGAAACTGTGCGATAAGTAGACCTGCAAAACTTTTAGTCTTACATGTTAAAAACTTTCAATCATACAACCAAGGCAGCATTTGGCCCTCATTTGTATTTTATTTTATCAGAAAAAAAAAACACTTGTCCCTTATTCATTTGCACTAGCCATGGAACTCAATAGATAATAAAATAATTAAGAACCTAGAGTGCAGTTACACCTATAAAACTGTTTGACAAGCAGGCTTGAAAAAAACTTCTAGTCATACAACCAAGTCTCAGCACTGAGCCCTTATTTGCTTGCACTAGTCATTGATGAATTGAGAAACATATTTAGGAGGTACCAAACTGTATGTTGTTCTCTGATGGCAAATAATTAATTGATGAACTAGAAAGGGATTACATGCAAATTTAATTTCATGGACAAATACCTTAAAAACAATAAGCTTTTGAACAAGAAGGACTAAAACAGAAAATATGCAATGCAATTTTAATAGTAATATTAGGAGTGAAAATCAGGGTACACTTATGACCGGAGACTTTCAATGATGATATCATCCATAAAATTAGAGCATAATGGACAAAATGGAGGGTTCATCTATAGCCTTATATGATAAGAGAATACCATTTAGATTAAAGAGAAAATTTTAAGAGAATACCATTCAGATTCTAGCCTTTGGATGTGTTTCAAATCATTAGACAATCTATTAATTTCATCTCTGCATTTATTTGCCACAACTTTTCCCTAACTAGAGAAGATTTCTCCTCAGACCATTCAAGATCCTTTTGTAATAAATCATTTTCTTATTTTAATGTTGTGATTTCTTGGGATGTTCTCTTTATTTGTCAGATTAGTCATCTCTGATCTCTCCAGCATATCTTCTTCTAATAACTTGAGACACAATGTCATTTCTTGATCCCACATATATAAAAGGTCTTTGGTTCTTTCAAACTTCTCCAAGTCAACATGAGAAGATTCATATGTGCCTGTTTGTTCTTTAAGCTTCCCAATGCGTTTCTCTACTAATATAGCAAAGTCAAAGGCAGGATGATCAATACCTTCTTGATTGTCCACTCCAATTCCAAAAGCCTCTTGAAACATTCTTATCATCTGATCCTTCTCATAAGAGACTTGATGCACTTTTTCAACAATTCCTTCATATTTGTATCTCAGGTAATCCAACCCCATCTGAAGAGAACCTTTTTCCTATTTTTTTTGCAGAAAGTGATTAAGTTAATTAGTGAATTTCATATGTATGTGTATTTAAATTTAGTGTAAAGATGTATACTATACACATGTGTGTAAGTAATTGGTATATAATATTTAGATTTTAACTCTTTCTTTAATCTACACATAGCTCAAGGTAAGCATCTATTTTACACAGCATAGAGGTATGCAAATGTATATATAACCAATGCTTTTAATTAGTTAACCATTTTCTAATGTGACATAAATATGGTATTTGTGAAGTATATGTACTAGTTGAGTAGAAGGTGCATGAATTTGTTTTAGATAGAAGTGGATAGAGATTAGTAAAGTAAAGAGGGAAAAGAAGAAATGAATTTGATTTTTAGCATGTTGGTTTGGATATGAAGCCAATCATCCCCAGATAATACTAGTTGGTCAACCCAGGCTTTTAAGTCTGAGAAATAGAAACATTTCACTAGAAAAGTGAAAAGCAAATCAACTCACTGAAATTTCATTTACTAAATAGAAAACAATGAGGGTTGGAATTGGGGTTTCAACAATTCTAGTTGGGTTGGTGTTGACCTCAACATGATTTGACCCTCAAGTGATAGTGTTATGCATACATCTTTTACACAGATGTTGCAAATCTTATGGTTATTTAACTCCAAGAAATGCTGAAAGGTGAAGATTAGTTGGGGAAGTTGCGTGGGACCCATTCTTCACTAGTGTATTTCATTTTGCTTGATGCCTTGGTTCATTTTGCTCTTCTAGAATCCAGACCTTTGCTATCCTTTTTTTTCTTTTGCATCGAGACCTTCTGTGTGAAGGAGAAAAAGTCTCCTGGATTTTCTCTCAACTATCTTATAATCCAATTAAATTTGAATCCTTTGATTCCATTTCCATTCAAGTCCGTTATCCTTTAAGAAATTATGTTTTATGTGCAACAAGAACCTCATGCGATTCAAAATTAGAAGATGAAATATTTTCTAGTCGATCAATCGAATAAAAGGCATCCTTCAGTTTGTGGAATTCCAAGGAAACATCTTCCAATGTATTTCTCTGATCCACAAGTAATCTTGCTCTCTCTACAAGATCCACTTGCTGAATTTGCTCATGTATATCAATCTGAGACAGGATATCTTCAATATCCTTAAGAACTCTCTCTCTCTCTCTCTCTCTCTCTCTCTCTCTCTCTCTCTCTTTGTGAAAGCACTTCTTGGAGTGATGCAGCTAAATTTTGGCTTTTGACCAAGTCCTTTGTATCAACTTTCAAAGTCTCTAGGGCACTAGATTTCTCTTGCAGCTCGAGTAAACATCTATCAAGCTCATTGTATTTTTTCAGCTAGAGACTACTTCAACGAGTCCCTCTACTGAACTAATGACTTACCTTTTGTTACAACCAAGCTAAGCTTCTCTTTGGCAGTGGCAGACTTGATCTTTTCCTGCTCAAGTTCCATCTTTGTTTGTCTGTGTCAAACTTACCATTTGTGCACTTTCTTTTTCATTATTTACTTGGTCCAGCAATTCCCTTCTTTCATTTTTCATTCGGTTAAATTTCTCAACCAAATCAAATTCCCTTTTTTTTTCATAATTGAGTAACTCATCATGAACCATACCCAAAATACTTCCATATTCAATATTATCTGACAACCTGACATCTTGTGCTACGTATTAGGGTTGCAACTTGGGTAGGCCCAACCCGAGCCCAAACCAACCCAACCTGGATTTTTACACAGGTTGGGATTGGGTTTTTGGTCCTTGGGCTGAGCTTGGGCCCAAGAAGTTGGGTTTTTTATTTTTCGGGTTGAGCTCAGGCCTAGCCCTTAGGTAGCCTGAGCCCGGCCTAATTATATACATTTATACATACATATTTACATATATATATATATACATACATATTTGAATAGATATTTTGCATACATATTTATATACATACATAAATATATGAATATATATTTGCATAAATACATTTATATATGTGTAATTTTAGAGTGGGTTCATTGACCAACCCGAGCCCGGCCCGGGCCTGGGTCCGAACCCAACCCAAGTGCATTGAATTACAAGGCGGGCTGGGCTCGGGTTGGGAAAATCGAGCTTGACCTCGAGCTCGGGCCTTAAGCCCAAAATTTAGGGTCGGCCCTGGGTTGACCATAAACCCGGCCCAACCCGCTTGACTTGCACCCCTACTACGTATTACCTGGTTAGGAGGGTGCTTCATTAGATTTTCGCATGTTAACTAATGCATTATCAGGAGAACATAAACTATATGTTCCAACAGGTGATAATACAAATTCCCGTAGGTTATATAAATGTTATACAATTAAATTTGGGGGTTTGGTTCTAATCTTTGCTTTTTATATATTCAATTAGGTAAATATTATCTTGTGGATGCTAGATTTGCTCTAAAGCCTGGATTTTTAAGACTGTATCATTGCACAAGGTACCATCTTAAGGAATGGGGTACACACCAACCTGAGAATCCAAGAGAATTGTTTAACCTTCGTCACACATCACTTAGGAATGCAGTTGAACGAATCTTTGGTGTCCTTAAGAAACGTTTCCCAATCTTGGTCTCTGAACAACATTACCCATTCAAAACTTAAGTGAAGATAGTGTTTGCATGTTGCATATTACATAACCATGTCATGGGGGTGAATCCATATGATCAAATCATGTCTCAATTTGACCATGAGGGGGGAAATGCAGATGATGGAGATGAATCATATGATGGGATGGATATCCAAATATCTCAACCATCCTAACGCATCAACAGAAATGAACAAAGTAGATAAGGGAACCAACTCAGAGAAGAGAGAGCTAACCAAATTTGGGTAGATTACTAAGTGCCTCGGTCTAAGTGTCGAAATTAATTTCAGTGTGCGTGTGGTTTTTTTTTGTTATCTGGGATCTTTGTTGAACTTGTGTTATTAAATGTAGTCCTATATAGAATTTTAATAGTATGATCTTCTACATTTGGGTTGATGATTTTAATAGCTTATATTAGTACATTTATTTTGAGCTATTGTATTTGTTATCATGATTGTAATTGTTTGATAGCATGTTATGTTGTGTTGGATGTTTGAAATAAATGATTGAACTATGCTTGATTGATTTGAGCCAGCAATGAATTCTGTACCTTCTCAAGATGATGCTAGATCCACTGAGCCCAATATATATTGGACCACGAACATGGATAACTTGTTAATAGAGACCCTCGTTGAGCAAGCAAACCTTGGAAACAAGGTACACAAGAGCTTCAAGGCTCCAACATATAATGTTGCTGCTATGGCCATAATCTTGACACTTGGGGTGGAATTCACTTGTAACAACGTTAGAAACCGCTTGAAAACAATCAAGAAAAATTTCAGCACCATTTCAAACATCCTTAACTCGAGTGGTTTATCTTGGAATGACCTTACAATGACTGTAGATGCAGAGCCTCAAGTATGGGCAGAATACATCCAAGTAAGGTTCAACTAGTGTTTTTTTAATGTAGCAAAGCTGACATATTTGATTATATTATGATATTAATGGAATGCTTTATAAAAAAATGACTTGGCACACCATGAGGCAAAGCAATTTAGAAAGAAAGCAATCAATAACTACAATTAGTTTGCTATAGTTTGTGGTAATGATCAAGTAATCGGGGTTGGAGATTTTACTGCTAGAGAGGCACTTAAATGGGAGGCAATAACATCAATGACTCCCAATAACACACAAAGAATGCATAAGCTAGCATACGAGGAGTTGGATGAGGGAGAAAAATGCCGATGATTCTAGCCTGCAAGTTAGGGCACCAAAAGAGGGTAGCTCTGCTTAAGGAAGGAACTCATTAGGGAAAAGGAAAGTCATATGCTAGCTAGACCTGTTCATGGGTTGGGTCGGGCTTTTGCTCTTCATTAACAGGATTTTTTCAGGCCCGAGCTTGAGCTCGTCCCGACCAACGGGCCTACAACTTGGGCCTGAGCTTGGCCCTCATAGAAAGCCCGAAGCTTGGGCTCGAGCCCGAAGCCCGACATGGCTTGTATAGAGTTGAGAAATGCATTACAGACTACAAACTATATAGTAACAGAGGTTGAAATGCATGATTTGTACAAAGTTGAGAAATGTAGGACTTACCGTCGGAGAGAGGGGCGACTAAGTTCACTGGTGGCGTGGCTAGCGCCAATGCTTGAGTTCGCTGGTTCCTGAGAATATGCGACAATGAGTGAGAATGAGAATTGCGAGAGAGGTGAGAGAGAGAGAGATAAGATAGGGGACTGAGCTCGTCTGTCGCCTCTGAGACTGGGAACAGTGGCTGCCTATCTAGGTTCGCACCGGTTCTTGAGAGTGAGAGTGAGGAGATAAGATAGAAGATGAAAAGAGGGAATAGGAAAGGGTTATTCGACCAGGGTTTAGAAGAAACAAATGTCAGGCTGGGCTGGGATGGGATTTTGTGACAAATCCCGAGCCTGCGGGCTAAAATCCATGTGCAAGCCCGTCCGGGGGTCAAGCCAGGCTGGGCTGGCTTGTCGGGCTACCCAGCCCATGAACATGTCTAATGCTAACATTGTTTCTGATGAAGTGAAAATAATTGCTTGTAGCATATATACACTTGCAAATGCAGTTGAGAAGACCATCTCTCTCTTAAAGAAGGACAAAATATTTGAGGATGTATACGACCTTAGGGATGAACCCATAATTCCTCATCAAGGCCAAAGATTTTCTATCTCAGCCATAGAATAGGGCAATAGCATTTTATGCCCTCGGTCCTGAATCGAGGAAAACATGGTTGGACATGAAATTTGCATTTGAATACTAGATTGGACTTAGTCTTCTTATTAGACTTTGATAAACACATAAACTGATTGGATATCCATTGCATCATTTTGTTCCTATCTTTTTGGGATGCATTGGATGTTGTTTGATATAGTATATAGATATATACATGGTGATGGTGATACAAACATATACATGGACATATGGTATTGTGATTGGTTTGTGATATATCACTATTTGAAGTTTGTTGCAACTTAATAGATGATATACATATATAGTTTTTTTGTGAATTTATGAACTCGCTCACAGGTTTATTAGCATTGGTTTAGTGAAACCAAACATCTTGTAGCTTGAATATGACATATTTATAGGTTTAGCTATAGTGGTGTTTAACCCACTACGCTTGGTGGTTATTATTCACATTTTGCCATGGTGGTGTTTGATTGTGAAATTATGATCTTGCTCACAGGTTTATTAGCCTTGTAGTTTGAGTATGACATATTTGCAGGTTTAGTTACAGGACGAGATGCATTGGATTTAATCCATTCACATCTTGCCATGGTGGTGTTTGATTGTGAATTTTTGATCTTGCTCACAGGTTTAACGAAATATGTATTTATGTCTTTATAGATAAATACTACATCGTGTTCAAAGGTTGATGACGAAAAATCTATTTCACGTGAGTAGAGTATAATGTCCAAGTGCATAGGTTTAGTAGAGTTTTTTTTTTTGCTCGTATAACACCTATAAAAAGAGTATTTCAGTTGCAACAGTATCCGTGCAATATATATTCAATACCCCAACACCCAATAGTTGGAAACACCTCTAGGGTCTATGTAGAGAATACTGACACGGAGGTGAAGGCATCAAAAGAACCTCATTCGTAATGTAATTTTTGTATTGATTATCAGTTCGATGGTTATGCAGATATTATACTTGTTTAAATGATGATTTCAAATATTTGGTTGTTATGAACCGATGGAATTATTTTGTTAATTATTACAGTAGGCTATATCTTTAATACATACGAGTTTTTATTTGTGCTATATCAACATGACATGTGGCAATGTTCAAATACTATTATGCTATGTCATCCCAAAAACAAGTATTGTATTGTCGAATCAGAGATTACATGGATCATTCGTTAATATAAAATGAATTCGTTAATCAAACATTAGAAAGTAGATTTAATAGGATAACTGGATTCAGCACCAAACACAACTGACAGAATTGAATCTTCCGATTTCACATCTGGCCACACAAGCGCATCTCAGCGTGCATTTAGAATCTTCCAATGTTGTCAGTGGGAGATGTTCTCCATACACTATTGTGATTATGCTCTGGGGCGCAGATGTGAATTCCCAAATCCCAAATGAAAAACACTCGTAGTCTCGTATAAACCCTACTTCAACCCCCCCCCTCTCTCTCTCTCAAGTCTCAACTAAACCCTAAAATCGTAAAAGCTATATAAATCCTCCACTCTTCAGCAAGTTCGGTCCACAGTCTACACTCCGCACCTCTACTTCAAGGAAAAACCTTCCTCTTCATAAATCATTTTCTTCTCTGTTCGAAGTCGTATGAGACCTCCAAGAGGTAAACTGGCCTTTTGGTTTGTTCAATCACTTGGTTTCTACGTTTGGTGTTTTATCGAAAATTTTCTCTGCATTGATTAACAAGATTTTCTAAATTCAACGTTGTTTTTTTTCCTATTTATGGTCGACTTTCAGGCCGCGGTGGGGGTGGGTTTAGAGGCCGGAGTGATGGAGGGAGAGGAAGAGGCAGAGGTGGTGGCGGAAGAGGTGGAGAGGGTGGCGGCAGAGGTCGTGGTGGTGGTCGCGGCGGTGGCCGGGGCGGCGGACGTGGTCGCGGTGGTCGTGGCGGTGGAATGAAAGGTGGAAGCAAGGTCGTCATCGAGCCCCATAGACACGAAGGTGTTTTCATTGCTAAGGGCAAAGAAGATGCTCTTGTTACGAAGAATATGGCCCCTGGTGAAGCAGTTTATGGCGAAAAGAGGATTGCTGTGCAGGTAAATCCGATTTCACGTTTTAAAGAGGAACCCCAGTAGATGTGAGGGAAATGTAACTTGGTTGGATGTGAAATTAGTACCAATTTATTGAATATGCTTCCACTATTGATTCGTCTTATTTTCTTTACAAACTTTTGCTTATTAGAATGAAGATGGGTCGAAGGTTGAGTACAGGGTTTGGAACCCCTTCCGCTCGAAGCTGGCAGCTGCCATTCTTGGTGGCGTTGATAATGTCTGGATTGTAAGTGTTCTCTCTTGTGCATGTCGACATTTTTCAAATGTTATCCTAAATGCTTTGTTGTTTCACCCTTTTATTTAATTATTTATTTATTATTGATTTCAATTGTTTCCTGTATTATTTATGAACGGTGTGATTTATTCATTCCTTTGAATGTTTTTATTCAAGGTTCCTGGGTCTCGGGTTCTCTACCTCGGTGCTGCTTCAGGAACGACGGTCTCACATGTCTCTGACATTGTTGGACCTGTAAGTGGAGATTCTGTTTAATATTGCAGTGCTTGTTTTCTATTGTCTACTCTAAAATAAAAGCATATTTTCCATTTTTTTCAAAATTTGAAATTTTCGTTTGTTTGCATGATGATAGACCGGAGTTGTATATGCCGTGGAATTTTCTCATAGAAGTGGTAGGGACTTGGTGAACATGGCGAAGAAGAGAACAAATGTTATACCTATCATCGAGGATGCTAGACATCCTGTCAGGTATCGAATGTTGGTTGGCATGGTCGATGTCATTTTCTCCGATGTTGCTCAGCCAGATCAGGTATATTAATCATATGTTCCATCTTTATCCATTACTTGTTAAATTCATATAATATTCTCCACTGTAGTAGTTCTATTGTTTTATTCAGAATGAAGAGTCCCCATAAGAAATAAACAAAATGGTACTTAGTGCTAAAGATAAAAAAGTAATATGGTATTGGTTATTTATGATATATGAATTTTAGATTATGTATCTCTAAGATTTTTAGTTCAGTGCTCTGCATGTTTTTGTGTTATGTAGAATTATTGCACCAGCACTTGATTAATTTCACTTCCTGCTTGTTGTCAAGTTACAGAACATTTTATATGTAAAAATGGACTTTTTTAATGGCATAAATTTTATCACATTTTCAGGCTTAATTAATCCCATTATGTATATTTGATTTTTGAACAGTTTTTCTTAATATTTAAAGCAACGTTTGGTCACTTTGGGAAGATACTTGAGAATCATGTGGTGCACACATTGTAAATGCTCGAAGGTTTACACTCTAGTAGATGTTAAAATGTTATCAAGTCCTTTTGAGTTGATTTTCTTGTTTTCAATGGTAATTTTCCCGTTTTTTGATGTTGGTGCCCAAGTCATATTTCTGAATTCTGTTATTTACATTCAGTGAAGCATACAGAATGATGAGTCCATTTTCTTTACTTAGCCCATTCTCTTTGATGCATGAACTGCTGTTTCAATATCAAGAAAATGATGAAATTACTCGGATTCCCCTTCAAGACATTATGTATGATGTAGAACTCGAGTTTCTGATGCAAAAATGTTAAAATTGTCAGTTATTGCTTTTGTTCCCAATTGCCTTTTTCCATTTTCTTTGCTTTTCTATTCTTTTCTTAAGAATCCTGTGTTTAACACATTGTAGAATGTCGAAAGTTTCCTTCACCATCTTTAAATGTTTTCAAATACCGTGATTTGATTTTTTTTTGTTCTTTATGAGTATTTTTCTTCTTTCTGGATCTTGATGACACATCCCTTGCGGTTATGTTGTATTGCTGATTTTTATCAGCATTCAGTGTAGCATACTAAATGATGCAAGAGATCCATTCTCTGAATTTTCTTCATGCTTCTGAAATCAGGCAAATGATGAATTACTCGGATTCCCCTTCAGGACATTTTGGGTGATGTACGACTCGAGTTTCTGATGCAAACATCTATTCAACTTTAAAAGTTGTGATGATTGTTTTTCTGGTTTGCTTTTTTTTTGTATTTTCATGTTATTTAATTTTTATAATTCTAGTATATTATTCTATTCAATGTCTTTGAAGTGTCTTGGAGGTCTTTGTCTTTTTCTTTGATTGCTATTGGATGGTAAAGCATGAAAGGTAAGGGATCATCTATGCTGAAATCGCCTTCTTGTAAACAATTTTTTGGCCTTCTTCCTTGTTTGTTACACTACTGGTCTAAGGCCTGAAAAAGGAGGGTTATGTCAGGTTTGTTGCCAGCATAAAATCCTTTAACCAATCCAATGTGAAGATGAACCCTGAATCATTTTGCAATTTGAGCACGATGCCCGAATAGGATTTGTTTAAATGAGACCCGAAATTGTTTCTTTTACCATATCCTATTTATTTTCTTATTGAAAAGCTTCACAAAGCATTTGAGATGCTATTTTACCTTGTCAATTGCCATTCCTTGCTAATATTTATTATCATCTTTCTTTTTTGTACTTGGATTTTGAGTCACATCTTACCTGTGCCAAAGTGTTTATCCCTCTTTGCTTGTGTTTGTTGGAGTTGTATATGCTATTTCATCAACTTGGAAGAACATATTGGATAACAAAGGCTGCAAAATCAGTGATTTTCTCATGGGCCTTATTATTGGATGGTTTTAAAGTGCATTCCTTGAATAAAAACTCCCACAAAGTTTCTATTTGGGATTGGTGGTTATTAATGATCAAATCCAATATGAGCTTCGTACACAATTTCTATGGTACAAGAAAGGCATGCTACTCGAAAAACTTCAACCAATCAGAAACCCACAAGAATCTGGAATACCAGTTGACTGGTTGATGATTAGATGATAGCTGATCATTGGTTATTTTACGATGAATTTTCAGTAGCATAGTCGGACTCATGATAGTAACTATAGTCTATTGTCAGTGATCAGTGCATGTATTTTTTATCTGTTGAATGCTTTGTTTGGACAGGTATCTTTCTGTGCTTAATTCAGCTTATAACTTGGAGAATGTGTATTTTCTCTCTGGTTAATTCAGCTTTTAAGCAACAATGAAAGTAGCACGCAGCCATGCAGGCCTCAAAATCTGCATTGGCTATTTGGTTTATTTGATAGTTTCTTTATTTACCTGACATGATTCCTCTTGTAGGCAAGGATACTAGCACTTAATGCCTCGTATTTCCTGAAGAACGGAGGCCATTTTGTCATATCAATTAAGGTCTGTTCTTTTTGATCTTTGCTACATCCCTCCAGCCACTGTAGAAAGTTCAAATCATGATATAGTACTTGAGGTTATACTGTTTTTTTTGAAAGTTTTCTTTCGCATCTCATCGTATGTAGGTTGAAGTTGAATATATATTTTGTTCTTGTTTTTAGGCAAATTGCATAGATTCAACGGTTCCTGCGGAGGCAGTGTTTGCCCAAGAAGTGAAGAAATTGCAAGCGGATCAGTTTAAACCATCTGAACAAGTCACACTTGAGCCTTTTGAAAGAGACCATGCTTGTGTAGTTGGTGGGTATAGAATGCCAAAGAAACAGAAGACTGGTGCATAGTTTTATTGTATTGCTAATTTTTGTCTCGGAACGTCGTGTATTAGTAGTCATTCGAGACTTCCCTCGCTAGTTTTGAAAACACTAAATGATTTTTACATGTTAATGAGTGGTACTTTTCAGCCGTGGGCTTTCGTATAGAATTTTGAATTGCAATCAGATTTATTGATTAGAATAAATAAATTAAAATTAAATGGTCATATATCATGAATACAGGTTCACAGTATTGATATTGTTGTATCTTTGGGGTCACCGAAACTGGAGTGTAGGACATCTGATCACTTCTGAACGTTAATACCCTTCCTTCAGATGGATAGGTGTTGTATATCAATCAATACGTTGAACTATACGAGAACAAAATATGTTTAAAAATAATTTTTGTGGAAGTTTAAGCAATTATCCTTTATTAAAAACGCTACATTCATGCTGAAGTCTCACTTTGTTGGTATAATATGAATTGTAGATATGCAATAAATCAAAGTAAATTGGACTTGTGTCAGGTTGGATGGTGGTGGGTTTATATTCCTCCTGATGAATGGATTGATTTCAGATAATCTTTAATTGCAGAAATGGATTGAATTCGGATCATCTTTAATTGCAGAAATTTTTATCCCTGCCGTGTACTATAACACAGATTCTTTTATCACTTTGCCCACTTGGATGGGTATTATTTATACAAATTAAGTTACTTGCCCACAATGTAAGTGATATCTTTCATGGACTCCATATAAATTTATAAAAAGAATATCGATTTTTCAGTTAATAGGAATTAAAATTTCATTGATTAACTTTTCCCTTTCCAATAGAACCTTATTGACTTCTTTCTATCTCCATACCTTCCATAACTGACTAGCAAGAATTTAGGTATAAATGAAAGACTTGCAAGAATTTAATAACAAAATGCAATGATCGCTATAAGTTTTATTGCATGCTTGGTAGTAATTTCTATGAACCAGCTTCATGTTTGGCAAGCAAAGTGCCAACCGGTTGGTTAGTAATTAGCGATCATTGCATTTTGTTATTAAATTCTTGGGATCAAATCCTGTGTGCACCATGGTTGGGGGTTATGGGTTTGGGGATGAGCAACCCCTGGTTGTGTAGCCCAATGATGGTTAAAATTGTAAGCAAAGTCCAAAGCATGTTGGGACTAGATGACTTATTGGTCCTGTGTGCGGGGACTAGATGCAATCTCGGTTACAGTATGGGCAATGAATGCCATTTGCTGAATGCGGTATTAGGGGTGGCAAATGGGTGGATTGGGTTGGGTAAGGGTTGAATATCAACCCATCCATATTGACCCACCAACCCACCATGACCCATCATCAATTCTTGTTAAAAGGTCATAACCCACCTGACCCACCCATATTGATCCATTTGATCCATTCATATTGACCCTTAACCACCCTCACCTATACTAACCCACCTACCATCACCTATAAATACAAAAATGGGTCGGGATGACCCATATACTCAAAAATAATAACTTTGGAGAGAGTAATCTCTCTCTGCCATGTGATAAAAATGAGGTCAACTCGCATACCTGAAAAATGCAAAAATTGTAGACAAATGCAAAAAATAGTAGAGAATTGCAAAAATTATGTAGAAAAGCACAAAAAATTGTAGAAAATGCATAAATTTTATAAAAGTGCTTTTGCAAAAGAACTTTTGTTAAAGTGCTTTCATAAAAATACCTTCGTAAAAGCACTTTAAAAGTGCTTTTATGCTTTCATAAAAGTACTCTCATGTAAAAGTAATTTTGTAAAAGTGTTTTTATACTTTCATAAAAGTACTTTCATAAAAGTATTTTCGTAAAAGTGCTTTCGTGTAAAAGTACTTTCATAACTTTACTTTTATAAAAGTGTTTTTGTGTAATGGTACGTTTGTAAAAGTGCTTTCGTAAAAGTCCTTTTTATAAAATAATTTATAAAATTGTTTTTGTAGAAGTGCTTTTGTGTAAAATTGAATGTGAACATGAAAGTTAATAAAATCTATTTTATTTCACTTTTAACCTCAAAATGAAATGTGGCATGGTGGTTTTGAATTGTAATGAGATGTAAACATGTTAGGAGGTCTAAGTTCGAGTAAGTTCAATTACTATTCTTTTTTTTTTTAGATTTGGTGAGTATAGATAGAGTTGACTTTGACCCAACCCACCCCAACCCTTTTCCACTAACCCTAATGGTTTGCTCAACCCATATTGACCCACCAATAGTCTGGGTGGGTTCCAAGGTGGGTGGGTTAAATGGGTCGGGATCAAGATTGCTAGCCCTATGGGGAACAACCTACAATACTACTCAAGGGAACAAAGAGGCCAAATCTTAAATGAGACCTGATCTAGTCCCAACTAGGGCCCCAACAACTGGTCACAACAGCCTTTGCATCTGTACATCATGGAACATACCCTTGTCCTTCATGGCGAGATATTCCCAATGTACAACTGCAAAAGTTGTTCTGTTATGTCAGGTTGTTGCAACCCTACGTTGGGCTCTGATCTGAACACATAAAAAATGTCTTCAAGGATATTGCATGTTAAAAGAGTAAAGGGATTTACCAGTTTCTGATGTTAGGTCTCATGGAGATCGGCTTCGGTCAGGGCAAGTCCATGCTCACACCCTGGCGAACAGTCTCTTGCAACCTTGCATCAGGAAATGGCACATATAAATGCAGTGATATTCCCAATGCAAGGTTGTAAAGGCTGTTGGAATGAACATTACCTTAATCGAAGCCGAACTCGGTCTCATGTTGGAGATAGAGATGCAAACGGATCAATTGGATTCAAATATGATCTGTCTGACATTGTTAATGTTAGATCCAATCCGATCCAAAGATCCAAACGGATTTGATAGGACTCGATTTGAATTCGAATCCTATTGGTAAGTTGGATCTTCGAACTTGATTCAATCCAACTTGTATTTTTTAAAAGTTAATAAATTATTAAAAGAAAATTAAAATACATTAATTTAAATAATGTAAAAACAAAGAGTATAAGTATTTTTAATTATTTTCATCGTATATATACATGTTTTTTTATAAAAAAGATAAATAATCTAACAAATTTATAAAAATATAATATAAAAAATATATTTATAAATAAATAAATAACATATATATATGTATTATATATTTATATTATAGGATTGAATCTTCTCGAATATATAATATATAAATAAAGTTGGGGTCACATCTTAAATAGAAGAGGCAAGGATTTGTGACTGTTAATTTTTTATCAACGCTTGGATGGTTGACAAATAAAACTAGATGACACTTGAAGGTCACTTGTGTCTTTTTCAAGTGCCACTTAATGACTGATTAACAATTGGTTAACAACATGTACTGGATTGACATGATTTGAAAGTTCAGTACCGAATTGTCATATTTTAGAGTTTGAGGATCAAAGTGGCACTAGGCCCAAAGTACAAGGTACTAGTCAGGAATTTTCTCATTTATTTATTTAGAGATGACTCAATTGTTATCATTACATTCATATAT
Source organism: Nelumbo nucifera (assembly GCF_055504915.1). Taxonomy (NCBI): domain Eukaryota; kingdom Viridiplantae; phylum Streptophyta; class Magnoliopsida; order Proteales; family Nelumbonaceae; genus Nelumbo; species Nelumbo nucifera. The sequence goes on along the minus strand of NC_142649.1, from coordinate 184,216,948 downwards.
TTATAAAATTAAATAATAATATTAATTTAAAACAAAAGAGTTGTTTTATGAATTTCATTCGTGAGAATTAATTCAGATTTAAAAGGGCCAAAACATGTAACTAGGGCTGTTCACGGGTCAAGTTGGGTCGGTTTACTGATGTTTTTCCAACCAATCCGACCTGGTCGGGTTGCCTAAAGATGAAACCGAAACCGACCCTGTACTAAGAAAAACCGACCTGATCGGTTTGGGTCAGTTTTGTGATATTCAAAGTATCTTTTGGCCTTAAAGATCCAATATCAAGAAAAGAGGTAATTGTTCAAATCAACGCCTATATTAAAAAAAGAGGTAATTTTGTTTTTATTTCTGCTCCCTTTTAAAGTTTAATGGGTAATGGCTCAGTGATGGTAGTCAGAGTTCTTTGTTTGTTTCAAATTTCGGATTTTGAATGCAAAACGATGGATTTTTTTTCTTTCTTTTTCTTGTTACATGTAATAACGATGAAAATCAATGGCTTATTGCGTTCTATTGTATATGAATGTCCTCCATGAGAAGAAATCAATGTGTCTAACCTAACTGCTGATTCAAGTTGGGTCAGACTGAGTTGGTCGGTTTGATGGATTTGAATCTTGTTATGAATATCTGTACGTGTAACGAACCTATTCAAAACCACTTTGATCTTGGACCGAATTGGATCCGGGTCCGATTGATATGAGGGGTCGAGTTAGATACTTTGATTAAATGGATGGGATCTGGAACTTTTTTTTTTGGAGTTTTTAATGCCCCTGAGTTGGATGCCAAACCCTTTGCTTGTGGCATCTGAACAAACTGAACTTTTCTTTATATGTTTTTTTTTTTTTGAAAAAGAAAAAAACTTAAATTATTGATTTGAAAATATGTACATCTAGTCCTTTGAGGGTAATAGAAAGACCAATTCTGAACCCCCCTCCTACATGCTAGCTACTTCATGAGCTAACATATTTTGTTGTTTATTTACATGCTTAACTGTACATAAACTCATCTGAATACAATTTATTGACCCAGTTGCAATCTACAGTATTGCTTATATCACTCAAGAGGGTCTTATCTCCCTTGCGTTGTGATTTTATTATTGCATTACAGACTCTTCTTTTCTACTCCCCAAAAAAAAATATCAATATTTTTTATAATAATATTACACCAAATCATCAAGAAAATGAATCAGGGGTTGAATCCAAATTTGAGATTAAGGGGTGAAGTGACATCTGCAAAATTAATGCTTTGGTAAATAAAATATTGCAATCGATGATATCGTCCCAATTCATTAAGTAGAGAGACCAGGCTTACATTAAATATTCAACGAGACACGGGTTTAAAAGATTGAGAGAGAGCTAAGGGATAGAGAAAATGTGTGATATGAATTAAATTATAATATTTATAAGGAAAAATTTATATATTACATCAATTTTCATACAATGTATTATAGATTTTGGCCTAGCTATAACATTAATTTTTTAGATATTTCAATTAGGTAAAATAAACAAATTAATTTAGAAATAAAAAAATAATTTTACAATTACAATTAATAAATAAATTTTTTAGTAAATATATTAAGTGAAATTAAGTAATTAAGTTAGCATACATTTTATAAGTGCATTTTACAATTACATTGTTAATGGGATTTAATCAATAGCTATTCAAGGAAAATGTTCCCTAGCTCAAAATAGGCTATAATAGAGATATTGGCATTTTTATTTTGGATCATCTAATTTTAGTTGATTTGTTTATAAGATGCATCCACGGTTGGCTCTATATATTTATAAAGTAATTAGGTTATATATTTTTCAAAATGCCATTTGACGTAAAAAAGGCTTTTCTTTCTAATAATATTGAATTATATAGATATTGTTTTTGGCATAATTTTATATAATTTCTTTAAAACTTTTATATGATGTGAGTTTCAAAATTTTCAACTAAACCATGGGATCATTAAATATTTTTCTTAATAACATAAAATTTCAGAAAAAGCGATATCTCTACTAGAAAAAAAATTTGGGAAATTTTCCGATTAGTACTTTGGGCCTAGTGCCACTTTGGTCCGTGAACTTTAAAACACGACAACTCAATACCTGAACTTTCAAAACGTGTTAATTGGCATTTGAAAAGACATAAATGCCTTTCGAGTGTCATTTAATTCTATTTATCAGCCATCCAAACATTGATAGAAAATGAACAGCCCCAAATCCTTGCCTCTTCTATTAAAGAAATTTGGGGTCACTAAGTCACTAGAATGCCCAACTTTCTTGAATAGAAGAGGCAAGGGTTTTGGACTGTTCATTTTTTGTCAACATTTGGATGCCTTATAAATAGAATTAAATGACTCTCAAAGGACATTTATATCTTTTCAAATGCCACTTAATAGCTAGTTAATGGGATGGTTAACGGTAGGTATTGGATTGGCACATTTTGAAAGTTCAAGTACTGAGTTGTCACATTTTAACGTTTTGGGACCAAAGTGGCACAAAGTAAAGAGTACTAATTGGGAATTTTCCCAAAGTTTGTTTTGCTCATGCTCCCCTTCCCTTCTTCCTCTTAACTGGTCAATTGTTATACATCACTTTGATAAAAAAAATAGTGCTTTCTAGCATATATATATATATATATATATATTAGTTAATTTAGTGCTACGTCAGATGGCCTCTTTGTAGGTGTTTGGTACAGTGGTCAGACCACGATATATTGCATTTGAAATGCACTACAGTAAGTTAAGGTGTTCGGTTGACCTGTGGTGTGGACTGATCCACACAATCTCGTGGATTAGTGCACACCACAAGCCAATTTCTCATCCACATGTTTTTGTCGTGGATTGATCCACATTACTGCGGAATTTTTTTATCAAGAATGGTCCCATGCTTCACATGGTATGTTTTACCCAATTTATCTCACATTTTTTATTAATGTTTTCGAACCACCGTTGATTCGTACGGTCGAACCATTTGACTTGAGAACAGTCCAGGCAACCAGTTCCATTTTACCCCAAACTCAACCTCTGGCCAAAAACCGTTGAATTGGTCAACAACTTGTTGACCTAGGCGATTGAACCATTGACCATTTTAACCCATTCAATAATTTTTAACCATTTTTATCATTTTAATTAGTTTTTTATATATTTTTTTAATTTTATTGTCAGACCAGTCCATTTGTTCGAACTAGACGGTCGAACCGTCAACCTGGGAACCAGTGGCCAAAATGGTTCTAGTTCTGGGTCATTTTTTAAAAATTGTTTTTATTATCTATAGGGATGAAAACAAATCGGATCGAATTCGAATTAGGGTATATTCGAGTCTGATCCTACACTGTTCATGGCAGATCCAATCCGATCCAAAGAGTCGATTGGATCCGATAGGCAAGAATTTGAATTTAAATCCGATCGGAAAGTCGGATATTTGGATCTGATCTGATCCGATCTGATTTGTTTTCTTTAAAAATTAATAAATTATTAAAAGAAAAATATACCAATTTAAATAAAGAAAAACAAAAAAATACAAGTATTTTTTAATTATTTTCATCATATATATACTTGTTTTTTGTAAAAAAAATAAATAATATAACAACTATACAAAAATACAATATAAATAATATATTTATAAATATATATATATAACATATATCAGATTGAATCTTCTTAGATTGGATAGGGGTGATCCAAATCTGATTCGAAGATTCGAACAGGGGTGATCCGAATTCAACCAAATAGGATTGGAGCTCGGATCGGATCATGATCCAATCCATTTGAACCCCTAATTATGTATGTTTTTATGTATTTTATATTTGAAAATATTTTTTGAACTTTTTCCTTTTTTCATGTCTAAATATTAAAATGGTAATATATTAACACCTGTTAGTCTGTTTAACATCAAGTTAGTGACATGGTGAGTTTTAGACATTTTGAAAAGTTGTGGTGAGTTTAAGAGAAATGTTGAAAACTCATGGTGAGTTTTGGACAATTTCCCTTGTTTTAAATTTATTGATGGTTAATAAATTCATTAAGTTCATATTAATACCATTAATATCTATGTGAATCTAAAAATTAGCCCATCCCCACCCGTGCGATGTATGGGCTTTGTTAAAAGAATTTGAGGCAAAATGACTTAGGGGTGCAACCTTGTGGCCCCAACTTGAGCCCAACCTGGTTTGTGGTGGGGCACCCTCTCCCATCCCCACTCTGTAGCCAAAATCCTTTACCCCATCCCCACTCCATCCTTGGTGGTGAGGTAGGTAGAGGTGCAAATTGGGTCATGCCGGTCAGCATGGAATGACTTTGTGGGTTGTGTTGCATTGGCCCGTAGGCCTACATGGGTCGTGCTTTCCTCCTCTAGGATCCTTAATAGGTTAGACCCGACACAACCCATGGCACAAGCCTAGGTAGGCCTAGGTCAGGCCATGTTGTACCGCGGGCTAGGCTAGGCCTAAACTGGGCCTTGGGCGAGGCTTGGTATATTGCAATCTGATTTACACCTCTAAAGGTAGGACACCCCTCTCTATTAGGAATGGGGAATTCTTGGATTTTCCTAGGCTCTCAAGGCAACCACCTAAAAATACATCAAATTTTGGAGATATTTTAGAAATTAATATTAGACATTGGGTTATTTTAATAATATACCATCAAGTTAAGGGGGATTATATGCAAACCTGTTCCCACCCCATCCCCATTTAAGATTGAGGGAAACATGCCCCATTTAGGGTGGGGTAGAGTGGGGCCCCAATTTTATGGAGAAAATTGTCAATTCTATAAATTCCATTTAAAATAAATGAAAATGAATAAAATCTAATAAAATTAGTAAAAGTCAAAAGGAATTTATTTAACATAATAATAATAATAATAATAATAATAATTTGATAATAATTCATCTAGAAATAATAAAAATTAGTAAACATTAATATAAAATTAATACAAGTTTAATGATCCAAAAATAATGTTATTTTTGAAGGCAAATAATGTTTGGATTATACTTTGGTGTACTTTGCTCAATTGAAATTGTCATAAGGTCTTTCAACTTACATTTTGTTTAACAAAGCCCGTGCATCGCACGGGGCTTATTTAGTTGAGTATTAAAAAAAAGATTTTTAGATACCAAGAAAATAGTATTCAACTATTTAAATTATGTTTCCATCAATCGGAACAAAGAAAAGTCACAACTCACGATAAGACCTTCACACCCCCTTCCCCAAAAAAAGTCGTTAGGTGAGTTTACTATTTATAAAGATTTCCAAAACAAGAGGCATAATCGTAATCATAATGTAATGGAAGAAGGGCACTTTTGTAATTTGGATAGACTAAGGTGCCGCGAACGTTCGAACGAAACTCCTTCTTTAAAGGGCATTTAACCGTAGTTAGCGGACTGCGGACTCAACCCTCAAGTTCATGTAAAGGGCGGTTCGTCAGCCACAACTGAAACGCGGGGAAAAAATAATAATTAAAAATAAAAAAAGAGGAAAAACATCTGCTTAGGGTTTGACTGATAACGCAAACCGGGTTGATTGTCGGGTTAATTACCGGATTCCGGCAAGTTCGCGGGATCCCGGCGAATCTCTAATAATACGATTTGCAATTTTGGCTCTCCGGGAACCGGGTATCGATCGTGCATTTGTGGGCAAATCGGCGAGAAACTGCTTAATCCTGTAGCTTGTCACTCAGATGCAGCGAAAATGCTGTTTGGGGGGAGAAAGAGGAAGGGGGTTGTTGACGTCGGGATCAATAGACCAAAAAGGCGCCGAGAGTCGTAAAAAGTGGTTTTGAACAGCGGTTTTCCGAATCGCAAGTTCTGGTGCTTTTTGTAATTTGACCTTTTTTGTTATTTTTGAATTCGTGTATGCAATCTGGTGGCACACAACAGGGCGTTGGCGCCCCTGGACATGGACGGAATCCGGCGATGGTCCCGCCCGGCCGGTCATACTCTTCTTCGGCATCACCGTCTTCGTCTTCTTCGGCGGTTTCGGCTCCACATCGAGGGTTTGATTCGATTCAGCAGCAGCAGCAACAACAGCAGCAACTCGCGTTTAGGCAGGTGGGTGGATGCTTTGCTCATTTATATGCAGTGTGGCGGACCTGCTGGTCTCTGACTTTTTGGGAATTTGAATGTTAATATTTCTTCTCTGATGAAGAGTTCTTTCAGATTAAATTAATTAATTTTTGTTGCACTACGCTAGCACAGTTTTTTAAAGACGTTGGGAGGTAGTGAATGTTGAGTACAGTTGCTTAATTCACTATGACTCCGCGAATTGTGGAGAGCAGTTTAGTGGCTTCAGTGGTCAAATCAGGCAATTTGTCTCTTCCTGTCTTAAGAAACAGTTGGAAATTGTACCGACGCTGTTGGAAGCGATTTGGAACCTAGTATTTATAGTTGACACGGACAGGTTTCCCTGTTAGAGAATGGCTTCATCTCTCTCTCTCTCTCTCTCTCTCTCTCTCAGAGATAGGTTTCCGTGATCTAGGTTTCCATTAATTCAATTTGATGCCCCCTTTTTAAGGAATGGAAATTTTATCGTGGTTGAATCAGTGTGGAGGGGTTTATTGGTGGAAGGTTTATACAAATTCATTTTGCTACCTGCTCTTGAATTTGATTTATGTCTACACTTATAATCGGACATAAAAATATTGAATTAGGCAGGTTGTATTCCTTTCTACTTGTGCATTTGAGTGAGTGTATCAATGCGTTTTTTTGGTCATGATATTCTTGAATTTCATGATGGGTTTAAAATAATAATAATGTTTTCATCGTAATGTCTTGATATGAGGTGGGAGATAAAATCAGTTTGGGTTGTTGTGAAGTTACAATACTTTGCATGACCTGAGAGGATTTATAAAATCAATTTATGTTGTTGTGAACTTAAATAATTTGCATGACCCGAGAGGCTATATAAAATCAATTTAGGTTGCTGTGAACTTAAATCCTCTGTATGGCTTGAGAGGCTATTATTCCTAAGGTATATCGTGTACTGATTTATGAGGATGTTCTATGATGTTCCTAACGCTCTCTCTCTCTCTCTCTCATTCTATTTTTCTTATGTTATCTTTTTTAGATTAAAATGTTTCTTTTTGGTCACATACATCTGCACCCTATATTAGATCATTCTTTTGATATCAAAAGAAAAATTTATTACCAAAAATAAAAATAGAATACAAGAGCTGGAGATAAAACACCACCAAAGGAGGAGAACAAAAGGCTATGACTTATATTCACACCAACCCTAATAAAAACTCCCCAAACAACTGATTCCCAACAACACCGCCTATCAAACTACCTAATTCCATGATAAAAGGAAACAACCTCCCAACCTATCCAGCACTGAAGAACAAGAATGAAAACTACCCCCCAAAGCATCCTATATTAGATTACTGTTGCGCTGTGTGGTCTTTTCTATTGGACTCTGTGTCGTGCTTAAGTTTCTTTGATTTTTATACTAATGATTATGGCATGTAGCTATTTTTTTATTTATTGCATATCTTATTGCAGTCATTGCAACAACTTAGAAAGCCTGAAAGTGATGAAGCCCTTCTAGCATATCAGGCAGGCAGTATCCATGGAGTCATGGGTGGCAACAACTTTCCTCCATCCTCTGGCTCCATACGTTTACCTCAACAACCTAGGAAGTTCACTGATTTGTCTCAGCAACACGGTCCCTCTCAGATTTGTGGGGAGGGTCAGAATAAGGGTCACAGCCTAGATCAGCATATTCCAAGCTCAACTCATCAGGCATATGTCCAGTATGCCATGCAGGCTGCCCAGCAGAAAGCTTTTGGAAGTATCCAACAACAGCAACAAGGTAAAATGGGAATGGTGAGCCCTTCTGCTGGGAAAGATCAGGATCTAAGTATGGGCAATCTGAAAATGCAGGACCTGATGTCTATTCAGGCAGCTAACCAGGCTCAAGCATCTGTACCCAAGAAGTCAGCTGAACATATTGCAAATGGTGAGAAGCAGATGGGGAAAGGGCAGCAACCAGCTTCTGACCAAAGGGGTGAGTTGAAGCCTCTACCCCAGGTGGCAGCCATTGGACAGATGATGGCATCAAACATGGCAAGGTCTGGGCAGGCACCACAAGCTCAGCAAAGTGTCCAAAACATTGTAAATAACCAGCTTGTAATGGCCCAGTTGCAAGCAATGCAGGCTTGGGCATTGGAGCACAATATTGATCTATCTCTGCCTGCCAATGCCAATCTGATCTCCCAATTCCTTCCCCTTTGGCAATCCAGAATGGCTGGCCTTCAGAAGCCAAGTGAGAGCAATACTCAACAGACTTCATGTCTGGCTACAATGTCGAAACAACAACCTATTTCTTTTCCTCCCATTGCCAACGAGAACTCCACAAATGGGAATTCACCGAATGATGTATCTGGCCAGTTGGGCTCTGCCAAAACGAGACAATCAGTTGTTTCTGGGCCTTCTCCACCTACCATAACTGCTGAATTGGTAAATTCTAATAATACTCAGATGCAACAGGTTGCTCCTCACAGTCGGGAGGACCAGGTTCCTAGGCAGTCTGCAACATCTGGAAATGGAATGCCCCCCATGCATCCACCACAGTCTCCTCTGAATATGAGCCAGGGCTTAGATCAGTCTATGCATACAAACAATGCTATTAATGGGTCAGAGACTTCACAAATGCAATATTTCAGGCAGTTGCAGCAATTGAATCGATCCACTTCACAACCTGCAGTTCAGTCCATTGAAGGGTCAATGAGCTCTCCCCTTTCATCTCATGGTGGAATGACCCGGATACCACAACAGCGTCTTGGATTTACCCAGCAACAACTGCATGTCCTTAAGGCCCAAATATTAGCATTCAGACGCCTGAAGGTATGGAGCATCCTTTTCTTCTCTTTTTTCCCTTTCTCCTACTGACTCTTCATATGGTTTCTAATAATGATATGATATCATAAATGGATCTTGCCTTTGCGCTGTTAATTACCTTTTATTTGTGTTATTTATCAGCGTGGGGAAGGCAGTCTACCTCAAGAGGTTCTTCAATCAATTGCCCCACCACCCCTTGAATCACAGGTCCAGCAGGTATTTGTCTCCCCTCAGGTGATGGTGAGCCATGATGGATCTGCTGGGAAGAATGTTGAAGAACATGCAAGGCATTTGGAGTCTCATGAGAAAGCTTCACAGGTTGCACCTCTAAGCAAGGGTCAGATTTTGCCAGAAGGTGAACCCTTGACAGGAGAAGGGAAAACACATACATCTGCTCCTCATGCCCAAGGGGGGTTGGCTGTAACAAAGGAGCCTATTCATATGGGATCTTCTGGGAAGGAAGAAGTGCAAAGTACTACATTTTCTGTCAAGTCAGAGCAAGAAGTTGAACATGTGGGTATGAAGATTCCTGTTAAAGGTGATTTTACAGCAGATAGGGGAACTCTTCAACCTCAGGTGTCTGTATCAGATGCTATGCAAGCTAAGAAATCCAATGAAGTAAGCAGTATGCTACAGCCAAAAGATGTTAGCCCCATAAGAAAGTACCACGGACCCCTGTTTGATTTCCCTTTTTTTACCAGGAAACATGATTCCCTTGGTTCAGCCATGGTTATCAGTAACTTAGGTAATTTAAAACTGGCATATGATGTGAAGGATCTTCTATTTGAGGAAGGAATTGAAGGATTGAACAAGAAAAGGAAAGAAAATCTCAAAAAGATTGGTGGGTTGCTGGCAGTGAATTTAGAAAGGAAGAGGATCAGGCCAGATCTCGTTCTGAGGTTGCAAATTGAGGAAAGGAAGCTTCGGCTTTTGGATCTCCAGGCATGTGTAAGAGATGAAGTTGATCAACAGCAACAAGAGATAATGGCAATGCCAGACAGGCCTTACCGAAAATTTATTCGGTTATGTGAACGACAACGTACGGAGCTAGCCAGGCAAGTGCAGCTCTCTCAGAAGGTCATGAGAGAGAAGCAACTAAAATCCATCTTCCAATGGCGTAAGAAGCTTCTTGAAGCTCATTGTGCAATCCGTGATGCAAGGACAGCTCGTAACAGGGGAGTTGCCAAATATCATGAGAGAATGTTGAGAGAATTTTCAAAGAGAAAAGATGATGATCGTGATAAGAGGATGGAGGCATTAAAGAACAATGATGTTGATAGGTATCGTGAAATGTTGCTGGAGCAGCAGACCAGCATCCCAGGTGATGCTGCTCAGAGATATGCTGTTCTGTCATCTTTTCTGACTCAAACAGAGGAATACCTTCATAAATTGGGTGGGAAGATAACAGCTGCCAAGAATCAACAGGAAGTGGAGGAGGCTGCTACAGCTGCTGCAGCTGCTGCACGATCTCAGGTATGTTTTGTTCAAATTCTGAGTATTCTTTTTTCTTCCCTTTCCCAGGAGGCTGACTTTCTGTTCATTTTTTTTTTCTCTTTCTTTATTTATATAGATAGGATGTTTATCTCCATAGATATCTGGTGCATTACAAAGCATGTTTTACATGACACACACTGATATGCGTCCAACAAGTTTGTATACCCATGACTTGGTTTTTTTAATCAACTCTGGTTGTAAAATAAGTCACTTTTATTTATGACAACTGCTTGGTTTATAAGAAGTGATAAAGAGATGCTTAATGTGAGATACTGAATTTTGACTAAGGAAAGAGAACCTAGTAAGCAAATATTACATTCTATCTTCTGGAAAGTAGGCATTAAGAATGTGGATGGGATGCACGTATTTTCTAAGACCAATCACCTTTTATATCATTTTCTCTAGAAAATATTCTTCATTCCTCATTTTTTTGCACTTTCTTCTGTACAATCAAATGTGTCCTTCAAAAAGTGTATCATGTCTTATGAAGTTTATGTTGTGTAATCCACTATGTTTATTCTTATTTTAAACATTGTAACGTACAAGATTTAGAATCATATATTTCCATATATGCATACTCATTTTAAATTCTATAAAACAGTTGTAAGGCCAGTTATGTTGTATGGACTATGGAGTAGAGTGTTGGGCAGTCAAGAAACAACTTGTTCAGAAAATGAGTGGCAGAAATGCAAAGGCTAAGATGGATGAATGGAAAAACTAGAAAGGATAGGATCAGGAATGAAGCAATCCGTAGAAACCTAGGGGAATGAGAGAGAGTAGACTAAGATGGTTTGGTTACGTGCATAGAAGACCACCAACAACTGCAGTTAGAAGAAGTGATTTGTTATAACTGGAAGGGGCTAGAAGAGCTAGGGTAGACTAAAAAGGGACATGAGTAGAAGTAGTAAGAAATGATTTAAGCACTAATAATTTAACAATGGATAGGCTTTAAATAGAACAGATAGGTGAAACAGGATTCATGCTCATTCATCAAAAAAAAAAAAAGAAAAAGAAAACAGGATTCATGTAGCTGCCCCCATTATAGTTGGGATGAGGCATGGGTGATGTGTACTTATTTTTGCAAAAGAAATTTATTCATAATAGTTTTTATGTTTTTCCTACATATATATCATATTGATATTTCTACATTTTTGGGGTCTTGCCACATCTAACACTATCAACTGTGAGATGAGATACTCTTTATTGGTGAATGGGATAGTTGTTGATCATTTTCCTGCCCTTAAAGGTATTATGCAAGGGGACTCACTTTCCCCATTCCTCTTCACTTTGATTGCTAATGTTCTTGGAAGACTAATCTCGAGGGCAGACTGTAGGAACTTGGTTAAGGGTTAGAGAGTGGGTAGGGAGGATGTGCCAATCACTGACTTGCAATTTGCAGATGATACCATCTTGTTCTGTGAAGAGAGGGATGTTAGAAGGACCAAAAACCTGAAACTGGTGATTCAATTGTTTGAGAGGACGTCAAACTTAAAGGTGAATCTTGACAAGAGTTGTATTGCAGGGATAAATATGGATCACAGGGAGATATCGAACAGTGCTGAAGCTTTAGGTTGTGATGTGTCTCAATGCCCTTTGATCTATTTGGGGCTTCCTTTGGGAAAATCCAAGGAGTGCTAGCTTCTGAAATCCAATGGTGGAAAGATTTACTAAATGGTTGGATTCTTGGAAGAAAAACTATCTGTCCCTGGGAGGAGCACTTTGATTAGGTCTACTTTGGCCAATCTTCCAGTGTATTATTTGTCTGTATTCAAAATTCCATAAGGGGTGAGTGGAAGATTGGAAAATTTGATTAGGGATTTTATTTGGAGCTAGGAGAGGAGAAGAAGGATCATAGGGTTCGGTGGGATGTGGTGAGTAGAAGTAAGGAATTTGGGGGGTCTAGGTGTAGAGAATGTTCATAAAAGAAACATGGCTCTCTTGGGGAAATGGTTGTGGAGATTGCCAGATGAAAAGGATAAGTTATGGGCAAAGGTGATTGTTCGCATTCATAGGCTTGCGGCTAATGGATTGGATGCTGGGGTGTGGTCCAGAGCAACAAAAGCTTCACCTTGGAAATCTACCCATGATATTCTTTTAGTGTTCCTACCTTTCATCAAGTACAACCTTGGCTCAAGAAACCTTGTTAAGTTCTGGGAACATGTGTGGGTGGGTGAATCTCCACTGAAGGAACAATTTTCCATCTCTATTTAACCTATCCAACCTTAAGGATGAGCCTGTGTCTTCTTTCTTGTTGCTTTCTAGTTCAATCAAGTTCAGGCTATGCCTGGAATCTGGGGTTTAAAAGGGGGCTCAAGGATGCTGAATTGAGTAGTATTTCAAATCTTCTTCAGTGTTTGGATAGAGTTTTCCTGAACCCCTCAGAGGTGGATAGTAGGATTTGGTATGCTTAATCTGCCTCATTTTCATGCGCTTCATTCTTTCGGCCCTGACCCAACCCTCAGACAGTTCTGTGTTGCCCTTTTTGGTTAAGGAGGTTTGGAAAAAGCCTATCCCCCCTAGGGTAAGTGGTTTTTGTTGGGAAGTCTTTTTGGAAAGAATCAACACTTGTGATCTTCAAAGAAAGAGACAAAATTTGTGCCTTTCCCCAAATTGGTTTATCCTTTGTAAAGCTAATAGTGAGACTTCGATAAAAAATAGTGAGACTTGCTACCACTTATTAATCTCTTGTCCTTTTGTTTCTATTATTTGGAATTGGTTTTTCTCTTTGTTTGGGTGTAGGTGGAACCCCCCACCAGATCCACAAGGCTTGTTTGATTCTTCTTTTGTTAGTTGGAGAAAAAGAGGGGGGGGGGGGAGAATTCTGTGGAGGTGTACAAGAGCAGCAGTATGCTGGACAATATGGGAAGAAGGGAACCAAAGAGTTTTTTCAGACAGGGAAAGAAGCAGAGAAGGAATCATTGAAGCCATCACAATTAGAGTGATCCAGTGGTTCAAGTCTTTGAGCTGATTTGATGACATCTCCACAAATGACTTGCTTAGGAAGTGGAAGGAGGTGGCGGACTCCTCTTGCCGATTTGGTTCCCACCTCCTTTTGGGTTTGTCAAGTTGAATTACGATGGTAGTAGTGAGGGGAATCTGGGTCCTTCAGGCATTGGGGGTGTTTTCCAGAATGAGGAGGGAAGATTTATTGTCTATACTCGGGCCCAATAGATGTGGGAGATTGCTGACACTTTGGCAAAGCAAGGGGTGGGAAGGGATCAGATGTTCTGGGCTATACTGTAAGCTATGTAATTCGATGTCACCTTGGAGAGAGCTAAGAGAGTTTATCTCTCTCCGTGGTCCTCCATTGTATCTCATCTTTATTTAATGAAAACATCATGTTATTGGTAAAAAAAAAACTGTGAAATGAGATGCCAGTGTCTTCCATAGTAATTGCTTTTTTATTTATAACTATAAATTAGGTTACTTAACCGATTTTTTTTGTTGTTTCTTATTTATTTATTATATATTTTATTTTTACAACAGGGTCTATCAGAGGAAGAAGTTAAGGCTGCGGCAGCTTGTGCTAGAGAGGAAGTTATGATAAGGAACAGGTTCTCTGAGATGAATGCACCAAAAGATAGTTCTTCTGTCAACAAGTAAGCCTGTTGTAATTATCAATACTAATGAAATATTCCTTTTCTATTGGCTAAGATTAATCCACAAATGAGCTGAATGATGCTTTGAATACATATAGTGTCATCAAGGCTAAACATTTTTTGTCATTACAATTAACAGGAGTAGTTTCCTTCTTTGGCGTGCTCGTGGTAACTACAATTAATCTGATTGTGGAATTGCTTGTTTCCTCTTGTTGGTTTTATGCTTGGTTTACTTATTTGCTATTATTATTAACTTCAAACTGTATTGGTGGTTGTTGTCCCTTGGTGCAAATTAATGGCTTCTTGCTATGCTTGAAATGAGTGCACTGTTTTCCAAGTTGCTCACTTGCTACTTGCTTAACTTGTATTTGTATTTTCATCAGGTATTACAATCTTGCACATGCTGTGAACGAAAAGGTCACAAGGCAACCTTCAATGTTACGGGCTGGAACTTTGCGTGACTATCAACTTGTATGTTGCAACCCCCTTTTTTGGGTTGTATCTGTCTCTGTTTTGCCATTTTCATTATCTCATGTTTTAATTTAGCATTTTGAGTTAATTGTTTGTGCCCTTCCCTTCCCTTCAGGTTGGGTTGCAGTGGATGCTTTCTTTGTACAACAATAAATTAAATGGGATTTTGGCTGATGAGATGGGCTTGGGAAAGACTGTGCAGGTTATCTTTTGTTAATACTGGTTATTGTTTAAGAAATTTTGTTCAATTTTCCCTTCATCCTTATTTTTTCTCTCTTTCCTCCCTCTTTCTACATAAACAAGAAATAAACTTATTTCTATGTAGAAATTTCTAAACTTAGAGTTTATCATGTCTGTCTTAAACACTAGTTCATGTGCCTACTTCTTTGGAAGGTCTTATATTGTTATTGTTTTTAAAAAAAGAGGGAAAAAGAATGTTCTGATATTGACCTAGTGCTATAGAAGAAACTGAATACATGGTATGTTTCCTAAACAGGTCATGGCGTTGATTGCTTATCTGATGGAATTCAAAGGTAACTATGGGCCACATCTTATAATTGTTCCAAATGCCGTTTTGGTTAATTGGAAGGTCAGTTTTCAACCCTTTGTAGTTACAAACTTTGATATATGTATGTTTCTTTTGGAATTTTCTTTTCTAACTTGACACGTTTATTATTTTAGAGTGAATTGCATAACTGGCTTCCATCTGTGTCATGCATCTTTTATGTTGGGGGGAAGGATCAAAGGTCAAAGTTATTTTCTCAAGTAAGGGACAGCTTTTGCTACTTTTGCTGATATTTTACTTGTAGATACTTATTTTTTTCCTCAACTGCCTTTTGATGATACTTTCCATACAGGAGGTTTCTGCAATAAAATTTAATGTACTTGTTACAACATATGAGTTTATCATGTATGATCGTTCAAAGTTATCAAGAATTGATTGGAAGTACATCATAATTGATGAAGCACAGCGGATGAAGGACAGGGAATCAGTTCTAGCACGTGATCTTGATAGGTATCGCTGCCAGAGACGTCTACTTCTTACAGGCACTCCATTACAGGTCTGTCAATTGGCCTAATAATATTATCTTTAGATGTCTATTCCTTACTCCTCTCATATGAAAGGCTGCATGTTTATCCTTGGTTGAATAAGTTAGGGGTGCAAATGGATCGGATCATGATCCGATCCTATTTGGTCGAATTCGAATCTTCGGATCAGATCGGATAATAGGATCCGATAAGATATCGGATCGGGTTCGAATCACCCCTATTCGATCCGATATATATGCTATATATTTATTTATATAAATATATAATACATATATATGTTATTTGTTTATTTATATTGTGTTTTTGTAAATTTGTTATATTATTTATTTATTTATAAAAACATGTATATATACGATGAAAATAATTAAAAAAATACTTGTACTTATTGTTTTTCTTTATTTAAATTGGTACATTTTATTTTTCTTTTAATAATTTATTAATTTTTAAAGAAGACAAATCGGATTGGATCATATCCGAATATCCGACTTCCTGATCGGATTCGAATTCAGATCCGGTCAGATCTTTGGATCAGATCGGATCTGCAATTAACAGTGTTGGATTGGATTTAGATATACCCTGATTCAAATCCGATCTGATCCATTTGTATCCCTAGAATAAGTGCTGATTTATAGGTCTGTTAATTATCATGATTCATGACAATATGCCCATATTGCATTTTTAGCTCTGATAATCCAAAATGATGGTGGCACCTACATCTTAACACATTCTTGAAATTAAGCTCAAAAGTTGAATTTACTTGATTCAAGAAATGTATGTTTCTGTCACCTGCCATCAGCCATTGAATCCTTGACTTTACCACCAGGAGATCTCCATCTGCACCAACCAACTATACTCCTCTTTTGCCAAATACCTTGTATACACTCTTCTTTTGAAAGGTGGCCTTCTTCCTTGGCATCTAACTCTTGTATTTGATTCAACGTCCTTCCTTGCAAGAGTGTGATACTTTCCTGCACCTCCTTATTCCACCTCCTAATTTCCCCCATACAAATTTTTAACCTTCTCAGAAAACTTTCACATAGGTGCCCCTGAAGCTGGAGCTTCCTTCCACCATTCTGCTGTCTCCTCTGCAAAGTTTGGCACTTTGAAATACATTACCTCAAATCTGAATGGACCTGGTGTGTGATGTTATACAGCAGTTTGGAGAACTGTTTGATCAGATGTCATCCTTAGGAGTGCTACCTCTATGTCTGAAAATAAATCTTCAGAACTGCTGCTAATCAGAAACTTGTCCACCTTGGAGAGGGATGGATTCTTGGAGGTTACTCCAAGTGAGTTCTGTTCCCTCAAGAGGCAAATCAATTAGATTTGTTCTATAAATGAAAGCTCTGAACTGTATGATATCAGTGTTTATTTTTGTAATGTGGAATTTTTCAATCAGGTAATGGCTTTGGTTATAATTTCTGCAGTGCTATGAATAGTGGTAACTGGTAGCATAAAAAGAAATTTAATAGGTTTAGTATTTGTTAACTTGTGCATAAAATTATGATGATATCTGCTCCTAAGCACTTGTTTTTATATACATAACATATTATTCACTTAATTTTTTTTCCTCTCATTGCCATTCTTTAGGGTGTTTTTCCTCCTATCAAATTTTCCTGGCATACTATGCATGGCTGAACTGAACTTGGATTTTCTCCCTTTATGCAGAATGATCTGAAGGAGCTTTGGTCACTTCTAAATTTACTCCTTCCAGAAGTATTTGATAATCACAAAGCATTTCATGATTGGTTCTCAAAGCCCTTTCAGAGGGATGGACCTCCACATAATGTGGAGGATGACTGGCTCGAGACTGAAAAGAAGGTGATCATTATCCATAGACTTCATCAGATTTTGGAACCTTTTATGCTCAGACGTCGTGTTGAAGATGTGGAAGGGTCACTTCCACCCAAGGTACAATATTTAATTTAAAATAATATTTTGGCATTTACAAGTTGTTATGTGCTTGCCATGCTTCAGTCACTTTATGAAGATTCATCTAACTACTATGGGTTAGGTTATGTATGAATGGTATGGGTTGTATTGCAGGTGTCCATTGTTTTGAGATGTAGAATGTCAGCCATTCAAGGTGCCATATATGATTGGATTAAATCCACAGGGACCCTTAAGGTTGATCCTGAGGATGAGATGCAAAGAGTTCAAAAAAACCCAATGTATCAGCCTAAAGTATATAAGACTCTCAATAACAGATGTATGGAGCTCCGTAAAGCTTGCAATCATCCTTTGCTTAATTATCCTTATTTTAGTGATTTCTCCAAAGAGTTTCTTGTCCGGTCTTGTGGGAAACTTTGGGTCCTAGATAGAATCCTGATAAAACTTCAGAGAACAGGACATCGTGTGCTTCTATTTAGTACTATGACAAAGCTTCTTGATATACTGGAGGAGTACCTGCAATGGCGACGGCTTGTGTACAGACGAATTGATGGGACAACTAGCCTAGAAGATCGTGAATCAGCTATTGTGGACTTCAACTGTGCTGATTCTGATTGTTTTATCTTTTTACTTAGCATACGTGCTGCTGGCCGAGGTCTAAATCTACAATCTGCAGATACAGTTATCATTTATGATCCTGACCCAAATCCTAAAAATGAAGAACAAGCAGTTGCTAGGGCCCACCGTATTGGACAGAAGAGAGAGGTCAAAGTCATCTACATGGAAGCAGTTGTTGACAAAATTTCAAGCCATCAGAAAGAAGATGAATTTAGGAGTGGATGTACAGTTGACCTAGAAGATGATCTTGCAGGTAAAAATCGATATATGGGCTCAATAGAAAGCCTTATACGTAATAATATTCAACAATACAAGATTGACATGGCGGATGAGGTCATAAATGCTGGGCGTTTCGATCAGAGGACAACACATGAAGAGAGACGATTGACCTTAGAGACATTATTGCATGATGAGGAGAGGTATCAAGAAACTGTGCATGATGTTCCCTCGCTGCAACAGGTGAATCGCATGATTGCCCGTAGTGAAGAAGAGGTTGAGCTATTTGATCAAATGGATGAACTGGATTGGACTGAGGAGATGACAAGGTATGATCAGGTACCAGAATGGCTTCGAGCCAGCTCTAAAGATGTAAATGCAGCTCTCGCTAATTTATCTAAGAAGCCATCAAAGAATATTTTGTCTGCCAGTCTTGGCATGGAATCCAGTGAATTGGTTTCCGATTTATCTCATAGCAAAACAGAGAGGAAAAGGGGACGGCCAAAGGGATCATCAAATGGCAAAAAGCTCCCCATTTATAGGGAATTGGATGATGAAAATGGGGAATATTCAGAAGCAAGTTCAGAAGAGAAGAATGGATATTCTTTGCATGAAGAAGAGGGAGAGATTGGTGAATTTGAAGATGAAGAATATAATGGTGCTGTTGGTATACCACCATGCGATAAGGACCATGCAGAAGATGGCCCAGTTTATGATGGTGATTATGAATATTCCCGGGCATCAGAAGGTGCTAGAAATAACCATATCTTTGAAGAAGCTGGTTCATCAAGGTCGTCCCCAGAGAGTCGAAGATTGGTGCAGATGTTATCTCCTTCCATATCTTCCCAGAAGTTTGGATCTCTTTCTGCATTGGATGCAAGGCCAGGTTCTCTTTCAAAAAGGCTGGTATGGCTTCTTTCTTTGGGTATATGTTATGACTGCTATATTGGTTCTTTATTATTGAATAAGCCTATCGTATCTGCTAATGGACCTTCTTTAAAATTTTTCCAGCCAGATGAACTGGAGGAGGGGGAGATTGCTGTTTCAGGTGACTCTCACATGGACCTCCAACAATCTGGAAGTTGCGCTCATGATCGTGATGATGGTGAAGATGAGCAGGTTTTGCAACCCAAAATAAAACGGAAGCGTAGCATTCGTCTTCGCCCCAGACATAATTTGGAGAGGTGTGAAGAGAATCTTAGCAATGAAAAGTCTTTTCTCCAGCATGGAAGTTCATCTCAGTTGGCATTTCGTGTGGATGGTGACTATGAAGCAGAATTGAGAACTGGTCCTAAACTAGAGGTATTTGGAGACCCTGTTGATCTCAGGCAAGATCCAAGTGATTCAACTTTGAAAAGTAGGCGGAGTTTTCCAGCAAGAAAAGTTGCAAATTCTTTGAAGTTGCATGTTATTCCAAAATCTGGTAGCAAATTAAATGGTACATTGAGGCCCACAGAGGATTGCACTGAACATTCTAAAGAAAGTTGGGATAGTAAACCTATGAACACAAATAGTGTTGCTTTCTTTAGCTCAAAGATGTCTGACATTATGCAGAGAAAGGTATGCAATTTTTAAACTGTCTCTATCATGTTGTTTCTATCTAGACTTGGCAGTACATGAAGAATATTTGAGTCTTTTTGTGATATTACTGATAAGATATTCTAACTCTCCCTTCCCATGGGGTGCTTCTTTTTGTGGATTGGTTTATTAGCATACTTAGGGATATGATCTGGTTAATTTCATTCTAAGAATTATAAACCAAAAGTTACTAATTTTGAAAAATTAAACAAAATCAATTGATTTTTAATGCACCATGTACAGTCATGGCTTTTCCCCCCATTTTTGAGAAAAGTGTAAAGTGTTGTATTAAGAATAACAAAAACTTAATCAGCCATTACAACCAGCACAGCCAGGAGCTGTGCAGCCCCATAATATATATCAAGCTGTTTTACTTACAAAAAATATCATGGACAAAAAAATAAAATAAAAAGATTATATGTAGTGTTCCTGAAGAATCTGTGAGCTGCAACCAAAGAGTATATTCTTCCCCCTAGAGTTTTTAAAATGTCTTTTTCCCTCTTTTCTATTCTTTCAAATATTCTTCCATTTCTGGCTAAATTTTGGTTGTGGAAATTGGTTCACTGAAAAAACTATTTTCGAATATATTCTATTTTGTGAAAATAACTGGGTAAGGGATGTTTTTAATGGTAACTTTGAACATTTATGGGCTTTGGAATGTATGGTTTTGCTTGATATGCTTTAGAACACGACCTGGTTTGGTATTCTGTGAGATCTGTCAACTTTTCTCTGATGATCTGAAAGAAGGTAAGTTCTAGATTTTCTTTAGGCTCTGTTTGGAAAGAGTGCAAATACATGTTCAGTGCAAAACCTTGCATACAGTCCATATTTGTATTTCTAAACTTTGCATTTGTACTGAACATATTTGTATTTTTACTCTTCCCAAATGAAGCCTTAGGGTCATTCCAGCTCTTCACCATGTGATCTTGATTTTGAATGAGGGCATATTGAGAGATCTGGCTTACATGGTTAATGCCTCAAAGTATTTTCTACTAATATGTTATAAAAATG
The DNA here is from genome assembly GCF_055504915.1 of Nelumbo nucifera. Classification (NCBI taxonomy): domain Eukaryota; kingdom Viridiplantae; phylum Streptophyta; class Magnoliopsida; order Proteales; family Nelumbonaceae; genus Nelumbo; species Nelumbo nucifera. The sequence goes on along the minus strand of NC_142649.1, from coordinate 184,196,208 downwards.
CTTTTTTTTGGTGACTTACTGAACCTTCATTAATAGCAACAAGGGAATTATTATCAGAGGGTCAAAGAGTCCCACTGCCACAAGAGAGACTAAAAAGACCAAAGCAACAAATACAACAACAACAATGAGAAATCACATGGCTCAAAGAATTTACACAATAAAATTATCACCTCTTCATAGTTCTCTCCTTTCAAACTTATCTTTAAACAGAATATCTATGAAGTAAGGAAGAGCACCTTGACGGATCAAATTGAGTTCCTTGATTCGAAAGAAGAAAGGGGAGAATTTGGAGAGGTAGATAAGGAACAAAGAAGAGGTCTGAGAAGGCAATTAGAGGATTGTCTACACAAGGAGGAAATAAATTGGAGGCAAAAATCTCAATGCAAATGGCTGCAAGAGGGAGATAGAAATACCAAAATTTTTCATTCTGTGGAAAATGGGAGGGGAAGAAAAACTTTATCTCAAGACTGGAAGTGGATGGTGTTGCTTTAACACAACAGGATGAAATAGCAGGGGCCTTTGTTGAACACTTTAAGTCCATATTAAGAAGGCCATCAAGTAGGGGGATGTGGCTAGAAGGACTAGATTGGCTAGATGTAGGGGCGGACAATAGGCAGAGATTGGAAAGAAGGTTTGAATTGGAGGAGATTAAGGAGTTTGTGCTTTCTATCAAGATTGTTGGGATACGTGAAAGGTGACCTATTGCTAGTGTTGGAGGAATTTTATAGAAGAGGTGTGGTTAACCTGGGTCTGAACTCCACTTTCTTAGCATTGGTTCCAAAAGAAAGATGCGTCCCATCCAAAGGACTTTAGACCAATCAGTCTGGTAAATAGCTTGTATAAGATCTTAGCAAAGGTTTTGTCTTTGAGGATGAAGGAAGTACTGTCAGTAATAATCTCTCCAAATCAAGGAGCTTTTGTGAGTGGAAGACAAATTATTGATCAAATCCTAATTACCAATGAAAGTGTGGAGAATTTTAGGAAGGATAGGAAGAAGGGAATGGTTTGTAAGCTGGATTTGGAAAAGGCTTATGACTTGGTGGAGTGGTCGTTCTTGATGAAAGTTAGACCAAATTTGGGTTTGGGAGTAGATGGTGTAAATGGATCATGGGGTGTGTTCAGAACTGTCATTATTATGTGCTAGTGAATGGGACAATGGTGGGTTTCTTTCTAGTCGTTAGGGGAATAAGACAGGGGGACCCCCTATCTCCCTTTTTGTTCACTCTGGTTGCTGATGTTCTGGGGAAACTGATTCATAGAGCAGATTCTAGGGGCCTCTTAAGAGGTTGGAGACTTGGGAGGGAGGAAATTCCCCTTACCCACTTACAGTTTGCAGATGACACAATTCTGTTCTGTGAAGGAGGGAACTTGAGGTACATCAGGAACATGAAATTGGTGATACAACTCTTTGAACAAATGTCCAACCTAAAGGTGAATTTTGAGAAAAGTTGTGTAGTGGGTATGAATTTGGAGGGAGAGGTCAGGGAAAGTGCAGAATTGCTGGGTTGTGAAGCTTCAGGATGGTCATTGAATTACCTAAGGATGCCTTTGGGTGACAACCCAAAGAAAGAGAGTTTCTGGAATCCGGTGGTGGAAAGATTTGAAAAGAGACGTGCCTCTTGGAAGAAGAATTACCTTTCCCTTGGAGGGAGAGTTACACTGATAAAGGCTACTTTAGCCAACTTACCCATTTATTTCCTTTCAGTGTTCAAAATCCCAGCAAAGGTATGTAACAGATTGGAGAAGATGATGAGGGGTTTCCTATGGGGGTCAGGAGAGGACAAAAGGAACTATAGGGTGAGTTGGGAGGTGGTGACTAGGAGCAAAAATCTAGGTGGCTTGGGGCTTGGGAACATCAAGAAAAGGAATTTGTTTCTTTTGGGGAAATGGCTGTGGAGACTCCCAATAGAAAAGGAGAGACTATGGGCTAAAGTAGTGGTATGCATACATGGGCTGGAGCAAAATGGATGGGATGCTGGGATTCGAGCTAGGACCACAAGTGCGTCACCTTGGAAAGCCATTCATGATCTGCTTCCAACGTTCTCCCCTCTCATCAGGTATGATTTGAACTCAGATAACTCCATAAAATTTTGGGAACAAACATGGGTGGGGAATGCCCCTCTTAAGGACTTATCTCCTTCTTTGTATGCCCTTTCTGACTTAAAAAATGAGCCAATTTCTTCCTTCATTACCCCCTCATCTTCCTCTTCTAGGTTTGGGTGGAATTTGGGCTTGAGAAGGGCTATGAGAGATTTAGACTTGGATAGTATTTCGAGCCTCCTTGGTATCCTTGATAATGTTTTTTCGGACCTTGCTAAGTTGGATTTCTAGAATCTGGACCCCCACCCCCACCGACTCATTTTCTTGTGCCTCTTTTTTCAAAGTCTTAAGTCAGTCCCCCAGTTCTGTTGCCCCTCCCTTCCCGGTTAATGAGGTTTGGTGCAGACCAATTCCCCCTAGGGTTGGTAGTTTTTGCTGGGAAGCTTTTTTGGAAAGAATCGGTACTGGTGATTTGCTCCAAAAGAAGAGACCCAAGACATGTTTATCCCCTCATAGGTGTGTTCTTTGTAAAGCGGATGGGGAGACTGGTTTTCACCTATTGGTGTCTTGCCAGTTTGCTCAGTCCATTTGGGTGTGGGCTTTATCCCTCTTTGGGTGTAGGTGGAATCCTCCATCAAACTTGCGAAGTCTTTTTTCCCCTTCCTTCTTCAGGTGCCGAATGAAAAGGGGAAGGACCATGTGGAGATGTTTGAGGGCTGCAGTATGCTGGGCTCTGTGGGAGGAAAGCAATTCCAGGATCTCCTTTGAAGTAGAGAGAGGCAATGAAGAACTGAGAGAATTGATCCATATAAGGGTAGTACAGTGGCTGAAATCTTTAGAGCTGTTTACAGACTTCATAGTGGATGATTTGTTGAGGAAGTGGGGTGAGATTGCTAATTGCACCCAGACCAAAATATTGAGTGTGTCTTGGACCCCCCCCCCCCCCCCCCCCCCCCCCCCCACTGGCTGGTTTTTTAAAACTAAACTCTGATGGGAGTAGTTGGGGGAATCCTGGACACTCGGGGATTGGGGGTGTGTTTAGGGATGAGAATGAGTTTGTTTCAGCCCTGTTCTTAGGCCCAATTGGAGTGGGTGGTTCTCTCAAGGTTGAGATCTTTGCAGTTTAGGAAGGAGTCCAAAGAGCAAAGGAGATGAGTATAAGAAAACTCATAATTGAAGGGGACTCGGAGGTGGTGGTAGGGTGGCTGAATGGGTAAAAAGATCAGTTAACTCTTTTGCTGATGGGTTAGCTAAGCGAGGGGTCGAGAGGGAGTCAATGTTTTGGGCACAAGTGTAATTTTTTCCTTTTTCTGCTCTTGGGAGCTCAAGCTTCATTTGGAAGATAAGAAAGTTTATCTTCCTCCATGTAGTTGCTTCTTTGTTTAATTAATGAAATGTTGTTATTGATAAAAAAAAATCTATGAAGTAGCTAGTAAATCTAGGAATCCACTTAAATGTAATTTTCACTCTAAATGCCATTCTTAAGGCCTCTCTTAACTAGGTTCGTTTATCATTTGTCAAAAAAAAAAAAAAACCTAGGTTAGGTTCCAATGAGGAGGACCATCTGCTTATCTACATAACCAACAAATTAGACTGGGAATCCCCCTCTACCTTGACATGCTTACACCCCGATGTCATCAACCTAACCAATGAATCAGACATACAAGCAAAGCTCTAAAAATGGCCTTTATCCACCATGATTGCAGGTCCTGAGAAAACAAGAATGGCTTCAGTATCATGACCTCTGAAGCAACACCAAAGCCTGATGGTAGAGGAGTCCATCTAATCCACAGCCAATCTGATCTAATTATATAGAAAATATTATGTCTGTAAGAACAGTCGGAATTGTGTTGATATGCCCTTGTGTAACTACCTCATACAATGGGATAGGCTGATATATGGGACAGCCTTGGGATGAACAAACCTCTCAAAGATAAAGAACATTACAATGGAAAAGAAAAAAAAGTTATTTACATAATATAGGCATTACATATTCACAAATCAGGTTTGGAGTCACAGCAAACCCAATATGAGACGTTGAATGATCACATCATAAAAGGAAAGTTATTGTGCATCATATACAAGCAAAAAGAGGCAAGGCTTTGTTGGATGGATTATGAAATTATCTATTAAATGATACGAATATCAATGCAATCATGTAGGTTTTGCCTACCCAAATCTTTGCTACAATTAGAATGATGGTTTTGACATACTTTTTTTTCCCTCTAGCTTTAGATCCTAATTTACAGATGATTATGAATATGGGCTCCTTTGCATCTTGTGTCATACGCTTTCTTTGACACTTTTGTTAATCTAAATTTTCTAAAAGTTTTTTTTTCTAGTTTATTTAACGGTCAAATTAGTTTGAATAGTCTTGCAAGAGTTTTTTTTTTTATAATTTTGAAGTAGGTGAAGATGAAACAACGTAACTTTTCTTTTATCCTATTTTTAAGGGGTCAAAATTTTGTTTTACATGATTTTGGTGTCATTAGGTTATTGAGTGTTTGGTGTTCCTATGAGTTATATGGGTTTACCTTAATTCTAAAATTCTAATGTGATTAGGAGTAATCTTTTATCAATTTCTTAGTTGGAATTGGAGTCCACAAAGGGAAATTCAAGCCCTCGTATTGATTCTAGAAATAGGTTCATTGTAATCTCTCTCTCTCTCTCTCCCCCCTCCGGCCCTCCCCCGGTTTCTTCTTTTAAGCAATATATCTCTCTGATTTTCTAACAACAGGAATTATCTTTCATCTTCTTCTATTCTTCCTTGCTAGAATCTAATTTCCTGCTTTTTTCTTTGGTAGAAAGCAAAGCTATCTACTTTATTCTCTGCCTCTGTGTTTCATCATTTATCACTCAAATTACCCTCCTTCACCGTAGAAAGCCCACCCCTAGATCTATAGGTTGTAGTCCTACCTGTCCATTACCTACACTCATATCTTTAGAGATGTAGGGGCCAAGTCAAAAGGCAACATGTTTTTCTCTACCCCCAGGGCCCGGTACCTACCCCCAATACCAACATGTTTTTCTCTACCCCCTCCTTTGTTAAAAGGTCAGTCAGCATATTGGTAGACCTGGGAGTCCACTTGAGTGAGCAGTTCAAGTTGGAAGTCCATGCCTTCCTTTCCCTTGTGAGGAATCTTATGATCCATAGATTTTCTGTCCCTCGTAGGAACCACGTTATTGCTATCTGACCATCTCCTTCAATGATTAACTTGAACCAGCTGACATCTGTCAGCAAGCAACCTCAAATGGTTCTTGGTTTCTTTAATCTTGTCAGCTGGTTCAATCTTTGTTATAAAACACTGACAGGGCAATATATATTTTACCCTGTATTTTCATGCATGAAAAATGATAATTGTGCATATGTATAAATGCCGCTTTTCTTGTTTCAGTACAAGAATGTAATCAGCAAGCTTCAGAGAAGAATTGATAAAGATGGTCATCAAATTGTACCTTTGCTAACGGATTTGTGGAAAAGGAGTGACAACTCCAGTCACAACGGTAATGATGGAGGGACTGATTTCTTGGATCTATGGAAAATTGATCAACGTGTGGACAGATTAGAGTATAATGCGGTGATGGAATTTGTTGCAGACGTTCAGTCCATGTTGAAGAATGCGATGCAGTACTTTGGTTTTTCATATGAGGTATGATTATTGACTTTAGCTTCTCCTTGTAAATCCCTTGCCTTGGATTTGCTAAGTTGTTGTTTAGAACAAACTGGCATACTCGTATCTGGGAAAAGCTTGGACCTGGGGCCAAGGGGCCACAAAACTTGTCATGTCACCTAGACTCAACTTAAACATGTCCCACTTTGGGGACATTCTTGGCCAATTACCGTCCCAAAGCATGATTATAACTGTTTAAGGTTTTACTGAATAAGTTTGGACAACAGAAAATTATTCTCTTGGAACTCTTTGGGGGTGTTCTTTTTTCGGATTTTGAGAGGGGGAAAGTTGGTCAATGGGATTTTGGTTTCCATTGACCAAGAATTCCATGTTCTTTTTTCAGATTTATATGGGGACCAGGGAAAGTTTATTTTCCCGGGTAACACTTACCCGGGTAAGTGATACCCATCTCCTAGATGGGTAAATAACTTTCCCAGCTAGGGGGAAAGTTGCCTAACACTTGAATGTGACAAAAATGCCCTTTTTAATAATGAATTTTTATAACTAAAATGGTCATTGCCTTATTTACCCGGGTAAGTGATACCCAAGTAACTGCATTTACCTGGGTAAGTAACTTACTGAAAAGCGAACGGGGCGTTTGTATCCAAATGAAAAGAAAAAGGGGCGCACTTATGCAGGTTGGGTGGTAGGTGGTTCCATCCTCAAGATTGGGCCCTCTGGATAGGGCATTCAATCCTTGAGTCTACATCAGCACCATATCCACCAAGGTTAGTGTTTTCCTTGTGTAATGTTTTAGCTGTTCATGGGGTAAATTTCAGCCGAAAGGCCTTCACCACATATTACTATCTTCCATTTTCATTGAGCAATATCTAATTTACAAAAACGAAAATTAAGATATAGAACATCCCTTGTGAAACTTGAATACAAAGTGGAATATAGGGCTGATGTAGATTGGAGGTTTAAACATGTTGCAAACCAGAGTATCCCCTATGTGATGGTAATAGGTGGGCTTATCCTTGATCTTTTCAGTTGACCTAATTTTGGGGGCACCTCACCACAGATGACCTTTCTGTAGCCATGTACAAGGGTATGATGTGAGTAATCCATGACCCATCATATAGAGGAATCTCTGCACTGGTTCATGTTTTTGGGCTGAAATAGTGGGGAGCACGTGGAGCCCTTTTGTTTCCCAGCTATTGTGCCACGTATGGGATTCACAATTGTAGTTTAGATAGAATACTGGGTATTCTGCTGACTGGAACAATGGAGAATCCTAGATTTTCCTTTGTTATGGGGTAATCTTTAGTATGGTTTCCATTTTATGGGATGTCTCCCTAGAGACATTCTAGGGTGTGTATCTTCTTAACAACATAGGAGGAACAATGTAAAACTGTGATGGTCATTTTTTTCCCATGGATCAGTGATGACTAAACCGTAAAATTTCACTTGACAGGTGAGGTCAGAAGCAAGAAAAGTACAAGATCTCTTCTTTGACATTATGAAGATTGCATTCCCGGATGCAGATCTACGGGAAGCGAGGAATGCGATCTCATTTTCTGGACCAGGAGCTTCCCCAGTCCTGTCTCCGAAACAGGGTGTCACTGGCCAAAGCAAGCGTCAGAAACTGATCATTGGCGTGGGGCCCGATACGAATCCTCTCTCGAAGATATTGCCATATGCCCCAACCTCTGCTGATGATGACACAAGGGTTCGAGGCCATATGTCAAAGTTTCAGGACTCGTGGCTTGTACGGGAGCTAGGTCAGCAGCAGCCGGATGAGACGATGACATTTACTCATCCAGGGGAGTTAGTCATATGCAAGAAGAAGAGGAAAGACAGGGACAAGTGTCTGTCGAAGTCAAGGACTGTCCCTGCATCAGATTCAACATCACCGCCCAACATGGGCCGCAATGTTAGGGGTCCAGGTCCAGGCCCAGTTCCAACGCAGAAGGACGTGAGGTTGAATCAGTCTTCTACCCTTCAGCATGGGTGGCCCCACAAAACACCACAAGCCAATAGTGATGGCGGGAGTCAGGGTTGGGCGAAGCCTGTAAAGAAAATGAGGACAGATGCTGGTAAAAGAAGACCAGGCCAATTATAATATGATACGAAGTGTACATAATTATACAGCAAAAAAAAAAAAAAAAATTGTTCGTATTAATTTTAGGTGCAAGGTGCAAGATGTAGTGTCTCTTGTGGTTTTGTACAAGTGAAATTGAGCTTATTCTGTTCAATACAACATCGTAGCCCATAATCTCCATTTGTGTTTCCCTTGCCCTAAATAAATTTGGGAAGATGATAAGATAACGTGAACGAGATTTTGGGTATGTCACGATCAGCGGATTTTGGCCCTAGGAGTTCACATCTCAATATATGGCTGAGATGTGTTGTGGGGCGCCCCCTTGTGGGGGCTGATGTGAACGAGTTCGGCTTCCATCAGAGCAATATTCATTCGAGCAGTCTTTACAGCCTTCTATTGGGAATATCTTTATATTCATGTATTTTATTTTATGGGGAGATATTTCCGATACAATGATGCAAGAGGTTGTTGGGACGGTGTGAGCATAGGCTTGTCCTGTCCGAAGCCGATCTCAATGTGAACACTGGCCCCTTAGATGGCGTTCCCTAAATCCAAACTAAAAAAAAAGGCTTTTAAAAAAAGTTCTGAAAGCAATATGTGAAAAATTTGCTTTCCTACTTTTGGGAGGTAGAGGAAAGAAGAAAAAAAAAAGCTCAAAGTGAAGCTCCTTCAGCTAAATCCTCCTTATTTCTGTACTCTTTATTTGTTAAACTCATTGGACTTTTAATTTTTAATTTTTATTCATTCTCTTATAGATGCATTGGCTCTCCTACTAGAATTTGCATAAAAACAATGTAGTCAAATGGGTTCCTCTAAGGGTACTTTTTTCTATTAAATAAAATTTCTTAATTTAAAAACACACTAGCTGGAGAGCCACACATTTGCACAGGTATGAGTAGATACATAAAAAGGACCAAGGAGAGATGGTGGATTTTGGATTTCGGAGCAGATTATGATAGAGGTGGACCCTGGCAAAAGCCTTAAAAAAAATACAAAATAAATACAGTAACTCATTAAATTTAACCATTAAATAGTATTTAGTCCCCGCTCGCTTTTCGGTTATTTGGTTAGGTAAATGCACTTATCTAGGTAAGTGCACTTATTCATGTTTTTTTTTTTTTAATTTTCAAGTAAATAAAGTAATGACCATTTTAACCATAAAAATCAATTATTAAAAGGGGTATTTTTCTCCCAATCCAAGTGTTGGCAACTTTCCCCTGAGTAGAAAAGTTATTTACCCACTTGGGAGATGGGTGTCACTTACCCCAGGAAAATAAGTTTTCTCTGGTTGCCTATATAAATTTGAAAAAAGAACATGGGTTACTACTCGTTACTCAGTTAATAAGAACCAAAATCACATTAACCAACTTTACCCCCTCTCAAAATCCAAAAAACGAATGCCTCCCTTAGAAAAAATTACATCTTCATTAGTTGTTGACAAATATTTACATCCAGTTAAGGGTGAGCAAAAAAAAAAAAAAAAAAAAAAACAAAAAACCAATCGAAACCGAACCGAAAAATCGGTTAACCAAACCGGTCGGTTTAGTTTTGGTTTAGTGTTTTAAAAAACCGAAGGTACCGGTTTGGTTTCGGTTAACCAATATAGAAAACTGGTGGTTAATTGAACTGACTGGTATACATATATTTCTATATATTATATATATATTTATGTATATTATATATTATAAATTAATAAATATGCATTATATATAAATATATATTTATAATATATGATATATTATTTATTATTTAAAATAGAATATTATATATATTTATAATTTTTTATTATATATATTTTTATAGTATATATTGTAAAAATTAAAAAACTAAAAAACCGACGATTAATCAATTGGCTTCGGTTCGGTTTCGGCTACCAGTTTTCCAAAAAATGGTAGTACCGGTTCGGTTACAAAAACAGGCCCATAGTTAACCAAGCCGTGAGCACCCCTACTAAAATGAGTAGGGGTGGATTCAAGCTGAGCCAAGCTGAATACTTGGTTATTCGAGCTCGGTTCACAAGAATAGTATCAGGTTCGAGCTCGAGCTTGATCTTGATTCGGGCTAGAGGCTTGAGCTTGAGCTCGGCTCGGCTCAAGCTCGACAATAAGCCATTTTGTTTTTGAAAAATAAAAATTATATGTATAAATTTATTTCTTTTTAATTTTTTAGACAAAAAATTAAGAATTATAAAAATTATTTACTATTATACATCAAAAATAAAAATATTATTATATATATAATAAAATATGTATGTATGTATGCTCGCGAGCCTCACGAGCCAAACTTCACTAGGCTCGAGCTCGGCTCGATTAGCAAACGAGCTTATATATCGAGCTCGAATTTGGCTCGAAGCTCGGTTTAAACCGAGTCAAGCCGAGCTCGAATAGCTCGTGAAAGGCTTGGCTTGTGGCCACCTCTAAAAATAAGAGAGACTGAGAGCTCTCCGTTGGGGTAATGGAGAAGGCTCAGGCCATGATGTGGCATCATTCTACTTAAGTGTATATATATTCAATTTTTTTGGATAGGCATATAGGCTACACAACAGGGGTAGCCATCCTCCCCCAAACCCGTAGACTAAGGGTGCCAATGGTATACATATATTTCTATATATTATATATATATTTATGTATATTATATATATTATAAATTAATAAATATGCATTGTATATAAATATATATTTATATATATGATATATTATTTATTATTTAAAATATAATATTATATATATATTTATAATTTTTTATTATATTTATAGTATATATTGTAAAAATTAAAAAACTAAAAAACCGATGGTTAACCAATTGGCTTCAGTTTGGTTTCGGCTACCAGTTTTCCAAAAAATGGTAGTACCGGTTCGGTTACAAAAAAAAGGCCCATAGTTAACCAAGCCATGAGCACCTACTAAAGTTAGTAGGGGTGGATTCAAGCTAAGCCAAGCTGAATACTTGGCTATTCGAGCTCGGTTCACAGGAATAGTATCAGGCTTGAGCTCGAGCTTGATCTTGATTCGAGCTAGAGGCTTGAGCTCGAGCTCGGATTGGTTCATAGCTCGCAAGTTCGAGCTCAGCTTGGCTTGAACTCGGCTTGGCTCGAGCTCGATTCGAGCTAGAGACTTGAGCTCAAGCTCAGCTCAGTTCATAGTTCGCAAGTTTGAGCTTGAGTTCGATTCAGATAGAGACTTGAGCTCGAGCTCGGCTCGGTTCATAGCTTGCGAGTTTGAGCTCGGCTTGGCTTAAACTCGACAATAAGCCATTTTTTTTTGAAAAATAAAAATTATATGTATAAAATTATTTTTTTTTATTTTTTAGACAAAAAATTATGAATTATAAAAAGTATTTACTATTATACATCAAAAATAAAAATATTATTATTTATATAATAAAATTATTATATAAATAAATTATTATATATGTATGAATGTATGTATGTATGTATGTGTGTGTATATGTAACAAAAATTATTTATTTAATACTAGGCTCGCGAGCCTCACGAGCTAAGCTTCACTAGTCTCGAGCTCAGCTCGATTAGCAAACAGTTTTATATATCGAGCTCGAATTTGGCTCAAAACTTGGTTTAAACCGAGTCGAGCCGAGCTCGAATAGCTCGTGAAAGGGTTGGCTTGTGGCCACCTCTAAAAATAAGAGGGACTGAGAGATCTCCCTATGAATGTATGTATGTATGTATGTATGTATGTATGTATGTATGTATGTATGTATGTATGTATGTATGTATGTATGTATGTATGTATGTATGTATGTGTGTATATGTAATAAAAATTATTTATTTAATACTAGGCTCACGAGCCTCACGAGCCAAGCTTCACTAGGCTCGAGCTCGACTCGATTAGAAAACGAGCTTATATATTGAGCTCGAATTTGGCTCGAAACTCGGTTTAAACCGAGTTGAGCCGAGCTCGAATAGCTCGTGAAAGGCTTGGCTTGTGGCCACCCCGAAAAATAAGAGGGACTGAGAGCTCTCCGTTGGGGTAATGGAGAAAGCTCAAGCCATGATGTGGCATCATTCTACTTAAGTGTATATATATACACACTTAAGTGTATATATATTCATTTTTTTTTTGGATAGGCATATAGGCTACACAACAGGGGTAGCCCTCCTCCCCCAAACCCGTAGACTAAGGGTGCCAATGGACCAGTTTTTTTATTGAACCCCTGTTTAAACCAAAATCAATTTGGACAGATTGGACAGACCAACAAGGCATATTTAATTGGACCAGTCCAGACTTAATGGTTCAAAGTGTTTGTTAGATTGGATTGGACCTGGTCCTCCTGTAATGAATTTATATTGGATTGGGTTGGACTAAGCCAATATCTGGTCCATTGAAAGATAAAAACCAATCTAAATTAAAATAAATTTGATGGTCCAAAATATTTATTAGATTGAATTGGACATGATCTATTTGTAATGTACTCCCATTGGACTGGATTCCAGTCCAATTGACACGCCTACCCTAGTTCCTCCAACACATCTGAATACAGGACTGATCCTGTCTCTCCACTACAATCAGTTTGAAACTTTACTAATAGATTATGATTATGAGCATGAAAAGATAAATTAAGATTCATATGATGCCAGTTTGATGAAGGATATATATGTCTTTTCAGCAAGAGGGATGTACCATGTTAGATTAAGAAAGAGAGTAAGCCCAAATCATTATTCCTCTTTCTTATTTATTTTTATTTTTTCCTGAGTTACCTTCAATGATTGTGATTGATTAATGTTAAATCAAGCTATCACATAACTAACGTGCACATAATTGGCACATCTGGCAAGAATATAAAACCAACTCAATAAGAGTTCCTTTTTTTCCTTTGGTAAAGAATAAAGGTCCTTTTTATACTTAAAAGTTGAAACTCTCCCACGCCCATAGATATATACTGATAAAAATCAGCTTGACTAAAATGGTTCAAGGATGGCCCCCTATCTTATTTGAATTTGAATTGAAGCTGAAAGAGAGAGATAAGAAACCCAAATATCCTCTGGTGTTTCTTTTGAGAGATCTCTTGTTTATTTGAATCTAAAAAGAAAGAAAGAAAGAGAAGACAATCTGTTTAAGAAATAAACAAATTTGATATACATGTATATAACTTTTACCAAACAACTGTTAAGTACCTGGATTTGTTTGAGTTAAATAAAGCCTTAAGAGATAAGGACAAAAGGTTTTGCCCAAATATTAAAACCATCTAGCATGTTCTACTGCATAGGTAATATGCACTCCCACATGTACAAGTCCAACAGATATTTATATAATAATGCTTCACTCTTGTGTTTTTTAAACCCCACCCAAGAAACTAAAGCATCCTAGAAAAGTAACATTCACATGCTCACTTTGTTTGTTTACTGGCTGCTCAAAGAGTTGGTCTTGTGCTCTCCTATCATTTAAGTTTTAAGCCTAATAATCTTGTTTATTATTAGCCTTATCACCCTAATTAAGCTACATGATTTGATAAATTAGATGTTAATGAGGAAAACACTAGGAAATTTCAAAGGGATTTGCCTCTCATTATTAGCAATGAAGACTGTGCATTTGGTTTCTCACTTCTGCTGACCACTTTCCAGAGAGGATCCAGCATGCACGCGTGGGGCCGAGCGTGTAATCTCATATTATTATATTCTCTGTTGCCCATCTCTCAATCTCTCACACACTCTCTCTCTCTCTCTGTAATAAATGGGGTAGTGGTGGCACTGGCATTTGCTTACACTCTCCTCTTTACTCTTTTCTATTAAAGAAGTAAGCTCTGGAATACTGTTGGGTTGGTTCCATTGTGTTTGAGGCTGAAGGATGAATTCTCAGAGAGTGCAGAAATGGGTTTCCCTTTGTTCAATTACTATCTATGAAGAATGTTTAGTAGACTAGAATGCATGGGCCCACTATACCATTGGACAAGTGTCCGTTCGTTTTTGGGTTGATTGGTGGGTCCTTGTAGCTTGACATCTGTAGTAGGCCCATCAATAAGCCCACCAGTTGAGATGGAAACTCTAGCAAGTAGCAACATGTGGACAAAAAAAGTTTCAAAACAGTTTGCCTTGTGAAACTCTACAAACACTAGAATGGAAGTCTAATTTTTGTATGGCCTTGTGGGTTGTTATTTGAATTCCCAGTTTATTTTTTTTTCCAAATTTTGTGACTTCTGTCTCCATGGACCAAGACAGAGTCTCTCTCTCTAGTAATCTAGCATCCCTAATCTCTGATGAATACGTGGCACAATCTAAAGGGATATATACACGTCTGTGGATAGATCAGAGCCATCCATATAAATGGTCCCCCCCTCCCACATGGGCACATGCCTGGCTGCGCCTAGAAAGTTAGAGAATGACAACAAAAGAGTGTTTGGGTGGTACTTTGTTGAAAGGGGGTAAAATCCAAGGCCAACAAGTCAACTGAAGGAGCGTTGTTTGTTGTAGTTCATATCTTCAGTGTTTTCTTGTCTAAATACTACTCTTTACACATCTTTTCTTGCTGCAGCTACACAAGTGTATTGTACCTCCGTGGATCCATTCACTCTGATCTGATTCCACATTGACTGGACCCCTCCATCATTGCTTATCATTTTAAAATTTGTATCAATCAATCATACAAACCCCAGTTCTCTGACATTTACGTTTTGGTCCCCCCAGGGGACCCACAAAGATATGCCCCACGTCACATCGCAACCTCCCACAGCTTCCTGCAATGGATATGCCGTTACGCTGCGTCACACTCTATCACCATCACGAAGTGCAATTAGTGTGAAAACGAAAACCGAAAAAACCCAAATATCTCGCGCTCCTAGATTCTGATCTAACAGTAGCAAAAGTGGAGCCCAACATATCTCGTACTCTCGGGTCCCACAGTCTGCATCGAATGGTGGTGTCGGCGGTTTACTCTCGGAACCTGTAACTTTTGCCGTCAGTCGCAGAGTTCTAATATTTTTCTTCACGTCCTCTGTGCATCTGTCCGTCTAATTCTATTCTCCTCGTTTTTACACTTACATCGCTGAAGCAAAATCATACACTAACTCTTCTTTGAGCAAAAGAAACTTTATGGACTGATAAAGGAAAGAAGGGAAAAAAAAGGATCAGAACAGATTTTTATTCGAGAGAAGAGAAAGAGAGAGTGAAAGAGAGATTTTTTCGCTGACATTTTCAGTTCAGACTTGGAAAGAAGAGATTTGAACCTTGGACGCGTTAGAAATCACACTTTTTTCTTTCATTCTGAGAAGGGTTAGTTTTTATTCGATCAAGCTTTCTATTTGTCTTGCTTGGCTGTTAGAATGGTAACTGTTGTGTTTTCCTTTCATCTCTGTATATATATATATATATTTTTTCGGAAATCAATCTATTATATTGAAAAAATCTAAAAACACCACCATTTTTTTCTCCTCTTTTGCTAATTTGGAAATCGTGTTCTCAGAGATCTGCTGTGCTCGAGAAGTGGAAATTTTCGAGTTTTAACATTACGTTTGAGAAAGACAACTAGGAGTTCAAGGCCATGTTCCACATTTCTGTGTAAGTGTGTCTTCAGATCTGAACTAGCTACAATGCTGCTGGTCTTGTTATTTTTGTTTCTTTTTGACCATTTTAGTTTACTTGGATGGTCTGTCTCTCGATTCAAAGCGCTTTTGCACTTAAATAGAACTTCATCAGATCTATAGCACAGTGTAGCTAAAGTTTTTGATGGTTTTGGCACCTATCTTCTCTCCCAATTTTAAGAGCTGCGTCCTTAAGGTTCTGGAGGGTCTTCGTATCAGAGTTCTCTAGTGTCACTTGATGTCTGTGTCTATCGGTAGAAATCGGGTTTATTGTTTTGAACTGTTGACCATATATATCCAACTTTCTTTGTGCATACCCGATATACATAATAAACATCCAGTTTTTTGAATATTCAGAAATTTTCTTCTATTTCTGATAATGCTGATTATATGGATTAAACTCCTTGGCTTCGTCTCTTTGTCTGTTTTGCTCATCAAGCAGAACTTTGACCTCCAGGTTTTCTTTTCTTTTTTATATTCCTCTCCCCTTTCTTTTCGAGAATTCTGGACTGTTAACTTTTTGTTATAGACAGAGTATTCAAGTTTGCTGATATTTTTCCATATTCGTTTCTTCCATTTTAGGAAACTCATTTACTAAAATGATCTTCTTAATTTCAGGCAGTGTTCCTCTGATCTAGAATGCATGGAAACTCACATTTTTTGATTGTGGGGGATCTTATGAAGATGGATATATGGAGCTTCGACAAGAAAGCTCCAAGTTCGGGGCATTGTCTGCCACAACTTCAAGGAATCTTTCATCTTCTTCTTCTGCGTTCATCTCTGCCTGCCAGTCACCCTTCTTTTCTCCAAGATCATCAACATGCCAAGTTTCAGACTTGAGCAAGCCTGATATTCCAAATTCCACAACTGTCATTCCCCATAGTTCGAGTACTGAGATTAAGAAACCTGAACCTTTGTCTGGCAGTAGATTTGCCTCCTCTGAGTTTCAGCCATGTCCAGTTGTATGCAATTCAAGCAATGTGCAGAAATTGACATTACGTGATCATGTTTCTTCCTCATCAGGAACTTTGTACAGCAACTCATCTAGTTACAACCAGGGCAATGACAATTGCAACAATTACTCCATACACTCAGAGAAACAGAAAAAGAAAGTGAGAATCCATAAGGCTTCATTCATTCGGGGTCCAGCTCCACTATCTTCTAATAGGTTGAGAAGTTGTGATGTTTACATAGGTTTTCATGGTCGCAAGCCTTCCCTGCTGAGATTTGCTAACTGGCTACGGGCAGAGTTGGAAGTTCAAGGGGTGAGTTGCTTTGCAGCAGACAGAGCTAGGTGTAGGAACTCTCGGAGCCATGAGATTGTTGAGACGGCAATTAATGCTTCAACTTTTGGGGTGGTGATCCTCACTAAGAAATCATTTGGGAATCCATATAGCATTGAGGAACTACGGCATTTTTTGGGTAAAAAGAACCTTGTTCCAATATTTTTTGATCTAGGTCCAAGTGACTGCCTTGCTAGAGACATAATTGAGAAGAGGGGTGACTTGTGGGAAAAGCATGGGGGTGAGCTATGGGTGTTGTATGGGGGGTTGGAGAGTGAGTGGAAGGAGGCTGTTAATGGCCTTACTCGAATTGATGATTGTAAATTGGAGGCTCAAGATGGTAACTGGAGGGATTGCATTTTGAGTGCAGTGGTTCTGTTGGCAACAAGACTAGGAAGGAGGAGTGTGGTGGAGAGAGTGAATGGGTGGAAGGATAGAGTGGAGAAAGAGGAATTCCCCTTCCCTCGAAATGATAATTTTGTTGGAAGGAAGAAAGAACTATCTGAACTAGAACTCATGCTCTTTGGTGATGTTAGTGGTGATGCAGAAAAGGAATATTTTGAACTCAAGACTCGACACAAGCGAAAGAATTTGGTGATTGATCGGGGTGAGAACAGTAGAGCAGAAGAAAGATTGAGGTACCGGCAGGCAGATGGTGGTAACAAGGGAAAGGAACCAGTAATATGGAAGGAGTCTGAGAAGGAGATTGAGATGCAAAGGATTGCAAGTCCTCAAAGGCAGTACCGACATCTTCGGGCTAAGAATAGTGGAAGGTATGGGAGGAAAAAGAAATCAAAGATTTTGTATGGGAAGGGAATTGCATGTGTGTCAGGGGATTCAGGTATTGGTAAGACAGAGCTTCTTTTGGAATTTGCATACAGATTTTCACAAAGGTATAAGATGGTTTTATGGGTAGGAGGGGAATCCATGTATGTTCGGCAGAATTATTTGAACCTCTGGTCTTTCTTAGAAGTTGATGTGGGGATTGAGAATCAATGTTCTGAGAAAAGAAGAGTAAAAAGTTTTGAAGAGCAGGAAGAAGTGGCTATTTCTAGAGTGAGGAAAGAGCTAATGCGGGACATACCATTTTTGGTGGTGATAGATAACTTGGAGAGTGAGAAGGATGGGTGGGATCAGAAAAATATAATGGATTTACTTCCTCGCTTTAGTGGAGAGACACACTTCCTGATATCCACTCGCCAGTCTCGAATATTGAATTTGGAGCCATTAAAACTATCTTACTTATCTGAGATGGAGGCATTGTCTTTAATGAAGGGAAGTCTAAGAGAATATCCAAGTGTAGAAATTGAGGCTCTTAAGGCCATTGAGATGAAACTTGGTAGACTAACATTGGGTCTTGGGATCATAGGAGCCATCCTTTCTGAGATCCCCATTAATCCTACTAGGCTTCTCGAGAGCATCAACAGAATACCCGTAAAAGACTTACCATGGAGTAGTAGGGAAGATCCCCTTTTGAGACGACACACTTTCCTTCTGCAACTTTTGGAAGTTTGTTTCTCAATATTTGATCATGCAGATGGACCAAGGAGTTTAGCAACTAAAATGGTTCAGGTAAGTGGCTGGTTTGCCCCTGCAGCAATTCCGGTTTCCTTAATGTCTCTAGCAGCACAAAAGGTACCAGAGAAGCACCAACATGCCCATTTCTGGAAGAAGTGCTTGCATGTCTTAACTTGTGGCTTAACATCAAAAAATACCAAGAAATCAGAAGCTGAAGCATCTTCTATGTTGTTAAGGTTTGGTATTGCAAGAAGTAGTACCAAGCCAGGGTGCATCCATTTTAATGAGCTCATCAAGGTCTATGGTCGCAATAGAGGAGTTGCCAGTGTTGCCAAAGCCATGGTTCAAGCAATTAGTAGCCGAGGGTCCATTTCCCAGCACCCAGAACATCTGTGGGCAGCATGCTTCTTATTATTTAGGTTCAAGACTGACCCTGTGGTTGTTGAGCTGAATGTATCAGAGTTGTTGTTCATCGTAAAACAGGTGGTTGTGCCTCTTGCAATACACACATTTATTAAATTCTCAAGGTGCAATGCAGCTTTGGAACTCCTTCGCCTATGCACTGATGCCTTGGAAGCTGCAGAGGAGCCTTTTCTTAAACCAGTTGAGAAATGGTTGGACAGATCACTTTGTTGGAAGTCAGTTCAGTCTAATGCACAGTTGCATCCTTACCTCTGGCATGAGTTAGCACTCTTGAGAGCTAGTGTGCTTGAAATAAGAGCTAAATTAATGCTCAAAGGGGGGCAATTTGACATAGCAGTTGATCTCATCAGGAAAGTTCTATTCATTAGAACTTCAATTTGTGGCGAGGATCACCCAGACACAATCTCTGCTCGTGAAACAGTAAGCAAAGTCACAAGGCGTCTCACAAATGTCCAAGTTAGTTGATTTTTTTAAATTGTCATCCTCGTTCATCTCTATTCTTTCTTGTAAGCAGAGCCACTTCATATTGCAATTACAGAAAGTCTGAAATAAATTTGCTTCACAATGCAATTTATGGAAAATTTTTCATTTAAAGCTCTAGCAGGATTTTCTCCATACATATCATTTATGGCCTCAAATTGTACAATTTTCTCCTGCCATTCTTTTTGTTTGACGATTCGAAATCAATTCCATACTTAATCATGGATTTATTTTATATTTGCATAATTTTTTGTGCACCATCTATGGCATGGATTTTCTCCCATGTTTGTTTATTGTAGCAATATTTTGGTCTGGTGGCAAAGAATTCCTAGAATGGCCTGGGGTCAAGTAACAGCCCCTTTTTCTAATTTTAGAGGATTGGAACCTACTATATAGTGGGTCTCATGTAGAAGATTAAGCGGGTAAAAAAGCTAGGGTTTTAACTTAAACAAGTTAATGCACACCATGTTCTTGGGGAGCTGGTGTTATTGATCCAAAAAAAAAATGCACACCATGTTCTTTTACTGTTATTATTTCAACAGTGGAAAGCATATATATTCAATTGAACTTTGAAAATAATGCAAAAATGAGATGGTTGGAGCCATCTGGTCATGCTGGTCTTTTTGAATGAGCAAAATCTTGGATAGAACCCATTTCTGGGTCCAGATCCTTTGAACATTAGGGAAGTGACAAGTTTATTTATATAATAAAATAACAAAGAAAATTTGTTAATATAAAACAGGTCACAATAAATGGTGTTCAGATAACACCCAATGAAAGGCCATCAAAAACATACAAAAATCAAACTGCACCATCCTAAACAACCTTCCAGACTCAAGACTCCCCATCTAGTATGGCTAATTGAATACAGGAAATTGGTGGGTCATATTGGATCAAGATAACAGACTGGAAGTGACAACTTGTAAGCATGATATTGGTTGCAGTGTAATATGTATTGGTCATTCTCCACCATCTGATGGGTCTTGCCTGGATTAGGTAAAAGCCATTCTAACCGTATGGTAGGAACCATCTGATTATTTTATCTCTTCTGTCAGAATTTTCTGGGGCCATGCACCAAGAGTGGAAGAACTGGTTGCCCGCTATTGTTTAAAGAGTTAATAATCAGTTAACCAGATCTGCTATCTGGGTATGGTGGGTCCTGTTCTCTTGCATTTTGAATAATCATGTGATTGTTGATCCTTGTAGAGACATGAGGTTTCCAAGAAAAAATATGTTCAGCAATATTGTAGCAAAAAAAAAAAAAAGATAATTGGCATGAAGATACTAGTTTTATTGCATTGGATAATGGAATCGCTTCACAAGAAAAGGAGAATGTTTGCAGTGTTATTGACAATATAATCAGTATGACCGTATGAGGATACTAGTTTTATCACATTGGTTGATGAAGTCACTTCACAAGTAAAGTTGGGAAATGAAAAGCTTCAAAATAGTTTGCCATCTAGAAAAAAGCCCTTCTTAATGAAGATGCTCATACTTAAGAAACACTTAAAATTGTACCAATCTGGTACTCATAGCCATTTTTCATGTGGTTCTATCATGGAATTATGCAATAGGTGTAGCTTGATTATGTATTGTGAGAGATTTTTATCAATTTCTTTCTGTCCTTTTGCTAAAAGCAGCTCTATTCTATATTGTTTTTTCTTGACCTTCTCTTTTTTGGATAAGCATGATAACTATATTCAACTCATGGTTAGAGAAAAGTGAAAAAAAAAACTATTTATAGCCGGTTATATTTTCTCAAGCCAATGAACAACTAGGACTTGGAGTATTCACCCATTTAGGTGGCATGCCAAAGATAAAGAGAAGATTTGCATGGGCCCTTGCAAGGATGGTATGCACAAAAGGAGAAGTGGTCTAAATTTTACCAATGAATTGGAGTCAGTTACAAAGTCATGGAGTTTGTGGATCTTAGAGTTATTATTTTCCCAACATAATATAGCTACAAAGGTTTGTAAATCATTACCCACTCCAACCTTTCTCAGGTTTAATAATAGAGAAGTACCAGCATTTTATTTTAACAGCATATATTTTATCACAATTTGATTCCATACAATGGCAGTGTTTCTACTTGTATCTTGTGTTTGAGCTTGAACTTTGTTTATTTTCATCACAAGCACTTATCAATGATTATCATAATATTCGGAAAAAAATAACAAAAGGAAAAAAAGATGATCCTTCTATTATCTTTCTTAATATTTGCTTGTATTCTTTTATATTGATTTTACCTGTCTTCTTTATAATTTTTATAGATATTTCTGACACTTATTGTTCTTGGTTCTTTGAAACTCCTTATTCAACTTTTTTTTTTTTTAACTCCTTATCCAACTTAAAAATTAGCTTATGGAATTGTTTTCTTCCTTAAGCATTAATATTACTATGGTCATTTTGAGAAAATAGTGGAAGTGTTGCTCTCCTCTCCCAGTCCTTCAAGAGGGAAGAGCCTCCCCCATCAAAGAGAGGAGAAGGAAGTGACTTTATATTTTGATGGAAGTGCTACTGGAAATCCGGGAATAGCAGGAATTGGTGGTGTGTTTAAGAGAAGGGACGGTCACCCTATGTGGGTCTTTAGTGGACCAATTGAGGGGTTGCAGATTCCACAATGGCAGAAATTTTAGCTGCTTTAATGGGGCTTCGTATCACGAGAGATCTATGCTTCACTGATCTAACAATCAAAGGAGACTCAGCAACATGATAAAGTGGTTAGGGGAGAGGGAAGGAGGTCCTTGGAGACTGGCCCACTATTTACATGAGGCTAGAAATCTGTTAAATTCCTTATCTGTAAACTGTTGCTTGATTCCTATGGAATTAAACTCTGTAGCTGATAGTTTGGCTAAATCTGGTATACACAGGGAATTAAACTCTGTAGCTGATAGTTTGGCTAAATCTGGCTCCCATGTCTACTGCTCTTAGTCCAGCTTGGACTCTACCATATTCGGGTTTCATCAAATTGAACTTTGATGGTAGCAGTGAAGGAAATCCAGGCCCTTCAGGCATAGGGGGTATTTTTAGGGATGAAGAAGGTTGAATTATTGCTATGTTCTCAGGACCTATAGGTTGGGGGGATTCACTGAGAGCTGAAATTTTGGCAGCTCTAGAAGGGTTTAAAAGAGCTAAGCAGTTGAAGATAAGTAATTTGCTGGTGGAAGGTGACTCTCAGCTGACTGTTAGATGTTTGCAGAAGGAAGAGTCCAGCCCGTGGAAGTTTTCAAATGCAAAAAAGAAAATTAATCAGTTAACTCAAAACATGCATATAAGGGTTCAATGGGCCAAGAGGAGTGCTAACTCTATGGCGGACACTTTGGCTAAACAGGGGATGGGAAGAGCAAATTTCTTTTGGGCTCTCTTGTAATCTGTTTTTACAGTTGTGATAGGGAGGGTTAAGATCTTTTACCCCTCCATTCCTGTTGTAATTTTCCATCTTTATTCTTAATAAAAGTTACTGTTATTGATCAAAAAAAAAAAAAAAGAAATATGCCTTTGTAACCTGTGTGTCCTGATTGTACATCATCTCATGTACTCTGTGTTTTCTCAATCAAGTTAACCTCTTTTCTCAACATTTTGAGAAAATATGGTCCCTGGATAAATTGTCATCCTTCCAGCTAATTTTTAGCATATAATTTGTCAATAAAGCTCACCAATTATAGCACCTATTGAATCTAATCTTGTCAAATAGAGGAAAGAATCTGTAGAAGTTATTGGTTTATCCAAGATCTTGAATCTCAGTTTCCAATTCTCAGGGGCCTCTTTTTTGGCTTTACCATTGGATTTTTTTCCTAATCAAGTGTCTTAGTTTTTTTTTTCTTCTTTCTTTCTTTCTTTATACTCATTGATTCAGTTGATCTTCCACCGTGGTTATCTTCACTGTCAATTTCAAGTCAGATGTTGATATTGTAAGTATGCTTTCCAATCTTCATAGAATCAGGATGACCATCATATGTCTCACTGTTTATCTGGTGGCTGTTCTGGATTTCAAATTTTCTTATAATTTTCAATATCAGTAGTGTTTTTTTTTTTGAAATCCCTATTGTGAAATATAAATATTTGATTCTTCAGATCATATAAGCATTAGATGCAAAGTGGACAGGATGTTCAGACTGGATAGATGCAAGCTACTGGGCCTCCAAACAGTTTGTTATGATCACAAACTTCAATTAAAATGCATAGCTGTTGAATCACATGTCAACTCAGCTTGTTAGTGTTATGGACGCATTCCTCGGAAAGACGTACCATCGCCGCCGGCAGCAACATGAACCTGACCCACCGCCAGATTAGATTAGATCATCTTGCTTGTTCTTATCTTATTCTATTGCTCTTATCTTATCTTGTAAGTTATCAGATTAGGATTAGTTTATCTTGTTATCAGATTAGGATTAGTTTATCTCGTTATCAGATTAGGATTAGCTTATCTTATCCTTAGCAAGATAGAATTGGAAGTGTCCCTATTCAGCAAGGAGACTCCCTAAGATTAGGACTCTTGTAATCTCCTATTTAAGGAGACACCATTATTGAATGAGGATATCGAATATTCAGTCAAGAAAGAGAGTAAAGGAGAGTTAGGTGATCTCTTGAACAAATCACCATTAGGGCGCCTAGATAGGTCCATCAAGAGCAGGGAGGAACAAGGGAAAACAGAGGGTTTTCCCTGTGGACCGACCCGTGACGAGATCCTATTCCTGGGCCCATAACAGTTAGACTACCGAATGGAACCCCAAATTAGACTGAATATTTTATATATTCAGCTGATATCATCTGTTGACCTGAGTGTGTGCATTTGTCCAACTGTATTAGACTGACTTGTCCAACTGATCAAATCAACATATGATTAGGTTTTAAAGTATATGAAATATACATCAATCAAATATCATATTTCCATGTTTTCTCCGAAACCAACTATATATTCAGTTGTATTTATCATATTTCCATCTTTGTAATATTGGCATATTGCAAAGATACCCCATGTCTATTACCTATTTTTCTCGATATACTTGTAATATTATCATATTATAATGTCCAAATTTGTCAGTTTAACAAATAAGTAGGTTTACTGTCAAATTACAGGTTAAAAGTATAGCCAACAATTATAATCCACTCCTATTGGGTCTGACTCAATAGTCCCAATTATAGACCCTACCCTATTGGGTCTGGTTAAGATCTGGTTCTACATTTACTTATCAGGTTGGAACTGGGTCTACCCTAACCTGGGCCATACCCAGCCCATTGACAGCACCATGCTCATGATTCACAATGTCTGCAGGATAAGAGTGTGCTACCCATGATATGCTTGTGAGATGTCAGTCCACCTCTTCCAGATGCTACAAATACTTATTTAAAAGGTTCAAGTAATGCAATAGTTTCTCACCGCTTCCATGTTCCTACACATTTTGTATTGTTATTTGGAAAACTCTGCAGCAGTATTACAAGCATATGGTCAGGATATCGTCAGTTGGTTTTCTAAACCTATCTAAGAGGTATGATCCAGTGTTAATCATTCCTTATTTACTGCTTCACGTAGATTTCCACATATCCATTTTTGTTTGAAGACCATGTTCATGCATCACAGTCCTATCCCATTGCACGAATATCTGTAACAAGATTTGTGTTGTAAGATTTAGGTCCACCTTAAGCATTGGATGTTTCTCCCAAAGTTCTTCCTGGAAGTTATATTTATTGATCCATTACATGTAATGCCTGGATTACTGTTAAACTTTCCAATTCTTAGCACTCATGCTGCTGTGTGACAGTGAACATGATTATCAGTTTCTACATAATCCTCTTCTTTTAAGAACTTTTTGGGCTACTTCATGAGAATTCTATCTCACCAGTTAACATTTCTTTTCACGTTTAATCAGTTGTTGATTGCAAGCGGCCAAATAGACACTTTAGTTGCTGCAACACCAGATCTTTTCTTTAACAGAACTGTTAGGGGTTTACAGAATTTCTCAAATGTGGAACAGAGCCATCTTTCGCAGAAAAATATGATGGTGAAATCGACAAATGAGCAGGCAAGTTAATACTTTTGTGCATGTAACAAATTATAAACTATTTCTATCTGTAGTATACAGAATCACAGATGCCAATCTCCTTTCTTGACATCTTGACAACAGATATTCAGTGATATAAAGTTCTTCATGAGAGTAGGTTTTGACAATATGAATCCTATGTTAATGGAAATAAGTCCTTGATAATGCTGGAAATAAGACTGATAATCATTGTTATAATCTATCTTATCTCATTGAAGTCAGTGGCAGTACCTATCCCATTCTTCTGTTCTGTTCATACCACCCTCAATAGCGCTACTTTGATTAAAATACAATTTATAAAATGGAATTAAAGCAACCATGTTCAGGATCATGAAAAACAAAAGAAAGGCACTGAACTTGAATCACAAGAAAACGGAAGTGTTTGTGATAATGCAAAACTAATATACCTACACAAAAATAATGAGAAACAACAGATATTTTTTACCATAATGAATGGCTATGTCAAATGCATAAAAATACTAATATGAGAGACCGGATTAATATAAATATATTTACCAAAAAAAGAATATAAATTAAACTTGCCCACACAAAGGACTTTTTTTGGCATTACTCAATGCCTAACACTAGGGGTCATTACTTTTTAAGTAAAAAGTACAACATCACATCAACAACTTCAAGTAATCACACAATTCTTTTTCTTACAAAGATGATAATAGCAAGATTCGAAACCACACCACCACTGGACAATTCATCCAGTGTACCAACTGGCTACCCCTCAATTGGCCACAAAGGACTTTTAGATAAAGCCTAAGCTGTCAAAGTGTGTAAAACAGATTTTTTTTTTTTTTTTTGAGAAAAAGTTAACTGATTATATTAAAAAAGAAGACAGGTACATGAGGAAATGTACATGCTACAGCTGAACCAACAAGAGGAAATTACAGGGGCAGATTTCTTTCACTGTACATGACTTCCCTAAGGGTACCCGATTTAGCTAAACTATCAGCTGTAGTAAAACAGAATTTAAACAACGCAACTACAAAAAAAGCACCATAAAATAACAGAGGGATCAATTATCCTGTAACTTAACAATCAAGATGACTAGGCCATACCTGTAAAGCGATGCAATGGAGTTGTTGCACTTGTGTTACTGTTTTGAACTTGGATTGTTGTGTAAATGGATTTGGGAGCCAAGTGTTGAAGGCATTTTTTAATCCAAATAATATTTAATAATTTAATAACACAAATAAGTGGGTTCGCTAGTCTGCTAGCCAAATCATCAAAACTATAAAAAAGTATCCTGAATGGGAGTTCCCTCACTTTAAGTGGGAGGGACAGGTGTCCTTCACCTAGGAGGAGGAGGTTATTACATAATTACCCCACTCCCTATTTAAGCTCTTTAAGGGGAAGCTAGAGACACTTACACTCTTCCGAGAAAAATCTCTCAAGAGATTCTAAAGAAAAGCTAAGATAAAGAGAGAAGAAAAGAGAAGTGCTCAAGGGAAAACAAGGAAGGAAAAGTCTCACTAATATAGGTAGAAAAAGGAAAGTCCTCTTTGTGAATACTTCCTATATATGTCTTCTATGTATCCTTTTTTCTCTCTTTTATTTTCACTTTTGAGAAAGGAAATAGGGGGAATAGGGCTGTTCACAAAATATTGTTAACCAGTCAAACCAACCAAACCAAACTGATTTGACGCGATATGGTCGGTTTCTAAAATGATTCGGTTGGTCTCGGTTTAGAACATGACAAAAACCGATTATGCGGTTCGGATGCGGTTATCCTTTTTGTAATCCGATGTGAAACCGATCCAAACCACTAGACATATATGAGTTATGACCTTCATACTGTTACGTGCTTTTGTCTTTTTTTCTTTTCATTTCACAATTGTTGTTGTCCTAGTTTGTCTTTTCAGCCATGTCTCTCTATAAAAAGTAAAAAAGTTAATTGACAAAATTTTTGAGATGAGGAGACAACATAATTAATGAAGGGGAATCTATAGTGTGGTGTTTTAAGAATGAAATTAAAAAATTCAATTGCCTAACAAGAAGCTTGATAGTGAGAATACAATGGTGGGGAGATCAACAAACTCTATGGCTGATGGTCTTGCAAAGCAAGGGGTAAATAGGGAAAGTTTGTATTGGGCTCAATTGTAGACTGAATCTGTTTTCTATCTTTTGTCTTTCTTCCTACTGTTAGGAGAGGACACAGCTTGTGCCTCTCCACGGGAAGCTTGTAACTGCACTAGTTTTTATTAATGAAATTTATCCTTCTTATTTATAAAAAAAAAGACAACATAATTAATGAAGCTTGACACTATAACAACTGGTGGATTGCAATTGTAGGAGCATAGGTAGATGGGCAGATTGACATTTTATGTTATAGAAGCATTATTTCAGTTCAGTTTCATTAAAACCGATTAAACCGATGTAAAACAAAATGAAAATGAGGTCGGTTTTTACTGTTTGGTAGGTTTCGGTTGGTCTTAAACCCAACCCGATTATTTTGGTTCAGCTGACAAAACTAAATGCAACCGAACCAAACTGACCCATGAACAGCCCTAGGGGGAAATAAGCCATCTACAACCAGGTACTTCTACTTGGTTGATTATGGTCCCTCTTTCAAGACAAAGTTAGAGATTAACTATCTATAGTCTAATTTTGAAGGGCTGATTATGGTTCCCTTCAAATGAAAATGAAGAACAGATGGATAAAAATCGTCTACAATCAAATATTTAGTTTGATTGACTACGGTTCCCTTTTTGTATGCAAAAATCCAAGGATTAAGGTTGTCTACAGTTAGAATTTCATCTAATTGATTACAACTTATTGTGAAGAAAGGAGTGAGAAGGAAATTTTCTTTGTATCAAAAAGAAAAGAGAGAAATGTATTGTTGTATAGATTCTCAATTGTATTTTCTTTTTCTTTCTTCTCATTATTGTACACTTGATGTAAAAGAAACACAAATGAAAAGTTATTTATAAGTACCCTATTGTTCTTTTCTTTTGTTCTATGCATTCATTTCTCCAAGTCAGAATCAAAAGATGTTTTCTACTTTCTTGTGGAGATATAGTTAAGGGGAACAATCTGTATGATTCCCTCAATGGGCCTTACCCAAAATAATAAAAACTCAATCACTTGATTGAGTGAATTATGTTGCATGAGAATTTATTAAAATTTTCATACCAACACCAAGTCCCCTCCATTTTCAAATCCTGCAATGGAGCATAGTCATCTGATGATTTGAGTTCCCATTAATTGGCTAGAGCAGAACTTAGTCATAATTCCAAAACTGCAGTCAATTTGGATTTGGCACGCGAGTCACTAACAATCTCATATGATATTGATATAGTTTGAGTCCAGGGCTCCTCCGAAGGAGATATTCCAATTGAAGGGGGAAATAGGTCATTGGTTGCACCCGTTGAGAAGTAGGTTTTCAAATTTGAATAAAATAATTTGAAACACTTACCGCTAATTGCACCTTTTAGACATGAGAACTAGGAATTTTGTTGGGGCACGCCAATCACATGATAATTGATTAACTGTCTGTATTCTGTACTCCACCGCTGGTTTGTGTGCTCATTAATAAGATACAATCAAGCTTGGCATGAGGAAATCAATCTCTGGTTTTGGGTTTGCAGAAGGGCCTGGTTCAATAGCTTTATCCATATCTACCCCCTACAGCAACCCACTTCCAATCAACTTAAAAAGTAGTTTTTCTTCAACAGTAAAGGAGCAGAAGAGAAAGGGTCACTGAAGTGAAAGGTGAAATGCCTCTCAGGATATATTCTGGAAACTGGAATATCTGAAAAAGGGGAACATGCTGGAATAAGCTTTGGCACATCTCGGAGAACCTACAATTATCAATCTTCTTCCTCGTGATACAACCAAAAAAAGAAAAAAGAGAAAACAGAAACAAAATTTTAAAATATTTTGACTTGAAGATATATTTTCTGTAAGAAAAGAAAAAAAGAAGTCTGTTTGAGAGAAAGAGTACTCAATTCCCTAGGTGTTTGGGATGTGAGGATGGTAATGATTCTAATGAATCTATTCTCCATGCCCTTGTGTGCTGCAATAAAGCCAGATGCACCTGGTTTGGGTCTGGCCTCGGGTTAAGAGCTAACTTGGTGGATCATAGGTCTGACTTTGGCAGCTGGTTTTTTGCTTCTTTGTGTGTTAATGGCTCTCGTGATATTAATGTTGCTGCGAAAATGACATTTATTATGGGTAATTTGGAAAGTCAAGAATACCAATTATTTTGAAGATTCTGATGTTAATCCTTTTCATGTTATTGGTTCCTATAACATGTTGATAGCTGAGATTATCTCTGAACTCACTTCAGAAATCGGCAAACTCTTCCAAGGCTGAAAGAAAAGCAGGTTCTTCCTCTTTTTGGTCTCTGATGGACTTGGGTGTGTTAAAGGTCAATGTGGATGACAGTTTCTCTAGTCCAAATAAAGCAGCTTTCGTACAATGTGGATGTGGACCATAGTTAAGTTTTCCTCTGTTTTTTTTTTTTTTTTAAGTGTTCTTATAAGTTTTCTTTCATAGGTTGTTGTTGAATCCTTTCTTTTTGTGCTTGTAGTTAGTTGTTCCTGGTGTTGTTTTAATGAAATTACAGGTTTACCAAAAAAAGAAGTCTCAAATGGGATCTTGCTGATAATGAATAAAATACACAGTCGAACTCAGTGATGAGCAGAGAATTGGCAGCATTAGATTTTTCTGTCTGTAACTGCTTTCACTTGAATGATCTTTAGCTGTACTTATCAAAATGAAAGTTGAAGAGTAATCCTAACTTGAGGCCCAGACAAATCGAAATTTTGTATCTGTTTGGGTAATGAATAATGACCTACAAACGACCTCCCATCCCTGGAAGAGAAGAATAAAATAGGCTATTCTCCAATGGAACCATGCGTATATGCTCTGTTCATATTTCATAGAAAAAACTTTGTAGGTTATTTTTTTTTCACACAATACAAGCAATATCTTCTTTATCCCTTTCAAACCAGCTCCAGACCCTATTTGAGTATTGGACTAACCCCATAACTAATATATCATTATCATCATCTTTATTAATTGGGTAAATTACAAATACCCCCTTGTACTGGGGTCAGTGACAAAGACTCCCTATACATTAATTTGCGACGAAGACCCCCTGAAAATTAGCCATTAGATAAAGACCCCCCTCTAGCGTTTCATCAATTAACTTCAAAAAAGGTTCTCGTCAGACTGTTTGAAGTTTTATAAATGCCCAAATTATCATTTTCTAATTTATTTTACCCTTTTCTTTGATTTATGAAACCATCTTACTTTTGTTTACACTTCGCATTGTTTATTGTCTTCTCCATTAATTGAATGTATAGAGTTTTTAAGCCAGTCTAGAGTTTTCAAAATCTATGCCCAACAGGTCCCTTTTCAAGTAACTCATTAGAGATTTTTTTTTTTCAATGGTGAGTATCCCTTTTTTTAATTAACTTACTGGAGATTTCTTCCTTTTCCGGTGACAAACACTAGTGAGATGATAGAAGTATTTCTCGACGAGAAGCAATGGAGGTATTTTTGAATTAGGTTTTAAGAGAAATGGGCAAGTAAAAGAAAATAGAGAAAGTTTAGTGGGGCATTTTGGTAATTTAACGAATTTTGTCATATCACTTAACGGTTGAGGGGGTATTTGTCACAACTTAAAAGTTCAAGTAGGTCTTTGTCGCAAATTAAAGTACAGGGGAGTCTTTGTCACTGACCCCATAGTAACCTTATTAATTTATATATCGAATACAAACATTATGAAAATCCAAGGACCCAATCTTATGAATCATAACAGGAAAACGAGGAATTTCGAAATTTCTATAACTAAGTGAAATTCCAATCTCAATCTCGTGAATGGATATAGAATTTAATGTAGGCGCAGATGGTCTCGTCCAATCATGGGTCTACACGCGTCAGGTGGCGAAGTGCAGAGAAGAACCAATCAGGGTGCACGCGTGGCAGAGTTCGGCAGGCCACGCGGAGTCAATAGCATGGAGTCATCTGGCGGTCTCAGATGGCCACGCTCCCCTCGTATGAACTGCATCCGAGCCGTCCGAGCTCACCTACCTCCAAGTAGCTTCAAGTATAAATTAGGAGGAGACCCCCTCAAGGTAAGGGGTTGGAACTTAAGCTCGCTAGCTAACACTTGAGATCTCCTACTCTCTCTTGTGGCCTCGTCTGGGCATTCTCACCTTGGACCTCGTCCACCCTACATCTCCCAATACTAACTTGACCGTTGGAGTCTCTGCTTCGGGTTCCCACCCGAGGCCTCTGACGTTTTCCTCCTTGTAGGACTAATATGCTAATCCTCGGGTCCCAGACACCTCGGACCTCGACCACTTCAGATACCTCGGTCCCAATTGAACTTAGGAGCGAATTGACAGTGTTGTCCTTGGCCATTCTGAGCATCAACAATTGGCACCGTCTGTGGGAACCCACTAAGACTTCCCTCAATTCATCTTAAAATTAAAAGAAGACTCCTAAGCCTCAGTCGACATGGTACGGAATACTAGGAACACCTAGAACCTGGTCACAAATGAACCCCTAGAAGGTCCTCGACCGGCTGGATCACCTCGCCCGATGGGTTGATGAAGTGTACCCCTAGGCAGGAGGTCGTCCTCAAGGCGACCGCCCCGTTGGGGCCCGAGCCACCAAGGCGAGCGCGAGTCCATAGACCCATTAGCCCTCGGCCCCACCGACTCCCACCGGGCCAAGCCCTCAGAATCTGGAAACAACCAACCACAGAGAACCTCCAGCCCCCCCCCCCCCCCAGTCAAAGGGGGGAACAATCACCACAGTCTTGCGATCACTACCGAGACCCGAACAACACCGCCACTATCGAAGAGAGAACTCTCGGGATGAAGGCGGGCGGTCTGACCACCACAGCCCCCTTTCGAGGGTCGAGGACCAACGTCGCGCCTCTCCCTCATAGGTCTCAGACCTCCGAGACCTCTTGAACGATCGTTGTGAAGGGATGAGAGATCCATCATATGGATGGCCGAACCCTACAGGATGGTTGGGTGAAATTTCAAAAATTTCTCTCTCTTCGATGTGGGAATCACATTCCCTATTTTAGAAAATTGCATTTTCAAGGATCAATCTTGAACTCAAACCAGACCAGATTTGAAACCAAAAGGGAGTGGAGGGATATACCTGATACGAAATAATAATAACCTCCAATGAAGGTGTTCACGCCCAAGGAAAAATCCAAAGACTGATTCCATCGAAGATGACACGGTGCAGGATGAAGCATAATCAACAGGACGGCTCTTCAGCAAGAATTTGATGAAGGGCTAGTAAGCACGACTTCATGTTACTTTTTCTACAAAAAGGTAATATCAAGAACCCTTCTTGATCGCTCCCACAGGTGGAGATCGAACTGGTATGGCGGCAAGAGCAGGAGAGAAGGAAATAGTGCAGTCAAACTGTGTTGTCTCTTTCTGAAATCAGCAGTCACTCAGATGATTTCTGTTGTGTACTAAGGGTTCACCTTGCTCTCCTATTTATAGCCTTAAAGAGAGGTTCTCCTAATCCCATTAGGAGTTTTCTAATCCAAATCTTGTATTTGGATCTGGACTCTCTTTAAGAGATAAGGATAATCCCTTATCTTATCTGCAGATAAAGATCAATCCTCCTAATCTAATTAGGAGTTTCCTGATCCAAATCTTTATTCGGATATGGACTCTCTGAGTGGATAGGGACAATCCCTTATCCTATCTACTGATCTAAATCCCAGAACCGCCCCCTTTTAATTAATTTCATTAAGCCAGTTCGAATTGGGCTTTGGGCCCATTAAGTCTATCTGCTCACTTACCCTCCTAACTACTGCCCAGTTGGTTATCCTTGTATGGCGTGGGACCCAAACATTGATCTACACATCAGTCACATGGGTTCAGTCTGGCCTCTGTTACAAGGCCTGGCTGAATTCACTATAGAAGACGGTGAACCCCTTAGTCCATCACCATGGGCTCTTAATGGGCCCAACATTTACACTAAATGGTCCTTGGGTCAAGCCACCTTATAAAAACCCAAGGATTGTGGGCAGATGCAAGATTATCCCATCAGGTATTACCTTCAATGGTCTTACACTTAACCTCTCAGCCCATAATGATCAAACACTGCTCGACAAGAAAGAACCTCTTCCTCGGCTGCAAGGTATAGTGCTGCACTCTACTCACATGGATCACGGGAATTAAAACCTTTTGCAAACATTTTGAAACCATAATATATATATATATATATATTGCAAAACAAATTTCAACGGTTGAAATCAACTGCCGGTAGTTTAGGTTTCCATCAGAGAGAGTGCATCCCCGATCGTTCACTTTGTCCGACAAAGGGGCTGATCCTGTCACTATGATCACCCACTCAAATGAATTCTCGGATTGTCCCAACATACACAGGTTTTGACCCCTTCTAAGGATCTCACTGATTAGCATATCAAAGACAACCCTATTCGACACCTAGTGTAGTATCATAATCGAGTCTAGGGGTCAGGTGTAACATTCCAGTTTTGCCCATCTATCTCCAAGGTCCAGGGCAATACTAGAATTCTGGTATGGTTTAGGGTTTCAAGAAAACCCATACTGCATGTACCTCAGGTCTCACCCTAGCAGCTGAGATAGGTCACCCCAACCAACTTGGCGGCACAACAGTGTTAGCCTTGGCAGGATAGTAACATGAATCAAATATGTACTTTATTCATTTACAATAAATGTCATAATGTACATCATTCTGATTGGAGCTAAGGGCATACACTATCTAACAGCTCCCACTTGCACTTAGGTCCAATCGGGTATAAGCCGGAGTCCCATGCTTTCCATGTGTTTCTCAAACACTTTCTGTGTCAGTGGCTTAGTTAATGGGTTTGCTACATTTTCCGTTGATGCTACCTCTTAATATCAATCTCCCGTAGATCCAGTGGTGTCACATAACAATGGAATGGGTGATGTGCTGAATTCCAAATTCCAGAATAAACACCTTCATTCATTAGGCAGCCTCACTTACGGTAATGTGTTTGGCTTGGGTTGTGGACTGTTATTCTTACCACTCAGGACCCTTGTTTGCTGCTCTTCCAGCAAACAACACATGATCCTATCGTGAAAATATAACCAGATGTAGACTTTTTATCATCTGGATCTGATTGGAAGTCGGCATTAGTATACCCCTAGATCTGTAGTGAACTACCATCGAATACCAGACAAAACTCTTTTGTCCTTCAAATGTATTTTAATATGTTTTTCACAGCAGTCCAATGCTCCTGCCCTGGGTTTGACTAGAATCTGCTTACCACACTCACTGCCCGAGAGATGTCAGGACAAGTGCACAGCATGGCATACATGATGCTCCCTACGGCTGAAGCATAGGGAACGTTCTTCATGCCCTCAATCTCTTCGGGAGTCTTGGGAAACATACCCTTGGAGAGAGTGACTCCATGCCTGAAAGGAACATTTCCTTTCTTGGAGTTCTCCATGCTATATCTTTTGACTATTTTGTCAATATAAGCAGATTGGGATAATCCTATTATCCTCTTCGATCTATCTCTATAGAGCCGAAGACCCAGTATGTAGGAGGCTTCTCCAAGATCTTTCATGGAGAATTGCTGTGAAATCCATACTTTCACCATAGTCAACATTCCTACATCATTCCCAATGAGTAGAATGTCATCTACATACAGAACCAAGAACGTAACCTTATCCCCGTTGGATTCCTATAAACACAGGGCTCATTTGGATTTTGCTCAAAGTCAAACTGTTTGATGGTAAAGTCAAATCGGATGTTCCAACTCCTAGAAACTTGCTTAAGTCCATATATGGATCGGTTTAGTTTACATACCATGTGTTCCTGACCCACAGCTATGAAACCTTGCGGTTGCTGCATATAAATATCTTCACTAAGATCTCCATTCAGAAACACAGTTTTGACATCCATTTGCTAAATCTCGTAATCATGATACACTGCTACAGCTAGCAGGATCCTAATGGATTTAAGCATGGCCACCGGCGAAAAGGTTTCATCATAATCAATTCCTTCTTTCTGAGTGTACCCTTTCACCACAAGACGAGCCTTGTAGGTCTCAACCTTACTAATGAGGGCGGATTTGGTCCTCCAGTGAAATTGTGACACCTGGCACCTCATGCAAACCAAGTGCAGCCTCTTGACAGCTGGACAGCTCGGGAAGCTCGGTAGATCTTGCCACAGCTTGCCACTTACAGACAGCTCGGCATGGCTCGCCACAGGCAGCTTGGCAGAGCTCGGTACAAGCAGCTCGGCATAGCTCGGGGAGCTCGGTACAGCTAGGGGCAGCTCAGCGTATCGCAGGAAGATCTCCTGCCTGACAACCGTACCTGACAGATCCGGAGACCTGCGCCCACGTCTCTCGCTAGGCGGCGCCATGCCTGCCAGTCCTGAGTGCTGTCCCTTGATTGGCAGAGCCGTACTCTACAGCAGCCGCCTGCACCCGCCACCTTAGCTCTAGCAGTAACAGCTACGACAGAGAGACAGAGGTGGTTACGCCTGACTTGACAGAGGCTGTTAAGCTTGATTTGACAGGACACCACTATATAAGGACTCTGACCCCCAAAGACAAGGGGGAGAGAATGAAAAAATGGAGGTAATTCCTGCTCTCTAGCTCTCTCATTTCTCTCCAAGCTCCCTACAATCAGAATGCTAACTTAGGCATCGGAGAGTCCCCGACGGGAAAATACCCTCGGGTCCTCTGATTCAGTTCTCGCAGGTCCCTTAGCTCCCGCCGCCTATAAAGGAGAGGAGATCACCTCATGCAGAGGGCATCGGGTTGCACTACACTAGGGAGCTCCACCATCCCCTGAGTTACAGGCCGCCTAGGAGCATGTCAAATGACGAGTCCACCCAGGTAGCTCACCACCAGGGAGCTCGTCACCAGGTAGCTCACCGCCAGGAAGCTCATCACCAAGTAGCTCACCACCAGGGAGCTCTACCATCCTCTCCTGGGAGCAGGTCAAATGGTGAGGCACTTAGCCAAAAAAAAAATATTGATACATCACAAAAAATTGGTACGTGACCAGAAACGGTTACATCATTTACCATCGGGGCCCTTCTTCCTCTTATAGATCCATTTGCAACCAATTGCTTTTACCCTAGGGGGCGGATCTACTAGAGTCCAGACTCCATTGGTCTCCATTGAGTCCATCTCAACTCTCATGGCATCTACCAACTTCAAGGAATCTATGTTCAACATACCTTCCGTATAAGTCACGGGATCCTTCTCACTAGTCGTGGCTTCCACCAAGTAACTATCTTGGTCATAGCCAAAGCGAACTGGAGGCCTGGAAACCCGGGTAGATCTCCTAGGTTGGTCATTAACTGGAGCTTGTGGGACATCTTCCACTACCCCTGAGCTCTCATCATCAAGAAAAACTTATTGACGATGATTGTTCAGGATGTAATCATCTTCCAAAAAATGAGTATTTCGACTATAGAACACCTTCTGTTCTCTTGGGTCATAGAATAAGTAACCCACAGAGCCTTTGGGGTAGCCTATGAATAGGCAACTGTTGGACAGTTTTGTATGCCCTTAGCTTCAACCAAAATGATGTACATTATGAGTTTATTGTTAATGAATAAAAGTACATATTTGATTCATGTTCCCTTGGTATGTTTCTGTGTAATACCCTTAAACTGGACACTTAATGAGACTCGTGTTAGTTTAGAATATTCACAGCCAGTGGGTCAGTTTGGGGAGACCTATCCTAATAAGGCTGACACTATTGTGCCACCAAGTCGGTTAGGGTGGCCTATCTCAGCTGCCAGGGTGAGACCCTTGGAACATACAGTGTAGGATTAATTGAATCTTTGAACTGGACTAGATTTCCAGTATTGCCCTGGACCTTGGAGATTAATGGGCAAAACTGGAAAGTTACACCCGACCCCTAGACTCGATTATGATACTGCACTAGGTGTCGGATTGGGTTGTCTTTCATGTACCAATCAGTGAGATCCTTAGCAGGGGTCAAAACCTGGGTATGTTGAGACAGTCTGAGAATTCATCTGAGTGGGTGATCATAGTGACAGGATCAGCCCCTTTGTCGGACAAAGGTAATGATCGGGGATGCACTCTCACTGATGGAAACCAAGACTGCCGGCAGCCGATTTCAATCGTTGAGATTTGTTGTGCAAAGTATTTTTTTTTGAGATATAAAAGTATATATATTATGGTTTCTAAAATGTTTGCAAAATGTTTTAATTCCCGGGATCCATATAAGCAGAGAGTGCAACACTGTTCTCTTGTCGAGCAGTGTTTGATCATTATGGGCTGAGAGGTTGAGTGTAAGACCGTTGAGGGCAATACCTGATGGGCTAATCTTGCATCTGCCCACAGTCCCTGGGTGTTACAAGGTGGCTTGGCCCAGAGACCACTTAGGGTAAGTGTTGGGCCCATAGAGCCCATTTGATGGGTTTCAGGGGGTGCACTGTCCATAGCAGTGTATTCGGCCAGGCCTTGTAACAAAGGCTGGGCCAAACCCATGTGGCTGATGTGTAGATCAATGTTTGGGTCCCATGCCATACAAGGAAGTCCAACTGGGCAGCAGTTTGGAAGGCTAAGTGAGCACACAACCTTAATGGGCCAAAAGCCCATTTCGAACTGGGCTGATTTGATCAGTTTAAATGAGGGGCGGATCTGGGATTAAATCAGTTGATAGGATTGGGCCTTGACCCTATCCACTCAGAGAGTCCAAGATCTAAATAAAATTTAGATCTAGGAGCCTCCTAATAGGATTAGGAGATGGCTGATCTAATCTACAGATAAGATAAGGGTTCTTCCTTATCACTTAAAGGGACTTCTAATCCAAATATGATTTGGATCAGCAACTCCTAATGGGATTAGGAGCTGATCCCTTGAAGCCTATAAAATGAGGAGGGGGCGGCAGCCTTTAGACACAACAGACAACACAAGAGAGAAAAAGGTCTCTAGTCTTTAGAGCTGAAATCACAGAATAAAGATTTTTGCAATCTCTGCAAAAACTCTTTCTTGCCACCTCCTTCCTGCCGCCGCCAAACCTCCAGTTCGATCTCCAACTTTGTGGGAGAGATCAAGATTCGATCTTGATATTAGCCCTTTGTGAAAGGACTGATTGGAAGCAGTGCTCACGTGCCATTCAACTATTCGTACGAAGGATCAGGTTCTTGGAGAACGCTGTTGATTCTGCTCCATCCTGCACTGCGCCATCTTCAGTGGGAGCAGTCTTTGGATCATTCCTTGGGTGTAAACACCTCCATTGAGAGATAATATTTCTCTGTATCAGGTATGCCTCTCTCCTACTTCTTTTGGTTCAGATCTGGTTCAGTTCATGGTTCAAGATTGGTCATTGAAAATATGATTTTCTAAATAGGGAATGCGATTCCCAGTTGAAGGGAGAGAAAAATTTTTGAAATTTGCCCCTTCATTCCGCAAGATTTGGGCGTCCATACGATGGATCTCTCATCCCTTCAGCAATGACTAGTCTTGGATTCCAATTTGTCCGCACTCGTTCTTTTAACATGTGTCGGACAACCCCAAATCTTCAAGTGTCTTACACTTGGTTTCTTACCGGTCCAAAGCTCATAGAGAGTCTTCGGAACCAATTTGGTTGGAACCTGGTTTAGCACGTATATCGCAGTCTCTAATGCGTAATCCCAAAAGGATGTGGGTAATTCTGAGTGTATGAAAAGTGATTGGACCATATCCAATAAAGTCTAGTTCCTCCTTTCTGACACACCGTTTAGTTGTGGTGTAGCAGGAGGAGCTAGTTGTGATAATATCCCATTGTCCTTTAAGTAGTCCCTGAATTCATCAAAGAAATATTCACCACCTCGATCTGATTGAAGGGTCTTAATTTCTCTCCCTAACTGTTTCTCGACCTCTGAATTCTTTGAACTTTTCAAAAGATTCAGACTTGTGTCTCATTTGGTACACGTAACCATACCGTGAGTAATCATCAGTAAATGTTATGAAGTAAACGTGCTGGTTACATGTCCTAACATTCATGGGACCACATACATCAGTATGTATAAGGTCAAGTGTGTCTGTCAATTTTTCAGGCTTACCGTTAAATGGTCATTTCGTCATCTTACCATGAAGGCAAGGTTCACAGATTGGAAAATCTTCTACAGTTAGAAAATCCAAAGGACCATCCTTTACCAACATTGTGATACGATCTATGTTAATGTGGCCAAGTCGGTAATGCCACAGGCACATGGGATTGACTGTATCACGGGTTCTTTTCTTGGGGTTATTATTCGACGTAGTTTCGGTTATGTTTGTTTCTAGAGAAGGATGGAGAACATAGAGACCATTCTCAAGTTCTCCGTATGCGAGGAATTTGTTATTTATTTTGATAGTAATCATATTACTAAAGAGAACAGAATATCCATCCGCACACAGTTTTGAAACAGACGAGGCCGAGCCCAAGAGAACAGTTCGCATCGGGTCCAACCTTCCCTTGCAAAGCCTATCTGAACTGGTAAGCTTCCTTAGAACTAATGCCGACGTCTTTACTTGGTCTACCGCTGGCATGCCAGGAATTGACCCTTTGGTCATTACTTACAGGCTGAGCGTGGACCTGAGCTCTAGGCCAGTTTGGAAAAGAAAGAGGAACTTTTCACCGGAACGTTGGAAGGCTATAAGAGAGAAGTTGACTACTCGACGCCGATTTCATCCAAGGTACACTTACCCTAACTGATTGTCAAATGTGTTAATGGTAAAGAAAGCTAATGGGAAATGACGAATCTATATTGACTTTACAGACCTCGTTGATGCCACTACAGGGTACGACCTACTTAGCTTCATGGATGCCTTCTCCGGATACAACCAGATCAAGATGCACCCTGAGGATGAGGAGAATATCTCTTTCATCACTGAGCATGGTACATACTGCTACAAGGTCATGCCCTTTGGCCTCAAGAATGTCAGGGCCACCTATCAACGCCTCATCAACAAAGTTTTCAAACACCAGATGGGGAAGAACGTTGAAGCTTACGTGGATGACATGGTGGTGAAGAGCCTGAAAGCTGACCAGCACACCTCGGACCCAGCCAAGACCTTCGACACCTTGCGGAGGTACAACATGAAGCTCAACCCCAGCAAGTGTACCTTCGGCGTCACATTAGGCAAGTTTTTAAGCTTCGTCGTCATCCAACGAGGCATAGAGGCCAACCTAGAGAAGATCCAAGCTATATTGGATATGGCACCACCTTGGTCGGTCAAGGAGACTCAAAGACTGACCGGCCGAGTGGCCGCCCTTAACCGCTTCATGTCAAAGTCGGCCAATCATTGCCTACCCGTCTTCTGAGCCATCAAGAAACTAAAAGACTTCCAATGGATGGAGGAATGCCAGCACACCTTCAAGGAATTGAAGTCCTACCTTGCCTCACCTCCCCTCCTCATTCGGCCCTTCCCAGGAGACATCCTGTACTTGTACCTGTCAACTAGGGACGAGGCCATCATCTCGATACTAATCAGAGAAGACGGAGAGACATATATACTATGTCAGTAAGATTCTCTGCGACACCAAGACATGATATCCTGAGGTGGAAAAGATGGCCTTCGCCTTGGTGGTCTCGACTAAGAAGCTTAAGTCATACTTTCAAGCCCACACAATCACAGTCTCGACCAACCAACCCCTCAAATCTGTCCTCACGAAGCTCGAGACCTTGGGACGGCTAACCAAGAGGGTCATCGAGCTCTCTGAGTTCGACCTCCAGTACCAGCCAAGGCATGCGATCAAAGCTCAAGCCTTGGTGGATTTTGTGACAGAATGCACCTTCAGCCAAGCCCTTTGTCGAGCCCTCGAAGACGAACCCGAAGAATGACATCAGCCAGTTAGGGAAGCTCAACCTACTTGGAAGCTGTTCGTTGATGGATCATCCAACTCCAAAGGAAGTGGAGCCGGCCTCATACTTCTCACCCCAAACAATGCCGAAGTGGAATACACGCTGAGGTTTGACTTCTCAACATCCAACAACAAAGCTGAGTACAAAGCCCTCCTCATTGGATTACAGCTTTCGAAGGACCTTAGCTCACAACACATTGAGGTCTTTAACGACTCCCAACTAGTGGTGAAACAAGTCAATGGCGAGTATGCGGCCAAGGAGTAGAGCATGGCCAAGTACCTCGCCAAAGTGCAAGAACTAGATCGCCACTTCCAACACTTCTCTGTGTAGCAAGTCACGCGGTCTGAGAACATGAGAGCCAACGCCCTATCCAAATTGGCGAGCACCTTGGGTGCTGCCCTCGGCCACACGGTCCGTGTGGAAAAGCTATCTCGGCCCTCCGTTGAAGAAGCCCAAGTCATTCCTATCCAGGCCAAGCCGTCATGGATGGACCCTATTGTCGACTTCCTCATGACCGAGCAGTTGCCCAATGACAGGAACAAGGCCAAACGAATCCGACGTTAAGCCGCACACTACACTCTGCTTGAAGGAAAGTTGTACCGAAGGTTGTTTACTTTGCCCTACCTTCGATGCCTCCACCAGGAGGAGGGTGAGTATGTGCTCCGAGAGATTCACGAAGGTATCTGCGACAACCACCTTGGAGGCAGAGCCTTGGCCTAAAAAGCACTAAGGCAGGGGAATTTCTGGTCGACTATTCAGAAGGGTGCGACTGAGCTAGTGCAAAGATGTGACAAGTGCCAAAGACACTCCAACATCTCCCATCAGCCGACCACAACCCTATCAGCCCTCGGTCCT
The DNA here is from genome assembly GCF_055504915.1 of Nelumbo nucifera. Classification (NCBI taxonomy): domain Eukaryota; kingdom Viridiplantae; phylum Streptophyta; class Magnoliopsida; order Proteales; family Nelumbonaceae; genus Nelumbo; species Nelumbo nucifera. The sequence continues at coordinate 184,154,492 of NC_142649.1, read as the reverse complement.
TTGCCAAGTGGGGCATGGATCTCCTTGGCCCCTTTCCTCAAGCAACAAGAAACAGGAAGTACCTCATCGTCGCCATCGATTACTTCACCAAGTGGGTCGAAGCTGAGCCCCTAGCCACCATCACAGCTCGGGTGGTCCAAAGTTTCTTCTGGAAAAACATCATATGTCGCTTTGGCCTCCCCCACATACTGGTCACAGACAACGGAAAGCAATTCAATGATGCGAGGTTCCGAGAATGATGTGCCTCCCTCGGCATCAAGTAGTAGTACACCTTGGTAGGCTACCCTCAAACAAATGACCTAGCTGAGGTCACCAACCGAACTATCTTAGAAGGGCTGAAGACTAGACTCGACAAAGCCAAATGCCTATGGACCGACGAACTGAACAATGTCTTGTGGGCATACCAGATGACACCTCGAACATCCATGAGAGAAACCCCGTTTAACCTAACTTATGGCACCGAGGTCGTCATTCTAGCAGAGATCGTTCAATCGACGCTTCAAACCGAGGTATACAATGAAGCCAAGAATAGTGAAGAACTTAGAACGAATCTGGACCTATTGGAAGAAGTCCAAGAGCAGGTGTAGATAAGAGTGGTGGCCTACCAACAAAGTGTGGCTCGCTACTACAATTCAAGGGTGAAAGAGAGACACTACCGAGAAGGACACCTCGTCCTCAGAAAAGTTATGGTACCCGAGCCCGGTGTAGGCAAGCTCGACCCCAACTGGGAAGGTCCCTACAATAGCAAGCAAGTTGTCGGCCCTGACACCTTTCGGTTCGAGCACTTAAATGGAAGACCAGTCCTTCGGACTTGGAACTTAGAGAACCTCTGGATGTATTATCAATGAATGTAACTCCTATTGGCTAAACAGTGAATGCTAGTGCAAAGTTTCTTTTCGGCTCAATCTTTTAGTGTACAAGTTCTTACTCTAAGTGGCCAGGACCCCCCAGCTGCACGGCCGGCTGACGCATACAACCTCCACCAAGGCCCCCACGCTCGGCCTTGACTGCAAGAACCGGCCAATACCCTCGGCATATAACGAACAAACACACAAGTTAACCAAGTGCGCCTCGCCAGGAACAGACGAGCCAGGTCGGCTAAGGTGTTACACCTTTCGCCCCAACCTTTGGCGGCAATCGTCCAGTTGGGCTCCACAATATTTAGTGCAACAAAGTCAAGAGGATGCAACCCCAACCATCTCGGCGGTTCACCTTGGCCTCACCTAACTAATCCCTAAGGGCTTAAAGTAAGTCAGGAGAGTAGATGGTAACCCTCCCGGTGAGGAAAGGAGCCCTGAGCACCTTGGTGGCACAACTTGGCCTCGACCAATGCCCTTTAACTTCCTAAAGCGAGTGACTAACGAGACACTTCGAATAACAACTTTCACCTACTTGTGACCTCTCGAAAGGGGTGCATGGACCCCTCAGCAAAAAAAAATTAAGGCACAAGATATGCAAAAAGTGTTCCATTAAATATTCAATGTTCAATAGTTACAAAAGTTTCGACCTCAGTTGGGGAGGCCGAGCACCTTTACAAAAAATATAGAAAAAAGAAAAAGTACATCAGGAGACCAAGCCGCCTAGGCACCACCCTTGGTCGAAGGGGCAGCAGAATCCTTGACAGCACCAGCACCAACAACCTTGGAAGGAACCTCAGTAGGAACCTCGGTAGGGACCTCAGGAGGGAGTTGGGGAGGACTCTTAGCTCGTCCACTTGAAAATCTGGCACCATCTTCAGCAGTGCCTTCTTCACGTCCTCGATTCCCTCAAGATAGGCTTTGACCGCATAGTCGGCTAGGCACATCTAGTACTTCGACATCTGCCTCCAAATGAAAATGGCATCCCAGTAATTGGCCTAGACCTCCACCATCCGAGCCTCCGCTTCCACAACTTGTTTCTGAGCCTCTAGTGCGACCCCATCAAGACAAGCCCACTCTAGCTTGGATTTCTTTAGCTGTTCTTGAATCCTGGCAACCTGGGCCTGCTCAGCCTTTACATCATCCTCCAACGTCTGTCGGAGATACTTCTCCTCACTCAGGGCCGAGAGGGTCTCGTCTCGGCTGCTCTCCGCGGAAGCAACCGGCACCGCAAGCTGCTCGTTCTTCTTCTCGACTAGGTGCATGCAGTCGAGGAGGCCCACCCGGTCTCCTAGGCCAACATAATGTCGGCAGACTTGCAACAAGCATGCCTTCATCAACAAAGCAAACAAAAGCCTACAAGCAACAAATCGAAAGTTGGACAAAGCTTACCTCGGCCAGGAAGTCTAGCCCCTGGTCCCGGACGATGAGGGGATCAGTCTGCATCATACTAAGACGACCCCCTGGGGGATCATCCCCTTGATCAAGGCTCTACCGAGCCCCTCAGCGTTGATAGAGTCGCTTTCACGAATGTTTCACTTGGGGCAGAACACTCGCATAAGGTGTTCCCCCTCCTTGGCTGGCTCCGATGAAGGAGGGGTAGATGAAGGCCCAGTGGCGGGCCCCTTTGCAGAAGCCCCCCTTAAAGCAATGGGGGCCTCCTTTCTTTGCTCACCGCCCTTGGCAGGGTGGTCCTTGTGTGCTAGTCTCTTCGCCGGAGGTGTGTAAGGCATCCTTGGTAGCCTCTTCTGGCCGGTCTCCCGCTGCTGGCCCCCGTCAGCTGGCCTCTTTCCTTGGTCGTCCCCTTCCCCAACAAGGACCTGAGGCCAAGGTGTCCCTTCGGTAGGCGCTAACGTCCACCTGGTCGGCACAAGTGTGCCCTCTATGGGTCTTGGCATTTTGCCCCTGGACGTGCCCGCGCCTGAGGTCTTCTTCTTCTCTAGAGTGATCTCCAACGGCATCCTCTTCGTGTCCAACAACATCTCTACAAGAAAAGGCAAAATCAGTACCTCCAAGTAAAGTGAAAGCCGACGTGTCAAAGATCCGACAACAGGACTTCTACTGAGGGGAGCGGAGCTAAGCCCCGCAAAAACCAAGGGAAGCTCGGCCTCCACCAGGGGCTTGGCCCGAGGCATCCCCAACACAAGTAGGTGGGTTATCGCGACAACTCTATCATCCCGGAATAAAGGCTTGGACTTCTTGGCGGATAAGTGCATCTCCCCCCAGTCCGACTTAAATGACCAACCCTCGAGACAGGAGACAAAGAAAAATTTACTCTTCTAGTTGTGGACGAAAGAAGGGGCTATAGGTCGGCCTCTCTGAGGCTGGAAGTGATACACACCGCCCTCGGAACAAACATAGCTCGGAACATCTTCGACGTTAGGTCCACATCCCGAAGCCAAGCTACCACCAGCAGGGCGATTATGGTTCTGAGGGAGTTGGGAGATAATTGGCTAAGGGTAACCCTGTACCATTTCAACAACCCTGAGATCAATGGATGAAGGGGAAACCTGAGGCCAAACTTAAGTGCTGATAGACACAAGTCTCCCCCTCTTCTGGCATCCACGGCCGATCACCAACGTCTGTAGAACCAAGGGATGTAGTACTTCTTGGCCAGGGACTTCACCTGGTTATAGTCAAGGATGTTGTCATGCTTCGAGCGTGACAAACGCTCTACGTTCACCCCTCGAGCGGCATGCTCGGCCACCATCCTCGGGCTGAGCTTGGGAACCAGTTCCCCCTCTGCCACTGGGGTGATCCCTCGGCCTTCCTAGGCGCTACAGACTCAGCACTCTCACAGGGAGAGTCCTCACCCCTTTGGCTGCACTCGGCGTCCCCGGGGGCGACCCTCTCCCTCAGCACCTCGACCTCTCGGCGCGGGGCTGGGATCTCAGCTACCAATGAGCTTCGATCAAAGCTGACAAGGGACTAGGTCTGGTAGGAGCTCGCTCTCGAGGAATCCAGGTGTCATGGCAATGAGGTGTTTACCTAAGACAAGGACAAAGGTCTGAAAGCTCTAAAGGATGGAAAGTAAGCCAAGGGCTCTGGGAAGCAAGAGTCTCTTGAAAGGGAAGGTACTCGAGAGCAAATGGCGAGGAAATGCGCGACTAGGCCCCTATTTAAAGAAAAATGAATGGCCCAGATCACACCTGACCCAACGGTTGCGCAGCGACCGCCTCTATGGCCCCGTTTGCTGACCGACACGCATCGCTCGCCTCGGGAAGACGAAACAACGCCGAGCGAACCAGTCATTCTTCTTGCCGCAGCTTGCCGGTCCGCCCAGCCGCGTTGACCCAGTGAGCGTGTTGGTCGGTTCACCCACGTCCTATCTCCCCTACGGTAGCGACACTGCAACCCGTAACGGTCACGGCCCCGACTCACCATTTCGGAGACCCACGATGCACACGACCCAAACCTGGCACCAAGATCCGTCCCCTCCATGGCTTGTAGCATCGCAGAATAGAGCTCCACCATAAAAATGGCTAAGTTACCAGTTTGGGTACCCGAGTGCCTCCCCCTTGATACACTTAGCCGAGGTCGAGGCCTCCTTGGACTCACCTCCACACCGGCATGAAGACAGGGCAGGGGGCAAGGTCTCCCTTCGCCCACTCGCAGCGGTAACCTCGAAGCCGAGGCCTCCCCACTGTAGGAGCCTCTATGGCAACCCACAAGGAACGAAAACAAGTCGACACCACCACAGGCCATGACACATTGATGCCTCCCAGTGCGGCAGATGCACTCCCTTCGGCCGAAGCCGAGGACCTCAGCTCAGACCTCCACCACAGCCTCGGGTGTGGGGGGGCAAATGATATAGGCGCAGGTGGTCTCGTCCAATCACAGGCCTACACACGTTAGGCGGCGAAGTGCAGAGAAGAAGCAACCAGGTTTGCACGTGTGACAGAACTTGGTGGGCCATGTGGAGCCAATAGCGTAGAGTCATCTAGTGACCTCAGATGTCCATGCTCCCTGCGTACGGACTGCATCCGAGCCGTCCGAGCTCATTTACCTCTAGTCAGCTTCAAGAATAAATAGGAGGAGACTCCCTCAAGGTAAGGGATTGGAACTTAAGCTCTCTAGCTAATACTTGAGATCTCCTGCTCTCTCTTGTGTCCTCGTCTGGGCGTTCTCACCTTGGACCTTGTCCACCCTACATCTCCCAATACTAACTTGACTGTTGGAGTCTTCGCCTCGGGTTCCCACTCGGGGCCTCTGGTGTTTTCCTCCTCGCAGGACCAATCTGTTAATCCTCGAGTCCTGGACACCTCGGCCTCTTCGGACCACGGGCACATCGGACCTTGGCCACTTTGGATACCTCGGTCTCACTTGGACTTAGGAGCAAATTGACAATATTGTCCTCGACCATCCCGAGCATCAACAAAATTCTATAAAAATCATTTTATATAAATTACATGAGAAGAATGTTGTTGGGAATTTCTTCAAATCTCTTCTAAATACTCTTTTTATTTTATGATGAAAAGTGGTATTTATTATATTTTTTTCACCTTGGTTGTGTTGTGTTGTGGGCCGAGTGATAGAGTATGCACAAACCATTCTTCAAATTCATTAAAGTATCTTATGATTTAGGAAATTGGTTTGCTCTACCCTTATTATTTGCATATTGTTGTAAATTATCACAATTGTCTAGCTCTAACCCTTATACCCATGTGACATTACTATAAATTTTTCTTAAATCTAATATTATCCTCTGTCCCTCTTCTGTAAATAGGGCTCCCTCCGTTCCTCTTTTGTAAACCGGGCAGTTTCTGCTTCTGGTCTGATTTTTCCCATACAGAGTTCAGCACGAAACCCGCGAGAATTTCTCCGTCCCTGTACTAGATCCGGGCCCAACGCCTGGTGTTTGTAGGGGTAATATGGCGTCATTTGCAACCAAGGTAGATGACACAGGCACCGCTGCTATCCTCCATCATTTAAAAGGTAACAATGATTAAATTAGATTTGGAGACATGGAAGTAGAAGTCAAGCTCTGCATCCCGGACTCCTCATCTCACCATAAGCTCTCTGAAGTCCTCTCACCCTTCCACCACAAAACCCGCTTCCAAGAAAACGTTTTCTTCCGATGGCGCATCTGCCGAGCTCTCTTCTAAGCGTGCCGTTCTCCGCCACCGAGCATTGGCGACTCTCATCTGTTGATTTGTCAAGGATCTTGAGGAGGGTTAAAGAAGAAATCGGAAATCGGAATTGGTGATAAGGGTTTTGTTTGTCTGGGTGGGTTCAAAAATGTTCAAGCGTTTTTAATCGAAAAGGTTGAAGTTGGAATTAGATGTGTTGTGCAATTCCAACAATTGGTATCAGAGCCACACGGTTCTGTTCCGGGATTCTACCGAAATCTGTATTTGCTGTTTCGGTATTGCACGTGTTGAATATGGCGAGTTCGAGCTCTACCCGGTTTGACATATCGAAATTCAACGGATCCGACTATGCAATTTGGAAGCTGAAGATTTTGAGAAGAAAAACAAGATAGCCATGGCTGATATTCTTTTTGCTTTAGAAGATTTGGTTTTATGCAACGTGTCCGAGGAAACCACTGCCAAAGGTTTATGGGACAAGTTGTGGAATCTCTACGAGGGGAAATCGATGTCCAACAAAATTCTTTCTCCGACGACAACTCTACAATCTGATGATGAAGGACGGAGCCTCTTTGCAAGTACACTTGAATGAGTTCAACACTCTAGTAAGCAAATTAGCAGCTGTAGAGGTACGTATTGATGACGAAGAAAATATTGTTCTTTTGCTTTGTTCTATGCCAGACTCTTGGGATAGTTTGATAATGAATTTGAGCAATACTAAAGATCTGTCATTAGAATCTACTATTTCTATGTTGCTTACGAAAGAATCTCGTAGAAAAGTTGGTGAGAATTCTTCAGGTGATGCAATGATGGTACGAGGTAGATCGAATGAGAGAAACGGCTCTATCAAAAATCAAACGAGATTCAAGTCAAGAGACAACAAAAAAGGACTCAAGTATTGGAATTGTGGTAAGAAGGGGCACCTTCGAAAAGATTATTGGCAACCCAAAGCAGAGCAAAATCGGCCCAACTCTGACAAAGATCCGGCTTCAAATAATTCCCAAGGAAACATCGCAGAAGGAAGTGATTCATCAGAAGATGGTGAGGTACTGTCTATTGATTCTTGTGAAAATTTAAAGCATAACTGGATATTAGATTCTGGTGCTTCTTTCCATATGACGCCATGTAGAGATTGGTTCTACACATACCAATCGTGCAATGGTGGGACTATTTACATGGGCGATAATTGCACATGCAAAATAGTGGGAATTGGAGACATTAGAATTACTATGTTTGAATGCATCACTCGTACAATCTCTGGTGTACGGTATGTTCCTGAACTGCGAAAGAGTCTCCTGTCACTAGGAAAGTCTGATGAAGACGGTTACAAGTTTTTTGGAGAAAATGGCCAATTGAAGATCAATAGAGGAGCTATGGTAATTGCAAAAGGCAAATTACAAGAGAAGCTATACCACTTGATCGGGGATACCATGGTCGGCGATGCCATCATTGCAAATGTTGTGACCGATTCTGTCATGATTTGGCACAGACGTTTGGGTCATATGAGCAAGCAAGGACTTAAGGTACTTCTTGATCAAAATCTACTTTCTGGTTTAAAATCTACTGATTTGAATTTCTGTGAAAATTGTTTATTTGGGAAACAACATAAAGCTAGTTTTCACAAGTCTAAAGCTAGGAGTAGAGAAGTATTAGATCTAATACACTCTGATACGTGGGAAGCTACTACGGAATCTTTTGGAGGTCATTATACTTTGTCTCTTTTATTGATGATTTCTCCAAGAAAGTATGGGTATATTTACTCCAACGGAAGAGTGATACTTTTTCTTATTTCAAGAAGTTCAAAGCTCTAGTTGAAAATAAAAAGGGGAAAAGAATTAAGTGTCTAAGAACCGACAATGGGAAAGAATATACCTTAAAAGAATTTGAAAGATTTTGCAATGAGCATGGCATTCTGAGATAGTATACGGTTCCACGAACTCCACAACAAAACAGAGTTGCTAAACGGATGAATCGTACACTTATGGATCGAGTTAGAAGCATGTTGAGTGCAGCTGGGCTGGAGCAGTACTTTTGGGCAGAAGCAGTCAATACGGCATGTTACCTAGTAAATCGCTCTCCCACTACAACACTTGATTGCAAAATTCCAGAAGAGGTATGGTCAGGAAACCCTGTTGATTATTCTTTCCTACGTACATTTGGTTGTGATGCTTATGTTTGGATTCCTAAGGAGCAAAGGACCAAGCTAGAGGCAAGGTCCAAAAAGTGTATTTTTCTTGGCTATGCAGAAGGTACAAAGGGATACAGATTATGGAATCCTACTGCCCACAAGATAGTTGTTAGCCGAGATGTTATCTTCAATGAAGATTCGATGCAGAAAGAATCAAGCTCTAAGACAATAGAGAAAATTGAAGTGGAATCTTTTCAAAAGATTCAAAAGCAACAAATTGATACAACTGTTGATGTACCTGAAGAGCACATTGAAAATTTTGAAGGAGAGACTCACGATGATCAAGGTCGATCGAGGAGAGCTACAAGACCTCCTGTCTGGCTTCAGGATTATGTAACAGCTTATGCTTGCATTACAGAAGAGCATGAACCTTGTTCATACCAAGAAGTATGCAAATGTCCAAATGCTCGTCATTGGCAAATGGCAATGGAGGAAGAAATGGAAGCTCTGAAGAAAAATAAAACTTGGGACTTAGTCAAACTACCTAAGAATCAAAAGGCCATTGGTTGTAGATGGGTGTACAAACTCAAAAAGGATACTAGCAGGAATATCGAAAGATACAAAGCTCGACTAGTTGTAAAAGGATATGCTTAGAGATCAAGTATCGACTTTAACAAAATATTTTCTCCTGTTGTTTGATTAAGTATTATTCGTATTCTATTGAGTATGGCTGCAATACTTGACTTGGAGCTGGAGCAGTTAGATGTTAAAACTACATTCTTGCATGGTAATCTTGAAGAAGAGATTTATATGACTCAACCTAAAGGCTTTGTCGAGAACGACAAAAAGGATCCGGTTTGTCAGCTGACCAAATCACTTTACGGTCTAAAACAGGCGCCAAGGTGTTGGTATAAGCGATTTGATTCCTTCATTGTGAGCTTGGGCTTTAGCAAATGCGAAGCAGATCATTGTGCCTACACATACTTTGGTAATGATCATTTCATCATTTTGTTGTTATATGTTGATGACATGCTAGTTGCAGGTACTGATAAAGTATCTCAACACTGAAAGCTCGTTTAGCTAGGGAGTTTGACATGAAGGATATGGGGGCGGTTAATCAGATTCTTGGGATGACAGTATATAGGGACAGAAAGAACAAGAAAGTCTGGATAACTCAAAAGAGTTATGTTCAAAGGATTTTGCGGCCCTTCAACATGCAAGATTCCAAACCAGTCAGTATCCCATTTTCTGTTGGTTGCAAATTGTCTTCGGAACAATCACCTAGCACTGAAGCTGAGAAGACAAAAATGTCCCACATACCATATTCATCAGCAGTAGGGAGCCTTATGTTTGCCATGGTGTGCACCAGACCAGACATTGCACAAGCAGTGGGAGCAGTCAGTAAGTTTATGGAAAATCCAAGAAGAGATCATTGGACTGCGGTGAAGAGTCCTTCGTTATTTGAAGGGTACTTATGAAATCTCTATTTGTTATAGTGGCCAAAGTTTAAAACTAGTTGGTTATGTGGATGCAGACTATGCAGGAGATCGCGATAATAGAAAATCAACTACTGGTTATGTGTTTTCTTTAGCTAATGGTGTAGTGAGCTGGGTATCAAAATTACAATCTGTAGTAGCCTTATCTACAACAGAAGCAGAATATATGTCAGCTACACAAGCATGCAAAGAAAGTATTTGGCTAAAGAGGTTGCTTGAAGAATTCCACATCAAGAAAGAAGTGGTGACTATTCATTGTGACAGTCAAAGCGCATTACACTTAGCAAGAAATCCTATCTTTCATGCACGGACTAAACACATTGATGTACAGTACCACTTTGTTCGTGAGGTAGTTGAAGATGGGCAGATCTCGTTACAGAAGATCCACACTAACAACAACGTTGCTGATATATTGACAAAGCCGGCGATGAGAGAAAAGTTCATTTGGTGCAGAATTTCTCTGGGACTTGAAGCCACATAGCAAGAGATGATCGGCAACTATTCTCGAGCAAGTTTTTTCACTATGAAAATTGTCTTCAAGTGGGACTTGAAGCCACATAGCAAGAGATGATCGGCCACCGATTGTAAATTCGGTGAGCCACCGACTGGCCCACCCTTTTTTACTTTTCAACAAGATGAGACACAATACTATATTTATGGATGTTGTTGAGATTTTTGTACATGGGTCGTTCTTAGACTTCCTTGATGGTTGAATTTTTTATTTAGAGAACCTCTGATGTATTATTGAATCAGTTTTTGTGCTTGCCAAACCAGGGCAGAAGAACCTAAATCAATAGGGTTTTATAAAGCACCAGATGCATCTAAAATTTTATTTTGAAAATTTGAGAAATAGTAGAGGATAAATTTGATATTTTATTTTTCAATGATGTTATTTATCAAAAAAAATTAGAAGGTATTTAAGATAATATGTAAATAATAAGGGTAAAGATAGTTAATTTCCTAAATATTTAGAATCAAGTGATGTACCATTATAGATGTAAATGGCGTGCCATTTGTTTGTCGTAAATGCTTTATATTTAGGGCTTGTAGCCTTTCTTTGCTCTCCTTTCCTATCCTCCCCTTTTCCTTTCAAATTTCTCTATTTTTTTCCTCTTAACACATTGTATTGGAAAATTACAAGTACCCATTTATGAGGCACTTAGGCATTATTAGGCACCACATCAGCAAAATAATGAATAAACGCCTACCCATTGAAAGAAGCACTAAAATGAAACTTCCCCCAACAGTAGATGTGCACATAAACAGAAGCCTACTTTTACAAGTCTCTATGTGTACAGATTCACATAATGGGAGAAATATATTGAAGTGGTGCCTATGTGGCAACATTTATTTAATAAATGCCCACAGTTCTAAACACACTCATGATTAGATCTGTTCATGGGCCGGGCGGCTCGACGGGCCGGCCTGGCCCGGCCCCCGGACGGGCTTGAACAAGTATATGGGCCCGCGGGCTTAACCTCGGGCCAAAAAGCCCGGCCCGCAATAAATTCGAGCCGGACTCGGGATTTGCCAAAATAGCCCGGCCCGACCTATACTTAAACCTAAATAAAACCCCTAGTCGAGACATCTATGTCTCTTCCCATTCTTTTTTTCAGCCGACCCTTCATCTCCAATCTCCAGTTCTCCACACTGCACAGTTCTCATCCTCACTCTCAAGCAGCCACAATCGGCGAGGCGGCGAACGTTCACTGGCGCAACAACTCCGGCGACGGCGGTGAGCTCTCTCTCTCTCTCTCTCTCTCTCTCTCAGACGTGAACTGGTCAAGTGATCATTGTCAAAATCGCAGGTCAAACTCGCAGCTCACAGACCACAGTCACCGATTCACCGCGAACTCTCCGGTGAATACAATCACCGGCGGCGGCGATGAGTCCTCTTTACCATTTTATTCTATAACAATCTTTAGTGTTTATTGTTTTTATAATTGTTGGTCCTGCTGAAAAGAACAAGGCAAACCGCAGAAGTGGCTTGTTTCTTCTCTCTGTCTAGGAACAATTAATATACAGAAATAATCAAATAATATTAAACAACAAAATAAAAGAAATGTAACTTGTAAGCCATAAAAGAGGGATGGGGTGAGAACTGAGAACTGAGAACTTGTTAGTGCTTGAAGCAGAAACGTTAGGAGACTCAGAAACGTCAGGCTTCGGGCTCGGGCTCGGGCTTCCAGCTTTTTGTCAGGGCCGGGCTCGGGCCCAAGTTCTAGGCCCGTTGGTCGGGCCGGGCTCGGGCTCGGGCCTATCATTTTTCCGTTAATGAAGACTAAAAGCCCGGCCCGAGCCCGGCCCATGAACAGGTCTACTCATGATGTGCTCAGGTGTTATTACATATAAGACAAATTTCCCTATGTAATTGCTTTTATGGTATTCAAAAATTACAGAAATATCACATATAATACAAACCGCATTATGCAATTGGCTATGATTTTGGAAAATTACAAGTATAACACAAATGTAATCATGACGTCACATAACCCTCTCCCCCTTTCATATTTGCTATTAGATATCTAGCTATTTATGATTATGCTATTATATAATATAAAAGTCATTTCTCTCTTCTTTCTTGCCTAATTCTCTTTCCCCTTAATTCTCTTTCTTGCTCTCTCCCCATTCTCTTCCTCAAATTTTAATTATTTACTTATTTATTTTATTGCATTAAACAAATCATTATCTAAACATTTATTTATTTAATAAAAATAAATTATTTATTTAAAAATAATTTACTAACAAATTATTATTTCTAGCAAAAAGTTAACCAGACTAGGGTTGTGAGTGGGTTGGGTCTACCCGATGGATCTAAACCGACTAAACCAATTATAATGGTTTGGTTCCATGATTTTATCTAGATTAATAACTGGGTTGGTTCTGGTTCTTGCTTATCTAAAACTGATTTAAACCTAGAATCGATTATTTTATGGAGTATATGAATTTTTTATTTTCTTATAACTTTTATTATATTTTATGTTTAAATAACAAATTGAATAGATAATCATATTCTATGATTTTATCCCGATTAAATAATTGATTCAAGACTAGTTCTACCTAAACCCAACCCATTGACAACCCTAAACTAGAGTGAGACCGTCTGGACCGGGGGTTTCAGGTCCATGGGACTAGGTATTGGAGACCCCCCCCCCCCCCCCCCGCAATGGCTAGTTTCAGCTTTTTGAGGGGTTTTTAATAGAAATACCCCAACAATTATATAGGGGGTATTTATGTATTTTGGCTTTAGGGGAGAAAAAATAACAAATGCCCCCCAATAGCTATATAACAACTAGTTTGAGGGGGAATTCTAGGTAAAGTGATAAATGACTTTACAATGACTAAAATACCCCTCCCAACAACTAAAATGACTAGTTTTTAAGGTATTTTAGGTAATTGAATTATTTTTAATTCCTATAAATAGTCCAGTTCTCCACCATTTTCACCACACCAATTCAGCAATTCTCTTATCATACTCTCTCAATCTCTCATACTCTCATACTCTCAATACTCTCTATACTCTCCAATTCTCAAGTCTCAACTTTTTTCAAGTTTTAACAAGAAGTCTTGCTCAATTATCTTAAGTTAGCAATTTGGGAGGCTTGGAAGCTTTTATCGTTGAGAGATTCTGAATTGACAATCCGAATAAGTGAAATTAAATTAATTTTTTTTTAAATTAAAAAAATGGTTGGTTCCTCCCAAAATCAATTCTCCAACATATTCAATGCCAACAATATTCAGTCGCAACATGATAGCGTTAACATTGATATGGATGCTACTGAAATTGCTGGAGCTCCCATCCCTAGTACTAGTATTGTTGCTGGGGGTAGGAAAAAGAAGGAAACTAAATTGACTAATCCAGTTTGAAACTATTTAAAATAGAGGAGGTTGAGGGGAAGGGAAAAAGGGTTGTTTGCCAAAAATGTAGGAGTAACTTTAGTTATTGTAGCAAGGGTGGCATTGACCACTTAGGTAGACATTTGCTCACCCATGAGAAACAAGAAGAATAAGAAGGGAAAGAAAAATCCCAAACACAAATTAGGAGGAGGGTTTTGGTACTTTTAAATATTCACACGAAAAAATGAGGCAAGAATTGTCAAAATATATTATACATTCTGAACAACCATTTTTGTTAGCTGAGGATAGTAAACTTGAAAAATTTTTACATAATTCTGTAAATCCTCAATTTAAAAAAGTTTCTAGAAATACTATTAGAGAAGATGCTTTGAAATTTTTTTATTCATATAAACAAAATTTAATTTCTGTTTTATCAAATCTTAATTCTAGCTAGAGTTGTAGTTACTTCTGATATTTGGACCTCTAAATTAAATATAAGTTATATTTGTGTCACCGGTCATTTTATTGATGAAAACTAGCTTTTACAAAAAAAAAAAAATAATTTTAGTTACTAGGCTTGAGCAGCTATATATTGGCCTAACTATTGCTGCAAATATTTTAAATACTTTAATGTTTATGGAATTGACAATAAATTTTTTTCTATTCGTTTTGATAATGCCAACAATAATGATTCAACAATAAATATTTTAAAATTTCAATTAAACCTCATTTTAATGGTAAATTATTCCATATTAGATGTGCATGTCACATCTTAAATTTATGTTTTCAAGATGCTTTAAATATTATTTCTCATTATATTTCTATATTAAAGGTTCTAGAGCAAGAAAACAAGAATTTAAATATTTATGTCATAATTATGGTTTAAAATCTAAACATTTGATGTTAGATGTTAAATATAGATAGAATTCTACCTATTTTATGTTAGAAAGTTGTATTCCCTATAAACAAATTCTTTCTGATTTTTATAATTCAAAAATGCCAAATGATATTATACTTGATGAAAATTAGGAAATGGTCATTTGTATAAGAGATTTTTTACACAATTTTTATGATGCAACTAAGGAATTTCCGGGTGTTTATTACCCAACTAGTTGTCTTGTAGTTAATCAATTATTCATGATTAGTAAATGCTTTGCAAAATATAGAAAAAATCCGCAATTTAGAAGTATTGTTGAAATAATGTAAAATAAATTTAAAAAAAAATATTGGGAGAATATTTCTCCTCTTTAATTGTTTAGCTACAATATTAGATTCTAAGATTAGAAAAGATGGTGTAGATATTTTACTTGAATCATATTGTGAAAATATGAACATTGAAATTGGAAATCAAAGGGAAAAAGTTAATAGTTTATTATTTGAAATGTATAGTTCATATGAATCTAATATGGTAGGGAACTAAAAATCTAAACTTGTACAAGTGCAACTTCTACTTCCAAAACATCTAGTTCCAGTAGTGCGAAAGATAGAGTTTGGTCTTTAATAAGTAGGAGGCAGAAATCTGTTGCCACCTCATCAACAAGTTCATTTACCGAACTTAATTTTTATTTAGAAGCAAATTTTTTTTAGTTTAAGTGATTCCTTCGACTAGAAAGGAATGAATAATTTTAATATTTTAGCCTAGTGGAGTGGACATGAAAAAAATTATTCAGTCCTTGCCGCCATGGCATGTGATCTACTAACCCCTCTGGTGTCTATAGTTTCATCAGAGTTTTGTTTTAGTGCAAGTACTAGGGTGCTGGATGACAAGAGAAGTTGCATGAATGATGAAAGTCTGGAGATGCGCATCTACTTCAAAGATTGGCTAGATGCTTATGACAGATTACAAGACAAAGGAGGGCATGACACTACACCTAATGATTCACTTGAAGTAGATGATCACAATCAAGATGGAGATGAAGGTGGAACTTGAAGAAAAATGATGAAGACAATAATGTATACTCAATAATTTTGTATATTTTTTAAAATTATTATAAATTTTGTTATTCAATTTCATTTAAATTATTTGTTATTTTTTCAATAATGTAATTTTTAATTTCTAATTTGTAATTGTATTATATTTTTTTATATTTTATTCCATTTTGTTAAGTACTTTTTGACCATTATATAGTTCAAGTTTCAAATTTCAATGAAATAAAATTCCTATTTTTCCCAATTTGTTGTCCATTTGGCATTTTGTATTTTGTTAAGTTTTTTTTTCATTTGTTTGTTAGAATTTTTATTTTTTTTTTCAATTTGTTTAATTGTTCCCAAAGGAAAGTTATGTACTTTAGTTTTACCTAACAAAAAAATTAAAAAAAAATCAAAATGTCAAAAAAAAAAAAAACAGTGTGGCCCGATTCGGCCCAGGCTCATAGCACGGCTTGCAGCCCGCTCGGACTAGACCTGCGGATTGGCACAGCATGGCATGGACCCGCACAGGCTCAGGCCGTGAGCCGAGTTGACCCCCCAACTTATCCCAAGAGAGGAAAGCACAACTCGACTCAGCCCGCGTGCCAATACAGCCCGATTTACAGCTCTAACTAAAACCTCCCCTCTCGGCTGTATCAGCCGTTATATCTAACGGATGAGTGAAAAAGACAATACTGTCCAACCAAACTAAATGTTGATTTGTTAGGTTTCTAATTGAATCATAAAGAAAAAAAGGCCATCCTCAACGTTAGAAACACATCAACCTCCATCTGTTGCAATTAATTTGACCGGTAATCTTTTATATGGAACATTAATATCAAATTTTCTGCAATTACCTCTAAAATAAAGAAAAAAATTAAAATACTAGGTTCAATTTATATTTGATTTCTTCATTTTTTAAATATTTTCTTGTGTTTCAAAAAATCTGTTGTTCAAAATTTGAAGAGGGTGGAGAGATCAAAGAGACCAATCAAAGCTTTCACCAAATGGATTCCAAATTGCAAAACCCATATATTTGAGAGACCAATCAAAGCTTTCACCAAATGGATTCCAAATTGCAAAACCCATATATTTGGTTGTGAAGAACTTCATGTTGCCAAAATTTTAGGAATAACTTCACTTGATAATCAACTTTAAGATCTAGAAGCTTAAAAATGCAAGTTGAAACCAAGGTCGGTGATTGCCTCCAGGCCAATCTCCAAGTAAGGGTGTCAACGGACCGGTTTTGGATTGGACCCCACCCAGTCCAAATTCAATTTGGACGAATTGGATGGACCAACAAGATATATTGGATTGAACTAATCCGGTCTAAAATATTTATTAGATTGGATTGGACCTGGTCCGTCTGTAACAAATTTATATTGGGTTGGGTTGGATTAAGCCAATATCTGGTCCATTGATGTAAGATAAGAATATATGTATCAATGGACCGGGTTTGGGTTGAAACCAATCTAAATCAAAATGAATTTGGACAGATTGGACAGTCCAGACATTGAATTGGACCAGTCCAAATTTGTCCAAAACATTCATTGGAATGGATTGGACCTGGTCTATTTATAATGGACTTACATTGGACCAAATTCAGTCCAATCGACACCCCTATCTCCAAGTATATATTTGTCCATGTTAGTGAAGAGGAGAACAAAGAAAGTAGTAAGAGAGAGAAGTAAACAGCAGAAACAAAGATTCCGAAAAGAAAAGTTCTGAAGAAGTCTTTCGCCACTGATGGTGCCACCGTTTGCCGTTAATGCTTGATCTACCACTACATAGTCCCGCCATTTTTATTCGTGGCATTCTCTGCAACATACATTTGGGATGAAATTTCAATGGAGATCCACGGGGGTTTGTTAGATTATTTGGATGGAAACCTAGGAATTAATTGGTTTTGGGTTGGTAGTGAATCTCAAACATCAAGGATGTTTAGGGGGTAGTATCAGGACATAAGCGTCAAATTGTATTCCACTAAGGCACTAACCCAATTCAATATCAGTAGGGCTCACAGTTGTATATAACTATATATTGTCTCTGTCAAAATGTTGGGTGGTCATTGATCAGCCCAAGCATTTACAATTATTCTAATCTATAGAAACTGCTATGGTTAAGGTTGGATTGAAATGTTTTGTTTCCATACAAATGATCAAATAGATCAAAATTGAAAATTCTAATCTAATGGTATTTCAGGATAGAGTTGAAATGACTAAGCATGTGCGTGACGCACATTATCATGGCCTTTGATCTTGATTTGATATTGATCTCAGCTAGCAGTACTTTGGCTCATCACAAAAGCAAAAGGGTTGAACTCAAATGGTGAATGGGATGCCACGTCATGTATCAACAGATTTGACGGAATGCTAAGGAGGGGAAGTGTTTCTCCGATGAAGTCACCATACACTTATACAAGGGAGATCTTAGGCTGCATTTGGCATTCCTTAAACTTATCTCCTTATTGCAAAAAGGAGATAAGTCCTTGAAATAAGGAATGCCAAATGCAGCCTCAGTTCATTTTAAAAATGGAGGGGAGGTCTTAGCCTTTATGGTATAAATGAAGGGAGGTTTAAGTCTTTTACCCTTTTAACCTTTCTACTATTCCCAATGCCGTGTTATCTTGCAGTCCCAACAACCGAAACAAAAGAGGCAGAGTAAATGTATTTACAGCATGCCCAGCCCAAGTAAATAGAATCCTTTTCACAATAAATAAGGCCTTCTGCGGCACCGAGTTTGTTTAATCTGAAGCTAAATTATCATGTACAGATACAGACTGCTAAGAGGTGTATGAATTAATGCACCTAGGGGTCCGCATGGCCAGCTACTGCATCATCACTGGAGGCATATTCATCTTCACTTAGCTCCTCATCACTGGACTTCTCCTCCATGGCAGCTCCAATATCTTCAGGTTTGGCATACTTCTCACAATATTCTGGCCCACGAGCAAGCATACGAGCAAGAAAGACAATGTAGCATAAACTATGTTACGTGTAACAACTTGACCCAAAAAAAAAAGTTAAGTGTAACAAGCTGCATCTGCAGATGAAATGATAAGGTAGACAGGAACATTACTAGTCCAAATAAGTTGAGCAGAGTAATATTCAAAATACAAAGTTCAGTAAGTACCATGGTCAAAAAGAAAAAATAGACTATTCAAAATACAAAGACAAAGTTCAGCAAGTATACCATGGTCAAAAAGCAAAAATAGCCAACTTTCAATTTCGATATTGGTAGAAACTCATCCCAAAAGACGATGGCAATAGACAAAGTTTAATTTAAACATAGTTTGTGAAGAAGGAAGATAGAAACTCCAGTTGCAGGCAACCAAGCACAATACAATGCCCATTTGGGAGGCTTCCACACAGTGGTGTATGGTGTTCCATGAGCTGAGAAACCCGGAACGCCATGAAGCCATTTTGATAAAATTCTAGAAAGCCGAAAGTAGGCTTAATTGAGCCATAAAATCAACTTTCCAGTGAAGCTAGCCCAGGTAGCTTCTCCGAAGCAGCTCACTCGATGCAGAAGCCCTCCCAAATGGGCTCATGGGACACGCTTTCTAGGATGCCCTTACAAGGGGTGTTCACCAATATGCATGATTTCAAAACAAAAATAACTGCAACAAAACAAAAAAATGTTTTTTTCCGATACCAGTGGAAGCCCTTGTGTCACACAATCCATCAAACAACATACCATCACTTCCTGGCAAACAGAAGTAGAAATACATCCTCCATCGTACAATTTATTGGTTTCTGTCAACATGCTCTAGAAAAAGATGTTCAAAGCAGCAACACCTCCACTTTTGTGAATGATAACAGCACATTTGTCGTGTTACCCACATCTCTCCACTGTGACAACTAAAGCATCTAATTGTTTTGCGTTTTGAGAGCTAAACTTAAGACCAGAGGATGTAAAATCCAAGTCCAGAAAAGGGGCAAGAGCTTCTGCCAAATAGGAATTTGTATGTCAACGTGTAACCCCAGAGAAGAAAACAACAAGGCCATCCCCAAAACACATCCAATCCTAACATGCTTGCCCAAATAGCACCTGTTGACATTCAACTTGATGGCCTCGTTGCTGACATTGCACCAACTGGTTCTTGGTTGGAATGGAAAAACATTAACATTTTTCCTCCTTTGAAAAATAGATTTTGTCCCACCCGTTAATAAGGTGTTCCTCCTCAGTGACAAGCCATACTTTCTATTGTTTGATGTCCAACTTCAAACACAA
Source organism: Nelumbo nucifera (assembly GCF_055504915.1). Taxonomy (NCBI): domain Eukaryota; kingdom Viridiplantae; phylum Streptophyta; class Magnoliopsida; order Proteales; family Nelumbonaceae; genus Nelumbo; species Nelumbo nucifera. Next base: position 184,134,946 of record NC_142649.1, on the reverse strand, counting down.
TTAAGATGAACTTTCATGGCAGAGGCCTAGGGAATCAAGACTTATCAGGAGTAGGGTGAGCGTACAAATTAGGAAGGGCGCATGCTAGCCATTTACTCTGTGCCATTGGTATTGGTGACTCAATTCAAGCTGAAACATGGGCTGTATCACATGGTCTAAGGTTGGTAAAATACCTAAATCTCAGAAAAAACAAATATTGATTGAGGGAGATTGACAAGTAATTACAAGATGGATAAAAGGAGCTATAGAAGGGCTTAAAATATCAACACTTGATGAGCGAAATTAACAAGCAGGCATCAGAATTGAGGGCATCCTACAATTGGATACTGAAATCTGATAATAATTTAGCTGATGGGCTAGCAAGACAAAGGACCAACAGAAATTAGACATATTGGGGTCCAGGGATTAGTCTCAATGGGTGAAAATTTCTAAGTCTCTCTTCTCTCTAAAGGGAAGCTATTGAAATAGGATAGGTGGCTACCTACAAGGGGTGCTTGGCACTTGCTGTACACTTTCAAATTCTACATCAATAAAATATTAACTGACTGATTAAAAAGAGGAAAATAAAAAACTTTAGCATAACATGTTTAGAGAATGGAAGTAAACTTGATTAGGTACTTGAGCAAGTTTAAGATTACTTGATTACAACTTTCTGAACCTTCAATAAACATCAGATTCTTGCTTGAATAGTCGATGTACTTGAAATTTGAAAAGAGTGAGAACTTCAAACTTGGTGGTTGGCTGTACATCAGGAACAGAAGTGAACAAGCTACACATTGTAGCATCCTCAGTTTGGTATAACCAATTAAATTCTTCAATGCAAATATATTTTATAGTGCCTAACAGGGTGGTTTCCTGCAGAAAAAAGTACGGTTAATCCTTTTTACATTATTTCATACCATAGTTTTCGCGCCTTGCTAGGTGATAGGGGGGCGCCTTGTCGCCTAGGCGATGGATTTTTTAAGTAAAAAACATAGATCCTAGGGTAGTTCCCTAGGTGCCATAACCATATTTTCTTAATAATTATTCATAATTTTCATAAGAAAAGTATAAAGTTCATGTTAAAGTATAGAAAATCAACATATTCATGAGAAGACAAAGAAGACAGAAAAGAAAATTGAAAAAATATAGGGGCTGAACCCTTATTTTTGTTATAGGAAAAGAAGAAAAGAAAAAACAGAAGATATGAAACAAAAATTAGAAGATACGGAAGAAGAAAATGTGTTGATTAGTCAAAATTTTAATTCTACCTTATTGATTCAGGTTTTGAAGTCTTGAGGGTTCAATACAGCATTAGCAATGTTTGTGCTGATTAAACCCTAACAAATAAGAAAATAATAAAAAGAAATTAGTATATAAACACACAAAATGAATATTTTAGTTTAATAATGTTTATTTTATAATTATAATCTCAAAAAATAAAGAATAAAAAAGCATTTTATAATAGAATGTACAAAACTGCTTGGCATTTAGGCAAGGCAAGCCTCCAAGGGCACCTTGTCGCCTTGACAACTATGTTTCATACTTTTAACCAATGAAATACGATTGCTATACTTACCCTTTCTCCCATTTCACTCCCACCCACATCTCCTTCATTTTCCCCCATGTACTGCTTTCCACTCCAAAGTCCAAATCATGACCAAACCTAAGAAGCTGTGGACCAAAAAGCTATAAGAACTACAGTTTTGGCGAGACTCTCAGAACTTGACATCTATTGAATACTCAAAGCATCATGACCCACCATTGGATGATTCCTATTTAATAGAGGGCTTACACCTAGAAGAAGAAAACAACTTGACTACAACTTCAAGTCATATGGTTTACCTAATTTAGAGCTTAGTGAGAGTTTTGGTAGAATGTTTTCACATCCAATGTTTATGCGCAAGATAATAAGTTGGTAACTTGGATCATATTTATAGCTATTTTTGCCTAATTAATATTTAAATTACTAACAAATTACCAAACAGTAAAAATGAAAAATATAAGAATGGAAAATAGATAGCTTCTATTAGATTTAAGCTTAGTAAACAGGATTCATGTAGCCAATCCCATATAGTTGGGATAAGTCTTAGATGAGATTGATGATGAAAATTTGACATATGTGAAAATTTTCTCATTTTTGTAATTTAACAAATGTAGGTAGAAATCAAAATCTAATTAAAGCTGCACATAGTAAATCTGAGAAAAATATTAAATCATCAAGTTCCATACAAATGTATCATGGCCAAAATCAATTGCTTTCAGGGCTATCATTATTGCAAATATAGGGAAAACTATAGTAAATGAGTTTCCCATAAGTCCATCTTAATATTACTGATTTAGAGAACATTGAATGTTGAGAAGAAAACTACCTTTGACTTTTTGCTCATAAGCAGCCCGATCACGCATCATCAAAGCTGCAGCATCTCCATTCAATGGATCTGATGGGTTCGGATACAAAAGAAGTTGTGGCAAGAACACTTCAAATACATTTACCAGATCTGAGAAACATTGGCATTAACATCTGAATACAATTGCATCAATCCATTAAATTGAAAGACAACAACAATTCCAAATTCAGTGCTTATGTAAAGCCATGACAATCTTATGCACACATAATAAAACAAGTTATTGAATTAGATTTTTTTACCAAACATGGGGCTCCAGGTCTGGTTGATTACATCCAAGCAAACTGACCCTGACCTGAAATTAAAACAACCATGAAAAACAGATGCACAAAGTGGTTAACCTTAACCTAATGGGTTTTGTAAACTACCTGCAGAAAATACTTAATGAAGAAGACATTGGAAAAAATGCAATCACCTAGTTATTACTCACATTTCATCTACATTTGGGTGGTAAATCTTGTTAACAAAACCAATTGAAGGAGATTTATAGGGATAAGCATCCGGGAGCTCCACTCTGATCCTCCACACACCTCCATGGTAAGGACCTTTCACAATCCATATAAGAAATAATAATATCAATACAAACAAATTGCTAGGAATCTTCACAAAAGAAGTATTGCAATCTACAACTAATTGTTGCGAAGTTACTTATGATTATGAAATGGCAATGAATGTGAGGCCGATTCGACTAAATAGCAATGTTGAGAACTGAAGCAGTTAACAGTAACCAAAACAAAGAAAAAAAAAAGACAAATGGCTAAAATGATTTCTAGGTTTACACTAGAAACTGAGAAAATATGATAAGCAGAAAACGAGCTCAAAGAGACGCTCAGAAAAGTGAATATTTTACTTTTAATTTCATCTGAACAGAAAAGAAATATATTGTTGTGAGAACCCATGGAAAAAAAAAGGGTTAAATCAAGGAATTAGAATTGAAACCCCACATCAGACCCTACGGCATAAAATATAAATTAATTCCGAAAATTACAAAAAAAAAAAATGAAGGGGAAGTAGTGAAATAGTAAAATAATCATTAACTACTATCTATCTTCCAACCAGAATCGAGAGGCAATGCGGGGTTTGAAGTACTACTAATAGTCAACACGATTGAAACAGAGAAAATAATAATAAACTCAAAATAACATAAACCGATAAAAGCAAACATACTAAAAAGTTCATATATTTTTATCTACACGAATTAAGGCGAAAAATAATTATATATACGAGGAGAAAACATATGGGCATGGAAGATTTACTGTCACTGGGTCCATTAAAATCGACATGGAACTCTTGCATGCCATCGTTGATCATCTCTACCTTGTAATCACTCATCATCCTAACGGAATAAACAAACAAAAGCAGAGTCAAAATTACCAGCAAAGAAAAAATAAAACAGGATTGAATATGAAAATTAAAATTTTTACAGTTTCATGAGGTCCATCTCTCTGCGTTTGCTTGGGGAAGACATTTTGTTATTATTAATCCCTCTTCTTTGGTGGCTTCAGAGAAATGTATAAATAGGTGAAAAAAGAGAGAGTTTTTTAGCAGCAGAGACCAAGATACAGAAGCAAAGCGGTTCAGAGTTGAGACAGAATGACAGGAAAATGAGGACATGTGAAGAGAATTTCAATTTATATAATATTGTCCTACACGACTCGTCCAGCAATAGCGACATCCAAGCACCACCCAGCCCTAAAATTTCAAAGGATAAAAGAAATTATTTTTTATTTTTTTATAATAATATAAATATAGGAATAAGTAGACTGCACTCCTTGAAAAATAATTTTCTGTCGTCTGATCCTGCCCCCACCAGTCAACAGTTAACAGTCACCACTCTCATAAATCATTAGTGGAAGCTGTTTAGCACCCAATAGGAAGTGTTTTATAAAGCCAAACCTCCCAATATCTTCCATTAATGCTACACCGTTGGATGAGCATCACCTCGAATAGTCTGGAGTCGGCAAATTACAGCCCGATCAATCTGAATTTCGACCAAATAGCCCAAGCCCATGCATTGTGTTGCGTACGAATTCTGCTAGTCTCAGGAAATCCCTACCCCTCGATCAAGTAATTTTGTGGGTTCGAGTATAAATAATATGATCACATGCGAATTTTAATGAGTTCAAAATCGTGTATTTTGTATTATTTTGTATGTATTTTCACTTTATATATTTGTATTTGTACTCATTACTCGAATTCGATCCATTTATAATGCTACAGCTCGGTTCGAGACTGTTTTATAAGGTTCGAGTCAAAATCTTGGCTTAGCTCGAGTAAAAAATTCATAAGCTCGAGTTCGATTTTGAGAAAAATATTTTATAAAAATAAAAAATTATAAATATAAATATTTTTTATTTGATATTTAAAAATTTAAGAATTATAATATTTTTATTATATATATATATATATATTATTTTCTATAATTTTATTATTATATATATATATATTCGAGCCGGCTCGCAAGCCTCACGTGCAGAGCACTAGTAGGCTCGAGTTCGAGCTCGAACTCTGATGATGCACGATCTGGCCGGTCTTAGCTGTCGATGATCTTGCCTCTGAACTGAGTAACAGGGACCTGAAACGGGAGGAGAAGAGAAGCTCCGGGGAGAACCCGGCGCAAGGGCTCCAAAGCTCAAGTTAGAATCCTTCAAAGGCAAGAATAACCAGATAGCGCAAGAGTTAGCATACCTCGTCCCTGGGGGGTAGAAGCCTTTTATAACCACCTCGCGCACTCACTTCCAGGCCTCCGTCAGGTCGGGCATGATTACTTCTGAACTCCTGCCAGTTCGGGTGTCATTTCCTCTGGTCGGACAGAACCGCCACTGTTCCTTTTGTCGGAGCCGTCTCTGCGGCTAGTGACGACGGTTGCAGGTGGCGGTGGCAGGATGCCGTTTGAAATGCGGCTGTCAGGCGTCAGATCCCAAATCAGTCAAGTACGTCGCCCTTGGATAAAGACGTCATCGGTGTCGGGTATGTTTGGCTGGCCTGGTGCTTTGGAAGTGAAGTGTTGGACTGGCGAGCGAGGTGCCTTGAGTTCGGTTTGGAGTGTTCCGAGCTGTCACGGGTCAGCTTGGGGCAGCTTTGCGAGGCTTGGGGCCCAGTATAGTTCGTGCTCCTTGCAGGGAGCTCGGGTTCTCAATAAGGAGCTCGCTCTTGACAGGGAGCTCAGGCTCCTAGTAGGGAGCTCGGGTTTTAGGGAGCTTGGGCTCCTAGTGCCGAGCTCGGACTTGGGGAGCTCGGACCTTTGATAGGGAGCTCGCACTTAATCAGGGAGCTCGGGCTCCTAGTAAAGAGCTTGGACTAAGTACAGCGGTCTGGAGTTCGGGCTCGGTAGTGAGCTTGGACTTGCTTCCGATGTTTGCTTTGGGTGCTCTACTGTCCCGAGCTGCTTGCCTTTGCCACGTGTCGGGCGATCGCGAGGCCGGGCCAAATTTCCCTTCATCAATTGCCCCCCACTCCCTGTGACAACGGTTCCGTCTTGGCGCAGGGAGTTTGCAAGGTAGTGGGAGGGTTTTGGTCCGTATTGAGCGCGCTCGCTCCAAATTGATTTTCAAAAAAGGGCGCGCGTTTCGGAAGTCGTGAAGTTAGTTATTCGAGAGTTACGCTGCAGACACTTTTATTGCGAGGGGACGTGCGCCGTTGCTCCGTCAGTTTCGGGAAGACGCGTGCCAACACCTGTCCTCTGACAAGACGTGTGCGACGTTCCGTCAGTCTCTAAAAGACGTGCGCCGATTGGTTTTTGGAAGACGTGCGCTTTAGCGCGGTTGTGGGCCGTTGGATTGGCTTTGATCTGGGCCGTCGCTTTCCGTACGCTGTGGATATAAATAGTGCGCAGGGGGGGCGTCCTTGCTATTGTCGTATATCTTGAGCTCGCGCCTTAAGTTTCAGCTCGCGTCCAGGCTTTTCAGCTCGCGTCTCAGGTCTTGCTTGTCTTCTTCCCGGGTGAGTATTTTTTTGGAGTCCCGTTCCGTTTCGCGATGTCTGGTTTGGATGGTTCAGACTTTTCAAGCGGGTCTGATGTGGGTTCCACGAACCAGTTTGCGTCCCACGGTAGTTCGAGCGAGCCCGATGTAGGTCCGGAGGGAGGGGTTGGGCCTACCACCCGAGGTGCTTCGGGTAGGTCGGCATCCACCTCCCGTCGTGGCCGGGTTGTAGATCAGTTCGGCCCTTCGACCATGACGCTTGACGAACTTCAAACCCTCGTAGACTACTATAATTTGCCCAGTGAGTATGGTTATTTTATCCCAACGGGGAGCTTTCCTTGGGAACATGGCCCCGATGAGATGGTGATTTTCTGGGAACAGCTTGCCGCGGGGCTGCGACTGCCCTTCCACCCTCTTGTTGTCGAGGTCCTAAATCACTTCGGTGTGACGGTTGGCCAGCTTCACCCGAACTCTATTAGGAACTTAGTGGGAACGATCTCTTTATTTTGCGACGAGAACTTCCCTCTGGATCTGGAGATTTTTTCTTCTATCTTGATGTTGAAAAAGCAAGTGGGTCCCCTCCCTGGGCGTAGGCGGGCATACTACCTGTCCCCTCGCCCGGGCTTCAAGCTCTTACACGGACTCCCCAATAAGGTCCCGGCGTGGAAGCGGGACTATTTCGGAGTGCGAAGTGCGATGGGGTGGCCGTTTCAGACCGGCTAGGGGGTGGCTGCTCCTGATTCCGGCGTCACACTTGATGAGGAGACGGCGGAGGGCCTTCGGCAATGGGCGCGGCTTGGGCTGGATTGCCAATGGTATCTGACGGAGGCCAAGCTTATTGCTGCGGGCCTGAGTTCGGGTAGGTTCTTTCCCTAGTGATCTTGTCTTGTTCTTCGCTTACGTCTTACTGATGCCGAACTTCTTTTTCGCAGGTACAATGGATTCACGAGGGTCACGAGGTGCGCACTTATTCGAGGGGATGAAGAGGAGAAAGCGGGTGGCCAAGCGAGCTCGCGCCGAGCCATCCCGGGCTGCGGAGCCCGAGGTGCCGGACTGTCCGGCAGAGGAGCCCGAGATGGTTCCTCCCATGCAGGGGCCGACGGGGGCTCCTTATGCTGAAACCACACACACGGGGGCTCCCGCTTATTCCGAGTCCGCTCATATGCGAGCTGGGCCGTCGGGCTCGGAGGCCCCGGAGGACTTCAGGAGCGTGCGGTCGCCCGTGCATGCTCTTCAACGGAGTAGGGAGGCAACGTTTCCTGAGGAAGTCGCGGCATGGACCGAGCTCCCTCTGCACCAAGTGGCCTACCGTGCCGTTACTCATGCCATGGTGGTAAGTGGCCTGCCTCCGAGCTTAACTTCTATTTTTTCATTCGTTTCTCTGATCTCCTTTTCCTTTGATAGGTGAACTCCTCTATTCACGCCTTGGTGAACCAGGTGGAGAAATGCTCGCGGCAGGCGCGAGCTGCCGAGGAGGCTGCTCGGGCTGCCAAGGAGAATGCCCGGACTGCCGAGGAGAATGCTCGCGCTGCTGATGCTGCTGCTCACCGTGCGCGGTCTAGGCAGGCGAGGTCTCAGAGGGATGCCGAGGCCATGGGGGTGGTGGTGAAGCGCATGGCGGAAATGAAGCTGGACTTGGAACACCGGGTCGAATATCTTCAGGAGGATATCAGGGAGAGGACTCAGATCTTCTCTCAGGGCATCGAAGACGCGAAGAAGAAGGCTGTTAGCGATTACATTGCTTCGCCGGATTTCGATGACCTGATGGTAGACTCCTACAGGAGGGGTTTCAAGCTGAGTCGGTGGATGATTCGGAATACGTACCCCGACCTCAATACCAGCGCCATATCCACTTCGCGCATCACTCCGGAGATGGCTAATGCCGCGGATGCCGAACCGGACTCCGAGGGGGAGGCAGGTCCTTCGGGCGTTGTCGGAGAGGCTTCTGATAACGATGAAGTAGCTCCGGGCTTGTAAAATGTAATGAAATGAAATGTACACATCTGTTTTGAAATGAAACGTCTTTTTGTTCGTGTACTGGTGTCTTCGAGCTTATATTTTTTGCCGAACTGACCATTTCGGTCCGTCAGTTTGTTTAATGAAATGACTTCGGCGTACTTGCTTTGGTGGCCTATAGATAGTACCTTCTCAAGTTGACAACGTTCCATGCTCGGGGTACTTGTTTCCCTTCTAGGGTTCCGAGCTCGTACGCTCCCCCACCAAGTGTTTTCGTTACTCTGTAAGGTCCTTCCCAGTTCGGTCCCAGTTTCCCTACGCCGGTTTCGGGCACCATGACCTTACGGAGAACCATGTCGCCGACGCGGAAGTTCCTCTTTTTTACTCGCGCGTTGTAGTACCGAGCTACCTTTTGTTGGTAAGCCGCAGTTCGGATGTGCGCGAGGTCTCTCACTTCGTCCAGTAGGTCGAGGTTGGTGTGCAACTCGCCCTCGTTTGTCCGTTCGTCGTACGCTTCCAGTCGTAACGTAGGCACTTCGATTTCCGTCGGGATCACTGCTTCGGTGCCATAGATGAGGTTAAAGGGGGTCTCACCCGTGGCAGTCTTTTCCGTGGTTCGGTGTGCCCATAAAACACTTGGTAGTTCGTCTGCCCACAAACCTTTGGCCCGGTCCAATCGCGTTTTTAGTCCGCGGAGGATGGCTCTGTTCATTACTTCTGTTTGGCCATTTGCCTGCGGGTGTGCGACCGATGTGAAGTTCTGACTAATTCCCATACTTTGGCACCATTCTTGGAACTTGATGTCTTCGAACTGTTTGCCATTGTCGGAGATCAGTACCCGAGGTAGCCCGAAGCGACATACAATGTTCTTCCAAAAGAAGTTTTGTATGTTTCGGGCTGTAACTATTGCCAGGGGTTCGGCTTCTATCCACTTTGTGAAATAATCTACTGCCACCACTAGGAATTTCCTCCCGCCTGTCGCTGGTGGGAATGGCCCCAGGAGGTTGATGCCCCATTGGGCGAAGGGCCATGGACTGGTGAGGTATTTGAGGTCGGCAGCGGGTTGATGGTGGATGCTGGCGTGCTTCTAACACTTGCCGCATTTTCTGACGAGCTCGATTGCCTCTGCCTTCATCGTTGGCCAGTAGTATCCTTGTCGAAGTGCCTTTTGGGCGAGGGCTCTGCCCCCCAGGTGTCCGCCACACAAGCCTTCGTGGATGTCGCGGAGTACCAGCTCGGCTTCGGTTGAGCGCAAGCATCGCAGATAGGGGAGCGTGTTGGATCGTCGGTACAACCGTTCGTCTATCATGACGTATTTGGCTGCCTGGCGCTGCACCCTCTTGGCTGTGTTGCGGTCCGCGGGGAGTGTTCCGTCTAACAGGAAGCTCGCGAGTGGGTCGATCCAGCTCGGCTCTGCTTCGGTGACGGGAGCGACCTCTTCTGCCCCACCGAGAATGCTGGGCCGAGGTAAGTCCTCTACGTACACGGTTCTCCTGGCGTTGTGGCTCGTGCTAGCCAGTCGGGACAGGGCGTCGGCCTCAGCGTTCTCTGACCTCGGGATTTGCTTGATGAAGTGTGATTGGAAGTTGAGCAGAGCTTCCTTTACTTTTGCCAAGTACGCAATCATAGTGAGTTTGCGTGCTTCGTACTCGCCTGTAACTTGGTTGACCACGAGCTGGGAATCACTGCAGATAACCACGTGCTTTGCTCCGACCTTGCACGCTAGGTTTAGCCCAGCTATCAGTGCCTCGTATTCTGCCTCGTTGTTGGACGCCGCAAACTCAAAGCGTAGTGCGTATTCCAGTTTTGTTCCGCCCGGGCCGCGTAGCACTATTCCAGCCCCGCTGCCTTGTTGGTTCGAGGAGCCATCTACGTGAAGGATCCAGGGATCCTCCTCCCAGTTCGCGCTTGGTCTAACCAGGAGGGATGCCATACTGGCTGCTACTTCGCGGGGTTCGGACTCGTTTGGCTCGGGAGCTTCGAGTTCGCCCGAACTGGGGATCTCGGGCTCTACCGGCTCAGGGGCTTCGAGGCTAAACGTGCATTCTGCGATAAAATCTGCCAAGGCTTGGGCCTTGATGGCAGTTCTTGGCTTATACTAGAGATCGTACTCGCTGAGCTCGATGGACCACTTCGTCAGCCGGCCGGAAACCTCGGGTTTGAGTAAGACTTGCCTCAGAGGTTTGCTGGTCAGGACGATGACGGTGTGGGCCTGGAAGTACGGGTGGAGTTTCCGTGCTGCTATCACCAGAGCATACGCTAGCTTTTCTATCTGCGGGTACCTTGTCTCTGCTCCCTGCAAGATTTTGCTAACATAATATATGGGTCGTTGGACCCGGTCTGCCTCCTTTACTAGTACCGAACTGACTACCTCGTCGCTGGCCGAGAGGTACAGCTCCAAGACTTCGCCTTCCTCGGGCCGAGCTAAGGTTGGTACTTTGGCGAGGTAGCCTTTTAGCTCGTCAAACGCGAGATGACAGTCTTGGGTCCACTCGAACCCTTGGCCTTTGATCGCTTTGAAGAAGGGTAGGCAGCGGTCTGCCGATTTGGACATGAAGCGGCTTAGGGCGGCTATGCGGCCGTTCAGCCTTTGGACTTCTTTTACTTTCCGAGGTGGTCTCATATCTAGGATGGCTTGTATTTTGTCTGGGTTGGCCTCGATGCCACGTCGATTGACAACGTAGCCCAGGAACTTGCCCGAGGTGACGCCGAAGACGCATTTGTTGGGGTTTAATTTCATGTTATACCGACGCAGGATTTGGAAGATAGAATCTAAGTCTTGTATTAATTCTTGTGAAAACTGTGTTTTGACGACCATGTTGTCTACATAGCACTCTATCTTTGTGCCGATCAGGGACCGAAACAGCTTATTTACAAGTCTTTGGAAGGTCGCCCCGGCGTTTTTTAACCCGAAGGGCATGACCTTGTAACAATATATACCGAATTCGGTTACGAAGCTGGTTTTTTCCTCGTCGGACTGGTCCATCCGGATTTGGTTGTAGCCTGAGTAGGCATCCAGGAAACTTAGCAATTCGTGTCCCGAGGTCACGTCCACTAGACGGTCGATCCTAGGAAGGGGGAAGCAGTCTTTCGGGCAAGCTCGGTTCAGGTCGGTGTAGTCGACGCACATGCGCCACTTGCCGTTCGCCTTTTTCACCAGCACAGGGTTGGCCACCCAGCTCGGGTAATGGACTTCCCTTATGAAGTCTGCCGCGAGGAGCTTTTCGACTTCCTCGTCGACCGCTTTCCAGCGCTCCGGGGCTAAGTTCCGTTTCTTCTATCTAACGGGTCTAACTAAAGGGTCAGTGTTAAGTTTGTGAGTTATAAGACTAGGGTCAATACCGGGCATTTCGGCCGCGGACCATGCAAAAATATCTAAATTTTGGAGTAAAAAACTTACCAGTTCGGCCCGTAGGGGTTCCTTGACAGAAGCACCTATCTGGAGTGCGCGGGATGGGTCCGTAGGTGAGGTCGGGATCACGACTGTCTCTTTTCTGGCGAGGCCCGTTCTTCGCCATGCTCCGTAGGCCGCTCCAGGTCGAGGTCGCCGGCCGGCTTGGACTTGCCCTTTAGGGCGGCGACGTAGCACTTGCGGGACTCGAGCTGGTCGCCCCACACTACCCCCACACCGAAGTCCGTAGGGAACTTCATTGCCAAATAATAGGTAGAGACCACCGCCCGCAGGATATGGGTGATTGGCCGTCCTATTATGGCGTTGTATGGGGAGGGGGTCGCGACCACTAGAAAATCGTGGCTGAGTCTGACCGCACAAGGCCATGTGCCGACTTCCACGGACACCATTATCTTCCCAAGGGGCCTGACTTCCTCCCCGCTGAAGCCCACTAGGGGAGTGCTCGCAGGTTTTAGTTCACTCCTTGGCAGCTGTAGCTGATCAAATGCCGACTTGAATAGGATGTCCGCCGAGCTGCCCGAATCTACGAGTACGCGCCTAACTTCGAAGTCGCTGATCCGGAGTTTAATGACGAGTGCGTCGTCGTGAGGGTCGCGAACTCCCCGCGCGTCGTCTTCTGTGAAAAGGATCGGCTCTTCGGTCTTCGGCCTCTTTGGGGGGTTCCGCTCCTCGAGGACCGCTTCGCGGACTGAGGTCCGAGCTGCGGCTGATGTGCACCCCGCCACTACTGAACCTCCCACAATTACATGGATGGTTCCCCGAACTGGCCTTTCTGTCGGGGGCTGTCACTGCATTGGTTCGGCAGGCCTGCTGCTAGTCTCCGGGGGCGTCTTTTAAGTGTTCGCCTGGTTGATCCGCTTTATTGCTGTTATTGTTGTGTTGTACAAAGTTTCTTAAGTATCCGCGACGGATGAGCCCCTCTATCTCATCTCGGAGGTTATTACATAGCTCGGTACTGTGACCGTGGTCCCTATGGAAACTACAATACAAATTCTTGTTCCTTTCGTTCGGATTTCCCTTTAGGCGAGGTGGCCATTTCACGAAGGGGGCGTCCTTGATCGTCATTAGGATCTCGGTCCGCCTCGTGTTCAGTGACGTGTAATCCGTCCGAGCTGGGAGGGGAGTTCGGAGTGACTGGTTCGGTTTCGGGTCCCGGGCCGGGTTTTTTCGGTCGGCCGAGCTAGAGGGCTCGCCGTCCCTTTTTCTTTTCTTGTTTCCGCCCTCGGTTCTTTGGTTGATTTCCTCCTCCGTCCTCATGAACTTGTCCGCGAGTTTGAGGAATTCGGCCACGGTCGCGGGCTGATTAGCTACCATGTGCCACTTGAATTCCTTGTGCGTCACCCCTCTTTTCGCTGCGGCGAGCTGTACCGCGGGGTCCAACCGAGGTATCTGTAAGCATGCCTCGTTGAATCGTTTGATGTAGCCCCGTATGGGTTCTCCTTCCCTTTGGACCACTCCGAAGATGCTCTCCTCTGCTCTGGGGCACCGTTTGCTGGTAACAAAGTGCAGTGAAGACCTGCACGAACTGTGCCCAACACTTTATCGATCCGGGGGCCAGGTTCCTGTACCAAGTGCGGGCTACCCCCTTGAGGGTGGTGGTGAAGGCCACGCACATGCATGATTCGCTGGCCCTGGCGAGGTGCATTTGGGACTGGAAAGCGTCCACGTGGTCGTTGGGGTCGAAGGATCCGTCGTACTTGTCTAGGGGCAGGAGCTTGAAGTCTTTAGGCAAGGGGACTGCCAGGAGTTCTGAGGCGAGGGGGGAAGGAACTGAGAGGATCGGGGCGATTCCTACCTCGTCCGAGCTCGCCTCGCCTTTGCCTCTGAGCTCGGATAAGACGCGGGTGGCGGTTCGTCGACTTCGACGGCGTCTCCGCTGCTGAGTGGACCTTGTGCTGGCACTGCTGGCCTCCGTGTTGCCGAGCTCGATGGGCTCGGAGTTCTGGTAGTCCGCTGCTGTCAGTGCGCCGAATCGGTTTCCCACCAGTGAGGACTCCGGTTTTGAGACCCGAGGTGCCGACCTCGCGGGCGAGGTTCCTGATCCGCCTGCGAGCCGCGAGGCGGGGATGACTTTTCCTTCTCTCCGGCCTGGGGACGAGGCCTGGTTGTTTGGGGGATTTTGGGGCCTGGAGGCCTTTCCTTGGTGAAGGCGCCCATCCTGCGGAGAGGCCTTTACTGGCTTCGGGGCAGGGTGGCGAGGTGGAAGCGGTGGTTGGTTCGGTGTCAGTTGGGGAAACTGCTGCTGATAGTGGTATTGGGAGAGGTTGTGCAACACTTGGTGTTGGTGAAGCTGGTGTTGCTGGAACTGCTGCATCTGGGCTTGCATTGCCCGCATGCATTGCATTAAGTCGTCCAACCGATTCTGGCTAGCTGCCAGGGGGACGGCGGTCGGTTCAGAGAAGGTAGTCTCGATGGGAAGAGGGAAGGAGACGTTCGCGGAGGGCAGGCTTATAGGCGCCACTGTTTGTGGCGTAATCAGGTTGGGGATTCCATCCACCGTGACGGGGATGGTGAACTGCCCCACACACACCACGGGAACTTGGAGCTGTTCCCCGGTGGTGTTTGTCTCTGTGCCGCGTCCGGCGTTGCTGGATGAGGCCATAAGTAACGAGTTTTTCAGAGAAGGAAAGGGTATGAAAGTTTTGGAGGGAGGCTTCTTGAAGCGTTTCCCACAGACGGCGCCAATTGATGATGCACGATCTAGCCGGTCTTAGCTGTCGATGATCTTGCCTCTGAACTGAGTAACAGGGACCTGAAACGGGAGGAGAAGAGAAGCTCCGGGGAGAACCCGACGCAAGGGCTCCAAAGCTCAAGTTAGAATCCTTCAAAGGCAAGAATAACCAGATAGCGCGAGAGTTAGCATACCTCGTCCCTGGGGGGTAGAAGCCTTTTATAACCACCTCGCGCACTCACTTCCAGGCCTCCGTCAGGTCGGGCATGATTACTTCTGAACTCCTGCCAGTTCGGGTGTCATTTCCTCTGGTCGGACAGAACCGCCACTGTTCCTTTTGTCGGAGCCGTCTCTGCGGCTAGTGACGACGGTTGCAGGTGGCGGTGGCAGGATGCCGTTTGAAATGCGGCTGTCAGGCGTCAGATCCCAAATCAGTCAAGTACGTCGCCCTTGGATAAAGACGTCCTCGGTGTCGGGTATGTTTGGCTGGCCTGGTGCTTTGGAAGTGAAGTGTTGGACTGGCGAGCGAGGTGCCTTGAGTTCGGTTTGGAGTGTTCCGAGCTGTCACGGGTCAGCTCGGGCCTGCTTTGCGAGGCTTGGGGCCCAGTATAGTTCGTGCTCCTTGCAGGGAGCTCGGGTTCTCAATAGGGAGCTCGCTCTTGACAGGGAGCTCAGGCTCCTAGTAGGGAGCTCGGGTTTTAGGGAGCTCGAGCTCCTAGTGCCGAGCTCAGACTTGGGGAGCTCGGACCTTTGATAGGGAGCTCGCACTTAATCAGGGAGCTCGGGCTCCTAGTAAAGAGCTCGGACTAAGTACAGTGGTCTGGAGTTCGGGCTCGGTAGTGAGCTTGGACTTGCTTCCGATGTTTGCTTTGGGTGCTCTACTGTCCCGAACTGCTCGAGTTCGAGCTCGAACTCGGTTGAAACTGAGCCGAATCAAACTCGAATAGCTTGTGAAAAGCTCAGCTTGTTGCCACCCCTAACTACAGCTACACCATAAGTCAAAATATTTGGGACCATAGTGAGATAATTGAATGGTTGTCATCCGTTCCATATAATATGTAGCCCCATGAAGCATAATAATAATAATAATAATAATAATAATAATAATAATAATTGCTAAGATTCTCTTCATATATTTTTTGTAATTTGAATTCAACTTATATATATTTTCTATAAGAATGTCTTTTTAACCCACAATCAACAAGTTTTTGTGGACGCCAAGAAACTTAAACACAATATATATTGTGTGGACGCCAAGAAACTTATACATTTAATATTTTATATTTATATACAATTTTATACGTATATATGTTAAAAATAATTATTTTTTTATTTCTTTTCACTTTAAACACAATAAGATGGATGCATATTAAACCCAAATCTGATACAAATCTGACATATTGGATTTTGGATGCAGATCCAGATGTTTGATAATCGAATTAGATATCGATGTAGCTAGTTTGCATCCGACTCATTTACAACCCTACTCCTCACCTCCACTCTTTTTTCTAGCAAAAAAGAAAAAAAAAATAGAATTTACTAAGATGCATTTGGTAAAATTGAAATGTTCTGTCTAAGAAAGCCAAAAAAAAAAAAAGAAGTTTGTTTCTTTGCTTTTTTTTTCGTCCTCTACATACTTATAAACTGTGATTTAAAAGCGGTCATTCTTAGCCTAGTCTAGAAGCCCAATTAGACACAGCCCACGAATTTCTGGATTTGGGCTTGGTCCCAACATTTCAAGCCTGGCCTAGTCTGTAATATTTATATATTATACATATATTTATTATTATGTACATATATAATGTGTTTTATTTTATTTTTATGATATATTATATGTATAGATATTCTTAAAATGGTATATAATATATTATATTTATGCACATTATAACATATGTAGTATAAAACAATATACATATTAAATATAGTATATTTAAAGGCATAGACCCAATTCCCTGTCCTGCTTGAGCGTGGGCCTGGGCTATCTCTCTTATCATAGGTGCTAAACCTAGCCCGGTTGAGCCCATGATCACCCTTATTTGAATATTTGAAAAGAGATTGTTTTACATATTCATCCCTATGAATGTATTTTTTTTATTTTTTATTTTTTATTTTTAGATGAGGAAATAATGAATAAAGGAAAGAAAATGGTTTACTAGTAGCACTAGCTCCAGCATATAAAGAGATGCAAAAGATAAATGATGATGTAAAAGTGGTAGGGTTTTGGGTAAAAGTAAGGACATGGGCATTTCTATCTAAGTGTGAGGTCATTTTTGGAAGAAAGAGTTATAAAACACAAATTAGCTTGTAACAAGTGGATGGCATTTGAACCACAAAGGCTGTGTTAGGTTTCAAGGAAAATGTAAGGAAAGGAAGGGAAAGGTAACGTTTCCCTACCTTTCCCTACATTTTCCTTCAAACCAAACACAGCCAAAGAAGAATCTTTAAAATTGGGAATTTAGATTCATATGTTGCACCACATGATCTAAAACATTTGAAAAGTCATCTCTTTCTTGAATCTGTGTCTTATTTTTCAATCATTGGATTGCATTATAATTTAATAGCGGATATAGTCTCCCTTTAGGTTAAAGTGGAAGGGTTTGTTCTCTTTTTTGAGGGAGAGGAAGATAATTTGAAAAAAAAAAGAAAAAAAAAAAAGAGGAAGCTCTTTCCGTAAGAGTGTTTTTTTTTTTTACATGAGTTCTCCAGATTTGAGAAAATAAAAAAAGTGTAAAAGTATTAAGGGTTCATTTGGGTTATGAACTACAAAATACAATATATTATTTTTTATTTCATAGTGAAAATGGTTTCATCATCCTGTAAACATAGACGATAAGGCCCAATCACATAATCTTTTATATTTCTTGTAGTGCTTACTATTATTTGTTTATTTATTTATTTATTTATTGTCTTAGATTTCATTTGTTTTATTGCTATACATGGGATTCTCTTGAATGTCGCTTTGTTTCAATCACAAACGAGCCGAACATTTACGCAAATAAAGTCATTTGCACAAAAACCATTAACCATGTGAGTTGCCTAAGATTTGGGGCATGGAGCTTCTATTATATGAGATCGGCTTGCTTTAGTCAGTGTAAGATCCGTTCGAACAGCCTTTATAATCTTGTATCAGGAATATCTCCACACTTCTGTGCTTTATTTCATAGGGAGATATTCCTAATGCAAGCCTCTAATTGGTGTTCGAACAAGCTTTGCACTGATTGAATCCGGTTTTCTATTATATGCTTTAATGCTTAGTACATGCATGGAGATAATCTGTTTTCACTAGATCCGCCTCTCCAAAGTTCAAACCTTTCATCTTTCAACCAATCTAGGGCTGGCTTGTTGGTGTATTAACTGATTTGTTCTAGTGTTAATGTGAAATCAAATTCCGCAACCAACACTTTAGGAAAAAAGGGGTAAGGAGTACATTATCGAAAACCTTAGGCTCATTTTTCTGGTTGCTTCAAGAAAGAGTATATATATCCAATCCAAGCATGATTATTCTATAGGGCATATGCTCGTTGCGGTTGAGCAATGTCGCAAATTAAGCTTCTCGCGAACGTTATCCAAAAGTCGGTTCAAACAATTTTCAAGAAACGAGGGCTTGTTGAAGGCGGTTTTGTTCTATGTTTTATGCCCTTCGAATCCTTTCTTTATTGAAGATGACAAAGAAAGAACTTTGGCAATGCAATTCACTATGATTCCATTTTGTTGTTTAAGAAACCGGAGATGGTATACTTTTCATCGGTTGAAGTTAGGGGTGCAACTTTTACGGATTAAGATTGGGATTTTGTCAAATTTTCAATAGGCTTAACCTGAAACAGTATAAACTGTTAATTCGAGCCAACCCGACTTGCACCCCTAGTTGAAGTGAAACCGCTTTCAATATGGTGAATTTGCATCTAACTGTGTGTTTTTCAAGTAATACAAATGCTTCCCAAATACAAACATCAATCTAAATGCATGATTACTTGTTTGCAATTTGCTCTAATTTTGTATGTCCATATCGCTTATCTAGCAAAAGTTCAACTGATTAAACATTATTAATCAATTTGATATGGATTTTGATCTAGTCTCCGTCAAAAACAAAACAATAACATCCAAGCCCATATATGGGGAGGGCATCACTGTTATGATGAATGAGACACAAAGGGAAGAAACTGGAAAGAAGATGAGAAGAATAGGGTATTTGTTACCACTCACCATCACCACCGCACCGCACCTCTCTAAAATATTTTTAACATTTTGTAAATATTATAAATTAATAATTATATAAAGGTTGTAGCAATAACCCAAGCCGAGTTGTTGAATGGGGTGAGTAAATGGATAGGTTCTACTTGGAACCGATTTCAAGTTATTCTGACATTGGAATTGAAATTGCCTTAAAATAAATTTCAAAATACTTTGAGGATGTGAAGACTTGAACCCAAGCACTTAAGTTATAAAGACTATGGTTTCACTTGACCATTAGTCACTTGAGTGATCTGATACAAGTTCCTTTTTTTTTGGGGGGAGGGGGTGTTAAGAATCCATATGTAGACCCTGAAAACTGATCTTGGAACCGCCAAAGCTAGAACTAACTCTAGAACCGATCTTAATAGGGTAAGTTCCTATTTCAAAAAGGCAAAATCGCCGATAGGTTCGGCCTTAGAATCTAACTAAACTGACCTATGCTAACAGTAGTTCACCCCTAATTGAAGCACTAACCTTAACCCTGGGCTCAGGTTGGGTTTTTTCTTTTTTTTTTTTTTATTGGTAATAGGCTCAGGTTGGGTTTGAATTAACCCAATTCTTCACTTCTTTTCTTTTAAAAAATGTTAGTCAATTCTTAAATTTAAGATTGGGTGATTAATGCTAATCATACAAGGCACAAAAATATGTTGTTTTAAGAGCATTATGTCTGTGTTACACTAAAAAATCATTTGCCTTTTTTTTTTATACAAAAGAAACACCTTTAAACTTAAAATTTTTGCTACATATACATATATGTATGCTTGGATACATATGTATACACCCAAGTTACACCCCTAATATATATGATCAAGGTTCAAAATATTGATACGCCAGTAGGGGCATATTGGGCGAATCGATACCCTTTTTCTTACTTTTTTTTTTATTTTTTTCGAAACCAGTTCAGGGGGGCAGTTTAGGGCTCCTCCACCCCCTAAACCGGTCAGACCCCCAATACACCCACTATAGGGGCGTATTGGAGGGGTCTCGGAATGATACGTATTAGTTGATACATGTCGATACTTTGAACCTTGTATATGATATTTGAATAAAGTAAAAATGAAGACATGTTGGGTTGTTCGATACCATAACCCCAACCGTATGTGAAATTAAGTCAGCATTGTTTTTTTCAACCCTAACCTTGATCCAAACTTCAACAAGCTTGGGTTGTTCAAGTTGTATCTTAGGCCCGCTCGTTTGCATCTTTGTAATTTATGCCTAGGTAAATGTTTCCTGGGCAATATTTACCTAGGTAAGTGCACTTACCCATATTCTTTTGATTTTAAGGATTCCCAAATCAATAATAGAATGATATTTTTACCCATAAAAAGTTAATATAAAAATGGAAAAAATTGTCCCATTATGCTTTACAAAATCCCCTTCCCCCATTTTCGAAAGTTATTTATCCACTTGGGAGATGAGAAAATTACTTATCTCAAGGAAGTGGAGCTTATTTTACTGCGGGGCCCATTAGTAAATACAAAAAGAGCATTAGAACATTGGTCAATAGGAAAAAGATGGCCATTAACCAACTTTTCCAAGCTTATTTATCGATAGTTGAACGGGGCCTTAATATTTCGACTAACAAACAATAGTTTCTTTATCCTTTTATTAGGGATGACAAGCAGCATTTGGAGTTAGTCTGAGCTCTGACTTCAAATAAAGCTCTTGGATGGGTTTAGGTTGGGGTTTTGTCAATATTTGTATGGACCTAAACCAAAAACGTGGGCCCGATGCAGTTTAAAATTTGTATGGACCATTACATATTAGCTTTCCAGGTGAACCCCAAATCACATAGCCAAAAGGCACAAGATGAAAGCTCCCCAACTTAGGCCCTCTATGTGAAGTTTTTAGCTTTGGTTGAGTTGTTTTATCGAAACCACTTTGAAGAAGCCCTAAAAGAAGTTTCAACCGAAACATATGTGGCTGAAAGTGGATCATCCACAATTCCACATTGCAAAGTCAAAAGTGGCAACATGAAAGTGAAAGCCCTTGTCATAACCAACTAATCACACACACAAACATCTACGTGGCCCAGTATCCTCTATTAAGCCCATAACAATATAATTGACTCAAACAACCCACTAAACAAGATTTATTTGCTTAAAATACTCAGGCCCCATTTGGTGCGTCTTTCTATACAGATTGTCGGCTGTTTAGAAGTCCGATAGTCTGCATTTTTGCCTTTTCAATTTAGTTGGAAGAAGATCTAACCGCTGAAAGACTCCACCCTGAAAAGACACAAGAAGCTTGACTCAAACGTATTTTGAGAAGCTAGAAATGAAGCTTTTCGCCTTTTCTCGTCTCATCTTCGCACGGAAATACACACCTCCATCCAAATGGTCTATGGGCTTCCAAGATCTTTATATAAAAACCCACCACATCTTTTGGTTGTTAGCTCTTCTAGAAGATCTTTTAAAAGAGACTTACCAAACGGCACCTCAACTAAGCATCTTACGTGGCACCAATCCCATGCATAGCCTAACACCCTTAACATCTCTATTCCATGATACATAGCCACATAGGCCCATTAGTGATAACGTAACATAGACCAAAGGACACATTGAGCATTTGAGGTCTTGTCTTTAAGGATCAAGATCGTTTAGTAATGGTAAGTAATGTTTTCAACCCACCGTTGACCCGACTGGTCAAACTGTTCGAACTGTCACTTGGTCAAGATTCTAGGTCTAGTTTAGTCAAGACCTGTTAGATGGTCAAAAACCATTGACTTGGTCAAGAACTGTTCGATCGTTGACACGGTCTCAATACTAAGAGCATTTTGAACATTGCTCTCACATCTTCGAGTGAGACCCGGAGGCAAGTCTGAGTCTGGTCTCAAATTGCAATTTTTAATATTTTTATAAAATAAAAAATAAAAACTGAATTAAAAAACATATATTAAATATACAATAGTACATATAGCATATTTAAAACATATTTATACATTATTTATTACTAAAATATATGTTTATATGCATACATATATACATATATATATATATATATATATATATATATATATATATATACACACTGATGTGGCATGGTCTGAACTGTTCGACCCGGCTGATCGAACTGATTACCCGTGACCCAGAGGCAAAAACAGTTCAGCTATTTGAAGATGTGAGACCCAAAGGCAAATCTCAGTACGCTGAGTCTGGTGGTCTCAGTGCTAAGAGCATTTTGAACATTGCTCTCACATCTTAAAATGCAATCTAGCTAGTCAAAATTAGATGATTATGGACCATGTCAACATGGTTAAAAAAGATGGGAACATATTACCATGAGGGATTGAGAAAAAAAAATTGTGACACTAAAATCAAGAGGCAGGCTTAGAGAGAGAGAGAGTAATGGTTTGAATAATTTAGCAGCGGTTGTTGTGAAGAAAATAAATAATATAGGTCATTCCACAATGGATTGGGGGAAGCTCGGACAATACTGAGGAGGATCGTCTCCTCGCAAGAAAGTAGAGAGGAGGACACATCATTGAATGAAACGAGATTCTCAGTAGAGAGTCTAGAGACAAGAGAGGACGCAACGTCATCACAGAAGAATGTTACAGAATTTGGAGGTCTCACTTCAACATGTCTACGTCTATCATGAAGGAAATGCAGCAGCAGATTAGATTGGTTGGCATGGCATATTGAAACTAGTTCCATTAGGATAGGCCTTGCTTCTTCCTTTAAATTTAGGGGAAACCTGACTGAAATTCACCTCACCTCACCTCCTAGATTTTAACACCACCTAACACCCCCCACAACATTTCAAAACTTTCAATACCACCCCCCTCCGCAATTTGCATAATACCCCTCTTTTTATTGTTCACAATTGTATAAAAAAGACATTTTATAGAGTGGAGATAAATAAAGTTTCTTACTTAAGTTTAAGGGAATGACAATTCAGCCCAGGGTCAGAATTTATAGGTTCAAAATACAATTAAAGTAGATGCCAGTTTGAAATTGATACCAATTCACGTGTGGATATAGGTGCATAAAATAGGTTTTTGACCCTTTAAATGTTTACAATTCTGCAGTGGAAACCAGAAATCTGCATTGAGCCTGTCTGTACTTCTCCGAAAAAGAAATGAAAGTCTCGGTTTAGGGACAGACTTCAGAAACCAGAACTGGAACTGATGGATGCACTTGAAGTTGAATTCCAATCATTCGAGAGGTAAGGCAGCATTTTTTGGAAGAGAGGCGAATAGAATTACAAACCTATCAAATCAAAGGGTAACAGAGCCCAGCATACATGCAATTTTTTGTTCGGGGAGGGGGGGAGGAGGCAAATTGGAACTTTTTTCTTAAATTTAAAAAAAAAAACAAATCAATAGTACTGTTAACATGTAACATTAGACAACAATTCAGATTGGGCATTGTAAAACACAAAAACGCGTATCCTCCCTTTCTAATCTCTATAGGAAAAGCTAAATCTATCGAGTCTGTTCTAACCTCCTATTGAAGAAATCATTACAAATAGCTGAGACTTGACCATGAACATTCCGAAGAAAAAAATTGTTATATAATACCATTTCTACTCTCTCTCTCTCTCTCTCTGACATTTGCTTAGAGCATGAGTTTGCTGTATTATATTTTCCTAGTGATTTGCCACCACCGTTACAATACATGCAAGGCCTAGAAATGCATGAACAGCAAAGGCTGAATTCAAACAGGATCCGTGTAATTCGCTCTGTCAGTCGGTCGAAGCCATGTTTCCAATCAACCATCCAAAATTATCCAACCCATAGGTCATACATAACCATGACGATCGTTGGACAGACCCATACAGTTCTCAAAGGCTGTGGCCAGTGGGGTTGCAAAGCATTTCTAGATCTTCATTGGCAATCACTCAATAGTCGACTCGTAAAATCTAATTAAATTTACACTTCTGAGCACAATCTTGATATCTAGCCCACGTATGAGCGTCCTTCTAAATCAATACATTGCTTATTCTGAGCACATGAGACGGATTTAGACCCTGCAACCTTTACTGTTTCATGCCCAAAACCATTACTTAAAGATCCAAAATCCGATTCGTCATCATCACTGTCGATGTTGGTTGGGGTCACCCGATTCTGATAACTTCTTCGCCGAAGAACAAACACATTGAAATAATAGCTCACCAAGTCCCTCCTCTTTTTAGTAGGAAAAGATTTAAATGCCTGGTCCCAGAAACACTTGTCCAGAGACGGTGGATTTAACCTCACTATAGCCTTGAACCTCTTTTCTTCTTCCTCTGTCCATGAAAGTGAAACTTCCTCCCCCATGTAGTTGAACCTCCAACGAAGGAAAGCCGACCCCAATTCAATCTTCAGTCTCATCCTTTTCTCCGCTATGTGAAATCTAATGCATTCAACGGACCCTGAAAATTGACAGCCACATGAATCTAATCTCCCCTTGCCAATAGGATCTCTTTCTATTACAGAAATGCGTTCACCTGATCCCAGTGGCCAAATCTGTGTACCCAACCATTTAGAGTCACTTTCAGAAGCTACACCAGTCCAGTCTGGAACTTCAGCTTGATACATTGGGCCCACAGAAACCTGCTTCTGAAAGTAATCATCACTGTGCAAACCAATTTCCATGTTTGCAGTCAAAGAACCAACAGAAACAAGCAATTGCCGGTCACGGGTATTATTCTCCAGCACTTTCATGCAAGGAGTTAGGCCCATATTTAAGTCACTTTTGGATGACTTGGAACATGGAAGTGAGTGAGATTTTTTCAGAGAAAGTAGTCTCTCGCTGCATCTCAATCTCTCTGTAGAATTATCACCACCACTATGATCCTCATACATGGAGGGATGCATCTTCTGCTTTTTCTGCAAGTCAAAAATAGCATCTACTTCACATAACGAACATCATAAAAGCATCTATATTTGTTATGAAAGTTAGAAATGGTGGAACTTTGTCAAAAACATTCCACCATCTCTCCAACTGGATGCAAATGAAAATCTTTTCTGAGTAACTGGAGTTCCATGAAATAGTTACTTAAACTGTACAGAGTAAAAGCAAAAACAAGCTTCAAACCTGAAGACAGCTACCAAAACTTTGTTCATTGAACCATAAAACTAGATTTAATTTTTTAAAACTTGGAAGCTCTCTAAAAATGTGCTTTTAGATAGCAGAATGGAGAATGGGCTATTCCTTGTCCAATTCACATACATAATCAGGATTTAGGAACACTTTTTTGTTTGGCAGGTAAGATGCATAAGGGCACCCCCCATACCTGATGGCACTATCATATTGAACTTTCATCTTCACTCTAAAACTCTAGATCTTCAAGTATTGCAAGTCCTTTTCAAAGGCCAGAGGAGATAGTTCATCCTTATTGTCTTAGAGTGACTGGAGATGGTATCTCCATTAAAAATAAATAAAGAAGATTTTGACTCTCCTCAAGAATTGATGACATGCATTTCTTGGGTTTTAAGCACATTGAGATGGAAGATGATTTTGGGTGATCATTGGATGGAAAACTGATGGGCTCTCTTCCCCCTAGTATGCGACAGCACGTCAACAAGCAGGAGTCAAAGGCTCAAGAGTGAACATCTGATTCAGCAAAATTCCTAAATCTGCCAAAAAACATGCAAAATGTTAAGAGGTGGAGTTGGAAGCACTGAGCTGAATTCAGGATCTATAAGGCTTTGTTTGGTTTGAAGGAAAAGGTAAACCTGTACAAACCTTGCTTAGGTTTCCATACCTTTCCCTTCCTTTCCCTACCTTTTCTTTCAAAACCAAACACAGCCTAATGGAATAGTCTCATTCTCTAGATTATTGGTTTCTTGTGTCTTCACATTATTCTTTTTTTTAGCAGTAAACACAAATAAGAAGACTTGAACTCAATCCTTTTGAGAGCTGCAACTGATCACTCTTGTATCAGAAAGCTCAGCCTGCCATTATTCCTATCCTCCTCTTTTCAATCCAAAAATATTATCATTGATAAAGATGAACATAGTTGTCAAGGTGATGCCTAGGCGACAACGCATCCTTTGAGGCTCACCTCGCCTAATCGCCAAACAGTTTTGTACTATGTATTATAAAATACTTTTTTATTCTTTATTTTTTGACATTATAATTATAAAATAGGCACTACTAAACTAAAATATTCATTTTATACGTTTATATACTAATTTATTTTTATTATTTTCTTATTTGTTAGGGTTTAATCAATACAAACATTGCTAAATGCTGTATTGAACCCCCAAAGACTTAAAACCTGAACCAATAAGGAAGAACTTAAAATTTTGTCTAATCAACACATTTTCTTTTCTTCTTTTCCTATAACAAAAATAAGGGTTCAGCCCCCTTTTTTTTATTTTCTTTTCCTTCTTCTTTTTCTTCTCATGAATTTGTTGATTTTCTATACTTTAACATGAACTCTATACTTTTCTTATGAAAATTATGAATAATTATTAAGGAAATATGGTTATGGTACCTAGGGAAATACCCTAGGATCTATATTTTCTACATAAAAAAATCCATCGCCTAGGCGACAAGGTGCCCCCTGTCGCCTAGCCTCGCCTTGGCGCCTTGAAAACTATGAAGATGAAATAAAATTAGCTTGAAGAGCTTGGAAACAAATTCTCTGTATGTGAGGGGTGAGGCTGCATACACCTGCCCTTCCACAGATCCCACATTTTATGTAGAATTGAAAATTAATGCTGTTGAACCACAATATGATATTTAGTGCAGCAGTACTGATTTTTTAGTCCATGGTAAATTAACCCAGAGAAATGACTGTAAAAGTAAACTAAGTGCTACAAGATTAAAAACCTATATCTTGAGAAAAATAGGAAAGCAAAGCATGTAATGGTTACAATTGTCTTGCCATTTGTATCATATAGACACATAGGTAACTATTGATACGGTTGCAGTGAACATAATTCATATGATTGTAAATGACAATAAAACAGATAAATATAAAATTACAGAAAAATATATGTATTTAAATTAGACTTTTACATGATAAATAAATGGGTGCTCAAAGCCCTCTCAAGGTTTCTTCTGAGATAACTTTGGAGCTCAATATCTGAAATAATTTCTTTATTTCATAGTTTACATTAAATCCTAGGTTTAACTCTCGTAAAAGAAAGTTCTACCATTCAAAGAAAAACAAGTTGGTATTTGTTTGTTTTATGATAAAACATAACATGGATTTCGTGCATGTGGCTCTAATCCAATTTTTAATTCATGAAGAATAGTTTTCTCTGTGGCTTTCATCCAAGATAACCTCAAATTCAGATCCTCAATTCCTTGATTGTTATTTTCATACTCATGATTATTTTTTCTTTTATTGTAAAAAAGTGATCTTTGCTTGATGATTTATTCTTAAGTAAACAGGAATTTCTACAAGAACTTCTCCTTGGAAATCTACTCATGCCATTCTTCCATCCTTCCTCTCATCAGATATGATCTTTGCTTGGGAAATCTTGTGAAATTCTGGGAGCATGTTTGGGTGGGAAAAATACCTCTGAAAGCAATTCCTTAATTTCCCTCTCTAGGTTTAAAAATGAGCCTATCTCCACCTTTCTAGTTCATTCTGACTTGAACTCTGCTCCTGATTGGAACCTGAGTTTTAGAAGGGCTCTTAGAGATTCTGAATGGAACAGTGTTTCTGACTGGATTAAAATCCAGGATGAAGTGGTACTAGACCCCTCTAGGAGGGATAGTAGGATGTGGACCACCCATTGCTCCTAGGTTAGGTGCTTTTTATTGGGAATCTTTTTTAGAAAAGTGTAACACTTGCAAATTGCTCCAAAGAGAAAAGGCTTAATGGTAGGGGTGAGCAAGAAAAACCAAAAAAACCGAACCGAACCAAAAATCCAGTTAACTGAACTGGTCAATTCGGTTTCGGTTAACCAATATAGAACACAGACAATTAACCAACCCGACCAATACACATATAAATATATATATATGTATATTATATATTTTATATTTTCTATATATTATAAATCAATAAATATGCATTATATAAATAAATATATATTTATAATATATAATATTTTATCTATTTCTAATTTTTATTAGATATTTATATATTTTTATAATATTTACTGTAAATATAAAAAAACCAAAAAATCGACGAACCAAACCACCGGTTAACCGAACCGATCAACCATACCGATGAGCTTCAGTTTGGTTTCAGTTACCGGTTTTCCATAAACTGGTAGTACCAGTTCAATTTAAAAAATCGGCCCATGGTTCGGTTAACCGAACCGTGAGCACCCCTACTTAATGGGTGTCTATCCCAACACTGGTGTATTCTATGAAAGTATAATGATGAGAGCTGCTACCACTTATTAACCTCCTGCCTGTTTGTCTCAGCGATCTGGAATTGGTTTCTCTCTCTATTTGTTTGAAGATGGATCTCCCCACCAAATGTACAGATTTTGTTTAATTCCATTTATATTAGAGGGTCAAAGAAGAGAGGTAAAATACTGTGGAGATGTGTAAGAGCAGCTACTTGTTGGACAATTTGGGAGGAAAGAAACCAAAGAACCTTTGCTGAAAAAGAAAGAAGTATGGACGTCATCATTCAAACAATAACTATTAGGGTAGTTCATTGGGTCAAGATTATGAAGCTCTTTCAAGGATTTTCCATAGGAGATGTTTTTTGTGATAATTCCCATAGGAGATATTATTAAGAATTGGAAAGAAGAGGCATGTTCTCCTAAACTGTTACTAGTCTGGTGTGATCCCCTCCGGCTGTTGGTTTCCCCAAATTGAATTTTGATGGTAGCAATGAAGGAAACCCAGGCCCATCAGGTATGGGAGTATTTGGGGACGAGGAAAGAAAAATTCTTGCTTTGTATTCTGGTCCTATTGGAGTTGGGGATTCCCTAAGAGCTGAAGTCTTCGTGGTTTTGGAAGGGACAAAGAAAGCAAAGGAGTTGAATATCAGAAAATTAGTGGTGGAAAATGCTAATTATTGGCTGGCTGCAGAAGAAAGAAATCGGGATTTGGAAGTTCCTAAATGAGAAAAAAAAATTAAACGATTGACCTAGGATAATGGAGATTAAGTTTCAATGGATTAAGAGAAGTGCAAATTCTTTTGCGGACTCACTTGCTAAACAAGGTTACAAGGGGTAGGAAGTGTCGATCTTTTTTTGGGCATTGCCAACTCACTTGCTAAACAAGGTTACCTGGGATTAATCTCAAGGAGGGTTAAGATTTAAGAGATTTTACCCCTCCCTCCTCATCTCAATTGTACTTACTACTCTTTTTAAGTTTAATAAAAGCTCGGTTAATTATCCAAAAAAAGAAAAAAATATTAAAACAAAAAAGAGAATACAAAAGGTAAGGTGACAAGGCTTCACCTCAGTAGAATCCCCAAGAAGCATAAATAGAGCACTTGGTCGCATAAATAGGCTACAAAATATTGTCATTGTGAGATAGGACCTTAGTAGAAGTGAACAGACCTCTCACAAATAATAAAAAAGATTGGAACACTAGAAAACACCAAAAAGAAGAAAGAAAGTTGGATATTAAAGATATCGTCTTCCAACCATTCATCAATCAAGTTCGTGTCACATCAAACAAACTATTCTTGAAAGGCTAACACAAGCAAAGTAGAAAAGAAAAACTCTACTCTATTCTTAAAAATCAACTACTTTCAATTACACAGATTGTTTCCGCATCTACAAACCAACTATGAGATGCTTGAACATTTTTATTAACACCAAATAAACAATGATTAGAAATCGACAACAATTCTTATTTCTAATATAATATAGAACAAACACTCCAAAAGTAAACATTTCTTCTCATCCCAATAGTAGAGGTTAAATCCCAGGTAATTAACCTGCAACTTTAAATGTTAGCACGTTTGCTACTCTCCATGATTCAAACTTGAGACATGGTGGTGGATTCTGATATCATTTCTTACATGCTTGACCAATGCACCAAAGCCTTAAAACCAATGGAACAAGTCAAGCCAAGCATTTAACTTTTAGGACAGAATCTTTCTTCTCTCGTTCTAAAAATATGGGAAAGGTCATGTGGAAGTGTACAATGGATCTATAATTTAACAAGTATGGGAAGAGAGGAATATATGAATCTTTAAAGAAGAGTGCCCACATGAAAGTAGTCTAAAAGCTTATACTCATATGGACGATTCAATGGATAAAAGCCTTAAACCTCTTAAGCTCTTTTTCAATGGATGAGATTCAAAGAAGTTGGCAGAAGTAACAAATTCATCATGTACTAAGAGAAAAGCTGCAATCCTATGGGTTCCCCCAGCTATGGACCCTATGGAAATACAGAAGAGTCAGGTATTGGAGTGTTCATCTTGAAAATGTTTTGGCCATTTTTTCAAGGGAAGATTCAATTAGAGCCGAACTATTAGCCATTTCCGCATGGGCTGAAATTGGAAAGATACTTAAACTATAGAAACATTGTAGTGGAACTGCATAAGGGGATTCAAAGGTGATAATAAATTCACTTACCAGCAACAGGTCAGGAACTTGGGAAATACATGTTTTAAAGAAAAAGAGGAATCTAATTAGGCTATGTTTGGTTTGAAGGAAAAGACAGGGAAAGGAAGGGAAAGGTAAGGAAACCATTACAAACCTTGTATAGGTTTCCCTACCTTTCCCTGTTTTTTCCTTCAAACCAAACACAGCCTTAGGGGATTAATGCATCATTCACTTGGATTTAAATATCAACAAACCATATGGCAAACACCTCGGCAAGGCAAGGGGTGAGTAGAAATCAATTGTAGCAGGGAGTTGTAAACTGAAATAGAATTACTATGGTTATCCAAGTAGTAGAGACCATCAAACAAACTATAACATGTTCTCCGCTGTGAATTGTTTTTCTTGTTGACAGTTACAAAAACAAAACAAAACCAGCTTTGTTCTTAAAACAAAAGCACAGAAAACACGTTCTTGGTGATGTATTGTGTTTCCAAAACTGAAACTAAAACATGTTCTTAAATTCCTCACTTAAAGTTTGTTTTTTTCTAGAAAACATTATTTGATGGTTTCAAAAAACATGTATGGTTTTTTTGAAACAAAACCAACTTGTTTTTAATTTCCAAAATAAAAAACACAGTTCAAGAACATGTTATTTTGCTGATATGGCAATTTTAAAAATAAATGAAATCAAAAACATCATATTGTAGAAAACCCCCTGAATGCGTCTTTCACAGTTTCACAATCTGAAATATTTCATACTTTCTTAGCCCAAATAGTGGGATCACATAAGTGTGAAACGGGAATATCCAGTTTAGGCAACAATGCTGGCTTAAAAACCCTCTTTTGTATATAAATCCATTCTTTTTCAAATATCAACTGAATTGTACAAGTAACAACAAAATCCTCATTGTTATGCCAAAGGCACCCTCTTTACTCTTTTTCCCTACATTCATCTCATTATACATAAACCTTATAACATCTTTAGAAAACTTTGACTACGTTAGCTGTGTCACTAGTTATTTTCTTAACTTCCATTTAACGTTAGTCTCCCCCTTTTGATCATTAATCAATTATTTAAAGAGCAAATTAGATAAATACAACCCCTCACCACTTAAAGGAGAACACGGTCCAACACCCAAGGAATATCACTAACACAATAGCATGAATAAGCACGTTGTAGATTGTTAAAAAGCTGTTTGTCTTTTGTTTTTATTTCTCTTTTAGTATCACAAGGGTACTATTGCAGTTCCCCCTCTTTTGTATTATGTTATGGTCGCCCTAATATAAATTCCAAAAAGCTGGCACCGCCAGCACCAAGTTTTGCTCACAGATCTCTCTTTTCTCCTCTTCTTTCTTTCTTCTCTCTTCTCTTCACTTTCTCTTCTGGATAATATGATATCAGAGCAGGCCCATTTGATCTGAAAGGAGATCGAGAAAGCACTCTCTTGTCTTCTCCCTTCACTTGCTGCTGAATTTTTTCTCTGAAACCTAGGTAGATCTTTGGACTGATCTCAGAAGCTTCTCTCTTCCTTTTTTTTCCTGATCGTGTATCAGGACAGAACCAAAACAAGGGGATCGATCAACTGATGTGAGGTGATCAGCACCTGTACCTTCCTTTTTTGTAGGATCAAGTGAACTTTGTGGTGGTTGTAGGTCAGAGGTGACCTGTATGTGCTGTGACAGCAGCTTTGTGGTGTGTGTGGTCGGAGATGACCTGTGTTTTGTGACAGCAGTCCGGTGGTTAGTTTGTAGGTCGGTGATGACCTATAGGTGTCGTACCAGCAATAAAACATTTTTTTTGGTGATTGAAGGACTGTGTTTGAACTAAAAGGTGGCTATCTCTAGTGTCCTTGTGCAAAAGTTTTTTTCAGAAATAATACAGTGTGAAAGGGAAACAGGTTGGACTGTATTTTTTCTTTTTTATTTTTTTTGGGAATTCTTTTGTGTGTGATCTGAACCAATTATCTCGAATAGTGAAGATTTTACCACATCTGGTGTTTCCTCAATGCAGAATGGACCGAGTGGGGGTATGGATTTATCCTTCCCTATGGGTAACATACCTCTTGATGGTCTCGATTACTTAGAGTAGTCGAAGGGGATCAAGTTATACACTACCACAAGGGAAAAGATAGGATATATAAATGAAAGAACTAAAGAACCTAATTCTGGGAGTGCTGAACATGACAGATTGAACTAGGAAAACAGCATGGTAATGTCATCGCTTAGTGTCTAACTGTTTATGCAACCTCAGGTGAGAAGAAATTTTATGTGCGCTGAAACAAATTATGAGATTTGGGAACAAGCAAAGTCAACCTATTCTGAATTGCGCCACTATGCAAAAATCCATCAGTTACAGGTAGAATTCTCTACTTGTAAACAGGAGGAGAAGAGTCCCTCTCTGTACTATTCAGACTTCTTCCATCTAGAAGGAGTTGGATCGCTATCTAAGTGTAGATTGTAAGTGTGATGAAGATGCCAAAGCGTACAAGTCTCTTGTTTTTTTTTATAAATAAATGAACTTTTTATTAATTTGGAAGTTACAGTTGTGCCCAATACAAAACTTCCCTAGCTGCCCCTTGCTTGGCTAGACAGTCCACCATAGCATTTGCTGATCTACCCACCCATTGTATTCTTAGGTCCATGTTTCTTGTCAGAACCTTAAACTTTTTAATTTCATTCCTGAAGCACCAAACTACTGATGCTGGGTTCTGCAACCAGCTTATAACAACCTTTGAGTCACCTTCAACTATTAGCTGGTTCACCCCTAAGTGAGCTGCAAACTGTACACCTTTCAAGGCAGCAAACATTTCTGCTCTAATAGTCTCCCACTCCTATACCCCACCTCCAACTATTAGTTGCAAGTCTCTTGTTTCACACCAGCAAGTCTTTGCCTTTCTCCTTGGCCTAAACCCTATGTATGGATCCATTAGAGTACAAATCCTTGGAAGCAAGGATCCCCCACCTGTACAAGAGGTATGTGCTCTAGTACAATCAGAGGAAAGTAGAAGAAATCTTAAGAATAATTCTGGGAGAGATGCAGTTGTGTTGGCAACAAAAGGAAGTACTGTTACAGGTGGGGGGAAATCCCTTTAAGAAGGGAAACTCAAAAAACGATGGATGACAAAAAAATTATGGTGCACCCATTGCCAGAAGTCTCGGCACACTCGTGACACATGCTGGGACCTTCATGGGAAGCCAAAATGGGCTCAGAAATTGTAAGAAACAGGGTTCAGATCTGAATAAGAAGTTAGGATAGCAAGGTTCAGGAAGCTCACTACAGCAAACATGGCTACTCAGGATAACCAGCCCCTGACTACTACTACAGCTCAGACATACACCTCTAGTTCTAAATTTCCCTTCCGTGACCATTTAGAACTTTATGGTAGGGCAGTTCATCAAATGGACGCTCGTCCTCCGTCAACTATATATGCTTCTACATCAGATGGACTTTCGTTGGATAATTGATGTTGGAGTGTCAAAACATATGACTGGTGAGTCTGCTTACTTTCAGACCTATCATCTTCTCTCTGGAAGAGACAAAGTGAGACTGGCTGATGCAGTGATTTAAAAGGCGCGCCTAAGCACATTTTAGGGTAGGCGCCTTGCCCAGGGCCTACGCGCAACCCATTGAGCCCCCGGACCCGTGCCATGCCCCTCGAGGCCAGCCCAAACAAGGCGGCTTGTAGAATTAGGAATGTAATATGTTATATTAACTACTTGATGCAATTGAGAAAAAAAAAGAGATTGTGGGTTTTATATGCTTGAAAATGTTTTATATGTTTGATTTCATTTTTAAATTCTCATTTGAATATGCTTTACATATTACATTTATGTATTTTAATTTTAGATAATAGGTTTTTTAAAACATTTGTTTTAAAACTTAAGTTTATATTTTTATTGATATTATGTTTTATAATTTTTTTTATTTTTTGCATTTTTTCATTTTTAGCTTCTTTTTTAATTTTGCACCTTGCCTCAAAAAAGCGCACGCCTCGCCTTGCACCTTGCGCTTTTAAGACACTGGGTTGATGGTTCATTCTCTACCATATCTGGTCAAGGAACCATTTCTCTTTCTTTTGGTCCTACCCTTTCTAATGTCATACATATTCCACAATTCCCTATTAATTTGTTTTCTGCTAGTTGAATCACCAATTCATTAAATTGTTCAGTAACCTTCTTCCCTTCTTATTGTGTGATTCAAAATTTGGCCTCAGGGAAGATGATTGGCAAAGGACACATGGTGGATGGTGTTTACTTGCTAGAGAATAAGGTTGGCCTTGCAGTCACAAAGTCTAAGAGTCGGTCTAGTAAGAGTCAGGCCTATTTATGGCACAATCGTCTTGGTCATTTATCCTTTGGTTCCTTAAAGATTATGTTTCCAAAATTGTTTAAACCAGTGTCAATGCCAGAGTTGATATGTCAAACTTGTTAGTTGAGTAAACATTGTAAAACTCATTTTTTCTTCAAAGAATAATAAATCTAAATTTCCTTTCCATATTATTCATTTTGATGTTTGGGGCCCAGATACTTTACCATCTGGGTGTGTCCCATGCGAACTAGGGACTAAATACCAAAAATTATCCACGATTTTGAAAGAATGATCTTCACCCAATTTCAAACCAAAATCCAAATCTTCTAATTCGATAATGCCAATGAATAATTTCATAATGATCTCATAGAGTTCTTTGCTTCACATGGATCACTCCACCATTGTTCCCGTGCCCGAACCCAAACACCATAACAAAATGGTGTAGCTAAAAGAAAGAACTGCCCACCTTCTTGAAGTGGCTCGGGGATTATTGATTCATATGAATGTCCCCAAACGTTTTTGGCTTGAACCTATCCTATGTTACTTATCTCATTAGTCACATGCCCTCTCGATGGTTAGAGTACAAAGCTCCACATCAGTTTTTGTTTCCCAAGGCTTCTCCTTTCTCTATTCCTCTCCATGTGTTTGATTGTCATCGTTTTGTCCAAAACCTATCACCCACCCGTGGGAAATTGGATCATCGTGATATTCCTTGCATCTTCTTGCGGTACCCTACAACTTAAAAGGGGTACCAGTGCTTTGATCCCGTCTCTCAAAAATATCATGTTTCTATAGATATCTCCTCGGGGAAAGTGTAGGCATGAGGAAAAACAAGTCCAGCATCCTCCTCTGCCTCAGATTCAACTCCCCCCTCTTCCTGATCCTCCTCCCTTCCATATTTTTCATCTCCGTCACAAAGGCCAACCAAGTTCAAGAGTTGTGGAGCATCTAGAAGTTGTACCACCAATGCCATCTAATTCTCCAGGGATAGATCCTACCCAACCAGGTACCTTAGTTTCCATTGATATTTTTGACCCTATTGCTATTGATACCTCTAATGCTGATGATCTTGACCTTCCTATTGCTCGCTGGAAGGGTGTTAGGTCTTGCACCACTAAGCACCGCATTTCTCATTTTGTTTCCTATGAAAACATTTCACCTTCCTTTTGAGCATTCCTCTCTTCCATTGATAGTGTTCCCATTCCTACTCCTAAGAATGTGGTAGAAGCTCTCTTGGTGTTTGAATGGACAAATGCAATGAAGGAAGAAATTAATGCATTACATAAAAATGGTACATGGGAATTGGTGAGTCTTCCCAAAGGGAAGGAACCAGTTGGATGTAAATGGGTATTTACAGTAAAACATAGGATTGATGGCACAGTGGAGTGGTATAAAGCTCGTTTAGTGGTAAAAGGGTTCACTCAAGGGTTTGGGGTGGATAATGCAGAAACTTTTGCACCAATTGCTAAGATGAACTCCATTAGGGCTCTTTTCTCTTTAGATGCTAACTCCGATTGGGACCTTCGCCAACTAGATATCAAGAATACACTTTTAAATGGTGATCTTGAAGAAGAAGAAGAAGTGTACACGGTACAACCCCTAGTTTCCAGGCTCAAGGTAATGAACAAAAGGTATGCAAGTTGAAGAAGCCATTATATGGCCTGAAACAATCACCAAGTGCTTGGTTCAATAGATTCTAAGTAGTTGTACAGCAAAAACGCTACAAGCAATGTCAATCTAACTATACATTGTTTGTGAAAAGAGGAAAAGGGAAAATTGCAACCCTAATAGTGTATGTTGATGATAATAGTTATCACTAGTGAATGAAAAGATGAAATTCAAAAATTGAAGGAATTTCTTGCTACTCAATTTTAAGTGAAAATCTAGGGCCTTTGAGATACTTCCTTAGAATTGAAGTTGCCAACTCACAAAAGGGTATCTTCATTTCTCAAAGAAAGTATGTCTTAGATCTGTTACAGGATACAGGAAAATTGGGAGTGAAACCCGTTGATTCTCCTATCGATCCTAATCACAAATTAAGTGATTGCCAAGGTGAATTCATCAAATATGTGAAGCAATTTCAGAGGCTTGTAGGAAGACTGCTAAATCTCCCCGTAACCTGACCAAACATTCCTTATGTAGTAGGTGTTCTTAGTCAATTCATGCATGCCCCTAAGACCACCCACCTTGAAACAATTGAAAGAATTCTCAGACATCTTAAGAAATTCCCAGGTGCAGGTTTATTGTTCCAAAAGTGCGGGCATTTGAAGGTTGAAGTGTATACAAATGCAGATTGGATAGGGTCATTGGATGATAAGAAATCTACCAGCGGCTACTGTACCTTTGTGGAAGGAAACCTAGTCATATGGAAAAGCAAAAAGCAGAATGTGATGGCTAGGTCTAATGTTGAAGTTGAATATAGAACAATGTCTCATGGAGTGGTTGAAATAATGTGGCTAAAAAATTTGTTGAGTGAGTTGGGATTTACAGTTAATGGACCTATGACTTTATATTGTGATAACAAGGCAACCATAAACATTGTTGCTAATCCAATACCGCATGATAGAACCAAGCACATTAAGGTAGACAAGCATTTTATCAGAGAAAAGGTTGTCAAATGGGAAGTGTGCACCCCCTTTATCAGGTCCGAAGATCAACTTGTGGACATCTTCACAAGAAGGTTACATCACTTGCAGCATAATGATCAATGTGACAAGTTGGGCATGATTGACATCTATGACCCTGAAGGGAGAGATAAATTTTTGAAATTCGGACCAGATTTCCAGGGCAATACTGGAAATCTGGTCCAGTTCAAATATTCAATTAATCCTACACCGTATGTGCCTAGGGTCTCACCCTGGCAGCTGAGACAGGCCACCCCAACCGACTTGGTGGCACCATAGTGTCAGCCTTGTCAGGATAGGTCTCCCCAGACCGACCCACTGGCTATGAACATTCTAAACTAACACGAGTCTCATTAAGTGTCCAGTTTAAGGGTATTACACAGAAACATACCAAGGGAACATGAATCAAATATGTATCTTTATTCATTTACAATAAACTCATAAAGTACATCATTCTGATTGAAGCTAAGGGCATACAAAACTGTCTAACAGACCCAACTTGAAGGGGAGTGTTAAAAGGCTGCTTATAGGTTGTTTATCTTTTGTTTTTATTTCTATTTAGTATCGTAGGGGTACTATTATAATTCCCCCTCTTTTATATTATGTTATGGTCACCCTAATATAAATACCAAAAATGTCGGTGCCACCAGCACTGAGTTTTGCTCATAGATGTCTCTTTTCCCCTCTTCTTTCTCTCTTCTCTCTTCCCTTCACTTTCTCTTCTGGTTCTAGATAATATGGATTATCAGCCAAGGAGTTTGCTCATCTATGGACCCACCTGACTGAGAAATCTAACCTAAGTTCCAAGTTTAACTTCCCTCTATCCGGTGCATTAGAGTCCATAAACCATCAGCTAGTGTTGTCATCAGTGTTGCATGAACATGGACATAGAGATCGGAACTTAATGTGTCTCTGGGAATCTTACTAGGCAAGGTGGAAAGCATGGAGACAGGGACATCCAAAAAAAAGTATATACTATTGAAATAGTCCATACAATATATTGATAAACTAAATAGCCCATACATTATGAATTTTAATGTTACCTATAGAAAGGGTCTATAAGTTCATACTTTGTTACTAAGATAACATTCAATAAGAAAATTTTCTTTTGGCATATACAATAGTTATTTATTCATGTCAGATAGGAGAAAAAGGAAAGCATTATGTAGAAATATCCATCAACAATGAGGGGAAAAAACTTAATAATATAAGAACATGAAATTCTAAATTCGGAAAGAAATAAAATATTTCAAAAATCTATAAGCTCACTTTCTCAGAGAATTCATATTATTAACATGAAGATTGTAAACCTTGTACTTTTAACTCCTACAACTGAACTATTTCGCCTCTATACATCCCAAAACCTTAGTGCAGTGCCTTACCTATCCAAACAAATCCAAGGTCGATTCATCAAAACATAACAAGCCAAGTGAGGTGTGGTGGATTCAAGTGACACAACACACAAAATGAGCCTTGACTGTAAGGCTAGGCTCAAATACGATCCAACCTATAATGCAGAATCATATGCACAGGTGTCATATCATGCTGGATACTCCAATTTTTAGTATAAATTGTGTATAATGTCCTTGATGTATCTGCATAACATAGCATCCAACTGGCTATGACTTAGTCCCCTTATACTTGAAATATGTCAAAATCCAAGGCAAACTCTTCTAATATTGTACAATAGCAGAATGGATTTGCCAAAAAAATAAACTTCTTGAAGGCTGAAACAGCAATGGATGCAAACAAAATACATCATTCATATGTTAAATAGAAAGAGGCATATAAAAAATACGAAGTTTGAGTCTTTGACAATGCAACATTATGTGGGAGAAAAGCAATTCATAAGTGTTCACCTATGCCAAAAAGCAATATAAAAAGATAAAAGGCATTTATTATGGTCCATCTAGGAACAACCATACAATGGGAAAGCTCTATAATTCATAACAAAAATACCATCTGAAGAAGTGAAGATAAAGGTCCTAATCCCCACTCACCGCTCCCATCTTCCACATCATTCTGGTATTCATGCACACGGATGTTGCATGTACTACTTAGATGCATTAACATGCATGCCAACGTTGCTTACATATGTGGATGTTTATGCATGATGCTGCTGTAATAACCACAATATAAACAATCACAAAGTCAAATAAATCTTTACTTCTCTTCTTTCTCAATCTTTTTTAAAGCAGGATTTTAAATAGCTGTTTTTTTCTGTTTTTCCACCCAAAACAGCATACTTAATAAGCTCACATGCCATTACCATGTCTACATGATTGTCAATACACTAAGATGAGGACATGCAGCAGGGAAGCACCTTCTCTATTTTTGCTAGGTACCTGTCTAGGCAATTATTTTTTATTAAAAAAAAGAATAGTAATTTTAACTTATTTCCCCATGAGCTAGCTTGTTTTCATAGTCGAAACAGCAACTAGCAAACATAATGAAAGCAACATTATATTTGCCTATCAAAGAAAAATAATAGTGGGTGGAGGCTAGAGACCCACTATGTCTATATGAGAAGAAGAAACAGAGAGAATGTGATACAGTATGGGTAAATAAAATAATGGAAAGAGAAAACAAACAAAAAATTGTGTAACAAGACAGATATATGGTGCAAAAAGAGCATGTGTTCATGTCTATGTTTGTTAATTACAGGGAAAATAATATGTAATATATTCTTCTAGTCATAGAAGGAAAAACAACAAGTAGCAGTTACAAAGAGAAGAATATTAACAAGGCAAATCAATGCACATGCACACGTACATTGCATATGTATGTATAGGGAAAGAGATCATACTGTTTTGATCACAAAGACTTAGAAGAAAATAGAAGAAGAAAGCCCTACTTCTGTCTTGGTGGTGCATCTACAATGTTTTCACTCTTTTGCACTTGTACAATATGATGTCATTGTTCTATGCCTAGAGTGGCAACACCCCACATACAATATAGCACAAAGAAGAGGCACATAGCTATCCAAAAAATTTACTTACAACCTAGGAGATGCTTCAACAACTATGTATGTCTAATTAAATTATAAAACATTTTGCACTTATTTCCCCACCCTTTGCTTTGTGAGGATGTAAATGTTCCTCTGTTTTGCATCCCCTATTACATTATGTAGACTTTTACAATCTTCATCCATGAGAGGCCAACACAAACCCATCCACTCATGTAGCTTATTGACTGTATGTGTGGAAGTACCCTATGATTAATTAGTTCTTGGTTATCAACTCATTGTCTACAAATTAATTAGTTATCAACTTATTATACTCAATACTTCAGAGGCATGAGATGAGGCACTAGGACACTAGACAGAAGAAGCATAAGCTAGTTGTTCTCTGGATTAAGCATTTTTAAGGGGAAAAACATGAAATAGCAAAAATTAAAAACTGGAAAAGATGATGGCATAAATGAAGTATAAGAATATTATGAGATAGAAAGAAACGCTTTGCATTCTTATTAAATCCTTAAATAACTATTTCCATCCCATAAAGACTGTTCTCTTTAAAAAAAAAAGACAGATTTTAAGAAGATAGCTATTAATGTGTCCTCATTCATCCAAACTGGTTTTCAATTTGCTCTCCCATCATTAGGAGCTACAATGTAGGAGGGAAGAAAGACTATCTAAGGTTGGTCTCAATTATCTGGGGTCGTGAGAAGGGTAGAATGGGTAAGGTCCGAATCTTTGTTTTTTTGGCACAATGTAGGAGGAAAACTCTGAAAATTTGCTATCCAGTTCTTATAAACTGCAAAGGGGAAGAAATTGAAGGGGGGGGGGGGGGGGGGGGGGGTCATTCCACAAAATTAGAGTTACGTGGTTGCCTTTGGAACTTTGTGTGTTATGCCACCACAAATTCATACCAATCAGACTTTTGGAACATCTCACGAGACAACAATAACAACACTAAGCAATCAACAAGACCACATGGAATGAATATAAAGTAAACAAGGACATCCTGATATATGACATGCTACGAAAAGACAACCAAAATCTAAGAGCAGTTTTCAGATACTTGGAATAGCTCCCCCAAGTAACAAACCCAAGGAAAGTTGCCTGGATGTTCCCAGACCTACTATATATACTACTATATATATATATATATATAAAATTTCCGGGCCAAGTCATAAACGGCCATCCCTACTGTATAGCCACATGCCCATCTACTTGAGGGCAGCAAAGTAATACCAAGGCCTACTATGAATATGCTAAATGAATAGAACTCTTGTTGAATCAGATTGGGGCATTATCTGAAATTGCTCCAATAATAAGCAGATATATATATATATAGATGTTATGTATGTATGTATGTATGGAAGTATATGTATATGTACGGAATGCATGTAATGCGGTGTGTATACATGGTATATGGCATGAATATATGCATATATGGTATATATAGTATTTTATCACATATGTGGTATAATATATTAACATGATACTTTTTTTGTAATTCTGATTATAAAAGTAAACTAAAATATTATTTTTAATATATTTAAGACATTAACCAGAACTGGACCCAGACAAGTATTATCAGGCTCAGGGTGCGGACTGGGCCAGGCCCCAAGACTGTTAATGCCCTGTAAAAACCTGGCCCAGCACTTGATCAGCCATACTGTACAGGTTTAAAAGGGTTTTACCCTATGTTGGTTCCAATTGTCTAGGGTATTGGGAGGGGTGGACTAGATATAGACCCAACCTTTGGCCTTTTTCTTTTTGGCAGTTGGCACAATGACTCTCCACAAGTATCTTATTTTAATTGGAGGGCCAGAGCTAAGAAAACTTAAGACATAATTTCTCGCATTCTAAACCATAACTTCTTTTCTCTCAGTGTTTAGGGTTACGGAAAGTGGTGATACTGAGTTCCCACCAAGGATCAATCATGTTCAATTCTCGCACACTATATTGTTCCCACTTCATCTATAGCACATAGGGAGTTGACTCCTGACCAAGAATCTCATCTCTTGGAGAATATCTGTCAGAGTTTTGAAGTTAGTTCTTTTTTCTCTGCTTTTGTTAGGCTTACAGAAAAGAGAATTATACTTTCATTTTTTTCTCTATAAACCAAGAAGGAAAATGGGGGCTTTGTGTTTTTGGTTATTGGAGTTTAAAGTTCAAAATTTGTTTTATGATTGGGTAATTATCAAATTTCAGCAAAATCAGCTTGCATTGTGTTGGGAAGAAGATGAAGATCACCATCTTTGAGGCCAAGTTCATTATGAGTTCTCTCGTTACATGTGAGACAGAATTAACCACTTTTTCCTTTAAAAACAAAGAAAAGATAATTAGCTTTAAGTTTTTCTATTAGGACCTGCCGTTTATGATTCAGAACTGCTTGTTATTCATGGTGCAATTTGTCGTGAGACGTAAGATCCATTTCTCCTACTCTTTATAATATCTTTTCTTTTCTGATAAATTACTCTTTATAATATCTTGTGTACCAGAACCTTCCAAGTTAAACACAGAATGTATGATACCAACTTGTTTCTTAAATTTGTTTTGCAGATATGGAAATTTTTGTCTTTTATTCTTTTTTTACATGTTACTAATTTTGTACGAATTGAACCAAATCAGATCTCACTTTCTCGCCAAATATTAAAGGCCCGTTTGGCACGTCTTTCCGCGCGGTCTTTCAGCTGTTTACAAGCCGGGCAAACCGAATTTTGGTCTATTCCCATTTGGTTCGCGGAAGATCTAGCCGCCAAAATCTGGAGCACCAAAAAGATGCGAGAAGCCCATTTTGGGCTGATTTCGGGATTTACATGCCGGGCAGACTGAATTTTGGTCTATTCCCATTTGGTTCGTGGAAGATCTAGCCGCCAAAATCTGGAGCACCAAAAAGATGCGAGAAGCCCATTTTGGGCTGATTTCGGGAAGCTCCAAATGAAGTTTTTTGCGTCTTTCGCGTTTTATTCTCACACAAAAAGACGCACGAAAAAACGTAATACTGCCAAACTAGCTTCGGGCTGCTCAAATATTCATGCAAAAGCTCAATACATCTTTTGACTGTCAGAGCTACCAGAAGATCTTCCCAAAAAGATGCGCCAAATAGGCCCTAAATCAGATTAAGATATCAGATATTGCATATATCCTAACAAATAAAATTCATATATGCCCTAATTTGAATTGAATTTGATCTATTTGTAGCCTAGTTTTAGGTGGAGGAAGTTTTTCCCAAACATGTATTCAAGTATTGAGAAAGGATTTTAAGGCCAATCCTAACAAAGAATCCATAACTTAGAATGAGATTACAAAGGTAGCATAGCCACCCCAGACAGCTGGGACGTGGCCTTGACAAACATGACGATAACAAAGAAGAAAACACAACTTACTTAGAATGTTTTTCTTTAGAGATGGGCTTAATTTGCATGCTTTAACCATTCTATGAATCCATAACTTAGAATGGGATTACAAAGGTAGCATAGCCACCCCAGATAGCAGGGATATGGTTTAGACAAAAATGATGAAGACAAAGAAGAAAACACGACTTAATTAGAATGTTTTTTTCTTTCTGAGATGACGTAATTTGCATGCGTTAATCATTCTATGAAACCGTATTATAAGATAGGCAATCATGCCTCATGCTGATAATAAAGCATCTTCATCAAAACCCATATGCAAAAAACAGTTATTAAACATTACATACCCTC
The DNA here is from genome assembly GCF_055504915.1 of Nelumbo nucifera. NCBI lineage: Eukaryota > Viridiplantae > Streptophyta > Magnoliopsida > Proteales > Nelumbonaceae > Nelumbo > Nelumbo nucifera. Next base: position 184,091,367 of record NC_142649.1, on the reverse strand, counting down.
CACGTATTTTCTTTTTGGATGCAAAATTTTGCATTGAAGTCAAATATAACTGTAAGATTGATATTTACCTGCAAGAGAGACTGTACAGAACTTGAAGGAATTTGCCTTCTTAGAAATAATGCCTCACGTGCCAACAGAGCGTGCATCCAGGAGTCGCTACCTCCACACCATTCTGGTAACATTTTAATGGCAGGATCACCAGGATTCTTGGCAATCTCGGTCACCCAATTCAGCATTCCTGATAGAGACTCTCGCTTTCTCTTACGAGAAAATGAATCTTCATTAACAAGGCTTTTATCCAAGAGTATAACATCTTCCTCGTCGTCAGCAAGTTTCTCGTCACTGTCCAACTCGATCACACTTCTTATCTCAGGTGCGTTACACGTGTTTTCCGCGGCTAACAAATGAAACTCGTTCTTAGCTGAATCCAACTTAATCGAATCACCTTCTTTCTTCTTTTCCTCTGACATCTGGGACGGCATAACTATGGATTCGGTCTCTAACTCCACGGAAAACAAACCCAAGTTACCACCACAGTCCGATAAACCTACTGTAAAGCCCTTATTTCTAAAGATTCTCTGTAACCATCGAGCTAACGTATCCAAATACTTTACATAAACCAGCTTCACAGAAGACGTGACGCCCGAACCCAAGCCAACCTCTTCTGACACGGAAGCCCACAACCTATTCTTAGACACACAATCGTATCCGCCCTTTTTCCTCACAACCCAGAAGAGTTTGAACAAATCTACAAACCGCCCATCACCAAGCATTAGAGGTAAAGGCCGAAGATCTCCACCGGTAGAGATCTCTTTTAGAAAAACAGAAAGAATCTGATCGAATAGACATCGGAGCTTGTCTTTACAACCACTATCTACACTCCCCTTCAGTGAAGCATCGAGATCCAAGCAGAAGCCATTACTCTGAAGATGTCGAAGGACTTCAGCGCGATCTAGAGCAGACCCATCAGTTAAAATCGACCATCCTGCCATGGATTTCGAATTCAAACCCTAACGAAACAGAGAAATCCGTTTTTCACTTGTGATTTTTCTTTTTTCTTTTTTTCCTCTATCATACGATTGATATGAACAACAATGGAAAAGAAAATTTTAAAGGAATAAAATACGAAAAAGATAAGAACAAGAAAAAAAATAACGATACCGATTATCGCTCCGGGGTCTACTCAGAGTGAGAGAGAGAGATATAAAAGTTTTTGGCGGGAAGTGATTGATCTAGGGCACGAGAGCAGTTTTTGCGCTCCCCGTATTTTCTCCCATTGTTGTCCCGCCCATTATTTCATACACACGCACACACATTCCCTCCCATTTCGTGGCTGCAAAAACGCCAAAGAAATGGCGAGGGCTTTTTAATGTTTGAACACTGAACAGATGCAGCATCAGTTCAAATTCTAGTTTGTCACTTGGAAAAGATGCATTTAGAGAAAGACAGACGTACCAGTACTTTAGTTGGGAGTGACCCTTCCCCCCAAAGCCATGTCTCGGCCCTTTTCACACCCCCCCCCCCCCCCCTCTTTCCTTTTATTTTTTCCTTCTTTTCTTCCAATGCCCTCCTCTGTCCTACTCCTGGTCCTCGGACTAAACTCAAAATAGGGTGTTAAGATGGTCAACTTGGACTTGGATCAGTATATTAGGGTTTTCCACAAATAAGAGCCACTGCTCTCTCTCAGACTCAAACTCAAATTTATAGAGGGCCTTCTTCATACATAACCCTGGTTCACAAACTAGGGGTTGAGTTGAGTTAGTCCAGTACAAGTGGGTTAATTATAGGTCACCAGCAAAATAAAACACTACAAATACTAAAGCCCTTTTTTCTCTCTTCTTTTTATTTTTAAAGCCACTATTAAAATATTAAAGACAAAAGAAAAAAAAAAAAAAAGGAAGAGATTATAAAAGAGATTAGTAGTGACAGGTGTAGGTGACGAGTTTTAAGATCCGCCATATTTTTTGTTGTCTAAGTGATGCAGTTTTTTCTTTTTTCGTGCGATTGAGAGAGCCTGATTAATAAGTATCATGGCACAATGCACGAGGAAATTATAATCTTACATAAGCATTAAAAGTATCCGTGGCATCTTTCATACGCCTAAACCTACAAGAACTTTGCCCACGTAACATCGCAGCCACATATGAAGAACGTCTCATTCTTTACATAGTATTATATACAGCGAAATGTTCTCAATGCACAGGGATAGTGTTCTGTGAATAGTCCTGAGGCAGAGTTCTTGTGGGTAGGAGATCTGACATCAAAACTTTGGCTGTTGAGAAATTTCTTTGGGCAATTGGGCATGATAGATTACCATGTGTATGGGGTAAAAAGTAATTGCCCTCAATATCTTTTTTTCTTTTTATTCATAGGACTACACAATGAGAGTAATCCATCCCCAAATCCATTAGTTCCACAACCTTGGTGAAGGTGAAATTGAATCTTAAAGTCTCTGCTACAATCAGCCAAATACCTTTCTATAGAGCTAGTTGGCACCTTCAATTGAAATAAATTTGAAATTATTGTCCATTTGGAAGGGCTTTCATGTAGTGCTTTTTAGCTTTATAAATGCAGGTCCCATGTGGGGAGCTTATGTCCAAAGAAAACCCAGAAAGCCCAAATACACTGCCATTCAATCGAAAAAATTTGGTTTTTCAGTAAAGATTGTTTTAGTAGTTTCTTCAAAGTAGGTTAGTAAAAGCAGCTCAACCAAAGCTTCGGCTCTTGGAAGTGAACCTTTAGTTTAGAACTAGACTTTAGATTGATCTGCCTTACTGATTAGGGTAAAGTTAGGAAAAAAGGCTATTTTTTTGGTGCTCATGTTATTGGGATTACACAAACAGGATAGCCCATCACATTCTCTTTAGTCTTAACCCCCTCCCACAACCGAGTGGCAACAGAATTTGATTCCAAGTCTCCACTACAAACATCTAGAGATGAAAAAAATTTGGAAGTAGCTACAAAAGTCCACGTTTGTTTCTTTGGGATGGACCTTAGGCTGTGTTTGGTTTGAATGAAAAGGTAGGAAAACCTATATAAGGTTTGTACATGTTTCATTTCCTTTCCTACATTTTTCCTTCAAATCAAACACTAGCGGGGACCTGTGCGATGCACGGGAAAAAGAAATGTAATTTTTGACAAATTATTATAATTTATTTAGGTTCATATTATTTAATAATTTGAAATAATTATCATCCTAAGTTCTACTAATTTTTGGAATTTAATGTTTTTTTTTACAAAGTTATACTAATTTCATCTATTTTATCATATTTTATGGAAATTAGTGGTTATTTTTCCATAAGTTCTACTAATTCCTGGTGATGAAGGGTAACTTGGCATGACCTAGCAAGAAGGGGACACATGGGCGCAATCTGATCAAGGGATGATAGCTCAGCATGGCGAGCCTAGTTCACAACATTTGGAGCTCGGGTATTCAGCCACCTCGGCCCAAAACCCACCTCGGGGTAGAGGCACCTCAGTATCCAATCCAGTTCGAGACTAAAGAATTGAAGTACCAGCTCGGAGCTAATGACCTGAATGGCTATGTAACCGACTCCAAAGGCCTCTCCAACAGATCCCAAGTTTCTCGATATCACAATGAGCTAACAGATCCCAAGAACTCGTCCCAGCTCTGCCAGAGTCGAAGGTGAAACGATAAGCCTTATCTACATACCGCTCCTTCAAAAGCAGAACAAACCTTATCTCCACACCCTAGAGATCCCAGAGCTCTTTCGTGATACCCACGACTACTCCAATATATAAAGACAGGAACCACAAGGCAAAGGTACGCATGATTACTCTACTCTCTAGCACTCAAGCTCTCAAGCATTCAGCTCACATTTACAGCATACTGACTTAAGCATCGGAGCAACCTCGCCGGGTTAGCTACCCCAGGTTCTCTAATAAATTGTTTTGTAGACCGATTCAGCTCGCCATCTACCTGGAGTCCGAATCATCCTCCAGCTAGGAGTAGTCAGATCATGCTCCATCACCTGGTAATTTCTATTATATAATAATTTATGATAATTCTTGGTAAATATAATATTTTATGGAAATTAGTGGTTATTTTTGGCTAAGTTCTACTAATTTCTGGTAATTTCATTTATACTAATTTATGAGAATTCTTGGTCAATATATACTTATTTTTTATACTTATTATATGATAGTTTATTGGTCAATTAGTGGAAATTAATTCTATTATATAATTTCTATTAATTTCTGGTAATTTCTATTATATACTAATTTCTTGGTAAATATATACTAATGTATTATATTTATTATATGATAGTTTATTGGTAAATTATAGTAATTTATCAATTTTATGGAATTTAGTGGCTATTTTTGGAAATTTCTTCTAATTTATGATAATTTTTGGCAAATTATTTTAATGTATTTAGGATTATATTATTTGATAATTTCAAGTAATTATCGTCCTAAAGTCTACTAATTTGTGATAATTTCTTTTGATTTATTTTTAGTAATTTTTTATAAATATTGGTAATTTATGTCTAATAATGGTAATTTCCTTTAATTTATATTTGATAATTTTTATAATTATTTAACAATTGTTATTGTTACAATATTTGACAATTTTAGGTATAACAGTTATCTAATTTCAAACAAAAAAAAAATCAAATAGCAATATTTTTAACTTACAACATGTAACAATCTTCAAAGCACAAAATCTATAAATGTAAACCAAAGCAATTCAAGGTTTAAATATCAACACATATTGGCCTATATCGGCTGATACGTATCGTGCCAGTGGCTTCCCGATATGCCTCTACAGGGGGTTGTATTGAGTCAGCCATTGGTTCAAAGGGTAGCCATGCCTAAAACTGGCCCCTCTGAACCGATTTCAAAAAATTAAGTAAAACATAAAAAGAAAGCATTGACACAGGCCGTCGATATTTAGAACCTTTAAGAAATTCATTAAGCTAGCTAAATGCAAATAGCATTTTTAACTAACATTATGTAACAATCTTCAAAGCACAAAACCCAAAAATTTAAACCAAATAAATTCAATAAGCAAAAAGACAAACATTATTTTTGCTGATTTTTGTTAACATTATTTATTAAATATTTAATTATTAATAGCATTTATCAATAATAGTAAGTAATTATAATATTTTATTAAATAATCAGTAATGATAGTTTTAATAGTATTATTTAGTTACTTTTAATATAACAATAATTATTAAATTTATGAATAGGATTTATTAACAAAATCCATTAAATTAATAATAATCAAAATTAAATTGAATTAATAGTATTTATCAGTAATAGTCAGTAATTATAATATTTTATGAAATAATCAATAACAATACTTTTAATCAAGGTTTTTGAACCATCGTTGACCCGGATGGTTAGACCGTTCAGTCCGGGAACCATCCAGGCAACTGATTTCGTTTTACCCAAAACTTGGTTTTGGTAAAAAACCGTTGGAAAAGTCAACAAACCGTTAACTTGGGCAGTTAAACCGTCGACCCGTTCAATGGTTTTTCACCATTTTTTTTTAATTATTATTATTATTATTATTTAATTTGTTTGTCAAAACCGGCCGTCCGTTCAAACCGGACGGTTGGACCATCAACCCAGAAACTGGTGGCCTAAATGGTTCCATTTTTGGGTCATTTTTTAAAACATTGCTTTTAATAACATTTTTAATTATTTTTAATATAACAATAGTTACTAAATGTATTAACAATATTTATCAATAACGTTATTTATAATTTTAATTTAAAGTCAAATTAAAGTAGATATCTATTTATTAATAATATTTATAATAATAGTAATTATTAATTATAATCACTAATTATATATTTATTAAATTATTGTAATAATCAGTAATTATTAAAACCGAGTTACTAAATTTATTAACAGTATTTATTAATAACTATATTTATAATTTTAATTTAAAGTAAAATTAAAGTAAATATCTATTTATTAACAATATTTATAATAACAGTAATTATTAATTATAATCACTAATTATATATTTATTAAATTACTGTAATAATTAGTAATTATTAAAACCGAGTTACTAAATTCATTAACAATATTTATAATTTTAATTTAAAGTAAATATCTATTTATTAACAATATTTATAATAAAATTAATTATTAATTATAATCACTAATTATATATTTATTAAATTACTGTAATAATCAGTAATTATTAAAACCGAGTTACTAAATTCATTAACAATATTTATTAATAACTATATTTATAATTTTAATTTAAAGTAAATATCTATTTATTAACAATATTTATAATAACATTAATTATTAATTATAATCACTAATTATATATTTATTAAATTACTGTAATAATCAGTAATTATTAAAACTGGGTTAAAATAAATAGATAACGGTATTATAATCTGTAATTACTGCCATTTGGCGAAAGGGGAGATAGTCTAATGTTTGCTTTTAATTGACTTAATTTTTTTTTTACTTATAAAAAAAAATCTGAAAACTTTCAGATGTATAGAAGATGGAAAATAGTTTTCAAAACCTATGCTGAAGAACAAAAAAATATAAATGTATATAAGATGGAATAGGACAATAGGTTAATACAGCCATAATAATTTGTTTGTAAAGGAGGTGGAATTTTTTCAATTTAAAAAGAAAAATCTTAGTTAAATCTTTTGCCTTGTAGAATTTGCCACATCTTCTAGAAAAACAAGCAATTTTGGATAAAATAAATAAATTAATAGCATTTTTTCAATCAACTAGCATCATAAAAGTGGTAACCAACCAAGTTGGTTGATCAAATTTGGTGAGGGTTTTGATTGGTCAAAGCCTTGATGTCATCATAGATTTTTCCACTTCTTATAACAATTTAGATCACGAGGCCTAACTTTCAGCTGTAGGGGTGTGCTCTGTTGATATTCAAAGGTTATTGAGACAGAATTATAGGCCATTTTGGTTATATAATGAAAGTTCAGAGGGAAAATGACTATTTTCGAATCTCACACCTTGATGGTTAATTCATTTTTTTACATTGAATTCCAAGTTATAGCCAATGGTTCTAGTTAGAAATTGTTATGGAATAAAAAACTATTTAAAGATCTCATCAAGCAACTTAAGCTTTTAGACTGAATGGTTCCTTGAGATGGTATTAGAGTCCAATCTAATGGTTCTTTGAGGCCATTTTGATAAAATGGTCTAATATTGTATCCTCGTTTCCCTTGTTATAACTAATTAAATTTCAACAAAATATATGATTGGGCTTGTACGTGCCATGCTTTAATTTGATGGATTTCGCATGATAGGGTGTGTTAGAGAATAAAAACCTATTAAGGGACATCACTTAACAGTTTAAGTTTTCAGGTTGAACAATTTCTCTAGAGAAATTACAAAGAAACTCATATAGTTCCCATCTACTGGCCACAAAAAAATATAACTTAATCCTGTGCATAAGAGACTATGGGTACATATTTGAAGTATTTCCACATGAATAATAGCATAAGGTACAAGTATCGGTATCAAGTATCGTATTAGACAACTTGGAAACAAATATGCTTTGAAAATTCACGGATATGAACGAAAAGATAATAGGAATGTTTGGATACACTAGGAAAATGCATACAAATTTCAAAAATACATTAATAACACTAAATTGAAGGTTAAATAGTCATAAATAATGTATAAATACATAAGAATTAAATGTACATTTTAATGGTATACATAAAAAAATATATTTCAATAATATAGTGAGATGCTTAGATATCATACAACACATCAATCAAGAGTCCAAGATGCAAAACATATGCACCTAATATATTTTAATTAGGGAAAATGTCTAAAACTCACCATGTGTTTAACAACACAGGAAATACAATATATATATATATATATATATATATATATATATATATATATATATAATTATAGAAATTGCACACAAAATAAAAAATTATTTTAAAATGATAGAAACTATAGAAATTGAAAAACAAAATCAGAAAATAAAAATTATAGAAAAAACACCAAAAATTATAGAAAAACACAGAAGTTGCAAATAAATAACAAAAAATATAGGAAATTTTATAGATTGTAGAAAATAGAAAAATGTAAAAAAAATAAATTATGAAAACATTGGAAATTATAACAAAACACTAAAAATGAAAAAAGAAAAAGAAAAAGAAAATTGAAAACTGAAAATGACCCTTTTTCCTCTAACTCACCATTCAAGGGTGATTTGGTCATGAAAATTGTTATTTATGTAGACTTGAACACCTGTGTTAAGAAACATTAATGGTGCACTAACAGAAGGTGAGTTTTGGAAAATAAGAACTTGCTGACATGGTGAGTTTTAGAAATTTTGAGAAGTTGTGGTGAGTATAAGAGAAATGTTAAAAACTCATGGTGAGTTTTAGACAATTTCCCTTTTAATTATTATATCAATTTTTTATTTTACTATTTTTACTTTCTAACATTAACCGAAAAATCAACCAACCAAATATTAAATTCTCATGTGTAAATTAAAACATCATTTAATGATTTACAAAAATATATCAAAATTGTTAAAAATCCTAAGATGTATATCATATGCAAATTCATAATTTTAATTACTAAAATAATTATTTAATTATTAATATTTTTATTTCTATAAAAAATCTAAATTAAAAAAAATCATTTTTGTTATACAGTGTATGCCCTTAGCTCCAATCAGATTGATGTGCATTATGACATTTATTGTAAATGAATAAAATACATATTTGATTCATGTTATTGTGGTGTGTTTCTGTGTAATACCCTTAAACTGGACACATAATGAGACTCGTGTTAGTTTAGAATGTTCACAGCCGTTGGATAAGTCTGGGGAGATTTATCCTGTTAAGGCTAACACTGGTGTGCCGCCAAGTGTTGGGGTGGCCTGTCTCAGCTGCCAGGGTGAGACCCGAGGTACATGCAATGTAGGTTTACTTGAAACCCTGAATCGGACCAAATTTCCAGTATTGCCCTGAACCTTGGTGATTAGTGGGCAAAACTGAAAAGTTACACCTGACCCCTAGACTCGATTATGATACTGCACTAGGTGTCGGATTGGGCTGTCTTTGATATGCCAACCAGTGAGATCCTTAGCGGGGGTCAAAACCTGGGTATGTTGGGACAGTCCGAGAATTCATCTGAGTGGGTGATCATAGTGACAGGATCAGCCACTTTGTCGGACAAAGGTAATGATCGGGGATGCACTCTCTCTGATGAAAACCAAGACTGCCGGTAGCCGATTTCAATTGTTGAAATTTGTTTTGCAAAATATATTTTATATATAGATATAAATATATATATTATGGTTTCAAATTATTTGCAAAAGATTTTAATTCCCGGGATCTATGTGAGTGGAGAGTGCAACACTGTTCCTTGTAGCCGAGGGAGAGGTTCTCTGTTGTCGGGCAGTGTATGATCATTATGGGATGAGAGGTTAAGTGTAAGACCATTGAGGGTAATACCTGATGGGATAATCTTGCATCTGCCCATAGTCCCTGGGTTTTTATAAGGTGGTTCGGCACAGGGACCACTTAGTGTAAGTGTTGGGCCCATTAGGAGTCCATGTGATGGGCTTCAAGGGGTTCACTGTCTTTTCAGTGAATTTGGCCAGGCCTTGTAACAAAGGCTGGGCTGAACCCATGTGGCTGATGTGTAGATCAATGTTTGGGTCCCACGCCATACAAAGAAGCACAACTGGGCAGTAGTTTGGAAGTAGTTTGAGCATCTAGACTTCATGGGCCTAAAGCCCATTTCGAATTGGACTAGTTTGACTAGTTAAATAAAGGGGTGGATCTGGGATTAAATCAGCATATAGGATAGGGTTTTACCCTATCCACTCAGAGAGTCCATATCCAAATATGGATTTGGATATGGAAACTTCCTAATAAGATTAGGAGAGGCTGATCTAATCTGCAGATAAGATAATGACTTATCCTTATCTCTTAAAGAGAACTCATAATCCAAATACAGATTTGGATTAGGAAACTCCTAATGAGATTAGGACATCTTTTTAAGGCTATAAAAGGAGGAGGGGGCGAACCATCCAGTTCATCCTTAGCGTCCCAAATACTCCAGCATTCTAGAGATACAAGATCTTAGAGCATAGAGAAAAGTCAAATACAGTGTGACTGCGCCTTCTCCCTGCATTCTCCTCCTGCTGCCGCCATACTGCCAGTTTGTTCTCCAGTTTTGTAGGAGTGATTAAGATCAGTTCTTGATATCAGTCTTTGGAGAAAGACTGATTTGAAGTTGTGCTCACTGCCTCCATCGAATTCTTGTGAAGGGTTCGGTTATTGGGAAGAACATTGTTGATTCTGCTCCACCCTACATTGTGTCATATTCAGTGGGAGCAGTCTTTGGAGATTTTCTTTGGGCGTGAACACCTTCATCGGGAGATACTATTTCTTCGTATCAGGTATATCTTTCTCCTGCTTTTTGGTTCAGATCTGGTTCAGTTATTGGTTCAAGATTGATCATTGAAAAATGCAGTTTTTCTAAAATAGGGAATGCGATTCCCACATGGGAGAGAGATAAACTTTTGAAATTTCGCCCTACCTTCCTGTAGGGTTCGGCCATCCATATGATGGATCTCTCATCCCTTCAATTTTTTGATATAAATGTAGATTAGTGGATTTTATAGATTTATTCTAATATTATATTCTTGAATATTTTGTAAACAATTTTTTATTTTTTTGTAAATAATAAATGTATTGTTATTTAATGTAAATTAAAATATTAATTAATAATTATGAAAATATAAAAAAATTAAGATACATATTATGTGCAAATTTATAAATTTTAACTACTAAAATTATTATTTTGTTATTGATATTTTACTATATAAGTTTATGGATATTAAAATCATCTTTTGATATAAATGTGTATTTGAGAGATATTTATTCCATTTGTTTATAAAATGCTAATTTTGAATATTACCTATTTTAATTTTTAGTTAGAGTTGTTATATATATATATATATATATATATATGCATTGGTACCAATACATACATACATATATTATAATAAAAAGATATTGGGTTTAAATCATGCAATCGACACATGCGATGGGATAAAGCTACACCTGCATCAATCCAATACACATGTGTTACAAGATTTATAATTCTTATTTTTTATATATTTCCTTGCATCAATACCAATATGATACATTGAGACAAAGTTTTCAAAGGCTAAAGGCATAGTTGAGGTATAACAACCCAAAAAGATAAGGTGTAAGCCTTAAAGCTTAAGAATAAAATTAATTAAAGTTTATAAATTGATAAAAATAACATATAATATACAAAGTTAGAATGATGTAAGGTATAAATATCTATAAAAATAAAAGTTTGTAAGCAATAAGTTTAAGCACTTAAGCATTAAATAAAATAATATCATTTTACATGCCATGCTTCAAAGTGCAAAATTTTCAACCAATTTAAAAGAAAAGAAACATATGAAGAATCATCCATATAATTGGATATTAGATTTATGGTCATTCAATAATTTAGAAAAAAGAAAACGACTAGTTAATTTGATCCATGCAAAAAAATCAATAAAAAGAAAACAAATCCGTTAGAAAAAAGAAATGAGAAAAATAACAAACTTGGGATGCTATATTTAGAGTAATTAGAAAAAAATCCTAGTTGATATACCCAAGAGAAACTAAGAATTTGATTGGCCCTTTTTGCATTAAACTCACCTAAAACACTAAGAGAAACTAATAGAACATAGAACTTGATTTTCTCTATTGTTTTTTCATTTGTTGCTCTTTTTATTTATTTGGCACATAATTCTTGAAGTGTTTCTTCCATATATTTTAAACTAAAAAAATGAATAAAATATATATTTGTGTTAAATTGCTAAATAATCATTGATACTCAAAGCTTATGCATTTTAACACCTCACGCTTTGAAGCTTGAGGCTTATGCCTCATTCTAACAAAGGCTTAATCCTTACATCAAAGTTATGAGGTTTAATCCTTGGGGGCAAAGTCTCTACGTCTCACCTCAAGGCTTAAGCCTTTTAAAATAATGGATTGATTCATCCATATTGAATGTTTAAAACCTTGGGTACAAAGAGATATTTCCAATGTGTGGCTACAGAATCTTATAACAAGTGGTCATTAGATCCCAACCCTAGTTCATATTGTTGTTGGAAAAGTTAGCATTTTGATCACGAGGTTGGTTTGACTGGATTTGGCTTTTGGATATTGTAAAAGCAATCATACAAGGCAGCATTAGAAAGAGAGAGAGATTTTAAAATCCATTAAAACATTAGTCCAACTCAATTAGACCTCATCCATTTTGCGGTAAAAATGGGGGGGGGGGGGGGGGGGGTAAGTAGTTGAGTCCCACGAAAAATGTAGTAATCCCATATTTGAACGTAATGGGGCCCATAATAATTTTTTTTTTCCTTGGAGTATTGATTACCTAAAGGGTGAATAAATTACCCATCCAACAAAAATGTCAATTGCCTTGATTCTCACGTCTTATCAATGCTGTATTTGTGTAAGTTTTCCCCATGAATCACTTGCTAGGGGAAAATCCAGGTAATGCAAAACGAACGGGCCTTAACACAATTATCAGATTTACCAGCAACTAAACAAGTTCAATCCTGATTGGATTTTGTAGATGCATGATCCATCCTATTTGTAACATATGAGTCCGGATCTCCCATGCTTAACATCTCGTAAGAGGCATGCACTAATGAATAAAAATTCATCAAAACTCATTCAAGAGTGGGTGGGTAGATATGGGACTATCTCATTTTGAGAATACTACCAATCAACTCCTACCCCCCATGAATCATTTTTAGCTCAAGAATCATTCTTCAAATAAGGATCCTTTAGAGTAAAGTTTTAACCAAACAATGTCTTAAATGTTCTTGGGAGTGCCACATCAACCCATTCAGCCCTCTGTCTGTTTAGTCAAAAAGTATATTTACTACAATTACTATTTTGCCCCACACCCATGGTAAGGTATCATCCCCAAGAATGTTTCCAACCAAGGGGTTTTTCCCCGGGTTCAAGAATAAAGTGGTTGAACTGAATAATATATACTACTTTATCCTCAAGTGGATAAAATTTTGGGAAAATTTACGATGGGGGAAAGGTATGATATCAAATGATCTTTGACCACTAAAAATTCTTCATGAATTTTGATGAATACCACATGATAGGTCGCCACTTTTGTGATACTAGTTGATTGGTTATTAGTTTTTCCGGCATCGCGCTTTTCCAATGTCATCGTTAAACCCCTACACGAATACGCATAATGCTTACAAAGTTAAAATTATATAACTAGAATCCCATAGAAGAAGTTAACTTAATGTGCAAGATAATAGGGGCGCTATTGAGCTGAGCTGAGCCAAACATTGGCATGTTTTGATTTGGCTCAACTAAAATACTATTAGGTTTGAGTTCGATCTTGAGTTCAACTTGAAAGCTCAAAAATAAATATATTTGTATTATTGTATATTATATATATGATATTTTTATAATATATAGTATATTCTTATTCTATATGGAATGTAAAAGTATGTTTTTATATTCTATGTAGTATGTAATGTGTTAATGTGTTAATCGAGCTAAGCTTGAGAGTTTTCGAGCCAAACTTTTTATTTGTTGAGCTCGAGCTCAAATAGCTAATCGAGTTTGAATCTTGGGGTATAGGTGATGCAAACTTATCCCAAGGTTCAAACTCGAATAGAATTGAACTCGAATTGAGGCTAATTGAATTCGAGCTCGAACTATTCAATTAGAGCTCAAGCTCAAATAACTAATCGAGTTTGGACCTTAGGGTATAGATGATGCAACCTTACCCCAAGGTTCAAACTCGAATCGAGGCTAAACGAATTTGAACTCAAAATATTATATTAGAGCTTGATTCGATTACAACCTTACGAGATAGCTGTTTGCAAAATATAATTTTGTATTACATTTCAATTAAATCTAGAAACATTAATTTTAATATAAATTACATGTAAATCTTTAGTTTTTTTGGCTATAGGTATAGCCGTATAGGTGATGCAGTTCTGTCCTTAGAGCTAGGTGCTATGATAGGTTCACTTGAGGCCGGCTGGCACACAATGTGGGATAGCTTGTATTCCATAGTTTGAACCCACACGGAGGATGCCTAGTGACTAGGCCCTGTTCGACACATCTTTTCACACTAGTTGTCAGATTTTTAGAAGCCCAACGGCCCGTGTTTTTTGTCTTTCTCATTTGGTTGGGAAAAAATTCAATCACCGAAAGACGCAACCCTGAAAAGACACGAAAAACCCATTTCAGGCTATTCTTAAAAAGCTTCATTTGAAGTTTTTCGACTTATTTCATTTCGTCTTCACACAGAAAGATGTACCTCCAACTAAACGGACTATGGGCTGCCAAGATCTTTATGTAAAAATCCACTACGTCTTTTGGCTGTCAAATCTTACAGAAGATCTTTCAAAGAAGACTTCCCAGACAGCACCTAACTCAACACCAAGTGAATTGGCAACCTACACTTACGACCAAACCATGCCTCAATTATATTTCTGTATGAGTCGGTATCAGTGTGTATCAATTTGTTTTGGCATGTATATTGATGCCTTGAAAATTGAATATAAGGTTCAGTTTGAAAAGAGTACAAATACAAATATGTACAATACAAATACAAAATGCAGGGTTTTGCACTCTACATATTTGTATTTGTACTCCTTCCAAAATGAGTTTACGTTTCTAAACTTGGGATGACATAATATGATATGCTCTTGCCTTCAAATTATGTCCACTCATTAGAAAATCATTTAGGACAATGAGCTGAACAAAAGATCTGGATTGAATTCAATCTGAACCTGCTTTTTTTTAGATTGGTAAGTGGAATGAAAGAAATGGTGCCATGACTACCTTTGAAGTTAAAGAGGCGGTTCTGATAACTTGGTTAACATCATGGAGTTTACTTTTGCTCCAGTAATGAAGGCTGTGTTTGGTTTCAGTGTAATTTTATTTGCACTAATACAAATGCTTGGGAGTATAAATGAAAATGTTGCAAATTCTGATTTAATTTTATTTTGGGTTCTACTTAATTCTACTTCAAGTTTTGATTTTGCTTCATTTGCATTGCAGTCAAATAAAATAAGGTAAATTTTGAAATAAAAATAAATCATAATTTGCATCAAAATCATTTGCACTACCATGGTTTTGCATCAATTCAAATAAATTCGCATTGCAACCAAATACAGCCGAATGAACAAAAGTTTTTTCAGAGTGGAGGAGGATCCTGATTGGCATTGGATATCCCTTGAGACTGGGGGAACACGAAAAAAATGGCACCCAAATAGCTGAATTCACTGGTTTGGTCAGTTGATAGACCCAGCTTTCTGAAGTACTTACCACAATGAATCCTATCCCCTTCATTCCAACATCCCAAGCCCAATTTTTCTAGATCATTCTACATTAGAAGATGCAGAATTTCTACTTGGCATAGTATGAAAGCTAGTCTCCATTTTACTACAACTAGTAATTAAGCACATGCATTGCACGTAATAAATTAGATCACTGACCCACAATCTAGATAATATGGTTAAATATTATAGTCGGAGTCCACTGTACATTTATTGTTTAATTATGACATCCTGGGTTTCTTTGAAAAATTAGATCACTAACCCACAATCTAGATAAGAAAATAGCTTTGCTTTAGGATTAGTTTTAAATTAGGAAAAATTATAGTCGGAGTCCACTGTACATTTAAAGTTAGGCTATAAGTTGGTTCATAAACCAACAAAACCTTGACAATTGACTCACACTTTAAATTATAAAAACCCTTGCCATGTCATTGGAGGCTTATGTGGCTATTGCTAACATAGGACTCTTAATCCATGTTGGACACAACAAAAAGCTTACACTAAAATTGCCCTTTAATATGAGGTGATTAGAAGATATAAAAAAAAAGAGTTTTTAGTTCCTCTCTCTCTCTCAATCTTCCTCACACTCTTTCACTCACAATGTTTATCTACTCAATGACTATGTAATTTGAAAATAAATAAAAATGGTTTTTGGCTTTTGTATTTACATTCTCTATATCAATTTGCTCCCTTAGTTTTTCTCCCGCTCCCTTTCTCGGTTTTTTATTTCCTTACACACTTATATGGTATTAATCAGATTGTATAAAAGAACATAATACCAACTTGGTATAGTTCAAAAATTATTACACCAATTTAATAAACATTCACAAGAAGCTCTTGGCTATTGAAACTTATACCAATTGGAGAACATTAGAGATTGAGGGAAAATGAGATATTGACCGAGAGGGAAAAGAATGAGAAGGATTGAGGGAAAACAATAGAGAGAGAGAGGTTTTGATTTGGCTATAGACCAAAGTTGAGAGAGTGAGAGAAACAGAGGGAATGAGAGATCGAGAGATGACCGTGAGAGTGAGAGATAAGGGAGGGAAATCGAGAGACAGAGGGAGTGGGAGGGAAATTGAAAACTATTTTCAGTATAAGTTTTTTTGTGTCCAACATGGACTAAGAGTCCCATGTTGGCAATAGCCACATAAGCCTTCGATGACATGGCAAGGGTTTTTATAATTTGAAATGTAGAGCCGATTGTTAGAATTTTGTTGGTTTTTGGACCAACCTACAACCTAATTTTAATTGTACAACTGACTTTGACTATAATTTTCCCTTTTAAATTATATATTTCACTTACATTATATAAAATATTTTTACTTATCATACTTAAATTTTTTTTTGTTTATGGTATCATTTGACTCAAACCACTAACTCACCATCTAAAAATAAAAATTGTTTGATTTCTAAGTTTTCATTAAATTTTGTATTACATTTCCATCATTGATAAAATTATTTCTTATGTATAAAACTTATTTTTGTTCAATATAATCAATGCACAATATTAGAAATGTATCCAATATTTTATTTTTTTATAAACATATAACATTAGATATGTGTCCAAAATTTTCTCTATCTTTTGTTTTATTTTTGTGATTCATTGTATTTTTTATTATTAAAAATTTTATTATTTGACTATGACATCATTTCATTTCTAGGTATATTTTGAATTTGGCATTCCATTTTTATCATTAATAAAAATACTTCTTACATTTCATAGTTATTTATTTTAATTTTTTATTATTTAATTATGACAATATTTATTAATTCATTTGACCCCAAATGGTCGAATTGCTTACCCACCACCGGGAGGGAAGAAAATGGTTTTGTTTTCAAATTACTCTTCAAAATATTTATTTTTATACTATTAAAATTAATATCGTGGATTTAATTACATGAATTTAATGATGAGAAAAATACATCTTAAATATAATGAGAGAGAATAGTAAAATAGTTTCATTGTATTTTTATGTATGTTAAAAATGCATCTTAAATACATTGTATTTAAGATGTATGAGAAAAATACAATCTTAAATATAATGAGAGAGAATAGTAAAAATACATCTTAAATACATTGTATTTTTATCATACTTATTATTGTTTAATATGTATGTTAAAAATGCTTTCAATTATTTTTAATTTCTATTTTTGTTCATTTTATCTATTTTTTTTTAATTTTATTATTTAATTATGGCAACATGGATTAACCCATTTGACCCAAAATGATTTAATTTTTTCCACCACCTAGATGAAAGCACTATTTGTGCTATGTAGATTTTAAAAGTTTTAGCTTTTATGTTATTGGAATTATTAATTTATTAAGTATGGATTTAATTAATAAAATGTAATGATGAGAAGAAACAAAAATGACTTAAATATATGATTCAATGAACATGAATACAAGTTAATAACTTAAATGTTGGATTTAATGAGAGAGAATTAAATTACCTTTTTTCAACTCATTTAATATCAAAAACCGATTACCCAATTTGCCCTCATTTTTTATCAATAAATTTAAATATAGATGGATAAATTTTGTCCTTAAAAAATTCTAGAAATATTCTTGAAGCCATTCATGCTTTTTAAAGTAGTATAGATCTTACAACTAAAATAGAATTGCAACAATACATTTTCATGTGATTTGTGGAAACCTAATTAATTTTAACCTCAAATTAGGAAGACAAAAAGGAATTAAGAAAAACTGATAAAGAAAAAAAAAGCACTGTTACCCTAAAGGAGACACCAAAAATTCAACTTCTTTGGTAAGAGAGCTAATAACATGTCTTTGCATCTTCACCATCTTGTCCACCCCACATCCGCACACGTTTTGATGCTTCTGCCGCCTGCAATTTAATCTTCTTAATTTAAATGCAGAACCATTTTTTAAATTTAGCAAAATCTTAGCCATAAAATGGTATACATCTAGGGATCAGGACACAACTTCCAATCGATTGATAATTTCTTGCAGAAAAATGAAGGAACGATTGGGTTTGAATTATCAAATTTTTAATTTTTCCCTTGACCACTCTGTTTTTCCAAATTCTAATGACACTGGACAAGCAAACTGTTGGATCATTTAAAAATATCAAAGTGCTGGCAAGGAAACCCCTTTACAATGGGCTGATATGATGGTACTCCCTCTAAGTTGGGCAAACCCTACATTGCCTACCATTCTTTGGAGATTGGATTCAGTACTTATAAGACCGTACTCACACCGTTCTCACAGGCACTTGCAAACCGTGTATTGGGAAACGGGAATATCTCCGTACTTGTATGTTTTTATTCATGGAAAGATATTCCCAATGCACAGCTACAATTGGTTGTGTGAGGACGGTGTGAACACAGTCTTGTGAGGAGTGAGGACTGAATCTGAGTTCCATTCTTGGCCTAAAATAAATTATAAATTCCCAATTTATTTTATTTTCAAGAAAATGAGTGCTAAATATAGTAGGGACTAGGGATCTCACATCACATGAAAGCCCTTTCATCTGCCCACTGATGTTTCAAAAATCAGGTCAGACATATTGAACCCAGAAAATTGGATACTGGGAAGCCCGGTTCTGGAGAAGTTATAGCTTCAAAACAGCTAAATGGTAATTCAATTGGGAACCAGATAGCTTTCCTGTTCATACTCTGGCCTGATTTTCTGGACATTGATGATCTCACACTCCCCTATGTTTGGAGTACCCGTTTGAAGTGGCAGGTATGGGTTAGTTTCAAACATTTGATCAAGTTGAATTGAATTATTAGATTTAGATTTTCCAAGGGTTTTGACATTGTTGATGACTGCTGTTACTGTTATTAACATATTACTATTTTTGTTCCTCGTATAGAGAAAGGCCATTAGAGGGTGGGCCTTAGCACAACGATTGGTTTTCTCCATTGTGACATGGGTGACCAGGGTTCAAATCTTGGAAACAGCCTCTGTGTGTGTGTGGGGTAAGGCTTTATACATCTATATGGAGTCTTGGGAGAGATGGACTGGATTACAGACCCAACCTTTGGTTTTGTTTTGGTGAACAAAGAGGTTCTCACTTCTCAGACTCAAATCTGTGCTCTCAAGCTTGGTAGCCCAAGATTTTATGATAAAACCTATTTTTATTCCTCATATATCATTCATAAACAATTTATGTGCATATTATATAGCTAATAAATATTACCTCCTTGTTCCAATTGGTTTTCCAGATGACAAACAAGAGTATCAATGTTTGCAATGCCGTGCCACAAATCATGCCAGACCAAATTCCCTAGAACCAAAGCATCTATTAGTATTGAAACTGTTAGCCAAAGAAGAAGACCAGCCTAAACAATTTTTATTGCCTTCATAATTACATGCCACAGGTAAAATCTATGAACAGATTAATCTGAATCATATTAATTCACTAGCTGAAAGAAAAATAGTGAACTGGTGGTTCCAAGCAAACAAGTCAGTTCCATTAAGTATCATGAGTAACTGACTGATATATCCAAATTTCCTATCAAACCACAAGAAATAGATTCTTCATAAAGTCCTTACTAAGATATGAAACATAGCAATAGCAGAGCATTTAAGTAATCATAAAACTTTATTAGAATAAAATCTTTAAATAGAACGAATATTACTTCTATTTTAGATCTTGATTGACGTAATAACACAGATAGCAGTACCAGCTTGAGCTTAATAAAAGAGCATAAATAATCTGAAGGAATAAAATGGCCTACACTCATTAAACTGTGTTCTTTGTACAAATTGCCACTGGTGAACTGCAAGCCAAAACTTGAACCAAGCTGATTGGCTAGAATTTCGAAAAATATTAATAGCAATAGCCTGAATCCTTGGAACTGTTTTGCTATTGAAAATAGTGTTGCTTTTATATGTTCAATTGCTAGTACCTGATTGGTTCTAATAACCAAATAAGCACTGCACATTCAACTTTGTTTGTAAGAAATGTAGTCATAATTTCCTCTAACTAGCAAAAATGGATAATTTGCTAAGCATCCGATCTTTATTTTATTTAATTATTATGTTTTTGTGTGTCTTGAGGCTTTGGGGCAGGGGCGGGGGTAATTGTCTGCTCTAGAAAACTTTCAATTGATCCCAAATCAATTTCTCCCTAATCCCTATACGGTAATGGTATCAAAATAAATGGCACTTACCTTCACTCCCATATTAAATTTGTAGCCCAAAAGGAACCCAAGAGGAAGCCCAAAAATGTAATAACAGGCCAAGTTAATATAAGCCACCAATGCCTGCCACCCAGCACCAACAGCAACACCTGTAAGAGCCCATAACAGATAATTGAATCTTACTGGGAAAAAAGAAAAAAAAAAGAATGTAATTGAAGTAAATTGTAGGCAAAACCAAAGTGATCCAACTTTTCACAGTGGTTATATTAAAAATTTAAAATAAAAAAAAATAATACACTATGATTTTTTGGGTGTTGGAATAGTTAGGTTAGTGGCTTAGTGAGTCAGAGGTTGCTAAAGATACAGGGTGGGGAGAGGGCAGGATGCACATATTAGGCTCAGTAGTCAGACCATGGAGAGTCTGCAGTTCCATGGGTTTGATCTTGCATCTTCACTGTGGGATAGATGTCAATGCAACCAAATGAACTGTGGGGTCATTAGCACATTGTAAGATGGGGGATTGAAATATTTAAAAGAAACCCGACCGGTAATCAATTAGAGGCCACTTCCATTAGTCAACAACACCTACCACTCAACAAGTATCATTTCAATTTAGGGCTTTCCTGATAAAATGTAACAGGAAATTGTAAGCATTAATTTCTGAACAAAACAGCTTTTTAGTGTCCAGTGCTAATATGCAAATTAGAATGGGAGTGACCCACCATGTACAACAAGCATTTTGATTTGGGTTTAATGGCATCTTGCTAACAAGCAAATATATAGTAGGAATGCTTGATTACATTGTTTCACCTGGCACCCCCTCTCCCAACACTTGCTATTTTAAGAGAAAAAGTACCTGATATTACCGGTTGTACGCTGTTTAGCAACAAGGTCACACCAAGAAGAAAGGCTAGGTGAGAGACAGCACGCTGCAGTTCCTTGCTGCTAGTAAAAATGACAGTAAAATAGTCTTTGGCAACGAGGACAACAACCATGAAGACAACCCCAATAAGGAGTGACTGAACAACCGCAACAAGGACTGAATATTTGGCACCTCTAGGACGTCCCGATCCAAGTTCGTTTGATACACGAACACTGAAAGTTGGAAAAGAAATATGAGTTTAGTAACAAAGAAAGATAATAAGAGAATTGAACACAAAAAATTGATGAAACCCCGATCATGAAAACTTGCATGTTATTAGAACAAACACAGAAATGGAGATCACACACTTCCCACTACGACCAATTCCACCAGCGAATGAAAGCAGACACTCTCTAGTCTACCCAGATTCAAAACTCCCAAAATTGTGCACCCTCCCCGACCCACCAGGAGAAAAAAAAAAAGGGAAGGAAATACCACCAGTACATGCGACAATTAAATAAAATCACAATTTACCTTATAGCAGCATTGATTCCAATGAAGACCATGGCTTCCCAACCATTGAGATTCATGCTGAAATAGAGAGCAAAAAGACAGAGAAATCAGATTTTCAACCAAAGATAGAAGTAAGAAGATGAATGAATGCCATGGCAAAACCTAGTAAAGTTTATTAAGCTCACCAGATAGAGATGGACCCAACTGCTATGACTGCATTGTGGAGATGGCCAGTGAGAACAACCAGAGTCATCATATACCATATTTCTAGGCAAAGCATGACAGCAGAGGCAAGAGAGAGCTTAACAAAGGCCCAGATCTCCTTGAATGCCAACCAAGACAACCCCTTCCATCCATCCTTACACCAGTGCACCACATAAACCACCTGGGCGATGGAAACCACCCAGCACGAGATGTCGAATGCTATAGCCGCACCAGTAATGCCCCAATTGAACACATATATGAAGAGCCAGAGCAGGAATAAATGTACAATAAGATCCACGAATCCAATCCATGCGAGGACTGTAACCTTGCTTTGGGCTTGTAGGAACTTCTGGGTGGGGAAATTAACGGCAAGTGAAAACAACTGAGGGATTATCTGGATTGTGAATTTCCCGGCAAGTTGGGCAATGTCATCTTCTTGCCCCAGGAGCTTTAGGATTGGGGTGGCAAAGATGTAGAATGGAGAAAGGATGATGCATGAGACTGCTAGTATGATCCATGAGCGTTGCATATAGACGCCAAGCATGTACACCTGCCCAGCGCCGAACGCCTGGCCGCATAGTGTCTCCAGGGCGCTTCCCATGCCAAGCTGCCATCAGTTTTCAATAACAGTCAATAGGGAAACGGAATTAAACAAGTGGAGATGCAATCTCACGATTAAACAACAAACTTTATTTATCGCCATGCCCGAAATGCCAAATCGCTTGCTGCTACGATCCTACAACTCTAATGACTCTACGAATCGAAAACTCGTTAGTCTCAATTCTCAAATCTCAATCCATGGTACTCAATTGGTAAGTGGTAACAACCTACTCTCTCACCCGTCACCCCAACTTTCTGAGAATCCCAAGAAGAATTTATGGTGGTCGGCGGCTTTTATACGAGAGTAGAGAGTAATCAATTCACTGTAGTAGTCTGTAGTTGAGGACAGCTGGTCGGAGAGTCACATCTGCGCCTCACAGTGGGCGGTCGCAGATGGAACGGGATCTGCTTCTGCTCTTCACACATGCGCCTCACAGTTACATCCACCGTGCATTGAGTCTCGTTGCGGATCTCCAATTCTAAGCAATTGGATTTATCGTTCGAGTCAGGATCTGCTGCTACTCATAAAGCGCGCCTTACACCGACCTTTCAAAGCACAGATCACCTCACATCGTCCGTATTTATAATATTTATAAGTAGAAAGATATTCTTAATGCAGGGTGAGATGTGCCGCTTTATGAATACGGATCCCAATTTCTTATCGTTACGTTAATGCATCAAATTAGCGGAGAAGTAGGAACAGACCTAAAATCGCAACAACCAACACTGTATATATATATATATATATATATATATATATATATATATATATATATATCAACGCCCCCTCGTGAATTCCGAGCTGATACTAACACTGGGCTGAACTGCGTTAAACCTATTTACGTGAGACTCTCACGGGATCTGCTTCTCACAGCATATTATTGGAAATCACATCTCATGATAAAAAAAAGTTGTTGGGTAGAGATTATAAAAAATAGGAAGAATTGACGGTTCAAGGTCAGACACTTTGTAGGCCCAAAGTATTATTGGAAATCACAAATCTGCATCATTGAGCTTGTTCTTAATTTTCCTTAAAATTACACTACATTTTTAATATGGGCTTGCAAATAAAATCCTAACAAAAAGCTTGCAAATAAACACACATATATATATATATATATATATATATATCTGCTACTCACACATGGGCAATGCATTTTTGACAAATCAGTCACATCTCCTAAAATGATAACAAAAAAGTTGTTGGAAAGAGGAGGTTATAAAAAAAGTAAGGAGAACGACGGTTAAAAAAAGGGTAGGTGCCATCTCAGAATTAATTATTGTTAATTCACAGGGAAGCATTAGTATATAAAATAGGGTATTTGATATTTTAAATTTTTATAAATCTGCAATGCACGTGTAAGTCTGTGTTTATTTGCGATGGAAAACTTGATTGATGTAAATTTCATTAATGGAATCTTTTAAAATCTCTGAACCATTGAGCATAAAAAAAAGTGATTATCGATTCAATATTATATTGAAATTGATATAAAACCTTGTTATAAGTGACGTCTTACATTAATTAATTTACAGATATACAGATGCCAACCGATGCTGACGTTTTACATAAATCTTGATTTACACCGCAAATAAATACCAACAAAACCGAACCGGTGGTGAGGTTTTACAACGCAAATAACGCAGCGTAAATAATAGGTGTGTTTGATTTGTCAAAAATTAATATAAAAGGGACAATTATGGAAAACTATTCAAAAAATTCTTCAAAAACTCCTTTGCAACTGCACACACACACACAAAATGATTTCTTCAGTTTTTCTGAAGTCTGAACTAAACATGAAAAAAAATAAATAAATAAATAAAAATGTAAAGAAAACAATGAAGGTCATCGATCAGATTCATGGAAAGAAATCCTTTTCGAGAGTTACTCGGTCGACAAATTCGACTAACGTGTAGAACAGAATCCTTAGGTTATTGGTGCCAACAAACTTTTGGGCAAGCATCGAAAAATGCAGATTTTGGAGCCTAGCTTTGTGAAACAACAAAAAATACCACTATATCTATGGTATAAGGAGTAATGTCAAGCTGAAGATTGGTTTATGAGAAGCGAAAACAGAGAAAGCAGAAGCCACGGGGGGAGAGAGGAAAGAGAAAGATTTAAAGAGATTTTACCAGAAAGCCGAAAGAGAAGTTAGAGACGACAGACAAGGCAATAGCCACGGCGGAGAGCTGCACGTCTCCAAGATGGCCGACGAAGATCTGCGTAAAAGAGTTGACCCCATATAGACAGAGTATGTTAAAGACGATTGGTGCCGCAATGACCCATAGCTTCGTTGATTCCGTCCAACACAGAGCTTTGGCATCAGCGAAGCTCCTGACCGGAGGATAGTCACCCTCATCATCACCAGATTCGACGATAGCTGGCGGCGAGTGATGAAGTTCACCGGACTCGATGTTGGCGCCGTTTATTAACGGCTCCTCCATCTCCGGCGAAGAACCGGATTCTTCCCTGGGCGACGACGATATGCTGCTGCTGAAGCTAGCCGAGGCCTCGTTATGTTTCTCCCTCCGTAATGAAATGCCCTTTTTATTATTATATATAGTCAGGCTTATGATTGTACAGTTATACCTTTTTCATTTAATTCAAAGAAGAAGAAACAACATGGATGGAGGTTAGCTTCTGCCTTTGGTGTTTTTGTTGGACAGTTTAGATAATAAAGCTTCAAGTATGCTACTGCTGGGTTAGTCCCTTAAACAGTGGGGAGTATGGCACGCGCCACGCGGTGGTTATACTTGTAAATTCGTTGTGTTTTGTGATTGCCATATTTAGTGCAGTGAGCTGTCACCTCTGAGGTGTAATTAACGGTAAACTTGGGAGTTGGGAACTACCTCCACTGCTCCACTTGGGATTGAGACGAGAGAGAGAGACGTGGTTGAAGCAGGATCGTACAGACAAACACAAGAGAATTTATATTTGCTGCTTCATTTCAGTGAATACGATATCGTGCATTAATAATTCTGAAGGCAAACAGTGGTCTTCGCTCTTCACGGGAAGTTGTACCAAACCCCATCATCACTTTTTAATTCTTTTAAATTCATCATAATTTTTCAAAACGTTCAAAAACTCATCATAATTTTTTAAAACGTCTAAAATTCATCATCTAACATAACTTGACTAACGGACATCGCTAATTTACTATCATTGAGAAAGCATTGGCCGCTATTAACGGTGAGAAATAATATGTATATTTCTTTTTCTTTTTTAGTAAAAGGCGCTCTCTTCAGCCTTCGGTCTTTAAGTCTTCTTAGGAGTTCTCTCGCTCGCTCGCTTTGTTGCCAGTGACTGGGTGTAGACTGTAGAAGATCAAGGAAGAGCCGAAAATAAACGAGAGAATAAAAAGAAAATCAAAAGGAAGAGAGAAAAGAGAATGAATATCCAAGAAGATAAAGGCAGATTGATTTGCATTGCATTTGCTATTGCTTTGATTTGCTTCCTGGTGTCTACTGGAGTTGGACTTGTTTCGTCTAATCTCTCCAAGACGAGTGACGACGGAATAACATAAATTCGGTAGGTTTCTCTTCTCTCAACTCCAGTACTGCCCCCTTCTCCTGTTTCGATCCGATCTATTATGCCCTTTTCTGAAAAGTTAAAAAAAAAGAGAGAGAAAAAAAATTTCCCTTTTCGAGCTCTGAAGCGTCTCATTTTACTTTCTAGCCATGAAAGATCACCCCCTCTGAATTACCCTTCTTGCTTGATCCTGTACAGAAGAATCCCTGTCTTGATTCGTTTACTTGCGAGGACGATTTGAGTTGAATATTGTGTGATTGATGGCTACAGCTCCAGAGCTATGATTGAAGAGTTGAGTTGCAGCACGTCAGCTTCGACGCCAAATTGCTTCAAGGAATTCCTGCCAGATGCAATTCATGCTTCCTCCAAACCTCATGATTCTGCTTCCGTTCCGGGTTCTAACTTTTCCCCCGTCTCAGCAAATCCTCGTTCTTTTCAACCACTGCCACGGTCTTCTCCAAAACGATCGAGTAACGGAGTCTTGTCCACTTCATATGTGACCGCAATGGATCACGAGACCAAGATTACTAACTATCCAACAGCTCCAGCTATGCATTAGAAGCATTTAATGGAGGCTCTCAGTCCAGAATAGCAGCTGTTAATAAATGATCTTTTAGTAATTACCAATGAGAGATCTCCTCCATTATCAATGAAGGCTCTCACACAGATTTGGCAATCACTAAATTAGCAAAAATTAATTAGAAATCTTTGTACATAGGTCAAGCAAAAATTCTTAGTTTCTCTTTTCTACAATTTTATTTCCACAAGACAATCCAAGACCTTTTGCAGATGGAAGAAGTACCTAGTTCCTTGAAAAAATCTTATAAATTGAACAGAGGGCAACCTTTACTAGTGGACATAAAGGATAGCAAGATGGTTGGAGCAACCACTCAGGAGGAGGTTCTAACATAAATGAATCCGGAGCTGGAACCTTGCAACAAAATAACATCGATGATTCAAAGACTCCTTAAGTCAACTTGCTTGGCGAAGCAGGGGCAGTTTGGTCATGAAACAAGCATTTAGGTTGACATGGACCATTTGGGTCACTGAACTTTAACGGCGTTCTAACGGATGGTGCGTTTTAAAAAATAAAATCTTAGTGACATGGTGAGTTTTGGACGTTTTGAGAAGTTATGGTAAGTTTAAGAGAATTCCTAAAAAGTGATGGTGGGTTTTAGACAATTTCTCTATCCTGCCCTAGCCAATCGTAAGTAGTTAACGGTAAGGGAAAATTCCCGATTAGTACCCTGTACTTTAGGCCTGGTGTCACTTTGGTCCTCGAACTTTAAAATGCACCAATTTAGTACCTGAACTTTCAAAATAATCAATCCAGTACCTACTGTTATTGAGTACGTTAACAAACCGTTAAGTGGAATTTGAAAAGACGCAAATGCCCTTTAAATGTCATCTAATTCTCTTTATCAACCATCTAAACGTTGATAAAAAGTGAACAGTCTCAAATCCTTGCCTCTTTTATTCTCGAGACCCCAATTTGTTGAATAGAAGAGGTAAGGATTTGGGACTGTTCACTTTTATCAACATTTGGATGGTTGATAAAGAGAATTAGATTACATTCAAAGGGCATTTGTGCCTTTTCAAATGCCAGTAAACAGTTGGTTAATGAACTGATTAACAACAAATACTGGACTGACACATACTAAATTATTGCATTTTAAAATTCGAGGACCAAAGTTACACTAGACCCAAAATACAGGGTACTAGTCGGGAATTTTCCCATAACTTAAGAAAGAAAGGTTTTCTATGCTCTTATCTGGGTTAACATAATCACAACACCAACCACAGGCTCAATGCCCACAGCTCCACCTGTTTGTGTGGACCATGGCTAACGCTTAGTCAATGCAGAAATCCCTCCCAATTTCCCAAACAGGATTTAAGCCAAATTGTAAATTTTATTTGGTTTGACATGTTGTGAGGATTATTTAATTGTTATTTTATAGTTGCTGTTAGTGGGTTGTCCGCTTAAGATGTTGTGTTCATCTTCTTCTGACTTTGCCCTTTACCCTGTTCTTAGTTCTTCACTGCCCACTTGGGTTTTCCGTGAATATCCCAACATGTGTTATGTGTATGTCGTGAGCGCCGACAGTGGGTACAAAACAACTTCTTTATCATCAGCCTTCTTGGTGTCACTTTTCTTCCCCATGTTGTTACTACTCATTGCAACCAAAGCTACTTGTTGCTCCCCCTCGGTTGTAACCATCACACTCCGCTACTTTCTTCCGATTGAACAAGGGAGTATACCTCGTGAACCAACGACAACTCTTTGCTTCCTAAGATCTGAACTCTCAAGGGTTCATAGACAGGGTTTAGTCCCATCAAGAAAGGCAAACACTCGCTGTTGAGAAACCAACTTCCTATAGGCCTTAGCATCGTCATCATGTTTCCACTCTATAGCCTGATAATGATCCAATTCTTTCCATATGGAAGTAAGGGTTGAATAATAGGAAGACAAACTACGATTTCCCTGTTTACAGGTTGAGGATTCAGCTTGCAACTGGTAACCTTGGCATAATGCCTTTTTGGCCTGTTCCCAGATCTCACTAGTGGTGTCTGCCCACATAAAGTTCTTCTTCACATCAGGTTCCATGGCTGCAAGGAGCCAAGACATCACCATATTGTTTTCTTGGTCCCACCTATCATGTTTAGTTGTCTCACTCTTGGGTTCTTTCACCATTCGATTTATGTAACCATCTTTTCCCCTTGCCGTTACATAAAGTTTTACACTTTTAGCCCACTCCCGGTAGTAGTGTGGAAGAGGAGAAGCATGAATTGTTTCAAAGAAGGAGAGTAGTAGTGTGGAAGAGGAGAAGCAGGTTTAGGTCCACCAAGTCTCTCTTCCTTCTATTCCGGACCTTGCTCCCTTTCGTGTCTTCCAACGTACACGTCGTGGAGATCAACAATGTGATAGAGATATGGAGCAACCAAACATTGAGTAACCGATACCGTTAGACTCCCAGGAGGTAAGTCTAATCCCTGTTGCACCTATTGATACCCCTACTCCTACTGTGAATGACCTTAACATTCCTATTGCTGAAAGAAAGGGAGTCAGGTCATGCACTACCAAACACTCCATTACCCAGTTTGTCTCCTATGATCACATTTCCCCCTCATACCGAGCCTTTCTATCCGTAGTTGATTGCATCCCTGTTCCCAGAAATGTTGCAGAAGCCTTAAAATGCCCCGAATGGACAGATGCCATGAAGGAGGAGATTAATGCTCTTCATAAAAATCAAACTTGGGAATTGGTGGATCTTCCAAAGGGGAAAGACCCCGTGGGGTGTAAGTGGGTGTTTACAGTTAAACACAAGGCAAACGGAATAGTTGAAAGGTACAAAGCAAGATTAGTAGCCAAAGGGCACACTCAAGTGTACTGGGTTGACTATGATGAGACTTTTGCTCCAGTAGCTAAGATGAACTCAGTTAGGGTTCTCCTGTCATTAGCTGCTAACTTTGACTGGGAATTGCATCAACTGGACATAAAGAATGCTTTTTTGAATGGTGACTTAGAGGAAGAAGTATACATGGTTCATCCCCTTGGATTCTGTGCCAATGGAAGTGAAAATAAGGTGTGCAAACTGATAAAGTCTTTTTATGCTTTAAAACAATCTCCCAGAGCTTGGTTCAGTAAATTTCACATGGCAGTTCAGCAGGTGGGCTTCAAACAATGTCAGTCTGATCATACACTCTTCGTGAAGAGATGTCAGGAACAGGTTGCTGTATTGATAGTGTATGGGGATGATATCATCATTACAGGAAAGATTTAGATCCCTTGAAGTATTTCCTGGGAATTGAAGTCGCTTGCTCAGAAAATGGTATATTCATTTTTCAAAGGAAATACACCCTTGATTTATTACATGACATAGGCAAATTAGGTGCAAGTCCCATGGATGTTGACCACAAGTTGGGTGACTGTGATGGTGAACCTCTGAAAGATGTGAAACAGTTCCAAAGGTTAGTGGGAAAGTTGATTTATTTGTCCATGACCCGTCTAGGCATTGCCTATTCAGTTGGGGTTCTTAGCCAATTCATGCACTCTTCTAAGAAATCACACATGGAGGCAGTAAAGAGAGTTCTTAGATACTTGAAAAAGTATCCCGGAACAAGTCTACTATTAAATAAACATAATCACCTAAAGGTATATGCCTTTACAAATGCTGATTAGGCAAGTGCTGTGGATGACAGAAAGTCCACGAGTGGGTATTGCACATTTGTGGGAGGAAACCTAGTGACCTGGAAAAGCAAGAAACAAAGTGTGGTAGCAAGGTCAAGTGTTGAAGCTGAATATAGAGCTATGGCCCATGGGGTGGCTGAAGTCCTTTGGCTAAAAAATCTTCTAGGGGAGTTTGGAGTTGTTGTTCATAATCTTATGTCTCTTTATTGTGACAACAAGGCAGCCATAAACATTGCCAACAACCCTGTCCTAAATGAGAGGACCAAGCACATTGAGGTGGACAAACACTTCATAAGGGAAAAATTGGAAAAAAGGGAAATTGGCATCCCTGATGTCAACTCCAAGGAACAACTCGATGATGTCCTCACAAAAGGGCTTCCATACTCGCGGCACAATGAATTATGTGACAAGTTGGGCATGATAGACATATTCAACCCAACTTGAGGGGGAGTGTTGTGAGGATTAGTTATTTTCTTTCTTTCTTATTAGTTTGTTTCTAGGGAGTGCCGCCAGGGGCATACTTGTAATTTCCATTCCTTTTATATTAAGTTAATATAAATAATGAACTGGTGGCAGCCAGAAGAAAGTTTTTCTTTTTCTCTCAATCATGTCTCCTATTTGAACCTACTTCTTCCTCTTTTCCTTCTTTGATTTTCTTGGACGTGGAAGACAGAGAAACCCTAGCAGACTACTTGCGGCTCTTTAAGGAAACCCTAGTTGAAGAAGGGCGATGCAGAAAGAGACTCCCTTTCTTTTCTGTTCGATGCTGTGAAGTCAGTTTCTGGTTGGCACCTTCGTACAGGTGCTGGACAGGGTATGTGTTCTTGTTTTTTTTTTTTTTTTTTTTTGTTTTTTGCCAATGGTGTGAATGCCTTATTCCTTGGTTCTATACATTCAATTGGATGCTGGATTGTTAGACTGTATGGGTTGTAGTTAGACTGATAGTATATTATTCTAACGTCTGCCTTGGCTGGTGTTGGACTGATTACCGGGCTGGTTTAATGACCGAACCATCATAGAGTTGATTTTAGCAGTTTTTTGTTTTCTTTTCCACATCTCGGAAGTAAATTTCTTGAGGGTTGGTATTCTGTTTGCGGCTGTTGTGTAGTTGTGTAGGATTTGGACTGATTTCAACAGTAATTTATGGCAAACTATGATTCAACTTCATCGGGGTTACACTGACCCACAACACAATTGGTATGGGAGGTGAAAACATGATGTTTCTCATGTCCATTACCCCTTTAAATGGTCTAAACTACCTGGAATGGCTAAAAGTGTAAAACTTTATGTAATGGCAAGGGGAAAAGCTGGTTACATAAATGGAAGGGTGAAAGAACTCAAGTGTGAGACAATTGAACATGATAGGTGGGACCAAGAAAACAGTATGGTGATGTCTTGGCTCCTTGTAACCATAGAACCTGATGTGAAGAAGAATTTTATGTGGGCAGACACCGCTAGTGATATCTGGGAACAGGCCAAAACTACCTATTCTGAGCAAAGGCATTATGCCATGGTTACTAGTTGCAAGCTGAATCCTCAACCTGTAAACAGGGAAATCATAGTTTGTCTTTCTATTATTCAGCCCTTACTTCCATATGGAAAGAATTGGATCATTATCAGGCTATAGAGTGGAAACATGATGACGATGCTAAGAACTACAGGAAGCTGGTTTCTCAGCAGCATGTGTTTGCCTTCTTGTTGGGATTGAACCCTGCTTATGAACCCTTGAGAGTTCAGATCTTAGGAAGAAAAGATTTTCCGTCGGTTCACGAGGTATACTCCCTCATTCAATCGGAAGAAAGTAAGCGGAGTGTGATGGTTACAACCGAGGGGGAGCAATAAGTTGCTTTGGCTGCAATGAGTAGTAACAACATGGGAAAGAAAAGTGACACCAAGAAGGCTGATGATAAAGACAAGTTGTTTTGTACCCACTGTCGGTGCTCACGACATACACGTGACACATGTTGGGATATTCACGGGAAACCCAAGTGGGCAGTGAAGAACCAAGAACAGGGTAAAGGGCAAGGTCAGAAGAAGATGAACACAACACGTAATGCAACACATGTGGCAACCCAAGATACCCAGGTTGCCGGTACTACCCGGGACCAGCTTAATAATTCTGACCCCAACGAAGATATAATGAATTCCTTCGGAGACCACTTGGAGTCATATGGTAGGGCTTTGCAATAGATGGATAGCTTAGTCACTGGTACTCCTTCTACTTCATTTGCATATACATTAATACGACTTCTGCATTCAATGTCACTCCCACTAGTTCCCCTTGGATCATTGACTCAGGGGCCTCTAACCACATGACCGGTAAGCCGAACTTGTTTCAGACTTATAGCCTTTTGTTAGGAAGGCATAAAGTGAGGCTTGTAGATGGCTCATTCTCCTCCATTGTAGGCCAATGATAAATATCTCTTCCCCATGGCCTTAACCTGAATTGTGTATTGCATGTCCCTCAACTTCCTATAAATTTGCTTTCAATTAGTACTATCACAAGCTCTTTAAACTGTAGTGTAACATTTTTTCCTGGTTCATGTGTTTTTCAGGACTTAACTTTTGGGAGGACGATTGGTAGAGGGAGCCTTGTGAATGGTCTCTACATTCTCGACAACAAAGCTTAGCTCTCGGTGTTATCCTCAGAGTCACATAATCAGTCAAATAATAGTCAATTTTTTTTTTTGTGGCATAGTCGGTTAGGTCATGTTTCTTTTGAAATAGTAAAGTCTTTGTTTCCGGTTTTATTTAAGTCATGTTCAGTGTCAGAGTTCTAGTGTTAAACGTGTCAGTTGAGCAAACAATGTAGAACAACTTTTCACTCAAATAATAAAAGATCAAGTGTTCATTTTCATGTTGTGTATTCTGATGTATGGGGGCTTACTACTGTAATCTCTGAGGGCGGATATAAGTACTTTATCCCATTGATCGATGATGACTCTCGCTATACATGGGTATTCCCTATGCGTAGTAGAGACAGAGTTCCAAAGATTGTGAAAGACTTACAGAGGATGGTATTTACGCAATTCCATGTTGAAATACAGATCTTCCAATCCGACAATGCAAAAGAATACTTTCATGGTGAGCTCAATGAGTTATTTGCCTCCCACGGATATATTCATAGGAGCTCATGCGCCAAAACACCACAATAAAATGGTATTGCAGAAAGAAAAAACAGACACTTCCTTGACGTAACTCGTGGGATGGATGTTACGCATGAATGTTCCAAAAAGGTTTTGTGTGGACCATGGCTAACGCTCAGTCAACGCAGAAATCCCTCCTAATTTCCCAAATGGGATTTAAGCCAAATTATTAATTTTATTTGGTTTGACCCTTGAACCAAATTCTTGATTTTATTAATTTACATGCATGCATGGTTCAGATCAATATCTAAAACAACTGAAAGATTGTTTTAGAATCAATTTTCAGGGTCAATGAGATGCTAATATATAGGTTTGTAAAGATTTCCCTACATTTTCCTTCCTCTCTCTACCTTTTCCTTCAAACCAAACATAACTAGTGTGTGATTGTCGAAGAGAAAGAATTTGTGTTTTTCAAGTCTGAAACTGAAAGTGACACACCAGTCACCAGTCATTCCACGGTCTTGTAAGGGTTCACCAGTCATTCCACGTTCACATTTGCTACGATTATAATGTCTATTATCGCGCGCTGACGCTGAAACGATAAAGTGAACGACTTTATTGTCTTTTTATGATGAAATAACGTATTGGTGGGAGTGGGATCACTGCAATACATCATAATTCAAAAATGCTTAGCAAATGTGATGTCTAGATGTAATGACATGCCTAGCAAAAATGCTGTCGGCTCTTACCATCATGAGAAGAGTTGTTGAAAAAAAAATAATATATATTATGTCGACTAAAAATGATATATGGCCTTTGTGGGGGTAAAGGCGATGATTAAGTTTAGGTTTGATGAATCAGTATGGGGGTGTTCTATACCGTGAATTTCATTTGATTTTAGAACCCACCATTATGACCTACGATTTGAAGCCCTGCTCCCATTATGACCACGCGGCCAGTGATGTTTGAAATCAAGGGGGTGTTCTTCACTCCAAAATAGGGGCTGTATAGTAACACGGGTTAATGGAAATAATGGCTTTCCCCACCCCTCTTTTCTTGTAAATAGTTTATTGGAGATTGTAATACTACATGTACATCTAGGGTTGTAATTAAATCAGATTCGATCTGATTATTGAAAATTTGCATTTGAATTTAGTTTCAAATTTGATTGGATTTAAATATATTGGGTTTAGATCAAATTTGCATTTAGTCAGACTCCATTTTAATTTTTTTAAAAACAAAAATTAAAAAGTTAATTATATTTCAATTTTTACATATGATAAATTAATATGAATATAGTATTTATATATTAAAATCAATACATATTATAATATAATTAGATTCAAATTTTAATTGGATTAGACGAGTCAAGTTTGAATTCAATCCGATTATTAATCGAATACAAATTACAAAATCCGAATATAATCCAATTATTAATTGAATGTAGATTGAAAAATGCATTTATTTATTTTGACATGCCTATGTAATCACTCTTGCAATTCATGTTCCCTGCCATATTTTGATAAGTTTCTCTTCTAATTTCATCTCAATCGGCCCATTCTCACCTCATCATTAATTTTATTATTCATTTATTTATTTCATTAATTTTATTATTTGTACTACTTTATATTGACCTTTATGAACTACTATTACTTAAATTTGATTTATTGTTTTATTAAAATGTACTTTAATCACAAATCACATACATGGTAAATTGCATGGTTATGCAGTAGTCATGGTATAAATTGATATATGCACCAATTTGTTTAAATATAAGGTTCATATAAGTAAAAATGGTCAAAAAACTGCAAACATGAAAAAAATAAATAATATAATGCTTTATTAAGGATATCATATTTAAAATTATCTTGTACATATGCTACACAAAATTCTCTTCTAAAAACACATTAGAGTATAGAACAAGGTTTTAGAAATCGAATTAGACACGGAACCATTATGGGGACCATTCTCGAGTCAAACGGTCTGACCGCTTGGTTCAAACAGATGACCCATTCAGACTTAAAAAATAAATAAATAAAATAAAAAACGACCAAAACTTTTGTATGGGTCGATAGTTTGATCACCCAAGTCAATATGTCACTAACTAAATCAACGGTTTTTGACAAAAAAACAGTTTTAAGGTGAAATGGAATCGGTTACCTGACCAGTTCCTAGGTCAACCAATCTAATCGTCCCATCTGGTCCAATTTTCAAAACCACGGTATAAAACACTTTTTTTTTTGTGATGGTGTGTTCTAAAACACACCACACCACATTCTAAAGAATAGTTGGTGTATTCCATAACCATGGTTCTAAAACACACCATGGTGGAGTGGTGTGTTTTGGAACACATCACACTTTTGCCAACCACAGTACAAAACAAGCCCTAAGTCGTCGTGACACATTGGATAACCATGATATTTGGTTGCAACCAATCTTTATCTGTTGGAACCTTGTGAAAGAAACTGGTTTCAGGGAAAAGGCGATATTATCATTTTCATGGTTGATTACGAAACCTCCAACATGTTTTTTGTTTGTAACAGATCTTGAGTATGGATGTCCTATATGAATTGGGCTATGCTATTTGTAGAGTGCTCCTCATACCTACCTCATAACCACATCTCATCGTGTATTTGGAACATCTCATGAATAATAAATACAAGTATGGAAAATGTTCCTATTGTGTGGCTAGAACATGCTATGAGGTTGGTGTGATGAGCACTTTGTGAGGAATAGATCTGGACACCTCCTACACTTACCAAGACTGATGGAGGTTGCAAGAAGTCCAATAAGAATTGCATATTGGTCATTTGGTTGGTCCATCAAGACTAGATTTAGGGTCAATTTTGGGCCCATCCAGCCCTAGTAAAACCCAAACAGGTGGCACATGATAAACCACAATACCAGTTTGGCTCAAGCTAATGGCAGTCCCCAATATCTATCTATCTATCTATCTATCTATCTATATTAGACCTGGCAATTAGGTTTGGTGGGTCGGGTTCGGGTTGGGTCAGGTACTTTGGGTTGATTTTAGGTCGGGTTGAATTTCGGGTTGGATTGTCAAATGCTAGACCCTAACCCTAAATGCTCGGGTTAGGGTTGACCCATGGGTCAATTCGGGTTATCCCAAAAAATAATTGAATTTTAAAAAATAAAGAAAACTTACATGAAAAATGTCAAAATTAAAAGAATTAACCTTAAAATTCCAAATATAAAATAAAAAACTTGAACATTTGACAATTTAAAGAGTAAACAATAAAAGGTGAAGACTAAACAAAAAAAATTAAAGAGTTGAAACTTCTAACAATGCATAAATAGTCCTGATGTAACCGTTTTTGGTCATGTATGATTTTTTGTGATGTATAAAATTTTTTGGCTAAGTACCTCGTTATTTGACCCGGTGGTGACGTGCCTTGGTGATGAGCTACTTGGTGGCGAACTCCCTGGGGGAGAACTGCTTGGTAACGAACTGCTTGGTGGCGAACTGCCCGGTGGCGAGCTCCTTGGTGGAGAGCTACTTGGTGGTGAACTGCCTGGGGGCGAACTGCCTGGTGGCGAACTGCCTGGGGGTGAACTGCCTGGTGGCAAACTGCCTGGTCGCGAACTCCCTGGTGGCGAACTGCCTGGGGGCGAACTGCCTGGTGGCGAACTGCCTGGGGGTGAACTGCCTCGTGGTGCTCCCTGGTGGTGAACTGCCTGGGGGCGAACTGTCTGGTGGTGAACTCCCTGGTGGCGAACTGCCTAGGGGCAAACTACCTGGTGGCGAACTCCCTGGTGGCGAACTGCCTGGTGGTGCTCCCCGGTGGTGAACTGCCTGGGGGCGAACTACCTCGTTATTTGACTTGCTCTTAGGCGGCCTGCAACTCAGAGAATGGTGGAGCTCCCTGGTGCAGCGCAACCCGACTACCCTCTGCGTGAGGTGATTTCCTCTCCTTTGTAGGCGGTGGGAGATGAGGGACCTGCAAGAACTGAATCAGAGGACCCGGGGGTATTTTCCCGGCGGAGGCTCTCTGATGCCTAAGTTAGCATTCTGATTACAGAGAGCTTGGAGAGAAGTGAGAGAGCTAGAGGGCATGGGTTACCATCCCATTTTCCCCCCCTTTGGCTTTGGGGGTGGGAGTCCTTATATAGTGGTGCCCTTGCGGGTTAGGTGGGTGAAAAGCCTTCAAACGGTAAGACGTCATATCCCGTCAGAACCGGGGTACGGTGATGAACTCCTCGAGGTTGTCAGGCTGGCGCTTGTGTCAGGCGGCCAGGTCGGCGCCTAGGCCAGGTTGTCAGGTCGGCGCCTGTGTCAGTCGGCGGGTCGGTGTCCGGGCTAGGTTGCCAGGTCGGCGCCTGTGTCCGTCAGCGGGTCGGTGTCCGGGCCAGGTTGCCAGGTCGGTGCCTGTGTCTGGGCCAGGTTGTCAGGTCGGCGCCTGTGGCAGGCTGATCCGACCAGGTCGCGCGGGCCGTGCCAGGCCGCGTGCAGGTCGCGCCAGGCCAGCCAGACCGGTGCCCGGGGGGGACACCAACTTGGTAAGTTGTTGCCTAGGTGCTTGCCTAGTTGTCACGAGGTGCCACATGTCGCAATTTCACTAGAGGGCCATATCTACCCTCATCCAGTCCCAATTAGACTTGACAATCGGGTCAGCGGGTTGACCAATGACCCAACCCAACCCAGTTTTTTTCATGTTGGGTCGGGTCAGGTCATTTTCATATTTGGATAGCTAAATATGAGACCCTAACCCTATTTTTTTCAGGTTGGGTTGGGTTAGGTTTGCGGGTTGGGTCAACTTTTTGCCAGGTCTAATATATATATATATATATATACACTAAAGTAGAGCTTGCCATGTCAGTAGTCCTCTCCTTGCTCCGTTAATTAAACCTAACAATTCTAGAGGGGATGCAAGATTCCCTCTAAAAGCACTAGGAGTTGCCACCTAACATGGCTTATCTCCTTTTTTTAGGAAACTAACTATCCCCCCACTTTCTCCTAAATTATCTCCATCTCTCCCTAATTCCTATTTATCCCCAAAATTATCTCTAATTCCGATTTATCCTCTCCCCATTTTTTATCTATATCTATCTAAACAAAGTTTCAATTAAAACATTTAAAAATTATTTAAATATTATAATGAAATTATTTTAATAAATTTAAAATATTTATGAAAAGCACAAAAAATAATTATAATAGGTTTAATAATATTCAAATTATTAATAATTTTATATTTTTTCGAAATTCATAATGAATTTGTGTAATTACGATATAAATTATATTTTATGGATTGTTCAATTTAATAACTAAATAATATTTAAAAAACATAAATAAAACATTATTTAAATAACAAAATATTAAAAATATCTAAATAGTTATGTAACAAAATATTGAAAATTACATAATAACTTTAAAGAAATAAATCTAAATAAAAAATATTAAATATTTTACATATTATTTAAATATTTAAATATGAAATATTTAATGTAACTAAATTTTAAATAGTTAAAATAACAAAATTATGTAATAAATTTTAAAAATAATTCTTAAGAGTAGGATAATAATTATGATAGATTTCATAACTTTTGAATTAATAATAATTTTATATTTTACAAAATTAATAACTAAATTATGTAATAATAGTAAATTATAATTTCATTGATTATTAAATTCAATAAAGAATTAATATTTTAAAATTTAAAATAATGGTATAATTTAAATAATATTAATAACTAAATCATTACTTATGTATTATTTCAAAAACAAAAAATAGATTAAATAAGAAAATTATGTTATAACTTTAAAAAAATTATCAAAAGCACAATTATAACTAGTAGGCCCCGTGCGATGCACGGGATGTGGCACCCCCTCCCTATCCCTCGCCTCGGTAGTCAAAACACTCTAGAATCTACCCCATCCCCGCTCCGTCCCTGGTGGCGGGGTGGGTTGGAAGTGAGGCACTTATTCCCCATCGGGGATGGGGAATCCCCAAAATTTCCCACTCGAGGCAACCACCAAAAAATATTCTAATTTGTGGATATTTTACAAATAGATTTATGGGAATTTAGGGTATTTTAGGAATTTGATTATGACAATTTGGGGGTGTTTTATAAATGGAATTGTGGGCTAATAGGATTATAATAATACGAGGAAAAACTTAGAGATATTTTAAAAGTCAATATTAAATCTACTAATATTTTACTAATTTACCATAGGGCTTGGAAAATTATATGCAATCCCGGTCCCTTCCCCGTCCCTGATTTGGAGCAAAAATAATTTTCCATCCCCACCCTATTTCTTCCCCATCCCTATTTAAGATTCAATAAAACTTGCCTCATTTGGGGTGGGGCAAGGGATTATTTATGTTTTATATACTATTTTTTAATAATTATTTATCTTTTAGGTACTATTTTTAAATAAATTTTAAATGTTTTCAATATAAAAAATTGAATACTAAATCATATTTTAAACATTATTTAAAAAAAAGATTAAATAACAAAATTTTGTAGTAACTTTAATAAGAATATAAGATATAAATAAATGAAAAAATAAATATTATTGAAATAGTGAAAGTAGATCAAATAACTTAGAGGTGTTAAAGCTTTTTATTAAGGCTACAACTTGGGTTGGGTTGGCGTGAACCCAATCCTAACCCAACCCGAAAAGGTCGGGTTGATGCTCGGGTTAGGGTTGAAATTTATGAACCCGATTTTACTTCAAGTTGGGTTAGGATTTACCCCTCGGGCAACCCGAGCCATCCCAAACCCGACTCTATAGTACATATCATATGTAAATATAAAT
Organism: Nelumbo nucifera; assembly: GCF_055504915.1. Taxonomy (NCBI): domain Eukaryota; kingdom Viridiplantae; phylum Streptophyta; class Magnoliopsida; order Proteales; family Nelumbonaceae; genus Nelumbo; species Nelumbo nucifera. Next base: position 184,051,121 of record NC_142649.1, on the reverse strand, counting down.
ATATTATATATTGATATATCATACATTGATTTGTTTAGATGCATGATAGTTGTAAAGTCCCCACCACATGCTATCATTTATTTCTTTTAAAATTATCACTTCACTTAATCCTACTTATAAATACTAAAACCTTAATATCATATTTTATGTTTTTGAATATTTTATTCTTTATCTCCTTTCTCTTGTTTACCACCCATAGCTTGCTACCCATAAAAGATCCATTATAAGTCATGACTCATAATAAATTATAGTCATTCCAAACATTTTTTTTTCTAAAATTTATACTTAAAGAACAAATAAAAACATCAACAAGCAAATACTAATAAAACATAGGATTAATATATGTAGTGAAAGTTGTGTTATGAGATTAAGAAGTTCTATGAGATTTTAAGGGATGGGAAGAAGGTTGGGTTGGGCCCAACCCGAACCCAGCCCAAACTTCAAGATGGGTTTGGGTTAGGGTTAGGTAAGTCGGGTTGAAGGTTGGGTTGGGTTGGGTTAGGGTTAGGATTGGGGGTTTAGAACTTAGGGTTGGGCTAGGGCTGGTCTCAACCTGACCTAACCCAATCCGACTTGCAACACTACTTTTAATTAGTTATTTATTGTATTTTTGTTATAAATATTATTTTCAGCAATTGTGTATTTTCGCTATAAATTTTCAATAATTATTAGAAATTGAACTATTGTTATTTGTTAGAGATTTGACTATTAATTTAGCTGAAATTAGGAGTGTCCCCTAGGCAATTCAGTTCGGTTGGAGATTGTTTGGCTGACCAAACTGTTCTGGTCAGGTTAGGGAGTTGGTCACTCAAAACCGATCGACTAACCATTGGTTAATTAATAAATGTACACATTTTTATTGTTGAGCGTAATTTACATTAATCACTGTAATTTAATAAGTTTTCATTAAATTTTTGCAACAATTATTTATTCATAAAATATATTACTAATTGGTGTAATTTACTAAAAATCAATAATTATAGGAAACAATTATCAAATAATTCAGGGACACTCTTTAACTAATAATCCATACTTTTTCAAAATAAATAATAATTAAAAAATAGGAAATTAATCTAGAAAAAATAGTCTCCAAAACTATTTAAATAATAGTCCATTATTATTATTCAACTACATAATTATTAAAAAACTTAGGAAAATTAAATCAGGAAATTAATCTATTAGAAATTGTTTCATATTTATTTAAATAACAAATCATTATTATTATTTTAATAAATAATTATGAAATAATTTAGGAAATTTATTAAATCTATCCACACCGATGTAGACCACTTGGTTGGCTTCAACCACTCTTGGCATTACATTAATTAATGACACATGATTTACTTTTAATTAAAATTAATGCAATTTACCATAATTACATTAATATACTATAATTACATCACATTGATTAATAGTAAACAATTTAGAATTAAAAAGTAAATACCTTACATTAATTCAAATTAATTTATTGTTATTGTAAATAACTGATTTATTATACATTTTTGCTAATCAACAATAATTCCAATAATTTTTGGAATTATCACAAAATATTGTAATTTATTGTTAGTTAATTAGTTATAAAAAATTATTAGAATTGTAGGGATGGTAATTTTTCCTTGTAAAACTAGGGCCCTACCCTGCCCCACCCTGAATAGGGCAAATTTTTTTGAATGTTAAATGTGGATGGTGAAGAAATAGAGTGGGGACGAGGAAAATATTTTTTCTACAAATCAGGGACGGGGAAAATATTTTTGCTCCAAATCAGGGATGGGGGAAAATATTTTTGCTCCAAATTAGGGATGAGGAAGGGACGGGGTTTGCATATAATTCCCCAAACCCGATGACAAATTAGTCAAATATTAGTAGATTTAATATTGATTTTTAAAATATCTCTAAGTTTTCCTCATATTCTTATAATCCTTGGATCCATCAATTCCATTTATAAAATACCCCAAATTGTCATAATTCAATTCCTAAAATACCCCCAAGTTCCCATAATCCTATTTGTAAAATATCCACAAATTAGATTGTTTTTAGGTAGTTGCTTTAGGTGGAGAAAATTTGGGATTCCCTATCCCCAACAAGGAATGGGTGCCTCGCCTCAAACTCGCCCTACCACTGAGGATGGGGCGGGGATGGTGTAGAGTGTCTTGGCCATGAGGACGAGGGATAGGGAGGAGTGCCCCATCCCGTGCATTGCATGGGGTCTCGCTAGTATATACTAAAGTAGAGCATGCCATGTCTACAGTCCTCTCCTTGCTCCATTACCCAAACCAAGCAACTCTAGATGGGGTGCAAGACTCCCTCTAGAAGCACTAGGAGTTGCCACCTAACATGGTTTATCTCATTTTTTCCTCTCCTTTTTATTAAGAAACTAACTATCTCCCACTTTCTCCTAAATTATCTCTATCTCTCCCTAATTCCTATTTATCTCCTAAGTCATCTCTAATTCTTGTTTATCCTCTCCACTTTTCATCTATATCTATCTAAAGAAAGTTTCAATTAAAACATTTAACAATTATTTAAATATTACTAGTAAAATGGCCCATGCGATGCACGGGATATTTGAACCAATGAATGATACCACAAACAGGTATAAATCTTAACCAAGTGGGGTGTAGCCATTTGTTTGATTCTTGATTGTCTATGTTAGTGCCAATATGTTTGATTGTCCCAAAATGAAATCATACTTCAATTTCTTTATCCGAATTGAATAGGAGTTATAATGTTAAGAAAGCAAAACTGACTTAAAATATGATCAAGGATTCCATGATATATAATGTAATGTGTGTGTATATAAATATGCAAAGTGTAAACAACTGCTTGCAATTGATGTATTTGTATTTAGTTTGTGCATGTACTTTGTGTATACTCATACAAGGAGGAAATAAATTAAGAAAAACTCAACAAACTATCATGTCAATCATGTCTACTATATTTGTAGGTAATTTCAATAAGAATAGCCCTTCCACAAGAACATGTATGAACCATGTGAACATTCATAGAAAATGAAAAATGTGACAATTATGTGATATATTTCCTTTAAAGGAAAGCAAAAGTAGCAAACAAAAAATAAACAAAAGGAATCTTCAATTTAATTTTTAGAACAAACAAAATCTTGAATGGAATTGATCTAATTTGATAGATAGTTCAACTAATGGAAATATACTCAAATAAATAGAAGATTATTGATCCTTCAATTTACACATAGGAAACACTCCAGAGATATCCCAATTATGAGAAACTAATCATTTAGGAGGATATCAAATGCTGCAAAGCAGCCTATCAAAGAGTATTTGAATAATTGGAAGGGCCTTATCTTTGATCTATATAGGGAGAAAAAAGAAGTAGTAGGTTTAACCAAGAGAGTCAAATAAATCAAAGCTACAATTGAAAATGCTGAAAAACTAAACGCTATAGACTTCTTCACCATTTTTGAAGTTAAAAGCTTAAATGAGGTAAAAATTTACTCAAAGAATGGCTAAGTTTTTGAGCATATTTAACCACACTGATTTATGTTGTAAGAATAGAAAAGCAAAGAACCAACATATCCCTTTCTAAAAAGTCTAGAATTCTTTCTAGAATCAAAGAAAAGAAGAATAAAATAAATTCAATTATACCAACAACCCTAAATTAAGAAATTCTTTTAGAAGGAATAAGTAAATAACACCTCAAATTATAATTATGTAACAATGAGAAAATGTCTTACAATCATTGAACTGTTGCAAAGCAAAGTTTGGGGACTAAGTATCACCACACCCCAAGTACAGAGTACAGAGTAGTGGGTTGTAATTTACCTTCTTTTCTAAAGGGGAATAATCTCCAATATTGAAACATTTAACTCAGATTAGTACAACAAATGGCTTAGAGGGTTGTGGAACCAACCATAATGTTCCATGCCAGTCATAAATTAAAACCCAAGGATGATCCTAGTTGGAACGGTGTGGCATAGATTCAATTCTATTAGAGAGCCTAGCAGCAAGGGGTTTTGCTCTCAACTTGCCAATGCAAGAGGTCGAAAGTAAACCTAGAGGATGCCAAAAGCAAACCAACACGAGGGTTTTGCTCTTAGCTTGGAAGCGTAGGATGTTGAAAGTGAACAACTTGGATCTTCATGTAGAACAATCACTAAGTTTTGGTAAATTTTTAAAGGTGTCTTTTGCTAATAGTTAGGAGAATCAGATGTGTGAGAACTTACAAATTACAAAACACCAGAAAAAAATGCTTAGAACTTACAGATACAAACTTGATTTGGGTAAATGTAGACTTGCTAAAGACACATAATCAAACAATGAATTAAACCCAAAGATGAAAAAATGCTTAAAACTTATTAAACCAAAATCCTAACTTCTTAAAATTAATTAAACATGAATTATTATCAAAGAAACACAGTTTTAAACTAAAGCATGATTTGAAACTAAAAACTTGTACTGCATTTTCATAACTTAAAAGAGTGAAAGAGATAATAGAATTTTGCAATTGTGATAAAGAAATCTTGGCATATATTGCTATTAAAACTTATTGAGATAAAAGGCAAAAGACTAAGTATGATAGAAAATGAAGCATTCCAAATATCTAATAACCTTTATTATTTCTGTTCATCTATTTTTTTCCAATCTATTACCCTTTAATATTCTGTTGGTTTTCAAGAAAAATAAATTAATAAACACAGTGATAGGAATAAAGCATATAGATGGTAATTTATAAATAGTGAGTGTAATTTTGGAAATAAAAATCAAAGTTTCCAAGACAAAAACTAATAAACTTTTAAAAAATGGTAAAGAAAATAGAAATAATGAAATGATTACTATTCCCATTTTTATTAATGGTCAATAGATAATGAAATTATGTTAATAACTTTAAAATATTTATTAAAAACACAAAAATAATAGGTTTAATAATATTCATATTATTAATATTTTTTTATTTTATGAAATTCATAAATTATGTAATAACAATATAAATTATAATTTTATTGATTATTTAATTTAATAACTAAATAATATTTTAAAAACATAAATAAAAAAATATATAATTAAAAAATATTAAAAGTAGCTAAATAATTATGTAACAAAATATTTAAAATTACAAAATAACTTTAAAGAAATAAAGTTTAAATAACAAAAAAAATGAAATAATTTACACATTATTTAAATATTTAAATAATGAAATATTTAACATAACTAAATTTTAAATGGTTAAAATAACTAAGTTATGAAATAAATTTTAAAATTAATAATAGATTTCATAACTTTTTAATTAATAATAGTTTTATATTTTACAAAAGTAGTAACAAAGTTTTGTAATAATAGTATAAATTATAATTTCATGGATTATTAAATTTAATACAAAATTAATATTTTAAAATTTTAAATAATGGTATTTTTTAAATAATTAAATAATATTAATAACTAAATCATATCTTATATGTTATTTTAAAAATAAAAAATAAATTAAATAACAAAATTATGTTATAACATTAAAAATTTATCAAAAGCACAAGTAATTATAACTACCAGGGCCCAATGCGATGCATGGAATGTGGCACCCCTCCCTGTCCCTCGCCCCATCCCTGGTGATAGGGCAGGTTGGAGGCAAGGCACCCATTCCCCGTCGGGGATGGGAAATCCCCAAATTTTCCCCACCTGAGGTAACCACCTAAAAAAATATAATTTATGGATATTTTACAAATATGATTATTGAAATTTTGGGTATTTTAGGAATTGGATTATGACAATTTGGGAGTATTTTATGAATGGAATTGTGGGACCCTTTGATTATAAGAATATGACAAAAAAATTAGAGATATTTTAAAAGTCATAATTAAATCTACTGATATTTTTCTAATTTACCATTAGGTTTAGGGAATTATATGCAAACCCCGTCCCTAATTTGGAGCAAAGATATTTTCCCCTTTCCCACTGTGTCTCTTCCCCATCCCCATTTAAGATTTGAGAAAACTTACCCCGTTTGGGGTGGGGCAGGGTATTATTTATGCTTTATATACTATTTTTAATAATTATTTATATTTTATATACTATTTTTAAATAAAAAATAGATTAAATAATAAACTTTTGTAGTAACTTTAATAAGAATGTAAAATATATTTAAATAAAAAATAAATATTATTGAAATAGTGGAAGTAGATTAAATAACTTAGAGGTGTTAAAGCTTTTTAGTTTTTATTAATTATTTATTGTATTTTTGTTATAAATATATTTTCAGGAATTGTGTATTTTTGCTATAAATTTTCAGTAATTATTGGAGATTAAACTATTTTTATTTGTTAGATATTAGACTATTAATTTAGCTGAAATTAGGAAAACTCACTAGGCAATTCAGTTCAATTGGAGATTGTTTGGCTAGCCAAACTGATATGGTCGAGTTAGGGAGTTGGTTACTCAAGACCAATTGACCAATAATTAGTGAAAACTAACCATTGGTTAATTAATAAATGTTCACATTTTTAATGTTTAGCGTAATTTACATTAACCATGGTAACTTAATTAAAATTTTACAGCAATTATTTATTCATAAAAGATATTACTAATTGGTGTAATTTACTAATTTCTATAAAATCAATAATTATAGGTAACAATTATCAAATAATTCAGGGAAACTCTTTAACTAATAATCCTTACTTTTTATATAAATAGTAATTAAAAATTTAGGAAATTAATATATGAGAAAAATATTCTACAAAATTATTTAAATAATATCCAATTATTATTATTATTCAAATAAATAATTATTTAAAAATAAGGAAAATTAAATTAGGAAATTAATCTATCAAAAATTGTTTCCTATTTATTTAAATAACAATCCATTATTATTATTTAAATAAGAACCCTCATATTCTTATAATCATAGGATCCCACTATTCCATTTATAAAATACCCCCAAATTGTCATAATCTAATTCCTAAAATACCCTCCATTTCTTGCAATCATATTTGTAAAATATCCATAAATTAGATTATTTTTAGGTGATTACTTTGAATGGAGAAATTTTGGAGATTCCCCATTGGACTCCGGATCTCCTGCCCACGAGAAGTCTGCCCATGCCTACCCACAATACACCACCCCCTGTGAATTGGGAACATCTCCCCTTGCACTATGCAGAGGATGAAAACAGGTGCCTCATCTTGAACCCACCCCACCACTGGGGATAGGAGGGCAGGAATTGGGTAGAGTGTGGGTGAGGGATAAGGAGGAGTGCCCTATCCAATGCATCATCACACGAGCCCGCTAGGTATTCACTGAGAAAAAGTGTCTATTCATGCATGGGTCGGATTCAGGTTGGAGTGAGAATGGATCTGGCTACGTTTTAGCCAAGAGTACATACTGAACCCAAGTTGCTGACATTTCCAAATTTCAGAGCAGGTCCCGGTTTGGTTTTAACCAGCTCGGGCTGGCAAGAATGGCAAATTGCTATAGCAGCTCCTCTATACAGCTTGTTTTGCATTTGGAAATTGGAGTTCAATAAGCCGTAGAATTAGTTGTTCCGCTTTGTTCTTTTATTACTTTGGGGTGTTTTGACCCCTCTATTTATATTTTAAGCTTTTTTTCAAAGATTGGTTAAATATGACAAACCCAATGGACCCAAATCGATTAGGCCATTCTGGTTCTGGGAATTAAAATTGACGAGTCGGTTTTGGGTCCTAATATAGGGTTTTGATTGTTATCGGTTCGGAACCGGTTCCACCTAGTCCCAAACCGATTCAGGCTTGACCTGATATATAATGTACAATATATTAAATAAATAAGTTATATATATATATATAGAATACTTAATATATATTAAACATACATATTTATTTATATTTATTATAATCAGGCTGGTTGAATCAGACCCGATTGTCCCGAGAATCGATCGATTTAATTCCAGGTCCAAAAATTACAGACCCTATTGGGTCTAGGTCCAAGTCGTCAACATTTCATGTTGGGCTGGTTCCGGTTTCAACTGGTTCCAACCCAAACCCAACACATTGACAGTCCTACCTATCCGCTCGAATGGGTCAAAGGCCTAACCGCCTAAGTTGGTAACTAGGTATTCAAGATATGTATAGGTACTTGAGAGGACCATTTAGCCCATATACTAATACATACACAAACACATTTATCATTACCATTTATTCAACTAATGTTTAATGCTGATGTAACCAGGGTGCATTAGAAATAGGGTCTGGAATCAGAATCAGAATGAATCATTAGAATCTCATCTCCATTTCTTGTGGAATGGCATTCCCCCATTTGAAGGAATGGTTATTCTCTTCCCTTTTTTAGGGAATAAAAATCCAATTCAATTGATCTGATTCTCATCTGACCAAACAGGCAAAAAGAATAAACAATTTCAATTTTGATTTTAATTCTGACTATGAATCAAATAGACCTTTAATATCTATGTGACTTATTGGTAAATATTAGATGCATATTTGCTCATTGTTTAATGGATTTTTTTTTTAATGCAAAGAAAGCAGCCTTGTATTAGTTAAAGAAGTCTTACATGAGGGGAGTTAATTAGCTTAATCTTAGTGCAATGATATGCGGCCCTTACATGAGATGTAAGCAAAAATATGAGCCGCTTGATTGTTGTTCCTACTTATATGTACAAACTTAATAACGTCAAAAGATGAGATTAGTCTTTGCAAATGACTTTTATGGGGATGATCAGACCATTGGATTGGCTTATCTGTAGTAGCAAACTCCATTAAGGCTGCGCTGTCTGAGAATATCAAAAGATGGTTGATACCATGTGATTGTATTGCTCGTAGTCCTCCTAGGAGAGCTCTGGTTTCGACATCATAATTGCTGATGGCCCAGCAAGGCTTGCCTTCTGCAATGTAGAGTTGGCGCTGCACATGTTGGATGACGAACCCTCGTCCTGCATAGCCTGTATTAGGATCAAAGGAATCGTCATCATGCAGGGTTGGCATGGACTGTGGTGATGGTGATGAGGTAGTGTGGCAGCTTTGCATGGGCTGGATGATATGTGTGAGGGAAGTGAGATGTAGACTGTATGACATGATATGGATCTGGCTGTCTGTTTTTGAATATGCTTTTATTCCTTGTTTTCCATATGAAGTAGCAGATAATACTAAACTTGCTAAGATACAAGAGTGCTTGCTGCTCACCTAGTATTGATTTTAAGCTTGTAAACCATTCAGGATGATGGTGTGGGGTTGATTTTCCGATATTGTGGTCGGATTCAGCCTAATTTGGGCTTCACACCAAATTGCTCTTGCAAAGGTGCATTGAAAGAACAGGTGGAAGGTTGTCTCCCCACTGATGTTACAAAAAGTACACATTCGGTTCTCTTGTTGCAGTCAAGCCGAACATTTCCGTTTGGTTAGTGTAGAGAACACTGATGTGGGCCCCACAGCTGTGGTCCCACTCTGTCCGTAGGGTAGAATGTGCCCTAGTCATCCTAGGGTTAGCTGATGGTCAATCTGTTATTCCGGTTGTTATTTATATTTCAGTTTTATATTGTTTTGTGTTATGTAAATACCAAGGACAGATTTGTCCTTTCATGTAACTAGCATAACCTTTAAATACTAAATAGAAGTGGCGGCGGCAGAACATTCAGATTTTGTCCTTCCTTTCAATTCTTGTGTTTTACTACTCTCTCTCTACTCTTTCTCCTCTCTCTATACCTTTTTCTCCTTTTTCGAACCTGAAATCTATTAGGGTTCAAGACTAATAGAGTCCTCCTTGACACTACTTGACATAACCTGAACTTCGGTTATGTACAGGCCCAGTCAAGATCATAACCTGAAGTTCGGTTATGTACAGGCCCAGTCAGATCATAACCTGAAGTTCGGTTATGTACAGGCCCAGTCAGATCATACTCTATTCATCAAGAGGGTAGAGTCCTCCTTGACACTACTTGCAGTATATGTTGATGATATTGTGGTGACAGGGAATGATAACCATGAGGTTGAGTCCCTTAAACAGCTCCTTCATCAAGAATTTGAGGTGAAAGACCTTGGTGTACTTCGGTATTTTTTGGGTATTGGGGTTGCTAGATCCAAACAGGGGATCTTTATCTCTCAGAGGAAATATGTCCTAGATCTGCTGGCAGAAACTAGAAAGTTAGGTGTCAAGCTTGCGGATACAACCATTGAACAGAACCACATGATAAGTGTAGAGAGTGGGGAGCCTCTTGAAGACAAGGCCATGTTCCAGCGATTGGTAGGAAAGCTCCTATATCTCAGCCTCACTCGGCCAGATATTACTTATGTTGTTAGTGTTGTCAGCCAGTACATTTATTCTCCTAGAACTACACATCTTCTTGCGGCATAAAGGATGTTAGCATACTTGAAGAGATGCCCGGGTAGGGGTATACTGTTAAAGAACAATAACCACATGAAGGTGGAGGTCTATACGGATGCCGATTGGGCCGGGAGTGTTGATGACAGAAGGTCCACCTCAGGATATTGTGCTCTTGTGGGAGGTAATCTTGTCTCTTGGAGAAGTAAGAAACAAAGTGTTGTCTCCCGATCTAGTGCTGAAGCAGAATACAGGTCAATGGCTAACGGAGTGGCTGAAATCTTATGGCTGAGATAATCAAGCAGCTATTAATATAACACATAATCTAGTGCAGCATGACAGAACCAAACACATTGAAGTTGACCGACATTTTTTATGAGAGAGGGTCTCATCTCAAGAAGTATGCCTCCCTTACATCACATCCAGTATGCAACTAGAAGATATCCTCACTAAAGTCGTATCAATAAAGAATCTAGAGGCGGATCTATCCAAGTGGGGAATGATAAACATTTATTCCCAACTTGAGGGAGAGTGTAGAGAACACTGATGTGGGCCCCACAGCTGTGGTCCCACTCTGTCCGTAGGGTAGAATGTGCCCTAGTCATCCTTGGGTTAGTTGATGGTCAATCTGTTATTCTAGTTGTTATTTATATTTCAGTTTTATATTGTTTTATGTGTTATGTAAATACCAAGGGCAGATTTGTCCTTTCATGTAAGCAGCATAACCTATAAATACTAAATGGAAGTGGCAGCGGCAGAACATTCAGATTATGTCCTTCCTTTCAATTCTTGTGTTCTACTGCTCTCTCTCTACTCTTTCTCCTCTCTCCTCTATACCTTTTTCTCCTTTTTCGAACCTGAAATCTATTAGGGTTCAAGACTGATAGTAGTCTCGAACTTCTACTGTTAGCAAGCCATCCCATATTAGTTTCCATAAGAAGGCCTGGAATCTGTGCGGTATTTTGAGCTTCCAAATCAGTTTCTAGTTGAAATGAGAACTAGAACTAGAGCCTTCAAATGAGGAGAAATGTTGATAGGCTGATTTCACCGAATATGTACCCGATTTGTTCTTCTTCCAAATTACTTTATCTGCCAACTGGTTTGTCTCAGGAGTTATTAATAAAATGTGAGGGATGGCAGACTCTTGGAATGTGACCCGGTAAAGTAGGTATCCATGGGTCAATAATTGCTAGGATGTCTCAGCCATCTTTGATTGACCATAGTAAATTTGGCTTTAACTGCGGTAACATGGAATGAGCTTGTTGCCACTAGTATGAGCTACTTCTGGTTTTTGGAGCTGCAAATAGAGAGGTGTGAGGAAAGTATTTGGCTTTTATTTCCTTGCTCCAGATACCCTTGTTATCAGTTAAGAGCCTCCATATTTGTTTCCCAATCCTCCTTGTTGTTTATGCCTACATATCTTGCCCCAAGAAATAGTGTGTGTGGTTCTCCCTGTTGTATCTCCCCACAAGAATTTTCTTTGAGTTTGTCTAATTTGAATTTGTGGCTTTTGGGAAGATTGTTGTGGACATGGAGTATGTTGGGATGGGCTACAACACTAATTTGACTAAGGTGGTTTTGCCTGCTTGGGACAACAACTTCGAGCTCCATGCATTTATTCTAGCTGATACTTTGCTAAGGACTTCTTTGTGGGTAGAACATAAACAAGGGTTTGTACCAATTTGGTTCTCAAGATATTTGGAGCCCACTAATGACTTTTCACATGGAGAGTATGTGAGAGAAACTTGTGGTGATGTTGAGGCACATTTCTGCTGAAGAAGATAATTGATTTAGAATAATTTATCTTTTGCCCTAACATGGATTGGAAACTGTTGAGGACCTTTACCAAGGCCTTGACTTGCACTAGATATGCTCTACAAAATAGAATGCAGTCATCTGCAAATAATAAGTGGGTGACTGGAGCTGCTTCTTTGCTGATCTGAATTCCTTTAATTTGTCCAGATGATACAGCCTGATTGAGTCCATTCCAATGATAAAAAGGTAAGGGGATATAGGATCCCCTTATCTTACCCCCCCCTATTTATTTTGAAATGTTCATGGGTTTCTCCTGCTAGTTTTATGGAGAAACTAGTTGTGGACATACACTAATGTAGCAGATTGCACCATTTTTTCTAGAAACTCCATCTTTTTTAGCACTTGCAATTGATATGACCAGCCCATTCTATCAAAGGCCTTGGACATGTCTATCTTGAGTGCTATGTACTTTTTACCTTTCTTCTGAGCTTTCATCTTGTGCAATAACTCTGTCACTAGTAAGATGTTATTAGTGATTTGCCCTCCTTTGAGAAAACTTGACTGGAAAGGAGAGATTAAATCCTACAATTCTGGCTGCAATCTAAGCACCAACCATTTGGAGATTATTTTATACAATACATTACATAGGATGAAAAGCCGAAAGCTTCCACATAAGTTGGGGCACTGTTTTTGGGTACAAAGACCAAGTTTGTGTTGTTGAGCTCTTTTGGTAGGTACTCAGTGTGAAAGAATGTGAGAACCAAGGAGTATATGTCCTGTGTAATTAGCTCACAGAAACGTTGGTAGAAAAAAGCTGTGAATCCATCTGGACATGATGCTTTGTGAGGGTTGAATTGTTTGACCATTGACGCCAGATCTTCTTGTGTAGGAGGGGAGAGGAGTAGGTTTTATTGCTCCTCTGAGAATGTGGGGAGAGGCACATCATTGAGCTGGTTGGGATCAAAGTTTTTTGGTTGGCAATTTATGTCTAGGATGGCTTTGAACATTTTGGCTATGATTTTTCTATTAGATGTCCATGATGGGGTTTGAAGCCATTCTAGGTTGTTATTTTTGTGGCTTGCAATGTGATGAAAAAACTTTGTGTTTTTGTCTCCCTCTTTTAACCAGAGTTCCCTTGATTTCAGTCTCCAGAGCTGTTCCTCCTTGAGAAGCCAATATTGATATTGTTTTAGGAGGGACTGTAGTTTCCTTTGTTGGTCATCCTCTGAGGTTTTCATTTGCAGAATAGATATCTGTTGTGCAAGGTTTTGGATGTGGGACTGAACTTGCCCAAATTGGTTTGTGTTCCATTTTTTTAATTATGCTTTACAGGACTTTAATTTGGTGAGAATTTGGTGGGCAGGGGAACCATAAATTTGCTGTTGTCAGGATTCTTCAATGATTTGCTTGCACTGAGGGTGTTCAGTCCAAAAATGTAAGAAATGAAAATGGGGTTTTCTTCTTGGTGAGGTTGGGAGGGTGCTGATTGAGATGGGCCTGTGATCTAAAGTTGTTATTGGATGATGATGTAGTAGTATAGAATTTGGCACTAGTTGGTGGTGGCTAGGGATCTGTCCAGTCTTTCCATCACTTTTGATAACCCATGTTGTCTATTGGTCCAGGTGAATGGTGGTCCCACATAGTCAAAATCTACTAGTTCAAATTTGTTTATGTAGCTCTGAAGATGTTTAGAGAGAGAGGGCTTCTTTCTCTTAAATGACTTGTGATCCTCCTGCTTGTATATGTCATTTAGGTCACCCATTAGGATCCAAGGTACTGAGGTTGTCGATTGGTTTTGGGCTCTTTGCTGCCACAACTCTTTTCTTTGTTTTCGAACTGGGTGCCCAAAGTATAATAGCAGTTGCCATGTATTTCCCAAAGGGTGATTTGTGATTTCTAAGTGGATCAAGTGGTTGGATACAGAGAGTGGGTTGATTCTCAGTGAATCAATCCAGCAGCAAAAGAGACCTCCTGACAGGCCGATGGCTTCATGGAAGACAAAATTTTTTATTTTCAATTTGTTGGCCAGGTGTTGTTGTTTGCTGACAATTTGGTCTCGGATAGGAAGAGTATGTTTGGTTTTTCTTTCTTGAAGAGCTTGACTAGCTCAATGGTTTTTTTCGGATCATTACATCCGCGGGTGTTCCATGATAGTATTTTCATGATGTTGGACAAATGCAGAATAAATAAAAATATGATATTAATGGTAAGATAAAAGAGAGATAGAGGTTGTAGTACCTGGTCCGTGAAGTGAAATGGAGTTATTGGCAGGAGATGTGTATCCGGATCAGTGAAGATGTAGTCCTATGCACAGTGACTCATTGGAAGTGTAGCTGCTACCATTTGTGGAGTGGTCAACTGTTCGAAGATGAAACTCTCTGTTAATGTTGCCGTAGCTAATGGGCTATTCAAATGTGCCATGGATGGGCATATGATTGCTGTTTTGGTTAGAAGGCTTTCAGGTGATATCAGCTGACTCGTGAAGAATTCCGAGACTTGGCCATTTTTGACATTGTAGAGGGCGTTGGAGTTCTGTTATGGGCCCGGGTGTAGGATCTCATCACGGGTCGGTCCATGGGGAGAACCTCTAGCTTCCCCTTGCCCCTCCCTTTGCGTGCAGACCCTATCATGGTGACCTAAGGGTGATTTGTTCAAGAAATCACCCTAACTCTTTCCTTGACTGAAAACTGAATGCCTTTATTCTCAATTCGCATCTCCTTAAATAGGAGATTACAAGAGGTGGGAAGGACTCCCTGTAGAATCGACTACTTATAGATAAAGATAAATCACACTTTAAGATCAATCAGACTCCTACTTCTAATAGATAAATCAAACTCTAGAAGATAAGATAAGTTGCCACCTTGTGGGCCCCTCTTCACTGCTGCTGCCGACGGCTGTACGTCTTCCCCACGAACGCATCCACAACATTACACCCCTCCTGGGTGACGAGCTTGTCCCCAAGCTCGAGATCTGGGTAGGCATCTTGAAGAACAGTCTAGGGGATCCAGGTGGCCTCAGCTGATGATAGGTCGTCCCATTCCACTAGGACTTCGAGAGTACCTCGATTGACGCGGGATTGGACCAGAGCCCAAGGCTGGAGAATGGGTTTGCTGTCCCTTAAGGGTGGTAGGGAAGGTACCTCATCAGGAGGAGTACATGTAAATGGCTAGAGCAAGGACACGTGGATGATATCATGGAGTTTGTTGTGCTCTGGTAGCTCAAGCTGATATGCAACTTTCCCGATTCGCCGTAACACCTTGAAGGGCCCGTAAAATTTGGGTGCCAGTTTAGGGGGAGATCTGCCTTTGAGAGAGTGTTGCCGATAGGGTTGGAGCTTCAACCACACGAACTGTCCGGGCTCGAAAGTTAATTCTCTGTGGCACTGATTGTAGACATTCTTCATGCATGTCTGAGCCTGTTGTAAGCGGAGAGCGACTTCGGCCAGGAGGGCAGCACAGTCTTGTAGACTACGATCGATTTCTTCCAGCCGTGTCAAACTGAGTTCGTAGGACAATTGGTGGGGGGTTCCTGACCATAGATGACCCAGAATGGAGTCATGCCAAGAGAAAAGTGATAGGCCGTGTTGTAGCATTATTCGGCCCACGAAAGGCAATCCACCCAACGCCGTGGTTGGTCACCCACAAAACAACGGAGGTACATCTCTATGGTACGGTTTACTACCTCCATTTGCCCGTCCGTCTGCGGGTGGTAGGCAGAGGAAAAGGCTAGGGTTGTACCCTGCAATTGAAATAGCTCCTTCCAGAAGGTGCTAGTAAAAATCGGGTCCCTGTCACTGACGATGGATTCGGGTAGACCATGCAAGCGGAAAATATGTGTGAAGAAGACATGGGCAACCGAAACTGCGCTATACGGGTGGGATAAGGGAATGAAATGAGCATACTTGGAGAAACGATCCACCACCATGAATAAGACTGATTTTCCGCCGACCTTGGGTAGGCCCTCAATGAAGTCCATGGAGATATCTACTCAGATCTGTGTTGGAAGTAAAAGAGGCTGGAGAAGGCCCACCGGGTGTAAGTTTTCCCATTTTTGTTGTTGACACATGGAGCAATTCTGGATGAAATCCTGAATCGAAGCCCGCATACCTTGCCAATGGAAATCGATGTGGACGCGATGCAATGTCTTCTGAACACCTTCATGTGTGAAGTTGTGAATGCTGGAGATGACGGAGGGAATTAATGGGCAATCGGTTGGGAGATATACCCATCCCTTGTATAGTACTAGCCCATCGTGAATGGATCAGTTCAGGTTGGTTGCTCCAGATTGTATCTTCTGAACAAGGTCCCTTCATTCTGGTGATTTGGGCAGCACGCTTCTAACGCTTTCCAATAGGATGACGCGGGGCTGAGAGATTGCACAAAGGTGTATAGCATCTTCGTCACGCCTAGACAGTGCATCCGCGGCCCGATTTAAGGTCCCTGCCTTGTAGTCTACCCGGAAGTCAAACTCGAGCAGCTTACTCGCCCAGTGCTGTTGAGGTGGAGTGGTAATTCGCTGCTCCATAAGGTACTTGAGACTGTAGTGGTCCATCTTGACGACGAAGGGTCTTCCCCACAAGTATGGCCTCCACTGTTGTACAGCCTTGGCTAGTCCAATCAACTCACGCTCGTAGGCCGGTAGCTTTAGATGCCGGTCAGCTAATTTTCGACTAAAGAAAGCTATGGGGTGCCCTTGCTGTTGTAGTACTGCTCCAATGCCTATACCGGAAGCATCGCATTCAACCGTAAATTCTAGGTCAAAGTTTGGTAACTACAGCACTGGGGTGGAGGAGAGTGCATCCCTTAAGTTTGCGAAGATGGCGTCTGTTGCTTCATCCCACCGGAACGTGTTCTTCTTTAGCATCTTGGTTAATGGGGCAGCCAAGAGTCTGTAATTCTTTACAAACTTGCAGTAATATCCGGTCAGTCCTAAGAACCCACGGAGAGCCTTGGTGGAATGAGGTTTGGGCCACTCTTGAATTGCTTGGATTTTGGAGTCATCTACCGAGACACCTTGCCCGCTGATTACATGTCCCAGATAAAGGACCTGGCGCTCCTCGAAGGAACATTTGGGCCGCTTCAGGAAGAGTTTGTGTCGGTGCAGTAGTTCCAGAATAGTTCGTAGGTGATGAACGTGCTCAACCCATGATGTACTGTAAACCAGGATGTCGTCAAAAAATACTAAGACGAATCTACGAAGGTGGGGTCGAAATACCTCATTCATCAATGACTGAAATGTGGATGGAGCGTTGGTGAGGCCGAACGGCATGACTAGGAATTCGAAGTGGCCATGATGTGTCCGGAAGGCTGTTTTTTCCACATCCTCGGGGGCCATCCAAACCTGAAAGTACCCTGATCTGAGATCCATCTTTGAGAAGTACTGAGACCCGTGGAGTTCATCCAGCAGTTCGTCTACCATGGGAATCGAAAATTTGTCCTTGACGGTTCTGTTGTTGAGTTCTCTGTAATCCATACAAAACCTCCAGGTGTTGTCTTGCTTCGGTACCAATAAAACCGACGAAGAGAAGGGGGAGTGGCTGGGGCGGATGATTCCTTGTTTCAACATTTCTGCACACTGTTTCCGCTATCTCATCTTTTTGCAAATGCGGGTAGCGGTATGGCCAGACGACGACGGGTTTTGAACCTGGTGTTAAAGGAATCTAATGGTCACACGATCGGGCAGGTGGGAGTCCCTTGGGTTCTTGAAACACGTCCGGGAAGTCGGTGAGAAGTCTCTCCATCTCTGCGGTGTGCATGGCTTCTACATGGAAATTATGCACCTGCGGTCTTTTTGCCTTTACCCTGTTTCCCTGCCAAGTGACTTGTTTTCCATTCAGGTGGAATGACATGGTTAGGGCACTGAAGTCCCATAGGATAGGGCCTAGATTGAAGAGCCACTTAACTCCAAGCACTATATCAAACCCGTCCAGGGGCAATACAAATAAATCAGCCGAGAAGGGTTCGGATTCGACATGTATTTGGATGTTCCGACAGATTCCAGGGCTGTGAACTCTCTCCCCATTTGTGACGGCTACCTGAAGTTGTGGTCTGCTTTCCACCGGTAGTTTCAGTTGAAGTGCCACTTGCTTGCTGACAAAATTGTGGGTGCTTACCGAGTCCACCAGAATACATACTGGTTTTCCTGCCACCTGTGCCCACAACTGCATGGTTTGAGAGTTCTGCATCCCGATGATGGCGTGGAGGGAGATCTCGGGTTCTAGTGTTGTGGGTTCCTCCTCGTCTTCCTCCAAATCGTCTACCAGGAGGCAGAATAGCTGCTTGCATCGGTGCCCGGTTGTGTACAGTTCGTCGTAGTTGAAGCATTGGCCTCTCGCCCGGTGCTCTGCCATCTCAGTTCTAGATAAGCGTTTAATGGGAGGTGCCGTCATGCTGCTTCCTATGCTGGGTGTCGATCTGGAAGTGCTACCTGTGCGAAGCCTTTGTTCCCTGCTGGCTGCCAAAGAAGACCCTCCTCTAGTTGTTTTCGGGTTTGTCCATGAAGTCGCTAAACGCCCCATGCTGAAAGACCCTCGGCTGATCTATAGCTTGCGCTTGAAAGCGTGAGCTAGGTTCATGGCGGTGACCAAGTTGGGAGGGCTCTGCATTTCTACATCGACTCTCAAGGGCTTGGCTAATCCAGCAGTGAACATATCCACCTACTGATCTGGGCACACTGAGGAGGCTCTAGCGAGAAGGGTCTGAAATTTCCGCTGGTACTCGACTACAGTCCCGGTCTGCTTGAGATTAATTAGCTCCCCCAATGGGTTGCTTGTCAATGGGGGCCCGAACCGGAGGAGGCAGTAGGACTTGAACTGGTCCCAGCTAAGTCCTGGTTCCTCCTGCTCTACCCGGTAGAAACAGAGTTGTGCTTCTTCTATCAGATGAAATGCGGCCAGACTGACCTTACTCTCTCCAACGTGCGCTGATTGCGAAAGAATTGCTCGCAGCGATACAGCCATCGCAGTGGGTCGCCACTGCCGCTGTATGAGGGAAACTCCAGCCAACTATACTTGGGTATGACCGTTGTTGTTGGGGTGGCGATCTGTCGTTCGCCGGACGCCTCCGCCAAATCTTCGGTGGCTGTTGGTGGTGGTTGCCCCTTCAGGGCTCCTCTCCCTGGTGGAGAAATACAACTCGAGTAGGCGACGAAGCTCTCAGACATCTTCCTTGACTTCTCTCACTTCCGTGTGGTTCTCCACGAATCGGTGTTCCAATTCGTGGACCGTGGATGATAGCTGCTCCATATCGCCCATGGCGTTTTGCTCTGATACCAAAATGTTATGGGCTCGAGCATAGGATCTCATCACGGGTCGGTCCACGGGGAGAACCTCTAGCTTCCCCTTGCCCCTCCCTTTGCGTGCAGACCCTATCGTGGCGACCTAAGGGTGATTTGTTTAAGAAATCACCCTAACTCTCATAACTCTTTCCTTGACTGAAAACTGAATGCCTTTATTCTCAATTCGCATCTCCTTAAATAGGAGATTACAAGAGGTGGGAAGGACTCCCTGTAGAATCGATTACTTACAGATAAAGATAAATCACACTTTAAGATCAATCAAACTCCTACTTCTAATAGATAAATCAAACTCTAGAAGATAAGGAAAAATACTAAGGAAAAGATAAGATAAGCCGAGAGCTGATAAGATAAGTTGCCGCCTTGTGGGCCCCTCTTCACTGCTGCTGCCGACGGCTGTACGTCCTCCCTACGAACGCATCCACAACAAGTTCATGTCAAAGTGATAGCTTTTGGGATGGCCAGGTTTCTTTCCAGTTAGCAGATCAATGGTTCCTAGCCCTCCTGTTTTGGTGAGGTAATGGGCTATGAGAGAGGGTTTTACTTTTCTTCGAGTGATACATTATTTCTTTGCGCATGCATGCCACGTTGTCACGGTCTGACACTGGCTTAGCCTTGCCTATGCTTGGCGGGCTTACATTAAGGGACACCATCAGCATTTTTGCTTGTAAGATTTTTGGGAGAAGTGATGTTATCTTCAAGCAAACCTCCAAAAGCTTAACGTACTCTTTGAGGAGGGGTGGTCGAACTCCTTGGGTGCCTGACCTTGGCACTCTTAGACCAACATCCCTTGCGGGGTGGCCCTGGTTAATGGCTAGCATGGCTACCAGGGTTCCTCATGGGCACACACATGCTCATGGGGACAGTGCATGGACCGGCACTACGCCACCGACACTCAAGGGAGGCTCTGCACGTGGGTCTGGCTTACACATGTCCCTACACCTCGCCAGCCCCGTGTTTGAGCTGAATGAGTTATGCTGCTACCCATAGCGCATGGATGTGTTTTGGCCCAGTGGTTGCCTATCATCATCGGCATACAGGAGTCCCTTCACATCGGCGCCAAGTCGCCTCTCATCATGGCCACCCCCCTTTAGCACATAAGTGGTGCCTCCCTTGGACTAGCAAGAGCCAGCAAAGAGCCTCGGCCATGAGCCTTGAGGTCATGATCCAATGCTACTGACCTTGGTAGAACCATCGCATCGAGCAACTCTTAGCCCCAAGCGCACATAAGGCTTGTCCTAGCCAGCCTTAGCCTGGATGCCACACGGGTTTCTTCCGCTGCAGATCTACCCCCGTGACAATGTGGCGCATTGTTGGTTTGGAGATGGTTTGCATGGCTTTGCTCTGTCTTTAGTTTGACACCAGTTGACTGGCATGCAGAACTGTGCAGCCGGTTGCATGCATGGCGCATGCCACCTTGTTGAGAGCTAGGCTTGGCGTGCACTGTTCGGCTCAATCCCTGCGAGTAGCCTAGAGCTGTTGTCAATAGCTTACCGGAGAGGTCGACACACCGTTACTTTCTCCCACCGGTGCTGTCTTCTGAGTCCTTGTCCAGCCCATGGTCACCATGCCTTACTTTGCAAGCGCTTTGCATTACTAGCTTAGAGAGAGAATAGGTGGGTAATTTGAACTACTTCTCAGGTCTGTATTCTGCCCTAAGCCATTTGCCAGGGTAATCTATTGTTCTTTCTTCGAAGAGCTGGCGGTGATCTTCTATTGATGTGTCTAGTCGTTTGTAGTTGTTCTAGATATGTCCAACTAGCCCACAATTGATGCAGATGCGTGGAAGCTGTTTGTAACAAAATCAGAGCCACACTAGTTTTCCATGGTAAAGGATAAACCTACCAGTGCACAGTGGCTTCCTTAAGTCTATGAGAATTTCTTTTTCACATACAAACCTCGTACTAGATGGCCGGTTTGTATTTTCTCTTGGTTTGGCAGGACTTGGCCTGTTGTACTTGCAAGAAAATTTACTCTTCCTTCTTCTACTGTTCCTCTAGGGAGCATGTGGATTTGCATCCTGATTCTTTGTGTCCAAACCTTTTCAACCATACCTGTGAGGGAATCTTTCCATTCTTCCAAAAGTATCCAACTCGACCTGTAGAACCAGGGCCCACCCTCTAGCAAGGTTCAAAATATTGATACGCCCGGTACGCCGGAATGGATGTATCGAGCGAATCGATACAGATTTTCATGCGCTTTTTATTTTTTTATTTTTTTTACAATCGGTTTAGGGGGGCCAGTTTAGGGCTCTCCACCCCCTGAACCAGTTAGACCCCCAATACACCCACTGTAGGGGCGTATCGGAGGGGTCTCGGAATGATACGTATCAACTGATACTGGCCGATACATGTCGATACTTTGAACCTTGCCCTCTAGCGCAATAACTCTATCTACTTGGGTAGTAAATGCAAATTCTAAACTACCGCCTTCCAAGAAGCGAACTGTTACAGAACTTGAAGTTTTCGACTCTTGCTTTAATTTTTGGGCTTCTAGCATATAAGGGTAACTTTTGGGGTTTAGTATCAATAAAGGTAATATATTTAAAAAAAATCAAAAATAGGTTAACTTTTCAAAAATAATATCAATAAAGAGCAAAAACACTTTTCATCTTCTTCTTCTTGCCATTTTTTCACCAGAGCCGCTATCCACCGCCACCCACCACCGTCGTTCGCTGTCACCCGCTACTGCCTCCACCCACCTCCGCCTCCGCCTCTGGCAACGTTGCCAGAGGTGGTCGAAGGTAGAGGTGGCGGCGGCGGCGACGGTGCTGGTGGTTTCTCTATCCAACGCCACCACCTCCACCCACCTCTGCCTCCGCTTCCGACAACGTTGTTAGAGATGGGTGGAGACAGAGGTGGTGGTGGCGGCAGGCAGAGGAATGACCACTAGCGCCACCGTCGCCACCTCTGTCTCCGACCACCTCTGGCAACGTTGCCAAAGGCGGAGGCGGAGGCGGCAGCGGACGGCGGTGGTGGGTGGTGGCAGGCGGCGATAGGCGACAACGAGTGGTAGCAGACGACAGTGGCAGGCGGCGGCGGACGGCGGACGACGGCTCTTGTGAACAAATGGCAAGAAGAAGAAGATGATGAATAGCGTTTTGCCCTTTATTGATATTATTTTTAAAAAGTTTACCTATTTTTGAATTTTTTTTAAATATATTATTTTTATTGATACTAAACCCGAAAAATTGCCCTTATATGCTATTAGGGAAGAGATACGGCCAGTTAGATTTATTATTTGTTGCGCCTCTTTCGAGCGGCTCAAAACTCGGTAACTGGCCGTTATCCTCCACTTTTACTGCATGTGAGAAGTAAGCTTCGAAATCCTCTGCTGCATGCGTGGTATTCGAAGTGCTGATTATCTCTTTGCCTTTTGATGCGGGAGGGAGCTTCGCGTGACCGTTGTGGTAGTAGCTACACTCATGACTCCAATGGAAGCACTGTTGGGACTCTGAGGAGAAAACAGAACGGTTAAAGGTGGCTGGGACGTTGGGTTTGCTGGAGAAGGGTAGGTTGATAATCGGGTGTAAACGGAAAGATGAACAGTCAGGGTGGCTGAGGCTGGGATGAAAGTGGGTAGATGAACAGTCAGGGTTATTTTGGGGAGGCGACCATCATGGGTGTCTTCTGGTGGTGGTACTGGTGCTTGGGAGGGCATTGCTGTTGGTGTTTGTTTACGTTACAGACACTTAGTCGGGTTGCAGACCTTAGTCGGGTTGCGTTGTCCTTCACCCATTCTTTATGGGCCGCACATACTTACAACCTCTGGTACCGACTGGCTCAGTATGCAGTGCACTGACCACCGCCCAACCGGTGACGGTGGGTGGGTCAATCCAATGCCCCGTCCGTCAGGCTCCAGCTCAATCTGTATATGTTTTGCTTTTTGAAAATGTTGGTTGAACAGGCTTGAACCTAGGATTTTTTTGTAAATGTTGGAGAGTTGAGATTTTTTGCCAACAAAACACGTTCCAACTCTCTACCAACTTATCCATCACCCCACATCTTATTATGAGACTGAGACCCACTAAATATGAGATGTCTGGTATAAGATCATGTTGGTAGAGGGTTGGAACGTGTTTTGTTGGG
This sequence comes from Nelumbo nucifera, assembly GCF_055504915.1. Lineage (NCBI taxonomy): Eukaryota > Viridiplantae > Streptophyta > Magnoliopsida > Proteales > Nelumbonaceae > Nelumbo > Nelumbo nucifera. Next base: position 184,027,717 of record NC_142649.1, on the reverse strand, counting down.
AGGCATGTAACCTAGCCAACATGTTAACTAATAACCGATCCATTTAATTACTTTGTGGATTGGGTGTGGAGTGTATTTGGTTGTGTTGGCTCTTGGCTGATAACAACCTAACTTGGTAACTCTCAATTTAGAATTCCAATTATGTATATGCCTATATGGAATATTTGATGTACATTAAATCAAGATTTAATTGAAGATGTACTTATCTTTTAGGGAAAATTTTCAATTAGTATCCTGTACTTTGGTCTTAGTGCCATTTTGGTCTCCGAATTTTAAAATGTGACAATTCAGTACTTGAATTTTTAAAACTGTCAATCAAATACCTATTGTTAACTATCTGCTAACCAGTCATTAAGTAGCATTTGAAAAAGACACAAATGCCCTTCAAGTGTCATCTAATTTTCTTTATAACCCATCTAAACGTTGACAAAAAATTAACAGTCCTAAATCTTTGTTCCTTCTATTCAAGAAAGTTGGGTCACATAATGCCCACCCACTGAGACATGACCCCAACTTTCTTGAATAGAATATGTAAAGATTTGGGACCATTAATTTTTTGTCAATTGTTAGATGATTTATAAAGAAAATTAGATAATACTTAAAGGGCATTTGTTTCTTTTTAAAATACCAATTAATAGTTGGTTAGCAACTAATTAACGCTAGGTAGTAGATTGACACATTTTAAAAGTTTGGATACTAAATTATCACGTTTTGAAGTATAGGGACCAAAATGACACTAGGCCCAAAGTATAGATTAATAATTAGCAATTTTTCCTATTTTTCATTAATTAGACACTTCGACAACATCGAAATGCCAACTGTATTGCTCACACTTTTTAATGCACCGGTGAATTTATTACACAATTTTATCACCGGTTCGTATTTCTTATTACCAAAAATCACTTATTCGTTTTTTTTTCTTTTTTTTTAATGTATTTTTCATGACTTTCACTTCAGTATCCCCTTTCAGAGCATTCACATGAAATAGATTCAGCCTGATCCATCACAAGCAGATCACAGCCATTCATCTCTCCCTACAATCATGCATGAAGTTTCAGTGGATGCAATTCAATCAATGTTCCCTTTACTACTTTAGTAGGGTTTAGCGTGGTGGTTTTTAGCTTCACGTGATGGGCATACACATAGGTATGCTATGAAACTTTAAATATACATTACAAATATATGAATTGATGGGTTTTGCCATCCCTATCTTCATATTTGGAGTGTCAACTGTCGGTGGACCGGTTTTGGATTGAATCCGTCCAGTCAAAAATCGATTTGGATGGATTGGATGGACCAATAAGATATATTGGATTGATTGATTTGATCCAAAATATTTATTAAATTGGATTAGATTTGTTCTTTTTGTAATAAATTTATATTGGATTGAGTTGGATCAAGTTCATTGATATAAGAATGGTCTGGGTTTGGGTTAAAACCACTGTAAATCAAAATGAATTTGAACAGATTAATCAGTCTAAACATGAATTGGACCGGTCTAAAATGGTCCAATATATTCATTGGATTGGACCTAGTCCATTTATAATGAACTCACATTGGACTGAATCGAATTGGATCAAATCCTATCCAATTGACACCCTTACTTATCAGCAACATTGTAGCATTGATATATATATATATAACCATTAATATTTGTTAATATATATTATATATTTTATTATGTAATATAAAATAGTTCTAAATAAATTTCAAAAAAATAAAAAAAAAATAAATTTATAATACAAGAATGATTGGGGCAGGGCAGGGTGGGGCAAATTCAGGGATCCCCGTTTCCCATGGGAACGGAAATGGGGTTGAAATTTCTTGCCTCGCCAGGTTTTGGGCAGGGTAGGGTGGGGCAAATTCAGGGATCCCCGTCTCCCATGGGAACGGAAATGGGGTTGAAATTTCTTGCCTCGCCAGGTTTTGGGCAGGGTAGGGTGGGGCAAATTCAAGGATCCCCGTTTCCCATGGGAACGGGCATGGGGTTGAAATTTCTTGCCTCGCCAGGTTTTGGGCAGGGTAGGGTGGGGCAAATTCAGGGATCCCCGTTTCCCATGGGAACGGGCATGGGGTTGAAATTTCTTGCCTCGCCAGGTTTTGGGGTAGGGCATTTGAGTTCAGGGTTAGAGAATGAGCAGACAAAACCCGGCCCCACCCTGCCCCATTGCCAGTCCTAATTGGATTCGGTATTTTTTTCTTTCTAGTCAAGGCTGATTGGGATAAACCAGTCCTGAATCCAACTAGATCTGTTCACTGGGCAGGCTTTGGACATAGCCAATACTGATTTGGGCCCCGGATTGGCCTAATCAATTTTTTTGCAAAAGCTAAGGCCAAACCCAGCCCCCCGACCTATTGGCGTCCCTATGTTTGAAGTATTTTTACCCTTTCAAATGGGCCCTCAACGATACCTTGGGCTCACTCATTTCTAAGTCCCCACCTCATAAAGCTGAAAAAATAAGCAAGAGGAAACCGAAGAAAGCCCTCTAAAATAGGACTGATTAGATCCAATTCGATTCCAAATCCTATCCAATAAGAGTCGTATTCGGATGCCTCCCCTGATGCTAACAAATCAAATCGGATCGGAAAAATTGACTCATTTTGTTAATAGATATAATTCGGATATAGCCTGATCCAATTCATTATGATTCGATCCGATCCATTAGTTATGAAATATTATATATTATATATGTATTATATTATATATATATTATGTATTATATATTAAAATATACTATTATATTATTATAAATAAGATCATATAATTTTTGTTATTATAATTTTAATCGAATCGGATTCAAATAGGATATCTGAGATATTCGAATCATACACTTGAAAATTCAACGATTTCTTATCAGATACGAATCAATCGGATTTCTTATCGGATCAAATCGAATATACCCTTTACCCCATCCGATCCGTTTTCAGCCCTACTCTCAAACGGGCACTAAGATCAATTTCTTTGGTAGGTCCTTCCTAAGATAGCAAGGTTTGTTCCATCTAAATTATTCGTTGTCTTGAGGTGAACTGGTAGGATTCATGCAAACAAATAATGATAGAGGACAAGGTGTTGGGTGTTGATTATCCATAAAAATAAATAAAAAGAAGAAGAAGAAAAATAAGGATAAATTGCTAAAACCTTCTCTGAAGTTTATAGATGTTGTTAAAACTTCCTCTGAAGTTTAACAGTTGCAATCAGCTCCCTTAAACTTTGTACAGTTGTAAATAGATCTCCTTTTGTTAAAACCCTCTGAAAAGAAGCATAAAAATGTTAAAAATGCCTATGCATTTATTTTTTACCAAATTGTTTATTTTTCAATTTTTCTCTTCACATGAATCTTAGTGTGAAACCCTTTCAATCTTTTTTTTTCTAAAATTGATTTGTTTTCCTAATTTACCTTTCATATTAATTACTCTAAGGTAAAGCTGCAACTTTAAACTCTCTTTTTTTGCACCGTAGAAATCAACTTCAATAATAATTGTACGGGTATTTTAAACATTTTTTGTGCCTCTTATTAGCAGATTCTAACAAATGAGGTCTTAGAAAGTTCAGGGAAGGTGATTGCAATCACAAAACTTCAGGGCAGGTATTAGCAATTTACCCAATAAATAAGTGTACAGTATTATTTTCCAACAAGTTAATGAGGAGAAAATACCTTTCAAAAAAAGAAGAAATACTGGGAGGAAGGACATGCATCGGATCAAATGCAGTTTATATTGTAAGGGTTAAACGTTTGAGGATTTTAGGCCCCATTTGGTTCACGGGAATAGGGGTCTGGAATTGGAATTGGAATGGGCTATTCTGATTCTAACTGTTTGGTTGGGTGGAATTGGAATCCCATTCCCATTCCTACTGGAATGATATTCCTCAATTTGAGGGATTAGCCATTCTCTGCCCCTCCTTTGGGAATGAAATTCCATTTCTGCTGATTTTAATTCCTATTCCCGTTCCTATCTGAACCAAATAGACTACGAGAATAGACAATTCCAATTCTAATTCTGACCGAAAACCAAACGAACCCTTAAAGTTGAAATTTCAGTTTTTAGAGCCAACTAAAGCCCTAAATAGGGGAACACTTCTATTTACTCATCCTAGCAGAGAGCCAGAGACTGGTAACTACTACAGGTCAGGAGTCAGGACTGTATCAGGAGAAGACGGTGATAACGGACTGAGAAAAGTTAAAATTTGTAAGTAATCTTCCACCAAAACTGAGGTCTGAGGGCACCGTTCACCTGTGAAGTTGGGTCGGGATGGGGATTGGCTGTGAAGGTATTGTATGCGACTATCGTTTCTTTTCTTTTCAGTGACCGACTCTATTATTCCATTTTTAGCCTGGTTGGTTGCCTTGCTTCCTTTGGTCAGGTTCAGGTTGAGCCGAGCCCACACCACACCACACCGAGCGGCCCAATTACATCATCCCAATCCATTCTCCATAGTCCATACCAACAAGGAAATGGGCTTGGTGGTTTTCACCGGAACTGGTCAATCCCAGACATTAATTCGCCACCACCCTTGACGTTACCTTATGCTTCTCTTCCATTGCCCTTGTTCACCTCTTACAATTCAATTTAGCTGTCCATGGCTAAATTATCCATCACGATCAACAGCTTATCTCCCTCCCCATCGATTCTAAAAATCAATGTTTTATCTCCCCAAATTCAATTTAGCTGTCCATGGCTGTACTCGTACGACTACTCCTGTATCATTGAAGGTGTGGCAAAATTGATGAATAGGTAGCAGGGACAGCCCTTCTTCACGTTCTTCTTGATGGTTAGTTGCTTCCTAATCTTAGGTAAACAATAAGAGTACTAACGTTGACATCAGGTATGTTTCCAACTTTCCATAGCCCCCCTTCCCCAAAACCATAGTAGCTCTCCCACCCCCTTTTTTTCAGGCCCAAAAACACTTGCCACATGGCTATAGTGGTTTGATGCACTGTTTTCAAAACCGGACCGGAAAAATCGGGAACTGGTCACTTGACTGGTTCTGTTTTCCTTCAAAACGCTTTTTTCCCCAAAACCGTTGATTTTGGTCAGTAAACCATTGAACTGGCTGGTTAACCGTTCAAACGGTTTTGACCGTTTTCCAATTTTTTTATTTTTTTTGTCAGAACGGGCCGACCGTTCGGGTCAAACGGTCGAACCGTTCATTTTCAAAAACCATGGTTTGATGTTGAATGGAGGATTGTCTAGGAAGGCCAAGTGGCCAATCTAGAGGGTTGCCCACTTGGTGGACAACTTATTGTCCTTCCATGTGGTAGATGTTGGAAATATAGTTACAGAAAATTGGAGGAAAAGTTTTGAGGCATATCTATGTTTGCCCCCACTTAGTTGAATGAGTTTGTTGTTAGATTGTTGATAAATTTGTTCTAAAGATACGATAGAGCTTTGGGCAAAAAACTTGAACCAACAAAATTAAAGAATCTCCAAAGAAACCTTTTGCGAAATAGTAATAGTTTGGAATTTGGATTGAAAAAAACAAGTGTTTTTATGCAATGAATTTGAGTGGAAACTGTGAAAACCGGGTTGACTTAATTACTTGTATAAATTCTGGAGAATCATGACAAAGAGGAGTGTGTCCATTTGAAGAGGCTCTTTGTACAACCACAAATTCAAATTTTGTGACTATTCACAATTATTTAACAGTTAATGGCTGTCAACATTTAAATGAAGTCTCTTGATTACCAAGTAATGAGCGTTGGGTTTTAACTTAAAATATCAACAGTCACAATTTAGCCTCCCAAAATGTTTGGACGCACCATTACATATGGTTCAATTCAAGTGCGCTTTTCGAAATTTCCAATTGTACTTTATGATTTGGAAATTGCATTTTTTTCCTGCACACACACACATATATATATATATATATATATTTAAGAGTTTAAGACAATTCTAGTAATTTTTCAATGTAAGACAAGACTTAAAAGAAGGAAAACAAGACAAAAGCAAGAGTTTTGATGATAATTTTAAAACCATTTTCCAAAGTGCATATGTATAAGTGTGGTTTACTATGCAATTAATCAATCAAAAACCCATTGGATTTAATCTCCAATGAGATTAAAGTCCAACAGTAGTATGACAAGCAAGGTTTAAAATTTTGTTATGTATCGGTCGATACGTATCGGTTTTTCAACTTACCATCACGAGAGATGGTCCTAAATCAAAGGTACCGTCTCTTTTCGTCGTGCCAATACAGTATCGATTTCGTATCAGGCTGGTATCAGACCGTTTCGATATGTTTCGACCGATACGCGACGAATTCACTGTTACAAATAGAATAGCCTTCGAAAGAGGGCTTCCAGAACTCATTTCAGAAGCCTTCTTTCTTCCCCAAACCCTCCAGGAACTTTCTTTACATTCCTAGAGACTCAAATCTAGAAAAAAAAAAACCATTAAAACACCTACAAAATTGAAATATTCAACAAGTTTTTCAAGGTTGTTTAAAAAGTAGCAAATATAGGATGTTTTTTCAAATTTTTTTTACATTTTCAGCCATTGTTTTGGGTTTTCTTTTAGTTTGAATGCTCAAAAACATCTTTATGTATGTTGGTCTGCTATTCTTGTGTAAAAAATCCCACTTATTTTGTTGCTATATGTAAATCTTTGTGAATATTTGAAGAAATTCCAGAATAATAAAAAATATGGAAAAAAAATTAATTTTTTAGGTTTTAATATTTTGATCTACCTCTAGAAATTGATTATGTTGTAGATCTATAGATGATCTACCATGTCCATAGATCAATTGAATTTTTTTCTAAATAATTGATTTTTTATTTTTTTATTTTTGGAATAAATAAAATATATATAATTTCTTTAATTTTATGTGATCTAACCATATAGACTGAGTATGTTGTAGATCTACGGATGATCTACCATGTCCATAGATCAATTTTTTTTCTAAATAATTGATTTTTTTTATTTTTGGAATAATATATATATATATATATATATATATATAATTTCTTTAATTTTATATGATTTAACCCTATAGGCTGAGTATGTTGTATATCTATGAATGATCTACCATGCCCATAGATCAATTGAATTTTTTTTATAAATAATTGATTTTTTATATATTTTTTAATTTTCAGAATAAAAAAAATATTTATAATTTCTTTAGTTTTATGTATATGTAATTTAACCCTATAGGCTGAGTATGTTGTAGATCTATGGATGATCTACCATGTCTATAGATCAAATTCATTCAATTTTTCTATTACATATTTACTTTTCTTAATTTTAATTTAAATTTTAGAATAAAACATAAAAAATAATTATTTAAATCAAAATAAATAATTATTTAGTTTTTAGAAAATTAGAATGAAACATGCAAAATAATTAATTGATCTATTATGTCCATAAATCCATTCAATTTTTATGTTACATATTTACTTTTCCTAATTTTAATTTAATTTTTAGAATAAAACAAGCAAAAAAATTATTTGAATAAAAATAAATAACTATTCAGTTTTTAGAAAATTTGAATGAAACATGCAAAATAATTACTTGATATATTATGTCCATAAATTCATTCAATTTTGTTACATGTTTACTTTTCTTAATTATAATTTAATATTTAGAATAAAACATCCAAAATAATTATTTGAATAAAAATAAATAGTTATTCATTTTTTAGAAAATTAGAATGAAACATGCAAAATAATTACTTGATCTATTATGTCCATAAATTTATTCAATTTTTCTGTTACATATTTACTTTTCTTAATTTTAATTTAATATTTAGAATAAAACATCCAAAATAATTATTTGAATAAAAATAAATAATTATTCAATTTTTATAAAATTAGAATGAAGCATGCAAAATAATTACTTGATCTATTATTTCCATAAATCCATTCAATTTTTCTATTATATATTTACTTTTCTTAATTTTAATTTAATTTTTAGAATAAAACATCCAAAATAATTATTTGAATAAAAATAAATAATTGTTCATTTTTTAGAAAATTAGAATGCAAAATGCAAAATAACTACTTGATCTATTATGTCCATAAATCCATTCAATTTTTCTATTACATATTTAATTTTCTTAATTTTAATTTAATTTTTAGAATAAAACAAGCAAACACATTGGAACTGAATTGAATGCTTTATTGAATAGTATGTTTTTGTTCCCGTCTATTGATTATAATATGTTTTTTCACAAAATCTACTAAAACATGTTATTTTTATGCATAAATAGCTCATTTATGTCTTATATTTAGTGATATTGATGTTTATTTATGATTTATTTGAGTATTTATAGCATTTCCATGCGTATCTTAATTTGTTGTCCATATCCATGCATATCTAAGGTGTATCCCGATACGTCTCTTAAATTTGCCTTTCCGATATGCATAGCGTTTCTGATACTTTAAACCTTGATGTCAGGTGAAAAGATTAGGAGAAATCAGCTACTCCAGGAAGCCAAAAAGTGTAAAATTTCGGCCTTCATCCTTTGATGCATTGTTGTAGTCCCATCTTATGTCATTTCATCCAATTCAAGGTGAAGCCACATAAATACATCAAGGTCCTTCCTTCCAAGTTTTATAGGGCCAAACCAATGAGTAACTGGTTTTTGAGAATGGCTGGTAATTGGTTTTCAACCCATCGTTAATCCGATTGATTTAACCATTCAAATTGTCAATCGACCAAGATTTCGGGTCTAGTTTTAGTAAAAACCAAAGAATAATAAAAAACCGTTGACTTGGTAAAATACTATCCAACCCGAACATTTGGACTGTTGACCCGTTCAACCAGGTGACTAGATCATGGGTTGTACACTAAATGTGTATGCAAACTTCGGAGACCATAACTTTGCACTCCAATGTCCAATTAAGGTGATTGTTTTTTTTTATTTTGGGTAACTTTTTGAAACTTATGTGTCCCAAGGTGCCATGCTTGTCTTTCTATTTTTGCAAAAAAAAGACCCTCTTTTTTACCTCAAATCACAATTTTAATACTTTTTACAAATAAAAATTAAAAAACATAAATTAAATATAAAATAATACATATGTTACATGTATAACATAATTATACATTATTTATTAATAATATATATATATATATATATATACACATACATACACACACACACATACACACACACACTATTGTTGATTGTTCGACCTAGAAAGTCAGACCGATGATCCAATGGAAGGCAAAAACGGTTTGACCTCCGAAACAATTTTTAAAACATTGGAAGACAAAGTGACTCAAGCCAAATTTTTTTGGCAAGTGGCTCGGGCCGGATTTTGTGCATTTTTTTCATCTTTAGAAGAGAAAATAATGCCGACCAAACTTACAAGAATGCAATTTTGGTCTTGTAGTATTTCAACAAGAACACGTTGATCACATTTTGTGCTTTAGGCTTAGTTTGGAAGGAGTACAAATACAAATATATACAGTGCAAATCCTTGTATTTTATATTATTTTATATATACTTGTACTGTACATATTAATTATTATTTTAGGCTCAGTTTTGAAAGGTACAAATATGTACAAAATACAAGACTTTGCACTTACATATTTGTATTCGTATTCCTTCCAAACTGAGCCAAAGTTTCACACTCTACATATTTGTACTTATACCCTTAGAAGGAACACAAATACAAATGCGTACAGTACAAACACAAATAATACAAAATATAAGGTTTTGCACTTTACATATTTTTATTTTTACTTCTTCCAAACTGAGCCTTAAGGTCAAAAACGAGTACCAAAGTCTCCTTCCCTGCTTCCCCGGAAAAACATTTCAACAGCAGTCAGTTGACAAAGTGACAAAAAGATTATTATAGACTAGAGACTTGGAATTATGGGAACCGTCATCCTAATACAAGTGATCCCTGCCACGTAATAACAGATACACGGAATCACCAACTGCAGGTAATGGTTGGTTAATAACAAAGGTATAGTTTATTGAATTCAATCAGGCGATCTTGTATTAGAATTGCTCGGTCCTCTCGCTTGCAGTTGGAATTGCAATGCCCAAGCCGAACGTATGGATGGGTCAGCATTCCCTTAGACCACATGTGGAGATTATACTGTGTAAATAGCGCTGATTCGTTTAAATACAAAGTACTTATTTATCATTACTGTATTTCTATACACTGACCAAAGACCTACTAACCGAGAGACAGGACTCGGGAAAAAAAAAAGAAAATAAAAAACATGAGAATAAGTGATCATATACAATTTACAGATCCAATGGAAAACAAGACAATTGATCCAAGCACCTATATTTGAAGATTAAAGTCGATGCTGTACAAAAAGGGGTAATAGACCCTCAAAAATCAGCCAGAACAAAAAACAAATAAAAACCCCAGAGTTTACTTTTCCCCCTTCAAAAAAGCAAGCCTCACAACCAGCTCCCTTTCATTCAATGCATGCACAATCTGCATCATTCATCTTTTAATCTCCAAAATCCATTGAAGCCCTCACAATCAAGGTCTAGAAATGGGAGAAGGTAATATGGCGGAAACAAGCCAGGTTTTTCATATTGTGTCAATCCCCTTCCCTCTACATTTGACAAGTCAAAAAGAACCCAGAAAAACGCAAGACATTTGGAATAGACACAATTCTCCCCTAAAAATGACATGACCAATATAAAGCCCAATCCATAACTCCCATAGATCACCACCAAACAGAGAAACCCCTTTCCTCCATAGTCCTTTCCGCTGAAAAAAATCTCTTCACCTTGCAGATATTTGCTTTTTATGCATTAACAGTATCATTGAATATCATTTCCTGCATCATAACAGAAAGACAGCCTTTTGATACTAGAACAAGCATAGGTAATTGATGAGGCAGATCCTGTGTAACCATGTCAATAACAATATTAATTTGTTATCCTATTGCCCACATAAAATGACATACAAGACAAACCTGATCACACACGGGGCAAGTATCACTTCTTTCCATCCATTCAAGAATGCATGCAAGGTGAAAATGGTGGTCGCATTTTGTGATTATTTTTGGATTCTCTGCACCATATTCTGCATGAAGCAAATATGAAAAAGATTTATTGACATAAATGGTAGAATGAAAACTGCAATTAATGGTTCTTGCAGCTATAGTAGTTAACACAGTAAGTGAATTCATGCAAGTCTTTTGCACTACTAATTATACTGAAATCAGAAAAACATCATACCTTCAAGACATATGGGGCAAGCATCTTCCTCTTCTGTTGCTGAAACAATGGGTTCACTCAATTTTGAAGGTTCAACATCAGATTCCTTTGGTGAAGAAAGCACAGACTTGGTTTCACCTTTGCAATCTGATTCCTTTACACTTTCACATGCAGCCAAGGTTTCAACACCACAGCCACTTAAGGTTTCTTCGACAGCCTCAGTATTTGTTGTCTGCACAGAAGAGTTGTGCTTGAAGGCACTTCCTTCCTGAGTAGATGGTAGAGTTTGTGGACGTCCCAAATCCACATCATATGGCAGAGGTGGAGGAGGTGCTCGATAAGTGTCAGGGATTGATGTTTCTAGATTTGCATTAACTAAGAGTCCGGTAGAAAGTGCAGATGCTGCACCATGATGAGCTGTTAAGGATTCACGTTCTTCCAAAGCTTCTGGGCACTGCAGAAAGACAGAATCTCATTAACTAGCTTTAACTTAATACTGCAAGCAAATACACTTCCAATAAGACAACTATTATCAAAAGGCTACATGAAAGTGCCAGTTGCCAAAACAATACACACTACAGGCCTGTAGGTATACCAGACACACTGGAGTACACTTGACACATGAACTTGAATTTCATATTTCAGTATGTGAAAAGAAGTATTAGCATCTCCATATACCAGACTCACTGAAGTACTGCAACTTAATAGTTTTCCCATGGCAAATAAGCTATCAATACATTATAAGACTATTTCAGCAAAAAATTGAGAGTTAGAAAAATTATGCTGTCCTAGGTGCAAATAAGTACACATCTGGATAAGGAATGGGAGAGGTAGGCTTAGTATGGCTAACTAAACTATTTAAGAAGATAATGAAAACAAAGAAAATGCTGGATGAATGAAGAAAGAGCACTATGGTGCCTATATTTAAAAACAAGGGGAATATACAAAGCTGTAATAATTATCGTGGAATTAGATCCAAGGCTCCAGGTCCAAATGGCTTTACAATGGGTTTTTATCAAGACTGTTGGGAGGTGTTGAAAGAGGATTTAGTTGAAGTCTTTAAGGAATTTGCAGACAATCACATTATAAGCCCTGGAATTAATGCCACCTTTTTGGCCTTGGTACCTAAGAAGAATGATGCCAACCACCCAAAAGATTATAGGCCTATTAGTCCGGTGACAAGCATCTATAAAATTCTGGCTAAAGTGCTCTCATTGAGGATCAAAACAGTCCTCCCTTCTATCATTAGTGAAACCCAGGGGGCTTTCATTCAAGGGCGACAAATAACAAATCAGATCTTAATTGCGAATGAGTGTGTGGAAGAAATGAAAAGGTCTAGTAAGAGAGGTTTCATTTGTAAATTGGATCTTGAAAAGGCCTATAATTTGATGGACTGGAAGTTTCTATTAGAGGTTATGCGAAACTATGGATTTGGGGACAAGTGGTGTACTTGGATTTTTGGGTGTATCAATACTTGTCACTACTCTATTCTGGTAAATGGTATGGTGAGGGAATTTTTTCTAGCTTGCAGAGGTGTCAAGCAAGGGGATCCACTCTCACCCTTCCTTTTTACCTTAGTAGCTGATGTGATTAGTAGGATCATTACTAAGGCTGACAGTGAAGATGCCATTAGGGGTTGGAGAATAGGGAGACCCACCTTCAGTTTGCAAACCTAAAGGAGCTAATCAAAGGTTTTGAAAGTATTTCTAATTTGAGAATAAATTTGGAAAAGAGTTGCATAGCGAGTATAAATTTGGAGGTAGGGGAGGTCGAGGCTATTGCGGAGTGTCTTGAGTGTTCCACCTCTGCTTGGCCTATGTCATATTTAGGGCTTCCTTTAGGGGAAAATCCTAGGGAGAGTAGATTTTGGACCCCGGTGATAGAAAAGTTTGAGAAGAGATTAGCCTCATGGAAGAGGAATTATATCTCTTTAAGAGGGAGAATTACCCTAATAAGAGCTACCTTGGCTAACTTACCTACCTATTTTTTGTCTATTTTTAGGATACCAGTTAGGGAAGCTAGGAAACTAGAGAAGTTGATGAGAGATTTCTTATGGGAGCCGGGACAAGAAATAAAAGGATCACTTGGTTAATTGGGAAATTGTGTGCAGAAGTAAAGAAGAGGGGGGTTTGGGACTTGGGAGGGTAATTAGAAAAAATCAAGCTCTGTTAGGGAAATGGTTGTGGCGATGGCCATTGGAAAGCATTCATGGGAGGTCAGAGAATGGATGGGATGCTGGTGTATCAAGGCAAGCTAACCTAGCAACACCTTGGAAGGCCATTCACAACACCCTTCCTCAATTCCTCAATTTTATCAGATATGAAATTTGTTCTGGAAACACTGTTCATTTTTGGAAGGATATTTGGGTAGGAGACACCTTTAAAGGATTTGTTCCCTTCGCTATTTTCTGTTTCTTTGTACAAAAAAGAGGTGGTCTCAAAATTTGTCTCACCTTTGGGAACACCCTTAGATCCTACTTGGGATTTTGGGTTTCGTAGAGGACTTAGGGATGATGAAATTGAATCTCTTTCTGTTTTTCTTGGTTGTCTTAATCAGGTTTGTTTGGATCCCTCCAAGCCAGATAAGAGGGTATAGACTCCTAGACCCAATGTAACCTTCACTTGTGCTTCTTTCTTCAAGTCCATCTCTCAACTTTCTACTCACCAACCCTTTCTGTCAAAAGAAATTTGGTGCAGGCCAGTTCCCCAAAAAATTATGGCATTTTGTTGGGAAGTATAACATGGGAAAGTAAACACTCTAGATAACCTACAAAAGAGAAGACCTTTCCTCTGTATCTCTCCTAATTGGTGTATCCTCCTCTGTAGAGCTCACGGTGAGGATTGTTACCACCTATTAATATCTTGTCCCTTTTTTGCAGACCTTTGGGCTTGGCTACTTTAGTTGTTTGGGAGTAGTTGGAGTCTACCAACAGAAATTCACATGCTCTTCAACCATTCTACCTTTTATTGGCCTACAACAAAAGGGAGAATTATGTGGAGATGTGCTCGTGCTGCCTTGATTTGGACTCTTTGGGAAGAAAGGAATATTAGAATTTTTCAAGAGAAGGAAAGGAGCAGTCAGGAATTGAAAAATAGGGCAATACCTTGGCTGAAGACCTTGGAAATCTTTCATCAATTCTCCTTTAATGACCTTTGGAGAAATTTGTCAGCAGTAGCAAGGTGTTCATCTCTAAAGGACAAATCAATTACAAGCTGGTCTCCTCCATCCGAAGGCTCACTGAAGTTGAACTTTGATGGAAGTAACATGGGTAATCCAGGATTATCCAGACTGGGGGGTGCTTTGAGAAACGAGAAGGGAGAGATTTTGTTGCTCTACTCAGGTCCCTTGGAAATTGGGGACTCCATCAAGGCAGAACTTTTAGCTGTTGTACAAGGGGTGCAATTTGCAAACCAGCTGGGGGTACAACACCTAACAATCGAGGGGGATTCCAAAGTGGTGGTGGGTTGGTTGAAAAATCCTGAAGAGGCTATGTGGTGTTACAAGAATGAAATGAAGAAATTTAGTTGGTTGACAAGGAATATGTTGGTCATTGTACAATGAGTGGGGAGATCAGCAAATACTTTGTCAGATGTGTTAGCTAAGCAAGGGGTAAATAGGGAAGAATTGTTTTGGGCTCAGTTGTGATTCTTGCTTTTCTTTCCTAGTTTACTTGTAAGATTCAAGGAGGGGCTGCAGCTCGCGCCTCTCCCTGGGATGTTGTATAAACTCACTCTAAATCTGCTTCTGAATTAATAAATTTATTATCATTCATCAAAAAAAAAATATATCGTGGAATTTAACTCATCAGCCACACTGAAACTTTTGGAGAGAACAATTGATCATAAGTTACAACATGAAACAAATATTTCAGAAAACCAATTTGGGTTTATGCCAAGGAGATCAACCATGGGAGCCATCTTTCTATTAAGACAATTGATAGAAAAGTTCAGAGAGAAGAAGAGAGATCTTCATATGGTTTTTATTGATCTAGAGAAGAAGAGAGATCTTCATATCTTACTATGACTCGTCTTAACATCTCCCATGTGGTTTAGGTTGTGAGTCGGTTTGTTTCTATCCCTCATCAGTCCCATTTGATTGTTGTTCATTGGATTATTCGATATGTTCATGGTACATTATCCTAGGGCCTATTCTTTTCCTCCTCTCCTATTTAGTTGAGGGCCTAAGTTGATGCTGATTGGGCAGGTTGTTTTGACACTATACGCTCTACTACAGGGTGGTGCGTCTTCATGGGTGATTCCCTCATTTCTTGGAAATGCAAGAAACAACAGTCTCCAAGTCCTCTACAAAAGTAGAGTATAGAGCTATGTCATTTGTCTATAGTGAGATTGCTTGGGTACAATTCCTCTTTGATGATCTTGGTGTTCATCTTCCTACTCCAATTCCTCTCCTACATAGTTGAGGGCCCAAGTTGGTGCTGATTGGGCAGGTTGTTTTGACACTATACGCTCTACTATAGGGTGGTGCATCTTCATGGGTGATTCCCTCATTTCTTAGAAATGCAAGAAACAAAAGTCTCCAAGTCCTCTACAAAAGTAGAGTATAGAGCTATGTCATTTGTCTATAGTGAGATTGCTTGGGTACAATTCCTCTTTGATGATCTTGGTGTTCATCTTCCTACTCCAATTCCTCTTTATGCTGACAACACCAGTGCTATCAAGATTACCTCAAATCCTGTTTTTCATGAGAAGACTAAACATATTGAGGTGAATTGTCACTTTATTAGAGACATGTTTCTTGCTAGGTCTTTTTCTCTTCCTCATGTGGCCTCAGATATGCAAATTGCTGACATTTTTACCAAAGCCACGATGAGGGCAAGACATCTATTTCTTATGAGCAAACCGATGCTTATGTCTCCTGCATTAGTTTGAGAGGGAGTGTGGAGAATATTGATGTATTCTGCTAGCCCTTGCTATATTGTATCTTTTATTACTTTATTTTTTTTTTCTTTATTAGCCCTGTAAGGGCTTTCTAGTAATCCTTTTGGACCATAAGGGATTTCTTGTAAATTCTTTAAGCTCATACGGGCTTTCTTGTAAATATTCATAATATTATAAAGGCTCTTTGGGGGTGGGGGTTTAATTCATTCTTTGGCAACCCTGAAATCTGGAGTTAGGCTCCCTACTGTTCATCTTATTAACACTTCTTCCCCAAAATTCTTCTACTGTTCTTTCTTTTCTTCTCTTTTCTACTACCATATCTTAATCAATCTTCAAGATTTTTGCTGTTGTCCTTTTCTTGGTAGCAGAGTAGTTCCACTCTCTTTCTTCTCTCTTGGATCCATACACTCTAGGATCAACATGGTGTATAGAGAGATGAGTTGCTGATCATCTCTGTGTGTTGTCACCTGGTTGGGAAAAGATTTGGAGACAAGGGAAACAATCTTTGAAGCCCAAAAATATTTTTGGAGTGTTCTGCCTAAGATCTGAACCAACTAGAGAAGGTCTGGTCTGACTCAAGGGTCAGAGAGGGTGATTGAGACTGGCACTTGGGCATCTATAGGAGCCATTTGACCTATTACAGGCTGTGGTTGCCATTGCAAAGGGATCAGACAAGGCTAGCAGGAGAGGTTGCCTTTCCTCTTTCTCCCGGGTTACAGTATCAGTGAAACCCAGGCACTAAGTGTAGGACTGACTGCAGGTCAGTTAATCTGGGGCTGTTGTACTTGTTTTTATTTACACTTTACACTTGCTTCCATATCAAGTTATTGGAGTAACGGAGCAGGCTAGAGTTGATTTTAAACAGTACACAGAATCTGGTATTGATCCAGCAAGGTCTGTAGACAATTTCTTCAATGTCATGACTACATAAAGCTAAACGGGACCAATTATCTGGAATGGTCTTCCCATGCACATCTACATATGTAGTAGAGGGAAACAGGGTTATCTTATGAGCAGTACCAAGAAACCAGAGAAGGAAGATCATACAAATGAGAAGTTGATGCGATTGACTAGCTTGTTAACTTTATGCTATTTCAGATTAGTAAGCACTACCTGTGGATGAATTCAGATAAGGAGATAATGGGATAATTTAGCTAGAACATATTCTCAAAAGATGGAATGTTGTCAGAGCATACAAAATAAAGAATGAAGTCAATAATCTAAGACGGAGAGAAGTCGCTGGCTCTGTACTACTCTATACTGAAATCATTGTGGCAAGAGAGATTTATCGGAGACCGTTGTATGAGAGCAATAAGGATGTGAGACATATAGGAAACTGGTTGAAAGGAGTATGATATACCTTGACAAAGCATATTGGCTAAAGATGAAATCATTCTATCTCAGACTTACTCATTGATGAGCGGTAAAAGAAGAGTAGGAAGCAGGTACATATTCAGAGAGCATCTACAGATCATTATGCACATGCAAGTGTAAAACCTAAGAATAGTGAGGATAAGAAAGATGTTTTTTTATCAATAACAGAACCAATTTCATTAAAATGAGGAAAATTAGGGGAGGGATAAACACTCTTAGCCCTCCCCACAAGAGGAATTACAACACAGCCCAAAATAAATTATTTCTTTCCACCCCTTGTTTAGCAACTGTATCAGCAAGGGCATTTGCATCTCTTCTGACCCAATTACAAGTCACCTCTACCCCTTGTAATAATTTAGCAGCTTTCCACTTCTCATACATGTAGAACTACCATCCATCTTCCTCTCTCTCTCTCTCCCTTCTTTTCTGTAGCCAGCTGATTACAAGCTTCAAATCACCTTCAATTAGCAACTACTTGATGTTCAGCTCTTTAGCCTTTTGAATCCCTTCCATAACAGCCATAATCTCCTCTTTTTTCTTTGCAGTAGCTCACAAGTATTAATTCTTTCCAAATACATTTCTCAACACAAACCACCCACCCTGAGCGGAATAGGTTTACTCAAAATATCCTTAGAAGGAAAAGAAGACCCCTGGATTTCACTCAGTTGAACAAGAGCTCTCTCTCTCTCTCTCTCTTTTCTTTTCTGTAGCCAGCTGATTACAAGCTTCAAATCATCAATTGGCAACTTCCTGATATTCAGCTCTTTAGCCTTTTGAGTCCCTTCGATAACAGCCATAATCTCCTCTTTTTTCCTTTGCAGTAGCTCACAAGTATTAATTCTTTCCAAATACATTTCTCAAAACAAACCACCTACCCTGAACGGAATAGGTTTACTCAAAATATCCTTAGAAGGAAAAGAAGACCCCTGGATTTCACTCGGTTGAACAAGAACTGAAAAAAAGAGCCACAAGAGAAGGTACCTGAGAGAGATTGAGTCCAAATTCTCCTATCCCTTTTACCAGCATCCAAACACAGCCCCTCCATGTTTTGCAGGAGATTAATGGCACTGTTCATTTCAAAATCCTGAAGCCCTCTTCTAAAAGATGTAAGATGTTATTTGTGAAAGGAGACTTGCTGGAAATTACATCTCCATCTCATGCTTGCAAGATTTAGAAAAATAAGATTAGGGCTGTCAATGGGTTTGGTCTAGCCGACAGAACAAAACCAATTACATCAGTTCTGGTCCCATATTTGGTACCATTGGGTGTAAGGTTCCAGGTTTCTTGTCCCAATTATTATTGGGTCAGGATCAGTTTTGGCCGTCTCAAACCGACTCAGATCCAAATTGATTGTGCATAATATATATACACAGACACACACGCACACACGCAATAGATGGTTAAAACTTAAAAGAATGAAACCTTACCCAACTTTTTACCCTACTCCTTTGTTTCTTCCCCCTTCAACTTTTCAATTCTCACCCTTCTACTGTTAAACCTATGTGTGTAATCTTTTCTCTAAACTCCATTCTTTTACCATGGTCACCAAGGGTTCAAGACCAAGAATGGCAATGGCAAGCAGGCACTACACCACTGTACAAACCAAGAGCAGGCTTGTAACTTCACTATTCGCTAAGAAAGGGAAACACTATAGGTTCACATAATACCAAAAGCCAAAGTTGAGAAAAAACATACTTGAAGAACTTGTAACTTACTGGTTAATTCATTGCTTTTTTTTTCTTTTCTGTTAATTCATTGTTAAATCTCCAATATAAACACCCCTTCAAGCATGTAGGTACAAATTGCAATAAAGACTCTCACAGTCTCTCTTCTCTGAGAGGACAATACCCAAGCATGAGTGGGGAGAGGGAGGGAAGGGGATCAAAGCTTTCTTCTCTTCAAAAGCTGAAAAAAGCTACTAAAACCCAAGTAACATTCTGCATGCAAACTCTACTTAACATTTTTATATTTATTTGAAACCTAATTCCTTGCCCTTTAGTATTTTTTCCTAAATTTTCACATGATCTGTCACCATAAATATGTGATTTCCATGCTCCCAATGAAGGTCTCCAAAGTCCGGCTGGTTCAGTTCTGTATACTCAACCCCGATGAGGTTAGGCAAATGTTAGTAGTGCAGATCAAGCATAGTGAGACAATCAAGAAGGTAGAGATTGCAATTTGCAACCATTCAATAGGTGCTTATCGGATCAAACCAAATTATCCCAATTACTAGTCGGCATGGGACCGGTTCTAATATCATGAAACCATTAGTGTCTGGTTTGGTTCTGGGTCTAGGCATTTTTATAATCGGTTCAAGACAGTTTTACCATGTTCCAAACCAAACCTGACCAATTGACAGCCCTAAGTAAGATTGGGAAAAACGGGAACGCCAATGTGGCTATAGTACCAAAAGATGAAAAGGGGCCTAATGAGGAAAAATCAACTATGGAACAACTGGCAACAGTTAGGGTAGAATTTGAAAATGTTAGACAGTGTATGCCCTTAGCTCCAATCAGATTGATGTACAAATACATTTTATTGTAAATGAATAAAAGTACATTATTGTTTCATGTTATGATTGGTGTGTTTTTGTGTAATTACCCCTTAAGCTAGACACTTATGAGACTTGTGTTAGTTTAGAATATTCTCAGCCATTGGATAGACTTGGGGAGTTTATCCTGCCAAGGCTGACACTATTGTGCTGCCAAAGAAGTTGGGGCAGCTTGTCTCAGCTACTAGGGTTAGACCCAAAGCACATATAGTGTGTGTTTGTTTGAAACACTAAACCCAGACCATTTTCTAGTTATGCCCTGAGCCTTAGAGACTGATGGGCAAAACCGGAAAGTTACACATAACCCCTGGACTTGATTATGGTACTGCACTGGGTGTCGGATCGGGCTGTCTTTGATATGCCAATCAGTGAGATCCTTTGGGAGTCAAAACCTGAGTATGTTAAGGCAGTCTGACAATTCACTCGAGTGGGTGATCATAGTGATAGGATTAGCCCCTTTGTCAGACAAAGTGAATGATTGGGACTGCACTCTCTCTGATGGAAACCAAAACTGTCAGCAGTCAATTTCAATCGTGTTTGAGATTTGTTTTGCAAAATATATTTATATGATATATATATATATTTTAAGAAAAAAGGTTTGCAAGAGGTTTTAATTCTCGGGACCCGTCTGAGCAAAGATTGCAACACTGCACCTTGCAGCCAGGAGAGAGGTCCTTCTCTGTCGGGTAGTGTTTGATCATTGTGGGCTGAGAGGTTTTAGTGTAAAAGACCATTAAGGGTTGTTTACCTAATGGGCTATATCTTACTTAAGTCCATTACCCTTGGGCCTTCATCAAGGTTTACAATGTCGATGTCGATGGAAATGACGCTTACCAAAATATGACATATGTCGGAAATGTCGAGGGGAGATATTGTAAAAATTAGAGACATTGTGGAAATATTATGAAATATGTGGAAATATGCAATGATATTTTGTAAAATGATAAAAGAAGTATTAATACATATTTCTAGACTATTATCATATTCCCAACCATTATATAAAGCTAAGAAACTAAGATCAATAACAAATTAGTAAATGACGAATTACTGGTTTATTATGCATTTTGATGATTTTACAAGGTTATCTGATATTTTCTTTTCTTATTTTTAATTCTGATTTATTATAAATTCTAATATATTTATTTCACACTAGTAAATAGAAATACATTTATTATGAGTTTTTAAATATTAAAGTTATAATACATTATGTTTTATTATAAATTTAATAAACTGATTCTCCTTTTTGTAGTATTAAGATTATGATAAATTCTGATTTTTTATATTAAATGTAGAATATGATTTATTATAAAATTTAATAAACATTTTCTGATTTTAATAAATATATAAAAAATACTAACTAGTTAATATTTTATTACTTGAAAAATATTTTATGTTTTATATTAGAAAGTAATTAATTTATTCTTTTGTTTTTATATTTTGTTAATTCTTTTTTATAAATATTTTATTTGAAATATTAAATAGAAATTATTAATGGAATAATTTATATTAATATACTATATTATAATAATATAATATACTAATATATTATACCATTAATGTACATTAGTCGACAGCCTGTCAACATAATAGGAAAAACTGTCTTTTTTTTTTGTTATTTGGACCGATTTGGTCAACATTTCCGAAATATGGGAAATGTCGACCAAAATAATGTAATTTTTATATTACCATCTATTTTCATGTCGGTGAGCCTCAACATCAACACATGTCAGGCGATACTAGCGACATTTCGCAATATTTGAAACCATGGCCTTCATAGGATGGCTGGACTCAAGGATCATTTAACTATAAATGTTGGGCCCATTAAGAGCCCATACTGATGGACTCGGGGGTTCACTGAATTTGGCCAAGCCTTTTCTCAGAGGCTGGGTCAAACCCATGTGGGCTTATGTAAGGTCATTGTTGGGGTCCCACACCATACGAATTGAACCTAAATGGGCTAGCAACTATCTTGGGACATGTTGCTAAATGGGCATAAAGCCCATGATTAATTGGATTAATCAAGTGGTCATATGACTGCTTAAAGTTGTCATGTGACTTGGGTGAATATGGGTTTGGAGAACCCATTCTCATAAGAGGATAACTCTTATCCACTAATAGAGTCCAAATCCAAATAAAGATTTGGATTAGGAACCTCCTAATTCGATTAGGAGTAGTGCTCCTTAAGGCTTATAAAAGGAGAGATCGAACTGCTCTAGATTTCATTCTGCTTTCAGCTCTCTCTGCTCTTGCCGCCCCAGAAACCCTAGTTCGATCTCCCCTTCTAGTGACTGATCTTGATCAGTTTGATCTTTGATTTTTGCAAGAAAACATCAGAGAAAACCGTGCTCACCTTCCCAGTTCGATCCAAGGTGTTGGATTGCAGTTTTGCTGAAAACTGCATTGCTGAACCGGCTTCACTCCAAGTTGCGCCATCTTCAATGGAAGCTGGTTTTGGGATTCAATTTGAGCGTGAACTACCACTTTGGGAGCTACATTTGTGGAATTTGTATCAGGTATACTTCTCCCTCTAGTTTGGTTCAAATCTGGTTCGGTTTCGATGCAAGAACGATCCTTGAAAAATGCAATTTTTCTAAAATAGGGAATACAATTCCTGGAAGGTTGAAAGAAAATTTTTGAAATTTTGCCCAGCCATCTTGCATGGTTCGGCCATCCATATGATGGATTTCACCTTCCTTCAGAAAAGTATGGCAACTTCTGAGTCACTTGAAGAATCCTCTTTCAGGTAATCATGGCATCCCTTGAATTGTTGTTTTGGTGCTTCTAACCACATGACCATATCTAACCTGTTTAGTATCTATAACTGCATTTTTTTTGTGAAAACCTATCAACTACATTTTGGTTGTGAGAAAATATCCTTAGCAGATGGTTCTCTTGTTCCCATCTTTCGAAAGGGAGACATTAGAGCTACTAACTCCCTAACCTTATCCTTTGTTCTTCATGTCTCTAAGTTTAACAAAAACCTTCTTTCTATTAACAAATTGACCAAGTCTTTAAGTTCTTACATAACCTTTTTTTCCCCTCTTTGGTGTTTTTCAGGACCTTGAGTCTTGAAAGGTGGTTGTGAGGGGCCACATGGTGAATGGGATATGCTTGCTAGATGTGCCTAAGAAGAGCCTAGTTCAACTTTAAAGGGTGGGTTTGGAAATATATCATATCAGAATCTATTAATTGTATTATGATGTCATTTTCATTTAGGTCATTTGTCTTTCTCTTCTTTAAGCCTTTAAGCCTATTATTCCCAAAGTTATTTAATGGTGTTAGTTTGTCTATTCATCAAAAGGATGGCTCATGCCACACCTGAGTACCCAAGCTTAATTGAAGACAGCTCAAAGAAGACCGACCTATAATGTTGGTCATAACCTCGGAGTGTTTATGCAGCCTAGGCATCCAATGAGTTACCCAACCTCATGAAGACCAACCTACATTGTTCACTCGCCTTGTACCATGCAAGCCATTTAATGCCTTCGAGATATTCGGGGGGCACATCGCCCATGTAGCGGTGGTTACATGAGTCTCCCTCGTTTATTGGGGAAACTGCGAGTGGTTAACTTAGTTCTATATACTCCCTAAGATCCCAGTGGTTGAGGTCATTACCTCCAAGTATGTTGGAGACATTCTAACCACTCCCAAAGGCCTATATAAGGGCAGTTCCTCACCCTCAAGCGGTACGCTCTCTAATAGCCCTTTAGCTCTCATTCTTCTCTCCTTGCTCCCAACTCTCTTCAACTCCCCTAACTTGGTACTAACCTGACCGCCAGAGCTTCCTCACCTAGGTCCACAACCCAAGCACTCTAACGTCATCCCCCCTTGCAGGTACAGATCGCGCGACCTCGCCTAACTCACCACTCCAGCAAGGACCGGAGCAGATTGAGTGGCATCAGATATAAATACTTCCTTTTGTTTATTGATGATTTTTTAGATATATTTGGATTTATTTAATGCATTCTCATGATGAAGTTCTAAAGCTTGCTAAGAAGTTTCATGACAATGCTAAAGAATATTTTGAGAAGGGTCTCCTTGCCTACTTTGAAAACTTTGGAGCATACTTGCCTACTTTGAAAACTTTGGAGCATAGTTGTCAAGGCGACACCTAAGCGGGTGCCTAGGCGACAAAGGCGCCCTTTTAGGCTCACCTCGCCTAATAGCCAAGCAGTTTTGTACTATGTATTATAAAATACTTTTTATTCTTTACTTTTTGACATTATAATTACAAAATAGGCACTACTAAACTAAAATATTCATTTTGTGTTAATCAACACATTTTCTACTACTACTTTTTCTTTTCTTCTTTTCCTATAACAAAAATAAGGGTTCAGCCCCTATACTTCTTGAATTTTCTTTTCCTTCTTTTTATTCTCATGAATATGTTGATTTTCTAAAATTTAACATGAACTCTATACTTTTCTTATGAAAATTGTGAATAATTATTAAGGAAATATGGTTATGGTACCTAGGGAACTACCCTAGGATCTATGTTTTCTACATAAAAACAAAATCCATTGCCTAGGCACGACTAGGCTCCCCCTATCACCTTGGTGCCTTGAAAACTATGCTTTGGAGTTCATCAGAGTTCCTGTGTCTAAGCTCCACAACAGAATGAAGTAGCTAAGTGAAATTTTTGCCACATTGTTGAGGTTGGTAGGAGTATTCTATTTGCTTCCCATGTTCCAGTAAAGCATTAGGGAGATTTTGTCATGACTGTCACTTAATTAACCAAATGCCTTCTCAAGTTCTAGGGTTTAACTCACCTTTTGGTCTTCTTTTCCCTAATGAAGGCATGTGCTCTCTTCCCCTTCATGTCTTTGGTTGCACCTGCTATGTCCATTCCTAGTTCCCAGAGACATAAATTTGAATCTAATGCTAGGAAATGCATCTTCCTTGGTAATGTTTCCACACAAAAGGGTTATTACCATTATGTTCCTATTAGTGGCACCCACTTTCTTTAATGGATGTCACATTTGCTGAGTCTATTCCGTTTTATTTTGTTCCTTGTAAGGAGGAGCATCATGACTTGTTTAATACTCTCCTTCCAGTTCCTATTATTGTTACACCTCCACCTGTTTCCATGGAGGATCCAATTGACTCTCACGTCCCTATCGCTCCCATCACATCTCCTTCTCACTCTATCATCCTCTACCACCCATAGTTTTCAAGGTGTCTAGGCAATTCTAGGCGACATTGGGGCACCTAGTCGCCTAGTCGCCTAGGCAACATAAAAGTTTTATAATAAAACTGAATTTTGGCTAGTTTCCTAGTTTTATATACCATTCAGCATGTATGTTAATTGAAAAAATAGCAATTCTCTTTATTAAAAACATTAAATTTCCTCTAAAAATGTGGCAAATCATCACATCTAAAAGATAAAAATCTTTTACATGTATTAATTTCATTATTTTCAAAAATAATACTACTATAATAAGTATTTAATAGAGCAAATTCATATTAATTAGCAGCTAAATAAGGTTATTAACTTTATACAATAAATATTCAAGATAGAAAGTAAAATAGAAAAAATAACAAGGACAGAGTTTCTATTTTATTTAATTAGAGAGAGAGAATAGAAAAAAAGAACTTCATTATTCTATTCTTTCTTTCCTCTTTCTTTTCTTTCTTTCTTTTTCTCTCCTCAAAACCCTTTGATCTTTTAAATTTCAATAGTAAAACATTAAAACAAAGTATAATTGATATATATAGCATATAATAAAATGTATTAACACATACATTAATAAGATACATCAAGGGCGAGACGCCCAGCTAAGGACGCCTAGGCGACGCCTTGACAACTATGCTACCACCCAAAGGATGTAAGTCTATCATAGGCACAAGCATGAACAAGTTGTTGAAGAGACAACAGGTCTAGATCCCTCTTCATTTATACCCTATTTTCTCGATCTTGACCTTCCCATTGCAATAAATGTACTTCTCGCTATATATGCAAGCATCTCTCTTATAGTTTGTTGTCTCTCTCATATTTTCCCTTCTTAGCCTCTATTTCTTCTCAGCCTATCCTTAAATCTTGTCTAAAGCATTATCAAAACAAGAAAAGAGGCGAGAGATAACAAACTCTAAGAGAGATGTTTGCATATACAATGAGATGGAGACATTGTATAAAAATAATGCTTGGAACATGAGTTGCCAAAGGGGAGGAACTGATTGGCTATAAGTGGGCCTATACTATCAACTATCATGTTGATGGCTCTATTGAGAGATTCAAAGCAAGACTGGTGGCTAAAGGGTACACTTGGATGTATGGTATTGACTACTTTGGATCCAAGAGAACACCAAATTTAGCTAGACTAGCAGCAAGGGAATTTAGTTTCCTAGGAATCCAACACAGGTTTACACTAATGGAATTTAAAATATCCCTCGCTTGGGGCAAGTAATGAGCTAATCTCTAGGGACCACCCTCTTCTCCTAACCACTTGATAGAATGAGTCTCAAAAATCATACTCATAACCAACCAATTGAAAAAATGCCCATGTCAGTCCCTATATAACAGTTACAGATCAATTTGGTTGTGTAAGGTCAACCCAGCCTATTGGAGTATTCACAGCCCTATCATGCCACTTATGTTGCTTACATTGTGCAAACCATCTTATTGATTATTTATATTTATAAAATGCACAAGGACATGTGCATTTTTTTACAATGAATAGCAATAAGTTCTGGATCTTTACATTGGACCACTGTTTAGGTTCCATACTTCCATATAACACCACAAGGTAGTATTTCTTGGTGCAACTTGAGCAACTAAAGAAGCAGATAAGTGATACAAGACTCCAGAAACACACCTTGTAAGGCTAAGAAATGGGATTCCTCCTAATAAGAAGATTTCTCGTGTCAATAAAGGAGCCCCTGATAGGGCCCATAAATGTTCCTTTCTAACACCTTTTGTTTGTTTTCTGTTTTCTGTGTATTCACTTTCCTATAGTTTCTGCACTTCTCCCTCCCTCTAATCTACCTATTATCTATCCAAATATCTTTTTGTGTGTGTGTGTCAATTGTAAGAACCTGCAGTTTTCTTTCTCAAAGATGATATTTCTTCACAATTAGAAAGTATTGATGGAAAAGATCACGATTAGAGTGGTATTTTGGGTTAAAACATTGAAGATATTGAACCTTTTACAATGGATGGCATCATAAGAGGGTGGTAAGTAGTAGCTGGCATCTACATCAGTGAAGGCAGGTATCAGAAAGTGGAGACCCCCAACTGAAGATGAAACAAAGCTCAATTTTGATGGCTGCGGCTTGGGCAATCCAGGAATGTCAGGTGTGGGAGGAATATTCAGGAATGGTTAAGGAGAAGTAGCTGCCATCTACTTGGGCCCCATGGGCATTGAGTATTCCACTAGGACAGAGATACTGGCTGTATAGAATGGACTTAAGCTGGGCAAGAGGTTGAATTTGAGGAACCTAGTGGTGGAAGGTGATACAAAAATGCAGCGGGCTAGTTAAAGAATGGATGCCAAGGTACTTGGCCATTTAGACAGGTCTTAAGGGAAATCAAGCAATCAGCTAGCAACATGATTGTGGCAATGAATTCGACTCCAAGGTCAGCTAATTGTTTGGATGATTCATTTACTCGACAAGGAGTTACCAGGGTACACATGTTTTGGGGAACTATCAATTTAAGCTGAACACAAAAGTTATGTAAAAAATTATGGGAGGGGTTAGGCAGAACAGTAGCCTAACAATTGGGTTTCTCTTTTGAACATAAAATTCTCTCTATCAATGAAATTTTTCATTGTTATCAATTGAAAAAAAAAAGTGATATTTCTTCACCTTGTTGTAATTTATTTTTTCTCAAATAAAATTTTACCTTAATAAAGAAAATTTATCTGCATCTATTTTACAAAATGGCTTGCTAGTCAGGCTGTTTAGAGGAGTGCGAGTGACTAAATAATCTTCCATGCTACAACATAGGAACCTAAAGAGTCCACATCTCCCCCGTCTTTAACAGGATATGTTTCGGTCAAAAAGCCCTTGTTGTGTGGGGTACAGGATCAATGGAGTGTGGGAATGAAGAAGTGGACAATCCAAAGTCTCCTATCTGAGGGACAGTCAGGAATGCCCATATTATTCTTCCATGAAGAAGAAATAGGTTAGGTTATCTTAGACAAGAAGGTGATCTGCATCTGTACGATGGATGATCACATGAGAGTATTGATGGGAAAAAACATGTGAGAGCCCAAAGTTAATTACTGATTGGCTCGAAAAAATGAAATAGCATTTCTAAATTTCACCAGACCTGGAAATAAAACCAAAATTATTTGAAAGATTTTTTATTTTGTTTTTTTAGAAGTAAAAGAAAGATTTATTAATAAAATCAGAACACATACATAGCAGCTTCCCAAGAAGAGGCACAAGATGCAGCCTCAGAAACAAACCAGATTAAAGTGGGCCCACAAAAACATGTTCCCTACACACCCCTTGCTTGACTAAGTAATCAGCTAACCAATTAGCTGATCTCCTTTGCCAGAGGATCCTGACAATCATATTAGAGGCTAACCATTTCACTCTTTTCACTGCATCCCTGTAAGTCCAAACAACCGTGTCTGGATCTGTCAACCACCCCACTACCAGCTTAGAATCTCCCTCAGTTACCAATCTGTCCAAGTTCATCTGTCTTGCATACAGCACCCCTTGCAAAACTGCCTGGAATTCGGCAAAGATAGAACCCCGCAGTCCAACTGGACCCAAAAATAAAGCAATTATATGCCCTTCCATATCTCCCTGAAGACACCCCCTTTTCCTGAAGGCCCTGGATTTCCAAGCTGATGCCATCGAAGTTTAGTTTTATGAATCCTTCTTCAGGAGGAATCCAGGTGAGAATAGGCTTGGCCTTAGCATCTGAACAATTTGCCACCACCCCCATTCCAAATATCATCAAAGGTAGCCCAAAGTATAGCTCTTCTGATGAGACAATCCCAAATAACCTCCACCTTTCTTTCTCGATCATTGAAAATTCTAGCATTCCTTTCTTCCCATATGGTCCAACACAACACAGCCTAGCAAATCTCCATAGGAGTCTACCACTTCACTTAGACCAGCTGAAGGTAGTTGGGTTGGAAAGACCACTGATCTGCAAAAGCGCTGACCACCTACACTCAAAAAAGTACTAACGACCTTTCCCAAAGGCTTACAACCACTGGACAGGAAACAAATAAATGGCAAGAGCTCCCACCATTAGCTTTACAGAGAGTACACCAGTTAGGAGAAAGGCAAAGAGAAGGCCTTTTTTGCAAAGTATCAAAAGTGTTCAACTTTTCATGAGAGGCTTCCCCAACAGAGAGAACTGACCTTGGGTGGTACAGGTTTGAACCAAACTTATTTTGAATGGAAAGAAGGGGGAGAGGGAAATGAGCACAAGGAGGAAAAGGGAACACAAGAAAAAACACCTTTGGGGTGGGGGGTCCAAATCCTAGAGTCAGGTAAAGAGGGGTCCAAAGAAACAGGCTCGAGAATTTTCAAAAGGTAACCTGATCAAACTCAAGATCCCTCGGATTTCTTCTGAAACCCAGGTCCCAACTTTTTTTTTTTTTTTTGATAAGAGGTAAAGTAAGAATTTCATTAAGAGAAAGAAAATACCTTGTACAACTAGAGGCTGTAACAGGGAGATCAATACAAAAACTGAGCCATTATTCCATCAACAATTACAAAAAGATTTGCATAATCAAAAAGAGAACTGTAATCTGAACTGTCTATAAGTTAAACTGAGCTGATGACCGAGAAAACAGTTTGCCCACAATTTTTTGCCACACATCCTCCACTTGATTCCTTTGTTTTGAAAGATTCTAGTGTTCCTCACCTGCCATAAAGTCCACCACACTACTCCAGGAATCATTTGCCAAATAGCCTTTCCTCTATTGATCAGACCTTGTAGATGCCACCCTTTCAAGAAGCTGTCCACCAGCACCAGGCAACAACCCTTGAAGGCAAACAAACTGTACACTTTCACTGAGATGGTAGATGCTATAAGAGAATTTACAATGTAATAACAGGTGATCAATAGATTCATCTGCCCTGTTACAGAGTACACATTCTGAAGAATCAATTCCTACACCTCTACTCAAGAGATTATCCTTAGTCAGGATCTTATTAAAATAGACAGACCAAATGAAAAAAGCAATTTTCAAGGGAACGCATTTGCACCAGATTAGGCTCATAGGGTACTCCCGAGTACCGATCTTCATAAAAGGAACTAACAGAGAATTGCTTATCTTTACCACCCAGCCATACTCTGTCATCTTTGTTGGGGTCAATATGACATATGAGTACTATAAAGCTTTAAGAACAAACAAGCAACAGGTTCAATCTCCCAGTCATTTAAAGCTCTTCTGAAAAGGGGATTCCAAACACAATTTCCACCGGAAAACTACAAATAATCTGTCTGCTACCTTTGCTTCCTCATCCACTGCTACTACAAATAACTCAGGGAATCGTCTTTCAAAAGGCTACCCTCACACCAGTAATCCTTCAAGAACCTGACCTTGTTTCCATTCCCCACTTCAAAAATGATTTCCCTACTGAAATGACTACAACTTTTCTCTATCCCTTGCCATATTGAGCATCCATATGGCTGACTTGCTTCACCTGGCTCCTAAACCCCGCTTCTTACTGTATTTTGCTTTAATTACACTCCTCCACAGGCTATTCTCTTGCTGTCCAAATCTCCAAAAACATTTGCCAAGAAGGACAATATTCAGATCTCTCAATCTTCTAATTCCCAAACCTCCATTTTTCTTGTGCTTGCAGACCCTTCCCCAGTTTACTAGATGAATCTTCTTATCGTCCTTCCAGCCTTTCCATAAGAACTCCCTCATTTTTTTTCAATAGAGGTTGTCATCCCAACTAGAATTGGGTACATGGACAATAAATAAGCCGGGATAGATGACAACACACCTTTAATTAAAGTGATCTTACTCCCTTTGACAACACACTATAGGTTCCCAAATAGATTTTGCATTGCCTTTAGCCCCTAAAGGCATTCCCAAATATTTGGTTGGCAGCTCCCCCAAGTCCTAACTAATACCAGATGAAGGGGAAAAGGAGGCAAATATTTGGACAGGCTCGTATTTAAGCAAGGGAATATGAGGGAAACATGTCCTTAGAGTCAAGTTGCCAATCCAAAGATCTTCACAAAGTAAAACCTTATCTCCAATACATGCATCATACCTTGTAAAGCTCAGAAATTACGGGAGAATGCCATGAATGGTTTTCCAAGGTGAAGACAGCGTAGCTCACTGAGATAGATCAGTATCCAAACCATTGCCTGCTCTCCCATGCATACTTTCCACCATGTCATGCCAAAGCCTTCCCCTCTCCAAAGGCCATCTCCATAACCACTTCCCTAACAAGGCTAGATTCTTCTTCCCTATATTCCCTAAACCCAAGCCCCCTTGTTCCTTGCCTTTACACAGTTTCCAAATTTATCAGATGATCCTTCCTACCCTCACCTAGTTCCCACATAAAAGTCCCTCATAGTTTTCTCTACTTTCAGCACCTCCCTCTGTGGCATCCTAAAAACTGAAAGGTGGTAGACTGGCAAGTTTGCTAGGGTGGATTTTATCAATGTTATCCTTCCTCCTAGGGAGATATAATTCCTCTTCCATGCTGCCAACCGTTTAGCACATCTTTTCTATTATAGGTGCTCATAACCTACTTTCTTGAGGATTATATCTCCTAAAGGCATGGCTAAGTAATTCAATGACCAATCTGAAGTAAGGCAACCTAAGGATTCCACTACAACCCTCAACTCATCTTCATTTAGATTTATTTTAGCCACAACTTTTCTCAAAATTAATCTTCAACAAAGAAAGACATTCAAACAATTTCACTACCCCTTTTAGATTCCTTGCCTTTTGGGGGTCCTCTCAACAAAAAATGATCGTATCATCCAAAAATTGAAGGTGAGTTACTGAAATGTTATTCCTACCCCCCCACCCTCTACACAAATCAACAAAGTTTGCTTTTTTTATTAGTTTACTAAACACATCTGTCACCAAAGTAAACAAAAAGGGTGAGAAGGGGTCACCTTGCCTCAAGCCTCTATTCGCTGGAAAGAAGTCCTTAACCACACCATTAACTAATACCATTGCCTACTCTTAAAAAGTTATTTGAAGGAAATTCATTAATGAAATTGAGTTGCTAAGTCATCACCATAAAATATAATGAACCTTTTGTACTTTGTCATGCAGGGGTTGTGTGTTTATCAATTTATGTATACACTCCTTTGATCCTTAATACAATACATTACTTGGAAAAAAAGATCACCAAAGTTCAAGCCAAAAATGAAGAACCTGGAGAAATAAATAGCTGGCACAGAAAAAAAAAATGAAGTCAATTGACCTTTATGGTCTATAATCTATGTCATATGAGGATTGTAATTTCAACCCCAACTCCCAGCTAACACATTAAAAGAAAATAGATGCAAGTGGGAAAAGTAACAGATTTCCCTTGTTTTTTTTTATAATTTTTCCTTTGTTTATTCATTACATTCTTTCTCAATGAATTAATCAACATCATTTTTCTTGTGTGGATAAGTATAACCAATTTGTTCTGTACTACAAAAAATAGCTAATTTGTTTTATGCCTTATTAAGGGAAAATTAACAGAAGCAGAGATTAGACAAAATAAAGAGAAAAGAATCCCTATCATAGATTTTCAAAGGGAAACTGGACAAGTACATGATGAAAGTGACCAACAAACCCCACTTGAAAAACAACTGGAATTAACAGCTACAAAACTGCATAAGTGCATATGAAGATCGCCCTTCTTTTTTTCCATTTTCTTTTTTTTTTTTGATGAATAATAATAAGTTTAATGATTCAGAAGCAACTTTAGTGGATGAGTATAACTAATTTGTCTTGTACTGATAAAAATAGCTAATTTGCTCTATACCTTTATAAGGGAAAAATGAAAAAGAAACAAAGCTTAGACAAAATAAAGAGAAAAATCCTTCACATATTTTCAAAAGGAAACTGCAGAAGTACAAGAAAGTGACCAACTAATCCTACTTTAAAAGCAACCAAAATTAACAGCTACAAAACTGCAGAAGTGCATATGAACCAATTCACATGATTCATATGAAACAAATATGAAGGAAATAGGATGTGAAAGGCCAGAAAACTGACGTAATAGTATGTCTGATCCAGTTGAGATCTTCTTGAGGAACAACAACAGCAACCTCCCATTTCTTTCTTTCAATTATCTTGCTATCCAGTGAAACTATTTGATGTTTATGCATTTTTCTGCCATTCTTCAGTATAACAACAGAAGCAAATAGAATCAGATAAAGGTATTGTATATCCAATGTTGAATTTAATGTTATAAAATGACTAGCCAGTCAAACCTCTACTTGTATATCCAATGTTTTAATCGCATTAGAGAGAGTGATATTTCTATACTATAGAATTGTCACTAATTTCTTAAGTATGTTGTAGAGAAGGCTTAAAGGTATTGTCCTCTCTTATACTATTATTTCCTCAAATGTGTCATTCAGCATCAAATTAAAGGCTTAATTTGCATGTTGGGAAAAGACAATAAGTAAAAAAAACAAAATTCAATATAACTCAAAGAAAGTTAGTGTGAATGAGAAAGTAACTTGCATAAACTACAAAGTTAATCATTCAATATTAGAAGAGAGAAAGAGAGAAAGAGAGAGAGAGAGAGAGAGAGAGAGAGAGAGAGAGAGAACTTACACCATAGTCCATACAATCTACATTTGAAATGGTTTCAAATCAAATGGACAAATATTTTAAGCTCTGTAACTCGGGATTAGTTTCTATCTGTTTTATGCTGTAGAATATTAATCAAGTGACACAAAAACGCTATTTTTTCAGACCTCATTAACTTACAGTATAACAGCAATTAAAAACTTCACCAACATGACATTTGCAACAGGTTGGATACAATTCACTCTTGGTAGGTGGCAATACCCTAAATCCAAATGCACAAATCAAGAAATAGTACTAGAAGTATATTTTCCCTTGGCCAATGCCAACCCAAACTCATAATATCAGTTACCTAGTATTGTCGCCTGTGGCCAAACTTCCACTTAGAGCATCTACTTCACTCTCAATGAGCCTCTGCCACATGGAGTTGCCATCCTTTAAGTCTGGCCCCACCAACCCACACTTTGTTTTGTTGCAGCAATGGAATTCGCAGTTATTCAGTGCATAGTGCATACAACTGAGAATACATGTTAATAATTGAACTGTTGGTTGTGTTTAATTGACCATACGAAGTCTAAAAATTGCTGTAGAAGGTACTTTTGTCCCCAAAAATAAGCATTAAATCGATTACTGGCATATTGATGCCATT
This sequence comes from Nelumbo nucifera, assembly GCF_055504915.1. Taxonomy (NCBI): domain Eukaryota; kingdom Viridiplantae; phylum Streptophyta; class Magnoliopsida; order Proteales; family Nelumbonaceae; genus Nelumbo; species Nelumbo nucifera. The sequence goes on along the minus strand of NC_142649.1, from coordinate 183,993,423 downwards.
TGAAATATCCTGCTTTCATAAACCAAGTTTGCATGGGAGAAGTGCCAAATTTGCATAGTTGGAATTCCCTCGACTAATCCATTGATAACCAACAAATAACATAACATGACACAGCGTAACCAAAACAAAACAAAACAAAAGCTAAAGGAATCCGAAATAAATCATTCTTTCTCCATAAATGAAGTAACAATTTTCTTGTTCCCCAAAAAGATATAATACAGCAAAAACGGAATAAGAACGAGACGACCGAAACAAAAACGTAGAATTTAGTTACCCTAACAAAACCAGACATGCATGAATCACAGCAAGAAGCAAGCCAGAACACGCTTAAAAGACATCAGCAATCTTGTAATCCAATCCAACGCAAACCAAACAAACGAATATATCCATCGAATTGAAAAAGGAAAAGACCCAAATACATAACCAGTACATACCGCGACTATTCCAAGTTCCAACTATTCCAGCTAGAAACTAGAAAACGAACATAAGCCCTAATTAGGGAAATGTATATATGTATATTAAAGAGGAAAAGAAAAAAAAAAAAACACAGAAAACAATGATACATCCATGTAAGTGAACAACCAAGCAATCAATAAAACTGCAGAATTTTATCAGTGAAAAGGGATCAGTAGAAGACTGTAATCATTACCTATCAGTGCAAAGGAATTAAATTTGACAATTCCGATCTGATTTTCAGAAATTCGAGAAGGTTTTCAGTTCAGTAAAAAGGAGAAAGCCAAAAAGGCTCTCTCTCTTCTTCATCCCCTCTACTGTCGTGTGGGGAAGACTTTGTTCAACAACAGACCTCAAATAGAGAAATGATGGAATCCTCCGTCAAGGATAGCGGAGGACATCCTTATCAGGCTAAGGATTGTTAGATTGGAATTTTTCACTGCAGGATTGTCGGCTTTCACTTCAAGGATTATAGGCCCATATACGACAGCCGTTTTATTGGAATCCTTTATCTGAAACCGGACTAACTAGTCTGGGTGTAGATCCTAAATACATTCTCTCGATGATCTCCTGAAAGGAAAAACCGTGCTCGCAATTTTGAGAGGCGAAATCCATCCGCACATCGAAAATATGTTAAATTAATGGGGAGATGCTCCCGATGTGCGACTGGATGCCGTAATAGAGTACTCGCAAGTTGTTGATAGCAAGTATCTATAGAATTTAGTAATCTAAGTGGAAGGTTATATCGCACCGTTAATCAAAACGACGAGAGAGTAATTGAACTCTCAAAATCTTTCAGTTGATATGGGCCCACTGATGGACGATTGATAATTCATTAATTGTTATAGTACAATGATTGTACCCAACTTCCCTGTACTTTTATTTGGAAAGGTCAATCATTTTAGATTCAAAGATCGTGCGGTGTCCACTACTCTCAAGTCTCAACAATACCTGTGACTTCGGATTTTGTACTCACAGAACACACACCGTCCTCACAGCCTATTTCAGCTGTGCATTAGTAATATCTCTACATAAATAACAATATAGAGAGAAGGGTGGAGATATTTCCAATACACCGTCTTCTATATACTGCAATATATAGAAGGGAGTAAGCACGCGACACCGCACATGTTTTCATGTCGACTGCAATATATATATACATATACTAAAAGAAAGCGGTCAAGAAATTTTCTTTTTTTTGAATTTTTTATTTTTTATTTTATTTCATTTTTTAAAAAACCAATGAAATTCATTTTTCCAATAATCTAAATAATATTTTCTTCTAAAATTTCTCCTAAATTATCTCTCCCACTATCCCCCACTTTTTCCAAAATTATCTCTAATTCCTATTTATCTTCTAAATTATCTCTAATTCTTATTTATCTCCAAAATTATCTCTAATTTAATAGAGAGTTTCTCTCCTAAATTATCTCTAATTTTTTTTATCCTCTCCCACACTTTTTATCTATATCTATCTAAAGAAAGTTTGGATTAAAAAAATTAAGAATTATTTAAATATTCTAAAAAAGTTATATAATAACTTTAAAATATTTATTAAAAACACAAAAAAATAATTTTATATTTTTACAAAATATATCACAAAATTATGTACTAACAAATTCAATTATGTTTTTCCATATTATTAATTTAAATGTTTTTAAATATTTAATAATATGTAATAGCTTTAAATAAATAAAATTCAAATAACAAAATATTTTAAATATTTTATAGATTATCTAAATATTCAAATAACTAAATATTTATCATAACTAGATTTTAAATAGTTAAAATAATATAATTATGTAATAAATTTAAAAAGTTTATTCAAAGTAGAAAAATAATTATAACATAATATTGAAATTAATAATAATTTAATATATTGCAAAATTAATAATGAAATTATGTAATAATAGTATAAATTATGATTTTATAGATAATTAAATTCAATAAATAATTAATATTTTAAAATCTAAATATTTTACATATTATTTATGTATTTAAATAACTAAACATTTTAAGTGACAAAATATTTAACATAACTAGATTTTAAATAGTTAAAATAAAGAAATTATGTAATAAATTTAAAAAAATATAAAAAGTAGAAAACAATTATAACATAGTATTGAAATTAATAATAATTTAATATTTTTACATAATATTATAAATAAATAATTTCACTTATATCAAGTAATAATTCAAGAAAATAACTTTCAAAAAAATTTAATATTTATTAATAATAATTTTAAACTCTTAATCTGTATTTATTATATAATTATATATACTAAAATTAATATTTATTGTCTTTTTTGATAAATGTATTTTCAATTATTATGTATAAATTAATTTTGTTTTGTTATTTAACAAAAAACTTTCAATAATTATTGGAGATTAGATTACTATTATTGAAATTTTTAAATTTAATTTATTGTACTTATTTTTTTTTTGTTATAAGTTATTGATTAATATTTATTAGAGATTAAACTAATATTTGAGATTATACTATATATTCACTAAGTTAATACATTTTTAGTACTTATTGTATTTTTGTAATTTCTATAATTATTGTATTTTTCATTATCAATATGTTTTCAATAATTATGTATTTTTGCTATAATTTGTCAATAATTATCGAAGATTAAACTATTGTTATTTATCAGAGATAAGACTATTAATTTAGCTGAAATAATGAGTGTCCATTAGTTGGTTTGGTTTGGTTGTAGGCTATTTGGCAACCAAATTGACCTAGTCAAGTTAGGGAGTTGGTCACCTGAAACCGACTAATCTTTTGTGAAAATCGACCCACTCAAGTTGTATTGGTTTGGGTCGATTTTTTGTTTGGTCAATATATTCAAAAGATTTTAAAATTAAAAATTTAATTTAATTTTAAAAATTACGATGTAATTATTATAAATAAATAAATTTAAATATTAGATTTATGATATAAAACATTTTAGACTAAGAAATACAAGAAAATTCTCACATTTCCATATTAAAAAATATATTTAAAATATAAAATATTAATATATATCGATGGTGAAGTCGTTTGATTTTGGTCGGTTTACAAATGACCAAAGTGAAACTGATCCAACTTGGTCGAATTGGGTTTTTGAACAAAAGCCAACATAAAATACTAGAAAACCGACCAACTCGAGTCGAGTTAATCGAGTTGGTCGGTTTCATCAATTTGATAAATAAACCTAATTGAAATTAATTATTGTTATCTTTTGTATTATAAAATTTGTATTAAAATTAGTATATAAAATATGAATAATTATTAATTACTTGTTGAAAATATAAAACAATTGCATATTCTTATGTGTTTCTATTAGGGTCATTTATTAGAATACACTTTTAGGGATGGCAATTTTCCCCATCCTCGACGAGGACCTGACTTCCCCGACCTGATGGGGTTGGGGATGGGGATTGTTTTGGTGGGGCGAGGGTGGGGACAGGGATGAATAGGAATCCCCGGTCGAGGTCGGGGTCAGGGTCAGGGATGGGGATTGAGGTCCTTGCTAGCCCCGACCCCGATTATATATATATATATATCAAAACATTATTTATAATTTAAAACTAGCATGGACCCATGTGATGCACGGGATTTATTAAGAGAAAGCTAAATAATAGAAAGGCTCATATATTAAAATACCCCTTATACTTTAATGGATTTACTAAAATCTACCATATAGTTAGCATTTTATTAAAACACCACTTATAATTTGCAATGGGTTTAATCAATCTTCCATTAGATGACAATGGAAAATGGTAGTATTAACCCCAATGTTCATTTAAATAAATTTAATCAAAAGAAAATAAAAAATACCATTTTTGCCTTAATAAGACACGGGCAACCACTCTATTGGCTATATTTGGTCAATTTTGTTTTTTATACAAAAAAGTGTTAAGGGTATTTTTTGAATAAAAAATCATGGGCCTAATGGCAAAACAATCACTCCTTAATGAAAGGTTGGTTAAGTAAATAAGTTGTAAAATATATGAGATGTTTTAGTAAAATGAAAACTATAAGGTAGGTTTAAGTAAATATGTAAAACTATTAGGTGTGTAGGAATGGCAACGGGGCGAGGATCATATTCCTCATCCCCAACCCCGACTCTGAAATTAACCCACATCCCCGATCCTCGACGGGGATGGGTTTCCCATGGGAACCCGAATCCCCAAAGTGTTTTCAGATAATAGTATTTTTTAAATAAATTTATTTAAAATAAATAAAAATTTAAATTATAAATAATGTTTTAAATATGTTTTGATATATATATATATACACAATATAAATAATATAATAGTATATTTAATATATATATATATAATCAAGGTCGGGGCGGGGCGGGGCGGGGCGGGGACCTCAATCCCCATCCTCGACCCCGAGCTTGACTGGGGATTCCTATTCATCTCTGTCCCCGCCGCCACCCCGCCAAAACAATCCCCATCCCCAGCCTCATTAGGTCAGGGAAGTCAGGTCCTCGTCGAGGAAGGGAAAATTTGCCACCCCTAAAAGTGTGTTCTAATAAATAACCCTAATAGAAACACATAAGAATATACAATTGTTTTATATTTTTAATGTTTTAAATAATTAATAATTATTCATATTTTATATACTACTTTTAATAAAATTTTTATAATACAAAAATAACAACAATTAATTTTAATTAGGTTTATTTATCAAACTGATGAAATTGACCAACTCGATTAACTTGACTCGAGTTGGTCGATTTTCTAGTATTTTAGGTTGGTTTTTGTTCAAAAACTTCCCAATTCAACCAAGTTGGATCAGTTTCACTTTGGCCATTTGTAAACCGACCAAAATCAAACGACCTCACCATGGATATATATTAATATTTTATATTTTAAATATATTTTTAATATGGAAAAGTTTAAACTTTCTCATATTTCTTAATCTAAAATGTTTTATATCATAAATCTAATTTTTAAATTTATTTTTTAATAATTGCATTGTAATTTTTAAAATTAAATTAATTTTTTTAAGTTTAAATCTTTTGAATAGACTGACAAAACCAAAAAATCAACCCAAACCGATACAACTTGAGTGGGTCGGTTTCAACTGACCTACTCCCTAACCTGACCAGGTTAATTTGGTTGGCCAAATAGCCTACGACTAAATCAAACCAACTCATGAACACTCATTATTTCAACTAAATTAATAGTCTTATCTCTGATAAATAACAATAGTTTAATCTCCAATAATTATTGAAAAATTATAGCAAAAATACATAATTATTGAAAATATATTGATAATGAAAAATAAAATAATTACAAAAATACAATAAGTACTAAAAATATATTAACTTAGTCAATAGATAGTATAATCTCAAATATAGTTTAATATCTAATAATATTAATCAATAACTTATAACAAAAATACAATAAATTAAATTTAAAAATTTCACTAATAGTAATCTAATCTCCAATAATTATTGAAAGTTTTCTATTAAATAACAAAACAAAATAAATTTATACATAATAATCAAAAATACATTTATCACAAAAGACAATAAATATTAACTTTAGTATATATAATTAAATAATAAATACAAATTAAGAGTTTAAAATTGTTATTAATAAATATTGTTTTTTTTGAAAATTATTTTCTTGAATTATTACTTGATATAAGTGAAATTGTTTATTTAAAATATTATGTAAAACTATTAAATTATTATTAATTTCAATATTATGTTATAATTATTTTTCTACTTTTTAGAATTTTTTTTAAATTTATTACAGAATTTCTTTATTTTAACTATTTAAAATCTAGTTATGTTAAATATTTTGTAACTTAAAATATTTAGTTATTTAAATACGTAAATAATATGTAAAATAATTAAATTTTAAAATATTAATTATTTATTGAATTTAAGTATCCATAAAATCATAATTTTATACTATTTTTACATATTTCATTATTAATCTTGCAATATAATAAATTATTATTAATTTCAGTATTATGTGTTATTTTTCTACTTTGAATAAAAGTTTTAAATTTATAACATAATTTTGTTATTTTAAATATTTAAAATCTAGTTATGATAAATATTTAGTTATTTAAATATTTAAATAATCTATACAATATTTAAAATTTCTTGTTATTTGAACTTTATTTATTTAAAGCTATTACATATTATGAAATATTTCAAAAACATTTAAGTTAATAATCTGGAAAAACATAATTTAAATTGTTAGTATTTAATTTCGTGATATTTTTTGTAAAATAAAATTATTTTTTGTATTTTTAATAAATATTTTAAAGTTATTGTATAACTTTATTAGAATATTTAAATAATTCTTAGATTTTTTAATCCAAACTTTATTTAGATAGATATAGATAAAAAGTAGGGGATAGGATAAATAGGAATTAGAGATAATTTAAGAGAGAAACTCCCTACTAAATTAGAGATAATTTTGGAGATAAATAAGAATTAGAGATAACTTAGAAGATAAATAGGATTTAGAGATAATTTTGGAGAAAGTGGGGGATAGTGGGGGAGGTAGTTTAGGAGAAATTTTAAGAGAAGAGATTATTTAGGTTATTGGGAAAGTGCATCTCATTGGTTGTTTAAAAAACGACATGGAATAAAAAAATAAAAATTCAAAAAAAAAGAAGAAAACTTTTTGATCACTTTATTTTAATATATACATATATATATAATTTTATTTTTTTAAATAAGTTTATTTAGAAAAATACTATTATTTGAAAACATTTTGGGGATTCGGGTCCCCACAGGGAAACCTTCCTTGTCGAGGATTGGAGATGGGGGTTAATTTCAAAATCGGGGTTGGGGATGGGGAATATGATGCTCGCTCCGTAGCCATTCCTACACACCTTATAGTTTAACATATTTACTTAAACCTATCTTATAGTTTTCATTTTACTAAAACGTCCCATATATTTTACAACTTATTTACTTAATCAACCTTTAATTAAAGAATGTTTGTTTTGCCATTAGGCCCATAATTTTTTAATCCAAAAATATCCTCAACACTTTTTTGTATAAAAAACAAAATTGACCAAATATAGCCAATAGAGTGGTTGTTTGTGTCTTATTAAGGGCAAAAATAGTATTTTTATTTTTATTTTATTTTGATTAAATTTATTTAAATGAACATTAGGGTCAACACTATCATTTTCCACTATCATCTAATGGAAGATTGATTAAATCCATTGCAAATTATAAGTGGTGTTTTAGTAAAATGCTAACTATATGGTAGAATTTAGTAAATCCATGAAAGTATAAGGGGTATTTTAGTATATGACCCTTTCTATTATTTAGCTTTCTCTTAATAAATCTCATGCATCGCACAAGTCCCCGCTAGTATATATAAGCGAAAGCTAAATAATAGAAAGGGTTATTTACTAAAATATCCCTTATAATTTCATGTGTTTACTAAAATATACCCTATAGTTAGCATTTTACTAAAACACCACTTATAATTTGCAATGGATTTAATAAATCTTCCATTAGATGACAATAGAAAATGACAGTGTTGACCCTAATGTTCATTTAAATAAATTTAATCAAATGAAAATAAAAATAAAATACCACTTTTGCCCTTAATAAGGCATGGGCAACCACTCTATTGGCTATATTTGGTCAATTTTGTTTTCAGTACAAACAAATGTTAAGGGTATTTTTGGAATAAAAAATCATGGGCCTAATGGCAAAACAAACACTCCTTAATGAAAGGTTGATTAAGTAAATATGTTGTAAAATATATGAGATGTTTTATTAAATGAAAATTATAAGGTAGGTTTAAGTAAATATGTAAAACTATAAGGTGTGTTCTAGTAAAAGACCTAATAGAAACACATAAGAGCATACAATTGTTTTATATTTTCAACTTTTTAAATAATTAATAATTATTTATATTTTATATACTACTTTTAATAATTTTTTTATAATACAAAAATAAAAAATAATTAATTTTAGTTAGATTTATTCATCAAACTGATGAAACCGACCAACCCGATCAACTCGATACGAGTTGGATGGTTTTCTTTATTTTAGGTTGGCTTTGGTTCAAAAGTTTCCTAATTCGACTAAGTTGAATCAATTTCACTTTGGCCATTTGTAAGCCGACCAAAATCGAATGACCTAACCATGGATATATATTAATATTTTATATTTTAAATATAATTTTTAATATGGAAAAGTGGGAAATTTCTCATATTTCTTAGTATAAAATGTTTTATATCATAAATATAAATTTTAAATTTATTTTTTAATAATTGCAATGTAGCTTTTAAAATTAAAATAAAATTTTAATTTAAATATTTTGAACTAACTGACCAAACAAAAAAAATCAACCCAAACGATACAACTTGAGTGGGTCAGCTTTCACAAAAGGTTAGTCGGTTTTAGCTTACCAACTCCCCAACCTGACCAGGTCAATTTGGTTAGCCAAATAGCCTATGACCGAACCAAACTAACTCATGAACACTCATAATTTTAGTTAAATTAATAGTCTCATCTCTGATAAATAACAATAGTTTCATATCCAATCATTATTGAAAATTTAGAGCGAAAACTTCTCAATTTTTGAAAATATATTGATAATGAAAAAAATACAATGATTACAATTTACAAAAATACAATAAGTACTAAAAATATATTAACTTAGTCAATAAATAGTACAATCTCAAATAATAGTTAAATCTCTAATAAATATTAATCAATAACAAAAACACAATAAATTAAATTTAAAAATTTCAATAATAGTAGTTTAATCTCCAATAATTATTGAAAGTTTTCTGTTAAATAACGAAACAAAATAAATTTATACATAATCATTGAAAATACATTTATCACAAAAAAACAATAAATAATTACTGAAATACAATAAATATTAATTTTAGTATATATAATTATATAATAAATACAGATTAAACGTTTAAAATTAATATTAATAAATATTAATTTTTTTGAAAGTTATTTTCTCAAATTATTACTTGATATAAGTGAAATTAGTTATTTACAATATTATGTAAAAATATTAAATTATTATTAATTTCAATATTATGTCATAATTGTTTTTTCTACTTTTCAGATTTTTGTAAATTCATTACATAATTTCCTTCTTTTAACTATTTAAAATATATTTATGTTAAATATTTTTTTACTTAAAATATTTAGTTATTTAAATACTTAAATAATATGTAAATATTAATTATTTATTGAATTTAATTATCCATAAAATCATAATTTATACTATTATTACATAATTTCATTATTAATTTTGTAATATATTAAATTATTATTAATTTCAATATTACGCTATAATTGTTTTTCTACTTTGAATAAATTTTTTAAATTTATTACATAATTTCGTTAATTTAATTATTTAAAATGTAGCTATGATAAATATTTAAATAATCTATAAAATATTTAAAAATTTTTGTTATTTGAATTTTATTTATTTAAAGGTTTTACATATTATTAAATATTTGAAAAACATTCAAATTGATAATTTGGAAAAACATAATTTTAATTGTTAGTACATAATTTTGTGATAGATTATGTAAAAATATAAAAATATTTTTTGTGTTTTTAATAATTATTTTATATTTATTATATAATTTTGTTAGAATACTTAAATAATTCTTAAATTTTTGTATCCAAACTTTCTTTAGATAGATATAAATAAAAAAGTAGGGGAGAGGATAAATAGGAATTATAGATAATTTAGGAGATAAACTCTATACTAAATTAGAGATAATTTTGGAGAGAAACTCTATACTAAATTAGAGATAATTTTGGAGATAAATAGGAATTAGAGATAATTTAGAAGATAAATAGGAATTAGAGATAATTTAGGAGAAAGTAGGGGATAGTGGGGGTGGTAGTTTAGGAGAAATTTTAGGAGAAGAGATTATTTAGGTTATTGGGAAAGTGCATCTCATTGTTGTTTCAAAAATGACTTTGAATTGAAAAAATAAAAAAATCAAAAAAAGGAGAAAATTTTTCCTTGTTTTAATGTATATATATATAGATACATATGATATATAATATATTATAAATTATATGTTATATGTTATATATTATAATATTATATATTATATAATGAAATTCAATTAATTTAATTATTTAGATTTATCACAACTTCTAATTTCAACAACCGAAACCAAAATGTTCAAAAACACCCCCTAACTATTAGGGATGCAAATGAATGGAATCGAATTCGAATTAGGGTATATTCGAATATGATCCAACACTGTTTTATATCGGATCTGATATTACTCTATTTGAATTTGAATCCTATCGGTAAGTCAGATTTTCGGATATTGATCCAATTCGACTTATTTTCTTTAAAAAATAATAAATTATTAAAAGAAAATTAAAATATACTAATTCAAATAAAGTAAAAACAAAAAATACATGTACTTTTAATTATTTTCAACATATATATGCACATCTTTTATTAAAAAATATAATATAAAAAATATATTTATAAATAAATAAATAACATATATATATATAAAATACATATCAAATTGGATCTTCTGGGATCATATAAGGGTGATCCAAATCCGATATGATTTCTAATTAGGTCCTATTATCTTATTCGATCCGAATATCTAAACAGGGGTTATCTGAATTTGACCAAAAAGGATCGGATCTCATATTAGATCGGCATGATCCGATCCATTTGCCCCCTACTAACTATGTGAGTCTGAATCTGTTCCTCACATCAACCTAACAACATGCTCAAGCCACACATTGGAAACATCTCCCATACTTGCATGTTATTATTCATAGAAGATGTTCCCAATACATGGTGGGATGTGGCTATGAGGATGATGTGAGGAGCAAATCCCAATTCCATATTGTCTTGAGAAGTGCACGTTTTGTGTTGGAAGCATACATGGGCTCATTAAGAATTATGATTGGACTACAAATTGGGTCCTACGTAGGAATCTAGATCTACTCCTCATACAACGCTATTCACACCAACCTCACAACACAATTATCAACCAAGATTAGGGTAAACTAGGTGGTAACTAAACCTATTAATGGGTTGGGTAGCTCAACAGGCCAACCTGGCTTGGCCCGTTCTAAGTTGAGCTTGGACATTATTTTAGGCCTACGGTCTCAAGATCGGGCCTAAAACATCAGGCCTGACCTTTTTTTTTTCAGGCCAAGCTCGATCTTTCTTAAAAAAAGCTCGGCCTAGGCTTGGGCCTAACTTGATAATTTTAATAATAAAAATATATTTTATTTAATGAAAATTAGGGCAAATTTCTTAAACTACCCATATTGTTTAGTTAATTGACAAACTGTAGCCTTATTGTTTAACTATTATCTTAAACTACCCCTACTATTTTTGACAATTGACTAACTCTACCCCTACTGTTAGCATCCGTTAATGTTTTGTCAAAACCCATACATACGTGACACCACGTGATGTATACATTTTTTCTAAAGCCCAATATTACCCTTTCGTCCCTCTCCCTCTCCCTCTCCCTTCTCCTCCTCCTTTACTGTATCATGGCTCCGGGATTGGTCTTGAATGACAAAGAAGATCATTGGCAAATAGGCGAACACCGCAACCAGCGCTTGCTCTAAGTCTAAGCTCCTTGTCCAAACCAGAATTGTTGGCTACGACGATAGGCATTTTAGAGTTTATGGAGTTCCTTGTTCAAACCAGCATTTTGTGGCATCCTAGGTTATTCTTTTTCTCGCCAGAGAATGTCCACAGTTTTTGAACCCTTCAACCTCTTACTTTCCTATCCACATCAACCATAGACATCTTAGAGTTTTTTTTTTTTGTAAGCAATAACATTGAGGGGGCATTCTTTTTTTGGATTTTGAGAGGGGAGAAAGTTGGTCAATGGGATTTTGATTCCCATTGACCAAGAAATCCATGTTCTTTTTTTAGATTTATGTGGGGGACCAGGGAAAGTTTATTTTCCATGTAAGTGATACCCATCTCCTAGGTGGATAAATAACTTTCCCACCTAGGGAAAAGTTGCCAACAATTGAATGGGACAAAAATGCCCCTTTTAATAATTGAATTTTATGGCTAAAATGGTCATTGCCTTATTTACATAGGAAATAAAGGAACATGGGTAAATGCACTCACCCAGATAAGTCTTTCCTGGTAAACACTTACCTGGGTAAGTGTATTTACCCGGGTAAATAACTTACCGAAAAACGAACAGGGCCTGAGAGTATTCAAAAATGGCTTTTCTAGGTTGTGAATCTCTGACTTAAACTTAACGGCCCTCTCCCATCTTACTACTCTATCACTGGATAGAAATTGTTGTTCAGATGAACCCTCGCTAGATATAGTTTCGTAGAAGTCATTGACTTCTCTGGGGTGTAGAAATCATGTATGGTGACATTCCCTATGTCATTGGATTACTTCCAAACCTAATTGACTTGGACCTATTGGAGAACCAACTCTCAGGCGATATTCCATCTGAAATCAGTCATCTTAGACTAACCTCTTTAAACCTATCTTCAAACCAATTGATGGAGAGGATCCCAGATGAATTTGAAAATATGGCCTATGAAAACAACTTCTTGAATAACCTAGGACTATGCACAACTAATGTTTTCCTAAACGTACATGTCTGCACTTCTCAACCCCAAGAATTGCAAAAGTTATCCCCTAGCTTCTTGCTATAATCATTTCTAGTTGCCTTGTTATCTGTATTGCTATCTTTACTGCCAATGTCTCCCAAAAATCTTGAAACAATAAAAAGAGACAATCTAACCGTAAGAGGAAGAGTCATCAATAGTTGACAACAAAACCCATGTGTTCTCTCCTTTACAAGATTCACCAAAAAAACGGATAAAGCTCTACTATTTATTGGGCGCAAGAGCATATCCTATTCCATACCTTCCCTTCCATAATGACCTAGATAGAAAAAATGAAACACATGCCATAAATCAAGAAAACTGAAACCAGGTTCGATATTTGGTGCAAAGTAACCTTGGATGAGCAGCGACGAGTTCAATTGCAAAAGCCCATTTGTCATCATTGATTCCTCAATTTTGTATCAGATGGGTTTTATTTTGAATTTTTGAGGAATGGAAGAGGGTAAATTTGACATTTCATTGTTTTCCATTAATGCTTAACAATGATGTCAATTGTAAAAAAAGTAGGGGTACTTTAAGACAATATGTAAATAGGAAGAGTAAAGTTAGTTAATTAGCTAAACCATAAGGGTAGTTTAAGAAATTTGCCCTAAAAATTATATATACAATATTTTTTTTTTGTGTTTCTCTTCTCTTCTTTCAAGTAATAGTGAGATCTTTTATTATTTTTGAGTATTGAGGGCTTTTAATATAAATAAAACACTTTTTTATTAAATAAAAAAGAATAATAATTGTTTTCAAATTTCTGATCGGGCTCGGGCCTAAATGTATTTTGTGGATACATAGGCAAAGCCCAACCTAGGAACAAGTCTCGTAGTAACATTAGGACCCCCCCCCCCCCCCCCCCCCCCCCCCCACCAAACATTGTTTTGCGACAAGGACCTCCTAAAACTTTAACTTCCAGCATTTTTGCCTTCACACCTGTTAACAGAGATTACTCCAAAAGTAAATTAATAATTTGTCAATTTGAGATTGAGCATATTAATAGAACAAATGTCAAAATGATGAAAATAACCATTACAAAGAACAAATTGTTTTAAACATGGATTAAAGCATCGGTATTGGGTATCTAGTACCGTATCAAATAGTTTGGATACAGATATGCTTTGGAAATGCATGGATACAGACGAAAAATATGGAAATGCTTGGATACATTAGGAAAATGCATACAAATTTCATAAGTATATTAATACCACTAAATTTAATTTCAAAATAACCACAAATAGTGTATAAATACATAGGTAGGGATGGCAACCAACAAGTTCGGGGGAGAAGGGTTGTAAATTCTAGACCCTACCCGCCTCCCTAAACCTCCCAACTCGTACCTGCCCCAAAACTCGTAGCAGGTTGGATTTTGAGAATCCAAACCCTATCCACACATAAAAATGCAAAACCCTCCCTGACCCTACCCTCCCCGCATTCAACGGGAGGGCGGGTTGGATTTAGAACTTGTCTCTAATTTCCTATTATTTCTTATCATATATAAGCAATAAATAAGTAAAATAATACAAATAAACAACAAAATTTCCAATTATTTGATTAAGACATGTAGAAAACACATGAGCTATCAATTATCTTTCACATAAAATTGAAAATATTATTAAATTCAACACTTGGTACATAAAGTTTATATGCTTTCCAACAATATACGGGTTGGGGAGGGTCAGCTTTTGCCTAATACTGTACCTTACCCATACCCTATGGGTTATAGAATCCTAAAACCCGTTCTTCAAGTAAAAAAACCCGCCTCGTTGGATAGGGTAGGGCGGGTACCCACTCAGTAGGGTAGAAATTGCCATCCTTACACATAGGAGATGTATATTTTAATGGTATATATTAAGAAATACATTACAATTATTATAGTAGGATGCATAGATATCTTACCACTTTAATGATAGAGTCCAAGACATATTATATATATTTTTACAAATTAATACATACATAACCATTATTATTTTATTTTTCTTTTAAAGTCCAAGGTTAAAAAAAACGGAAAAGTACGGACTGGCCTAATGCAGATTTCTGATTCCCACTGCAAAGTTATACACATTCAGAAGGTCCAAAAACCACACTCTATGCACCCATACCCGCCCGTGAATTGGCATCAATTCCGAGCTGGCACCTACCCCAAATGTACTTTGAGCCTACAAATTTTGATCCTAGGGTTATCGATCATTCTCCCAAAAAAAACATATGCAACTATTATATCAATTATTTTATATTTATCTTTTTTTAATTTTTAACATTAACAAAGAGGTCAACTAAAAATTTAATTCTCAAATGTTTGCTAAATAATATTTTATTTCTGTAAACAATAAATATGTTATTATAAAATATAAATTAAAATATCAATTAATAATTTACAAAAATATATAATCTTAAAACATATCAAATCAATTAAAACTTGGAAAATACATATCATATGTAAATTCATAATTTTTAATTACTAAAATAATTATTCCATTATTAATATTTTTATTTAAATTATCAATTTTTTTATATAAAAGTAGATTAGTGGATTTGATAGATTCAATTTATATTATATTCTAAAATAAATTGTAAATAATATTTTTATTTTTGTAAATTATAAATATATTATTATTTAATGCAAATTAAAATATTAATTAATAATTTATAAATTTTTTAAGATATATATCATGTGTAAATTTATAACTTTTAAATACTAAGTAATTATTTTTTTAATATTTTTATTTGTATAAATTTCTTAAGGTTTAAAAAATCATTTTTTGATATAAATATGGATTTGATAGATTATTTGTTCTATTAATTTATAAAATATTAATTTTAAATATTATTCCTTTTGTAGTTGGGGGGTTGTTGAATATAATATATGTTATTTATTTGAATTGGTTGTTGACATTAAATTGAATAAAAGTTAATGTATTTCATTTGTTATCATAAAATGAGTGTTGGCATAGTGGTTAATGATGTATTTAGTTGTTGCGCATTGGTGTCTCCAATTTTTATAATTTGTTGTTTGATACTTTGATACACTCGATACATTTTTCCGTATCAATGAGTATTGGTATCGGCTAAATACTTTGAGGTTATGAAGATTTAAACCTAAGAGTCATTGTTTCAAAGATCATGTCCTCACTTAATCATTTAGCCACTAATCAAGTGAATTGAAATTTTTCTTCACTTTAATATTTGAATGTGTATACGTAAAATGTAGTGCATGTTTGGCAAGTCTTTTCCAGAAGATCTGTTACAAGATCCGATGGTTAAAAGATAGGGTGAGCTTTTGTAAATAGATCTTGGAAGACCAAAAACTCTTTAGTTGAAATATTTACATAGATCTTACAAAAGACCATAAAAGCTAGAAGACCGTTTGGTAACGTGAATGTCTTGTGTGTGGGCCAACAAACCTTTCATTTAACATGTGGGATCCACATACATTTTCTAAGGTGGATCCCACATACCATTGGTGGACATATATGTGGGGCCCACGTACATTTTACAAGGTGGGCCCGACATACCATTGGTGGACATGCATATGGGGTCCAAGTGTCAACATGTATGTGGGGCCCACGTACATTTTATAAGGTGGGCCGACATACTATTGGTGGCCATCCATGTGGGGTTCATGTGTGGATAGTATGTGGGGCCCACATACATTTTCCAAAGTGAGCCCCAAATACAATTGGTGGACATGTATGTAGGGTCCATTTGTCGACATGTATGTGGGGCCCACATGCATTCTGCAAGGTGGGCCCCACATACCATTGGTGGACATGCATGTAGGGTCCATGTGTGGACATGTATGTAGGGCCCACATACATTTTATAAGGTGGGCCCCACATTCCATTGGTGGACATGCTTGTGGGTCCATGTGTGGATATGTATGTGGGGCTCACATACATTTTTCAAGGTGGGCCCCACAAGCAATTGGTGGACATGTATGTAGGGTCCATTTGTTGACATTTATGTGGGGCCCACATACATTTTACAAGGTGGGTCCCACATACTTTTTGCAAGGTGGGCCCCGCATACCATTGGTAGGTCCAATTTACGCATTCAAATAGTTTTTGTGGAAAGATAATCCATTTTTCTCCCAAGTGTGTACATCGGCGCTAAAAGATTGTAAAAGCTTCATTTGAAGCTTCTTGAAAAAGCCCAAATTCGGGCTTTTGGCGTCTTTTATGGGTTGGAGCTTTTCCCAAATAGATCTTTCTATTGCCAAACGGTAAAAGCCCAAAATTCAGGCTTCCGAACTTCTAAACAACTCGAAGCCCATGCAGAAAGACTTGCCAAACGCGGCCATAATGTTTACAAAATTTAAATCATAGTGAAAAGTTCCAGGGGAACTGACCTTAAAATCGTCAAGGCCAAAACCAACCCTTGGAACTGATCTTGGTAGGGTAAGTTATGATTCTATCTAAAACCTTATAACTGACCTCTATAGGGTAGGTTCTAGTTTCTACGTTGGAACTAAACCAGCCCAACCCATGCTCACCCCTTTATGGTCCATAAGGCCATAAACATTCAATACTTTTGTAAACAAAGGAAAAACATAAGAAAAAGGGCACACACGTGAGTATAAATTCTAAAAGAACCAAAATATTTTAAAAAACTAACTCATATATTTTTTATACTTCATGTTAGTGTTTGACTATGTTATGGAAAAAACTTATTGATGAGGGATAATTGTGCCATATGGCATTTCTGAACCGTTGCATAACACCTTGGTGCCATGTAGGCAATGATGTGTTTTTACAAAGTCAATTGGAACCAACTTGGACACACCTCGAACGTCTAGCATCACCTCGATACCTCGGCTAGGACCGAGGAAGGCATGGCTTTATGTAATGTACACGCCTTGGCGGAGCAGACTAGCGACCTTGGTAGATCAGACCAAGGACCTTGGTTGGAGGGCCAACCACCCGTCGAGGATTCACCGACCTGATAGAGACTTGAGAGAGAACTCAAGAGAGAGAGAGAGAGAGAAGGTGTAAAATGGGCTGGTCCATGTGCGGTCTGCGGGCCGTCTCGGGTTGTGCTCCCTCCCTTGGGATATTTTGGGGGGTCGACCCGACACAGCCCACAACCCGTGCTGGGTCGGGCCGTGCACTGTGCCAAAGTTATTTATTTTAAAAATTGAAAAAAAACTTAAAATTTTAATTTTATATGAATTTTGATGTATACAATTGCTTATCTATGCAACAATTAAATAAAATAGTATAATAAAATTGAAAAAAATGTTTATTTTATTAATACATTATATACCATATACTATTATATAATTAAAATTTATATAATATATTATATATTATATATATTTATATATATAAATATATATGTGGGTCGTGTCGGGCTGTGCTGGCCTAGCCCGTTGACCTGAAACCCCAAGCCCGACATGACCCGTGGACCATTAGGTCGAGTCAGGCTGTGGGCGGCACGACTGGATTTACACCTGTAGAGAGAGAGAGAGAGAGAGAGAGAGAGAGAGAGGGAGTAGGATGCAAGATGATGTATTGATGTGGTAAAAGGAGTGTGGTGTAAAATTTTTATCAATTTGTTGTGTAAATAAATATATTATTTATGTTGTTTATTTATTTATAAATATATTATTTATATTGCATGTTTGTAATTTTGGTATATTATTTATTTATTTTTATAAAAACATGTATATATATAATGAAAATAGTTGAAAAGATACTTGTGTTTTTGTTTTCTTTATTTTAATTGTTATATTTTATTTTTCTTTTAATAATTTATTACCATTTCAAAGAAATCAAATCAAATCAGATCAGATTCGAATATCCGACTTCCTCACCAGATTCAAATTCAAAATCCATGTTTATGAGATTCGATCGGTAGTTAATAGTGTTGGACTGGATTTGAGTATACCTTGATTTGAATTTGAATTGATTGATCATTTGCATCCCTAATTGGGGATAGACTTGTTCATGGGTTGGGTAGCCTGATGGCCTGACTCATTCTAAGTAGGGCTTGGTCATAATTTTAGGCCCGAAGGCTTGTGCTTGGGCCTAAAACACCGGGCCCGACTTTTTTTCAGCCAGGCTCGGGCTTTCAAAAAAGCCCGACCTGAGCCCGAACCCAACTTGATACTATATATTAAATAATAAAAAATATTGTATTTAATAAAAATATATACAATAATTTTTCTCTGTTCCTCTTGTCTTTTTTCAAGTAATAGTGAGATGTTTTATTATTTTTGAGTTTTAAGGGTTTTAATATAAATAAAACACTTTTATTGAATAAAAAAAAAGAAAAAAAACCGTTTTCAAATTTTTGGCCAAGCTTAGACCTGAATGTATTTTGTTGATACATAGACAAAGCCCAACCCAAACCCGACTCGGCCCATGAACATGTCTAATTGGGAATAGGTAGTCTACTCAAGAGGACTCTTCCATGATGACCCTTGTTCATAGGCCACTTTGCTGATTCTAGATGAGCAGCTTGCGTTCTTATACCATCAAACAGCATTTGGATGGGCCTCATCTAGAAGGGCTTGGGCTGTGACCTCTACCTAAATTCTCTTTCTTTTTAAGTGGATGCCATTCTATTTCACTTCTAACAACCAAATGCAGCCCTTGGATATAAGGAGAGATAAATGAAATGATTATACTATTACAGTAAGTAATTGAAAAAAAAAATATTCCATTTGTTCAACTCTCAAATCTCAATTGTACAATGGATTTATTTGACTCAGCATAGTGGCCCAAATCTCTCTTTACAGACATTAGGCTTGACCAGGGAATTGAACCAGAATAGCTTTTAATTATTTGAAAACTAAATTTTCCATTAGGAACACTCAAATATAGACTCCAAGTACTCCTAAAAGAACTCTAATAACCCACTACTTATTTTATTAAAGCTAAATAAATTGAAAACAACTTTTGATTGACTAAATAATAGAAAAATTCAGGTTACCTATTTAATGACACTAAGGTCCCATTTGGGAGTGTTTCATCAGTAGGCTTTTTTGTGGCTTGTATTGGGGAAGCCAAGAGCCAGTCAAAAAAACATTTGGTGAAACTGCACTAATTGTCTCTAATTTAACAGCTAAACAAAAACCAAGATTATCTATCCCTTACAACAACACCAATTGCATACAGAATGGAATTCTACATTTATCTTTGATCAACCAAAAGGAGCGGGTTTCCAACAAGGATTAACTTCTACAACATCCTCAAAACATAGCAGTGTTGGTGATGATGAAGCTACTTTACCCAAAAATTCCTTGTTTAGTGTCAACACCCTGTCAATGATCATAGATGGATATTGATTAGACTCGTTACAAATGACATAATTTTCATGTAATCAAATTAAAGAAGCTGTTAGGGAGAACAATTCCTCTTTTTTATCATTCTGCTCTTTAAAGACTTTGACCCACCCAGTAAGCCAAGATTTAAAATTCAGGTTATCAACTGTTTGAGGGAAGACAAGCCCTAGAGGAGAACCAAACCAAAAGAAGAATCTACAATATTCCTTTTGTACAGGTTTGCTTTAACAACAAAAGCATTGATGCAACATCTCCATATGAAATTTCTGATTCTTGGGGGCAAAGACAGGACCAGATGGCCTTCCAGAGATTTTTGTCATTCTCTATAACCAGATGGGGAGCAACATCTTCATTCTTAGCAACATAATAAACTGATTTAACATTAATAAATTGTCCTTTCCTATCCAAAGTCTAGATCAATCTATCATCCCTCTCAAATCTCAACCAGAGGAATCCTAATGCTAGGGATTTGATCAACAACCTTAGTTACTTTATTTGAGTTGGGTTTGGGACCATAAATTCTATAGCGAAGAAAACCTAGGACCCAAGGGTCCTCGTAGCATACGACCTTAGTCATGATTTTCTTACCCTTCAGCACACTTGCTACCCCATGAACCATTTCTAAGGCAACTTATCATTTAAGAAGGATCTATGCTTCTAGAACATTGGTTTAGGTCTTCCAATGGAATTTTGTTAAATGAACCTACCTTTGCATCTCCCATAGATGATAAATAAAATGAGAGAAAGTAGATTGAGGTGGTTTACTCATGTGCATGGAGGGCTATCTACACCACATGTAAGAAAAAATGATTTGTTACAAATCAAAGAGACTAGAAGAGCTAGGGGTAGACCAAAAAGGACTTGAGTGGAAGTAATAAGAAATTATTTAAGTGCCAGTAATTTGATAATGAATATGACACTAACAGAATGGAACGTCAAAAAGAGATTCATGTAACAAACCCCATATAGTTGGACAATGCTTAGATTATTATGATGATGAAGTTTACCTTTGCACCCCAATAATGCTGTTTTCTTAGATGCATATCATGTGTCCAGTGATGCCAACTGCTATAAACTAATTTGGAGGGAGTCCAGATCTGCTGACCACAACACATTGCTGGCCACATTCATCCATCCGCACATATGGAACATCAGTTGTGTTTGTAGTCACTGATGTTCCCAACGTGTGGCTGAATGAGTGTGGCCATCAATGTGTTGTGGTTAGCAGATCTGAACTCACTTGGAGGCTGAACTGTTCTTGCCTCTGAGTCAGATTGTGACATATCAACGCATATGTATGTATATGTATAAATATGTATTATATCATTTAAATAATGTACAATTATATTCTACTCCTAATATGTGTCCCATTATTTTTGACAAAAAAAGTGGGGCATTTGGTGACTTGAACGCATAGATATTGAAAAGTCACTAAAAAAAGCCACTCCAATCAAACAACTGAATGTAAAGTTATGACCTCTAGAAATTTTGATATACATGTAATGTATAACCTAAGACACAATAACTAGGTCAAACAGTTTAATCACATGGATCAGACACTTTTTGATCAATTCAACGATTTTTGATTAATTTTTGGCTTATAAAAAAACTAAACAAAAAATGGGGCTGAGTGACCGTTCAAACAATTCACCATTGGGGTCAACAGTGGATTAAAAACATTGATGCTAGCAATCAAAACTAGCATAGGGAATTCAATCTGGTGAATGTGCAAATTGCAACTGCAATATCACACGGGTGGGCAACATTGGTGGCTACCCTTGAACAGTAAACAAATGCTTTCCTGTAAGTTTAATTTGTCAATTTATGTATTTATGGCTAGGGGTGGATTCGAGCTAAGCTGAGTCGAATATTTGATTATTCGAGCTTGACTCTAGGAATAGTATCAGGCTCGAGCTCAATTCGAGCTAGAGACTTGAGCTCGAGCTCGAGTTTGATCCATAGCTCGCAAGTTCAAGCTCGACTATAAGCCAAGTTATTTTTGAAAAATAAAAATTATATGTATAAAAACATTTTTTTTTTTAATTTTTAGACAAAAAATTAAGAATTATAAAAATTATTTACTATTATACATAAAAAATAAAATTATTATTATATATAATAAAATTATTTATTATATATATTTATATACATGTATGTATATACATATATAAAAATGATTTATTTAATAATAGGCTCGCGAGCCTCATGAGTCGAGCTTCATTGGGCTTGAGGTCGGCTTGATTAACAAATGAGCTTATATATCGGGCTCAAATTCGACTTGAAGTTCGGTTTAAACCGAGTTGAGCTTGAATAGCTCGTGAAAGGCTCAACTCGTGGTCACTCCTATTTATGCAATCCGGATTTCCTACTAACTTTCTTCTACTCCCCTCTCTACTAACCCAATAAAATGATTCCAGCTGTCTTTAAGTCCTACTTGGTGTAACGATTCACCAACACCTTAATCCCTCCGTTATATACTATTTTTAAAGAAATATCTATTCTTCATGCATCAATTAAATATTTCTAAAAATAAAAAAAAAAATCTTGGGTGATCTGTAACTCTTTTGCCATGCATGAATTGCCTTACTAGGCTGAAAAAAGAAATAAAAATAAAAATATATTTTTTAATTATACACAAATTCCCCATTCTCTCTTTTCCACTTATAATATTCATTGAAACTTTATCGTTGTTTTGTTCAATGAAAGCTTGTTTCCGATTTCTCCAAGGATCAATAAATAATTGTTAGCTGGCTCAGCTTTCAAGTTGTGGGTTTAAAACATACAAAGATCAAACTGAGTTCTTTTACAAAGGACACCATACACATTCAATTTCCTCCTATACATTGGATTTTCTTTTATTGTTGTTGTCGTTGAAGATGTTGGGAAGAGTATAACTTTTATGTTTTTATGAACAATATTGAGAAGGTTTTTGGATTGTGGGAAAAATTTAAATTACTTGTGGTAAAATAGAAAACCTCCATTTCCAAGCAGATAGTTCCTATAGGCAGGGCAAACAACTGAGATAGAAAATTCAAATATTGATAGGTAGCACGAGAGAATTTGTATAATTTTTCTATCGATTGGTGTGGAGTGTGGCTAGAGCCTACAGAGAATTTTTTCTTGATCCTTGAAGAAATCTGATAGGGGCATTTTGTATATTAAAGATCAAGCACAGAACAAAAGATTTCTGAGAACAAACGAAGAAGAAAGAGAATGGGGAAGAAGAATTTGGGCTTAAATGAAGCACTATTCGGTTAAAACCGAAAATTTCGGTTTCGGTTTTTTTGGTTTGTTTTTTTCTTTTTAGTTTTTGGTTAAATCATTTCAGTTAATTCGGTTTTTAGAATTAGAATTTTGGCTAACCAAATTAATCAAACTTTTTATTATTATATGTAATATATAATATATAATATGTAACATATAATATATAACATATTATATACTTATATATTAATATATAATATACTGAAATTTGATTTCACAATATATAATATATATTATATGTTATAATATATATAATAGAGTATATATTGCTAAAATTTGGTTTTAATCGAAATAGCCGAAAATTTCGGTTTTGGTTATTTCGATTTTTCTAAATTTCAATTTTGGTTCGATTTTTAATTTTTTTAGTTCAGTTTTTAAAATTTCGGTTTATTTGGTTCGGTTTTTAATCAAATAAATCGAATGCTCACCCCTAGTTGTTACACTAAAGTCAGACTCCACTAACATGATTAAAAACAACTCGAATCATTTTATTGGGTTAGTAGAGATGGGAGTAGAGGGAAGTTAGTAGGAAATCCTAGAGGTGTAAAGTGGGTTGTGTCGGGCCAGCACGCGGGCCGTGCTGCCCTCCCTGGTGAAAAATTTGGGGGCTGGTCGTGCATGGTTCATGGCTCAGGCCCCGGCCGAGCCGCAGGCCGAGCTGGCCCGTGGGCTGAGCTTTGGGCCAAGTTGGGTCATGCATCATGCCAAAGCTATTTATTTAAAAAAAATTGACAAAAAACTTAAAATTTTAATTTTATATGAATTTTGTGTATACAATTGCTTATATATACAATAATTAAATAAATTAGTATAATAAAATTAAAAAATTATTTTATTAATATATTATATACTATATATTATTATATAATTATAATTTATATAGTATTATATAAGTATATATAAATATATGTAAAATATATATAAATAATATATATGGGTCATGCTGGGTCAGGTCGATCCAAGTTCGTGCTGGGCCGCGGGTGGCACGACTCGATTTACACCTCTAGGAAATCTCATAGTTTTCAAAACCGGACTAGGTCAGAAAAACAGAACCAATTCGGTCAGGTGATTGGTTCCGTTTTCCCCCAAAACCGGATATTTGCAAAAAAACGTTGATTTGGTCAACAAACCACTGACATGGACGATTAAATTGTTCGAACCATTCAACGGTTTTGACCATTTTTTATTTTTTTTTAGTCAAAACAGGCCGATTGCTTGATTTGAACGGTCGGACCATTCGACCCAGGAACCAGAACCCTAACAGATTCGTTCTCTGGGTCGGTTTTAAAAACCTTGGAAAATCCGGATTGCTATTTATGACATTCACATGTTGTGTATCCTACATTTTCTACTATCGCGCTTCGATAAAATTCCAATGAATAAGTCTTAGTTTCTGTATCTGGTTCGACCAACTTTAAAAGCAGAAAGAAAGGAAAATTGTTAAGCCAGCTCATTTTAAAAAGGAATGAAACTTGAAAGTCTTGAATATGCAATAACGAGCATGGCATCCTCCTAATCCATGTTGATGTGGACCCATTGTTGGTTGATGTAAATTTCGTCCGCAAGTACAATAAAGGTGGAGTACTGTTGGACCATGTATCGGAATGAATTAGCAAGTAGGTTACCTGTGTTGAAGCATACACTGTATCACGCATTCCGTGAACGGAGATGCGCATGACACCCAACCCCCAAATTGAGAAGTATGGATACATCCGATGCAGAATTCTGAATTCCAGCCCCCCTATTACTCGCCCTCTTCCCCTATAAACCACATTCTCTCCGTGAATTTAATCAATTCACGATCTGGGCTGATTGCTCATTCGTCATAACTCCAATTTGACAGTCTGACAACAATTCAGTTGTTAAAGTGTCACCTTAGGGCCCTCCTGCCTCCTTATTGAACAAAGTTTTTAAAATAGTTCGTTTCTGGGTGTTGTAGAAAAATGTTATGAGGTATTATCCAATCTTTCAATGTAAATTCACAAATCAAATCCATATAGAATAGACCAGAACCAGACCAATTATTAATTGGGATAATTGGGTTTGACCTGCCTATGATATCACGACTTGAACTTCAATGTTGATATTTGATAAAAATGACATTGTATATGCTGATAAAATTAGTGTTTTAACCAAAAAAATATTTTAGGGTTCGTTTGCTTAATAGGGGTTTGGAATTGGAATCGGAATGTATCGTTCCCATTCCAATAGTTTGGTTGGGTAGAATTGGAATCCCATTCCCATTCCTGATGGAATGACATTCACCTAGTTGATGGAATGCCCATTCCCTCCCTTCCCTTGGGAATGAAATGTTATTCCAGCTAATTTCAATTTCCATTTCAATTCCTATCTGAACCAACTAGAATATGGGAACAAACCATTTTGATTCCAATTCCGACTATAAATCAAACGGACCCTTATACATTATCATTCAAATTTACCCTTTACATAAAATATAACAAAAATCATAAGAAAAAAAAAGAAATCTTTATGTATGATTATTTACATAATTGGTTTGAAACAACAAAAACTGGTCTTGACCCAATCATAATCAGGAAACCAAACTTAGTACCAAAACTCATATAAATAGTTTGGTTGGTTGGGTTCTAACAGATAAACTTAGCCCATATATTCCATGAAATTAACTGATGGAATGCCAACAATAAGAACAAAGTGCTAAATAGAGGTGTAAATCGGTCGGGCCGGCCCGGCATGGCACGACGACATGCGGGCCGTGCCAAGCTCGGTGTAAGTACATGTTTCACCATGACTGCGATGGCAATAAAGGTACCGAAAAGGAACCACAAAAACATCCACGACAACATGCAAGTTGACACGGATCTGCGACGAGTTCATAACTTGTCACGAACCTGCGATGGACGAAAACACCATCAACCAAAGTTGCTCGTAGCAGGACATCCAGTAGGATTAAGCAGGACACGTCAAACTAGTCCTGACGTCACCTGCGCCACATCAATACAAGAGACCCACGAAGGGAAATAACACATGTATACTATGAGAATCCTCAGACGAAAGGAAACTTCGTCATAAAAATATCTCATGAGACACGTGGCGAACCCCTAGCAGTGTCCCCCTAACAACTAACATCAAATCAAAGATCCCCTTTCCAAATAGGAGTCAAATCCTTTGCCTCCTTCCATTCAGGGCCTCGGGATCTCCCCTTATAAAAGGGGGTGTGAATCATAACAAACACACGACTTTCTCGATAAAAGCTCGAAGCCTACTCTTACTCCTAGCCTTCCTTCGTCCTTCAAGGAGACCACCATGCTTAGCCTCACCACTCCACCTACATCTGGCACAACGGTTCAGGTCGTGTTGGGCCTGGGGTTCCAGGTCCATAGGTCGACACGGTACGTTCGTTCCGTGTCACCTGTTGTCCATGTGCCGGCACGGTCCAGCCCGCGGGTTCGTAGCATGTCACGCTCAGCCCATCTAGTGAACTAGTCGGCTAGTTTCAACTTTTGGGGGGGTTTATAGAAATACTCCCAATAACTATAAACATCTATATAGGGGGTATTTATGTATTTTGGTTTTGGAGAGAAAGAATGACACGATTGCCCCCCCAATAGCTATATAACAACTAGTTTGGGGGGCATTTTGGGTAAAGTGATAAATAACTTTACAATAACCAAAATACCCCTCCCAACAACTAAAACATGGCTAGTTTTTAGGGTATTTTGGGTAATTGAATTATTTCCAATTCCTATAAGTATCCCTATCATCCACCATTCTCATCACACCAATTCAACAATTTTCTTAATCTCTTCTCTAGTTCTCATACTCTCTCAAGTCTCAATCTCTCATACATTCTTTGATTCTCCAATTCTCAACTTTATTGAAGTTTCATCAAGAAGAAGGCATGCTCAACAACTCAAGAATCTCAACACTCAAAGTTAGCAATTTGGGAGGCTTGGACTCTTGGAGTTGAAAGGCTTCAACCATTGAAATCAAGTTGGGATTCCAAACCAACAATCCAAGTAAGTGTAATTAAATTAATTTTTATTTGTTTAGAATTAAAAAAATAGCCGGCTCCTCCCAAAACCAATTCCCCAACATGTTCAATGCCGATGATATTCAGTCACAACATAGTAGTATTAGCACCGATATGGATGCTATTGATATTGATAGAACTTCCACCCCTAGTACTGGTACTAGGGGAAAGAAAAAGAAGGCAACCAAGATGATTAGTCTGGTTTGGAAAATATTTAAAATAGAAGATGTTTAGGAGAAGGGAAAAAATTGTTTGCCAAAAATGTAGGAAAGACTTTAGCTATTGTAATAAGGATGGTACTGCCCATTTGGGCAGACATTTGCTCACCCATGAGAAAGAAGAAGAAGAAGAAGAAGAAGAAATAATGCAAACACAAATTGAGCAGGGGGTTTGGTACTTTTAAATATTCTCAAGAAAAAAATGAGGCAAGAATTAGCAAAATATATTCTACATGCTGAACAACCATTTTTGTTAGCTGAAGATACTAAACTTAAAAAAAATGGTTATGTAATTCTGTAAATCTACAATTTAAAAAAGTTTATGGGAATATTATTAGATCAAATGCTTTAAAAATTTTTTATTCATATAAACAAAATTTAATTTATATGTAATCAAATCTTAATTCTAAAGTTGCAATTACTTCTGATATTTGGACTTTTAAATTTAACACAAGTTATATTTGTATTACCAGACATTTTATTGATTTAAATAAAAGAATTTTAAGTTTTATTAGGCTTGAATGGCCACATATTGGCTCAGCTATTGCTGCAAGTATTTTAAATATCTTACATGCTTATGGAATTGACAATAAATTATTTTCTATTAGTTTTGATAATGCTAGTAATAATGATTTAACAATAAATATTTTAAAATATCAATTAAAACCACATTTAAATGGTAGATTATTTCATATCAGATGTGCATGTCACATCTTAAATTTATGTATTCAGGATGCTTTAAATATTATTTCCACTCATATCTCTAAAATTATAAATTGTATTATATATATTAAAAGTTCTGGAGCAAGAAAACAAGAATTTAAATATTTATGTCAAAATTATGGTTTAAAATACAAACATTTTATATTAAATGTTAAACATATATGGAATTCTACCTATGCTATGTTAGAAAGTTGCATTTCTCACAAACAAATTCTTAGTGATTTTTATAATGCAAAAAATGCCTATTGGTATTATATTTGAGGAAGACTAGGAAATGACAATTTGTATAAGAGACTTTTTAAAACATTTTTATGATGTAACTAATGAATTATCGGGTATTTATTATCCAACTAGTTGTAATTTAAGTTATTAATTAATGATGATTAGTAATTGTTTTGCAAAATATAGAAAGAATACACAATTTAAAAGTATTTATTTAATAAGTGATTGTTACATTTTTATGATGTAACTAATGAATTATTGGGTATTTATTATCCAACTAGTTGTAATTTAGGTTATTAATTAATGATGATTAATCATTGTTTTGCAAAATATAGAAAAAATACACAATTTAAAAGTATTGTTGAAATAATGGAAAATAAGTTTAAAAAAATATTGGGAGAACATTTGTCCTCTTTATTGCTTAACTACAATAATAGAACCTAGGATTAAGAAAGATGGTTTAGATATTTTACTTGAAACATATTGTGAAAATATGAATATTGAAATTGGAAATAAAAAAGAAGAAATTAATAGTTTACTATTTGAAATGTATAGTTTATATGAATATGAAGTAACAGGGAATAATAAAAATTCTACAACTTGTGCAGCTGCACCTTCCACTTCTGAACTTGAATCCAGTAGTGGAAGAGAAAAACTTTTTTATTTAATAAGTAAGAGGTAGAAATCCACTACCTCAACAACAAGTTTATCATTTAATGAACTTAATTTTTATTACAAGAAAACTTTTCTACTTTAGGTGACTCTTCCTTCACCTTGGAGGAACAAATAATTTTGATATTTTAGCCTGGTGGAGTGAACATGTAAAAACTTATCTAGTTCTCACCGCCATGGTACGTGATCTACTAACCCCTTTAGTATCTATAGTTCTATCATAGTCTTATTTTAGTGCAGGTACTAGGGTGTTGGACAACAAGAGAAGCTGTACAAATGATGAAAGTCTAGAGATGTGCATCTGCTTTAAAGATTGGTTGGATGCTAAAGATGGATTACAAGACAAAAAAGGGCATGACACTACACTTAATGTTTTACCTGAAGTAGATGATCAAAGTCAAGAACAATAGGAGAAAATGATGAAGTCAATATTTTTTGTACACTCAATAGTTGTATAACATTTTTTTTAAATTATTGTAAATTTTGTTTTAATTTTATTTAATTTATTTGATATTTTTTAATAATGTAATTTCTATTTACAATTTGTAACTATATTGTATTTTTATATTTTATTAATTTATTCCGTTTTCCAATTTTCATATTTCATTCATTCAACCATTGTATGCTTTGTATCATTCAAATTTAAATGAAATAAAATTCTTTTTTTTTTCTTCCAATTTGTTATTCACTTTGAGCCTTTGTCTCATTGACTTCTTATTTGGTTAAGTATTTTTTTTCATTTCTTTGTTAGATTTCTTATTTTTCAGATAGTTCCCAAAAGAAAGTTAAATATTTTCGTTTTACTTAGCAAAGTAATAAAAAATAAAAAGATGTCAAAAAAACAAAAAACAGTTTGGCCCACGCCTAAGTCCTGGCCTATGGCCCATACCGGCACGACATGGCACAGGCTTGGGCCGTGGACCGTGCCAAAGTTCAGGGGGGGCTGTTACATAACAAAGTTTGGGTGGTTAAGTATTACCTGTTGGACAGTTTTTGTATGCCCTTAGCTTTAATCAATTCTGATGTACTCTTGATATTTAATGTAAATAAATGAAGTACATGTTTGATTCATGTTCAGTGGTATGATTCTGTGTAAGACCCTAAAACTGGACACTTAATGAGGCTTGTGTTGGTTTTGAATGTTCATAGCCGTTGGATAAGTCTGGGGAGATTTATCCTGCCAAGGCTGACAATGGTGTGCTGCCAACTGTTGGGGTGGCTTGTCTCAGCCGCCAGGGTGAGACCCAAGGCACATGCAGTGTAGGATTAATTGAACCCTTGAACCGAACAAGATTTCCAGTATTGCCCTGGACCTTGGAGATTGATGGGCAAAACTGGAAAGTTACACCCGACCCCTAGACCCGATTATGGTACTGCACTAGGTGTCGGATTAGGCTGTCTTTGATATGCCAATTAGTGAGATCCTTAGCGGGGGTCAAAACCTGGGTATGTTGGGACAGTCTGAGAATTCATCTGAGTGGGTGATCATAGTGACAGGATCAGCCCCTTTCTCGGACAAAGGTAATGATCGGGGATGCACTCTCTCTGATGGAAATCAAACTGATGGCAGTTGATTTCAATCATTGGAATTTTGTTTTTGCAAAATTTATATATATGATATATATTTAAGTATTGTTTCAAAATGTTCGCAAATGGTTTTAATTCCCAGGATCCATCTGAGTAGAGAGTGCAGCACTGTTCCTTGCAGCTGAGGGAGAGGTTCTCTCTTGTCGGACAGTGCTTAATCATTATGGGCTGAGAGGTTAAGTGTTAAGGCCATTTGGGATAATACCTGATGGGCTAATCTTGCACCTGCCCACAGTCCCTGGGTTTTTATAAGATGGCTTGGCCCAGGGACCACTTAGTGCAAGTGTTGGGCCCGTAGGGTCCATGTGATGGGCTCAGGGGTTCACTGAGCTTCCTAGTGAATTCGGCTAGGCTTTGCAATAAAGGCTGGGCCGAACCCATGTGGCTGGTGTGTAGATCAATGCTTGGGTCCCACGCCATACAGAGAGGCCCAACTGGGCAGGAGATTGAAAACTAATTGAGCACTGATTACTTAATGGGCCAAAAGCCCATTTCGAGTTGGGCTGATGTGATCATCCACTTATGGGGCATATATGAGATTAGGGTTAGCAAAAGGATTGGGCTTTTAACCTAATCTACTCTTGGAGACCAAATTCAAATCAGATTTGAAACTGGTAGTCTCCTGATAAGATCAGGAGTAAGCTAACCAAATCTACAGATAGGATTAAGATCATCCCCTATCCAGATGTTGATTTGGATTGGGATAACTCCTAATAGGATTAGGAGATTTCTTAATCAAGAAGATAGAGGAGAAACCCTAAGGATGATTAACAGAATTCGAACCTAGGGTTTAAGCAGAAAATCCTCTTGCGAATTGAGATAAGGATCTCATACACTCCAGAGAGAAGAGAATCAACATTCGCCATCTTCATCTCAGGAGTTCTCCTCCAGCCGCCGCCATTCACTGCAAGATTCGATCTTTGAGAAGAGGAAATCAAGAAATCAGTTCTTGATATCAGTTTTCCAAAAGAAACTGATCAAGTTCAGTGCTCGTTTTTTCCAGAGGATTCTTCTGAAGAATTCGGTGTGTAGGACGGACTCTACTGGTTTTGTTCCACAGTTGCTGTGTAATCTTCAGCAAGAGCGGATCTTGATGTCTTCTCTGGGCGTGAACACCAACTTTGGGAGATATTATTTCTCTGGATCAGGTATAACCCCTCCCTTGTCTTTTGGTTCAGATCTGGTTCGGTTATGGTTCAAGTAGGATCCTTGAATATTGTATTCTAAATTTAGGGAATATGATTCCCAGTTGGAAGAAAGGTAGGAAATTTTTTGAAATTCGCCCGCCCATTCCACAACCCTTTTGACATCCATACGATGGATCCTACCATTCTTTCATTACCATCCTCCAGATCAAATGCATTACCAATTAATTGCTTAAGCCAATTATATGCTCACTAAACCTACTACAATTTTTTTTTTCTCTTTTTGGATATGAAGTGTTTAGATGTTGATCATAACCCAAATTGTGACCGGGTGACTAACCCAATTGGCCATGAATGACAATATACAAATATGAGAGATGTTTCTAATGCATGATTGTGATATATTGTGAGGATCAATTCCGATTTCAACATTATGAACCATCCCACGAGTTGATTCAGTTGATTGCTGCTACTCTATTCGCAAAGGAAAAACTAGCTTTTGTTCTATGGGTGGTCTGGAAATATAGGAACTCCAGAACCTTTAATGATGGTACTATTCCCAATCCAATAATGTTAGATAGAGCTCTCAATGTGTTTATGGAAACTTTTGATGGGAATAAATTTAGTACCTCTACCACATCTCACAAGTTTTGAAAACAAATTAGTTGGATTACTCCAAAATATGATTATATTAAAATAAATTTTGATGCTTCTTGCAATAGTGGTGGAAAATGTTTAGTGGCCTACATAGTCTAGGACCATCTTGGTAGGGTACTAGCAGTCAAAGCATATAAACTTGGTACATATTCTATCAACTAAGCTGAAGCTTGGGCTGCATGGGAAGCCCATGTCCAAGCTACAAACTACAAGGAACTTCCTGTCATCATAGAAGGAGATTTATCTGTTGTCATTTCCTGCCTCAAAAAAAAAAAAAGATGGATATTCCTTGGATGTTGAAAGGTACTATCTCAAATTGCTTGTGGAGGAGAAGTCTATTTGAAGGGGGTCTTCATTATCAACATGTTTTCAGAGAAGCAAATCAGGCGGTTGACTGGCTGGCTCGGGAGGCTCTTTCTTCTGCTTCTCTAGATTTTCATCTCATTGGGAACTACCCCGTTATATAGTACATTTCTGTTTATTTTCAAAAAAAAAAAAAAAAGAAAGAAATTGGTACAAACATAGTTTTGGAGCAATGTGAAGAGGCCCAGCCCCGGATGCTCGAATTCCTGGATACAAGTATGGCCTTGAGCCCTTGATCCACATGACCGTCCAGTTAAACTGTTGACTAAACGTGGATGGACTTCCATTGGCGTAATGCTGACAGTGTGTTGTAGTTTTTCTTAATATTTTCTTTGTTGAATACTTGAATTCATTCTTATTCTTAAATAGAAAGATAATAAAATGGTGTCGTCTGTTGTAGCATATTAAAAGATGATGGGGATTGAGGAATTGAGGACCCATCATTCAATGAATTCTCACCTCAAAGGTGAAACTTCAAAATGCATTTATGAATCAAATACTCGGGCGCGGCAAGAAGTTTTGCAAAGCATCCGAGTAAAACGACGGCGTAACGGGCACTAACCAACTTCTAATCAGCTCTCTCAGTGTCGGTGTGGGGACCATCCGGTGATGGATATCAGATCCTGATCTTCAGAATATCTGCCACGTTGTAAGTTATAGGAGCCCCAAGATAAATTTAGAATCCACTACGGGATTTGGTGGTGTGTCTTGTCGATTCACGAGTAGAACTGTAGAGGATAAGGGCCCATGAGCCTATCTCTATCCGCTAATTTTGAAGGCTAAAGAAAAAAAAGGTGACAAATTGACAACACCATACCACCTGTTTTGACGTCGTTCTACTTACTCTCTCTCTCTCGTTTCCCCACCTGTTTTTTATTTTATTTTACTAATTTATTTAATTATTATATATAGAAACAATTTTATACACAAAATTTATATAAAATTAAAATTTTAAATTTTTTAAATAAATAGCTTTGCCCCGATACACAGCCTGACCTGACCGCCGGGCCGACCCTCAAAATTTTCATCGGGAAAGGCGGTATAGCCCATGATGACCTACGGGCCAGTCAGCCTAGCACGACCCACTTTACACCTTTATCCCCAGCATAGCTTTTATTGTATCGGTTTGAAATTTGAAAAAACGGTACTTAAACTAATTGTCCAAAATTAACTGTGATTGACCCAAAATGTCCACTTCAACCTAAATGCAAGTTTTATGACCAAATTGCCCCTAAATAGTGAATCAGCTTGTTAAACAAATTTTTGACTGAAGTGCCCGTAAGCGCCCAAATTTCTTTCACATATAAGATTTCTGCTTGTTGAGATGAGAGTCTTACTTGCTCTCAACATCAACATCCAAGGATGAGTCTTTCCTCTCAACATCCAAGAAAGAGTCTTCTTACTCTCAACGTCCAACAAACATCTAACCAATTATTTCACCATTTTTGCTTAATTTGGGCACTCATTTTTTCATTGAGCGTGAGGGTGGTTTTTTGTTCCAAAACCACATGTTACTGGTTCCCTAACTAGAAGCGGTTGTGAACACAGAAAAAAAAAAACAAAATTTCCAGAACACCCATCACCCACTAAATTCTAAAATGAATAGCTTAATTGAGTGGGTTTCCATTGGAATATTTCTGTTATTGGTGGAAAATTTTCATGTTTCATGAATGAGGAGTGAGTGGATTCTTTTCGGAATGAACAAGAATTTGTTGTTGTGGTGGGAGATATAACAATAATAGCAAATCTATCATTGTATGTGGACTTTACGGTGCCTTACACTGAATCAAGAGAAGCTATGGCGATGCCAATCAAAGATGACCATAGGAAGAATACTTGGATTTTTTTTCAACCCTTTGACTTGAGATATGTAGCTGACAATTTGTAGCATTCATCTTTATTGGCATTGTGGTTTGGCTAGATGTGTAAGTCGGGCCATGCTGGGCCATATATAATATATTATATATTATATAAATTATAATTATATAATAATATATAGTATATAATATATTAATAAAATAAATAATTGTTTTCAATTTTATTAAATTATTGTATATATAAGCAATTGTTTATAATAAAATTCATATAAAATTAAAATTTTAAGTTTCTTTTTTTTCAAATTTTTAAATAAATAACTTTGGCCCGGTCCACGGTCAGGCTTGGTCAAGGATTGGGCCAGAGACCAGCCTGATCCGTGGCATGGCACGAACCCTTACGGGCTTGGGTTGTGGGTCATGTCATGTCGACCCCCCACGTTGTCCCAAGGAAGGGCGGCATAGCCTGCGGCGGCCCCCGCATGGCACAACCCATTTTACACCTCTAATTTTGGGTTCATGAATACCGAATAAACACAGAGTTCAAGGGATCACCCGAACAACAACTTGAAATGATATTCTGGTTCTCCTTCTCCCTCTCTCTTACTAAAGATGCAAATTAACTATAAAATCTGAAGATGAAGTTGGGTCTAATATGCTGAAAAAATATGATATAAAATTAACAGGTAAATAAAGAGCGTCCTTCTTCTGATCTATATCGGCTTGGCCATATCATCATTCCATGCGGATGAAGCAGGAAAAGTTTTCTAGAAAAAAAACTTAAAGTTCCTAGATAAATTCTTTTTATCATCATCTCTAACAGTAAGTATTAAACAAAGGAACTAAGATTGGTATATGTTCCTGTAAACCTCTTTAATCAATCACTTCTACAGTTCTACTGAAACCATCTTTAATTAGTTTCATTCATACTCAAACACCAACCAGACAACCGACGTCGGAGGTCTCAACAATAATGATTTTCCCTTTCTCAAATGGTGGAAAAAGCAGTAGCAATCATTTTCACGTTCTTAGATGGTGGAAGAATTATCGGCAATCGTTTTCTTTTTCTCGGATGGGAGAGGAAACAGTGGCAAATGGCAATGGTTTTCCTTTCTCAAACGGTGGAAGAAGCAGCGGCAATGGTGTTCTCTTCCCATCAAACTATAAGGTTGTGTTTGATTTAAAGGAAAATGTAGGAAAAGGTAAAGAAGCCTATGCAGGGTTTATAAAGGTTTTACAATATTTTCCTTCCTCTCCTTACTTCTTCCTTCAAACTTAAAGGTTTTGGATTGAAAAATGATGGAATAATTTTAGGATATTATAAAATGGGTCGAACATAAGAAAGGGGAAAATAGTAAATAAGAATCATGGTGAGTTTTGGATGCTAAAGTTAGGATGAGTTTAAGAGAATTTATGATGAGTTTTAAATGATTTTCCTTTACATTAGTATAAATAGGGTGAAGACCTGGGATTCTGCTACTCCCTTGCCGACCCGTCACCCTCGCGGTAGCTGTCAATCCTCCTATTCCATGACTCCTGACACCAAACGACAACCTGGCGATTACCAAATCAAATCCACACACACCCTACAACTTAAATATCCGCACACACTACGTTGTTCTAAGACACTAGAGATTGCTTTGAAACATCCACACTAGTGTTTGGTGGCAGAAATCCATTTGTCCTTCCACTTTCCCAGTTGAGCATTAATTCTTGAACTTGATGGTTATGTTATGCTCAGTTGTGTGTGATTCTTAGAACTGAGATAGAAATATGGATTGGAATGGTTTTTCCTTTTTTCGCACGGTTCATTGGCTTCGCATATCATTTATTTTAGGGTAAATTTCCGATTAATATCTTATATTTTGGGTCTAGTTTCATTTTAATCGCTGGTGTTTAAAATACAACAATTTGGTATCCCAATTTTTAAAACATCTCAATCTAATACCTACCGTTAATCATCCATTAACCAACCGTTAAGTGGCCTTTAAAAAAGATATAAATACCCTTCAAAGGTCATCTAATTTTCTTTATCAACCATCCAAACATTAACAAAAAATTATCAATCTCAAATCCTTGTTATTCTAGACCCCAACTTTCTTGAATAAAAGATGAAAAGATTTAAGACTGTTAATTTTTTATCAATATTTGAATGATTGATAAAAATTTAGATGACATTCAAAAGCATTTATATCTTTTTCAAATACTACTTCAGCTAAAAGTACTAATAAAAAATTCTCTTTATTTTATTGTATACTATGATTCATTTGCTGAATACGTTTTCTCAAGTGCTGCATCTTGACAAATCTGTTGACGTGGCAATATGAAAAAGCAGAACTCTATACAGATGGCCCGCCCCATGTATCAGGCTGGCATGGCATTTGATTATTGGTCCACTATCCTCCGGGGAAAACGCTTTAAGTGCCTATCCAACTCATCAAAGGTAACAATCAACCAAATAAAATTGTGAGATGAAACATGATTGGATTGGATTTGGCACTATGTGGCAGCGGTTCCAAACACCACCATATTACATTTACTAAAGAAAAACAGGAACTTGACACAATGGATTGGACTATCATCACCCTAAATGCAGTTTATAGGTTAGTTTGATATCTATATTACAGGCAAAGGAAATCATCTGAGTTGTTTCCTTCTGTTTGTGAGTGCAGATGCTGTAGTAGTAGTCGCTTTCTATATCTCTACTGCTTTCAATCTTTTGGCTGAGTGAATGAACCCCACAATAGCATCAATCTCGTCCACTTGCTGTTTTGTGCACGACACACCCAAAAAACTATGAGCAATTGTCATACAGACATGCATGAAGATAAATTAGAAAAGAGATCTACAGTGAGAGAACCAATACCATTGATGAAAAGTGCCTTCGTACAGAATCAACCATTTGCTCCTTGGATGGATTGGGATTCATGGCCGCCTAGAAGAAAAATTTTAGACAACTTACGCTTCAGCATAACAAACAAACCCATTGTAATGCTGACAAAGAAGAAGAAAGGATAGTGCATGGAACTCACGAGTTTGAAGTGCCTACAGTATCTCCACAATGTGTTTGATCCTAATCTAGCCAGGTTGACTTTCTGATCCAGGGAAAATTCGTTTCGTTATTGAATGAACACCACAAAAGACGCAGCAAAAGAAATGAAGAGAAAAACAAATGGCTTCTTATTTCCAAACATCTCACCAATTGAGGTTTATGAATATTCCCATGTACTTGTCTGAAATTGCTTCGGTTCAATTTTGATGAAGATATCCACTGTCGTGCATGGCGTACTCTTGGCTTGCTTGATTTGTGGAACTCAATACTACTAGCTGCATATATATATAAAAGAAAACATATATAACAACTTGTTTTAACCATATTAACTTAATTACCGTTTCATCTATTATAACAATAATTCTTCCTGATAAAGTAAAACAATAAGCCAACTGAAACTATGCATGTTCTCACCCATATCTGAGCTACTGTAGGAGTTGTCCAAGTCATTATCTTCATCTTCTTCATTCCCAGTGGGAGGTTCCAGTACACTTAAAGCATTCCTTTGTAATTTAACTTCAACCCCATTTTTCAGAACCTAATAGATTTACCAATCCATCAACCAAATATAAGTGCCGAATTGAAAGAGCTTCAATTATCGTAGTAGGTAGACGACCATTATAGGAGTTACAAATAACAATCCACCAATATATTAAAAAAAAACTGGCGGGATTTGAAACCCATCACCTACCATGTAGACCATTGCAAAGCCTTTTTTTTTTGCAGATAAAAGAGAAGAAATTTTAGGATGAGAGGAGGGAATAAATAAAATTCACTCTCCCTTCCTATCAAACTTAATTCCCGTCATAATTGTACTACTCTTACAGAAGCTGGATTCATAAAATCCTAGTTTATTAATGGGAATGCCAATAGAATATAATTCTGCTTTCAAGACAAATTCACCAGTTTACTGCCTTGCTCCAACCAAGCAATCTTTCTCAGTTCACGGGGACGCCAGAACCCAATTGTTAAAAAATTCATCAGTTTGTTAAAGGAAGCATATTATTCTAATTATAAGTGAAAGAATAAAAGAGAATTACTTCAACACGGTAAGCATAAATAGAATTAAACATAGATCTCGCTAAAAAAAGAAAAAAGAAGAAGAAGAAGAAAGAATAACTTACCAGCCAGTGCCAACCACCGAGTCCGACAGCCTTTTTGACGACGCCTTGTAGACCCACCAGTACAGATTTTGTTCGGTTGTTCCCTGTAACAATAACTTTCGTGTGCCGGGGAAGCACAGACAACTCTTCGTCACCGCTTTCTTCACGGAAAGGAGACAGAACACGGGAAGAGCACAACTCGGGTTCCAGCATTTTCTTGATCTCAAGTTTTTAGTTCACCGCCATATTGAAGTAGACTGTAGACATGATATTAGACGAGTGACGCAGGAAATTTAACCACTATAATCCGGCCCCTCAATGTTTCAGCTAAATCTGGCAAATCATGAGATTTGGTTGAATTGCAGACCAAAGACCATCAATTTGTGTAGAGCAATATTAGCACAAATGAATCCAAAACTCCAATTGGAGCTACCGAATTCGAGAGAAACGAAAAAAAGGGTTTTTTATTTTGTTTTATTTTTCTTCTTTTATTATATATGTAGTGAACGGTGAATCTTCCTCATGAAATTATAAAGGGAATTTCAATGCGTTGAACCTAAAAGAAATTCATGCAAAAGCTCCCCAAATCACGGGCTTGGTCAATAATATTAAATGGATGTAGTTGTTTCAGATTGAGAAAAAAAAGGTCGAGATTTTTTTAAGTTCTTCTGAAATGAAAATGACATCAAATTTTTGGCTGAAATTAAAATTTTAAGCCATCAAAAGTCAAATTTGAATTTTCATATCAAGTGCTGGAAGCAAATGGCATTCGAGATATGAAACAAAAATCGAAGCTCACCCGAAGGGAAACTCCAATTGAAGGAGAAAGGAAAAAAATCGAAAATCTTTATCCTCTGATTGAACTTCTTCCAATGATTAAGATTAACTTAATTGAAAAGCAAAACCCCAAATCCCTCATTTATTCCCCGTTCAAAAACCATTCAAGAATTACACTAATTTCAGCCATGCAAAATAAAACAAATAGACAAATTTATGAGCTTTGCAAAAAAAAAAAAAAAAATTAAACCGAGCGAACGGACCAAGTAACCCTAG
Source organism: Nelumbo nucifera (assembly GCF_055504915.1). NCBI lineage: Eukaryota > Viridiplantae > Streptophyta > Magnoliopsida > Proteales > Nelumbonaceae > Nelumbo > Nelumbo nucifera. Next base: position 183,953,183 of record NC_142649.1, on the reverse strand, counting down.
CAATTATACATGGTACAAAATGCAAGAATTTCCGGGGATCCAAAGCTCCTAGAATGCATGCATCCAGAAATAGACAAAAAAAAAAAAAAAAAAAGATTTTACATTCTACCTGCTACCAATTCTTCGATTCTTATATAAGAGCATCGATTTGGTCAAAACGACACGAAATGCATGCAGTCAATTATACAGTCGATTGGCACTGCAAAAATCTCCATAATGGGAAATTGAGGTTCTCAGGATTCGAATTGCGAGCTACAATTTGGTGAAGAACCGCAGATCTATGGGAAAACGAAGTATAACAATCTGATTACATGCGAGAGAAAAAAGAGAAGCTCGAATGCACAGACGCCAGCTCTATCTTCTATCCTCTGAGCTACTTCGCCAGATCGAAGTTTGCTTACTGAAGAAGTGAGAAACAACAGCAACGGCACACTAAATGCTTACCAACTGCCAAAGAAACGACCTGACTTAACCGTACGGTCATGCCTGTACAACGCAGTTGGACTGGTTAACCGGATTTAGCCGGTTAAGATGACACTCAGGGTCCGGGAGCGGCTACAAAGATCTCGAGCCAGGCGGTTGGCTCGGCTTAAAAACAAGGGTTTTTAGCAGATAAGGGCAACTTTTTGCCCTGAATATCAATATTTTTATAAAATAATCAAAATAAAGTAACTTTTTTTTCCCTTCTGTACAGTTCAAGGGGAAACCGAGACTTCACAGCCCCATCTGTATTCATCCGTAAACGCAGTTCAATCTCTGCCAAAACTTCTATAGGAAAGGGGAGCAACGACCAGGTTCTCCGACAAGGTTTCGTCGGGAAACAAACTGCATAGCAAAGCAGTCCAGCGAAAAGGAGTGTCGGGTGCCTGTGCCGTCGAAGCGGGTGAGGGAATCTACGGAAACGGAAGCTGTGATCTCCATGCAAGCGAGGAAACATGCGAGGAGGTGATGGCGGGCTCAACACCGCCCACCTCCGCCTCCGCCAGCCCCCACAAGTGCCAGCTATTTTAAAGAGATCCAGCAGTAGCAGGAGGGTTTTGTGTTTGGATTTGAATTTGATGCCTTTGGAGAATGATTTAGATTTACAGCTTGGAAGGAAGATGCCTCCTATTGTCGATTGCTTTATCTGATATACAAACATTATCATACCCACTTGTTTTTTTTTGTTTTCTCTTCCTTCTCCACTCATTCCATGTATTTAGATTTTTGGGGATCTTTTTTTTTTTTTTTCTCTCTTTTGAATTTGAGAACAACTGCGAAGGAGAACGCTGCCTGTTCCCCTGCTCCGTCTCTCGCATGAACAGTGTATTCGGATGAATACAGAGGATACAGTGCCTTGCCCTTATATTTTTGAAGTAAAGTTATATAATCTTTTATTGATATTATCAAATCAGATATTTGATAGGGCATAGTATCAGTCTACTACCCCTCACACCTACGCACAACACTACAGCCGCAGATCTTGTGGGTGCTCATAAAAAACAGAAAATCGAACCAAACAAATCTTGTTAATGGAATTCGTTGGTTTGGTTCCGGTTAATCTATTGAAACTAGAAAGAACTATCATTAACCGAATCGATCGAAAAATCAAACCGATCAAGTAATTGATGTGGTTCGATTTTAGTTTGGTATTTTTAAAAAATCAAAAGATTGATTAGATGTTTTAAATATATGCCCCTGATTCGATTAGTGTGACTGTGTAAATATTTCTAATAATTGGGTTTTCAACTTATCCGGACCTGAACCAATTATAATATTATATAATTAATAACCGGTTCTTTAAAAACACATTATATCAACCAATTTTGAACTCATTTAACGCTGTTCTTTCAAAATGCATACTGCCATAGGCCATAAACTAAATAAGGCCAACATTGCAACTATAAACAAAGAAGGTGTGAGAGGGTCTCTTTGTTAATGTAATTAATATTCAGACCCATTAACAAGGATAGAGAAAAAAAGGGATAAGGCAATTTTTGGGCATTAATATCAATAAAAATAATTTTTTTAACCTAATTATTAAAATTGGTTAATTATCAAATAGGGACAGAAATATTGTTCATCTCCTTCCTCCTTCAAACCATTGAATAAGTCTCTCCCAACATCAATAAATATTGGTCATAGATTTCTACTTTTTTGTGAACCTTTTTAGTTGCTGGATTATTTGCAAGCTAAAATGGTGAAGCCCAATTTTGCGTTTTTGCATTTTGTTATGTGTATCTTACTTCTCTACTTGGCATATTCATAGACCTCTTCAAATCCTGATTTTTAGGCTTAATGGTGTTCAAAACTGATTCAGATACCTCTAATAGGCTTAGTAGTTGGAACCAAACCACTGATTCGTGTACTTAATACGGTGTTTCATGTATTCTTCTAATTGCTTCAAAAGAATAACTCATAGCATTTCTGCTCTGAGTTAACAACTCAGATGCAGAGAAGAAGAAGAAGATGGAGAGAGAGAGGAAAAAGTTAACCTATTCTAAAAATTATGTTAAAAATATTATTTTTATTGGTATTAGGGCCCAAAAGTTGCCTTATCAGCTAGAATAAAGTGCACACTTAGATTTGTGATTGGAAGTTAAAACCCATTTTTACTTATTATTTCTCTTAGAAAACCCCATTAGAAAAGTGGGTTGGGCCGCCTGCAGGTTGGAATGGCTTAGCACGACTTGGGCCATGCCAGTCCTGGCCTGGTCACTATATAAGCAAACCCTGTGCCATACCGGGCCTGGGTTTTGAGGCCCGTGGTCAGCATGAATGGCACAAAAAAAGTGACCTGTGCTGGCCTAGCTCAGTACAATTCGGATGATGGCCTAGTATGCCCCCCTCCAATACACACATATCTATGTATATTATGTATGTATGTATATATGTATATAAATTTTTATTTTCAATTTTATTTTATTATTTCATATATAAATAATTGTATACATCAAAATTCAAAATTTTTGCTTTTTTTTTTCAATCTCTAGTTTTTCTTGTTAATTTATTTTATTAATTTTTTCATTAAAAAAAACAATACAGGCCATGAAACAGCCCACATTACATCTCAAATCTTCGGCATACTAGGGGTATAGTGTAAATCGGTCACCCAATTAGAAATTTGACACACTGAATTTGGCCTGGGCTTCGGGGCCAGTCCTATTCAGAATTTTACTTTTTTTTTTTTGGTACAAGATGGAAATAGAAGCACTAGTAAAGACGAGGAGTACAGGGGTAGTGCCATAGGTAAACAACCCTTGGCCAATCATCCAGTAGCTGAGATGATCACTCATGGTCCTCCAAATACAGAGGCATGGGATCAAAGACCATAAGCCGTCCAGCCTAGGTTACAGCCCTTAAAGTAAACAGATGAAAGTCCGGGTCCATGATTAAATGCCCACTCTCCAGTTCCAAATAACCAACCAAATATATTCTTGGTAGACCTGGCAATTGGGTTGGGTGGGTTGGGTCAAGACACTTCAGGTTGATTTCGGGTTAGGTTGACTTTTGGGTTAGGTTGTCAAATGATAGACCCTAACCCTAAATGTTTGGGTTAGGGTTGACCCATGGGTCAATTCGGGTCATACTAAAATTTAAAAACATAAAGAAAAAATATATGAAAAATGCCAAAATTAAAGGAATTAATCTTAAAACTCCAAATATAAAATTAAAAAATTTGAACATTTAACAATTCAAAGAATAAAGGTTAAATAAAAAAAATTAAAAAGTGTAAATTTTTAACAATGCATAAATAGTCCCAATTAGACCTGACAAACGGATCAACGAATTTATCCATGACCCAACCCAATTTTTTTGAATCAGGTCGAGTCATTCTCCCATTCATATAGCTAAATATGAGACCCTAACCAGGTTTGCGGATAAGATTAACTTTTTGCCAGCTCTAATTCTTGGTCTTGCCTTTATAGCGGAATCACTTTTGAAATGAAAAATTGGTTGCCACTCTTCTCATGCTTCGCCATTCTTTTATTTTTTTATTTAACTACTGAAAAGTGAAAAGTACATGTGGAGGCAAGTTGGTAAAAGCTGCAAAGAAACTTACTTTTGGCCTTTTCCTTTTTGTTCATACATATCTTTATCGACGTTCCCCTGAGTAAAGCCACCAGAGGGACAAGATCCGGTTATTAGGATTTAGGAAGAAAAGACCTCCAAATTAAACTGCTTTGACAGAAAATAATAGGTTATTAGACAAGATATTAATATATTAGTTAGAGATCAGGGAGCATGACCATTAATTGTGTCTGATGGCTTGTAAGTTGTAACTTATTCAGGAGAAATGGGTCCCATATAAAGAGGTCCACGCCAAAATTCAGCATCATCAAAGGTCATCTCATTTATACTTGTCAAAGTCTTCAAAGTTTTCCCTCTTTCTTTGCTAATTCCTTTACCCAGTTTAGTAACTTTCGATCACCACCCAAATATTTGTAAGAAAAACTAAGGGCCTATTTGGTTTGCGGGAATAGAGGTATGGAATTAGAATGCTGGTGAAATAAAATTTTCCCATTTGAGGAAATTGTCATTCCCTCTTCTTCCCTTAGGAATGAAATCCCATCAGAGCTGATTCTAATGTCCATTGAAATCATGTTTAAATCAAAACATACTATAGAAACAGATTATTCTGATTCTGAGGGATTCAGTTCTGATTTCAACTGTAAATCAAACAGACCCTATGTTGAATAAAAAAACTAATTAGGAACCAATGTATATAATTTTTGCATTTTATAATAATATAAACAATGAATTCAAACCAATTATACAAATAAAATAAAGGGTACGTTACAAAGACCCCCTGTACTAGGGGTCTGTGACAAAGACCCCCCTATACAATGACGGTGAGACAAAGACCCTTCCGTTAGCCTTCCCTCCAAAAAGGCTGTTATAATATTTTCTAATCCCTATAATACCCTTGTAATAATTATTTGGACAAGGAAAAAAAAAACATTATTCATCTTCCCCGACTTCATGATCCTCGATCCCTGTTTCTTCTTCTAACTTTTGCTTCAACTCATGCACTCTAGTCCCCTTGAAAATGAACGAAGAACCTTCAATGGCGTCGCCAACATTTCCATTCTCATCCATAACATGGAAGTAGATCCGTAAATGTAAATTGTTAGAAAAGTCGAACACCCATAAGCCAAATAAATTTAGAGCCCAAGAGCCCAGATCCGTAAACTTAAATTGTCAAACCAATTATCATGGCCGCCGTCTTCTGTTGTTGCTGCTTCTATGATCACTTATCGTAAAAAGGTTTCACCTTTTTCAAATACTTCCTTATCACGTCCTTGGTTGACGTGCTCATCCGCTTCACAGAAGAAGGACCCGATACATTCTCTTGATCTCTATGCTTGTTGTTGTCTTTGTGAAACACAAAAGAGAACCTCGCTAGAGAGAAGTACTTGGATTTCTTGATCTGTGGGCTCTGATGGTGATAATTGTGGTTGAGACGCTTAAACTCGTCTTCCTCGGTCACCGAGCTCGGCCGCGACGTGTCACACTCGGGGAACAAGACGAGATCACCGGAAAAAGAGGAGCTGGAGTCATTGGAGCTTCCGGTCGAGTTTCGAGAAGCGGTGGTAGTGGAGTCGGAGCAAAACGAAGAGCTGGACGAGGCTAGCAGGAGAATTCAAACCATGGAGAGGCGGGGGGAGAGATGGAGAGGGAGAAGTTGGCCCTTGTAGAAGGGCTCGTAGGCTGGACAGAGATTGGAAGAGGCCATTCGAGGGGATAGAGAGATGGTGAACTCGAAGTCCGACAAAGAGGTACTTCTCATGGTGGCTCCGAGACGAACAGCCTTGGCTTTGTGGAAAATTTCCATTACTCCACTCTGATATAACAGAAAAAAGAAATTATTATAATAGAGTGTGGGCGAGATCCCAGATATGATGACATGAATAAAAGAGAGAGAGAAATAATATAAAAGAAATTCAAACTTTTCAAGTTCTATTCCGGTCTCTTCTGTTTGACTGCAACGAAGAAGAGGCATACCAAAAGGGATAAAAAAAGGGCAGAGATACACTCCTCAAAGTAGGATAGAGAGAAATGTCACAATAAAAAATAACAATATATAAAATCTGTATCTCGGCTTCGTTGCCTGAACCCAATCAGTCAGTGAATAAGTTAAATATGTTTTAAGAGAAAATTGGCAAAAAAAAGAAAATAGAAAAAATTTAGTAGGATATTTTAGTAATTTAATGTATTCCGTCATCTGACTTAACGGTCAATGGGGTTTTTGTCTCACGTCATAGTATAGGGGGTTTTTGTCATAGACCCCATAGCATAGGGGGATCTTTGTAATTTACCCTAAAATAAATTTTAAGTATATACAAGTATACTAATCATTAACCATTCTACCATATAAGAGCATTCCTAGGCGTCTCTCTCTCTCCATGGAGCTACATAACATGATTAGAAACCTCTCCTACAACCAATAAGAGGCCTTACCAAGAAACCAGTTGGCACCTAGCAGCTAGGCATATCTCAATTGCCTTGACATAATGTTCAGACCACTATGCAAAAAGTTTTAGCTCTCTCTCTCTCTCTCTCCATTGGGCTACACAGTAGGACCCGAGACCTCTACTACAACCAGCAAGGGGCCTTACCAACAAACCAGTTGGCACCTCGCAGAATAGATATATCTCACTATGTATCTTAAAATTTCTAGTACTTTTTGGGAATATCTCCTATCCACAAGAATCCTACCCACAAGACACTACACTTTACATTGGGAATATTTTCTGTATTTACATATTACCATTTATGGAGAGATGTTCCCAATGTACAGCTGTAGTATCTTGTGGGTGGATGACGGAAAAATTCTTATAGATAGAAGATCCGGATTGAATATTTTATATCTTAAAATTTTAAACCTTAAATGCAACATCTTTACTATAGAATATTTATACTTGCTTTGACATCATGTTAAGATCACTATGCAACTCTCTCTCTCTCTCTCTCTTTCGCACCAACCTCACAGCCACATCTCTCCCAATGTGCAGCTGGAATATGCTGTGTGGTCGGCGTGAATAGCAGCAGATTCAGGCTCCTCTCTCTCTCTCTCTCCCCCCATTCAATTATAATTAGGGGTTCAGCCCTCTTTGGCTTAAAAATATTTTGGGCTTGGGCCCAACATTTCAAGTACAAATTTCTTGAGTAGGTTTCTATGAGCCCTTTTCATATCATAGTTGAATTCAGAAAATCTATGATGTGGAAAAGATATGGTATGGATGGAAAGAGTTTTGATCAATCAAAAACCATCCATGAATTTTGATAAATAATACCTTATTCTCTACTATTGTTATGATTCCAATTTATTGGTCAATTGTTTTTTGGATATCATATATCTTTTCCATATCATAGTCGAACTCATATATATTACAAAATCACAGCATATATTTTATATTTCTACAAATGATAATATGTATTATTATACATAAATTATATGTCAAATAATATAAAGTATTATATTCATTAAATATAATGTAATTAATGGCATAGGCCCAAAGCCTGGCCTAAGCTTATATATGAGGCTCGGGGTTGGGCCAGACCAAGCTTCTGTTGGTGCAGATTGCAGAGGTATTCTTTGAGCTCAACCAGATTACTCGGTAAGCTTTATTGGTCAATGGGTTAGCCAGGACGGAGAAAGCCGAAGCAGAAGGGAAAATATGTGGGGCTTTAAGATCAAAGGAAACGAGGTGTCCATTATACATCTGCTTTTTGAGGATGATTACATGTTTTACAATGCTGATGTTGAATAACCGCAGGTAATCAAAGGAAATAATGGGGTGTTTTGAAGAAATATCGAATCAAGAAATAAATCTATTGAAATCAGGAATGTTTTTTAGTAGTAATGTACATAGAAGGCACCAAAAAAATTCAGAAGATGATGGGATTTAGAATTCTATCTTTGAATGATAAATATTTGGGAATTAGATAATGGGTGGGGTGGGGAAGCAGAAAGTGTTAGCTTACAAGAACATCAAAGCCAAGTTGTTATCACAGGTTGGAAGAACAATATTAATAAAGCCTGTGCTCAAGCAATTCCTGTATATGCAATGGGAGTGGTGATGTATATGTTTGGCATTGATAGTGCAGATACAACACCGTTTTATGAGAAAATTGTATTTTTTTGTTTGGAAACGTTGCTGCTAGGTATGACATTTTCTAGAGCAACAACAACGTTTTCTGTTTGGTACCAATGCTCCAGGAAACGTTTTCAGCACTGGTACCTATTATCTAGTGCCACATCATGTCCTTGTTGGCAGCAATGAGTTGCAGCTCCAGGAAACGCTAAATTCGACATTGCTCCAAGCCATGCCTTCCCAATTTCTATGACGTAGCTTGGAGCACCATTTTTTCATAAAAAATGGTTCCAAACAAACTGATGTTTCTTGGAGCACCATTTTTTCCAACGTGGCGCTGATGTGTTTCCATTTTCTGGAGCAACGACATTGATGCCAAACAGACACGATGTTGCCAAAGAAAATGACATCACAACTTGAGAAATTTCCGAGTTTTTTTTTTTTTTTTGTGGCTAGGGGATCAGAACTCACAAAATTAAATGGGAAATTTGTTATAAACAAAAAATAAGGGAGATTTGAGTTTAAGGAAAGTGCATGAGATGAATAAAGCTTGTTTGGGAGCAGGTTTGGAGGTTTTTAACAAGTCTGGAGGATAATGGGTGTGTGTAATTAAATCAAACTACTTAGGCACCAATTCTATATTTAGTTGTCAACCCATAAGCTTAGACTCTAATTGGTGGAAACATGTCTTGAAGACAAGTGAGGAGTTGAGACAAAATTTGTGTTGGCAAGTAAGGAATGGGGAAGGCTTTAACATCTTTTAGATTAATGGGTTCCAACTGTTAGAAAGAACCAATCTATGAGGGTGGCGGAGTTACTGAATGAGAATGGAAGTTACAAAAATTACAGTTAGTGGTGAATGAAAATCATCCAATCTCATGTGTTAAAGAGTTCAACCAATGGGGAGAGGTTGTAAGGACCAATTGTTAGGGAAAAAATTCTAAGTCATGAGATTGTAATGCCAAATCTGTCTACCAATCGTTTTTGTCTGCTTATCCATCTACATCAGCACAGAAGATAGACTAGGGGAGTATATGAAAGTTGAAGGTTCCAACTTTTTCATATGGAAAGTATATTGGGGATGGTTTATTAACAAGGAACAAACTCAGATTCTTACCTTAAACAGAGAATCTACCCTGTTTGTAAACAGGAAGAGGAAAACATAAATCACAATTTGCTAGAACCATTTGGCTAGAACAATTTGCTCATTATGAATTCTCTTTATATGTGGATGGATATTAATATCTTATGACCCAGTAACACAATAATGGAGTTTCAACAGCAGCAGTGCAACTGGATGGAAAGAAATTGAAAGCACAGTTGTCTAGTTTTCTAAAATATTTTTTGATGTATACTTTTGTTGTATAGGGTTAGGGCCTGTGAGAATAGTCAGAATCTGTTATACCAGCTGCTTGACTCTGGACTGGATGTATGATGTATTATGTATATATCTTTCATATGATAATGAAGTATTCTTCTTTTTTGTTAAAAAAAAAAAAAAGCAAACAAGGGGCCAACCCATTGCATTGCTGAACATGCCTTACATTGTACTAGGCCAGTTAATTGGTCTAAATGTCTAATACTCCCTCCTTCATTGAACAATCTTTTACAATGGGAGATGTAATACTGAGTTTTATTGATTAATGGAATTGACCTTAGTCCTTCAAAAAAAGCTTCAATACAAATGTCTTTGATATATTGTTAAGTCATTAATTTGTTCACGTAAAAAATCGGGTGATTCGTCACAAATAGGGCATTTTTTGGTAACCCTAATAAGAAGATTGTCAACATTTCTCCCGTCTTATTGAATTTAAGGCTCAGTTTGGAAGGAATACAAATACAATTATGTACATTGCAAAATCTTGTATTTTGAATTATTTTATATGTATTTGCATCGTACATTATTATTTTATATGTATCTGCATCGTACATATTTGCATTCATATTCTTTCCAAACTGAGCATAATAGTAGAAATCATTCAATTGGGGATATTTTCTCTCTCTCTTTTGCATCATGCACTATACAACCCGGAGGGGTTAGCCCATCTCCCGTACCCATAACTCTAACCTTAGTGGCAACAAGATTTGATCACAAGGTTCAGTTTGGAAAGAGTACAAATATAAATATGTATAATGCAAAAACATGTATAAATATGTATAATTGAAACTGTTTTAATTTTAAAATAAAACTAAAAAAATGTTTCAGTATTTGTTAAAATCGTCATGGGAGGTATAAAGATTTTTTATGGGAAAAACATAAGATGATTTATAATAAGGATCTACTAATAACAAACAATGTTAGACACCAATGTTTTAAGACTAATTTGGAACTAGAACCACTTTGGCCACTTCCAGATCAGGGGTTTGATAGGCCTTAATACTATTGATACCCTATAAAGACCTGGCTTGGGGCCAGCCTGATGTGGCCTTACTACTGTTGATACCCAATAAAAGCCCAGCTCAAGGCTGGCGCGGCCTGGCCTTAATATTGTTGATATCCCATAAAAACCCTAGCCTGGCCTGGCCCATGGCCATGATCATCCCTTTTGATCATCCAATCTGGACAAATCAGCTTATGCTTTAACAAAAATAAAAATAATTAAAATATAAAATGACTAAAAAATCATCGTCTGGGTCAAATGTGTTGATGGTTCAACCGCCTGGTTTAGCAGATTGCTAATTGATTTGGGGCTGAAACGGAATCAAAACCCTGGCTGATTCAATCATCCTGCTTGACGGTTGTAAAAGTTTGCTTGCCAGACACATCACAGTTTTGAAACCATAGTAGAGTTTTCACTAGGGGTGAGCAACAAATATTGAAAAACCGACCGAAACCAAACTAAAAAATTGGTTAATTGAACCGGTTGATTCGGTATTGGTTAACCAATATAGAAAATCAGTGGTTAATCGAACTGACCGGTATACATATATTTTTATATATTGTATATATATATTATATTTAATATTTTCATGTATTATAAATTAATAACTATGCATTATATATAAATATATAGTTATAATATATGATATAATATTTATTATTTAAAATATTATATTTTATATATTTATATAATATGTATTGTAAAAATAGAAAAACCGATAAACCGAATCAGTCAACCGATTGGTTTTAGTTACCAGTTTTCTAAAAACAGATAGTACCGGTTCGGTTACAAAAAAGGCTCATGGTCCAATTAATCGAATCGTGAGCACTCCTAGTTTTCACCATACAACACGTGGTGAAAATGTGAAATGGCAGCCTTGATGGCTGATGTATTGCTGGAGACCGGATCTGCTCCTTACATATGGTGCCTCACACCGACTTTACATGAACATCCCACTGTGTATTGAAAACATCTCCCATATTTATATGTTATTATTTATGGAAAATGTTTCTGATGATGCAGATGTACCTGTAAGATCGTTGTGAGGCGCCCACAGCGGATCCCAATTCGTATTGCTGTGGTCCAAGCTGCACTGACGTAATGTGGGGCTACAACAATAATCAAAGTTCGTGATTTATGGATTTACCACCAAAGTTGGAAAAGAAAAAGGGAAATTGCATAAAAACACGATATGCCTAGCGTTGACTAATTACATTACTAACATATGATATCCCAAAAACGAGTGAGCCCGTTAATGTGTCATTTTTGTGGGATCAATGCATCAAAAGAATTGTTTTCTTTGAATCTTGATTCCAATGTGTAAATATCAATTTCTGTAAAGGGCATTTGTGTCGTCGAATTCAAGCATTTAAATTGATGAGGGCAGATTTGGCCCTCCACTAACATTATGATATATGGCATATCGGAACAAATGGGTGACACCTAGAACCATCGATGCGATAATTTGCCTTAGCCAAAATGATGGAGTCCCAGCTAGCGACCTGGCACTGTCGCCGACCTGGCGACCTACCCTTGGTGCTGACCTGGTGACCTGCCTCTAGCGCCAACCTGGCGACCTGCCTCTAGCGCCAACCTGGTGACTTGCCCCTGGTGCTGACCTGGCGATCTGCCTCTAGCGCTGACCTGGCGACCTGCCTCTAGCACCGACCTGGAGACCTGCCCCTATTGCCGACCTGGCGACCTGCCTCTAGCACCGACTTGGCGATCTACGAGACATGTTCGTCGTCGATTTCTACATGCATCCCATCACTCCCGAGTCTCTCGAAAATCAGCTTTCACACCGAATGTTTTGGGAGAAACCGAGTAAGGCACAAAGATCGGCCTACGTGCACGACTACCTCTGAAGACTTCAGAGCAGTTAGGCACGTCCTCCCAGAGATCCCGGACATGTTGCGTGATGCTCACGCCAAACAATATACCTATATAAAGGCCTTACCTCCAACTCCAGGGGGTAGATGCACAATTTAGTTCTCGCAGCTCTCTAGTTCTCTCACATTTAATTATCTTAAAATCTCTGATTCACTAACTTAAGCATTGGAGTGCCCATCCCGGGTAAAGCAACCTGGGCACTCTGACATTGTTTCCTTGCAAGTCTCATCAGAGCCACCTCTCCAACTCGTCACCATTTAGTTAGGCAACAGAGCCATCTCTCCAGCTCGTCACCATTCAATTAGGCATCAGAGTCACATCTCCAGCTCGTAACCATTTAGCTAGGCATCAGACCCACCTCGTAACCATTCAGGTAGGCGTCTAAGCCACTTTCCAAGCAGGAACCATTCAACTAGCCATCCAAGCCACATTCCAGATAGGAATTATTCAATCAAACATCAAAATTACCTGACCAGAGAGCTGCTAAAATGCACATCATCATAAATAACATAAAAAAAACTTAAAAAACAAAAAAATATCGATATTTGATATTTCTTACCCCATAAGCCAGCCAAACTCTCACTGTTTGAGATGTATACCAAAACGGCGCACGGAAGAGTGTTGGGAAGAAACGGAAAGGATGATTTTGAATTCAAAATTTGAAATTTGAAAGTTGGGGTTGGGGAAGCGTGAAAGCTGAAAAGTGAGCCAAAGCCTATACGACATTCAAGAGCGCCGAACCGAACCGAGCCGAGCCGATAAAATAATAAAGAGATTTTATATGAAGTACACGTGTCAGGAAGGCAGCAGTGGGAAACCCTTTAGTTCTTTATCCATGGAAAGCAACTCTCAAGTGCAGTCCCTATCACTGTTATTATGTGCCTAATTGAAATGCTGGTTTAAAGTCCGCTCCCAATTCCAGCAGCTGCAGCTGGAGCGCACTACCAAATATCCTGCTTTCTCTGAAAGGCATGGGGGCCCACATATGCTCCCCACCGGACCCAACCCTTATTCGCCATTCATTCATTCATTCATTGCCTGCGAAGCTCTGACTGAAGCCGATCTCTAGGAATTTAGGACAGCTCTACTCTACACCCCTATTTGGTTTGAAAGAAAAAAAGGTAAGGTTCCTTCCCATGACATGAGTGGTAGATGTTTTCTATGGGGACATATCTGAATAGTGAATACAATATAGAGATTTAACACTTAACACTAAGCTAGGGTAAAGATTAAAGTATAGTATTAAGTATTATATTGGATAATTTAGATATAGATACAGATATGAATATACTTTGGAAATGTATGGATACAGATAAAAAATATAGATATATTAGGAAAATGTATATAAATTTCATAAATATATTAATCATATTAAATTTAAAATCAAATAATTGTAAATAATATATAAATACAAACAAAATGTATATTTTAATGATATATATGAAAAATATATTACAATTAATACGGTATATGTATAAATTTCATACAATTTTATTGATAATACATTAATCAAGAGTCTGACACACATAATATATGCCCACATTATATTTTAATTATTATATCAATTATATTTTTACTTTTTTACATTAACAAAAAAGTCAACCAAATATTAAATTCACAAATGTAAATTAAAATATCAATTAATAATTTATAAAAGTTTATAATCACAATTTGAAATATATCAAATCTTTTAAATTTTCTAAGATACATATCATATGTAAATTTGTAATTTTTAATTATTCCATTACTAATATTTTTGTTTCTATAATTTTTCTAAAATTAAAAACCATTTTTATATAAATGTTGATTAGTAGATTTGATAGATTCTATTTAATATATTCTCAAATATTTCATAAACAACTTTTATTTTTGTAAATGGTTAATATGTTTTTATTTAATGTAATGTAAATTAAAATATTAATTAACAATTTATATATATATATATATATATATATATATATATATATATAAATTTTAAGTACTAAAATAATTATTCTATTATTAATATTTTATTTATATAAATTTCTTGAAATTAAAATCATCTTTTGATTTTAATGTAGATTTGATAGATTATATATTTCATTAGTTTATAAATATATTAATCTTAAATATTATTATTTTTATTTTTTAAACACAAACATGCAAGGTTTTAAAAATTGGCCCAGAAACGAAACCATTGGCCACGAGTTTCCGAGTCAGCGATTCGACCGTCCGAGTCGAACAGTTTGAACATTTAACCATTAAAAGCTTAAAATCATGTTATATCTCATCTTACCCATTGGATTGGAATATTAGGGTAAGATGGATATAAAAGTTATGAGATGGAGGTTGAGAGTGAGAATGAGAAGAGGGTAGTCGATTAAGAAAGAAGAGGAAGAAGAAGAAGAAGAAGAAGAAGAAGAAGAAGAAGGTGACATGTACCGATGATGGCAACAACGACAGCAACAATGATCTAAGATCTCTCTCTCTCTCTCTCTCTCTCTCTCTCTCTCTCTCTCTCTCTCTCTCTTTCTCTTTGATATGAGGTTGTTCTTTTCATTCTCTTTTGCTATGTTTTATTATTTTGTTTTTTTTTTTTAATTCTAAATAAATTATATTAAACCGCAATTGTTGTCTGGGTTGAATGGTTCTGCAATCAAACCATCCAAGTCAACAGTTCATTGACCAATTCAATGATTTTTGGTAAAATAATGGTACGATATTAAAACAAAACCAATACCTTAGCTGGTTTATGAGCCGAACAATCCAACTGTCTGATCTGGTCCGGTTTTCAAAACCATCCAAATATATATTTGGAGTACATGTAAATACTAAATTTAATGAAAGTTATTTTATTTCATTTATTTGAAATATCGAACCCCTTTAGTGTCATCTTCTTTAGTAGAAGGGAGTGTATCAGTCTATCGATATGTGTCGATCGATACAATGCGATATTACGTATTAACCTAATATGCCTCGATACGCACAACTGACAAAATACACCTCTAGTCGTAGCATATCTCGTATTGGATATGGTCAATAACAATATTGGGTGTATCGTATCAATATTTCAATCCTTGGTATTAGGATAATACTTCTAAGATGTCACAAAAACAAATAGAAGTTTAGCTTATTATCTCCGAAAACATGTTTTCAGGATAATATCTTTGCAAACATGCACGTAAGAGATAATAAGCCTTCTAGCTTGACACACCACACATTCAACATAGGTTTGATATTCGAGGGAAGACCCTCACACCATTAGCCTCAGTCACCTTCAATTATAATGCTATTTCAGTAGAATTTCCCAGTTACTTTATAAACTTCTAATAGAGCTACCATGTTGATGAACACACACTCCCACACCCTTTCTACCATGATACCTAAAGGGTACAACTGGACAAAGGGTGATAATTTCAACTTGGCCTAGACAATCTCAGTCTTAGGTTTTGTTTAAAATGGCAATTTGACCCATCCCCAAAGGCCATAGGGTGGGGCAAATTAGAGGATCCCTATTCTCCATGAAAACAGGGATGGGGTGCAAAGCCCAACCTAGCCCGGCCCATGGTCACATCTATCGGATTCCAACAAGTAACCATTTTTCTGAGGGACCAAATGAACACATGGAGCATCAGAAAAATTGGTATTAAAGCTCTTTGCAGCACCAATTGAAATGCTATGCATGCGTTAACCATACACGATGCATGGCATTTGAATTTAAAAAAAGTTTGGAAAATTTAGAGTTCAATCACCTCAACAATTTTTATTAGGTTTTTAGGTTTTATTTAGCAACACCTCTCCCCCCCTATGATAAACTTTCATGAATTGCATATAACCTCAGGCAAATATCCATTTATATTAGAGATGTATAACATCTAGAATTTTAAAGAATCTAAGTTGCCAGAAAGGCAGGAAACTTATCAAAACAGGAATTGATAAATCTCTTTGACCGATCAAAACCTCCTGTGAATTTTGATAAATATCATCTGATTGATTTCTACTTCTACAATATCGTAAAATTGGTCACTGGTCACACGTTTCCACTAAAATTACCCTCATCAAAACACGAGTAACAGAAGACAAAAATCATGAACACCTTGATAACATGACATAAAGCTGAAGTTCCCTAATCAAAACACGACTTGCGTAAAAAACCCGAAACAAAAATCATGAAAACACCTTGAGAACGTGACATACAGCTGCACACGATGCAGAATTCTGAATTCCGCCCCCCCCCCTACAACTAACCGTGTCCCCCCTATAAACCACATTGTGAATTTGGCATCAATATGCATTCCCCCTGTACTTTGGGCCTAGTAAATTCTGAGCTGGGCTGATTTGTACTTCTCCCATTTTTTTAATGTGGCATACATCTGGCCTAGCTACATAATATATTATTAGCGAGGTGCTCAAGGCCTTCAAAAGTTACGCAGTCTAATCCTTCCTACATCAGCATCGTAGGCCCCAGTTGTGCAGAGCTGCCATGGTAAATGATGATTTGTTCCAACATTACAAGTAAAATTGTAGTGGAAATTCGTAGCCCTTCTCCATTTATCACTAGGTTGTTAGATCATGTATCCTCTCTATTTTGTCAAAAAAAAAAAAAAAGAGCAGAAATTTGTAATGCTGAAAATGAAAAGGAAGCTTCAATTAATTAGTCAAACACAATCCTCAAAGCTGAACTCGTTGAAGCGGTAAAGAGGATTAATGGGTTAAACGTAATACAGACAACAGATGGGAAGGAATTCAGTTGCATGCAAGTTCACACTTGGGGAGAAAAAAGGCTCCACGGGTACAGGGTTTAAAAGACGTCTAGCTAGCTAATTAATGCACAGGACAGGACAAAGCTCAGTGGAGTAACTATAAAAATTTGGGTTAACCTGCCCTGTGATTTCCGTCGCTGCCAGCTGATAAAGAGCGTTCTCTACGCCTCCTATGCAGGTCCGGGTAATCATCTCCCCTCCTTCCATATGGAGAGCGAGATCTTGATCTTCCTCGCCTATAATCTCTGTCCTGCCGCTTGCGAGGTGAATAGCTACGAGACCGTCTGCGACCACGCCCTGCATAATTCGTATTCAAAACAAACACAAATCAAGTCAAACAGTTACAGAAACCAATTCCCATGCAATGAAAATTGTGCTAATTTTTCAATGATTGGAAATCGCTGCAGTTTGCTTTTGAAAACACGACAATTCGAGTTTTTTTTTCTTCTTTTTGCAAAGAAAGTCCCAAGCGGTTTTTCTAAAGACAATAAACTCACTGTCAAGAGAGGGCTTCACAAATCCTACAGAAAAGGGAAAAAAAAGAAAAGGTCTTGCAAGGTGATCTGTATTCTTGTTAAATGCATAAAACGTTTGTATCAAAAGAGTATAAAAGTTCTTAAGTCAAGGTATTGGGCAGAAATAATTCTATAATATAGGGGGATTAATACAAAAGAAGCTATTGATGCAAATTGACCGAGATCAGCATGCTCATCCAAAGACTTTTAGTCACGCTCATATTATGTTTCAGTATGATAATGCCTACAATTACCGTATCAATCAATGGCATGGTGACCTGCATGGGTCACAGTTCAAAGCCATTCCAGCCTTTTCTCAGTTCTTTTTTTCCTTTTTCTGCTAGGCATTCTCAGGGTTAATATTGAGGTAGTGCCCAATAGTGCCGAGGTTTGCATCTTATCCAACAAGAACTGGCATAGGACATGATGCCATGCTGCATTCAAGCCTATCCTAGTAGTGCTCCAAGCTAGTCTTGAGCCAACCCCAATTCATTCCATGTAACATGCAATCAAGTAATCAGTGGTTCAAATGTACCTCTTCGGTCCATCAGACCATGGTATCTGCCTGGAGTTGGTGTCCTCCCACGACTCCGTTTTGCCTGAGTACATAGATATAAAGCAGGGAGATAAAATCAAAGAAGCATGATACTGAATGCAGCTACTTGCTCAAAAAATTACACATTGTTCTGCTAGATCACTGAAACCACTCTGAATTTCAAAAGAAATGCAGTTGTCCTCTAGAATGATGATAACCTCTACTAGGGAAGGGTTTATATGAATTCGAGGTTACCATCATTTTGAAGACTCAGTCCCGTCATCTTTGAAATTCAGGCCATATTTTGACTACTACTCTGAAGCAGAGAGCTTCCAGCAACTCTCATGATATTGAACATGTAAACAATTCACCTTCACCAAAAAATGAGAATATGGGAGACCACCAAATCTAATGTGTCAAAACTTGTCAACTATTCTCTAAGGTTTTATTTTCATCGGAACAACAAATAAAACAACCTTGTCATGCACTACTATCAACCAAGAAAAGGTATACAGGGCATACAACCCTCTGCAAAACAGTCGGATTTGAATCGATGAATTTGGGATGTCGATGAAGAGCTCATGTCGAGAGGGGGAAGGTTCAACTGTTTAGAGCTTAGATTGTGAATTCGATGGAGCTACACACACCAGACCTGCTGCCAAAAGTTATCAGGCAACATTTCCGAAGATGAACAAAACCATAAAAATAGTACATATAAAATTACTCAATTACAAGATACACTATTTTTCTACTTCATCTGCTAGATGCATTAATACCTTTTGAACTGTGATTAATCGACCTTCAAGCACAGAACGGTCTAGATATTTGATACAGCGGTCAGCATCCTCAAGAGTTTCCATTGTTACAAATCCAAATCCACGAGATTCTCTTGTACGAGGATCAGTCACAAGATGGCATTCCACAACCTGCAGTCCAATATTACCCAATAAGGTCTTGCAATAACTGATACTTGAAAACATTATCAAAATGAATTTTTCCTGTCAAATATGGTTTAAGCAGAAATTACAGGTACAAGCAAAAGTGGCTGAGTAGTTAACCTGTAAATGTTTGTTTGATGATTGAATTGTCCCATTCAAGGTTTGAAATTTTGATACAATGTAATATTGTATTGTATCTTTTGTAGACTGATACACCTATTTTAAAGGATTTTAAGAAAATCTTTTTTTAATAATTAAATAACATAAAAAATGGACACCTCTCTGAAATTTTGATAAAAAACTACAAAAAAAAAGAAAAAGTGCACTGTTCAAAGTATCGATACACCCCTTCTGGCGTATCGGAGTCTAATGATATTTTGAACCCTGGTCCCATTACTTCTGTAAAATAAGGTCAGCAGGAAATAATAAGGATCTTGCTTGTACTCTGGTGTTTAGATTGCATGGTTAAAAAATCAACCAAAAAGCAAAACAGATTGCATAACCATAGACTTAAACCATGCACAGAATGTCTCATTAACTAATAAGGGATATTCTCAAGTTTCAACTTCAATTATTACTAAGAGAAGAGAATATTCTAAAGATGGGCACCACTTCCCACACCCACCATATATCACATTGCTAATCCCAGTAATCTGTGCAAAGCAACCAATCATTTAATCTTTTTATTATGGGTAACAAATCTAAAATTTAAACAGTCTTTTATCCCTCACATGTCAATTAACAACAGGAAGAAAAGATAAGACAAAAATGAAAACATGTGAAAAAACTCTACTAATTCAGTTCAACTTAAAAAAAAATGAAAACATTTTTTTAACATTATTAAACATAATGTAAAAATGGGTTGACCAAATCCAAAACCATACTTATTGCAGAAATAATAAATGAGAAGTAAAATCTACAGAAAATCTCTCCAACAGAAAAATACAAAAGAACAATCTTCAATGTTCAAACTGCAATTAGTTCAACCCATACACTGCCTTTTTGCCCACAAAACCTTTTCTACTGCCTGTATCTAGGAGTAGATCAACACTATCAGGTTGGGTCAATCAACTAAAATGAGGAAATGCAAACCCAGCATTGACAATTGGCATATCTGAAAAAAGATAAGATTAAAGCAATTAAGTTTGGGTGTCAAGGATTGCAGCACCAGCTTAACCAGATATTCATGAAATCAAGGCTCATAGACATAACCTCACATGCCCAAAATCCCAATTATATTGTCTAGAATACAACTCAACTAAATTCAGCCTTAATCTTAAAAATTTCGGGTTGCCTGGTTAAAATGCACAGGATATAATTATCAGTTCATTATTCTTCTGTACAAAGGATCTAAATCTAAAATAAATCATCAAGTAAAACTAATTAGAATCCCTAGAATCTAGCAAATAGGAGACATAAAGAGTATGTATGACAATCTCAAGAATCACCAGAATTTAAGAACAATAGAGCATATCACCTCTATGATTTCATCATTCATCTCTTACTCTCTGTAGTCTGTAGGTTGTCATATTCAGCCAGTATCCTCAAAGTTCACCAGTGAAATGTGATGAAAACACATTACCTATACTCAAGAGCCATTCTATAACAGCTTAAGTGGCTGAACTGAAAAGCTTATTCCTTTGTCTTATAGTGAATAAGTTTTAAAGGAGGTTGTGGAGGTTGTGAGCTCCTTAAATGGATGAAGCTGAAGCTCGATAGATTATTATACCATTTAATATTTTAGTACTTAATTATGTTATCCGCTAAAAGGAAAGCAACAAGTCATTCAGTTCAGCAACTTTAGCCATCATCAAATGGCCGCTAAGGTGTAGAACATGGAATATTGGAGTTTTTATCCATGATTTGATAATAAAACTGGTAATTACTGTTGTGGATGCAAAAAAGGAACACGTACTGATTGTTACGCTCATCCATTGCATCAAAATCCACATAAAATCTAATGGCAGCATTTACTCAAGGGCATTCATAAATTCTTCAATGGAAGCTAAGGCTGTGTTTGGTTGGGGAAGAGCTGGAAATGTGCAATGAAAGGAAAAGGATTTCACTAATCCCTCTTTGGTCTTTGCCGTTCAACTCTGGAAAAGGAACTGAGAGAAACAAAAAGGACAGCAGTTCTCAAACTGTGTTTTCTGTCAGTTTGATTTAAATGGAATAAATAATCATTCAAACTAACAGCTAATTGCACAATATTCATTGCTTTCCACTTCTTCCCCGAAATCCAAACATAGCCAATCATGAAATCCTTCTATCATTGTGGTTTTTTTTGGGGTGGCATGGAAGGAAAGACATATTGATGCAAGTTACAGGGACAACCCACTCACAGCTACCTGTACACAAGGAATTCAGGGATATCCCTCATACTGTTTTCTTTTTTTTTTTTACTTTTACTTTTATATGGGCTGTATAGACAACGTATAGCCTTATTTTTTCAGATACTGAGATTCACGGTATATGGATAGTAGTTGTACAGGGACATATACATATAATGATGCATTTACTTGAGTAACAAAATTATATCTTTCCTTCCCCAATATATAGCTTTAAGTTTTACTAATTCCATCATGGACTAATGATTATATTCAGTAATTTCCATCCAAGTTCATGTAAAACTAAAGCTAACATCTACCTTCAGGACATACAATGGTCCTTGAAATGAGGAAATGTAACCATTAATCCTTATACTACGTTATTGCTTTGATTAAATTCTTTTTCCTCTGTTCTACGATGCTACACATAAAACCCTTCTAAAACTCATAATAAACTTGAACGTCAGAAATACTTTCGAACAATGTGGTCTATGGTTTAAGGCTTTGCAACTACTATAGCACTGTCAGATCTTGTCAGTTCTCAGAAAAGTTATCAAAAAGGCATTCCTCAGATTTGTAACAATTAAATCAAGCTAAAATTGAGTAATTCTCAAAGTTCAAAACTTGAAACAGGGTAGTGAAAATATAACACTAAATTGTAAAACCCCATATCTGGTTATTGTATTAAAACCAATAATTGATGTGTGAGAAAAACAAGGAGGAAAGGGATTGTGTGCAAGGTAGACCTAGAGAAGGCTTATGACATGGTTGATTGATCTTTCTTGATGCAAGTGTTGGATTGTTTTGGCTTCGGGGAGAAATGGTGCAAATGGATACTAGAATGTATTGAGTCTTGTCATTATTCTATCCTAGTAATGGAGTTGTGGTGGATCACATTCCAACTATTAGGGGAATTAGAGGTGTTGAGGAGGTTAATTGAGAGAGAAAATTCGAGAGGTCTAGTGAGGGGGTGGAAAGTTGGAGAAGCTAGTGTACCTATTACCCATTTACAGTTTGATGATGATACCATTTTGTTCTGGGAAGGGGAGGAGGTGAGATGAGCCAAGAATTTGAAGTTGGTGATTCAAGTTTTTGAACAGATGCCAAATATGAGGGTGAATTTTGATAAGAGTTGTGTAGTGGGGCTTAATATGGAAGAGGGAGCTATAAGGGAAAGAGCAGAAGTTTTGAGTGTGTGGTGGCTCAATGGCCTATGAATTATTTGGGGATGCCCCTTGGAGATAATCCGAAGAAAGAGAGTTTTTGGAGCCCTGTAATTGATGGGTTTCAGAACAAGTTAGCCTCTAGGAAGAAGAATTACTTATCTCTGAATGGCAGAATCACTTTGATTAAATCTACATTGGCAAGGTGAATTGGGAATTGGTTCCTAAAAGTAGGGTTGATGGAAGGTTGGGACTAGGTAATGTTTGAAAGAAAAATAAAGCTTTGTTGGGAAAATGGCTGTGGAAGCTGGAAGGTGAAAGGGGGAAGCTGTGGACTAGAGTAATTTTGAGTTTTCATGGTCAGGTAGAGGATGGCTGGGATACAGGGACCTCAGCAAGATCAGCTGATGCCTCTCCTTGGAAATCCATACATGCAATTCTACCCTCTTTTCTGCAACAAATCATGTATGTGACCTTTGTTCTAGGAATCAAATTAAATTTTGGGAACACATTTGGGTGGGTGATTTACCTTTGAAAGAACAATTTCCTTTTTTTTTTCACTTTCTCGGTAAAAAGGCAAGGTTGTATCTAGTTTTCTAGTTTCTTCTCAGTCCAAATTTGGGTTTGAATGGGATCTGGGGATTAGGAGAGGCCTAAGGGATTCAGAAGCTGAAAGTGTATTGAATTTGATTCAAATCTTAAATGAGGCGGTGTTGGACCCCTCTTAAAGGGATAAGAGATTGTGGACTCTAACTCATTCCATGTCTTTCTCTTGTGCTACCTTTTTTAAGTCCCTCTTGCCTTCTAACAGTAACCCTGCACAAAGTTTCCCCTTTAAGGAAGTTTGAGGTGAGCCAATTCCTCCAAGGATTGGAGCTTTCTATTGGGAAGCTTCCTTGGGAAGTTGGGAAGATGTAACACCTGTGACTTACCCCAACGGAAAAGGCCTTATTGGTGCTTGTCGCCGATTGGTGCATTCTCTATACGGCTAATGGTGAAAGCTCTTACCACTTATTAATTTCTTGCCCCTTTGCTTCTGTTATTTATGAATGGTTTTTCTCCCTTTTAGGTTCCAAGTGGACCCCCTTGTCAAACATCCAAAGTCTTTTTAGCTCCTTGTTCTTATAGATGGCCTAAAAGAAGGGGCAGGATTATGTGGAGATGTGTGAGAGCTGCTACTTGCTGGACTTTATGGGAGGAAAGGAATTCCATAATTTTTCTAAAAAGGATAGAAATAAAGAAGGTACCATTGAGGCCATAACGGTTAGGGGGGTGCATTGGCTAAAATCTGTGCAACTATTTGATGATGTGTCTACAGATATGATGTTGAATAGCTGGGTGGATGTGGCAAATTCTGCTCGGGCTCAACCTACTGCTTCTCCTGTGTGGTCACCACCTGGCAATGGTTTTATAAAGCTAAATTTTGATGGGAGTAGTGAAAGTAATGCAAGCTATTCAGGTGTAGGAGGTGTCTTTAGATGACGGTGGGAAGGTGATGGCAATGTATTCAGGCTCCATTGGGGTTGGGGACTCTCTAAAAGCTGAAATCTATGCCGTATTGGAGGGTATTAGAAAGAATAAGGAACTGAATGTACAAAAATTAATTATTGAAGGGAACTCAAAGTTAGTGTTAAGCTGGCTGCAAAGGGGAAGTGGTCTTTGGAAGTTTGCTAATAAAAGGAAGGAAATCAAATGGCTAACTAGGGGGATGGACATCCAATTTCAGTGGGTAAAAAGAACAGCAAATGCTTTGGCAAAACAAGGTGTGGGAAGGGGTCAATTGTACTGGGCTGTATTGTGAGCTTGATGTTGCTTTCTTGGGGAGTGTTAAGCCTTTTTAACTCTCTGATTTCTGTACTGTTGTTTATATATTAATCTAATGAAATTCTGTTATTGATAGAAAAAAGTACCTTTCCTTCACGGCTAAAATATTTCTCAAGATCATTGGTAGTAACCCTTGTAGATAAGCCTGTAACATACAAGTTATTTCCGGGATTGGCTGCATCTCCAGAATCTTGGCTCCTATTGTCAATACCACACAAAACAATATGCATCAAGCTATTCATGAAAAAAAAGAAAGAAAAAGAAGCTATGAGCAGCATCCAAATGCCAACGCTAACATAAAATATGAAACAAAACCAGTAGATATACCTGGAGCGACTCCTCCCCCTTGACCTTGACAATGATCTTGACCTATGACCTCTATGGGGTGAGGGGGAGCGGGAGGGAGAGGTAGACCTGAAAGCATGATGAACATATAAGTGATTTCTTTTATGTACCAATGATAATTAAGGCGATGAAAGAAATACAACTTGAGCAATCTCCATAAAGAGAACTGACCTTCCCTCTCTTGAATATGACATCTACCAGAATCAAAACATTATGCATGGCATTAGCACCCAAATATAGTTTAATGATACAGAATTCTTAAAGGTAGCGTAATAAAGTTCAATGCCCATAAAATAAACACGCTTTACGGGTAAAACACTTAAAGACTTCAAATTCAAGACTTCAAATGCTCGTAGAAATTGATTTTGTTCTCAGACCAACATTTTTAACGAGAACGAGACGGAAACCCTAAAAACTTCAGAGTTATATAACTGAAAACGCAGAAATCGGCAGAAAAAAAAATGTGAGCGGGAGGGTTGAGATTATCAAACGAAGCTTACCGCTTGGATTTGATGAACTTGAAGGAGATGAAAGAAGATTTGCAAGGAGGGAAAGATAAAACGGAAGCCCTAAAGCAGGCCGTCCTCTCAAAACAAATTAGCATCAAAAGGAAACGAAACAGAAGATATTTTGATGGACAAATTTCTTAAACTACCCCCTAAGGTTTATACATTGGCCAACTCTACCCTTATTCTTTAGTTATTTCTCTTATAAAGTATTCCTATGTTTCGAGACAACTCTCTTCCCGTTAACTATTTGTCATAGTCCGTTACACGTGACCCTAGAATGTTTGATTTAATGTTAAATTAGCGAAGGGGCCCTGTGTTGTAGGGGTTCGCTCATAAATTATCGGACTTAGAGCTCGATTTGAATTAGAGATTTGAGTTCGAGCTCGAGTTCAATTTGAGTCAAAAGCTCGGAAGTTTGAGTTCGACTACCTTTAATTGTAGGTCTCTCAAGCAGCCGAGGTTTCCCTTAACTGTTGAAGTGTCAAGCTGAGTTTTCCCTAGCAGGCGAGGTGTCGAGCTAAGGTCTCCCTTAGTTGATAAGGTGCTGGGCTGAGGTCTCCCTCAGTTGCCGGGGTGTTGAGCCGAGATCTCCCTTAGTGGTCGAGGTCTCCCTCAGTGGTCGAGGTGTCATCTAGCTCAAGCTCGACTCGAATTATAGACTTGAGCTTGAACTCAGAAGTTCGAGCTAAGCTCGGCTCGAACTCAACTACCTTTGATTGCAGGTCCCCTAGCAACCAAGATGTTGAGCTAAGGTCTCCCTTAGTTGGAGAGAGAGTGGCATTCTTGTAATTTATAAGGAGAGAGATGGCATTCTTGTAATTTGTAAGAAAGAGAGAGAGAGAGATTTGGTAGGAAAGAGAGTGGCATTCTTATAATTTGAAAGAAAAAAAAAGCAAGAGAGAGAAAGAAAATAGAGGGTTGGTAGGAGAGAGTGGCATTCTTGTAATTTAAAAAAAAAGCAGTAGAGAGAGTTGGTAGAGAGTGGCATTCTTGTAATTTATATGAAAAAAAGGCAAAAAATACTATTAGATTCCATTTCCCTCATCCTCAAGCCTTCTTACGTGCACATTTCAGCTTAATATATTTACCAACGGAGGAGACCCTACGTTGCAGGGGATCACTCATAAACTATCAGGCTCGAGCTCGATTCAAACTAGAGACTTAAGTTCGAGCTCAAGCCCGACTCAAGTCAAAAGCTCGAAAGTTCGAGCTCGGCTACCTTTGATTATAGGTCTCTCAAGCAGCCAAGGTTCCGATGGTCTCCCTCAATTGCCAAGGTGCCAAACTGAGGTCTCCCTCAACTGCTGAAGTGTCAAGCTGGGGTTTCCCTAGCAAGCGAGGTGTCGAGCTAAGGTCTCCCTTAGTTGACAAGGTGCCGAGTTGAGCTCTCCCTTAGTTGTCGAGGTGCTGAGCCGAGATCTCCCTCAGTGACTGAGGTGCTGAGCCGAAGTCTCCCTAAGTGGTCGAGGGTGTTGTCTAGCTCGAGCTCGATTCGAATTAGAGACTTGAGCTTGAGCTCGGTTCGAATTAGAGACTTGAGCTTGAGCTCAAAAGTTCGAGCTCGGCTCGACTTGAACTCGACTACCTTTGATTGCAGGTCCTCTAATAGCTGAGATGTTGAGCTGAGGTCTCCTTCAGTTGGAGAGAGTGTGGCATTCTTGTAATTTATAAGGAGAGAGAGAGATGGCTAGGAATGGCAACGAGACGGGTTTGGGGTGGGGCACCCCCTCCCTGTCCCTGGTGGCGGGGTGGGTTCGGGGCTGGGCATCTACTCCTTGTATGGGGAAGGCAACTACTTAAAAATTATCTATTTTATGGATAATTTACACATAGGGTATAAGAATTTGGGGGTATTTTAGGAATTGAATTATAATGTTTTAGGGGTAATTCAAAAATAGAATCATGAAGTCCTAGGATTTTAAGAATTTAGGGAAAAACTTAGAAATATTTTAAATTATCAATATTAAACCCAGAAATATTTTACTAATTTACCTTCGAGTTCAAGGCGGGTTTGGGGAATTATATACAAAACCCGTCCCCGGCTTTCGTCCCCGCCCCGTCCTTGTTTAGGGTCGGGGAAAACCTGCCCTGTTCGGGGTAGGGCCTCAGTTTTACGGGGGAAATTGTCATCCCTAGAGATGGTAGGAGAGAGAGAGAGAGAGAGAGAGAGAAATGGCATTCTTGTAATTTATACGAAAAAGAAAGAGAGTTGGTAGGAGAGAGTGGTGTTCTTGTAATATAAAAGAAAAAAAAAAGCAAGAGAGAGTGAGAGGGAGTTGGTAGGAGAAAGTGGCATTCTTGTAATTTAAAAGAAAAAAAGGCAAAAGAGAGATAGTGGCATTCTTGTAATTTCTATGAAAAAAGCAAAAAATACTATTAGATTCCATTTCCCTCATCCTCATGCCTTCTTATGTACATATTTCAGCTTAATATATTTATTGATGAAGGGTGATTTGGCCCGACCTAGTAAAGAGGGGACACGTGGACACGACTTGACCAAGAGATGACAACTCAGCTTATCATGACTAGTTCGTAGCAGATCGAGCTCAGGTACCCAACCGCCCCAAACTAAAGTGACATCGGGACGAGATCACCTCGGTACCAGATCGCAACAAGAACACCTTGATGCCAAGGCACTTCGACACTCAACCCAGTTCGGGACTTAAAGACATCAACTCGGGGATACCGACATGTCACTACGTGGTGATCCCGAAAACCCCTCCAACGGATATCGGGCCTCACATGATCATGCCGCATAACAGCTAGCATTATCTCCCCGACCGATTCGGGTGGAACTGATGAACCTTATTGGTTGGCAGTGTTATCTTCCAACTAACGCAGAAACAGATCCTATCGTGACGAAGATCCCGGAACCGATCCGCGAAACCCATGAGGATTTGACTATATAAAGGCTCCACCCTCGGAGGTTCAAGGTACGTGTGATTATTCTACTCTCTAGCTCTCTACACTCTAAAGCTTTCTAGCTCGCAACAGTCTACTAACTTAAGCATCGGAGCGACCTCGCCGGGCTAGCAACCCCAAGTTCTCCATCCTTCTCTTGCATATCAACTTAGTCCGTTGTCCCCCTGGAAGCCAGTTCACCTCCAGCAGGGAGCAGCTAGATCGTGCTACATCATTTGGCGCCATATGTGGGAAATGCTACAAAAAGCCTTTTTCCACCATCAATCACATAATCAAATCCATGGCATCCTCCAGCAACGCCGGACAAAACAACGAAGTGAACGTCTCCGGGGGGCAGCCTCAGTTCGCGTCTGTCTGCATCGGTCAGTTCACCATACCGCTTATTGCAGCTGGAGTCCCAACGCTGACCATGCCCCAAGCGATGACTCAGGTCACGCTCCCTCCAGTAGTTAGCGCGACCTTCGTTGAACCATCTGTGGTTCCCCTGGAGTCGGGTAATCCCAGCTTGACGAC
Organism: Nelumbo nucifera; assembly: GCF_055504915.1. NCBI lineage: Eukaryota > Viridiplantae > Streptophyta > Magnoliopsida > Proteales > Nelumbonaceae > Nelumbo > Nelumbo nucifera. The sequence goes on along the minus strand of NC_142649.1, from coordinate 183,924,501 downwards.
CTAGTACACTGCGTTCGGGCCGTTCAGGTCTAAATGCAACAGGTCCAACAGTACCAACACTATCAACAACAAGTCCTCCATTATTTCTACCAGCAACAATATCAACAGCAATTCCCTCCTTTGCAGCGAAATCAGCAACCGGTTCCACCTCGACACCCAGAGGTACAGAATCAATCTCGTCGGCAAAACACTCGTTCTCCTCGTCGAGGCGAGACCTCCCAAGTTCCACTTCCTCTTGGGAGTCCGGTCTCGTCCCGCGGTAGGAGGGACAGACAAGTCACCCTGCCCGCTTCACAGGGCAACATTGCGAACAGGTCAGGAGATACTCAGCCTGCCAGAGCCATTTTACCTCGGCCCTCGCATCATGAAGGTTTGCTTGCAGGGAACCGGTTCGGGGTTCTGGCTGCAAACTCGAAGCGAGGCCCTTCTGTTCATGGCAGTCAGCCTCAACATCCAGAGCCACTCCGCGCCAGAACGGTACCCGACTACACAGAGGTCAGCAGCACTAATGCGGAGCCAATCAAGAAGCAGCAATGAAGGCGTCGCAAGGCACGCCGAACTACAGCTCATAGCCAGCTCGCTGGGCCCAGCCAGCCAGAGAAGGTAAAAGGTAAAGAGGAGGCGAGCTCAGTAGCCACAAAGACCGTTCCTCTCCTCTCTGGGTCATCCCCTCTGTCCTCCGAGCTCCTGGCGACCCCGATGCCGAAGGACTTCAAAATGCCTCTGCTGGACAAGTACGATGGATCTTTTGATCCAAACGATCATGTGGACTCCTTCTAGTCCCAGATGCACCTAGCCGGGGCTAACGAGTCCTGCATGTGCGTGGCCTTCTCCACAACATTCAAAGGAGTAGCTCGTACATGATACAAAAACCTCGCGCCAAGGACAATCAAAAGTTAGGCGCGGTTCGTAGAGATGTTCACCTCGCACTTCATCACCAGCAAGAAGTGCCCGAGGTCCCAAGAAAGCCTCCTCAACGTAGTCCAAAGAGAAGGGGAGTCTATCAGAAGCTACATTAGACGCTTCAATGACACCTACTTACAGATCCCTAATCTAGATCCAGCTGTGAGGCTCACGGCAGCGAAGAAAGGTATTACCCATAGGGAATTCAAGTAGTATGTAGTGGCCAACAAGCCCAAGGACATCACCGAATTCCTCAAGCACGCTGATCAGTTCGTCGGGACCGAAGAAGAGATGAACCAAAAGAATGAAAATCCAGCGGAAAAGAGGAAAAGAGAAGGTGACAACGCGAGTAACAGTGGCAGCAAACGAAGAAAGAGAAAGTCCTTGACCAGGGGAGGAAACAAATTCGAAAGTTGATCTCCTTCACGATCTCATAAGTCAGGTCGGCGTTTTAGAACTCTGCCGGTTGAAAGGACAAGCTACACACCCCTCAACGCGAAGCAAGGAGAAATCCTTATGGCGATCAAAGACTCCTCCTATGTGAAGTGGCCACCTCGGTTGAGGGGAGATCCTGCCACCAGAAACAGAAATGTGTATTGTCATTTTCATAAAGACCACAGTCATAGCACCGAAAATTGTAGAAATCTCTGCGATGAGATTGAAGAGCTCATCCGGCGCGGATATCTAAAAAATTTCATATAGAAAGAAGACAGAGATCAGGCTAACCGCCAAGCAGACCGACAGGGGGAGCAAAGAAGAAATGCTCCCGAGTCCAGCAGCAGGCAGAGTGAGCAGCCGCAAAGGCAGTTACTAGAAGAAAAACCGATCCACAGAGTAATCAACATGATTACTGGCGGGTCCATCATCGCGGGCTACACCTCAGCAGCGGGTAAAGCCTCAGTTCGCAAACTGGAACATGAAGAGCAGAACCCACCAAAGCGACCCAGGCTCGAAGATCCCAATTACTTCACAGAAGATGATGCGCGCGGGATCCAGTACCCCCACGACGATGCACTAGTAATAAAGCTGAAGATAAACGACTTTGAAGTCAAGCGCATCCTAGTGGATTCGGGTAGTTCGGCCGATATTCTATTCAATGATGCCTATGACAAGCTCCAGCTCCAAGAAAGCGATCTCAAGCCGACAGATACACCCTTGGTGGGCTTCAGCGGCGAAGAGGTAAGACCGCTAGGGCGAGTCTCAGTACCTGTAGAGGTCGGCACGTGGCCTAACATTGTAAGGTTCGAGCACACTTTCCTAGTGGTCGTGACTCCATCCCCGTACAATGCCATAGTAGGTCGGCCCATTACACACGCCCTACGTCCAGTAGTATCCACCTACTACTTGACGATGAAGTTCCCTACGGACTATGGAGTAGGGGTTGTGCGAGGTGACCAGCTCGAATCTCGCAAATGCTACATTGTCGCCCTCAAGGGGAAAGCCAAGCTAGCAGCTGATATCAAGCTCGAGCGACCTGTGGAGTATCTCGAGGAGTGAGCTACACCAAGAGAAGAGACGGTTCACATCCCGGTCTCAACAGAATATCCAACTAAGACTCTCCAAATCGGTGCTTCGATCGAGGAACCACTTCGCTCTCAGCTGGTAAGTTTTTTATTCAAAAATTTAGATGTATTTGCATGGTCCGCGATAGAAATGCTCGACATAGATTCCAAAATCCTAACTCACAAGTTAAATATTGATCCTTTAGTTAGGCCCGTTAGACAGAAAAAATGCAACCTCGCCCCGGAGTGCTGGAGGATAGTCGACAAGGAGGTCGGGAAACTTTTAGCGGCCGATTTCATTGGGGAGGTCCATTACCCAAGGTGGGTAGCTAGCCCAATTCTGGTAAAAAAGGACAACGGTAAATGGCGTATGTGCGTCGATTATACCGACCTGAATCGAGCCTGCCCAAAGGATTCTTTCCCACTCCCTAAGATCGATCGCCTAGTGGACGCGACCTCAGGACATGAGTTGCTAAGCTTTCTAGATGCATACTCGGGATACAACCAGATTAAGATGGACCTTACCAATGAAGAAAAAGCGACCTTCATAACTGAGCTCAGCCTGTATTGTCATAAGGTTATGCCCTTTGGATTAAAAAACGTCAGGGCGACCTTTCAAGGACTTGTAAATAGAATTTTTTAGCCATTAATCGGCAACAAGGTTGAATGTTATGTAGATGATATGGTCATAAAGACCCAGTTTTCAAAATTTTTATTGAATGATTTACAAAGTGTTTTTGGGATGTTGCGTAAGTATAACATGAAACTGAATCCCAACAAGTGCATCTTTGGTGTCACCTCGGGTAAATTCTTGGGCTACATAGTTAACCGATGTGGCATCGAAGCCAACCCCGAGAAAATAAGGGCCATCTTAGATATGAGACCACCTCGCAAACTAAAGGAGGTTCAGAGATTGAATGGCAGGATAGCCGCTCTGAGCCGCTTTATGTCCAAATTGGCAGATCGTTGCCTGCCTTTCTTTAAGGCCATAAAGAAAAGCAAGGACTTTGAATGGATTGCAGAATGTTAGCTTGCCTTCGACAAGCTGAAAAAATACCTAGTTAGCATCTCGGTTCTGACCTGACCCGAGGAGGGAGATGTTTTAAATCTGTACCTCTCCGCGAGCAACGAGGTAGTCAACTCGATACTAATAAAAGAGGTAGATCGGGTCCAATGACCCATCTACTATGCCAACAAGGTTTTGCAAAATGCTGAAACAAGGTATCCAGAGATCATGAAGCTGGCGTACGCGCTAGTCACAGTAGCTTGGAAGCTTCGTCCCCACTTCCAAGCCCACACCGTCGTCGTCCTCACCAACAGCCTCTGAGGCAAATCCTGCTCAAGCCCGAGGTGTATGTCAGACTGACGAAATGGGCCATCAAATTCAGCGAGTACGATATCCGGTACGAACCTCGGGCAGCGATTAAGGCCCAAGCCTTAGCCGATTTTGTGGCAGAATGCACGTTCAGCACCGCAACCCCCAAATTGGCCGAGCTCGGGCACACGGAGGAAGCACCAACCAACGTGGCACCAATCCCGGTTCGAGCAAGTCTGTCCTGGGACGAGGAGCCCTGGATTCTCCATGTTGACGGCTCACCCAACTAGCAAGGAAGCGGAGCAGGCATAAATCTATATGGTCCAAGCGGGGTAAAACTGGAATATGCGCTCCGATTCGGATTCGCCGCGTCCAACAACGAAGCAGAATATGAGGCGTTAATAGCCGGGCTCACCTTAGCGAAAGAAGTAAAAGCTAAACATTTCATCATCTGCAGCGACTCCCAGCTCGTGGTCAACTAGATCAACAACGAGTATGAAGCCCGCGACCCCACCATGGTTGCTTATTTGGCCAAGGTCAGAGAAGTTCTACGCAACTTTCTATCTTACTTCATCAGGCAAATCCTGAGATCCGAGAACGTTGAGGCCGACGCCTTGTCCCGGTTGGCCAGCACAAGCAGTAACACAATGAGGATAGTGTACATAGAGGACCTGCCTCGGCTTAGCCTTCTTGGGGGGGCAGGAGAGGTCGCTCCTGTAGTACAAGCAGAGCCAAGCTGGATTGACCCACTCGCGACCTATCTGCTTCACGGGACCCTCCTTGCAGATCGCAATGCGGCCCAAAGGGTAGAGCACTAGTCAGCGAAGTACGTCATTATAGACGAACAACTGTATTGGAGATCTTTCACGCTCCCCTACTTGCGCTGCTTGCGACCCTCAGAGGCCGAGCTCGTTCTCCGCGACACTCATGAAGGCTTGTGTGGCGGACACTTGGGGGGCAGGGCTCTCACCCAGAAAGCGCTACGACAGGGGTACTATTGGCCCATAATGAAGGCAGACGCACTCGAGCTCGTCAAGAAGTGCGATAAGTGTCAAAGGCATGCCAACATCCATCACCGACCTACTGCCAACCTCAAATATCTCACCAGCCCGTGACCCTTCGCACAGTGGGGAATTGACATTCTTGGCCCATTCCCGCTAGCGACAGAACAGAGGAGATTCCTGGTGGTTGCAGTGGATTACTTCACGAAGTGGGTGGAGGCGGAACCCCTAACAACGATCACAGCCCGCAACATACAAAATTTCTTTTGGAGGAATATAGTATGTCGCTTCGGGCTACCTCGGGTACTTATCTCCGACAACGGAAAGCAGTTCAAGGACATCAAGTTCCAAAATTGGTGTGTCGAGATGGGGATACAACCAAACTGGGAAGGTCTGTACTGAGTAAGACGGGTACTCAGGGAAGGTACGTACGAGCTCGAGACCTTGGATGGGAAACAAGTACCTCGAGCGTGGAACATCGGCAATCTGAGACGATACTACTTGTGATCGCCAAACTGGAGAGAGGACTGCGAGTCACTCCCAGAAGTCCAAGGACTAAAGTGCCGAGCTGATAAAAGACCTCGGCACTACTATAAGTCTCAGTCGCCTCCTCGACTGGGCATATAAGTCCCAGTCGCCTCCTTGGCATGGGCATATAAGTCTCAGTCACCTCCTCGGCATGCGCATATAAGTCCCAGTCGCCTCCTCGACATGGGCATATAAGTCCAGTCGCCTCCTCGGCATGGGCAGACAAGACCTAATTGCCTCTTTGGCATAGGCAACTCATCTCCTCATGCCTAAGGTATAGACAACTCGGGTATAAACCCTATGATGTCTAGCCCACTTTGGCATATAATGAAAAAGTTGAACCCCTGCTAAGGGACAACTAACATTACTAAGTAGCCCGTGCGCAGACAGGTCGTGTATATGCCCTACAATGTCCGCGCACCTCAGCGTACATCATGCGAAGTTACCCCTACTGGTAGTCCAGCTCGGTAGCTTGACGGTTCGGGGTAACCTATACCTATTTGGTTAGTTCGCCAATTAGGGAGTTATTTGCACTTGGAACATTTGACAAAAAGACAAGTGTATTTCATTAATATGAGAAGTTCGCTACAAAAAAAAGAGATTTCTACTATAGACCGTGCTCTTCGCCCTTGCCCGAGGCTTCAGCAGGAGGGTCAACCCTTTCGTCAGCACCGACCTCTTCGATGTCGCTAAGTAGCTCGCCGTCACTCTCCACCTTGGAGTCCGGGTCCTCGGCAGCTTCGACAACGATTTCATCTATGAATCTTGAGGTGGTGATGGCACTTAGATCGAGTTGCAGAAATTCACGTCGGGTCAGCCACCTGCTAAGCTTAAAGCCCTTACGGGTAGCCTTCCATCCCCGCCTCGATCAGCTCTCTGTGGAACTCCTCCAAGGTCTTATACTCCTCAACGGCCTTAGTCTTGGCCTCCTCCACTGCCTGAAGGAGTATCTCAATCCGCTCCTTCATGAGGGCCTCGAGATTCTCTACCTTCCGCTGTAACGCAGCCTTCTGCCTCGCGAGTTCCTCCTTCTCAGTCATCAACAGTGTGATTAGTTCTTTCTGAGCCCGCGCATCCTTCTTCAGCTGGTTATTCTCGCTGCGGGCCAGGTTTAACTCAGTGCAAGCCTCGCGAGACGAGGGCTCAGCTGCAATAGCTCGCTTCAGGTGTAGTTCGGATTGGTACATCAAAGCGTGCACAACGGAGTTCACCTTCCAAGAGAAGAATAGCAGTTAGTACAAGAAAAGTTCTCAAGTACATAATTGGAGAAGTAAAGACAACTTACCACCATACAATGAGTAGCCGCTCGAGCTCCGAGCTGAGCGACCGGCAGCTCGACCCAGTTGGCGACCTCCTCAGTGTATATCGCGCTCTTGCTCTTGAGAAGGTTGTACTTCAGAGTCAGGATGCTCTGAATTTCCCCCTCGCTACTCGAAGTGGCAGCCGCAGGGGTGGGCTCCGAAGATGTTGCCTCCTCGGGCACGCGGGGCGGGGAGACCCTTTCTGGTTCTTCCTCCTCGACCAGATCGATCACTAGAGGTTGTGCAGTGGAGGGCTGCTCGGGCTCAGGGATGGCAGCATGCAGAGACTCAACGCGCGGTCTTTTAACAGCTCGCTTCTTCTTCCCCTTCATTCGGCCAAGAAGTTCGTTCATAGGGAGATTCATGGTTTCTGTAACTAAAGCAAAATGTCTGAAACAACATCGAAGTAAAACAAAGGTAGCACAAAAGTAATGACCTACCAGGACTCAGACCGGCCTGCACGAGCTTGTCTTCGGTCACATAGTCTACGAACTTGAGATCGAGCTTCGCCCAGGACTGGAGCGCTTCCCTTGTCTTCAAGTCCAGCCTGACACCGGGATCTTGGATGGCCGCCCTCCAGTGGGTCGGGAAAGGCCACTCCTCAGTGTTACGGACCAAAAAGTAGCCCCTTTTCCAGGTCGGGGCCCTGTTTGGGAGTTCGTGTAAGAGCTTGTAGCCCGGACGTGGGGACAAGTAGTAAGTCTGCCTGTGCTCAGGTAGAAAACAGGAGGAATTCTTCTTTATTGAAAGGATTGAAGAAAAATGACAAGATCAAGGGGCAGTTTATAGTCATGGTAGAGCGAGATGGTTCCTACTATGTTGCGGATGGAGTTCGGGTGCAACTGATCTATGGTAATGTGGAAGAGTTTAATGACCTCAACGATCAGGGGGTGAAGTGGAAGACGAAGACCAGCTGCGAGCTACTCCTCGAAGATCATGATCTCGTCGTGATCGTGCTCCCAGGGAAAGTTACCTATTGGAAGGCTATAGGCAAGGTCACTCGGAAGCCTATACCGAGCTACTAAGGCCTGGAGCTTGTCCGCTGTCATCGTCGATGGGCCAAAGTTATCTGGTTGTCAACCTCGGTGCGAGGTGAATGCCAGACCACCGAAGGCCTCTTGCGCCTCCCAAGGTGATTCCACCTCAGGAGGACCGCAGACCGCTTCTTGACCCGAAGTAGCTTCTTCGATAAGGCGATCTGCGACTTGAGCCGAGGTACCCACCTCGGCCCTAGTGGATTCACCGCTCTCATCTAAAAGACTATCAAAGCTAAAACTAGACATAGCAAAGAAAAGACAATCAGAAAAGGAGAGCTAGGGAAGACTCACCAAAGAAAGACCAAACTAAAAGAAGACACCGGATTGGAGAAACCGAGCTAAGAAGCTTGAACGCGACCTGAAAACGAAGATTTGCGGATTTGTGGCAAAGCAAATGAGTCTTGGGCCCCCTATTTATAGCTGGTATGTCCAAAAATCAACGACCAAGATCGAAGCAATCCAACAGCTCCTACGAAAACCGGCTACGCGACCAACGATGTTGAAATCGGTTTAGCGCGTTTTTTGACGTCCGCGGAGTTTGTAGATCGCGTGACGTCCGCGCGTAAACCATACGTGACCTGGGTTATTCTTGGTTGAGCCAGGTAGCCGAATAGGTCCGACTAGCGATTCGTCTGACAGGCCGCTCGAACCTCGAGCCAAATTCACTTGTCTCGTCATGAACTCCCTGCACCGGGTTGGGACCCCTGGCTCGGGGAGTGGGGGGCAATTGATGAAGGGTGATTTGACCCGACCTAGTAAAGAGGGGACACGTGGACACGACCTGACCAAGAGATGACAACTCAGCTTATCATGACTATTCCGCAACAGATCAAGCTCAGGTACCCAACCACCCTGGGCTAAAGTGACCTCGGGACGAGATCGCCTCGGTACCAGATCGCAACAAGAACACCTTGATGCCAAGAAACTTTGACACTCAACCTAGTTCGGGACTTAAAGACATCAGTTCAGGGATATCGACATGTCACTACGTGGTGATCCCGAAAACCCCTCCAACGGATCCCGGGCCTCACGGGATCACGCCGCGTAACAGCTAACATTATCTCCCCGACCGATTCAGACGGAATTGATGAACCTTATCGGTAGGCAGCGTTATCTTCCAACTAACGCGGAAACGGATCCTATCGTGACGAAGATCCCAGAACTGATCCACGAAACCCGCGAGGACTCGACTATATAAAGGCTCCACCCCCGGAGGTTCAAGGTATGCGTGATTATTCTGCTCTCTAGCTCTCTACACTCTAAAGCTTTCTAGCTCGCAACAGTCTACTAACTTAAGCATCGGAGCGACCTCGCTAGTCTAGCAACCCCGGGTTCTCTGATCCTTCTCTTGTAGATCAACTTAGTCCGTCGTCTGCCTGGAAGCTAGATCACCTCCAATAGGGAGCAGCTAGATCGCACTATATCATTTATATTTAGATATAGATTATATCTAAAATCCCTTTTAATGGTTAGAAATGCCCTTTTCACTTACACACAAATTGATGAAGACCAAAACTTGTTATGTTGTAGTTTGGTGTAGATAAAGATGAACCTCAACATACACATCAATGAGTCGTGTGAACAGGCCATTAAAGGCCAGGAATATTGATGGCAATTTAAAGGTCAAGCTATGCAACTAGGGTTATTGACAACACAATATCTCCACGCATGTCGTGTTAAATATAGGGTCAAAATAGTAATTTACTATTTGATGTTATTTTTTACCGTAAGAGAAAAAACGACTTTTTTCTATGTCTCTATTACAATTTAACAATGGCGACAATTGTTAGAAATAGTAGGGGCACTTTAAGACAATATTGAAACAGTGTGAGTTAGTCAATTTACTAAACCTTAGGGATAGTTTAAGAATTTTGCCCTAATTTGATTAACCAAGAAAAATATTTTTGTTATGAAAGACATTTTGGTCATTCCAAAACTTTTTTACTTTTGCTTTCTCCATTTTCCCTTTTTGTTTTTAATTTTTACTATTAAAATAGTTAATCATTGATTAATCGTGCAGGAGTGTTGAAATGTTGAAATGAGGTCCCGAACAGACCCAAGTGGTGCAACATTGCAATTTGGAATGGGTGGCACCATTGAGAATCCGGATCTATCCAATCCGAAATTTCATACGAATTAAACATGGACTTTTGGTTTTTGGGTTGTGTCTCTTTTCAAATTTTAATTTTAGGGTTGTATTTTCCAGCCTACTTAGGATCAATGATTAAAGTATTGGTATTGGGTATTATATTAGATCACTTGGATACAAATATGGATATGAGTATGCTTTGGAAATGTATGGATACGAAGGGAAAATATGGAAACACTTGAATACCCTAGGAAATGCATATAAATTCCACAAAAAATATCAATAACATTATATTTAAGACCAAAATAGCCATAATTGATGTATAATTACATAGAAAATGTATATTTTTATGGTATATGTGGAGAAATATATTACAATTAATATAACGGAATACATATAAATTATAAAATTTTACTGATAATGTATCAATTAAGAGTGTTATAACATATTATATTTCTTTTTACAAATTAATACATGCCCCAAAATTATTATTATTTTCTATTGAAGTTCAAGGCATAAAATATATGCAACTATTATATGTGAATTAATATATCAATTATTTCTTATTTTTCTATTTTTAATTTTCAACATTAAGAAAAAAGTCAAGTAAAATTAATTCTCAAATGTTTGGTAAACATTATTTTTATAATTTTAACTTAAAATGTAACAAATATATTAAAATTTCAAAGATATATACCACATGAAAATTCATAATTTTTAATTATTAAAATAATTATTCCATTAATAATATTTTTATTTATATGAATTTTATGAAATAAAAAATCATTTTTTGATATGAAAGTAGATTTGCGGATTGGACATATTCAATTTATACTATATTCTCAAGTATTTTATAAATAATATTTTTATTTTTGTAAATAGTAACTATGTTGCTATTTGATGGAAATTAAAATATTCAAATAATTTATATAAAGTTTAAGATTCATATCATGTTTAAATTTATAAATATTAAGTAAAATAATTATAATATTTTCATTTACATAAATTTTTTGACATTAAAAACCAATTTTTGATAAAAATGTGGATTTGAGGAATTATTTATTCCATTAGTCTACAAAATAATAATTTTGAATACTTTTTATCTTTATTTTAAGTTGTTGAACATAATGTTAGAATTGACGAAAGTTAATTTATTTCATTAATTATTGCAAGATGAAGGTTGGTTTAGTGGCTTAAAGTCATGTTTAAAGTTTATGCGTTGGGAAAGTTGGGTTTGAATCACATTATGCACATTTTTTAATAAACAAAGGCAGAAGTGGAAACGCTTTAAATCCTTGCTTAGGATTTCTAACCAAACCTCAATCAATGTGAACCTATTCCATCCACACATACATGTTTTTTGTTACTTTAACTAATAAGTATGTCCAATCTTTGGCAATTTTTGATGATAAATGAAAATGAAAGTAAAAAATATGTTTTTAAAATTTTATTACATTTTTCATATATTTCTCTGTCTATAAAAAAATATTCTTAATTATTTGTCACACTTGTTTTTGTTTAGTACGATAAGTATACAATATTAGAAATGTATCTGAAAGTTTTCTACATTTTTTTTTTTGTATTTTTGTGTGTTTTTTCTTTTTACTTTTTATCATTATTTAATTATGACATCAAGGGTTGACAAATTTGATGAAAAGATTGAATTGTTAGCTTGCCTCCAAACAAAAAAAAAATCATTTTTAACAATTTGTATTTTATTTATATCATCAATGTAAACAAATATTCTTTGTCACACTTATTTTTCTTTAATATGGTTAATTAATATAAGATCCAAAGAAAGAATGAAAGTTAATATCCCAAATATAAGACTTAATGAACAAATTGAATGAGGAGAGATGGAGTAGTTCAAATTACATTTTGTGTTTTTACAATATAAAGAGGGACCAAATTCAAAAATAGAGGCATTCTATTTAACATTATGATTCAATGAATTTTAATAAGAGTTAATACCTTAAATTTCAAACTTAATAAGAGAGATTTAAATGAAGAGAAAAATGGTTGTTCAAATTACATTTATATCCTTATAAATAGAGATTGACCAAATTCAAAAAATTGGGGTATTTTATTTAACAAAAGTTACACACTCTCATTCACACTTTTAATAGTAAGGTAAATTGATGAAACCTCCCCTTATGTTTTTGGTTGTTGCTAAAACCTCCCATAAAGTTTGGTAATTGCAATAATCTCCGTTGACCTTTTTGACATAATTGCAAGTTGACCCATCTCGTAGAATCTTCTAAAAAGAGGCATAAAAATGCCCAAAATAATCATGTAGTTAATTCTAACAAAAATGTTTGTTTTCCAAATTTCTATTCATATGATTTACTACCCCAAACCCTTTTTCTTTTTTGAAATTGATTTATTTTCTAAATTTTTCCTTCATATTAATCACTCAAAGGTAAAGCTACAACTTTGCTTTAAATTATCTTTGTTTTTATTGTTCATAAAGTTTGTATTGTATTTTTATAGTAAAAAGCAACCTTGGTGGTAATTTTATGGGCATTTTGGACAATTTATGGCTTTTTATTTAAGAAGATTATACCATAGGGGTCTACTTGCAACTGTATCAAAAAGCTCAAGGGAGGTGATTGTAATTACTATACTTTAGGGGAGGTTTCAGTAATTTACCCTAAAGCTATGTTTGGTTGCAATGCAAATAAATTTGCACTGAAGCGAAACTATGACAGTGCAAATGATTCGAGTGTAAATTCTGACATATTTTAGTTTCAAATTTTAGCTTATTTTATTTGATTTCACTACAAATGAAGTAAATTAAGACATGAAATAGAATAAAGTTGAACTCAAAACGAAATTAAATGGGATTTTGCATTTTTTTTCATTTGCACTCTTATGCATTTGTACTAGTGCAAATAAAATTACAATGCAACCGAACACAGCCTAATAGTAAAGCTCAAATACAAATACAAATATGTAGAGTGTAAAACCTTGTATTTTGTATTATTTTGTATGTATTCGTATTATACACCCAATACAATGCATGCTTCCTAATAGTAAAGCTCAATTTGTATTTGTACTGTACATACCCTAATAGTAAAGCTCAGTTTGGAAGGACTACAAATACAAATGCAAATTGCTTATGCATGCTTCCTAAACCCCCTTCCCACCTCCCACCGTTACCCTCTGTTGGGGAAAAGGGGTCACGGAAATTTAGAGGAGAAGCTCTGAGGTGTGTCTAAAGACACCACCTTTAGAACATTATTTGCCCCATCAGTTTTATTGAGTTTGTTGTTGGGTTATAGGCAAATCTGTTCCCAAGATACAACTGAGCCTTGGGCGAGAATCTACAACTAGTAAATTGAAGAGAAAAAAACTAGTTTTCCAATGTGGGGCAAGTTGAAAACTAGTTTTAGTAAGAGAAAAAAACTATTTTCCAAGATATGTTGTGCATGTGTGTTTTTCATGTAATTGATTAATTAAACCCATTGGATTTAATCTCTAATGAGATTAAAATTCAATAATCCCTTACTTTGATTGATCAATTACATAGGTCTCTCTCAACCCAAACTCCTATGACATAGTTATGCATACAAAAGGTGTTTTATAACTTAAGCATTCTATTAGTACAGATATCTTAGAGTCTTATCAAAGTTATTAGTGATAAGACCTTAAACCAACTACTTCAAGACAAACCGGAGATACTCATACACATAAAAATGTTTTGTTTCTACAAGAATTTCAAATTTTGCTCAGCATTGTTATGGCCATATGCTTATTTCCTAGTTTCACGAACAATTCCGAGAGTAAACCCAATCTCTCATGAGAAGCAGCACCACTTCTATGTTCATATAGGTGAAATTATAGTATGTGTTTCGTTATTTGACACATTTTAGAACTTCATTAAGACTTTAACTGAACCTCTCATCGTAATGGACAACCCAGTTTATGTTGTGATGGAAAATTTCTCAATGTCAATGCTAACAGTCACATCGTAGTAACTTGTTGTTACCCGTTAAACCCAATATTGATATTTTCAGTTCTTGTTGGATTACCATTACTAGTGACTAAGTAAAGGGTTTTAATCCCATCTCTTTATTTGTTGTCCTTACAAATTCTCTAAGTAAACGTTTAGTAAGAGGATCAACCAAGTTTTTACTTGACCTTACGTAAGTTATAGTGGTGACTCCATCTTGAATCAGTTGCATAACAAATTCATGTCTCAGACTTATATGTTTGGATTTACCATTGTAGGTACCATTATAGGCTCTCGACAGAATTGCTTCACTATCACAGTAGATGGAAATTGGAGGCATAGGAGTAGGCCAAAGTTTTATATCCAATAATAAATTCCTAGTCTGTTTAACCTCTTTTCCAGCAGCCACCAAAGTTATGAATTTAGATTCCATGGTCAAGTGAAATATACAAGTTTGTCTCTTGGATGCCCAAGAGATCGCACCCCCACCAAAGATGAAAACCCATACAGATGTGAACTTGTTATCTCCATTACCAATAATCCAACTTGCACCAATATACCCTTTTAGTATAGCTGGGTAATTGCAATAGGATAAGCCAAGTTCCAAGGTCCTTTTGAGGTACCCAAGAACTCTCCCAATTCCCTTCCAATGCTCTACACTAGGATTATTTGTAAACTGTCTAAGTTTATTTACTACATATGCAATATCAGGTTTAGTACAAAGCATGACATACATCAGACTTCCTATTGCACTAACATATTCAAGTTGTGCAATTGCTTATTAGAAGTGTTTACTAGTTTTATACTAGTAACATACTAGTTTTATACTAACATCTTTAAGTCCTAAATGCTTAAATTTCTCAAGTATTCTCTCAATATAATGTGATTGGCTTAATGAATAACCCTTACTCTGTCTTTTAACTTTTATTCCCTAGATGGTATTTACTTCTCCTAAATCTTTCATCTTAAAGACCAATGATAAGTAGTTTTTAGTTTCATCTATGCCAACCATATTAGTACCCATAATATGCATGTCATCAACATAAAGACATACAATTACACCATATTTTTCAATAAACTCTGAGTAAATGCATCTATCATCACTATTGTGCTTAAAACCAAAATCTAGAATGCAAGAACCAAATTTCTCATTCCATTGTTTGGGTGCTTATTTTAAATTATACAGTCATTTAACCAGTTTATAGACTTTTTTCTCATTTACAAGAAGGACAAATCCCTCTGGTTGTTTCATGTGAATCTTCATTTAAATCACCATTTAAGAAAATAGTTTTAACATCAATTTGATGAATAGGTAAGTGATAAATGGATGTTAGTGCTATTAGTGGTCTAATAGAAGTTGCTTGGCCACTGATGCATATGTGTCAAAGTAGTAAATCCCTTTTTTTGTCTGAATCCTTTGGCTATCAATCTCGCCTTAAAAGCTTGTACAGTTTCATCAACGTTGTATTTTCTTTTAAACACCCATTTACATTTGATTGGTTTTGATCATGGAGGCAAGTCTACTAGTACCCATGTGTTATTTGACATTATCGAGTCCATTTCACCATTTATAGTTTCCTTCCAAAAGGTCACGACCTCATTTGTAAATTATTGGACCATTTTCAATGTTTAATACAATGGGTATCTTATTTAAAAGCTTTTATCTTTATCACTATCAACCAATAACACAATTGACTAATAGAGATAAAATCAGAACTTAAATGTTTTTTCTGTTATTTGCTTTTGACTTTTTTTGGGCTATATTGTAGGTGTTACAGTTGTGCCATTTTTTCTTTAAATCTCATCGTTATCAATAGGTATTGAGTTAGAATTAGAACCTAAGTGCAAGTAAAGTGTTCCTCTAAAGCGGTTAATCAGTTTGTCAGTTTCGGTTTTTTGACTAATTTGGTTCTTTGTTTTTTTTTTTATATTTATAGTATATATTTTATAAATATATGTATAATATTATATTATAGATACTAAATGATATATAATATATTATAAATATTATAAAAATATATAATATATTTATAAATATAATATATGTATATAGAAAATATGTGACATATATTTAAAATATATATAAAATATACATATAAATATATATACCGGTCGATTCGATTAACTGTCAATTTTTTCTAGGGTAACCGAAAGTTGAACCGGTCCTTTGGTTTTCAAAAATACCAAACTAAAACCGAACTGACCGGTTCGATTAACCGTGTCAAGTGAAAGAATGGTAGGATCCATCTAATGGACGCCATAAAGGTTGCGGAATGGGTGGGGCGAATTTCAAAAATTTCCTACCTTCTCCCAACTGGGAATCATATTCCCTGAATTTAGAATACAATATTCAAGGATCTACTTGAACCCTAATCAAACCAGATCTGTACCAAAAGATAAATGGGAGGATTATACCTGATCCGGAGAAGCAGTATCTCCCAAAGTTGGTGTTCACGCCCAAAGAATGCTCCAAGATCTGTCCCTGCTGAAGATGACACAGCTGTGGATGGAACAGAACCAGCAGGGTGCGTCCTACACATTGGATCCTTCACAAGAATCCCCTGGATGTACTAAACACTGAATTCTTTCAGTCTTTCTTGCAAGACTGATGTCAAGAACTGGTTTCTTGACTTTCTTTTATGCAAAGATCAAATCTTGCAACAATGCAGATGGCGGCGGCAGGAGGAGATTTCCAGAAACGAAAAGGCTGAACTGTTTTCTTTTCTGGAGAGAATGAGATCTAATCTCAATTCGCAGGAACCTTTCTTGCTTACCAGAACCTCTTGGATCGAAATCTGATTTCCCTCTCTTGGTTCATTCGAAATTCTCCTCTCTTTTCTTCTTGATTAAGAAATCTCCTAATTAGGAGTTATCCCAATCAAAATCAGTATTTGGATAGGGGATAATCTTAATCCTTTTCCCAGATAGAGTTAGCTTACTCCTGATCTTATCAGGAGGTTACCAGATTCAAATCTGATTTGAATTTGGTCTCGAAGAGTGGATAAGGCTAAGAGCCCAATCCTTTTCGCTAACTTCAATCTCAAATTCGCCCCATTGATGGGTGATCATATCAGCCCACTTCGAAATGGGCTTTAGGCCCATTAAGTATTCAATGTTTAATTAGTTTCCAATCTGCTGCCCAGTTGGGCTTCTTTGTATGGCGTGGGACCCAAGCATTGATCTACACACCAGCCACATGGGTTCGACCCAGCCTTTAATACAAGGCCCAGCCAAATTCACTGAAAATCTCAATGAACCCCTTGAGTCCATCGTATGAACCCTATGGGCCCAACATTTACATTAAGTGGTCCCTGTGCCAAGCCATCTTATAAAAACCCAGGGACTGTGGGCAGGTGCAAGATTATCCCATCAGGTATTATCCTAAATGGTCTTACACTTAACCTCTCACCCCTTAATGATCAAGCACTGCCCGACAAGAGAGGACCTCTCCCTCGGCTGCAAGGAACAGTGCCACACTCTCCTCTCACATGGATCCCGGGAATTAAAACCATTTGCAAACATTTTGAAACCGTACATATATATGTAAATATATTAATTTTGCAAAAACAAAATTCCAACGATTGAAATCAACTGCCGGCAGTTTGGTTTCCATCAGAGAGAGTGCATTCCCGATCATTACCCTTTGTCCGACAAAGTGGCTGATTCTGTCACTATGACCACCCACTCAGATGAATTCTCAAACTGCCCCAACATACCCAGGTTTTGATCCCCACTAAGGATCTCACTGATTGGCATATCAAAGGCAGTCTGATCCAGCACCTAGTGAAGTGTCATAATCGAGTCTAGGGGTCAGGTGTAACTTTCCAGTTTTTGCCCATCTGTCTCCAAGGTCCAGGGCTAGACTGGAAATCTGGTCCGGTTCAAGGATTCAAGTAATCCCATGCTGTATGTGCCTCGGGTCTTACCCTGATGGCTGAGACAGGCCATCCCAACACTTGGTGGCACACCAGTATCAGCCTTGGCAGGATAAATCTCCCCAGACTTATCCAACGGCTGTGAACTTTTAAAACTAACATGAGTCTCTATAAATGTCCAGTTTTAGGGTTTTACACAGAATTAAACCAAACAACATGAATCAAACATGCACTTTATTTATTTCCACTAAATAACAAAAGTACATCAAAATGATTGAAGCTAAGGGCATACAAAACTGTCTAACAGCTCCCACTTGCACTTAGGTCCAATCTGGTACAAGCCGGAGTCCCATACTTTCCACGTGTTTCTCAAACACCTTCTGTGTCAGTGGCTTAGTCAATGGGTCTGCCACATTATCCGCTGATGCTACCTTTTGAATTAGGACGTCCCCTCTACCAACGATCTCCCGCAGTACATGGTACTTCCTCTCGATGTGCTTTGACTTCGAGTGGGCCCGAGGCTCTTTAGCCTGGGCGATCGCTCCATTGTTGTCACACAACAACGGGATGGGTGATGTGCTGGATGGAATCGTTCCCAATTCGTGTATGAATTTCTTCATCCACACGGCTTCCTTGGCAGCTTCACTTGCGGCAATGTACTCGGCCTCGGTTGTGGAGTCTGCAGTGGACCCCTGTTTGCTGCTTTTCCAGCAAACAGCACACGATCCTATCGTGAAAACATACCCAGATGTAGACTTTCTATCATCTGGATCCGACTGGAAATCGGCATCGGTATACCCTAGAACTTGCAGTGAACTACCATCGAATACCAGACAAAACTCTTTCGTCCTTCGAAGGTATTTGAGTATGTTCTTCACAGCGGTCCAATGCTCCTGTCCTGGGTTTGCCTGGAACCTGCTTACCACACTCACCGCCTGAGCTATGTCCGGGCGAGTGCACAACATGGCGTACATGATGCTCCCCACAGCTGAGGCATAGGGAACGTCTCTCATGCTCTCAATCTCCTCAGAAGTCTTGGGAGACATCTTCTTGGAGAGAGTGACTCCGTGCCTGAAAGGAACGTTTCCTTTCTTGGAGTTTTCCATGCTGTATCTTTTGACAATTTTGTCAATGTAAGCAGCCTGGGATAATCCAATTATCCGCTTCGATCTATCTCTATAGAGTCGAAGACCCAGTATGTATGAAGCTTCTCCAAGATCTTTCATGGAGAACTGCTGTGATAGCCATACCTTGACCGAAGTCAACATTCCTACATCATTCCCAATGAGTAGGATATCGTCCACATACAAGACTAAAAAGGTGATCTTATCCCCACTGGATTTCCTGTAAACACAGGGCTCATCCGGATTCTGCTCAAAGTCAAACGTTTTGACTGCAGAATCAAAACGGATGTTCCAACTCCTAGAAGCCTGCTTAAGTCCATATATGGATCTATTAAGTTTACATACCATGTGTTCCTGACCAGCAGCAATGAAGCCTTGCGGCTGCTGCATGTAGATATCTTCACTAAGATCTCCATTCAGGAACGCTGTTTTGACATCCATTTGCCAAATCTCGTAATCATGGTACGCTGCTACAGCTAGCAGGATCCTAATGGATTTAAGCATGGCCACCGGTGAAAAGGTTTCCTCATAGTCGATGCCTTCTTTCTGAGTATACCTTTTCGCCACCAAACGAGCTTTAAAGGTCTCAATCCTGCCATCGGGGCCCTTCTTCCTCTTGTAGATCCATTTGCAACCAATTGCTTTTACCCCGGAGGGCGGATCCACTAGAGTCCAGACTCCATTGGTCTCCATTGAGTCCATCTCGACTCTCATGGCCTCCACCCACTTCTGGGAGTCTATGTCTAACATAGCTTCCGCGTAAGACACGGGATCCTCTTCACTAGTCAAGGCTTCCACCAGGTAACTATCCTGGTCATAACCATATCGGACTGGTGGTCTGGATACCCGGGTGGACCTTCTAGGTTGGTCATTACCTGGAACTTGTGGGTCATCTCCCACTGCTCCTGAGCTCTCCTCATCAAGAACTATTTCCTGACGATGGGTGTCCAGGATGTAATCGGATTCTAAGAATCGGGCGTTTCGACTGCAGAACACTTTCTGCTCACTTGGGTCATAGAATAGATAACCCACCGAATCCTTTGGGTAGCCTATAAACAGGCAACGACTGGTTTTAGATTCCAACTTGTCCGCACTTGTTCTTTTAACGTGTGCAGGACAACCCCAAATCTTCAAGTGTCTCACACTTGGCTTCCTTCTGGTCCAAAGCTCATATGGAGTTTTCGGAACTGATTTGGTTGGAACCCTATTCAGCACGTAGATAGCAGTCTCTAATGCGTATCCCCAAAAGGATGTGGGTAATTCTGAGCGTACGAGAAGTGACCGGACCATGTCTAATAAGGTCCTATTTCTCCTCTCTGAAACACCGTTGAGTTGAGGTGTAGCAGGAGGAGCTAGTTGTGACACTATCCCATTGGCCTTTAAGTAGTCCCTGAATTCGTCAGAGAGATACTCGCCACCTCGATCTGATCGAAGGGCCTTAATTTCTCTCTCTAACTGTTTCTCGACTTCCTGTCTGAACTCTTTGAACTTTTCAAATGATTCAGACTTATGTCTCATCAGGTACACGTAACCATATCGTGAAAAATCATCTGTAAAGGTGATGAAGTACACGTGTTGATTCCGTGTCCTAACACTCAGGGGACCACATACATCAGTATGTATTAGGTCAAGTGTGCCTGCACATCTTTCAGGCTTACCGTCAAATGGCCGCTTAGTCATCTTACCTTGGAGGCAAGGTTCACAAGTGGGAAGATTTTCTACGGTTAGAAAATCCAAAGGACCATCCTTTACCAGTCTTGTGATTCGGTCGACACCGATGTGGCCAAGTCGGTAATGCCAGAGGCACGTGGGATTTACTGTATCACGAGTCCTTTTCTTGGGATTTTCGACCGACGTAGTTTCGGTTAAGTTAGTTTCCAAAGAAGGATGCAGAACATAGAGACCGTTCTCTAGCTCCCCGCATGCGATGAATTTATTATTCCGTTTAACAGTAATCATATTACTAAAGTAAACAGTATATCCATCAGCACACAATTTTGAAACAGAAATTAAATTCCTTCTCAAGTTCTGTACATAAAGACAATCTTTAAGTACAAGGACTCCTTCTTTAAAAACTAATTCTACGGTTCCTATTGTCGCAGCTGCAACACTTGCAGTTGTTCCCAAGAACAGTGTCACTTCACCTTCACTCAGCCTTCTGCTAACTTTGAACCCCTGCAGTGAGTTACACGCATGAGTTGAAGCCCCGGAGTCAACACACCAGGACACAGAAGTAACTAACATATTAGTTTCTATGACACAAGTTTCGATATTACCTTTCTTAGATTCCAGGTAGGTAGGACAGTTCCTCTTCTAGTGGCCGGTCTGCTTGCAGAAGTGACAGACATCAGATGCCTTGTTCTTCTTCTGCTTCTTGGGTTTGGTAGTCTTCTTCTGGGGCTTCTTTGCCTTTCTCTTTCTCTTGCCCGATTTGTTAGCTTCAGCAAGCATAACCACAGGCTCATCCTTCTTGAGTAAATCCTCGGCCCTCTGCAACATATTGCTGAGTTCCTGGACGCTGACATTCAGCTTATTCATATTGTAGTTCATAGTGAACGCATTGAAGGAGGAGGGCAAAGAATTTAGGATGGCATCCACTTGCATGCCAAGATCTAGCCCGGATCCAAGAGCTTCAAGTTCGTTGATGTATCCCATCATCCGAAGACAATGGTCATGAACTTTCTGCCCTTTGGTCATCTGCGCGGTCATGAACAATTTCAGGACCTTCTATCGAGTAGAACGGTTCTGCTCCTCATACATTGTCCTTAGACTGTCCAATATGTCCTTGGCAAGTTCGATCTGATCGAACTGCCTCTGTATTGAGTTGTCTAATGAGGCAATGACGAAGCAGCGGGCTAGGGAGTTCTTATCCTCCCAATCTTGGTAGTCCCTCCTACGGGCCTCAGAAGCCCTATCACCCGGACGTTCCGGGGCAGGATTTTTCACTACCTTGTCTAACTTTTCAGAAGTTAGGACCAACATAAGATTTCTGTACCAGTCGGCATAGTTTGGGCCCTTAAGCTTGTTATCGTCTAGAAGCTTTGCAAATTGACCGTTTGCCATTTTCTGATAAAACAGCAAAATCATTAGTCCACAACCTTAGTTTGATTCATGTTTACCTACATAGATATGGCTTTTAATCTATGTTCCATTCCCATTTGTTCATCTCTGAGATTTCCCTCCTATCTCAGTGACGGAGACGACGAAATGTCTCTGGAAATGTGGGAAATCACATGGGGTGCGTGAAGCCAACTGTTTCAGCTGCATAACCCCACCACCTTTCTGTGACGGATCATATCCACTCATCAAATGAGTTTCCCTTTGGCCTCTGTCAGACAAGGTTCAGAGCCGTTTTCAGGTAAACCCTTCTGTCAGTGAGTGCACACCCATCATATTCAGGTTACGCCAAGGTACCGTGAGAGAGTTCCCATTTTCTGGTGAAGCCCCTCCCACATCGGTCTATGACGCCCCTATCATCTTATGAAACACTCTAACAGATCCAACAGCAAATGGATAGCCCAATTTTATGGTGCGTTTCCTCATTACTGATGGATCCATCTTTGTGCTAATGACGGAAGGCCTTTAGAGAGTCCATCATATGGATCTCCCTATCACTTGCATTCATATTTGCTGGAGGGAACATAATTACGGCCTAGTTTAGGTCAAACCAAAGTGGCTCCCACTGACTTTCATAAAGTCAGATTTCTGATGGGCCTTAATCGGCTAGGGGTTCCGTACGCATCCCTTTTCAGGGTTGTGGGGCCCACCAGGCAAAGAGGGAGGTCATCCAATGACCTTCAGGGACACCATGGCAATGATGTGCATTCAGCCATGGTGTGCGCAAGAGCCACTAACGAGTCATCACGGGCCAAGTACTTATGGCCCATGGTCGCAGCACATCAAACATCCAAACATCACATGTAAAGGAGGAATTGATCCAATCAATTAATTGCTGTAAAGCCCATTCAACGGCCCATTTAAAAACCAAGTCATTAACGATTAATGTCCACTAGGTGTATGGGCTGAATCGCAGATAGCAGTTCGGCCCATACAGCTTATCTCACAATAATGGGCTTTTGCAGTTTTAACCCTTTAAAACTGGGCTTTACAGGTGGGCCGAATTAATCCCTGTAATTGAACATCAGATTTGGAACGAAAGTGTGAGACAATTGGACTGAGAACAGCCCCTTTCGAAACCCAGATTCGGTCCAAATAGTTTTGGTCCAATCTAGTCCGAAATGGTCCAAAACTGATTTTCAATTCAAGAATTAATTATTGAATGATCTGAAATTAATAGTTTTGATTTCTAGCAAACACAAAATAATTATGGACTGTTCGCACCACCTGCAAAACAGAGGTTAATCACAAGGGTTGCAGTTTCATAAACTGCAAATCGCAGAAAACGATTTCTCCATCTGCAAATCTCCAGCGCCGCCATCTTCTTCCATCTTCTTTAATCAAGAAAAATAACAGAAATCCTATTTCTATTAATTACATTCTTGATCAAATCCTATACATTCAGTCTAAAAATAAAAAAAAAAATTATTTACAGACCGAATTGAATGAAATAAATAAATAGAAAAGAAAAATGGTGCGCAGACCATCTGCGCTAAAACTGCACTGCGATCTCCAGGTTTGAACAGTCCATTAAATCAAAATATATATAAAATATACATATAAATATATATAAAATATACATATAAAATATATATAAAATATACATATAAATATATATACCGGTCGATTCGATTAACTGTCAATTTTTTCTAGGGTAACCGAAAGTTGAACCGGTCCTTTGGTTTTCAAAAATACCAAACTAAAACCGAACTGACCGGTTCGATTAACCGTGTCAAGTTCAAGGATTAGGGTATTGATACGATACTCTCAACACAGGGCATACATATCCATACCCATGGTCATGGATACAGGATATGCCACGAATGGTTACGTATCCCATGAGTCGTGTGTATCAGCATGGTATGCCTCTGTATCGGGCCATATTGCACTATATCGGTGGATAAGGTCCGATACACACCGATGCAGAGGAGTATTCGTGCCTAGTTTGACAAAACTATATATTGACTACTTTTGGATTGTTTTTTATTTGTAATAAAAATAAAAAAATAGTATTATGAAAACTAAAATAAATAATTTAAGATTTAATTTTTCCAAAAAAGTTAATAAAAGCTACAAATTATAAAAATAATATATTTCATCTACCTTAGATGATTTATATATATTACTTTACACATAATTATATGTTAAAAATGAAAACATGGTTATAATTTGAAAAAAATAGAGTTATTATATAAAATACTAAATAAATAAAATTTCCCAACAAAATTAGCGGAAAACAAAAAATTATAATTATAAAAATTGAAATGAATAATTTAAGATTTAATTTCCCAAAAAATTTAATAAAAATTGAAAATTATAAATAATTTATTTTATCTATCTTAAATGATTTATTTATTTTATTTACAATTATATGTAAAATAAAAGCATTATATGTTAAAAATGAAAACATATTTATTATTTAAAAAGGTGTTGTTATTTAAATAAAAATGTTAGATCAATAAATATTCCTAAAATTTAATAAAAATTGAAAGAGTGATAATTATTGTATGATGTTTGAATGTTCTAGAGTCCCGATATTGTTTATTGTAATATTCCTCTTCATATAACCTATTGAAGTATGCATTTCTCATGTATTTATATCTTATAGATAATTCAGATTTTTGTTTAGTATTATTAATGTATTTATGTGATTTGTATGCATTTCTCTAGCATATCCAAGCTCCATGCATTTCCAAAGCACATCCATATTAG
Organism: Nelumbo nucifera; assembly: GCF_055504915.1. Lineage (NCBI taxonomy): Eukaryota > Viridiplantae > Streptophyta > Magnoliopsida > Proteales > Nelumbonaceae > Nelumbo > Nelumbo nucifera. Next base: position 183,900,045 of record NC_142649.1, on the reverse strand, counting down.
TATTTGACTTGTCCAATACAATACCCGATTCTGATAGTCCGATACTTTAATCCTTGGTCAAATTACCCACAAACAATCCTATTAAGCAGCAAGACTAAAAAAAAAGATGTGTAACTCATGGAGGCTAAGCCCTTCATAGATCTGGGATTTCATGGAATCATCCTTTTGTGTCTTCCTAGCTCGGTTTCCAAATCAATTGATAGGGACATAGTGGTTGACAAGGTGTCGTGGCTATTTGAAAATGATCTCATCATCCTAAGAAAAGGATATCCAAATCTAGCCCCAAAGAACCATGAATTCATTTGAGCAGACTTTTGGGTACAACTTATTGGTTTACCCTTGCCCTACATCAATGCTTCTGCAGTTATGCGAGTGGCTTCACGCTTGGGCAAACCTTACAAACCATTTCCGGATGAGGTACATAAGTGGGGAAGGTATGCATGCATCAGGGTTACGACTAATAAAGCTGCAAAGGTATACCTTGGTGATATAATAAGTCCTAGTGGTAGATGTTGGGATTATAAATATATTACATATAAGTTGTCTTTGAAGCTAAAGGGCTGGAAGTGCACCACCTATCCCATGCGAAACATTATATTCTATTCTTGATGAAGGTAATTTGGTCCTTTGAATTAGATCGCGACACGTGGCTTCCAAGTGACACCTTGGCAAGTTGGCTAGTAGCACCTTGCCAGGGCTGACTTAAAGTACCTCGGCCTGGTGGACCTATAGGACCTTCGAGCAAGGAGCAACCTACCTTAGGGACCGCTGAGAAAGGTACCATTAGTGACTTACAAGTCATGTTCGCTGACTTTACATAGATCCGTTGCTAGTGAGTTCTCTAGAACATGAATGAGTTGATTGTCAGACCAGCTTACCCGCATCGCGCGCATCAGAGTCAATCGGACAAACCTCAGCCCTCCGTGCAGATTACACAACTGATGTCTTTACTCTCTCCCAACTTAACATAAACGGCTCTACAAGAGTCTAGGACACGTTATAGAAGGTCTCTAATCACTCATACCTATACCATTCCTCTTAGAGAAGGTATGCGTGATTAAGCTATCACACTCTCTTATCTTCTAAGCATCCCAAAGAACTCTTCACTAACTTAAGCATCAGAGTGCCCTTCCCGAGTAAAAGCAACCTGGGCACTCTAACTCTCTCTCTTGTAGAACTACATAGCTCGGCCATCGACAGAGGAACTTCCAGTTCGGTGTTTGAGTCACCTGCCAAGTGAGAGTTGCCAGACCGCGCACGATCAATTGGCGTCGTTTGTGGGAACTGCTACAAAAAACTAAGTTCTTACCTTTAAGCATTTTTATAACAGCACCCATGGCTTCTTCAAGCAACCAACAACAACAACAACCAGGTCACTGGAGGACACGAGTAGCTTAGACTAATCCTAGAAGTTCCTTTAGTGACAATTGGACAAATTAATGTCGAGCCCTTTGTGGCTCCTGTTGGAGTTGATGCACTCTAGTTCTATAGCTTAGTGCAATGTGTCCGCGGGATGAGCATGTTAGACAATGTATGCCCTTAGCTCCAATCAGATTGATGTACTGGTGCATTTACTATAAATGACTAAAAGTACATAATTGATTTGTGCTATATATGGTGTGTTTCTGTGTAATACCCTTAAACTGGACACTTAAGAGACTTATGTTAGTTTAGAATCTTCATAGCCGTTGGATAGACCTGGGGAGGTTTATCCTGCCAAGGCTGATACTAATGTGCTGCCAAGCTGGTTGGGGTGGCTTGTCTCAGTTGCCAGGGTGAGACCTGAAGCACATGTAGTGTGGGTTTGTTTGAAACTCTGAACCGAACCATTTTCTAGTTATGCCCTGGACCTTGGAGACAGATGGGAAAAATTGGAAAGTTACACCTAACCCCTAGACTTGATTATGGTATTGCACTAGTTGTTGGATTGGGCTATTTTTTATATGCCAATCAGTGAGATCCTTAGCAGGGGTCAAAACCTGAGTAGGTTGGGGCAGTCTGAGAATTCACCTGAGTGGGTGATCATAGTGATAGAATCAGCCCCTTTGTTGGACAAAGTGAATGATCGGGGAATGCACTCTCTCTGATGGAAACCTAAACTGCCGGCAATTGATTTCAAACTTGTTGAGATTTATTTTTGCAAAATATATTTATATAGAGATATACATATATTATGGTTTCACTAAATGTTTGCAAAAAGGTTTTAATTCCCGGGATCCATGTGAGCGGAGAGTGCAACACTGTACCTTACAATCGAGGGAGAGGTCCTCTCTTGTCGGACAGTGTTTGATCATTATGGGTTGAGAGGTAAAGTGTAAGACAATTTAGGGCTTTTACCGATGGGCTAATCTCACTTAAGTCCATAGTCCTTGGGCCTTGTTAAGGTGGCTGAACTTAGGGACTATTTAGTGTAAATGTTGGGCGTGCTAAGAGCCCATATTGATGGGCTCAGGGGTTCACTGTCTTCAGCAGTGAATTTGGCCAGGCCTTGTAACAGAAGCTAGGCTAAACCCATATGGCTTTTGTGGAAATCAATGTTAAGGTCCCATGCCATAGAAAAATAACCAAGCTAGCCAGCAATTAAAAGGAAGTGAGCCTGAAAGCTTAATGGGTTTAAAGTCCAATTTGATCTGGGTTTAATGAGATAAATTAAAAGGGGCGAATTTGGGTTTATAATCTGATTAAGATCAATTACAGGATATGATAAGTCTTATCCACTTAAGAGTCTAGGTCCAAATACAGATTTGGATCAAGAAACTCCTTCCTAATTGGATTAGGAAGCTGATCCTAAAAGGGTTATAAATAAGGGGGCAAATTCCACAGTAGGTGAATTCTTCTTTTGTCGTTTTTTCTCCCTTTGCTCTTGCCGCCCCCGTCCTGTTTGATCTCCAGTTCTTGGAAGTAATCAAGTTTGGATCTTGATATTGTTTATTGTTGGAAGAAACAATCTTGAAGTTGTGCTCACATCTCTGCGTAATTCTTGCTGAAGAATTGGGGTTCTTACTGAAGAATCTCTTTGCTGATCCTGCCTCGCCCTAAGCTGTGTCATCTTCAGTGGATGACGGATTTGGTGAACTCTTTGGGCATGAATACCTGCGTTGGGAACTACTGTTGATTCTGTATTAGGTATATCCCTCCTTTAATCTTCGTTTCAGATTTGGTCCAGTTTGTTTCAAGAACGAACCTTGAAAAATTCAGTTTTTCTAAATCAGGGAATAAGATTCCTAGAAGGGAGAAAGAAAATTTTTGAAATTTCGCCCAACCACCTTGCATGGTTTGGCCATCCATACGATGGATCTCCCTTCCCTTTAGAGCAATCAAATGAGGGCCTGGGAAGATAAGTTTGCCACCCTTATAGGGGCACTAGTAGCAGGCTCAACAATAGAACCAGCGAACACAGCAACAATGGCCACAACAATGACAGAACGTTGGGCTGAACCTTAACTCGGCTCCTGTTCGGGTTCCTAGTCAAGTTCCTAACCAGGTTCCTGACCAAAAACTAAACTAGCCTCTGGTGGAAAGCCACCAGTTCATCTGAAGGGTCCAAAAGGAGGCGCCACAGACATACTCACCGCGCCTTGAAGAAGAGTTAGCTCTCTCCGTCTGCGAGTGAGATGGACAGGAAGAATGAAAGCAAGGAAGCTAGCTAGGTAGGCAACTCGTTTAACCATCCATCCATCCATCCACACATACATTTATACATATCCATATATGCATCCATTCAATAATTTGGGCCCGAAAACTTGCCTGATCAACCCAAACGCAGCTCTGACCGGTGCCCAACCCAAGTTTGTTAAGTTTTAGTTTAGGCTGGCAAATGAGGCATAACATCAGGTTTGGTCCAAAATTGGGCTTTATGCCCAAAACTCAGGGGCCTAGGTTGACCTTAAAACCCACCCAACCCGCCCAAAATGTATCTCTAACTCTAAGTAGGGGTGTCCACGGTTCGGTTAACCGAACCATGACCTTTTTTTTGTAAACCGAACTAGTGGTATCGGTTTTTTAATTTCTCCAAACCGGTACCACCGATTAACCGGTCCGCCGGTTTCGGTTTTGACTAATTTGGTTATTCGGTTTTTCAGTTTTTTATATTTATAATATATATTATATATGTATAATATTATATTATAAATAATAAATGATATATAATATATTTATAAATATAATACTAGCGGAGGGGCCCTGCTTCGTAGGGGCTAGAATGGAACCGTCGACCCGTTGACCTAGTCCCTGGCAAAAAACCGTTGAATCAGCCAACGACCCATTGACCTGAGCGGTCAAATTGTCGACCCGTTAACCCGTTCAATGGTTTTTGGCCGTTTTTTTTTTAATTGGGAACCATCCAGGCAACCAGTTCCATTTTTTTATCCTAATCTCGGTCCCTAGCAAAAAATCGTTGAATCGATCAACGACCCATTGACCCAGGCGGTCGAACCATTGACCCGTTCAATGGTTTTTGGTCTTTTTTTTTTTAATTTTTTTAATTTTAGTTGTCAGAACGGGCCATCCGTTCCAGTCGAACAGTCGAACCGTTGACCCGAAAACTGGTGGCCAGAACAATTCCGTTTTCAGGTTGTATGAGTCACACGCTCAAATGACATAACACGTATGGTACTGTTTAATGAACCTCACACACTCAATTTTTTGCCTATAATTTTTTTATCAGAATGGGTCATCCATTTTTTTATTTTTTTAATTGGGAACCGTCTAGCTAACCAATTCCATTTTACCCCAACCCGATCCCTGGCCAAAAACCGTTGAATTGGTCAACAACTCATTGACCCGAGTGTTCGAACCATTAACCCATTGACCCGTTCAATGGTTTTTGACTGTTTTTTTTTTAAATTTTGTTGTTAGAATGGGCCATCCATTCAAATTGAATGATTCGACCGTCAACCCAAAAACTGGTGGCCTGAACGGTTCCATTTTTGGGTCGTATGAGTCACACACTCGAATGACATAACACATATGATACTGCTTAATTGACCTCACACACTCAATTTTTTGCCTATAATTTTTGTTGTTAGAATGGGTTGTCCGTTCAAACCGGACCATCGAACCGTCGACTCGAAAACTGGTGGCCAGAATGGTTCCGTAATTTTTTTCTTGTAATTTTTTGTCGTCAGAACGGGTTGTCATTCGAACCAAACGGTCGAACCATTGACCCAAAGACTGGTGGCCAGAACGGTTTCATTTTCGGGTCGTTTGAGAAACATGCTCGAATGACATAACATGTATGATACTACTTAATGGACCCCACAAACTCAATTTTTTGCCTATAATTTTTGTTGTCAAAAAGGACCATTCGTTCGAACTGGATGATCGAACCGTCGACCCAAAAACCGATGGCCAGAACGGTTCCGTAATTTTTTGCTTGTAATTTTTGTTGTCAGAACGGGCCATCCGTTTGATCCGAATGGTCGAATCGTCGGTTGTCAGAACGTTATTAACAACATTTATCGATAATAGTAAGTAATTATACTATTTAGTTAATTAATCATTAATGATAGTTTTAATAATATTATTTAGTTATTTTTAATATAATAGTAAATATTAAATTTATGAATAGGATTTGTTAATAATATTCATTAAATTAATAATTACCAAAATTAAATTAAATTAACAGTATTTATCCGTAATAGTCAGTAATTGTAATATTTTACTAAATAATCAATAACAATACTTTTAATAACATATTTAATTATTTTTAATATAACAATAATTACTAAATTTATTAACAGTATTTATTAATAACAATATTTATAATTTTATTTTAAAGTAAATTTAAATTAAATATCTATTTATTAACAATATTTATAATAACAGTAATTATTAATTATAATCACTAATTATATATTTATTAAATTACTGTAATAATCAGTAATTTATTAACAGTATTTATAATTTTAAAGTAAATATCTAGTTATTAACAATATTTATAATAACAGTAATTATTAATTATAATCACTAATTATATATTTATTAAATTACTGTAATAATCAGAAAATTTTAAAATAAATAGATATATTTATTAAATTACTGTAATAATCAGAAAATTTTAAAATAAATAGATATATTTATTAAATTACTGTAATAATCAGTAATTATTAAATTACAGTAATTTATAATAACAGTAATAATCAGTAATTATTAAATTACAATAATTAATTACTGTAATAATCAGTAACTACTGTTATTTATATGGCAGTAATTACTGGGTTGCTCTCGTGGGAGTAGATTCCATTTCCTGCACGGTCGGTTCAGTTATATAAAATATATATGGCAGTAATATATAGAAAATATGTGACATATATTAAAAATATATATAAAATATACATATAAATATATATATACCGGTCGGTTCAGTTAACCGCCAATTTTTTTTATAGGTTAACCGAAAACTGAATTGGACCTTCAGTTTTTCAAAAATTCCGAACCAAAACTGAACCGATTGGTTCGATTAACTGAATTTTGCAAATCGATTTTCTCAATTTAGTTAAATTTTTTGGTTTTTTCGATTTTTCATGGACAACCCTAACTCTAAGGACTAAATGGCAGTATTGTTAGACTCGACCGTGTTGATCAGTTGGGCAGCTCAAACCGGAAATAGGAACTGTAGATCATGGGAACAATCATGGGAAAACCGAGGGAGACAAAAAATAGGAACTGTAGATCAGGTACAAAATGACGATATGTGCCACTTGGTTTCCCAAACAATCATGAATGCTCTATGTTTTTCATTTCCCTCAAGTCAGCTTCTGCTGCATATGTTCAGGTTTCTTACATGAAAATATGGACTTATTTGAATTGTCATTGCATTTACAACTTATAAGCATAATTAACCACCCTAATATTTGAATATTTTAATTACAAGGAATATTTTTGATTCCCATTTAATTTGCCTATCCAAAAAATAATTTGCTCAATCACACCAATATCTCTAATCCTGCATTTGTATTTTAGGAAGGCAATAGTCTTTATTTTATTTTTTTTCTTTTTTCTAATCTTGGTTCCATACAGTGCTAACTGCTGAGGTTTAACTTGCAACAGAGCAAACTTGACCGTTGAACTTCACCTCTACAAAAAGTAATTATTTTCAATGGAAACAAAAAAAAAAGCCATTGGTATTTGGCTCTCTACTTAAATCGTACTGCAGGAAGCTGTGCAGCTTGTTTGTGATCCTCACAAAAGATTCAAGTATTAATCACAACTTTATCAGTGTAATACTATACAAAATCAAAGGTAACTAACAAAGACACTATTATACATCAAAGTAAGCTGGATTCTCACAATAGTAGACACTACTGTAGAAGGCGTCTCTTGAACAACTTCTGCTGAGAAAAATAGAGCTGTACAACTTGTAAATTCACCAATCCACTATAGTTAATGTGGTTATCTGTCACTTGGTCCCTGAAACTTACATTGCCCATGGCTGTTATATCACTTCCTCTCTGTTTATCCAACCCTTGGGAAAGAATCCTGCCGAGTTAGAGCATAATCTCCATCTGAACGTTCATGGTTTCTGGTGTCTACAGACATCACTTTTGAGCAGAGGAAGAAGAAAGAAGATGTGTATATGGTGACATGCCACAAACTGCAAAATCATAAGAGAAAAAAAGATGTTAGGTTGTATGCCTCACAGTTCAAATGCATCAGGTAGAAAACGAAGTATTCTCTCTCCATCATACCTGTGCCAAATCCAGTAGCTTTCACTGCTCTCAAGTTTCCAGCTAATGGCAGCCATGGACAATGCAATGAAACCCAGGAGCACAAAAACCCAGTGGAAACGTTTAAATAGTGTCTTGATAAGATTACGGACCCATCCTCTCCATCTGCAGTAAACGAAAGTTTTAAATTTCATACATGTAAAGAGGAAAAAACAGTCTTGTTCAAGGAAAAAACAAAACAGCTTATCCAAAGATAATCATTCCTGTTTTCCTCTTCTCATACACAAAGCACAAGGAATATAGCAATTTAAGAAGAATTGCCTTATTTAGGTGATTATGATGGCCTTTACAATGAATGATCTACAAGCACTGGTCAACAGTTAGACAGTAAGTGATAGCAGCGAATAAGCCTTTACATGTTTATCTTTCCTGGGACCTTTTCAACTCCTGCCATCATCATGGGATGGCACTCCATATAGTGACAGCTTTAAAAAAGCATTTAAAAAATTCTCACCCATGAAAATAATGATTTTCAGGAAAAAGAAATCACTTGAAGCACTAAAGCAGGAAATGAGAAAAAATGGTATAACAATTTGCAGAAACTGGTAAAAAAACTTAAGCCATAATAAATGAGTAAATGGATCACTCCAGGAAAAAAACAATTCAGAATATTTTAAGATAATGAAATGAAAGTCATCTCTAAAAGAATGTTTCTAACATAATAATGGACTCGACCAGTGAAGATATCCAAGAAGTTCTTCAACCTTCCAAAATTAAAGAAAATACAGAATTTACCAATATATCTAATCTAATGCTGGAGTGATATGTGCACAATTTATCCAAAAATATCTGTGAACTTTGAAGGAACATACCCATCAATGATATTTAAACAGAAGCCTGTTGACCATGATATTGACCTATGTGTTGTAGAAAACTCTACTAGCCATCCAATAAAAAGACCTAGACCTCCAATGGCTATGACAATAATTATATTGGCAGACCTGCAATGCTAATTATTGACTGGTTAGGAGGAACTTGTACCTACCAAAGAAAATTTTAAGTTTCAAGACAGTAAAACTAAGTCCAACAGTTCTCCTTACCTAGTTGCTCCAGTTGCAGCCATGAGAGCTGTAAGAATTGATACACAAGTATGTATTGCCCTTCTTGAAACTTCATCAATAGCTGCTAGGTACACAAAGGTGCTCACAACAGCCATGAACGAAAGCCAAAAGTCCATAAACTGAAACCAGATATCAGATTACATTTTTATATATAATTTAAAACACAGGCATCAAAGGCCAATTCTTACTGTCTTTGTGATAGGTACTGTGAACCTTCATTAATTATGACAAATTAATTATGGCAATATCTGAGGTACTACTTAAAATATTAAGAGAAAAAGAATGAAACATATTCTTTTCCTGCTGATCTTTTGGACATGCTAACCTTACAACATCTGGTACTTCACTGGATGTTATTTATTTTTGAACCTAAAGTATATACAGTTATAAGATCTATGTAGTTTAGGAAAAAAATTGTCCTGAAACACAAAATTTCCATGGGTACTCTAAGTATGGGAATATTATTTAGAGGCATTCCATAAGAACAACCATTCCCCCCTGGTTTGCTCCCTTTTTTTTTACTGTTCCCATCATGCAGATTGAATGCAATGTCAAACATTTATGGGAAATTGTTTAAAACTCACCATGAGTTTTCAGTATTTCTCTTAAACTCACCACAACTTTTCAAAATATCTAAAACTCACCATGTCACTAATTTGACGTAAAACAGACTAACGGGCGTTAATATATTACCATTTTAACCTTCATAGAAAATATAAATTATAGAAATTTCAAACAAAATAAAAAACTATTTTCAAATTATAGAAACTATAGAAATTGAAAAACAAAACCAGAAAATAAAAATTGTAGAAAAAACACCAAAAATTATAGAAAAACACAGAAATTGTAAATAAATAAAAAAACAGGAAAATTTATAGATTGTAGAAAATAGAAAAATGTAAAAAAACAGAAATTATAAAAAAACATTGGAAATTATAACAAAATACTAAAAATGCAAAAAAAAAAACAAGAAAATTGAAAACTGAAAAAGACCATTTTTCCTCTAACTCACCATTCAAGGGTAATTTGGTCTTGAAAATTGTTATTTATGCTGACATGGACATCTCTGTTAAGAAGCATTAATGGTGCACTAATGGATGGTGAGTTTTGGAAAATAAAAACTTACTGACATGGTGAGTTTTAGACATTTAGAAAAGTTGTGGTGAGTTTATGAGAAATGTTGAAAACTCATGATGAGTTTTAGACAATTTCCCAATGTTTATAAACTAAAACATATGAAATACTTTGGTTAAGATGTTGAATGATCACAATGATCAGTTGAGTTAATTACATTGGCAACCATTAGGCAAGGGGCATTTCCCCCCCCTATAAAGAACTCGTGTACCTGCAAAACATGAAAGGAGAGAGCACACCAAGTGCCCACATCACATGCATGATACAATCCACTTGAAATTCCACTAGATGTGAAGAGCACCCACTCTGCAAATTCCTGCGGAGAGCAATAAATGAAGTTCATCACAATGTGGGATAGGAATATAACTAGTTAAGAAGAGAAATGGTTGGAAAGTCATTGCATAGTGTGATGGTACATCTCAGCCTGACAAGTATCAGAACGTCAATGTGGGTTTGAGTCTGAAAGCCACTTTGTGCTAACAATGCATTGGGTAATGGCTCTGAACTAGATATCAGTAGGTGTCAAGTTTTTAATTTCTGAGTTTATAAATAAACTCCAGTATGCATTTCAAGTGAACCTTACCTTTTTCCGAAGGGCCCAAAATGCTGGCAACAAAGCTGCTGCATTTGATGAGATAAGAGCAATTGACTGCCATATATGTCCTACATTATTTTTCAAGAATGAGTGAATTAGATTACAGATAAAGGGATTCTTTAGAAGATGGCAAAAATATGAACACATATTACATCACATGACAAATAAAGTAAATTTAATGGAAAGATCAGGCCCAAATGATGTTTCCCTTGGAAACTAAACACTAATAATGGGAGAAAATAACTATTAGAGTTAGGCCTTTCATTATGAGAATGACAGTTTTGTTAAATAATTTCAGTAGGTCTTTGTGATGGAAAGTAAATTGCTTTTCTTCAATAAATGAAGTAGACTTTCCTTTGTGAAAGCAAGTAACTGTTTCATTAAACTTCCTCACTTTTGACCAGTGAGACATCCATACATGTATCAGCTTGGCTGCCAACAAAGTTATTATACCTTAAAAGAAAGTTCCATTATATTGGACACAGAGCCAGGACAGTTCCATTATATTGTATCAGCTTGGCTGTCTGATTTTGTGCTAATTCAAAATTTCTTTTCCAGGTTCATTACACAATTCTATCAGTAGGGATCAACATTGGATAAGGCCTTTTATGTGATACAGGATTTTGGTGATATTACTATACTAAAAAAGGAAGCTACCTGATAAGCAAAGGATAAACAATATAGAAAGAAGAAATGAAAACTAGGTTGAATAAAAAACTAGCACAAGAAGCAGAAGGGTTTATTATGACCTACCAAAGCACCATTCTTCTCCAAATGGTCTAAGATGAGACTCATGAATCATGACTTCCAAGGGTTTTGATTTGAATCTTATTTCTGAATCATTTTCTGCAAAAATCTTATGTTTTTTTTTTGTTTGAATCCTACGATTTGATTCATAAATCTTATGTTTTATATGATTCCTGTGATTCACTACAATTCAAATAAATTCAATTAAGAATTAGTTTTCATTAGCCGTTTTTTTTGTTTATAAATAATTTTGTCAAGGGAAGCTTTTTTAAAGCCCTTAGAAGAAAATAATTTGTTTATGTTATTTAAGACCAAACATTAAGTTTATTTTCCATCATATGTAGGTTAAAGAGCCATTGCATGCAGATTATTTGACTTTCAAACTTGATTATATCATCTTAGGCTTAAATTGCACAAGTGGTAAGTTTTATTGTTATAGGTACATATATGGTAGATATGGATTAAATATAGAGTAAAACCACATTCCTATATATATATATATCCTTTAGTGTATAAATAATTATTTTTTGACAAATTTGTAAAAAATAGAAATAATCTAACGATTTACAATATGATTCATGATTCAATATGATTCAACTTTCTCTACGATTTATGATACAATTATGATTTTCAAAACATTGTTACACAGTTACCTTCACGTGAGACGATTTCAACACTGCAATCAAATCCCCCATGGTTCCGATCACAAGAGCAATAGCTGAGAATACAAAGACAAGGTTAAAAAATGATAGATTACCAAGCTTCCACATGTAGGCATGAGAGGGGGTCATGGGAGATAAAAAATATGTGATTCCCCTAGGAAGAGGATAAACATATTTATAAATCAAGAGGCTTAAAAAGTAAGCACATAGCAGGATCTGATACCTGTATAGTGTCAAACCACTTGCATCTACAACATTCTGACATGTCCCATGACTAGAGCATTGTTTTGGACATCTCTCAATAGAAATTGACATTGTAGTCTGATGTTTGGAAGGATTACCATGCCTTAACCCAAAACTCCAAGTGCCTTCTTTAACATATAATATATAAAAATTGGCTCCTTTTTCACTAGAATCATACAATTTGAAAAACATGGACGCATTGCTATTACTTGTCCTGTTTGCGTAATAGTAATCCCAGGTATCTTTAGAAGGTAATCCACCAAACCTGGCATATATTTGATATTCCAATTTTATATCTGATTTTAATTGGACATGCATATTGCCTCCAGCTGCACCATGAGGAATGTCCAGAAGAAAGTAAGTCCAAACATTATCTAATTGGTCCCCAAATGAGAAGTTGCTTAAAAGGGGCTCCAGAGGGAAATTAGCCGACTCCAAGGATATCTTTTCATCTATTGGCAAATAATAAGACTCAAAAGGAACGGAGGGATTTTTCCTAAGAATGGTCTGCAGAAAATCATCTCAGCCAGTCAAAACATATTAGAAAATAAGCTGTACACAACATATCAGTCAAAGCAATCATCTTTTCACTATGAGTGCATGATAAAAAGATGTAAGTTTAAGTTAATGAAACAAATGTATTCTAATATATCATGTATATTAGTAGAAAGAGACTGTGGAAAGATGCTTAACCTTCATCCTTACCATTTAAAGCATATACAAATCAATGGATAAAATATAGTGAAGAAACAATAAAATTGCATGCCATGCATTTGGATATTATCATATAAATCCAGAAGGCTTAATGATTTTCATCAAGGATCCTGGTAGACTTATATATGAGAAGCAAATTTATGAACAAGGCAAGAGACCCCAACTGGTTTTTTCATCTTATTTGGGTTAGAATGATTTAGTAATAAAAGTTGGATGAAGCTTCCCTGACAAGCAGGTGCAAAATAACCAGGAAAATGACAACCATATGTTCAAATCTTGTGGGGTTTTGCTAGTGTGAGTGAGAAATCCTTAATGAGATGCCCACTCCTACAAATTCACACAAAAAGAAAAAGAAAAAATGACAAAAGGAACAAGGTAGTGAAGTTCCTCCAAAATTTTATACATCTCAAATCTAACCCAAGAAGGTCCTAGTCCCTCTTTGTACCATGCCTCTGCATACATTATCCCCCTTTCCCCCCTATGCTTGTGCATGCCCACATTTTGGGCCATCTCTCTCTTTTTTTTTTTTGAAACTTGACGTTTTGTGTTTTTTACTCATGCTGGCATGTATAGAGTGAAAAATAAAGAGCCAGAAAACACCTGCAAAAAATGACAATTTATGCATCTTGCTTATTAACATTATTTTTTTTTTTTGATAATTTGCTCATTAACATTAATTGAAACCATATATTTCCTAAATCCTATATCCATTATCAGTCACCAGCTCATATACCCTTTATCATTCATGTTTCCTTCAAATTTATGGTTTACCAGTTAGTATAGTAGGCTAACACGTCTCTGAGAAATTCACAAGTTGAAAAAACAAAATGAAAGTAGAGAGAACATGTATTCATCAATCAAACCTGAAGCACATATTTCTGCCATGTACAATTTGGTCCTGCCTTTCCAATGGGACATTGAATTACTTGCCACTCCATGGAATAGCAAAGATCAGCATTAACATTTACGTCTTGCATCTTTCCATGTACCTCTGACTGATAAATGGGTTGAATACTGAAAAACCAGCGACCAACCTTTGGTGAATTAATAACCAAAGGTGCTTGACTTATATCACTTGAATAATCATGCAAACTTGTCAAAGGAATTGCATCATGTCGAGCATAACACATCAAGACAATTCCACTGGTATTTTCTGTCTTATTTGCAGCATTTGTTTCATTGAAACTGATATTTGTGGCCATAATTGTCAATTGTGCAGCTGTCCCTACCACCTCCAGAGAGTAAATTTTTGGTTCACCATCCCTGTGGCATGCAGACTCATAAGAACTTCTGCAACCAACAAAACTTTCCACTGTCTGGTTGTGCATATTAACATCTAAAAGATATTTTGTTTGCTTGTAGACACCAGATATATCACATCTAAGTGGGTCAACTGTCTGGTTGCAGTACGGGCCCCATATTGTTGAAGTTGTGCACCCTTCTACACTCACATTGGCACTGATCGAGTATGTTGGACCTCGAATTATCTGCATTTTTACCATAGTAGCAATGATAGCTTTTAGGTCTCACATTATAAGTGTCATTGTGAATGGATGAATATAAGTAACAAAAGTTTCTGAATCACTACTTAAAACATTCGCTAAAGACATGGTTGGAAAACCAAGGATCTAATACTGTGAAATAAGACATGTTCATGGAAAGGAAGAGCCTTTCTCAACAGTTTTGGGGATTTCTAGTAATAATATTAAGCCTCTGAAACCCAAGCACAAGAATCTGTGAGTGGTACAGGACTAGTTAAGCAAAACATAATACAGAGAAATCATCAAAATAAAGAATAATTGTTTTAAAAACTAAGTAGCATACCATTATAACCAGCTGTAAAGCTGTAAAGCCTGCAATGTTATATGGAGTAGAGTGTTGGGCAGTCAAGAGACAGCATGTCCAAAAAGTGAGTGTGGCAGAAATGTCAATGTACGATGAATGAGTGGTAAAACTAGAAAGAACATGCCAGAAATGCAAACATTCTGAGGAACCTAGGAGTAGCTCCAATAGGTGATAAAATGAGAGAAAGTAGATTGAGATGGTTTGGTCACGTGAATAGAAGACCATCCACAACATCCATTAGAAGTGATCTATTACAAGTTGAAGGGGCTAGAAGAGCTAAAGGCAGATAAAAAAGGACATGGGTTGAAGTAGTGAGAAATGATTTAACTGCTCATAATTTAATAATGGATGTAGCAATAAACAGAATGGAGTGGCAAAACGTGATTTATGTAGTTGATCCCATATAGCTGAAACAAGGCTTAGATAATGATGTCATTGTAACCATAAATTAGAAAGCATATTTCACTTTAAACCTCTCTTAATGACAATATGGGATTTTCCACAATCTAAACTTTTTTGTTTTTTTTTCTTTTATTTATGGTCTGTGGTTGCAAAAAAGTCCTTAATTTATAATTAATTAATTATAGCACCTATAAGAGACGTTTCTCATACTTAAATTTTCTATGGCTTCCACATCCTCCTCCCCCAGGCCCCAACTAGGTTCTATTTATTTCAATATCATCAAAACAAAGTTCTAAGGTGGCAGCAGCATTCCCACCTCAAGTAAAATTTGGGTTTAAAAATTTGTGAGCATTATTGAAATTACTTATATGCTAGGGAGAGAGTGGACAGAAAAATAAGCTCAAACTAGGAAGAATGTCTCAAAGTAACCATTATAGAAGGCATACATAAACTCATGGTATGAAATACTCACCATTTTAGATTGTGTTCTCACAGGTCCAATGCCATTGAACAAACCAACATACCAAACTCCTGGAGAGATCTGTAGAAAAAACATCTATCTTCAATCATTATTATTAACCAAATGATATAGATGAAAAGAAGAAAACAGAAATAAAAACAAAAATGAAACTTACTCTTCTTAAGCAACATATAAACCATTCTACTCAAACCCAATTGTCAGACTTGGACCAGACATAAAACCATTTTGGTCACTGTGCTACAGGTCAAATGGTTAACTGTCCAGTTTGACTGTCGGGCTTGCTCAAATGATGCAACAAAAAAAAAAAGAAAAATAGAAATGGTTTCAGATTATCCTTTACAACTATTTTACATCAAAGTAAGCATAAAATAGTAACTATTGGAGGTTACAACAACTATTAAGACATGTATAAGGGATAAATTTGACCAAGTTTGCCAGTTCCCAGTTCCGATGGTCCAACCATCCAATCTAGCCTGCGTCTGACAGCACTGATAAAACCTTCTAGTTGATAATTCAGAGATAAATATGATTGGGCAGAGATACTAGGACTGGTAGATAGGGATTGCAGTCAAAATAGTTTTATTAGGATGCACACTGGAACAAATATTTCAGATGTACTCAACCTAATTCACAAAGCCCTATCCCAACCATATGGAGTCAGTTATAACAAATCCTGTTTTGTCACTCCATTCCATCAAGGATTCAAGAGCCATATCTATTGTTAAATTGTAGGCTGTCACATCATTTCTTGCTATCTCAACCAACCAGTGTCCTTTCTGGAAGCTCCTACATTTCCTATACCCTCTAACTTGTATCAGATAAAATTTGACTTCATTGCTAAGTACGACCTAAAAATCACAAAAACCATAATTTGCTAATGAATTTAATAATTATTGACTGTAATATAATCAAGTAAGATGCCTTGAATGGTCGATTAGTGTACACTGCTAGTGGATTTTGAATAGGTCCTGGATTCAGGTCTCTCAAACATTGCTTGTAATTGATTTTTTTGAGAAAAGGTAAGGTAATTTTATTAAAATTCAACAAGAGAATACAACAGCAGCCCCACAACCGGAGCCAGATACACCAGAAAAGAACTCAAGAGCAAGTTACAACTCTAGCAGACTTCTAGCCCTCAACTGAGCTCCTAGAGCCGATGTGTGAAGGCCTTTAGCAGATGCTACCCAAGAGATCAGCTTGCCAAAAGTGAGCGAGATTAACCAATCTGCTTCTTTAGCTTCATTCTGGAAGATCCTTCTATTTCTCTTGGACCAGACTATGATTTTTGAGACTGATGGATGGGGGCCAGAGCTTGATTTGGATCTTCTGATTGGTCAGATTTACCTTGCAGTAAACAGGCTATTGAGTGACCTAAAGCCAAGATGATAGGTCAATCCATAGATTTCATAGGTTGAGTAAACCATCTTAACCTATTGGGAGTAGGAACCATGGCGGAGCTTAAGTTATATAATTTATGCCCTAGAGTCTACAGGTTGAGTGACAAGGATATCATGGCGAAGGAATGTTCTGAGGAAAGTAGGGAGCAGATTGTATATCATCAGTTTCAGATATCCATCACTAGATAGAGAATTGAAGGAATGTACTTACTACTTAGTAGATTAGAGGTCATCTAAAGCAGATGTTTCTTAGCCTGATGCAAAGTGTTGGAAGGAATGAGTTGATGGAATTCTCTGTTATGTTTTTTTTATATGAATTAATTAGAAGAAATAATGAGCACTTTTAAATAAAGGGTTGTTTTAGTAATCTTAATCCTCCAAAAGTTTAAGTGCTTGCTTGGTTGCTAGGTTTAGATATTACTTGGCAATCATCAACTGAAATCAGGAGGTTATTATATCACAAGTTTATATCTTATGCTTTTGATAGAGCAAAATGGTGGGGTGGGATTTGTGTAGCCAGCCCCAAACAATTGGAATTAAGACTGAGTTGAGTTGAGAGATAAGCTGATGCAGGGCTCATTTGTTCATACAGTGCAGGACGGTAGGGTTTATGTGCAAAGGATTCAAGAAGATGCCCATCACTTGTTTATGCAGTGCAAGATGGCAAGGTTCATTTGGGCGTACTTCTCCATTTTCAAACATACAAGGATTGGCCATTTTTTCTCTGATAGGTCAAGGAGGACTCCTTGGCAGCATGAGATATTTTCTCCTTGGTCTTCCATTGCTTGTGGTAGGAAGGTTAACACCTTATGGAGCATTATTCCTTTACCTGTATGATGGGGGTATTTGGAGAGAGAAATAAACACATTCTTTTAAAGTAAAGGTTCAATATAGTAGAATAACTGTGGTCGATATTTGCTCAATGTTGATGGCTGGGTTATTGATTCATCCTGAGTTTGAAGATGCTAATAGAGGAAGATATGGTTTGGACTTACTGACAAGTGACAACATTAAATATTGTTAATGAGAATGGATAGGCTCTAATGAGCAGAATGGATGAATGGGATAGGTGCTTCCACTCTGACTTCAGTGGGGTAAGATTGATTACAATAATGATTATAAGTCATAGTTCCAGTATCATCAAGGATTTATTTCCATCAACATAGGATTCATATTGTCAAAACTTACTCTCATGAACAACTTTGTATCACTGAATATCTGTTGTCAAGATGTGGAGAAAGGAGATTGGTATCTGTACAGATAGAAATAATTTATCATTTTGTTACATGCACACAAATTTTAACTTGCCTGTTCATTTGTCAATTTAACCATCATATTTTTCTGCAAAAGATGACAATGTTCCACATTTGAAAGATTTTGTAAACCTCCAACAGAACCGTTAGAGAAAAGATCTGATGCTGCAACAACAAAAGTGTCTATTGAGCTACTTGCAATCAACAAATGATTAAACATGAAAAGAAAATATTAAATGGTGAGATAGAGTTCACACAAAAAGTAGCCCAGAAAGTTTTTAAATCATGGGAAGAGGTTTATGCAGAAACTGATAATCTTGCTCATACAGCAGCAGGAATGCTAACAACTGGAAAGTTTTAACAGTAATCCAAGGCATTCCATGTTATGCATCAAGAAATAGAACTTCCCAGAAGAAATTTGGGAGAAACAGCCAATGCTTAAGGTGGACCTGAATCTCAGATCACATTTCTTATAACTCATACAATGGGATAGGGCTGTGATGCATGAACATGGCCAAAATGGATATGTGGAAATCTATGTGAAACAGTAAATCGTGAAATGATTACCATTGGGTCATACGCCTTTCCTTAAATAGGTTTAGAAAACCAACTAACCATATCCTGACCCTATGCTTATAATATGCTGCAGAGTTTCGAAATAACAACACATAATATAGGAACATGGAAGTGGTGAGAAACTATTGCATTACTTAAACCTTTTAAAGAAGTATTTGTAGCATCTGGAAGAGGAGGACTGCCATCTCGTAAGCATATCATGGGGATCATACTCTTATCCTGCAGACAATGTGAATCATGAGCATAGTGCCGTCAATGGGCTGAATCTTTTCCAGATTAGGGTAAATCCAGTCCCAACTAATAAGTAAATGTGTAGAACCAGTTCTGAGCCAGACCCTACAGGATCTACAATTGGGACTATCGAATCTGGCCCGATAAGACTGGATTGTAATTGTTAGCCATACTTTTAACCTGTAATTTGACAATAAACCTACTTGTTTGTTAAACTGACATATTTGAACATCATAATATGATAATATCACAACTATATCATAAGAAAAATAGGTACCTTTTAAACAGGGGGCATCTTTGCGATATGCCAATACACATATACATGATTATATATACAACTAAATATATAGTTGGTTTGGAACAACCAAAATGAATACCGGCCCAATTATAATCAGGACACATAATGCATGCCAAGACCCTTTATAATTCGGTCAGTTCATTTCAGGTCTGTTGGGTCTTCCTGACCCATTCTCAGTCCTACATGGGCAAGCAA
This sequence comes from Nelumbo nucifera, assembly GCF_055504915.1. Taxonomy (NCBI): domain Eukaryota; kingdom Viridiplantae; phylum Streptophyta; class Magnoliopsida; order Proteales; family Nelumbonaceae; genus Nelumbo; species Nelumbo nucifera. The sequence continues at coordinate 183,880,484 of NC_142649.1, read as the reverse complement.
GACAATAGAACCAGAGTGGGGACAAACATGGAAATATGACATTTGATGGATGGACATTTCATATACTTTTAAAACCTAGATCACATGTTCATTTGGTCAGTTAAACAAGCAGTCTAATACAGTTGGACAAATGCACTGACTCAAGTCAACAGATGATATCAACTGAATATAAAATATTTAATTTGAGGTTCCATTCGGTAGTCTAGCAAGCTGAGATGAAATGTGATTCAACAGCTCAATCTGTTTTTATACATTTTAATTGAAGTTTGTGATCAGAACAAACTGTTTGGAGGTCCAGTTCCTTGCATTGATCCAGTCTGAGCATCCTGCCTACCCTGCATTTGAATGCTTATATGTTCTGAAGAATCATATATTTATATTTTATGATATGAATTTCAAAATATACAACTGATATTGGAAATTATGAAGAAAATTTGAAATTCAAAATAACAATATCAGAGAAACAGTGAGACCTGTGATGGCCATCCTGATTCTATGAAGATTGGAAAGCATACTTACAAAATTCACATCTGACTTGAGTGAAATTGACAGTGAAGCAAACCAATGTGGAAGATCAACTGAATCAATGAGTAAAAAAGAGAAGAAAAAAATAAGACACTTGAATCCAATGGTAAAGCCAAAAAGGAGGTCCCTAAGAATTGGAAAGTGAGAGTCAAAATCTTGGATAAATAAACAACTTTTTTCAGATTTCTTCCTCTATTTGACAAGATTAAATACAAGCTAAGCACATTCTGTTTTCCTCTTTGTTTATAAACAGTAAAAATAATAAAAAATGAGTTATCAAGCTTGAACAAAATCTCAAAGAATATGTTGGCCCAGAAAGACAACTTCAAGAAGAGCTTTGGTAGAACCATACACAGCTGTCTATAACCAGCATAGACAAAAATGGAGGCATCTTGAACAGAAGATAAAGCAGCCAAACAGAACAATGGACCAAATTCACAGCAACCATATTGTAACCCCAAAATGTTCCCGAATAAGACGTCTGAACTATCATTCTCAACTGATACTGCATTAGTTCCCCTTATCTATTGAGTATGTATATGTCAACTCCTACACTTGGTGGATTGTCCCTGTTGTGGGATATATCCAACTTTGTTTGAGCTTTTCTGAGCATTTCACAAACTTCGATTCACATAACTGGAGTTATGAAGCACCCTTTTCAATAGAAATATTGTGTTTGGAGTACAGCTTACAACATTAAATCTGTAAGAACATATCTTCTTGCAGAAAGAAATTTACAATCAATCAGATGACGTTTCAAAATACACGTTAACAATAAAAGACTGAACTCCATCCATTACAGTATTGTCAAATCCACTGCCTTGATATCACACCCACTACATGAGCAATTAATTTATTCTTAAACTTCTATCACATTACTTGGAATAGAACATTGTACGAATCAAACTTTTTAATATTCACTGGTATCCGGTTCTTCCTATCTGTAAAAGTGCACTATTAGCTTTAACAACAAAATGGGGGAAGAAGAAAGAGCAAACTGAAACGACAATTACGTAGAAAGCTGAATAGAGAATCAGCAAGACTATCCAATCAGCTAAACGAGTCCACATAAACGTTGTATCAGAAAAAAGAGTAAACGATTCCAAATATTTTCCTTAGACTAACTTAGTAGAACACCCTAAACACTACAAAAAAGAACACCGGAAAATCGAGATGAAAAAAAGCTGAAGGGAAAGAGGAAATAATGTTCATCACTTGCTCCCATCCTTGTACATGCTAAAAATAAAAACGGAATTTCCGAATTAACACCACGACTACTCTATAAAACGGTAGAATACTCTATTATGAAACTGCTACGAAATGTTTATAAAAAAGTACATTAATTGCCAAATAGTAGACAGTAAAAAAAAAAGAACATAAATCAATCCCGCATCACAAGGATCAGTTAATCGATTACTTAAGTGTGTCCTAAAAAGCCTTAAAAAAAGTGTGTCCTAAAAGCAGAAATAGTTTAGCCCACAACCCAATAACGGCCAGAAACTTGGTTGAACAAAACCAAGGAGGTAGAGACCAACGACCGACGAACTAAAACACAGTGAAGACTGAAGAGAAGGGTGGGAAAAGAGAAATAACAAGCAATACGCACCTCTGATGTAACGCCAGTCGTATGGCTTGAGCCTAATATCAGAGTAGGTGAAGGCGGAAACAGTGAAAGAATTGTTGGTACCCTGCTCATCGTATGAAGAACAGGAAAGCAAAAAACATGACGTGAAAACGAGAAGACGGAGATCCAGAGCAGTACCCATAATTGGATTCATTGGGCACCTTGAATCTCATAAAGAATTTTCAACAAGAATAAACGAATGAATTAATTTATATATAAAGGAAGAGCAATGGAACTGTTCTCCAGCGGAAGGGGAAAAGAGAAAAAAACTAAGTAAAGAGAGAAAGTTGGAAACAAAAAGGTAGACGCTTTTAATTTTAAGTAGCAGAGGAAAACACGGTTCTTCCTCGGTATGCTGGGTGACTTCAAAGTCTTCAATTTTCAAGGCAGAAAACAGATTGATATTTGCATGTTTGTCTTCGCACGACATTAGTTAATTATAATAATCATGGAGGGTTAATACTTTATTACTTTATAATCTTAATGATGTAAATAGCTTCTTCAATCTTCACACGACCTATTTTCTTCGTTTAGACTATGAACAGATTTGGGTTTCCGAAATCCTCACTCTGCTCAAGAGTCGACAGTCGAGACTATACTCCGAGAAGAATTATGGGTTTGATCGGAGGGACCGTCGGAGATTTTAGTTGTGGCGACTGACTAGGATTCATATTCCCATTTCCACTCTCCCATGCTTTGTTTGGTTGCTATGAATATATGAAAGAAAGTTAAAAAATAGTATATCACAAATTTGGTTGAAAAGAAAAGAAAATGCCAATGGGCCTAAAAAAAAAGAAAAAAAGAAAATGCTGAAGTTACGTTCTACCTATACCAAATTTAAGTATGTAGGAAGGTAAGGCACTATTCAAGATTAAGTTGGAAAATGAGAATATCATCCTTGGATGGTGGATGGTGACATCCACCAATGAATTTTGCGCACGTGGACAACATAACAATTAGGGATGAATAGATGCTTGATTTAAAGGATGTACATATTGCACGTGCAGTGGGCTGGGCCCTTCAAATTTTAACAGATATTCAACTCATTCCCAAACAAGCCATTGAGCCAATATGTTATCAAGGCAAGTGCCATCCCTTTCCTCCCTAACCAAATTACCATTTGGATATTGTAAATGCCATATAAGGCTACGTTTGAGAAGAGTACGAATAAAAAATTATTTGTTAATATAAATATGTATGATTGATAGGAATGCAAAGTTGGTTTAGTTTTGTAATGATAATTTTGTATAGTGCAAATAGACTAATAGAGTATAAATATAAATGTGTAGAGTGTATTCTAGTTTATGGCTTCATGCAAATACAAAGTTGGTTAAATTTTGCATTGATAAATTTATTTCCTTGCCAAATGATTTTTAGTTGTAATGGGTGCAAATATAAATCCTTAGATTGAAATATACCTTTTTAACATTGATCAACTTAATTAGACCGCAAAGTTCATATACTCTTTTGGATGTAAATTTTGCTCTCATTTTGAATGCAAATATGCATTGAAATTTGTGAAAACTGTCACCAAGGTTCAAAGTATCAGAAATGCTATGCGTATTGGAAAGGCAAATTTAAGAGACGTATCAAGATATGCATGGATGCACACGAAAAATTAAGATACACATGGAAATACATGGAAATGCTATAAATACTCTAATAAATCATAAATAAACATCAATATCACTAATTATAAGACATAAATGAGCTATTTATGCATAAAAATAACACATTTTAGTGGGTTTTATGAAAAAACATATTATAATCAATAAACGGGAAGTTGGGAATAGAAACATACTATCTAATTATGGACATAATAGATCAAGTAATTATTTTGCATGTTTTATTCTAATTTTCTAAAAACTAAATAATTATTTATTTTTATTCAAATTATTATTTTGCATGTTTTATTCTAAAAATTAAATTAAAATTAAGAAAAGTAAATATGTAACAAAAAATTGAATGGATTTATGGCATAATAGATGAAATAATTATTTTGCATATTTTATTCTAAAAATAAAAATAAATAAATATCAATGTTTTAAAACAGAGGCATTCCACTACCTAGAGGCATGAAGCATAGTTCAAAATGCAAGAGGAGTAAGCTTCCTTAAGAGGAGGAAGGAGGAAGGGGGGATTTCATTTTTTTTTCTTTATCTTCAATAAAAAACTTTTATATTAAAAAAAATAAAAATGCATAATAGTTGTTAAAAGGGGGGTCTTGTCGAAGCGGAGCAAGACCCCCCTAACTCAAAAAAATAAATTAGGCTACAATGAAAAGGGGGACGGGGGGGTCTGGGGCCCCCAATCGAAGGGGTAGGGGGCAAACCACTTTCTTTCCCCTTATCTTTTTTAACATTGGCTGAAAATGTAAAAGAAATTTGAAAAAACATATTTATTTTCACTCCTTTTTTCACAATCTTGAAAAACTTGTTGAATCTTGCAAATTTATAGATGTTTTGGAAAATTTTTACAAGATTTGAGTCTTTAAAAAGGTAAAAAAGCTTTTTGAAGGGTTTGGGAAAGAAAGAGGGCTTCTGAAATGGGTTTAGAAACCCTCTTTCAAATGGAGTTTTATTTGCGTTTCCGCCACAGTAAAATCGTATTGTATCGGCCAATACAGTGCCGAAACGCACCGATACTCAATGATATGGGTACAATACGGGCACGATACAGCCTCAATACGACAAATAGATACGGCACATTCAATTTGGTACCATTTACCGTGCTGAAAACTTGCTGGAATGATACGTATTGGCCAATATGGACCGATACGTGACGAAATTTTGAACCTTGACTGTCACTTTCAGAATGCATTCTTACCAAACACTAGCAAAACCAAACATGTTACCAAAAAAAAGTAATATTGAACTGGAGTGCATATATGCACTAAACTCGCATTTGCAATCTTTTCAAATAAACCCTAAATGATTTTTTTTTTTTTGTTGCAATAGGTCAAACACTTGCAAAATTGAACCAAAATGCATATATGTATTGAACCAGAATTTGCAATCTTCTCAAAGGGAGTTTAGGCTGTTGTTTCGTTTGAAGGAAAAAGTAGGGAAAGATAGAAAAACCTTTACAAAATAGCCTTAAAAGAAGTTAACGTAATAAGCTAATATACAAATCCTTCTTCTTAAGCGAGGGCCCAGGAAGCTCAAGGCCCGTACTAAAAGTGGCTCAATGGGTTAGGTCCCATTGATTTATTAGGCCTATTTTAACGCTGTATTTCAAAGATTTGAGTGAATGTATGATTAAAAAATGTATAAAAATGAAGTATATATAAAACGAATCGAATCTAAATCGACCAAAACCCACCCTAGCTCGGGTAGGTTTCATTTTACCAATTTCAATTTGAGCGGACATGATTGGCTCACAAGTTTGGAAAAGTGCTGCACTCTTCTTCCAAGGGTAGACCACGATCCTTTGGCTCCGACACATGACAAATTGTGGGATTCATGGCTATTAATTCATCCTACTGGGTATTGACATTCACGCAAGGATCTCCTCAACGAATGGTTGAAAACATCTTACCCCAAGAAGTAGAAGTAACATACTTGGGAGTTGAGACATACAGCGCATGGGTCAGGCTGGTCTGACAGTGATCAACTGATTCTGCGCCAAGGTTGAGCTTCCTGTGGATAACTGATTTATGTGCTTGATGGGCTTGCATGGAGAGATGCTTCCAATTCACAGAGGAGATGTTGTTGTGGCCTGTGGGGTGTGCGTGGGGCACATTATTTGGGGAGCCATCCCATCTCAAATAGAGTTTAGGAATTGGGATGGACTGCCCATCCCGTCTCAGTTTGGATGGGTTCCCCACAGTCACCCACAGGCCACAGCCCATCCCCTTTAGGCTGTGGGGAGCCCATCCCGTCTCATATAAATGGGTAGGGCCGGGATTTATGCTTTGATTGTCTTTCTAAGAGAAGCTGAAGTCCAACCCGAATATTTCTAGTTTTGTGGATCTGAATTTGGTGCCTGTTTGTTTGTGTTGCAGCAGCAAATACGAATTCAACCTAGCTAGTGATCCATGGGAAGAGCGAATGAGAATGATACACTGTGGTACTCTGTAGGGAATTCTTAGTAAACATCTTTAACTAGTCTATAAATGCAAAAAAAAAAAAAGAATGGACGATATCAAAACTGGTATAAACATGAGCCATCATCACTTCGAGCTGTGGGATCAAAGTTTCCGGCAACAGGATCTGTGCAACCTTCAGGCACCGGAAAGTCTACTTGTTGGGCAGCTTTTCCTGAAATAGGAAATGAAGCAAGATGTTCATCAAAGCCATGTTTGATAATCCACAAGTTAAAAAAGAAGCAAAGAAAGATGAAAGAACAAGAAAACCAGTAATAAAAACTGTCCAGAGGCGCGCCCAAAGTTGTATCATCACCGGAATCATGAACCAGAAGTGACGATGAAATTTACCATAGAAGTTGCCTGTGTCAATGGAGTCTCTATTTGCATCACCAAGTGCTGCGTCACTCAAGTACTTGTCCGCCAATTGGACTCTCTTAACGTTCTCTTGCTCTTGAACCAGCATGTTACCATACTCCAACAATTTCTCAATGGTCATAGCTGGCTTCTCAAATGTGGGTGGGCCTTCTTTGGAGTTCACCAGTCTCTTGCCAATGTTATCCACCCCAATCTCTGATATCCATTTCCTCACTTCATCATCATATACTCTGGCTCTAAGTGCACCGAAGAAATCTGCAACGTTAATTGCAACAAAAGGTTAAAGAAAGGTGTTCATTAAGAATACATAGAAAGGGGGAGCAAATCTAAAGTATACTTTGAAAATTCAATGCAGTGATTTAATTAAGCTCTGTGTGATTCCAGGGTTTAAATGACTTTGAGAAAATTAAAGTGTTAAAACATGGCGAGAATCCTAATTATATTCTTACCGATGGATTGACCAGGAAACGTGTCGACTAACTTGACTATATCATCTTTAGGCACATTATCAGCTCTGAAAATACCAGTGCAGACCCCAATTCTGTCGTCTCTGGTGGGAGCCCAGTAAAACTTCTCCATCCTGCCATCACGGATCAGCGGAGCATATAGAGTTGAGAAGTCATTACCCGTTACAATGATGGGTACCCGGGCGTTCTCCTCCTTGTTATACATTCCCGGCAGCTGTACATTTGTTGGGTTGTCTGCAATGTTCATGAGAGTGGCATTAACCATCTGGTTGTTAACGGTATACTGAGTGGTACCCCCAAGCCTTCCAGCTCCTGCATCCAAATCGTTGATGAAGAGGCAGCACATCTTTCCCTTGGCGATTATGTCGGCCGCCTCACGGTACCTTTGCCGGACCAGTTTTGCTGGCTCGCCGGCATTGCCGCTCTCTAGTTCTCCGGCGCTCATCATGATTGGGCTTCATGGAGAGTGAATTGAAGGTGAGAGCGAGAATGTGTATACTGAAGTACTGTAGTAGTAATATTAGTAGTAGTAGTAGTGGACGACTAAATGAAATAATATTGATGATGAATGACTTACTTGATCCCCATTTTGGCAAACACAAGCTCACATTGGAAAGATTTGCCTTGACCTTTCCCTCCCCATATGCCCAAAATCAAAGGAACCTGATTGAGTGATTGGTGGCTCCAATTAGTAAAACCCAACCTTTAGTTAAATGCTACCTTCTTCATCAGCTTTAATTTGTATATATAGATAGACAAAGGCAGCAGCTGGTGGTAATTAGTTAAGGAGTTAATTATACCTTGACATTAGGTAAGGTCATGAAGTTCTTGGTGATGTGAACCACAAGCTTGTCCATGAAGGCTGGGGCTATATAGAAGCCATCCTTAATGTTGTCCATAGCGAACCTGCACTCACCAAAATTAAAGGGCATGAATAGTTTCAAAAGAATTGAAACATGTGAACCCATGTTGCTGGGTTCACTTTATACCATTTCTATGAACCATCAATTCGATGGGTTGGATTGTTGAGGGCTTCATTTATATATATTCCTTTTCCTCCTTTCAGAATTGAACATACAGAAAGAAACACGACACGGGGGGAGAGAAGGTTGATAGTTCATACTGGCGGAGGGCAGTACTGACATAATCGTAAGAGCTCATGACAGCGTAGTGGGTCCCAGATCCCATGGGAGCTTGGAAGAGGGAATCCACCACCCCTTTCCCCCTTGTGATGTCCTGTTGATCGTCCGACATGTCAAAGGCAAGCCCACGCCATCGGTCGGTCTTGGTCTGCTTCCCCTCATCCACTTCTGCTACAATTCTGAAGGCGCTAGCCTTTCGATTGTTGTTGCCTCCGTCTGAACAACATCTCTTCAAGCTAACACCGTGTAAGGGCGATCTCTGCAGCCCTCTCCCTGCGGATCTACATCTACCCCTCAGCTGCAAAGGTGAAGAACCAAAGAAGGCTCAGTCACATTTCTTATCTTAATTACCTAAAGAGAGAGAGAGAGAGAGAGTGGGAAGGAAAGAGTGGCTCGCATACAGGGGCCTGACGTACAGAGCTGATGGTGTACAGAGAACCAGAAGCCATTGCTTAGCCAGGTTCTTGATATTTTGAGTCTTGTGGGAGGTGGGGTGGGGGGGCAGGTCAAGAAGAACCAGATGGAGGTTTAGCAGTGTTGAAAAGCTTAAGGATGGCCACGTGGCAAAATACAGTGGCTTCCGGCTATGTTGTGGATAAGATATAAGTAAAAAGGCATCTTTCAAAATAGAAAAGATATTAGTTAATAGGAGATCAATAATTGGGGGGTTTCCGAAAAGTAAAGAGGCTTCACGTGATAATATTCCAGGCAACGAATAGAGATTGGGAAATATCCAGTAGGGGCTCCCGGTTGGGGGACCCACCGATGCTTCCTTATCTTCTATTTTGATACATCATTTACGTTTGGTGGACCCATCTATATTATTCTCATTGTTTACGGGGCACGGGAATGCACCAACCTAATCCGCAGTCGCGAAGGGCTCAACCATCCATCCACACACCAAACAACAGAAAAGATGAGCAAGTCTACGTACTACAGCTTTGATTGGGAGTTTGTTTGGACAAGTATTTTCGTTAGGGGTGAGCATCGGCCGGTTTGGTTTTATGGCATAATTTAAAAATTATTTTTTAGGGATCAATTTTAGATTTTTGGAATTGGAACTTATTCTATAAAGGTCGGTTCCAATGTTAGTTTTGGTTTGGTGGTTTTGGGGTCGGTTATGGGGTCTATCCGTGGAATCTTTTTCTTTACTCTCCCTTTTCAAGAAAAAAAAAGTAATGTATTATTTAAAAGCTTGATTTTCAATAATGATATTATATAATTTAAAACTTATATTATTTTTATTGATTAAATTGAGTAATTTAATATGTAAATCATCATAATATATTAAAATATGGTTGAAAATTTATCGTTATAATTTAAATTTTGTGAATATTACCTTTTACATTATTTATTATACACATGCAAATATTAAAATGAAAACAAATGATTAAATCATTTAAGTAACTTGATGGTCAAATAAGACTATGGCTTTTGTAACTATGAGTTCTTGGGCTCAAATTTTCACATCCTTAATATTTTGGGGTTTATTTCAAGGCATGTTGGGTTCTAAGGCCAGTTCCACCAAAACTGGTTCATTGGGTCAGTTTGGGTAAGGTAAACCCCTACACCCTGTATCCAACTTAGGCGGGGGTCAATTTTAAGAATTTGGAACCAAGCCCTACCCTTTAACAATTCGGGTAGGATTGGTTTGAGGTCGTTCCATTAGAAAGTTTAGGCATAGTTTGGGAAGACTATAAATACAAGTATGTAGAATGCAAAACCTTGTATTTTGTATTATGTTATATGTAGTTGCCTTGTACATATTTGTATTTGCACATATAGATGAAATCTTGTTCGTTACAATATAAATTAAAGCATCTTTGGTTCTTGATGATTCTAACTAATTAGTAGGCTTGATGTGTTGTTAACATGGGTGTTGACCAATGTATTTTGTTTTTATAAAGGCAAAAAGGGTAACTTTCTGAAACCTCCCCCTAAAGTTTAGTAATTGCAACCACTTCTCCTAAACTTTTTTATATAATTGCAAGTAGACCCCCTATTGTGTAATCTTCTAAAAAAGCATGAAAATGTTCAAAATACCCATGCAGTTACTATTTGGTTGGTTTTTCCTAGAAAAAAAAAACAATACAAACTTTATAAACAACAAAAGCAAAGAGAACTTAAAGTTATGGTCTTACCATTGAGTGATTGATATGAAGGGCAAATTTGGAAAATAAATCAATTTCAGAAAAGAAATTGGAATGGTTTGGGGTAGTGATTCATATGAAGAGAAAATTTGGAAAACAATATTTTTGTTAGAAATAATTGCATGGGCATTTTGGACATTTTCATACCTCTTTTTAAAAGATTCTATCAGAGGGGGTCTACTTACAACTATGTCAAAAAGTTTAGGGGAGGTGATTGCAATTACCAAACTTTAGGGGAGGTTTCAGTAACAACTAGAAACTTAAGAGAAGTTTCAGAAATTTACCCGGGCAAAAATGTATTGTTTTTATAAACTTGAAAGTCCATATTGTTTTAGAAAATAAAAGCATTCACATTAGCAAAGAGCACCCCACCCCTGCATAACCCTCCACTTTGACATTAGTGTGTTATACTCGCATCCTTGCCTGAATGGAAGTGCAGAAGAAAAGTCCGAAAATTGTGCAGGAGATCTTGACCTTGAGTACTCATGGTGGTTGACATCTTCTTAAGTTGGATAAGAACTTGCCCATTGAAGCTTAAAGAATAATCTTAGTTTTTCATAAGGAGTAGAAGAGGTAGAATTTCAAGAGAAATGGGACAGGAAGGTCTGAATCTATTACAGATTTTTTTTAAAGAAAAAATAAACAATTTTTTTTTAATTTTAAGAATTGGAGGAGAATTAAAGAATGATCCTTAAGGGACGCCAAAGACCCACTTTATTACATTATTAATCCAACCTCCACTTACTAATTAAATAAAATGATGGTTTTAACTTTTAATAAAAATTTTGGGGGGCCAAGAAGGACTCCCCACCACCACCAGTATTCTTTATCCGAGATGGAATCTGCTCTTCACAAATGGGTGCCTCACATGCACATCCACAGTGCATTGGGAACATCTCCCGTGAATAATAATTAGTAAGTACGGGAAATGTTCCCGATGCATGGTAGGATATGCATATGAGGCGCTAGGTGTGAGGAGTAGATCTGGTCTCACTTGCTCCATCCTTTGGAGTATGGAGCAGATAACAAAAAAGCTTAGGGGTTTTTACCGTTCAATCTACCTCTGAAATCCTAGCTCCACTGTACAGTTGAGGGTAGGTGCCAACTGAGATTGATGTCAATTCACGGATAGATACAGGTGTTATAGGTGGAAGCTTTCATAAATTTGAATTATTGTAGGTGTACCGCTCAAATCTAAATTCTGAGGTGGAGTCCAATCTAAAAATCCCAAAAGTTTATTTTTGTGCATAGGCTCTTTAATGTCTAATCTAAATCATAAAGGTGATAACGGAAATGCATGTGTGGGGACAAAGACATATTTCATTGGTGGGGACTGGGGAATCCTTTTAATTATTGATTATTATTCGGTCATCCTCCCTTATATTTTGGGGAAGACTTTAGGGATTTATACACATACACCAACATCTTTTGTATTTGTACGTGTCCTCACTCTGACAAAGGACAAGCCAATGTCTTTGGAAATAGAATCATTTGCCGTCCATACAAAGTGGGGTGCTTCGTGCTTGTGAGGAGGCATGTTACGTTAAACCAAAAATTCCTGCTGTACTTTTGGTTTAGTGTCATTTTGGTTCTGAATTTTAATTGATTATTAACTAATTAAGTATTTGAGCTTTTAAAATGTATCAATTTTATTGTTAACTAATTATTAAGTGGCAATTGAAAAGATATAAACATTGATAAAAAATGAATAGTCTCAAAGCTTTGTCTCTTCTATTCAAAAAAGTTGGGATTATCAAAATGTCCACTGAAATGTGATCCTAACATTCTTGAATATAAGAGAAGAATTTGGAACTGTTCATTTTTTGTCAAGCGTTTAAATGGTTAATAAAGAAAATTGGATGACACTTGAAGGACATTAGTGTCTTTTCAAATATCACTTAACGGATGGTTAAGCAGTAAGTACTGGATTGACATGTTTTGAAAGTTCAAGTACTGAATTGTCACGTTCTAAAGTTTGAAGACCAAAGTAACAATAGCAACTCATATCTGAACCATTTGAAATAGCAACTCATATCTGAACCATTTATTTAATGGGTAGTTTCTAATGGGACGTTTTCTAACTGAACCATCTATTCCTTTACTCTCACATTAGGCACCATAATAGAGGATCAGAACCATTTATTTAATGGACCCACAGAAAAGATAATATAATCAAAACATGGAATGCAAGATTTTTATTTTTGAATGCCGAAATAGCAACTCATGTCTGATTGTAAGGTCATGGAACGTAGTTTATATCTTTAAGATCTAAGGAGGATGGTCTGAACCATGAAGAGGAGGAGGTAGGGTACGATATTAGACTAAACTTGACCTGCATATTGTTGGAAAGCATAAAAACTTTATGTATTAGGTGTTGAATTTAATAATATTTTAAATTTTATGTAAAGGATATTTGATAGTTTATGTGTTTTCTATATGTCTTTATCAAATAATTAGATATTTTGTTGTTTATTTGTGTTAATTTACTTATTCATTGCTCATATATGACAAGAAATAATAGGAAATTAGATACATTTGTAAACCCAACCCACCACTATGGCACTACCCTTAAATGCAGAGAGGGTTTTGCATTTTCATATATGGAGAGGGTTTGAATTCTCAAAATTCAACATGCTACAGGTTTCAGGGTGGGTACTGGTTGGGAGATTTAGGAAGGCAGATATAGGGTCTAGAATTTACAAAACCCTCCCCAAACCTGTCTCATTGCCATCCCTAAATGAAAAAAAAAAAAATTTAAAAGTGTTGCATTTGGGTGTAAATTACCTATTTATAATCAATTAATTTCCCATATTCCAAAACTTTCCTAGACTTTATCTTTACCATTTTATCCTTAGTTACTTTAAAATATTCTCACATTTAATTAGTGCACATGTCTTTAATTGTTATTTTAGGATGTTCTTGATCACAAGTTCTCTTAATTAATGTTCTAGAATGATCTAACACTTGGTGCACCTTTTAATTAAACATATGTCATAAAAACGGACTGGTCTGACCCAGGCTTTACCGGTTGGGTCAACATATGTCAAATATAACATAGGTTGTAAATAGAAAAAAAAAAGGTCTACTAGATGCTAGAAAGGAACTTTAAATTAAGATAAAATAGATATCAATAAAAAGAAAGAGTTTAAATACATTGCATTCACTATTAGCCACATGTTAAATCAATCTCAACCAATCACTTTAAAATTTGTTTATTTGTCATCGATTCAATTTTCACAAAATGCACTTTCATGTTTAATAAGACGAATTTAACAAAATGTTCAATTAATCACATTTTTTATTGTATAATGCAACGGATGCATCATAAATTTTGCCTTAAAAAATTATGTTGTTAAAATCCGATATGATGTAATTTTACGGATAAATAAGTCCAACTTAAAAGAAATGGAATCGAAATCAAATCAAATTAAAATCCAATGGATTTGCATCCCTTAAAACTGTGCTTGTAAATGCATGTTTATGCAGTACCATCTGAAGCTATTCGATTCGAGATAGTTCTTGAAAGGACAAGGCCACACTCTAAGATCTGAAATCAAGAAAAGTCAGAGGCCCGAGGAATTATTCCTGGGTAAATACTCTGACGCTCAAGTTAGTTGAGGAAGGTAGGCGGTCGGGCTGAGCAATTAGAAAATGGTGCTGGTCCGAGCAGAGTCATAGTATGGAAATAAAGAGTTGGATCCTTACCTTGAGTAGGAGGTACCTTTTATAGCCAAGGATCTGTGTCCTGGTCAAATGAAACTTTCGGGGGTTTTCGGGTTGAGGTTGTCCGCCGAGGTCTTCGGGATAAGACCTAATCCCTAGTAGATTTGTCCCCATCCGTTCTCCTGCCTCGGTTGCGCTTATCCACATGACGTGGAGCTGACATGGCCAAGGAGATAAGATAGGCCACGGAAGTGATGCAGCATTGACGTGGTTGAGGAGATAAGATGGCCACGTAGGTGACATGTGGTGTCTGGGGCCAGCTCAACCATAACACGAACACCACTCTCCCAATTCCAAAGTTGAGGAGAGTAGTGCTCAGCCACGGTGTGGCATGGAAGAGTTCTTCAGTCCTCGGCTGAGGAACTTGAAGTTGAAGTTTGGTTGAGAATGCATGTGAGTGGTGGACCTTGGGATTAAACCGGTTTCTGAGTGGACCGGCTGGTTCGACACTCGTGTCATGTTGGCAGAAGCAACGTTTTGACTTCTCGAGGTTATGCGTGTGCGGAAGTCAGTGGCGTCGAATGGCCATTCCCGAGTTGTCAGAACGGCGTTTGATCCTCACCGTTGATTTTGCCTTGACTTGGATCGTAGGGAATTCTATAAATAGGGGGAGAAGAGCATTTCCCTTTCATCATTTGTGAAAGAAGTCACTTGCAAAGCTCGGCGAGGAGTAGTCTTCAGTTTTTGATGTTTGTTTCAGTTCCGCGGCCTTAACCTACAAGATTTGGTAAGATGTCTTCCTCGTTTTTCCGTTCTTCTTCCTCTTCCTCCGATTTCACTACTTCTTATTCTAAGTCCGAACCGGGGTCTTTCAACAAGGCTGCCGTGCTCAATGTTCTTGAGGCTGATGGCTAGGGGGTTGAGGCCGAAAACTTTGAGGCATTTGACTCTGAGCGGGTTGCTGAATGGGAGGCCGAGGCCAGGGGCCGAGACCGAGTCATCAACTAGGGATGAAGCTGCCCTGTCGTCGTGGGCTGGTCGTCAGTTTGGGACCACTTCGTGTTGTTTGACCGTCGGGGATATGGCTCAGATCCGGGGTTTGTACTACATCCTCGTGGAATACGAGCTCAGGTGTCTAAGGGCCGGTGAGAGTCCCATAGATGCTCAGCCAGGCGAGCTCTGTGTGTATGAGAAGAGTTTGGGGTCCATGCTGAGGTTCCCATTGCATGAGGGGTAGCCGAGGTGTTTGAGTGGTACTGGGTATTGCCGATGTAGTTGATGCCCAACTCGTTTAGGTTCCTAATCGGTCTCAAGTCCTACTTTGGGATGGTCACCTACTTCCTTGGGGATGGTCACCTACTTCCTTCAACTGAAGCATCGCCAACAGGGGTACTACTACTTCTCGGCTAGGCAGCGCATCAAGGTGTTGGTCGGGACCCCATCCTTAGTGAAGCACTGGAAGGAGAAGTTCTTCTTTGTGCGTTGTCCTAGAGGCTCACCTCTGCCAACCGAGCTCCAGAAGCCGAGGACGAAGGTGAAGCAACGTGAGTTAGCCCGATTTTTCGAGGAGGAGAGGGAGGAAAAAGGCATGATCGAGGAGATCGATGTGATGCGATACACATCCTTCTCGATGCTGATCCGCGCCAGGCTGATGATTGACGAGGCCGGTCTATTTTGTCACTTTGGTCCTTTATTTGCTGATCTCTTCTTTTCTGAGCTTATGACTTGTACTGATTAGGCATTTGTTTTGGTGCAGGTGTTGAGATGGTGAGCCAAGAATAGATCCTTCACTGGATGAGGGCTGGGCAAGACAGGTACAACCGAGGTGCTCAAGGGGCCCACCCCGATCCGAAGTGGTGCCGTTGAGGTTTGCCAAGAGGATTCCCTAGAAGCAAATGAAAGCTAGGCAGCGGGTCGAGGAAGAGGTCGTGGCGGTTTACCTGGAGGAGGGCACCCAAGCCATTCACCCTCCTACCTTGCGAGTGACCATGCCAGAGGGCGGTAGTCCCCCCTGCACATGTCGTAGTGGAACGTCCGTTCCGAGGATTGGCTTGGAACGGAAGGTGTACTCGAGTAGCTTCTCCGTAGCATCTTGATGTAGGCCATTAGGCGGGAGGCAACGGAGTCAACGAGTAGCGCCCTAGAGAGCGCGCTCATTCTTTAAGCTGCATCGGTGAGTCCTTGCTTGCACTTAGTTTCTTTTTTGGTTGGTTGAAGTTGTTGTGTTGACACTTGGTTCCTTTTTGGCAGAATGCTTGTTCGGCGATCACCTTGGTCGACCATCTTAGGTCAGTGCGGTGCCTCTATGAGGCAAGCTATATCGAGGTCCTGAACTTGAAGGATCAGTTGGTTGAGCTCGAGGTAGTTGGTGTGCGGATGGCTACACTAGAGGCTGAGGTTGCCGAGCTGAAGTGTGACATACTGTCTATAGGCTCAAAGGGCACACCACCGAGTTAAAGGCGGTGTGAAAGCAACTGAAGGAGGCCGATGAGAGGGAGGCCTGGGCAAGGGAGGAGGCAGTTGCTCAGTGTAGGGCCTCCGAGGAGTATCAGCCTGAGGTGGACGACTTCACTGCATGCTCCTTTGAGACAGAGTTAAATCTCTTCTAGAACAGGATTCTGCGTCAGTTCCCTGACATCGCTGAGGACGTGCAGGGCTTGGGTCCTTATGATCTTGACACCCCTCCCGTCGAGGACAACACGACCGTTGTTGATGTGTTCGAGGAGAATGAAGAGGCCAAGGACCGTCCTGCCGAGGACTGAGGTGTTTATCCACCACTGTTGTTGCCGCTCTAATGCAACTTCTGACTTATTGTTCTTGTTGCTGTCGTTCCTTCCCTTTTTTTATGATGACAATGTAAGTGGCTCGATATGCCAAGCCTTTATCTAGGTATAAACCTTTGATGATTAATGGAAAGGTACATTTTGGTTCTGAACCTTTATCTATGTATTCCCACAAATGGCGCCAATCTGATGCTACTCGATCCGAGGTAGTTTTGAACCGGGGTGACAGTTAGATAATCCTGCCAACTGGGCGGAGCCGAGGTGGAAGGATGAGGCTGCGCTCTAAGATCTGAAACCAAGAAAAGTCAAAGGCCCGGGGAGTTATCCCCGGGTATATACTCTGACACTCAAGTTAGTCGAGAAAGGTGGGTAGTCGGGCCGGGCAATTAAAGAACAGTGCTGGTTTGAGCAGAGTTACAGTATGGAAATCAAGAGTTGGATCCTTACCTTGAGCAGGAGGTGCCTTTTTATAGCCAAGGATCCATGTCCTTGTCAAATGAGGCTTCCAGGGTTGTCGGGATGAGGTTGTCCGCTGAGGTCTTCGGGATAAGACCTAATCCCCAGTGGAGTTGTCCCCATCCGTTCTCCTGTCTTGGTTGCGCTTATCCACATGATGCGGAGCTAACGTGGTCGAGAAGATATGATGGGTCGTAGGGGTGACACAACGCTGATGTGGCCGAGGAGATAAGATGGCTATGTAGGTGAACGTGGCGTTTGGGGCCAGCTCAACCATAACCTGAACACCATCAAAACAATATCAAACTCTAGAATCTAATGTTGGAATGGGCAATTCTCTTTCTCTCTCTCTCTTTTTGCTGCACAAGGGGAGGGATGTTGATACAAGTGTACAACGCCTCTTCTTTATAGAACACTTGAAAAATTGGAAAGCATGACTCTCCTTTCTACCCAAAAAAAAATAAAATAAAATAAGAATGACTATCCTAAGGCCCTGTTTGGTTCACATGAATAGGGGTATGGAATCGGAATCGGAATGGGCTATTTCAATTCCAACTATTTGATTGGGTAGAATTGGAATCTCATTTCCATTCTTGCTAGAATGGCATTCCCCCATTTGAAGGAATGGCCATTCCTTGCCTCTCCCTTGGGAATGGGGTCCTATTCCTGTTGATTTCAATTTTTATTTTCATTCATATATGAACCAAACATAATATTGGGGACATGGCTTAGCTGGCCCAGAGGCCCACGGCCACCTGTCACAGCTCGGCCAGGTCGGCGTAGGACTCTGCCCCCCTGTAACCTCGGTGGAGAACTCTATCCCAATTTCCTTGGAACCTTACTCCGAACAGGATGCGGACCCTTCGGCGATAAAAAGGTACTCCATGCTTAATGCAAGGGATCTCCCAACTTCTGACACCCATACTGCTACTTAGCTTAGGCCAGCACCCTTATAGCTCGGCCTGACCATCCACCACCTCCTACTGACTTAAGCGTCAGAGTACTTACCCGGGGATAACTCCTCGGGCCTCTAACTTCTTCCTTGATCATAGGTCTTGAAGTGCGGCCTCATCCTTGAAGCTCAGCCCTGCCCTGCCAACAAGGACTATTTGGTTGCCCTCCTCAGTTCGTGCACCACTTCGGATTGAGCAGCATCAGATTGGCACGTCTATGGGAACTTACAAAAAGCTCTCCCAAAAAATTTCTCGCTACGTAGCTTCAAAGCCAATTAAGATGTCTAAGAACCAGTCTGAACAACCAGTAGGTCATTCCCCGTCTCGGGAGAACCGACACCGCGAATCCTCGCATCAAGAAGCCCCACAACCTTCGACCACAGTAGATCCAGTGCAATTCCGAGCCATGCAAGAGAAGGTTGATAAGATCTTCGAGTTCATGCAGACACCGGGGTCTACTGCGCCACCCAACCGGGTCTTCCCCCTCACGCCCTGGTGTGCACGAAGGATGATCCTCAGACCGAGGACTCCAAAGCGTGCCGGTCAGACATAAGGGGAAAACGGTCTGAGCGTATGAGGCAGGACACGACCCGAAGGCCCACCTCTACTACCCGGTCCCGTGGACAGGACCACCATAGCCAGACACACCAATCAGTGCACATCCCCGCCAAAGAAAGGCTCGACAAAAGGATGCCACCCTTTTTGGTTTCTATCGCCGAATCAAGTTCGGTCAAGGATCACCCCATGTGACCCAAGAGGGGCCATACACACTGCATCCCCAGACAACAGAGATGCTGAGATCAAAGAGCTCTGGCAACGTTTGGAAGAGTTAGAACACACTTCGACCCACAACAGCATAATTCTCTCTGTAAACCAACCTGTGCAGGCCACCGTGCATACCACCAAGGAGCCGCCCTTCGTCCAGGACATCGTAGACGAGGTACCCCCTGCTGGATGGCGAACCCCCCAATTCGACAAGTACGATGGGAACTCCGACCCTTTCGACCATGTCGCGGCATTCAAAGCCTAGATGATGCTACACGACGCCTCGAAGGGACTAATGTGCAAAGCCCTTGTGACCACGCTGTAGGGCCCAGCCTTGGCATGGTACTTCTCTCTGCCGCCGAGGTACATAACATCATGGGCCCAGTTGGAGACCCAGTTTCTGGCACATTTCACCGCTAGTCAGAAGCATCGGAAAACTTCGGCATAGCCTTATGCAGTTTTGGCAGAAGAAGGTGGAGTCCCTTAGATATTACCTGGCGTGGTTCAACAAAGAAGCACTCCAAGTCAAAGACTTAAATCAATCAGTTGCGGTGATGGCCATACAACACGGACTCCGCCCTTCCCCATTCAACTTCTCAATCTCCAAAAATCCTCCTTAGACGTTGGCTGCGCTAATGATCCATGCGCAGAAGTATATCAATGTTGAAGAGGCCCAGACACAGCTCAGAAATGAGGATGAGAAGCCCGATAAAAAGAAGAGAGAGATCGACGAGCAAAAGTCCGAGAGGTCAGACAAAGATCACAAGAGACAAGATCGCTGGATCGACCATAGACCTCGCACCCCTCCGCCGACCTATCAGAATTTCACGCTGCTTAATATTCCACGGTCTGAAATTCTGATGCGAATCCGCGACCACAACTACATCAAGTGGCCCGAGAAGATGAAGATGCAAAGTAACAAGAGGAACCGAGACAGATATTGCGAGTTCCACAAGGACCACGGTAACGACACAGAGAACTGTTTCGACTTGCACAACCATATTGAAGATCTGATTAGGCGCGGTTATCTCAGCGGCTTCATAGATAGAAGGGAGAAGCCAACCCAAGAAAAATGAAGAGCGGATGAAGCTCGGAAACCACTACCTCGAGGCCCCCCAGTCGGCGTCATCCACGTTATATCAGGAGCCGCTACCAAAGGGGAAAGCAGCTCGGGTCAGAAAAGATATGCTCGACTGTGTGAGATCGACGATCGAGGTCATGGGAGGAGGCACAACACATCTATCACCTTCACTGACGACGACCTCCGAGGGGTCCAGACACCGCATGACGATGCCTTGGTCATCACAACCGAAGTGGCCAACTTCAAGTTGCAACTGGTCCTAGTTGACATTGGAAGCTCTGCCGACGTATTATTTAAAAATGCATTCGAAAAGCTCGGCATTGATAGAGAACGGCTTACACCAGTTAACACTCCCTTGATGGGATTTTCGGGAGAGTCCCTCCAGCCCAATGGGAGGATAACTCTTCCCCTCTTGATCTTAGACGTCGATGTCTCTGTGACGGCCATGGTAGACTTCATCATGGTGTGTTGCCCCTCCTCTTACAACGTGATCCCCGGTAGGCCGACCCTCAACGCCCTGCATGCCGTAGTCTCAACATACCACCTTGCCATGAAATTTCCAACCAAGTATGGCATAGGGGTGGCACGCGGAGACAAGAAAATAGCACGACATTACTATCAACTATCCTGCCGAGGACCATGTCCAACGATTGAGACGTTGATGGTAGAAGAATATGACCTGCGTGACGAGGTAAAGGCACATCGCGGTCAACCCTTGGAAGACCTCGTCCAGGTCCCACTATTTGAAGATGATCCCGAAAAGACAGTCCAAGCTGGCTCCCTGCTAGGCGACCACCTCCGAGAGGAACTTGTGCGACTACTGAGGAATAATGCCGATGTATTTCCTTGGTCGGTAGAGGACATGCTTGGGTTCGACCCTGAATTTATCACTCATTGGCTGAACATTGACCTCCATTACCGACCTGTGAAGCAGAAGAAGAGAAACTTCACCACAGAGCGGTGACAAGTAATCGCTGATGAAGTGCAGAAGCTGCTTGATGCCAGATTCATTCGGGAAGTCAAATACCTCGATTGGCTGGCCAACATAGTGATGGTGAAGAAGGTCAATGGAAAGTTGAGAATCTGCATCGACTTCACCAACCTGAATAAGGCCTATCCCAAAGATAGCTTTCCCCTGCCGATGATCGACCAACTCATCGACGCAACAACAAGACATGAGCTCCTAAGCTTCATGGACGCCTTTTCAGGCTACAACCAAATCCGGATGGACCCGGACGACCAGGAGCGGACGACCTTTATCACTGACCGCGGCCTGTACTCTACAAGGTAATGCCCTTTGGCCTCAAAAATGCTAGCGCCACTTATCAGCGGCTGGTGAATGAGGTATTCAAAGAACAACTCGGTAGGAACGTAGAGGCATATGTTGATGACATGCTCGTGAAGAGCAAAAAGGCTGAACATCACCTAGCCGACCTCCACGAAGTCTTCAATGCACTAAAAAAGTACAAGATGAGGTTAAACCCAACCAAGTGCGCCTTCGGGGTTGGCTTTGACAAGTTTCTGGGGTTCATGGTAACACAGAGAGGAATCAAAGGAAATCCGGAGGAGATAAAGGCCATCTTTGACATGCCATCCCCCCAGACCCACAAAGAGGTGCAACGGCTCACCGGGGGAATAGCCGCCCTTGGCAGGTTTATGTCCAAATCCGTAGACCAGTGCCTCCCTTTTTTCAAAAACCTTAAACGGCCAAAGGACTTCCACTGGATAGAAGATTGTGAGTAGTCTTTCCAGGAACTAGAGTAGTAGCTGAGCTCACCGCCCCTCTTGACTAGGTCGAACCTAGGGGATGAGCTATTGCTCTATCTCTCAGTCGGAGATGAGGTCGTCAACTTAGTACTGGTCAAAGAAGAGGATCAAGTACAGAGTTCGATCTACTACATCAGTAAGGTCCTCAGCGGCGTAGAGACCCGGTACTCCAATCTTGAAAAGTTGGCTCTGGCCCCCGTCACTATGGCCAGAAAACTTAGACCCTACTTCCAGGTGCACAACGTTCGAGTACTCACCAACCAGCCCCTTAAGTAGGTGCTACAAAGATCGAAAGTATCGGGCCGCCTAGTCAAGTGGAGTGTGGAGCTAAGTGAATTTGACATTGAGTACTCACCCTAGCCAGCGATCAAAGCCCAGACCTTGGCAGATTTAATCGCAAAAAGTACATTCACAATCGAGGAGCCAACCCCACTGCCCCTAGTATGGACTTTCCATGTAGATGGCTCGTCAAACCAGCAGGGCAGCGGCATCGGCCTTATCCTCCTCGACCCAGACGACACAGTGTTGGAACACGCCCTCAAGTTTAAGTTCAAAGCATCCAACAATGAGGCCAAATATGAGGCCCTGATTGCTAGGCTCCGCCTTGCTTTGGACATCATGGCTCGACGAATCGAGGTCTTCAGTGACTCACAGCTTGTGGTCAACCAAATCCATGACCAGTTTGAGGCTCGGACTCCCTCTATGGCGAGCTACCTACAAAAGGTGCAGGAGCTCATTTAGCAGCTCAAGCATTTCAATATCTTGTAGCTCCCTCGAGCCGAGAATGTCTGAGCTAACTCCCTTTCGAAGTTGTATTGCTCGCCACAAACCGACCTTGACTCATCCTTCCAGTGCAGCATGGCCCATCTTGGATGGATCCCATAATTGAGTACCTTCGAGAGGGCACTTCCTTGGAGGATCGAGCAGAAGCGAAAAGGCTCCAACACAGAGCGGCCAGGTATTGCTTAATACAGGGTCAACTCTACTGCCGTTCCCACACGCTTCCATACCTGAAGTGTCTCCCCCCAGCCGAAGCAGACTACGTCCTTAGGGAGTTACATGAGGGAATTTGCGGAGATCACCTTGGCGCGCACACACTGGCCCATAAGGCACTCCGACAGGGCTAGTTAGTTTGGAAGTGCGATAATTGCCAGCGTCACTCTAATCTCCATCACCATCCTGTGGCCCCTCTGAAGCCGATCACCAACCCATGGCCATTCACCCAATGGGGAATGGACATCCTCGGCCCCTTCCCCACCGCGGTTGCGCAGAAAAAGTTCCTTCTCGTAGCAGTGGACTACTTCACAAAGTGGGTAGAAGCCGAAGCTCTGGAACTCATCACCGCTCGCAATGCCCGAAATTTCCTCTAGTAGGGAATTGTCTATCGCTTCGGTATCCCGTGCATACTCATCACAAACAATGGAACATAGTTCATCGACAAGAAGTTCGAGGCCCTGTGTGGCGACCTGATGATCAATCACCAGACTACTGCAGTACGTCGACCCCAGAGCAACGAACAGACCAAGGTAACAAACCGCATCCTACAACATGGCCTGAAAACACGCCTAGATCAAGCCAAGGGAAGGTGGGTTGAGGACCTGCCGATCATTCTCTGTGCCTACAAGACGACCCTATGGACTGCCACCGGGGAGACCCCTTTTAGCCAGACCTACGGGGCCAAAGCCATGATCCCCGTTGAGATAGGTTCCCCAACCCTTTGGACCGAGCTATTCAACGAGGGGCAGAATGACGAAGATCTACTCACGGAGTTGGACCTATTAGAAGAACCTCAGGATCGAGCACGTGTGAAGATGGTTGCACAACAACAGAAGATGGCACGACATTACGATTCTAAGGTGAGATGACGCAAATCCAAGATAGGCGGCTTCGTCCTGTGCAAAGTCATAGTCCCCGCACTAGGAGAAGGAAAGCTCGGACCGAACTGGGAAGGGTCGTACAGAATCACTAGAGTCCTCAGACCGAGTACTTATAGACTTGAAGACTTCGAAGGCTAGTTGATACCGAGGAGTTGGAACTCAAGAAATCTCAGGATGTACTACCAGTAGACCTACAAGCAATAAAAGTCTCTTTCTTTTAAGCTACTTTTTTGACCTCGAGGCACACACACGCCTACCGCACACACCACACACACGCATGCTAAGCCGCACTGCCAACTGAATTAACTTCGCTGATCCTCGAATGACTGAGTCCTTCACGCCCAGCTTGGCGGCGTGTTGTCGACCAAGCTACCTGACTCAGCTGACAATGGCTGAGCCCAAACGTGGTGGAAGAACGCCCCTGCCCACCAAGGCCTGAGGGCGGTCGAGGAACTCTGCACAACCGCCGTCTTAACAGTTGAGCTAGTAGGGAAACGGCTAGCCCTAGAAGGATCTTGGACAATCGAAAGATCTTGGAAACCGAAAGATCTTGGACAACCACGCCTCGGTCGGCACAAGACTGGGGACGTCGAGGTATAGCCCGCCCGGCTATGCCTTGGCCAACTACACCTCTGTCGGCACAAGACTGGGGACGCAAAGGCATAGCCCGACCAACTTTGCCTTGGCTAATGATCGCAGAAGTACAAAGAGGTCGCCCAAGGAACAACCAGCCTCGGCCCACGCAGTAGCCCGACCGGCCACACCCCAGACAACAGAAGAAAATTGCACAAGTTGCAGGGGCATAGCCCAGCCCAGCACACAGAACAACTCGGCCAGACATGCTTCGGCTAAAAAAGAAAGGCACAAGTATAGCGACATATGGTCAGACAAAGAAACACTAACATTTAACTCAATCGTTCATTACATCATTTAAGGCTCTGCATATCAAGCCAAATTATATATATATATATATATATATATAGAAGGCAGCCGCTCAATCCTCGGCGGCAGAGTCAACAACACCATCAACGGATTCAACCTCAGCATTAGCTCCCTCAGCGAATCCTTGCTGAGAATTCGGATTGGAAGCACCCCAACCCTAGGACTCATCGGCCAACTCCGGATGGCAGCGAAGGATCCTTCATCGGGAGAGATTGAACCCAACCACAAAGGAAGCCTCGGCGTACTCGTCCATTTGCAGCTGCATCTCATCCGATGCCTTGTACTCATTGATGGCCTCTCGCCTCAACCTGTCTCGCTCTACCTTAAAGCTCGGCCAACTGGGCCTTCTGCCACAGGTACTCGGAGTGTTCCCGCTTGTACGATGACTGGAGGTCTCGAAGATGGTCAACCAACAATATAGTCATACAAGCATTCTGTAGACGAGCATGATAAGTATGCCAGAAAAGAGAGTGGAACACAAGGAATAAGAGGAGGGGACTTGGGCAGCAGACCGTAGCAGCGCACACCTCCGCTGCCGACCCTGACTGATTCCCGAGCTATTGACATTGTCATGATTCCCTGCATTTACCACTCGGGAACCCCAGGTGTCTCCAGATTATCATCCACACGACCACATCGGCATGTGCAGACCCGAGTTGTTGCTTGCCTCAGCTACTGACTCATCTACAGGATGACGAACTTCTTCAGGGTCAACCACGATGACGTCGTCCTCCTCGGCCTCCCGCTGTCGGACTCTCCTTTGCTGACGAGCTGCCCTATCCGTGGATCGTGGCCGCTCTTCTGTCTCAGGACGAGCTTCCGGTTGCACACTAGCTCGCTACTACCTTTGTCAAAGTGCCTTCATCCGACAAACAATCTCTTCCTCGCTGGCCATACTTATACCTGCAACACAGGATACCCAAGGTAAGTAAAAAGTGGGCAATAGTAAAGGAAACAGTTCGACCACCCTCTCCATCAGCCCGGTGAGCATCAACATCTCTGAGCATGTGTACGCGATAACGTCGATTTCATGGATCATGCTCAGGGCCGACCTCTCCTCCCAAGTGAGCGCCGACCATTGGGGCTGCGGTAGAGTCGTCCTTGGCTTCCGCAGTTCGACAGGAAAAGGGAGACCCCTGGGAATACGCACAAAGAAGAATGACTCCTTCCAGTGCTTCACAGAGGAAGGGGCCCCATCCAACAATCGAATATTCCACTGAGTGGAGAAGTAATAGTACCCTTGCTGGTGGTGTTTCAGCTGGAGCATAAAGCTCACCATCCCCAGGGTTAGTTTGATATAGCGGACGACACAATAGGACATAAGGTTGAGCAAGAACCTAAAGGAGTTCGGCATCAGCTGCATTGGGAACACCCTATACCAGTTTAGCACCTCGGTGAGCCCCTCACTCAACGGGAACCTCAGCCCAGCCTTCAAGCTGTGCTCATAAACGCATATCTCACCGGGCAGAGCATCAATGGCCATCTCCCTGGGCAGCGGACACCGCATTTGGTATTCCATGGGAATGGCATATGTAGTTTGCATTTGAGCCATATCCCTGAGTACCAAGATGTAGGGAGTGGTGACGAACCGGCAACCTGCCTGTAGAGGAAGCTCTGCCTCCATCTCAGAGGGACCAGCCTCAGCCTCCTCAACTTCAGCAGCCACAAAATCTCTCAGCTCAGGCTCGTAGTTCGAGCCGTGAGAAGAGTTGGAACAGGAAGACGAAGAGGACTGACGAGATGAAAAGGACATACCGGGCAATTTATAGAGTTGAGGAGCGAAAGCCACCAAACTATCTGTCGATCTATTTGCTGAGCTATCTGCCATGCTATCTATCGAACTATCTGTCGAACAACCTGTCGAGCAGTGAATGCTAAACACCTTCTTGCAAGTAATATTGAGGATAGGGGGTCCCCCCATCTCCCCTTTTGTAACCATCGAGGGCACAGACCGAGGAGAGATCAACGGTGCAGATGAAGCACCCCTAACAACACCACGGAAGGCCAATCGACGCGACCAATAACGTACGATGGGGAGCCTCAGAAACCAAAGCAGCACCCTCGGCAAGCAGCGGTTACGCCCATTAATTGTGCCAGTTCGATTACAATACCGTTCCAACCTTCGACGCGGATACCCACAATACCGGTCCAGCCTTCGACGCGGATCCTCGGCTACGCCACTCAAATCCTTGGCTAGGCTGCTTTGGGCTACAAGGTCACGCAGTAGTCTGGCCGAGCACTCCCCCTCCTCGACAGCAAAACTGGGGGAGTGGTACGGGAACCGAAATTTTGATTCTCATTTAAGTTTTGCAACCAACGATCGGAGGACTCCTTAGCAATGACAGACACGACGCAGACGATACGTATGCCCGGAAGTTCCTCAATCGAACAACGAACCTAGGGGACCTTGTCCCTCAAGTTCGGAACGGGGGAGTGATGTTGGGGACATGGCTGAGCTGGCCCAGAGGCCCATGGCCACCTGTCACAGCTCGGCCACGTTGGCGTAGTCCAGCCGAGCTACGACATTACCATAATCTCATCGACCACGTCAGTTACGCACCACACGGATAAGTTCGCCTAGCAGATAGGGATGGGAAGACAAATTCGCCGAGGAGTAGGACTCTACCCTCTGTAACCTCGACGGGGAACTCTATCCTGATTTCCCTGGAACCCTACTCCGAATAGGATACGGACCCTTCGACTATAAAAATGTACTCCATGCTCGAGGTAAGGGATTTCCCAACTTCTGACACCCATACTACTACTTAGCTCGGGCCAGCACCCTTATAGCTCGACCCGACCATCCACCACATCCTACTGACTTGAGCATCGAAGTACTTACCTGGGGATAATTCCTTGGGCCTCTGATTTCTTCCTTGATCACAGGTCTTGAAGCGCGGCCTCATCCTTGAAGCTTGACCCCGCCCTACCAGCAAGGACTATCTGGTTGCCCTCCTCAGTTCATGCACCACCTCGAATTGAGCAACATCATATACTATGGGAATGGACCATGATTTTAAGGGATAAAATACTAACACTTTATATGCTTAGTGAGAAAATGTCTACTAACAACTTTAAGGCGAAAAAACTAAGTTAAAAGAATATATAGACCATGCATCGATCGAATGGTAATCATGTATAATTGAAATGGAAGATAAACACCACAATGCCAAATACCATCTTGATCATGTTCATTTGCCTCGGATGATCTCTTTATGTGGAACCCATTAAAAAGTGTATTGTGATCTTTACTAGATGGATTAATCCATGACTGAATGCTGAAGCCAAAATTCACTTTTTGGTGAATCTAGATCTGGAGTGAACACAAATGTATAAACCTGGTTACATAATCACCAATCGTGAATGAACACACATACCCTAAGGTTGTGTTTGGTTTGAAAGAAAAAGTAAGGAAAGGAAGGAAAAGGCAAAGAAACCTATAGAAGGTTTGTAAAGGTTTCTCTATATTTTCCTTCCTTTTTCTACCTTTTCCTTCAAACCAAACATAGCCTAGGTATTTTGTACAAATGGACCCATTGTAACCAGTTCTGTACACTTGTGTTGGCAGCAGATCCCATGTGATTTTCAGTTGTTTTATGGTTATAACTAGGCTATGTGAGGATAAAATCTTTCCTGTGTATCCAAGAAGATTGTCTTTGAACACTAAGGAAAGCTAAAATAAGAAAAGTAAGCTAAGGCCTAGAAATAGAAAACAAGAAAAGAAGGTTGGGCACAAAAGAAAGCACATTTATCGCAATCATGGTTGTAGCATTTAGGGTGCAATTTGGGTGGGCCCAAACTAAACCCAGATCGACCCAATCCACATTTTTGCTCGGTCTGGGATTGGACTTTCACTCCTTGGGCTGGGCCTGGGCCCAAAACCACAGTTTTTTCTACATTTTGGGCTGGGCTTGGGCCTAACCCTTAGGTAGCTTGAGACAAACCGAACTGAGCCCAGCCTGACTACATACATGCATCATACAAACATAAATATGTGTGTGTGCATGCTTATATTATATATACAAACTTCCTATTTAAAGGTTTAAATTAATGATATTAAATATGTTTATGTTTTGTTTATCAAAAAAGAACTTTTGACTCTTGCTGCCCATACTGTTGTTCAAAGGACATTTCTTTTTTGTTGAAGATAGATGTTCTATCTTGGTTGGAACAGTTGATCTGTAATATGTTTTGGTGATTAGTGGGTTTTGTTCAGATTTCAAAAACTAAATAAATAAAAGGTTTATATACCTTTTTGGGCTAATAGGCCCACTTCAGCCTAATTGACCAACTTAAGTATGTCAACTTTCACTTTGGACTAGGTCTAGGTTGAAAAATATGGACCTGACCTCAGGCCAAATATTTCGGGTTGGCCTGGCTTGATCTTAAACCTAACTCAGACCGACTGACATGAACCCCGAGCAGTACTTCCTCAGAACACCTCAATGAAACATGAATTAATACCCAATATTTGAAGTAAATCCAAGACATCACGTAAACATTTTTTTTTAATATATTTGAATTGTGGGTTCTCCCTCAGACAAATGGCATCCTATTATTTGTGAAAATGAGACCGGATCTGCTTCTTACACAGGACAATTCACATCGACCTTACACGCACATCCTACCATGCATTGGGAATATCTATCGTACTTATAAGTTATTATTCATGGGAGATATTCCCAATGCACGGTGGATGTACCTGTAAAATGCCCGTGTGTGAGGAGCAGATCCCATCCCTGAAGAAATGGGTATAGGATCTAAGAAGTGGATGCTTGCACTTTCCTAACAAAATGCAAGTAATTAACTCAATCTTCAAAAAGGTAACCAATTTAAACAATTTCCTAATTCAAAAGAAAGTCGATGTAATGTGGGACTCATACCAACCTATGTAATTACTAATTAGGTTTTCTCATTCAAACAAAAGACTCGTGATAAGATGTTGGTGGTTAACTTCATGATGGAGGACGGTTTGGCCCAACCCCATGGGCCTAAGAACACGTGCGCATGACCTGGCTTGGTGAACAATTCAGCCTGACAGCGTGATCTCGACTCAATGGGAAGGAAATGCTAGGTCGAAAACTGACAACTCGCCGAGGACTAACACCTTGGTAAGTCAGTCTTCTTCCTAGCTCGGAGAGCCTGGGTTCCCCCCTAAGGAACCCCAAGCTCCCCCCCCGAGAGGGAGCACCTCGGTGCTTCGAGGCAGGGACCGATTTGCCTCGATGCAGCCCGGTATGTGGCAGCTCGGCAAGCTGCGTGAAGGAGGGCAGGAGGATCTCCTGCCCGACCGCCATACCCGACAAGTCTAGGGACAGCAGCCATGTCCCTCGTCAGGCAGCATCGTGCCTGTCACATTTAGAAGGTGTCTTACACCTGACAAGCACATACCCAGCAGTGACGGCCCCACGCGTGCCACCTCAGCTCTGCCAATAACGGCTGCGGCAGGTGGCAGTGGCGGTTATACCCGCCCTGTCAGAGGCCAATGGGACAGAGGTAACAGATTTCTACTATAAGGAGCTTAGTATCAGGGAGGAGAGGTATCTTCATCTTCTATACTCGCGCTATCTTCACTCTTAGCCTTCATCTTCTCCTTGCTTCTCCTATCGAGTACTAACTTAATCATCGGAGTGTTCCCGCGGGGTAACTCCCCCTGGGATTCTTCTTCTTCTCAGGTATCTTCCAAGGGCCATCCGAGTGCTAGTTAGGAGTGACCAGATCGCGCTACATCACTTCACTTTCTTCAAAAGTGGTAAATATTACATTAATGAAATCTTTAAACAATAAAGCATGAATAAATATTACTTATATTGATAAAAATTAATAAATTGATAAAAGAAAAATGACTAATTAAATGAAAAATATTAAATAATTAATAAATGGATAAAAATAATAGATATGAGATTAACTTAAATAAAGAGCCATTATAAATACTTTATATGATGTGTGGGACATTTTTCAGATAAAATAGGCAGTTAATTGCAAATTAAGCCTAATTTAATTTTATTTTCTAAATTGTAGGAAGCCAAAATCAAAATTATCATATAAGCATCAGTTGTGAATCTAAAATGAAATAATAAATGGTGTGGGTCCATTCTTCTAGATAAAATCGGTGTTTTTGAACCAATGTTGATTCAAAATGGTCAGACCATTTGGCTCGGAAACCATCCAAGCAACCGGTTCTGTTTCACCCTGACCTGTTTTTTGGCCAGAAATCGTTGACTTGGTTAGCAACCAGTTGACCCATGTGGTTGAGCCCACTTTTTATTTTAAGTATTTTCTTAGTTTGTTTTTTTTTTTTTAATTTGGAATGGGTTGTCTATTTGAACCAATGGTTGAACTGCAGATTCGGAAACCACCGGCGATTGAACTACTAACTTGGAAACTTGTAGCCAAAGCGATTTCCGATTCTGGGTTGGTTTTTAAAATATTGGATAAAATACAATAAGTCTCTTAAATTTCTTTTAAGTCCCAAATAACATTTTATTGTCATCAACATCATCTTATCTTTTATATATATATATATATATATATTAATAGGATAGGGGTGCTCTCTCCATGCAGGAAATAGAATCTACTCGTGCGAGTAGATTTCCACGTGAGTGCAACCCAGTAATTATAGTAATTAATGGAATCTACTAATTATTATAGTAATTAATTACTATAATTAATTATAATCTACTGATTATTATAATAATTAATTACTGTAATTTAATAATTACTGATTATTGCAGTAATTTAATAAATATATAATTAGTTATTATAATTAATAATTACTGTTATTATAAATATTGTTAATAACTAAATATTTACTTTAATTTTACTTTAAATTAAAATTATAAATATTGTTATTAATAAAAATTTTTAATAAATTTAGCAATTATTGTTATATTAAAAATGTTATTAAAAGTATTGTTATTGATTATTTAATAAAATATTATAATTACTTACTATTATTGATAAATATTGTTAATTTAATTTAATTTTGGTAATTATTAATTTAATGAATATTTTTAATAAATCCTATTCATAAATTTAATATTTACAATTATATTAAAAATAACTAAATAATATTATTAAAACTATCATTAATGATTATTTAATTAAATAGTAATTACTTACTATTATTGATAAATGTTGTTAATAACGTTCTGACAACCGATAGTTCAACTGTCCGATTTGAACGGATGGCCCGTTCTAACGACAAAAATTACAAGCAAAAACTTATGGAACCATTTTGGCCATTGGTTTTTGGGTCACGGTTCGATCATCCGGTTCGAACAAACGGTTCGTTATGACAACAAAAATTATAGGCAAAAAATTGAGTTTGTGAGGTTCATTAACTAGTATGATACGTGTTATGTCATTTGAGTGTGTGACTCATATATATAGATTATAGATATTGTTATTATAATTATCTAATTATTGTTTATATAATTATCTAATTATATAAATATATAATAGTTATTATAAATTTTGTTAATAACTAGATATCAAACTGTTCGACTCGATAATTGGACCCCTGACCGATTTAGTCTCCGGGTTGGTTTTAAAAACCATGATGTTGTGTCATTCGAGCGTGTCTCATATGACCCAAAAATGGAACCGTTCTGGCCATTGGTTTTCGGGTTGACGATTCGACCGTCCGGTTCAAATGGACGGCCCATTCTGACAACAAAAATTAAAAAAAAATGGCTAAAAACCATTGAACAGGTCAACAGGTTGACAGTTCGACCACTCGGGTCAATGGATCGTTGACCGATTCAACGATTTTTGGTCAGGGGCTGGGATTGGGGTTAAATGGAACTGGTTGCTTGGATGGTTTCCAATTAAAAAAAAATATAAAAAATGGATGACCCATTATGACAACAAAAATTACAAGCAAAAAATTGAGTGTGTGAGGTCCATTAAGCAGTACCATACGTGTTATGTCATTCAAGCGTGTGACTCATACAACCTGAAAATGGAATTGTTCTGGCCATCGGTTTTTGGGTCAACGGTTCGATTGTTTGGTTTGAATGGATGGCCCGTTTTGACAACAAAAATAAAAAATAAAAATAAAAAAACGACCAAAAACCATTAAATGGGTCAATGGTTCAACCGCCCGGGTCAATGGGTCATTGACCGATTCAATGATTTTTGGCTAGGGACCGAGATTAGGATAAACAAAACCGGTTGCCTGGATGGTTCCCAATTAAAAAATAAAAAAAAGCCAAAAACCATTTTACGGGTCAAAGGGTCGAAGGTTTGACACTTTGGGTCAATGGGTTGTTGACCAATTCAACAGTTTTTGGCCAGAGACTGGGTCAATGGGTCGACGGTTCCATTCCAGCCCCTGCGAAGCAGGGCCCCTCCGCTAGTTGCTATTATTATTTGAAATATGAGGGTATTTTTATTCTTTTTTCCTTAATAATATCTACTTAATTATTTGGAGATGACGAAAAATCTATGAAAACAAATAAAAAGTGAAAAAATCTATTCTTCTTCTTAAATATAATTTAAACATCTTATATCCAAATTTAACTTTCTCTAAGGGTGTTCTTAAATGTGATTATGTGAATTATTTTTCTTGTTGCCACTTCTAAAAACGAAATAAAACCAAGTGATTTTGAAAACAGATTAGTTCAAAAAAAAAAAAAAAACACAGAAAATATGTTCTTGGCTTTATGTGTGTCTCTTCATTTTCAAAACCGAAAAAAAAGTATTCTTGAATTTATGTCTAAAGGAATGCTTTCATCCGGTTATTTAATATCATGTTCTATATAAATCATATAATTACTATACTATAAAATTTATTTTTATAAAAAAATCAATATTTTGATGATTTTAAAAATATATATTCCTTTGCAAACAAAACAACTTATTTTTTTCCTTCGAAACACAAACAGAATTTACAAAGATATTTTTTGTTTTTTTGCCGACTTGACAATTTTTGAAACAAATGAAATCAAAACAGGAACATTCATAAACACCCCCTAAATCGGCCTAAACGAGTTCGATTCTTGAAAAGTCAAAGTGTAATTGGTGTCATAATATGGGGTAGGTTTTGTAAAAATGTTTCATGGTAAAAATAATAGAAAATTTTGCCTTAGGTGGCGTTTGATAAATCTTAAGTTTGATGCTTGAGAAGTCAAAAAACTATTACCGGGTCTGAAATCTGAAAAGAAGTAAAAATGATTTTTGCTTTTAAAGGTTCTAAAAAGAAAAAATCATTTGAGTTGGTGCAGTTCTCAAGTATCTAAAACTATGAAGTTTACTATTTTACCCTTAGAAAGATGGTTGGGTAATATTATAACAAATAAAAAGAATATTAAATAAACATAGTATTGTATCAATAAAAAATATTATGATTTGTTGAAACAAATAATTATTTATTAGTTAATTAATAATAATACTTTTTTATTATTATTAAGTAATAATAAATAAAAATCTTTTAATTATTATTAATAAACATATTATTAAATATTCTTATTACTATATAAACATTAATACTTTATATTATTATTTATTTTAATTAAAATGATCATTTATTATTTTATAATAACATGTTATTATTACTATTATTGTTAAATAAATATTATTACTAATATCATTATTTATTTAAGTAAAGAAATAATAATATTTACAACAATATTGATTTATTATTACTATTAAATCATATTAAATAAATTATTATTGTTATCATTATTAACAAACATATTATTTTTGAATACTAATAATAATGCTATTATTAAATAAATATTATTGCTAATTTTTATTATTTATTCAAATAAAAATATTATTAAATAGTTAATTAATAATAAATATTTCACACTAATATTTATTATTAATAAATATTATGAAATAATAATTTATAATATTATTTGAATGATTTTTAGTATTTATTAAATAAATATTTTTTTACTAAATAAAATAATAATACTAATAAACTATTATTATTATTATTATTATTATTATTATTATTAAACAGATGACAATAATGAGTGCATTAACCTCATTTTATCATGTCTGAAATCCATCTGATTTTGGTAATACATGAAAGCAGATCTCTGAACTTGTATTTCAGATGGTCTAAAGACCTAAACCCAAATGCCGGTGGGGTCTGAAAACCAAAATTTTCAGACGTAAACGGCTAAACGGTTGAAAGCTGTCATCAAACGAACGCCACCTTAGCCTCACGTCAGACGAACCCCATTCGAAAATAATAACTCGTCCAATTCTCTCTCTCTCTCTCTCGGACACATATAAACGTGTAGTTTATTAATTATTTAGGATTAATAAGATGCTATCATTCCTTTGCAGTAAGAAGCCCAGTTTCCATGGCCCTTTCCAAAGCCTCTTTTTGTGTTTGGGAAGTTATGGGAACTCAACAGGTTGGTGGTTGGACGCATGTTCAACCTCCTGCGTGTCTGCTCCCTACTTCGTCACGTGTAAAATTTCTCTTTGCAATTCCCCCGTGTTTTGGTTCGGTTCCTTGGAGCCCCGGTAATCGTTCCATTTATAAATCCAATGGTCCATCCTTCAAATCCGAAATGAACTTTTCGGAAAGCCAACGACCCAATTCAGTGTTTGCTTTTGGTAATAAATGCAGGAAAGCCACGTACAATGAGTGTTGGCATCTAGTCAAAGATCGGATTCAGACAGTCCAAGCCCATGTAAACCCGCCAGCATCGGCATTTCTTAGATTGTTGTGTTGTCTGTTGACGAATGGGTCGGGCGCAATCAGACATGCGCCTTGCAACGTGATCCAGATTCCAGAATTCAATTCCATCCATTTGAAGCCGCTTATCCAATATCCTTCCTACACCAATTCATCAAAATAAATAATAAATAAGGGTAAATTGGTGAAACGTCCTTTGATGTTTTTCAGTATTGTCTAAATATTTCTTGAAGTTTGATAATTGTAATTATTTTCCTTGCTTTTCACAAAATTGCAAATAAACCCCTGTATTTAATTGCAAGTAAACCCCTGTATTTAAAGATGCAAATAGATTCGAAATCCGGTCCTATTTTATTGGATTCAGATATACTTTTGACAGATTTTTAGATCAATTGTTGAATTCAGATATACTTTTGACGGATTTTTAAATCAGATCAGATCAATAAAGGATCTGATTGAAAATCTAATCGAATTAGAATCACCCCTTATCCGATTTGAAAAAAAATATATTGGATATCTGATATTATTAATAGATTCAAATTCGAATCGATGTTTGTAATATTTGATCGAATCGGATCAATTATTTATACTATTAGATCGGATTCAAATATACCCTAATTCAAATCTGACCTGATCCGTTTGCATCCCTATCTCTATTATGATATTCTAACAGAGGCACAAAAATATCTAAAATACCCATGCAATTACTATTAAGGCTGGTCTCTGTAGAAAAAAAAAAGGGTTTTTATGATTCAGTCCACTCCTTAGGTAGAGCTAGGATTTCCTAGGGGTGGATTGAATCCTACTCGTGGATTGATGCCAAATTCACGGCAGGATGTGGTTTATGGGGGGGGGGGCTAAAGTTGCAATTTTACCTTTTCAGTGTTTAATATGAAAGGCAAATTTAGAAAACAAATCAATTTTAGAAAAAATTGGGAAAATAAACATTTTGGTTAATGGTATTTTAGACATTTTCATGCCTCTCTTTCATGACCTCTTTTAGAGGTTTCAAAGAAAAGGGATCTACTTGCAATCATATTAGAGGAGGTGATTGCAATTAGGTTTTAACAATTTATCCAATAAATAAAAAAAAAAATACCTGTACAAGAATAATGTCTTTGGACGTCTTTGGGCACCGAACGCTAACTGCGAAAAATGGCAAAATTGTAAAATACAGTGAAAACTATGGGTGTTTAGCAACAAAAGATGCAAGCCAAAGGGGAAAACAAGAAAAAACCTTTTCTTTTTCTTTTTCCTATTTGTCGAGTTTTACGAGATCTGTAAACTGAAGCGAAAGGAGAGTGAGAGAAGGAGAACTGAAGAAACGGGAGGAGAAGTCACAGGCTCACAGGTGGATTTTGAATCTCTGTCTCTCGCCCGCTCGTTCGCTTGCTCGACGATTTTTTCTGCCAAATACGAAGATTTGCAGACATGCTAAGAATTCCTTTCTCTTATTTCAGATCTAGTGCCTCATCCTCTTCACAGCAGTTCTTCCGCAACGAAACAAACAATAGCAAATCCTGTTTTATGTGCATTTTTTCTTTCAGTTCTTGGTGTATGATTTCCAATTTGCATCCTTCGGGAGTCTTTCTGTTGTTGCTGTTGGGTTTTGAGTGATAAAACCCTAATTCCAATGATAAGTCGTGATATATCTCTTGTCAGGTTAAGAGAATAATTCTGCTGTGTGTATTATATACCGTTATTATTAATTTGAGCTTGGCTTCGTGGTTCAGCTACGCTGCTATGGTGATGATATATGCAGGTGGAAGCAGAGATGGACGCAAACGAAGAAACAAATGGTTAGCGGAGGATTGGTTGGTTCTGCAGAAGGTTGTAAATTGCCAAACAAAGAAATTACAGTGGCGTTAGGGTTTCTTTTAGATGAGATGGAGTCAAACTTATGGTAATTTTAGACAAATAAATGAAGAAGAAAACGTTAGAGGTGTAAGTAGAGTGAGTGTTTACTGTTATATGAAGCACGTCTTCGTTGAAGGAAGGAATCCTGGTGAAATTAGGAGGGAGAGAGGAAATTATCGGGCGGGAGACAAGAAAGAAGAAGAAGAAAAGAAGACGAAGATGGGATTGCAGGCGCTCTACAATGAAATGGAGAGGAGGGGATGGAGGCTAAGGAAGGCATTCGCTGTGTCTGATGATGTAGCTCAGGAGTTAATAACCACTACTGTTAGTCTGTTACTGCATAAAAAAGATTTATTCGTGGGTGAGCTCGTTGCAGTTGGACTTAGTACTATCATTCTGGCTTCTGGGTTGGGGGGGGCTTTTATTTACTTGCTGGGGAAACCGGAAATCAACAAGAGGAGGATGGTGCAGGAGAAACAGAGAGAGAGAGAGAGAGAGAGAGAGAGGTTGTGAGTTGTGACCGAGAACCGACGCCCGACAGGAGCAATATAAACGTTACTGCAGTGACGATCATGAATTTAATTACTAGGAAGAGATCCACGAAATCAAGATCGTTCATATCCCTCCATCCAGCGGATAAGATAATGAAGGAAGGAAATTAATAAGGGTTAGAAGCATTAGAAGGTTACAAGTTACAACCTCTTTCATTAAGCAACAGCGTTCCATCCCAAAGAGGAGGAGGTGGGAAAAGGGCCTTTTCGTCTTTAAAACTATTTGTGAAGAGAACGTCAGACTGTCAGTGTTTGGAACAGCGGCAGCGCATCAAAATTCTAAAATTTTTATTTCCTTTCTCTTCAATGTGGAACCTATAGCGTATGCAGCAAACTATCATCTTTAGGTGGTCCATCACCGTAGATCGGGTAAGAACCCGAAATGCTTTTCTTTGCGATTTGGATAATTACTTAATTAGAAGCTCTTTTCTTCCCCTTTTTCTCTCTCTCTTTTTTTTTTTGCTGGAGAGAAGGGATTTTAGTAGGAAGAAATTAAGACTAAAACGACAAAAAAATAAAAAAAAAATTTCTTTATAAAAGTAAAAAAAAACTTGACCTGATGACCAAAATTGCTTCCGCCAGATTTGAATTTTCCATCTAAATATATAACATGGGGGCACGTGGTAACGACAACATATCGAGTCATTGAAATAAGCTGAACAAATTGAGACGAACTACAACAGTTTAAACTTATAATAATATATATAGATAGATAGATATATAGAGGGAGAGATCTCTTAAAACCATCAATTCTTTCAAAGAAGAGACTTCAGCGATCGAGCTTTCACAGGCTTCCTAACCCTCTTTCTTCCGGGCTCACCTTCGTGACCAACACCGTCATCGTTATCATCGTCGTCATCCTCGTCGACCATATCTATATCGATTTCATTAATGATATAATCATCATCAACGGCAGCAGCAACTGGACGGTTTTGATCAATGTCGGATGTCGATGGTGGGGTCGAGGTCGTTTGCGTAGCAGCCCCAGCTTCAGCGTTTCTCCTCTTAGTCGAATCCCCTCCTCCTCCTCCTCCTCGCCTCTTACCCCATAACGGCCCGAACCCTGAGTAGTAATAGAACTCCAACGGATTCGTAGACGAAGATATTCTCCCTCGATTCCGGCGACGAACTCCGCCAGCAGCCCCGCTTTTATCAGATTTCCGACTGGAAGAGTTGCTATAGCTATGGTGATAAGACCTTAGTTGCATTAGATGATGCTCGCACAACGAGTGCCCTTCTTTTGCCTCTCTCCTGCACTGCCACCCCTTCCCGTCCGTCTTATTGCAGCTCACGAACCCCTCCCTCCCTTTCTTCAACCCAATTTTCCTTTCTCGCTTCTCTGCAGCATTCACCACCACCTCCGTTGACGACGAAAACTTCGGTTCCTCTTCCTCCTCTTCTTCCCAACTTACCTTCAACGAAGCAAGACTGCTAAACAAAAGAAAAACAGATGAACGTACAAATGCATCTTCTCGTAGCCAATTATTAATTAACTAACTAACATAACTATACTTGCTTTAAAGATAATAATCCTGGTGTGGACGAAAATTTGCATAATTACTTTACTGCTCTATCCTTCCTTGTGTTTGTTTTTGGAAATAATTTCGTGGGCAACGGTAATAAAAACCCTAATACTCCATCCAAACAAGACTCCGCTTTAAGCTCAACTATACTAACCTCTCTGCAGCACCAATGGATTCTCCTCCGCTCCCATTCCCGGTTACGCTATCGTCTCCTTCCGCCTGCATAAAACCACCCCCAGCTGAAACCAAACCCAAAACAGACACCCAGAAAGGAGAAGAAAGTCGATATAGAAAAAGAAAACAAGGTGACACCAATAAGCTATTCCATTATTCTGGTAAGAAGAGATGACGGCAGCGACGGGATTTAGGGTTTAGGCAGGCCTTAACAGCAGGAAACAACACGCCGGAAAACGAAAACCCTAGACCGAGAAATAAGAAATACACAGACGAAGCTGAGAAAGAAAACTGAGATCATTGGCTTCTCTCGTAAAACCTCGGAAGAGGGTACTTGCAGATCTGAAACGATACAGACACGAAAGAGACTAGAGAGGATTTCTACTGACCTGGTAATCGTCTGGATAAGAGAGGTCGGATTGGGGAGCAAACGCCATCACATCCCAAGGCGACCGGTTCAGCTCGCACACATGTGTCTGCAGACTCGCACGAGCACACGAATCTAGTGGAGCTTGCGGGAAGGCCAGAGAATCCATCTTAGCATGTTTTCGGATTCTCATGGTGAAGTAGACGCAGAGGGAGCGGACGAGGGTCGAGGGGAGAGGGGGAGGAAAACAAAAAAGAAAGAGAAGAGAGATCCAAAGCTCAAAGGCTCGCTCGGTTACAGATCTCACGCGACTCGATAATCAGGGTTTCTTAACTGCTGTTGCTTTTGCCTCTTTCATATGTTTCGACTCCATTCTTTCATTTCCCCAAATACCCTCATTAACTATTAAAAATACCCATCCGAAATGCCTGTTTCTTCCGAACGTCGTCACACTCATACATATATACGTACATTCATACAACATACAAGATACAATCCACTGTCCAGGAAACAGCCAAACAGGTTATAGTTCTGGAGTTGCAGAAAGAATTGGAATTAATTAATTAATTACTTAACAGCAATGACAAGGGGTACTTTCGACATTTTGTGTTACCATCTACTTTTTTGAGAAATCAGAAAAATAATTAGAATTGAGGAGTAAGGTGGGAAGTACTTCATATCTCTCTCTCTCCGGTGGGAATGGGGGAAAACGGAAGAGGACAGCGGAATTGTGTCCGGTGTGACTGACCTACAACAGCAATGCACATCTATCCCACGTTTGCCAGAACGGGGTCCCACACAATACTAGGTTCGATTCGATTGATACACTTTTTCTGCTCCCTGCCATCTTTACACGGTTCGACCAGTTGACTCGTCAACGGAACCAAGACAATTATTTGTTGAGACTTTGAGAGATCGAACGGTAGTGATGGATTTGTTTATATTAAATAGTAATGTTTTTTTTTCTTTTCTTTATTTTCTTTTTCAGAGACCACCAACCTGCATACTGCATTACATTAACACCCCTCATAGGTTCATAGCACAACAGTACAACACCTTAAAGAGCTGACTCTGCTTAAACAATCATCAGATTAGAAGAGGTTAACGAGATGAGAGCTACCAATGGGTAGGGTCTGGTTCGGAGCAGGTGGTTCGGTCTCGAACCGATTATTAATTAGTTTTATGCTCAGAATGGAATCAATTATTAAACTCAATTATACTTGACATCTATAATTAACTAACTACTTAGGGGTGCAACTCGGGTTGATGTGAGTAAGTATTTTACACTGTTTCAGGTTCGGATCCTGGGCCTAAATTGATTCAAAATTTGATAAAAGCCTAACCCGAATCTGCCTAAGTTACACTAACCATTTGAAGCTTCATTTTTTATAATATAACCTTAATAAAAATGAAACTAAATAGTAATTTATTTATGCATGTTAATAATAAAGCAAGTGTTTTTAACAAAAAATTTCTTATATACTATCATGATTTTTTTTATAAAAGAGTTGTAAGGTTAGCTATATTATATGGAATAGAGTTTTGGGCATAAAAAAATAACATGTTTAGAAAATAAGTATGGTAGAAATGAGAATGCTAAGATGGATGAATAGAAAAACTAGAAAGATAGGATAATGAATGAAGTCATCTGTAGAAACCTAGGAATAATTCCAATAAGTGATAAAATGAGAAATAATAGGCTAAGATGGTTTGGTGACGTGCATAGAAAGAGCACTAATGGCTCTAATTAGAAAAAAATGATTTATTACAAGTGAAGGGTTAGAAGATCCACTGAGCAAGGAGTAGAACACAAAGGACATGGGTAGATGTAGTAAGAAATGATTTAAGCACAAATAATTTAATAGTGGACATGGTTTTAATTATAGAGTGGAGTAGTGAAACAAGATTATGTAGTTGACCCCATATAGTTGGGATAAGTCATAGATGATGATTGTAATGAAACAGGATTCACATCTCTAAGGTTAATACATACTTCTCTACACTTCCACCTTGTTACCTAGGGCTATGACAGACTTAGATTTGGACTACATTCATTTAGGGTGGATTTGAGCCGAATCGATCTGAATATCTAATTATTCGAGCTCGGATCACCAATAAATTATGACGCTCGAGCTTGATTCTGATTAAGATGTTTTATAAAAATAAAAAATTATTTTTTATTTGACATAAAAAATTAAGAATTATAAAAACTAGTTATTATTATTATTTATAAAAAATAAAAAATACTATATATAACATTTTTTATTCTTTATTTATATATATTATTTTGTTTACGTATGTATATATGTATGTATGTAAAAGCTCGATTAGGATTGCGAGCATCATGAATTGAGCTTAATTCGGCCCGAAGCTCGGTTTAAATTGAGCCAAATTGAGATTTTCATGAGCCAATCTTGAATAGCTCATGAAAAGCTTAACTCATGGCCACCCCTGCATTCATTCACATCAAAATCATCTTATTATTAAAAACCCAGCTATGAATTTCATTCTATATCTAATTAGGTTTATGGGATTTTGGATTGGATTTGGATTTGAATTTTTCAAATGTTATCTTAATTTGTTTGATTTTTAAAATAATAGAATTAAAACAATTTCAAAAAATTGATCAAATTCTGACACATACATGCAATTAAAATTCATATAGAATAGAATTTTAAGATTTTTTAATTCCTTATCTATCTTGTTAGATTATTTTAACTTTATTATTTTTTTCAATTTTTCAAAAAAAATCGTGTTGCCACATTTGGCCATACACAGTGATGAGGACAGATTTGGCCCACCACTAGCATCATGACACAAGGCATCTCGTAACAACTGGGTGACACCCAGAACCACCTAGGCGACAACTTGCCTTAGCCAAAATGATGGACTCCCAGCTAGCGACTTGGCATTGTCGTCGACCTGGCGACCTGCCTCTGGCGCCAACCTAGCGACCTGCCTTTGGTGCTGACCTGGTGACATGCCTCTAGTGCCAACCTGGCAACCTGCCTCTAGTGCCAACCTGGCAACCTGCCTCTGGTGCCCACCAACCTGGTGACTTGCCTTTGGTGCCGACTTGGCGACCTGCCTTTAGTGCCGACTTGCCTTTGGCACTGACCTGGCGACTT
This sequence comes from Nelumbo nucifera, assembly GCF_055504915.1. Taxonomy (NCBI): domain Eukaryota; kingdom Viridiplantae; phylum Streptophyta; class Magnoliopsida; order Proteales; family Nelumbonaceae; genus Nelumbo; species Nelumbo nucifera. Next base: position 183,837,567 of record NC_142649.1, on the reverse strand, counting down.
GCCTCTAGCGCCGACCTGGCGACCTATGAGACGTGCTTGCTATCGATTTCTGCATGCATCCCATCACTCCCGGGTCTCTCGAAAGTCAGCTCTCACACCGAATGTTTTGGGAGAAACCGAGTAAGGCGCAAAGATTGGCCTACATGCACGACTACCTCCGAGGACTTCGGAGCAGTTAGGCACGTCCTCCCAGAGATCCCGGACATGTTGCATGATGCTCATGCTAAACAATGCCTATATAAAGGCCTTACCTCCAACCCTAGGGGGAGATGCACAATTTAGTTCTTGCAACTCTCTAGATCTCTCACATTTAGCTATCTTAAAATCTCTGATTCGCTAACTTAAGCATCGAAGTGCCCACCCCGGGTAAAGCAACCCGGGCACTCTAACACTGTGTCCTTGCATGTTGCATCAAAGCCACATCTCCAACTCATCACCGTTCAGATAGGCAATAGAGCCATTTCTCCATCTCGTCATCACTCAGTTAGGCGTCAGAGCCACCTTCTAGGTAGGAACCATTCAGATAGGCATCCAAGCCACATTCCAGGTAGGAATTATTTAGCTAGACATCTGAGTCACTTGCCAGCCGGGGAGCTGCCAAAATGCGCATCATCACACAACATGGGTCATCCTAGGCTCATGTCATAAGCTATATTGGTCTTGCCTTTTGAGGGGTTCTAGGCAAGGTAAGCATGGCCTGCTATAGTGTGGGTGGCCCATAAACCTTAAACTTTTAGATTCCAACACTTTATCACTACTTAGGTGGCGTTTTATAACACTTTTCAGACCTTTGAAGTCTGAAAATGTTGCTTTTCAAACGCCACCTATGTTTGGGTTGAGTCTGAAAATTCATATCTAAAATGCATTTTTAGATCTAAATTTGTAAGAGCCAAGTGATGAGACTAAAAGGAACCCTATTTTTGTCCCCTAATATTCATCTTCTTACATCACTTTAGCACTTAATTGGACTCATTACTCGTGTATTTCGATTCAGGGCAAGCAAAAAGGCAATTGGAAGAAAACAGGGCAAATCAGGTGATTTTGCACAATTTCGGCAACAGTCAGTAATCTGGGCATAAATCTCAATTCCGGACTCCGAATTGGACAATTCAAGAGGCATTAGAAAGAAGAAAGGAAGGCCCACAACTTTTATATTTTGGGTTTTTATAGATTCGGTCCGTATCGAGTACGAAACCGGGCCCGAAGTCAGAGCAAATTCGCAGCCAAGCCCATTTCACAGCTGAGGCCCAACTCGCAGAAGAACTTTGAAGCAGCCCAAGTTATCAGAGCAGCCCAACTCGAATTCAAGAGCCTAGAGTCCTATTTCGAATGTAACCTCCAAGGAGGGAGAGAGTCTTATTAGATCTAAATTTTGAATGTAATCCTATAAAGATAAGAAGGTTGGGGATTAGATAAGAGATAGGATAGGATTTGTTCAAAGCAGATCAAGACTCCCTGAATTTAGGATGATCTCCTAGAAGGAGTTGGAAAACAGCCATCTCCTTTAGCTATATAAAGAGGGGGGCGGACCAGCTCTAGCATCACTCAATCCAAGGATCCAAGAGATCATCAAGCAACTCAAGCTACCAAGAGAGCAGTTCGGCCACTGAGAAGTAGAGCATGGAGAGTTCGAAGATCATGAGCAGCTAAGCTTTTCTTTTCTGGTTCAAGGGGGGAGGTTTGATTGTGCCATTGTGAGGTTCTGTATTTAATTTAAGATCTTGCTTTTTAATTCAAGTATTCATTGGTTCTTGTGCATATTTTCATTGGATGTTAATGTTAATTAGTCTGACAAATTAATTAATGTTGATTTTCCCACTGCTATCCATGGTTCGGTGATCCGTAATTGTCACGAATAGTGGTATAAGTAGCAATTAGGTTAATATCTTTCTGGGTCAATTGTTCGTGACATCCTTTGACCAATGTATTGACATGTTTTAACCTAAGGGGACTCGATGGAACAAGATTTGATAATTGCAGCTATCTCAATTGTTGTTATCTTGGTTTAACTGTTTTCACAAAGCTTAATGCTATCACTGGTTAATATGGAACGCTATCATACCCAGTTAAGTAGTGATAAGTGTTGATCGAATGCTGGGTTTGGTCAGCTGAATTAGGAAAACACAAGGTTTATTATGGCTATCCTAATAAATCTAAGGTTAAATGCTTGAATTGCAAGACTACCAGAGTCTAACTATGATCGATGGCCAATTGACTAACCCGAACCCTTGAACCAGAATTCGGTAAGACTGATTTCTCTTGTTTTTTTAGTTTGCTATTACTCTCTTTTAATTTCAGTTATTTAATTTTCCCACTCAGTGATAATTATCATTCGGCTGAGAGATTACTGTTAGCTCCCTGTGGGATTCGATCTAGTACGACTTTTACTACAAATATTTTATTGTGGGACTAGTACTAATTTTGAGGGCTTTGACAACCTATCAGCAGGCCAATGACTTAGGTGGTGTTTGATAACACTTTTTAAACGTCTTACGTCTGAAATATCTGCTTTTCAGATGCAATGCTTATTTGGTATTGCATTTGAAATATGATCGAAAAAGTTTTTTCAGATATGAAATTTTAAGACTCAGGCCCGTCACTTAACGCGCTCAGACGCGTTTTAGATGTTTCAGTTGTGTGAAAATTCAGATCTGAAATGCATTTTTAGATCTGAATTTGTAAGAGGCAGGCCAATGACTTAGGTGGTGTTTGATAATACTTTTCAAACGTCTTACGTCTGAAATATTTGCTTTTCAGATGCAATGCCTATTTGGTATTGCATTTGAAATATGAGATGAAAAGTTTTTTCAGATATGAAATTTTAAGACTTAGGCCTGTCACTTAATGCGCTCAAACGCGTTTTAGATGCCCTAAAGTAAAAAAAAACCCTACCCCATTCGAGATATATATATATATATATTTGAAATATGATCTGAAAAGTTTTTTTAGATATGAAATTTTAAGACTCAGGCCCGTCACTTAACGCGCTCAGACGCGTTTTAGATGCCCTAAAGTAAAAAAAAACCTACCCCATTCGATATATATATATTTGTCTCCCCCCCTACGGCGGCATTTCTCTCTCTAAAGAGGGTGAGTAGTAGTAGTAATAATAATAATATTATTATTATTTCTATTATTATTATTAATTATAAATTATTTTTACTAATTATTAATTATTTTAGTATTTTTATAATCAATAATTATTTTTTAATTTGAATCATTTCATTTATTAATTAGTAATTTTTAATTTATTATTTTTATTGTTTCAATATTATTTTGAAGTTGAAAATTAATTTTTATGAGATAATGCGAATTGAACTCAACATTTCCAAATAGTATGTTCTAGCGGTAAAATAATAAAATCAGTGAACTTCATATGGTAATGGGTTGATCCAACACAAACAAATCTTTGGATTCAGAGCCTCTAAAAAGTAGAAAAGCACCTATGCTTCTTTCCAGATTTTAGACAAATAATATCTTTTTAACTTTTCGGATTTTAGATTTATCAAACGCCTCCTTGATGCGCTCAAACGTTTTTCAAATCGCGTTAAAAGACAAAAATGCCCATCCTCAATTTCCCTCACCCTCTCCCTCTCTCCCCCTTGTCTTCCAGCCACCATTGCTGCAACTCTCAACAGTGACGTTTCTCTCTCTCTCTCTCTCTCTCTCTCTCTCTCTCTTCCCCCTATCTTCTCGCCACTACCACTGCAAATTGTTGTAGTGACGTTCGATTTTCCTCACCCTCTCCCCCTAGGAATGGCAATGGGGCAAGTTCAGGGAGGGGATCATATTCCCTGTCCCTGCCCCCGATTATGAAATTAATCCCCATCCCCGTCCCTGATGATAAAATTTGTCCTCTATCCCCGATCCCCGAAATATTTTTAGATAATAGTATTTTTTGAAAAATAAATTTATTTAAAATAAATAAAAATTTTAAATTATAAATAATGTTTTAAATATGTTTTGATATATATATATATATATATATAAATAATATACATTTAATATAAATAGCATTTATATATATATAAATATATATAATCGGGGTGGGGGTGGAGCAGGGACCTCAATCCCCATCCTTGACCCCAACCCCAATCGGGGATTCTTATAAATCCCCGTCCCCGCCTCACCAAAACAATCCCCATCCCCGATCCGATGGGGTCGGGGAAGTTGGGTCCCCATCGGGGATGGGAAAAATTTCCATCCCTATCTCCCTATCTCCTCTTTCTCTCTCTCTCTCTCTCTCTCTCTCTTCTCGCCACCACCGATGCAAAGAGTTGCAGCAACATTCGATTTCCCTCACCCTCTCTCTCTCTCTATCCTTTGTCTTCCCACCACTACCGCTACAACTCTCAGCATCGACGTTCGAATTTTATTCTTAATAATTTATTATTATTTTAATTTATAAATTTATGCGTATTTACAATTTCATTCTTATTTTAATAAATTATTTTTATAATTTTTATTTGTATGAATTATTAATTATTAAATAATTTAATAGGTTTAATTTGATAATTTGATCATTATTAAATATTTTTTTCATTGCTTCATGGACATTATTACTATTTTTTTTATTATTTTAACTTTTAATATTTTTTTTTAATTTATAAATTTATATATATTTTCAATTTTATTCTTATTTTAATAATTTTTTATTTTTTTTTATAATTTATCATAATTTGGTCATATTTTTCAATATTGTTTTGAATTTAATAAATTATATTTTATGAAATAGTACAAATTTAACTCAAAATTACCAAATAGTATGTTTTAGGGGTAAAATAGTTAAATTAAGGAATTTCAGATGCTGAAGGTTTGATGCAATACAATCAACTTTCTCTCTTCAGAGCCTCTAAAAAGTCAAAAAGCATCTATGTCTCTGTTCAGATTTCAGACACCATTAATATCTTTTTAACTTTTCAGATTTTATACTTATCAAACGCCACCTTAGTTATTGAGATTGAGAGAGAAGGTAGAAATGCCCTTTTAACTTAATTCTAAAAGGGGCACTATCCATTGGTTTCTACATTGGAATGCCACAAACTAGGGAATACGGGTGGTCATCCACCCAATCAAACTCGATAAAGGAGGTTCTTTATCTTTCCTGCTCTCTCTCTTATATATATAAATTTTTATTTTCAATTTTATTATACTATTTCATTCCAATTATATTGAGTTTTTTTAATTTCATTTTATTATTTCATATCTAAACAATTGCAAACATAAAAATTCATATAAAATAAAACTTTAAGGTATTTTTTCAAAATTTCAAAATTTTTTAAAAAATATGTCTCTCACAGCTTGGCCCGGCTTGTGGCACAACCTGGACCAAGGCTCATGCCATGGGTCGTGCCAGGCCTGACCTTTGAAGCATCTGGGAGGTTGCAAGCACAACCCAGCCCGGCTCACCAAAGCATGGGCTGCCTTGGGTCGTGTCGTGCCGGCTCGGCACAATCGTATTTACATCTCTAAATAATGATGTTTTCTTAAATATTTTTGCCATTTTGAGTGCTTTATGGATGAGGAGGAGACGTGATTCTTGATAAAATTTTGCTTGAAGAGGTAAGCCTTGAATTCATTGTACGTGTAGCAGATGAAGTCATGAAGCTCCTTGTATTTATTTATTATATATTAGCTTTGTCTATTTATTCTGTTTAGGTGAAAATAGCCCTAGAGCATCAAGACCTAGAAATTAAAAATTCAAGAAAAAAATAATGAAATTGTAAACACCCCATTTTAGCCCTCCCTCCTTTTGGTTATCAATGACTATGAGCACTACTTCTAGGGGTATTTTGAAAATTTTCCTAGTGAAGCTTCTTAAACAAAATTGATGATAAATTTTGTTTTATTTCACCTCATTTAGGGAGATTTATATACTTTTGGGCTTAGAGAACATATACATTGATAAAGGCACATGTGGCAAGGTCTAGGATGGCACCACATGGCATTGGCCGGATGCAATCCTGGCCACCTATTGCCAACCACCTCCAACCACTTCCAAGGGAAATTCAAGTATAAATAGGGGTGCCCCCTCTTCAGATAGACCATCTTGCTCACTCCTACCCTTTAGCTCTCTTGCTCTCAAGTGACCTCGTCTGAGCTCTCACCTCAAACCTTGTCCAACCTCTCATACATGCTTGACTAACTTGATTGTTCGACAATAGAAAGTAAATTTACTTTGTTCCCTCCCACCCCTCTTGATTTTTATGGATTTTCAAAAGTTTGCCAATTTGGGGCAACTACTCGACATTGTGCGAATCCTGGTCAGATCACCAAACATAGCTCCTTTCTTAAATTCTCGAATTTCCTCGACACTTTTGAACAGGAAACTGAAATTTTGGCTGAAGGAAAGCACTTAGATTGTTCTAGAATGGGTCTAGAGTAGTTACAAGTAGATCTCTCAAAATTTAAATTTTGAAATCATTTTCTGAAAATTACCCTTAGGGTTCTTAAATCTTGACATGCCTGTGTTTAGGTTCGAATTCTACCTTGTTTTAGAAACCCTGGTCCTCCCAACTCTATAAAATATAAATAGGCGTCTTGGGGAGCCGTAAGGAATCAACAAGATTAAGGTATTGATTGGAAGCTCTCTTTCTTTTGCAAATATCAAACCACTTGAGCTGGACTTTTTAGAGAAGCAAATTCTCTTTTTGTTGAAAATTCTACTTAGAGCGATCTCTCTCAATTAAGAATACATATGGAGTAGAGTTACTTGTCTAGGAGTGGATTTGAGCCAAGCTGAGATGAGCCAAGCCAAATATTTGGCTATTCGAACTCGGCTCACCAGAAAGAAAAGAGGCTCAAACTTGGTTTGAGGTAGAGTGTTGAATTTGAGTTCAGCTTGACTCAAAAGCTCGTAAGGTTGAACTCGACTGTGAGCCCTACACAATTAAAAAAATTATAAATATAAAATAATATTTTTTATTTTAAATATAAAAATTTAGGAATTATAAAAACTAGTTATTATATATATATATATATATATGATCGATTAGGCTTGTGAGCCTTATGAATCGAGCTATATTAGGCTTGATCTCGAATCGATTAAAAATCGAGCCTATATATTAGACTCGAATTCAACTTGAAGCTTGATTTAAACCGAACCGAACTCAAATTACTCGTAAAAGGCTCGATTCATTTCCACCCCTACTCTTGTCCAAGTATGGTGCCAACTGAAGCTTCCAAGGGATATGACCAAGATGTTCAATTCACCAACTTGCTCAAGGAAAAGTGTCCACCATCCCCACTTCGGGTAGTTCGCTATGCTTCATCCATCATCTTCTGATCAAGAACAATTCTTGGTTGTCTAATACATTAGTTTCGTTTAATTCAGGTAAATTGTGTTCTCATAATTCTAAAGCAGTATCAGGATAAGCCTTACATGAGTACATATATGATTCATTAAATAGGAGCAATCTTGGTGGTTTAATCTTAATTACTTAATTGTATATTTTCTTCCTCATGCATCATATATAACTTTCTACTGTTTTTAATCCTAATTGCTTGTATATCATGTAGCTTTGCACCTAGGCATGTAAACTAGAAAATTAGCGTTTTGGAGACCAATGAGCAATATTTTAAAAATTGACCAGAATGCTGAACCGTTTTTGCCTTTGGCTCGTGGGTCACGGTTGAACAGGTTAGACCGTCCTACATGTATTTAAGGTATATATATTTATATATATATATACATAGATAATATATATATATATATATAATCATGTTTTGTATATGTTATATGTATTTTTATATTTAATTTATGTTTTTTAATTCAGTTTTAAATCTTTATTTATAAAAATAATAAAAATGCAATTTGAGGCCAAAAAAGTTTTTTTTTTTTTTTATTTTGCGAAAATAGTGGGGCAAGGCTTCTACGGCTCCTTGGGATGCATAGATCTCGAAAAGTTATCCAAAAAAAAGCAAATCAACCTAATTGAACATTAGATTGCAAAGTTATGACCTCTGAAAGTTCGCATATATTGAGTGTTCAACCCGTGACCTGGTGATTGGGTTGAACGGGTCAACGATTGGACCGGCCCAATGGGATGGTTTTTGACCAAATTATCATTAATCCGAGCGATTAAATTAAACCCAAAATACTGACTGGGTGATGGTTTAAACAGTTCAACCAACCGAATCAACGGTGGGTTAAAAAACTGCCAATGAGAACAACTAAATTACTAAATTAGCCCTATTCTTTTTTGTATAAAATAGGCCAACATAATGACACTAAGCTTTAAGGAATAAAGCAATGATGTAGAGACCGGAATCATGATTCCAGATGAGTGTGGTGGTTAATACCTTCCACACTTGTAACCTAATCTCTTACCTGGCTTGGTTAAAGATTAGTTTTGGAGCCGCTTAGATGGTTGTGAATTAAATTTGGACCAAGATGTTTTCTTGTATCATTTCTTTCTTTTTCCTAAATTTTCAATGCAGACTCCCGTGGCTCTACTTGAAGACTCACCCACCATCTGGGCCGGATTCCTACAACCTACAAGGACCTGTGGATCCAATTCTACCCAAACTCAAACCAAGCCTAGCAACCCTTTTCCACCGTCTTCCACGGGGAGGCATAGGTCTCCAAGTGACCTCAAAAGGGAAATGGATGCCAACACATTAATAGCCATAGTCCATAGATTAGAAAACATGTCTTACTAGCACCTAGAACTGTTCATGGGCCGGGTAGCTCGATGGCCCGGCCCGGCCTGGCTAGCATCCCGGTCAGGCTTGGTCACGTAATTAGGCCCACGGGTTTGACCTCGGGCCTAACACAGTAAGCCCGACTGTGTTTCGGGCCAGGCTCAGGATTTATCAAAAAAGTCCGGCCCGGCCTGACTCAACATTATATATTATATAAAATATATAAATAATATAATATTTATTAAAATATATATTTATAATTTAATATATACATTTTTTATTCTTTTCTTTATAATTTCTCTCTCTCTATTCAGCCGCTTCAGCAATAGTAACAGTATGGGCTATAATTTCTCTCTTTATAAAATATATATTTATAATTTAATATATACATTTTTATTATTTTCTTTATAATTTCTCTTTCTCTCTCTCTCTCTCTCTCTCTCTCTCTCTCTCTATTCAGCCGCTTCAGCAATAGTAACAGTATGAGCTAAATTTCAGGCTCGGGCCCAGGCGCGAGCTTCGGGCTTTTTATGAGGGCCAGGCTCGGGCCCAAGTTGTAGGCCCGATGGTCAGGCCGGGCTCGGGCTCGGGACTTAGAAAAATCTGTTAGTACAGAGTGAAAGCTGTTAGACAGTTTTGTATGCCCTTAGTTTCAATCAGAATGATGTACTTTATGAGTTTATTGTAAATGAGTAAAGATATATATTTGATTCATGTTCCCTTGGTATGCTTCTGTGTAATACCCTTAAACTGGACACTTAATGAGACTCGTGTTAGTTTAGAATGTTCACAGCCGGTGGGTCGGTCTGGGGAGACCTATCCTAACAAGGCTGACACTGTGGTGCCACCAAGTCGGTTGGGGTGGCCTGTCTCAGCTGCCAGGGTGAGACCCTAGGCACATACAGTATAGGATTAATTGAATCTTTGAACTGGACCAGATTTCCAGTATTGCCCTGGACCTTGGAGATTGATGGGCAAAACTGGAAAGTTACACCTGACCCCTAGACTCGATTATGATACTGCACTAGGTGTCGGATTGGGCTATCTTTGATGTACCAATTAGTGAGATCCTTAGCGGGGGTCAAAACCTGGGTATGTTGGGACAGTCCGAGAATTCATCTGAGTGGGTGATCATAGTGACAGGATCAGCCCCTTTGTCGGACAAAGGTAATGATCGGGGATGCACTCTCACTGATGGAAACCAAGACTGCCGGCAGCCGATTTCAACCGTTGAGATTTGTTTTGCAAAATATATTTTATATAAGATATAAAAGTATATATATGGTTTCTAAAATGTTTGCAAGAAGGTTTTAATTCCCGGGATTCATATAAGTGGAGAGTGCAACACTGTTCCTTCCAGCCGAGGGAGAGGTCCTCTCTTGTCGGGCAGTGTATGATCATTATGGGCTGAGAGGTTAAGTGTAAGACCATTGAGGATAATGCCTGATGGGCTAATCTTGCATCTGCCCACAGTCCCTGGGTGTTACAAGGTGGCTTGGCCCAGGGACCACTTAGTGTAAGTGTTGGGCCCATAGAGCTCATTTGATGGGTTTCAGGGGGTACACTGTCTTCAACAGTGTATTCGGCCAGGCCTTGTAACAAAGGCTGGGCTGAACCCATGTGGCTGATGTGTAGATCAATGCTTGGGTCCCACGCCATACAAGGAAGCCCAACTGGGCAGCAATTTGGAAGGTTTTTTGAGTACATAACCTTAATGGGCCTTAAGCCCATTTCGAACTGGGCTGATTTGATCAGTCATCTAAAGGGGGCGAATTCTGAAGTGGGTCAGCTAAAAGGATTGGGCTTAGACCCTATCCACTCAGAGAGTCCAAGATCTAAATATGATTTAGATATGGAAACCTCCTAATTAGACTAGGAGACAGCTGATCTGATCTGCAGATAAGATAAGGATTATCCCTTATCACTAAGGGACTTCTAACCCAAATATGATTTGGAATTAGCAACTCCTAATCTGATTAGGAGCTGATCCCTTTAAGATTATAAAAGGGGAAGGGGGCGGCAGCCTTGAAGACGACAACAACATCAAAAGCATTCTTCTCTTTAAGAAAGAGAGATTAAGAGATTTCCTGCATACTGCGAATTCTCTTCTGCCGCCACCTTCCTGCCATTGCCATTCCTTCAGTTCGATCTCCAGTTCTTGGGAGCAATCAAGATTGGATCTTGATTTCAATCTTTTGGGAAAAGATTGATTGGAGCTGTACTCACAAGCCGTCCAGTTGATTCTTGCGAAGGGTCAAGTTCTTTTGAAGAACATTGCTGATTCTGCTCCATCCTTCACTGCGCCATCTTCAGTGGGAGCAGATTTTGGATCCTTCCTTGGGCGTGAACACCTCCATTGGGAGATAGTATTTCTCCGTATCAGGTATAATCCTCTCCCACTCCTTTTGGTTCAGATCTGGTTCAGTTTATGGTTCAAGATTGATCTTTGAAAATATGATTTTCTAAATAGGGAATGCGATTCCCAGTTGAAGGGAGAGAAAAAATTTTTAAATTCGCCCCTTATTTCGCAATCTTTGGGCGTCCATAGGATGGATCTCTCATCCCTTCAGTGGTATCAGAGCCATGGTTCAAATCTTGAACCATCTTGTTTCAGATCTGAACCTACGCAAATGGGCAGAAGGTGTTCTACCTAATTTGCACTGATATGGGTTTTGGGAAATTTGTTCCCAAAATTAATGGGCGAATAATCTGAAATTAATTTTATATAAATCTGATTATTATTTAGAATTGTTCTTTATGATTTTCTTGATTTATGGGCTGTTCGTACAAGAGGAGATCGAAATTTCGGTTTGCGCAGGGAACCTGCAAGATTTGCAGTTTCTTGATTTATTTATTACATTTGGTCTGTAAATAATTTTTTTTTTATTTTTCTAGACTCAATGTATAGGTATTCGATCTGATGTAATTATTAATAGAAATAGGATTTCTATTTATTTTAATTTTGGATCGAAGACGGCGGCGCAGAAAGGGAGATTTCGCAGAGAAGAAGATTTCGCAGATGGGAGAATCGCTATCTGCGATTTGCAGTTTGTGAAACTGCATTCTGTGATCTAACCTCTGTTTTGCAGGATGGATTGTGCGAACAGCCTTGATTTACTGATTGTTGTTTTTCTTTTATCAGTAATTAATTTCAGATTATTTTCTTGAATTAAAGATTTAATTAAAGATCAAACCCTAGACCCATTCGAACCAAGATTGGTTCAAACTGTTTGGATCGAATCTAGGGTTTAATCAAGGCTGAAAGTCAGCCCTAATTTTCCCACTAATGGGCCTAAGGATTGATATTTAATTAAATGGTTAATTCAGCCCAACCTGTAAAGGCCCAGTTTTAAACAGTTAAAACTGCTATAAGCCCACTTAACCCTTTAAAGCTATATGGGTTGAACCGTTCGGCCCATATACCAAGATAATGTTAATGGTTAATATTATGGGCTTCAAATGGGCTTTACAGATAATTGATTGATAGGATCAATTTATCTCTGCATGTGATGTATGGATGTGTGATGTGCTACGTACATGGGCCATAAGTACTTGGCCCATGCTCAATCGACAGTGGCTCTTTCGCACACCATGGCTGAATGCACATCATTGCCATGGTGTCCCTTTTGGTCATTGGATGACCTCCCTCAGTGGTGGGCCCCACACCTCATCTTGAGGTCTCGTGCGGAACCCTAGCCGATTTAGGCCCACAAAAATTTGGCTTTATGAAAGTCAGTGGGAGCCGCTTTGGTTTGACCTAAAGATAGAACTAGGGCGTAATTTTCTGTTCCCTCCAGATGATATGAGTACATGTGATAGGGAGATTCATATGATGAACTCTCTAAAGGCCTTCCATCATTAGCACGAGGATGGGTCCTTCAGTAATGAGGAAACGCACCAGAAAATGGGCTATCCATTTGCTGTTGGGCTTGTCTAAGTGTTTCATAAGATGATAGGGGCGTCATAGACCGATGTGGGAGGGGCTTCACCAGAAAATGGGAACTCTCTCACGGTACCTTGGCGTTCACGAATATGATGGGTAAGCACTCACTGGACAGAAAGGTTTACCTGAAAACGGCTCTGAACCTTGTCTGACAGAGGCCAAAGGGAAAACTCATATGATGAGTGGATATGATCCTTCACAGAAAGGTGGTGGGGTTATGCAGCTGAAAGAGTTGGCTTCATGCACCCTATGTGATTTCCCACATTTCCAGAGACAACCCGTAGTCTCCGTCACTGAGAAAGGAGGGAAATCTCAGAGATGAATAAATGGAAATGGATCGTAGATTAAAATCCATATCTATGAAATGAACATGAATCGAATTAGGTCGTGGACTGATGTTTGCTCTTTTATCAGAAAATGGTAAACGGATCATTTGCAAAGCTACTTGATGACAACAAGTTGAAAGGCCCAAACTATGCTGACTGGTATAAGAACCTTATGTTGGTCTTAACCTCTGAGAAATTGGACAAGGTAGCCAAGAATCCTGCCCCGGATCGTCCGGGGGATAGGGCTTCTGAGGCCCGAAGAAGAGAATACCAAGAATGGGAGGAGAAAAACTCCCTTGCCCGCTGCTATATCATTGCCTCCTTAGACAATCCAATTCAGAGGCAGTTCGATCAGATCGAACTTGCTAAGGACGTATTGGACAGTCTTAGGGCAATGTACGAAGAGCAGAATCGTTCTACTCGGCAGAAGGTCTTGAAACAGTTCATGACCGCGCAGATGACCAAGGGCCAACAAGTTCACGACCATTGTCTCCGGATGATGGGCTATATCAACGAATTGGAGGCTCTTGGATCCGGGCTGGATCTGGTAACTCAGATCGATGCTATTCTCAACTCTCTGCCTCCATCCTTTAATCCATTCATCATGAACTACAACATGAACAAGCTGAACGTCAGCTTGCAGGAACTCAGCAATATGTTGCAGAGGGCCGAAGAATTGATTAAAAAGGATGAGCCCATTGCCATGCTTGTTGAAACTGGCAAATCGGGCAAGAAAGGAAGGCGAAGAGAAAGCCCCAGAAAAAGGCTGCCAAACCCAAGAAACAGAGGAAGGACATGGCATCAGATGCTTGTCATTTTTGCAAGAAGACCGGCCATTGGAAAAGGAATTGTCCTGCCTACCTGGAATCCAAGAAAGGTAATTTCGAAACTTGTGTTATAGAAACCAATTTGTTGGTAGCTTCTGCGTCCTGGTGTATTGACTCCGGGGCTTCAACTCATGCGTGTAACTCACTACAGGGGTTCAAGGTAAGCAGAAGGCTGAGTGAAGGAGAAGTCACACTCTACTTGGGGACTACTGCAACTGTTGCAGCCACGACCATAGAAACCGTGGAATTATATTTTAGAGAAGGAATAATTGTATTGAAAGATTGTCTTTATGTACAAAATTTAAGAAGAAATTTGATTTCTGTCTCAAAACTGTGTACAGATGGTTATTCTGTCTTCTTTAGTAATACGATTACTATTAAAAGAAACAACAGAATCATCGCATACGGGGAACTGGAGAACGGTCTCTATGTTCTACATCATTCTCTAGAAACTAATATAACCGAAACTACGTCGGTTGAAAACCCCAAGAAGAGAGCCCGTGATACAGTTAATCCCACGTGTCTGTGGCATTACCGACTTGGCCACATCGGTGTTGACCGAATCACAAGGTTGGTCCTTTGAATTTTCTAGCTGTAGAAGATCTTCCCACCTGTGAGCCTTGCCTACAAGGCAAGATGACGAAACGGCCATTTAACGGTAAGCCTGAAAGATGTACAGGCACACTTGACATAATACATACTGATGTATGTGGTCCCCTGAGTGTTAGGACACGAAATCAACACGTGTATTTCATCACCTTCACAGATGATTTTTCACGATATGGTTACGTGTACCTAATGAGACACAAGTCAAAATCCTTTGAAAAGTTCAAAGAGTTTAGACAAGAGGTTGAGAAACAGTTAGGGAGAAAAATTAAAGCCCTTCGATCCGATCGAGGTCGAGAAACAATTTAGACACGATATGGTTACGTGTAATACACTCTTCCATGTAAATTGCCCTCCTTCCCCACCCCAATGGCCCCCCCTCCATATTTATCCCCCATAATACACTTCAGGTTTTGGCCTCCTTGGTTCTATCCCTATAAGCAACATTGCACAGACTTAGGGGCCTAAAGTCAGAGAATTCATTAGGTTGGTCTCTGTTTGGAATATAAACTAAGAGTGGATGTGTAACTCGGAGAGAGGTAAGCACCCTGAAAAAATTCTTGTACTGCCAAGCACACATCTTGTTTGATAATTTCCCAACACTCAGCAAAGCGGTGCCTATTTTTCTATTGTTATACATAATCGCAATTTTAACTGTGATGGGTGTAGAAAGGCCTCCCAAGAAATGTATGTGCTTTAGTAGGTGTTCATGGAATTACTTGGGCTTTTTGTAATACCACAACAGTCTACGTTTTGCCTTTTTAACATAACTCTGAGGCTCGTTCAAATTTGAAAGAAAGTAATAGTTCAAAGATTTGATTTGTATAAGATAAAGGGCAAATGGTCCTATAAATTAAGGAATGGGTAGTTTGGGAATTTAAAAGTGTGACAATTGTATTGGATTTTTTTTTAAGTAAACTTATGTAATGGTAACAAAGGAGGCAAAGTGTTAGGAATTTGAAAATGCAGGGGTCTTGGTTGCAAATAAAAGTTCTAGGGGTTAAATATTACTGCCCCCAAAGTATAGGGTGGTAATCTGTAATTTATTCACATATATAGTAGTGTTAGAGTACGTACATGCAAAGGTAAAGATATAAGCCAACATGATATAATCAAAACTCACTTATATGAACTGCAACCAAAACCAAGCATTGAAAATATAATATTGGAAAAACACAATAATAGAAAAACTTATAACCAATTAACCGGTACCATGAAATTTTTAACAACCAGGTTTACCCATAATTAAGAGCAAGCATTTGGCTTTTTAGTTAAAAATTGAATTGAATTAACCAAAATTCTAAGAGGGAAAACTGAACAAAAAATGAATTAATTTAAAACTGAAATAACCAAATTGAAATTTTTTGTTTGGTTTTTGGTTAATTGAATTTTCAAATCTGAAAATCAAAACCAACAAGGGAAAATCTACGATGCAAGAAAGACATGTATCACAAGTGTTTTGACCAATCAAAATCCATCCATGAATTTTGATAAATAACACCTAATTGGCTATCACGTTTATGGTATCAATTCATTGGTCAAAAATATTTTAGATATCATAGTCAAACCCTTGTTTTAACTGAATAATGCACCCTTACCCATAATGTGATTGGTCAAAGTTCTTATCCATAATGTGATCAAACCTGAATCTTAATCGTATAGGACCAAATAGGTTAAATCCCCATCCCATGGATCTAATTTTGAAAGCTGAGTTCAATCTGTTTATGTAAACAGATAATTTTGGGTAAAATATAGATTACCGGGCTAGTGACATTTAGCCTCTTGAACTTTCATTTGCAATAAAAACTCCCTTGAAGTTTTAGAGCCCGAATCACCTGCCAATAAAATATGTTCTAACACCCTACCAATATCATCTAATACCGTACATCTCATACATGACGGATCCCACTTTTATGGTGGGCCCTAGTGTTTCATAGTGAGATATACTGTGTCAGATCAAGTTGGTAGGGTGTTGGAACATGTTTTGTTGGCAAGAAATCCCAACTCCCACCTTTATCATTTTGAAGTGTTGCATTTTCATCCATGGGAATCTTAAATGGGCATTTTAATAAATTACCTTTTTCTATCAATCCAGTTAATCAAGAGGGGACAAAGTGCTTTCACAAAATGAAAATTTGGAGGCGGTCACTACCTCAACATTTAAGGTGGTAAGCTGTAATCTACCCTATTTTTTTTTTTCTTTTAAATAGACTAGAAAGTGTGCACGTGCTTTGTACGTGACAATTCTATATGGTGATAATGATAGGAATAATGTATCCAATTTTTCTATAAATTTCATGTATTTTTATTTATTTATATTTTTTTCACTATTAATTGAATTCAGATTGCAAAATCATTGACAGGCCTACCCACTTGGCTAGATTCTTACTTTTGTAATGTTTTATATTCTTAGTGTATATATATATTTTTTGTTCATTTATCAAAAAATGCAAGGTTTAAAGAGAGTGAATTGAATGAGGTGAAATTTGTAGTTCAAACTACATTTTAAATCTCACAAGTAAATAGGGATTAAATTCAAAAAAAGGGTATTTTAGTTAAAAGAAAGTTCTACAATCTTATTAATATTTTTAATAGTAGTGTAAATATGGAGTTATGGATGTGTTCAATTTTTTCTATAAATATTTTTTATTTTTAGGTGTGTAAAAATAATACTGTTATGTACAGATTTTTTGTTTAATATGATAAATATATGATATTATACATGTGTCCAAATGTTTTTTTGTAAAGTTTATATATATATATATATATATTTTTTTTATTATTAATTTTTATTATTTAATTATGACATTAAAGGTTGATAGATTTTACCCAAAACTTGAACTATTGATCTGTACTAAACAAGAAAATAATTTCATAGTTTTAAATTGAGTATTTCATTTTCATCATCAATCAAAATAATTCTTGTTTATTACACTTGATGTAGGGATATCTGGCCGACCCGCAGATTTTGACACATGGCGTTAGCTGGATGCGTCCTGTTCATCTATCATCAACCACTGCCAACCGCCGCCACATGCTCCCAATTGGCCCTCTTGTAAGGCAACTTCGACTATAAAAGGGGCTCACACATTAAGGTAAACACACAGACTTAAGCTCTAAGTTTCCTTTCTTGCTTGGTCCGACCACTCACAGCTTTGGGCTAAGTTGACAGGTTGGACTTGTCGGTATCGGACACCAGAAATTACGTTGTTGCCCTCGACCCAGTATTTGGTAGCAACAATTGGTGCCTATTGGCACCCAATTTTCGCTCGGTCACCTCACCCAACCTTTTTGTACCCTTCTCTTAGATCCTAAAAACTTAGAAACACAACCAGATCAACTTGAGACTTTCCAAAACCCAAAATTCCCTCATTTGACACAATCCACAAGACAAATAACAGCCTTGAGATCAACATCAATGTCTAATCGAATACCATCCCTAAACTTGGAAAACTATAACTTAGTTACACATCAATTTTCATGACTAAACTTCAATGATCCACCATTCATCTAACAGCCTTGATTTATGCAGTATTCAAATTCCTACTCCTCCAAAATCAAAACTGATACACCTATCACCTCAAGATCACTAATAAGCAATCAACTAGCGAATCCCACCATAAATTTATAATGATCAATTGTAAAAACATTACGATCCCATTTTGATGGCCCTGAATGATTACCAACATTGACCATATCTTTCTCATATTAGAATCATCCACTTGGCTCCTCACCCTAATCCATGCCTACGTACCAAATTATAACTCAAAGTTCCACCGTTTAACCCCCAATTAAGCCTAAATCCTATTTCAATAAATCTCATTAATTAGATCTTATCATCCATCATCCCAACTTCATATGACCAATCAGAACTTACCATTGTATTCGGAGACCCAAAAAAACCCACCACATCAAATTTCACAACCATACACCTCCATTTGACCATTGAAAAAGTAAGATTCCATTCTGAGCCCTCGTTGATTAGAAAACCATAAGCTAATACCATGATCTGAACTAAATCAATCAATCTATATCTTTGTTCAAAGATACATCACTTCCATTAGATTTAGGACGTTCAAAAGTGCCAACCTAGCAAATTTCATCCCAAAATTTCCCCGTTTGACCCTTCATCAAACAAAGATTCTATTTCAGCAAATCTTGTTGTTCTGAACTTGTCAGCCATAGATCTCAATCATCCCGAGCCTATTTGATCAATCAGACATCACCACTATGTTCAGAGACCAAAAAAACCCAAGAACGTCAAATTTCACATCCTAATTCACCCATTTGACCGTTAAACTAGAAACATACCATTTCGAAGCACCATATTAAATTGCCACTTAAAGCCTGATGGCTGATGTTAGACCCATTCTTGACCCATTAGAACACATGGACCAATGAATTTGAGCCTAATAGGTTTAAAAAATCAAACAAACCCCCACTTAAAGCTAAGGAAAGACAAAACCACATTTAAAAGTTCATCAAATTTACATTTTCTGCCATTGACAACCCCAAATACGAGACTACCATGACAAGCATGCCCTCTGCTCCCATTGGACGCACAAAACCCATGAAAACCACCCCCCAAATCAAAGAAAATGTTTCACAAAACAGGAAAGCTTGATTAAGCATCTATTTCTTTGAAGAATCTTTGTCTATTTGTGTAAAAAACCTCTATTGAATCCCAAGCACTGTAGCTGAAGGAATTAAGACCTGACCCCCTCTCTTTCTCTGTAAATAGTGATCTAATTCTAGCTCAAAGGGGTGAGAAGAAGGAGAAAGAGAAAGGGAGGAGGAAGGTAACTTGAGGGAGGCCTCCAGAAAGAGAAAACTAGAGAGGAAAAAACAAAGACCGAAGAGGAGGGGGAGAAGGGAGGAAACCTGAAGGAATCCCCTAGAGAGAGAAAGAGAGAGGGAAGAAAGCTTTCTCCCAACCCATATACTGCCTCCTGTTCACCCGAAATTCGGAGGTACTCTGAACCTTAGATTTCAAACTCGTCTCCTCCATTTTCAAGCAAAAGTTGTTATAACCAGAAGCACTCCCTAGCTCAAGAACCCATTTGAACTTTATTTTATCTCATCCTAGCTACTAGCTCAAGCACTCCCTATCTCATTTTATCTCATCCTTTTATTAGTTTTTCTGGGTTGCTTGAGGTTTCAAAATGTTGGAGAACCATCATTTGCAATTTCTTCTTGACTAAGATTAGAGGCAGAGAGGCGAGGGTCTTAGGGAAATCAATACCTAAAACCCGATAACATCACCTCAAAATTGGTCTTAGGAGAAGTTGAAAGCATGTTCCTCCGAATTAAGAAATTTTGCAACCATTTTTGTTTTTATCCGAAAGAAACTAAGCTTGAACAACTCCCATTTTGGGTTGCTATAGCAGCTTGTAGAGAGGGGTGCCTAATACGATCCCTCTCCCAATCCTTGGGACCTGAAATCTCTTAGTAGTGTGCCTTTTCCATGGAGAATGAAGTCACTATCAAAGACTTAAACTGAGTTTTTCAAATCTAAAAATGAGGGCCCATTTCCTCTAAAAAATGGGTGGTGACTCCATCTCTTTGATCCGACCATGAGCTTTATAGACCTCACAACGCCATATTTGGGAACATCTTCAAAACTTTCCCCTGAGAAAAACAAATCTAAACTAATCGACTAGTGTCTCTGAAATGGTTGACAAGCAAGACACCATTACCAATGTTCAGAACTTAGTCACGATTGGCTAGTTCGAGCAGGTCCTGAACAGGCTGGACAACCTGGCCCAGCGGTTAGACAACATAGGGCATTTGATTGGAGGCCATCCACAAGGTGGCTGCCCCGTTGGAAGCCATGGACAACACGACGGGAGATCCACCCATATCCCACCAAGCCAACGCTTGGGCGGCCCAAAGGGACCAACCCCTCAGAATCCGACAGTAGCAGCTGACGGGCAAGCAAGCCCCGCTCCAAGACCCCTCGGCTTTTCAGTCGAGGTGGCAACCCTGTAGGGTCCCACGTTGAGTGCAAGAACCATGATCATCAGTAGTGACGCCTGGCGAACAATAGGGATGACGATGGGTGCTCGGTCCACTATAGTCACCCCCTAGGGTAGGAGGTCGGCGATGCCTCTCCCCTGCTAGTTTCCGACCTCCGTGACCGCCTCAATGATCGCAGCACCCTCAAAGCCCAAGACGTGCCAACGTCCGAGCACTCCGGAAATAGTGCCCTCCAGTCCTGCGTGAGAGAGAATTAGGACAGACCGAAGAGGTGATTTCTTACATCGACCAACACCTCAAAGATATCCATGCAAAAATTGGTGCCATTCGAAATCAGATTTGGCAAGTAAAGGAGAGTCGAGGTGATGCCTCCACTAGTTGTCATGCCTCATTCACCCGGATGGAGGCCTTTGTGGATTCCATCATCTCCGAGCCCCACCTACCGAATTTCAAGGCCCCGACACTAGGGACCAATGTTGGGAGTACATACCCCGGGGACCACCTAGAAAGCTTTCAGGCCCTCATGGCCCTGCACGGGTACTCTGACACCCTCATGTGTCAAGCCTTCCAAGCCACATTCAAGGGAGCAACACGCCAATAGTTCTCGACACAGCCTCCACACTCCATCGGCTCTTGGGAACCGTTCACGGACCTCTTTATAGGTCACTTTGTAAGCAGTCGACGGTGTCAAAAAACTGTCATTTCCTAGATGTTTGTCAAGTAGAAGTGTGGTGAGAGCCTTCGAGCATATATGGAGAGGTTCAACGAAGAAGAACTCAAGGTCAAGGACCTTGACCTAGACCCCTTAACTGGTCCATTTACAAGCATCCACCCAAGACTAAAGCCAAGTTCTTGATGAAGGTCTAGAAGTACATCACCACCGAGAAGGCTGAAGCCAACAAATGCCTCCAAGATCTAGAAGCAGGCCCTAGTGAGAAAAAGAAGAAGAAGGAAAGGGATGTATGTGGTGACAGCCCCACCAACAAGGGCGGTGAGAAGAAGCTACCGAACCCTTTCCTTTAGCAAGTACACCCCACTAAACTCCTTCCCAATGCGCATACTGATGCAAGTAGGGAAGGAGGAATTCATGAAGTGGCCAACCAAATTGAAGAGGAACCCGAGAAGGGAAAACCCCAAGAAGTACTACAAGTATCATTGCAACATCGACCACGATATCGAGGATTGTTATGAGATAAAAAACGAGATCGAGTTCCTCATCCACCATGGGCACTTGAAAGATTGCGTTGAAGGAGACACCTTGGTGTCATACTCGCAATAGCCACAGGCCAAGCTCCATACCCATCACCCCTGGCCAAAGTCATTGAGGTCATAGTTAGGGGCCCAGCCACGAGGGGAGCATCCGCCTTGTCTTGAAAGGCATACACCTGACAATATAACATTCAGGACCAAGCACCGAAGAGGTTGAGGCCGATGGACCCCACCTCCTTCTCAAATGACAACCTACAGGGGGTTTCTATGCCCCATGATAACGTGTTGGTGGTGTCAATGAGCATCACCAACTACTTGGTGAGAAGTATCCCCATAGACAATGGCTCCTCAGCCGGCATCTTGTTTTATGAGGCATTTAAGAAGATGTAGCTGACACCAGATCAGATACAGCCCATTGACGTTCCACTCATTGGGTTTTCTGGAGTAATTGTCAAACTGTAAGGGAAGATAACCCTACCGATCGCTGTAGGGACCAAACCTCAACATGTCTCTCGGATGACTGAGCTCTTGGTCGTAAAGATAGCTTCACCTTACAATGCCATCATAGGGAGGCCAGCCCTTTACGCACTCAAGGCAATCATCTAATCTTACAACCTCACCATGAAGTTCCCCATGGAGCGTGGTGTAGGTGTAGTAATGGGAAACTAGCAAGATGCTAGACAATGCTACGTTGCGGCGCTTAAAGGCAAGAATAAGGAAGCCCTACTATTGGAAGGGCTCGACTTCAAGTATGAACCGTTGGGCTGAGGCTAGCCAGCCAAGGACCTCATCTTGGTTCCCCTAGACGAGGCCAAGCCTGAGAAAATGGTATTAGTCGGATCTTGCCGCCCTTAGGACACACTTTTCGAACTGGTAAACTTCCTCAAAGATAATACCAAGGTGTTTCCTTGGTCTACCACTGATATGCTAGGAATTGACCCCTCGATCATTACTCACATGCTAAGTGTAGACCCAAGATATAGGCCGATTCTGCAAAAGAAGAGGAATTTTGCATCGGAGCACTGAAAAGCTAGCGAAGAGGAGGTGGAAAAGTTACTCGGCACCAGCTTCAAAAGAGAGGTACATTACACCAAATGGCTATCTAACGTGGTCATGGTTAAAAAAGCTAATGGGAAATGGCGCATATGCATTGACTTCATAGATCTCAACAAGGACTATCCCAAAGACAGTTTTCCTTTGCCAAGAATTGATCACCTCGTCGATGTCATCATGGGGTATAAGCAACTAAGCTTCATGGATGCCTTCTATGGCTACAACTAGATAAAGATGCATCCTGCTGACGAGGAGATGACATCATTCATCACCGAGCACAACATCAACTACTACAAGTTGATGCCTTCTGGGCTAAAGAAAGTCGGGGCCACTTACCAAAGACTAGTGAATAAGATTTTCAAAGAGCATGTGGGGAGGAACGTCGAAGTCTACGTTGACGACATGGTTGTGAAGAGTCTTAGGGTTAGACAACACACCACAGACCTTGGCGAGAGATTTGGGGTACTGAGGAAATACAACATGAACCTAAATCCCAACAATGCGCCTTCAAGGTCACTTTGGGAAAATCCCCAGGCTTCGTAGTCACTCAACGATGCATAGTGGCCAATCCTAAGAAGATACAAGCCATACTAGACATGGAAACCCCTCGGTCAATTAAAGAAACCTAAAGACTCACCAACCGGGTCATAGCCCTCAGCCAATTCATGTCTACGTTGGCTGATCAACGCAAACTATTCTTCTAAGCCACCAAGAAGTTGAAGGATTTCCAATGGACAGAAGATTTCTAGAAAGCCATCAAAGAGTTAAAGTCCTACCTCGCGTCGCCACCATTGCTCACGCGGCTCATCCCAGGAGAAGCCTTATTCTTGTATTTCTCGGCTAGGGACAAGGTAGTCAGCTCGGTGCTGGTTTAGGAAGACAAGGTAATTTAGAGGCCGATATATTATGTTAGAAATGTCCTCCATGAGGCCGAGACCAAATACCTAGAAGTAGAGAAAATAGCCTTTGTGTTGGTAATCTCGGCCAAGAAGCTAAGGCCTTACTTTCAAGCCCACAACATCTCGCTGTTAACCACCAGCCCCTTAAGTCGGTGTTCTCGAAACCTGAAACCTCATGTCAGCTAACCAAGTGGGCTGTCGAGCTGTCGGAGTTCGACTTACACTATTAGCCGAGGCTGGTAATAAAGGCGCAAGCATTGGCAAGCTTCTTGATTGAATGCACCTTCAGCCACGACCACAGCCAAGCCCCCGAAAATGAGGGGGAGGTTTGGCCAACTTGGATATTTTTCATAGATGGATCCTTTAATGCCAAAGGAAGCTAATCCAGCCTCATACTTCTCTCCACAAATGATAATGAGTTGGAGTATGCGCTGTAATTCGGTTTCCATGCCTCCAACAATGAAGCACATTGTAGTCTTCAGCGACTCGCAATTAAATGTGAACTAGGTGAATGGGGAATATGACGCCAAGGAGCCAAACATGGCCAAATACTTAGCCAAGGGTCAAGAGTTAACTGTTTACTTCCAGCACTTCGCTTTACACCAGGTCCCACAGGATGAGAATGCACGAGCCGACGCCTTATCAAAACTTGCAAACTATTCAAGATCGACCCTCAACCGCACTGTGCACATCGAGAAGTTAACACATCCCATCATTGAAGAGAGGCAAGTGTATCTCGACTAGGTTGAACCTTTCTGGATGGATACCATTCTAGCATACTTGCGACATGAGTAGCTGCCATTCGTCAAGAATGAGGCAATGAGAGTTTGATGGTTGTCAGCACATACGCCATACTTGAAGGCAAGTTGTATAGAGGATCCTTCACCTTGCTCTATCTTAGATGCCTCCGCCGAGAGGAGGGTGAGTATGTGGTAAGAGAAATTCACGAAAGCATCGACGGCAATCATCTAGGAGGCGGGGCCCTAACATAGAAAGCACTCAGACTAGGATATTTTTGGCCAACCATCCAGAAGGACGCTATTGAGTTGGTACAAAAGAGCGACTGATGCCAAAGGCACGACAACATCCTCTATCGGCATGTGCTGACCCTCTTGGCCCTTAGCAGCCCTTGGCCCTATGCAAAATAGGGAATGGACCTCCTTGGACCTTTCCCCTCGACTACAGGGAACAAGAGACACCTCGTTGTGGCAGTAGACTACTTTACTAAATGGGTCGAGGCCAAGGCTTTGACAACCATTATAGCTAAGATGATTTAGAGTTTTTCTTAGAAGAACATCATTTGCCGATTTGGAATCCCATACATGCTTGTCATCGACAATGACCAACAATTTGTCGACTCCAAGTTTAGAGAATGGTGTGGAAACATAGGAATAAGGCAGCAGTACACCTCAGTCAAATTTCTTCAAACTAACGGGCTAGCTAAGGTCACCAATACAACGATCCAAGATGGATTGAAGGCAAGGTTAGAGAGAGCCAAAGGGCTTTAGGCGGACGAGTTGTACAATATTTTATGGGTGTACCGAACGACACCTCCGACTGCACAGGTGAAATTCCATTCAACTTGACTTATGGGTCAGAGGTTGTCATCCCAGCAAAGATTGGCCAGCCGGCACTTCGAATCGAGGCAAATCAAGAAGATAAGAACAATGAAAAGTTACGAAACAACCTTGATCTCTTGGAAGGTGTCCGAGAGCAAGCCCAAGCCAAGATCGCGGCCTACCAGTAAAGAGTTGGAAGATATTATAACTCTCGAGTTAAAGAGTGTCACTTTAAGGAAGGTGACCTCATCCTCAGAAAGGTCATGGTTCCCGAGACCGGCATCGAAAAGCTTGGCCCAAACTGGGAAGGGCCCTATAGAATCAAGTAGGTAATAGGACCCGACACCTTTCAACTAGAGTACATGGGTGGAAGACTAGTGCCTCGTACCTAGAGCTCTGAAAATCTTCAAATGTACTATTAATAAAAGTGTAAATACCTTAATGGAAAATTGCAAATGAAAAGTGCAATTTTCTCAATTTTGAATCTTTCTTTGTGTAAGCGTTCTCGTCCCCTCTAGATGTTAGGACCGCTCGGCTGACTGATCGAAACATACAACCTTTCTTATATGCTCGGATCAGACATTGGCCCCCTTGGCCGACCAATCGCAACAAACGACCTTCCTTAAGGTTATACGCTTGGACCGGACTTCGTTACGTGGCATACAACACATTGCAAATCATACGCTTAGTTGCCTTTTTACCTTGTTTGACTAAGGCCAGAGCTTCTGGGATCTTGGTAATTGTTGATAAATGCCCCACGACCCCGGCCTAGGCCTTAAAGACCCTTAAAGAAGCAAATCTTTGTGAAGGACAAAAGAGGCAACGTTGGCCAATTACCTAAATAAAAAACACCTTGAACGACACACTAAATAAACGAGCACCTATCCAATAAGGCAACTGCTCATGGCCTCTTCCGTAGAACCCCTGCAGAATGACACACTAAGCAAAGGGAATTATTTCACTAAGGCAAAAATTTTGAAGACCTTGGCAACTGTTATCAAGCAAATTGTGACATCAGCCTCGGCCAAAAGGACACTAATATGGAACGTCTTCACAAAACTCTAAGTAAAGAACACTATTGCAAAAAAGAAATACTTTATTAAATAATTGCAAGTTTCTTTACGAGGCATCGGCCCATTGCACAAAAGAAGAAAAAGAAGAGAAGAAGAGAAGAAGGAAGTTTCTTTACAACAAAAGGTCTCTTATGGGGGAGGCATTGCTCCCTTACAAAGAAAAAAAGAGAAGGAAGAAAAAGTATACAAGTTTTAGGGGCACACAAGCCCAAACAAAAGAAACTACTATTGACCCCCTCCGATCTGAGTAGTGGCGTTGGTGGTCAGGTTCTCGTCCGTCCCTAGTATATCCACTAACTGTTAAGCTTCAGTAGTGAATGGGTCCAGCTGGTCGACGTCAAAGCTTGGAAGAATCTTCAACTCTTGGGCCTTACATTCGTTGAATCCCTTTAAGAAAGATTGCCACCTCCTCTAACTATCACTTTGTCGACACCAGGAAGGACTTTAGCTCCTTCACTAGCTCCCTCTTGGCGGCCACCTTGGGCTCGACCTTGTTGCAACACTCGTGCTCGTTGCGGGTCTGCCCCTCAGCCTCTGCCGATTGCTTCCTTAAACGCTCGATCTCCTATTGCACCTGTCAAAGTTGTTGGGTTAGCACATCTACCTTGTCGTAGAGACCGACTGAGTAGAAGACCATTTGCATAGAAAAGGGAAAAACCATTAATCACATTCTGCCAAGAAGAGCTTGGCTAATAGGCTCGAGATGTACATGCATACCTCAGCGACCTTATCCAAAAGCGTGTCCTGGACCGAATTGACATTGTATTGTGTCTAGGACTAGCGGTCATTGGAAAGGACCATGCTAACCCCTAGTTGTCAGCCAATGCCAGCCATCAACAGGGAGTCCCCCTCTCGTATGCTCCACTACATCCAAAAGATGCAACAGTTGGTGAGCGGGTTGTAATCCCGGGGGTCGAACGACAAAGGTGCCCCTTGGTATGATTTGCCAGAGGTCCCCTCGGCCCAGCGCTGCTCGCGCAGTTGAAGTTCCTTTGCTCAAGGGTCATGGGCCACTTCTGCAAGGTGCTTCTACACCATCATCTTCTTACGGACCGCCTCAGCCTCATCCCGTTGTTTGGCGGCCACCTCTTCCTGCGGATGCCGAGGTGTGCTCCTGACAGCTCCTTTCTCATCAGCTCTCTTAGACGCCATGGCCTCCAGAAACTTTGCCTTTCTTTTTCCATCCATTTCTCCCAACTAGATAAAACAAGCAAGTCAGAAAAGCGGCTGCAAAATTCAAGTAATGTTGCAACTAAAAGACAGCGGAAGTGTTCTTACCGAGGGGGTAGGACTAAGGCTGGTCATCACCAAGGCCTCCTCCTTCACCAAGGGTCTAGCATGAATCATCTCGCTCAGTTGAGGCCAATTCATTACGACCTTCTCCCCATCGTTGTTGTGTGGTGCGACCCTTTTCGTTAAAGAATCTGGGTTCCCTCAATTGGACCGAAAGGACTAGCCATGAGTGCATCTGACAAAGAAGAATTTCTTCTTCAAATTATGGACACCACCTTTCCCCGTAGGCCTTGGAAATACCACAAGCTTTCCCCATTGAGATGCTTCCTTAATGTGAACAAGCTCTAAAATATGTTCAAAGTCACAGCCACACCTCGGAGATGGACCATCACCAATACGGCCACTATCGTCTTAACAGCATTGGAAGCGAATTGGCTAAGGGTGAGGTTGTAGTGGTTCAAAATCTCAGGGATTAGGGGGTGTAGGGGAAAACGTAACTGAAAGTGGAGGTAGCCACGTAGAGTGTAGTACTACTCGGGAGCAAGCCACAATGGGTCACCAACGCAGGGGACACTAATCCTATAGCCCCTTAGAGTGTAGTACTACTCGGCCAAAGCCCTAACTTGCTCCTTGCTGAGAATGCTATCTAGGTTAGAGTGGGGATAACGCCCAGCCTTAGCCCAATCCTTGGTTGTGGATCACTTGGTCTCTTCCATGTCTACCACTTCAGGAAGCACAGGAACATTTCTAGTGTAGTCGACCCTCGACTGCATGGAACCAGTACTCTCATTGGCAGTGTCCGCACTCTATTGGTCACGCTCGGCCCCATGAAGCATGACCCTCTCTCTCAACACCTAGATGCTAGACGTTTGAGAGGAGCTCTCAAAGTCACTACTATCACTCTCATCGTTGCAAGGAGTGTTGCTGGGAGTACTCTAGTTGGGAAGGTTGTAAGCTTCGAGCCCTGAAATCGAGGCTGACATGTCGAGGACAGAGGTTATTTACCTAAGAATTGTTTGCAAAAAGAAGTCTAAGGAACTGGTTATGGAAAGCCGAGGTGTCCTCAGTAGCTCCAAGACTAAAGGTTCCAAGCAAATGATGAATTATCACTCAACCAGCCTCCCTATTTAAAGGAAAACGTATGGCCTAGATTCAATTGATCCAACGATCGTAGATCAACTGATCTAACAGCTCGAACTGTCGAGCTCCATGTGGCACCAACCACGGGAGATGAAATGACGCCATCAGACGGGGCCGGTTCACCCATCAACTCTGACCGACCCGTGGATCTTGACAGGTGGTGCCGGCAGGATGCTTCATGGCTATCCATCATTAACCACTACCAACCACCGCTACCTGCTCCCAATTGCCCCTCTCCTAAGGCAACTCCACCTATAAAAGAGGCTCACACATTGAGGTAAATGCACACAGACTTAAGCTCTAAGTTTTCTCTCTTGCTTGGTCCGACCCCTCACAGCTCTCGACTAACTTGATCGGCAGAGTCTATGCTCTTGGGGTAACCCCTGGGATTTCTAACATATTGTTTCTCTCAACGGGTTGTACTCATCTGCCTTGGACACTAGGAATTACGTTGTTTCCCTCGGCCCCATATTTGACAACAACAACACTTGTTTTTTATTAATTTGATCAGTAGGAAAATATCCCAAATGTGTCTATTTTTTTCTATATTTTTGTAATTTTTTAGATTTATTTATATTTAAAAAATTTATTATCTAACTCTGACTTCATGGATTTTCCAATTCGATTCGGATAGTTGAATTCCTTAATCATCACTTTAATAAATAATGGTTTTGTTTCTGACTAAGTATTAAAATGCATGGGTTTATAAAACTATTGGACATAGATCTAATTAGTAGCATTTATTAGTGAAAAAATAACCTAAATATAAGATTTAATAAGAGAGAATGGGAGTTAATACCTTAAATACAAGAGTTAATGAAGTGAACTGAAATTACATTTTCAACTTTCATAATTAGAGATAGAATAAATAACAAATGTGGCATTTTAGTAAAAAAAAATCCACACCCTCATTTCTATTTTTTATAATAGTATAGATTATTTGAAACCAAAAGTTAGATTAGATTGGATCCGACTTCCAGATTGGGTGAGATTTGAAACCTAAAATCTCGGGTTTGAAGCACGACACTCCAGTCAGGCCTACTGTGTAACAGAACATTTGGAATTAACATCTGCGCTCCACAAATGCCCCATAAGACATCCCAATCGTGTATTGGAAATATCTCCCTATGACAATTGGATGAGATGTTCCGAATGCATGCTGAGATGTGCAAGTGTGGAGCGTTCTATGGGCCACAGATGTCATGCCCAATTCGTTTACAACAGACGAAGTTTTTCCGGTGAATTCCATTTAAACTGTGTTTGGTTTGAAAGGATTTCCTGAAGATAGGCTTAGGGTAGATGATCTGAACATAAATCAACATTCATGTGTAGAAGTCGCGATTTAATTGGACCATGATCGAATAAGTTTCTTTTGATGGTTTAAAAGGGAAATTAGGAAAAGAAAAACTTTGACATGGGAAAATTGGTTTTACTGGCATTAACATGGCCAACGTTTTGGGCTGGGGGCCTCAAGTAGTGGGTCCCCGGTTCTCCAAATGGCAAGTTTTGGGTAAACATCATTTGCATCATTTTGCAAATTTATGTCCCAATTAATCAATCGAGAGTGTGAACCAAAAATTCCACTCATCTAAACCATCCATTGTTTACAGGTTGAATTTTTTTCCCCCGCACAGTTATGGGCCCGGGCGTAGGATCTCGTCACGAGTTGGTCCACGGGGAGAAAGCCCTGCTTTCCCTTGCGCCTTCCCTTGCGTGTAGAACCTATTGTGGAAAACCAAATGGGTGATTTGTCCAAGAGACCACCCGAACTCTCCGGATGGGTGATTTGTCCAAGAGACCACCCGAACTCTCCTTACTCTTCTCTTGATTGGAAAAACTGAATGTATTTACTTCAACTCGTAGCTCTTTAAATAGGAGATTATAGAAGGAAAATTCATTGTTGGATTCGGCTAGGCTAGGGTAATCCACTCAAACTCAAACTCCTAATTACCTACTCCTAATGGTAACACAACTCTTACTTAAGAAGATAAGATAAGATAAGGATAAGGGATATGGGATAAGGGATAAGGAATGGTGAAGCTGGCGGCGAGTTGGTGAGCAGAGCTGATGTGGTAAGATAAGTGTGGACCCACCCTGATGAGTTGTCGTGTGGGCCCCGCCCTACTGCTGCTGTCGGGCAGTGTGCGCATCTCGCAGTGCTGCTGCCGTGAGGTGCGTGTTGCTGCCGTACGGTGCGTGCTGCTGCCGTGCAGTGCGTGCGGCGCACTACCGGGCTGCTGTGCGGCACTACTGGGCGGTGCATGCTGCTATGCGACCCGCTATGCGTGCTGCTGCCTATGGCTGCGCCACAGTGCGCTGTCGGGCGATGTATCCATAACTCACACTTAGCAATATGTACGATTCTGCTTAATTTCTCAAAGCAAAAAACAAATATCACATCAGTAAAATTATATATTTTTTTATTAGTAGTTGTTATTTTCAAAAGCAAAATTATTAATCTATAGTGAGAGGAAACTTGTGGGATCCTACAAAAATCAACTAAGAAGTAATCTGTATGGGTATGATAATTGATAATTCCATATGATCAAAGTACTTTTCTACACCAAACTCTCTCCACTAAACGACAAAACCAATTTATGTCCAAGTTCCAAGTCATAGATAACTTACATGAACCCCTGTAACTCGGAGGGTCTGACACTTAAAAGCTGTGTTTGGTTTCATAAAAGCAAAAAGAGAAAGAAAGTCGATGAAAAATTCTTAAGGAATTTTACAAAATTTGTTAAAGAACTCTCTATCTGTCAATCTTCTACTTCTCTCTTATTTTTTATCAAACCAAATATAGCCTTAGTCCCTCACATACTTGTTTTTCTAACACTATCTTCCTATATTTTTTTTTGCATGATGTCCAACCCCCCGACAAGGATTAATTATTTGATCAATGGTTGTGTAAAGAGAAAATAAATATCAGAAGCATTTGGATGCCGAGGTGGAAGTTGGGTGTGAATGGGCTATGGTGGGGGTGAAGTTGGAAATTTGAGTCCAGATTAGCTCCACTTTATGGCTGTTTAGAGGCCAGGTCGATCCGGGATGAAAGCATCCTTAGACCAAATGTCATAATAGAATCCAAGTCCAACCCATTTATAGATCAGCCCAAAAATATAAGTCCATGTCCCCTTTAAGTTTAGCTACTCACGTATGTCGTGGGCCAATGTTCAAAATACCTCACTGAAGTCTGAATCTAATCCCTTCCCCTCTCACCTACACAGGTCCCACACACACACATACATAATTTACTATCAAAATTTTCTTTTTCTTTTACTTGATTAATGAGACCAACTGGACAAATATTAAATAACCACAACGAGTCGGCTGAAAATTACAAACTAGTTGCTTCCAACCTAACATCACTTGATTCTTCAATCTACATGCATGGTTCCTAAACTTTACGTTTTCTATTACTCCTATATCGTAAGGTTAAGTTTGGTTTGAAGGAAAAGGTAGGAAAAACTGATACAAGGTTTATACAAGTTTCCTTTCCTTTTTTATCTTTTTCTTTCGAACCAAACACAGCCTATATATCCCCAACGGAATATATTTTGTGGAAAACATTATTATAATCTGAGCAACTAGATTTTTCACTGAAACTGTAGAGACCAGAGAGAGATTTACATAAAAGGTTCGACCATGATACCGGAAAAACTTACATCCAACCATTCCGTGTCAAAAAGAGGAGACCAATCAGTGGTATTCATCAATATTCATGGGGTGTTGTGATTGGTCAAAGCTCTTCTGGTATCATATCTTTTTAGTATCATGGATTTTTCCTACATAAAATCTTTACTCCATTTGATCGATTAAATGGAGCTCTTCTGGTACCATGTCTTTTTGGTATCAATATTCAACCGATTTATTATAATTGGATCAGACCCGATTGTCCCAAGAACCAATCAATTTGGTTCTGGATCCTTAATATCTCTTGTTGGGTTGGTTCCAATTGTACCTGGGCCTGACCTAGACTCTGATCGACCAACTGATAACCATAAACTCTATCATAAAGATAAAAATGCAAGTCGTCAAAGAACCATTTAGCCTAAAAGCTTAAACTAATTAATTATAATAAGGTAATTAAGATTAAACACTAGATTACTTAGTCAAACATGCTTTGATATCATCTCAATGAATAATAATTCAACTTAAAACTAAAGCTGGTAGGTGAAGTCGGTGAATAAGTTTATATTCCCTAACACAAGCCAATGTAACAACATCTTGAATGCCTTTGTATTGTATTATATTTTTTAAGGAAGATGTCTACTCTCATCTTGATAGGGATTCCGTTTGTCATTCAGAGTAATAAAATTCCTGCTTAATTTGCTTCGGACCAGTCTTTGACATGGGTACATCACATTTGTCGGTTTGAAGAAACACTATAGACCCAACGTAAATTGTGAAATCGTAGGAAAAGGAGGAGACAAGTGTTTTAAATGACTTCCTTTTTCTGTTATGCATATTAAAAATAAGTACTCGACTGAGGGTTGAGACTTGAAACCTTGGGCGGAATTGAGAGAGAGAGAGAGAGAGGAGTCGGAGCTCATTAATGCTCACATGCATGAATGCAATTGTTCGTGTAATGGGAAAATTGCGCTCCTTGGTGAGAGAAAGGAAAATAGAGAATTAGGTACTGGTTCAGATATCTTAGAGAACAAATCCTGCTACTACTCACTCACCTAACCCCAACCCCATGTACTGAGTATTTCCAAGATGGCACATCAGCATGACATGTGGGATACGGAGAACTGACGTGGTGTATCATGATTTGTTCAAGTTTTACGAGTAAAATCGCAGGTATTTTCAGACACCTAAAACTAGAGTACTAAAAAGCAGGCGTATGTGGTCAAGTGGGGGCCGCATCAATCCTCCTCATTCATGAATTCAGCTCAGGCACTTGTCGATGAGACCATAAAGTGCGGGCCACCAAAACAAAAGAATAATTAAATCTAGCCTTTTTCTTTTTTGGAATCGTGAGTCGTGGCTCGTGACAACCAAAATTATATGACGAACCTTTCGATGTTTTTTTTTAGAATAAACTTCAATGCATTAATCAACCAGAAATATCACAAACAAGCAAGTCCTCAACAAATGTCGGAGGTTCATGTCATATATAAGAATTAGCGAAATGACAAGAAGCCCTAGCTAAGGTGTGGGCCACATTGTAAGCTTGCTTTTTGACACAAGCCACCGAGAAGTTTACACCTTGCTGTAACAACAAGGAATACTCATGAACGAAGGAGCCAAATTCGAATAGGTCTGAAGTTGGAGCATGAAGGGCTTTTCATACTACTAGGGCATCAGTTTCAAATACCACATTCTGGATATCGATGCTGGTCACCCATTTAATTGTTGCTATAAGGGCCATTACTTTCCCTTCATTCGAAACGAAAAGACAAGGAACTGTGGACATGTAACATTTCACAAAAACACCAAGCTCATCACGTATAACTATCCCAAACCCAGTGAGGTTACTGCTCGTGAAAGAGGCAGCATCAACATTACACTTGAAGGAACCAGGAGGGGGAGCACGCCAATTACCATCACCTTGGTGATTAAGATTAATAACCATGCCCAACCGCTTCTATATTTGAGCTTGCTTCCAATCATGGAGAAGCTGCAAACTTCTAGTAACAGCATGATTAGGCAGTTTAAAATTATTTCTCCACAGCTTGGAGTTACGTTGAGACCAGATGTTCCACAAAACCATGCAAGCACGTCCAGACTTGTCATAATCAGTTTTTGCTAAAAACTCAAGAAGACAATCAGCAAAAGAGGTGTGATTCGACACATTTATGCTGATGCCAGCCTTAGACCAACAAGTTTGAACATACAGACATGATAACAAGACATGGCTCAGACTTTCAACATTAGTATTACAGAGATGACAGAAAGTATCTAACTGGATGCCACACCTAGCAAGTTGGTCTTTACAGGGCAAACACTCCCTACAAACCCGCCAAACAAAGCTCTTCACCTTAGGTGGAATAGGAAGCTTCCACAGCTTATCCCATCCACCCGAAATAATAGCTTGAGAGATAGTGGTATTAAGATTCATTGCAACCCTATATCCTGACTTTACTGAATATACCCCATTTTGTGAGAAATGCCAAATTAGTTGGTCCTCTTGACTAGCATAAGACAAGGGAATATTCAAAATTGCACTATCATCCCTTGGGCCGAAAAGCTCATGAATCATTTTGACATCCCACACACGGATATGCTGCTCATTCTCAATTCTCGACCTACAACCATTCTCCAAAACAATGCGACAATGGCAGATGCTTCTTCAAGTATAACTTGGGTTATGCCCACATTGGGCTGCTAGAAAATCCCCCCGAATGAAGTATTTAGCCATGAAAACACGACAAACAAGAGCATCTGGGTTGTAAAGGATATTCCAACCTTGCTTCACAAGCATTGCTAAGTTGAAAGCTTGTATATCTCTAAACCCCATACCACCCTCTTCCTTCCTTACACAAAACTTCTCTCATCTAAGCCATTTAAAATTATCCCACCAAAATGAATTCATCATTAAACCCTAGTCCCACCTCACATAGTCAAACTCTCGTGATTCAAACTTCTCTCCAAGACTCTCACCTTTAAAACCATGAATATTCTGCTATTCCTTATTTCATTTAATTAAATCGTTAATACCCCCTTTGACCCATTTCTGAGTTCGACTCCAGTCTTCCAAATATGCATCAGTGGGGCCCTGCGTACCTTGGGGTTAACCATAAATCATGGAGATACAGCCTTTAGAAAAGGCACCCATTTGTGCAGATGGAGGCAATATTCATTTCTTGTGAAGTGATTTGTCTTAGAAAGTTTTGTCGTCCCTTGCCTTTGAACTATGGGTGGCAAATAAGGCTGTGTTTGGTTTGACAGAATATATGAGAAACGCAGAAAGTTGAGGGAAATTGCCAGTTTGGTCAAGAATCAGGGTTAAACAATCTAAGACCCGGTTTCGTAGAATTCTTGGGTTAGTAATTAATTTTGTCAAACAAAATACGCTCACATCACGTGTTACTCCTTATTAACAAATCTAAATCACATTGTTTTATTAATCCCTACGGTTTTTTTATTATTTTTCTTTTTTTCTTCAGGGAAATTGATCATAGAAAAGAAGAGACTTTTATTGTGCATCCTTTTTATTCAATGACAAAAAACCATTATTTAACCGATTCTATCTCTATCTTCTCATAGTCTCATTCATTCACTGTACAATCATCGAAAATATTACATGAATATAACAATGGATGGAAGACAAGAGGTAGTGATTTACAATTTAATATTAATGAGGAGTTCACATCTGCGCCCAAAGGGGGTGCCCCACAGGCCGCGACGTTGTATTGGAAACGTCTTCCGTTCATGTTTCATCATGCTGTAGGGCATCGTCAGTCTTAACAATCAACCTCTTTAAGTTTAAGATTTCTTGCCTTTTGAAGCTCATTGGCAGTTGCATATTCCTGCATCCATTTCCTCTCAATTAATGGAAATAGCAAATAGTCTGAAATGTTACATATGAGCCCACATCTGCTGCACAAAATACGTATGTACACAAATTTATAGCTGTGCATGGCCGGTTCAGATCAGGTAGACACAATGTTGTAAGCATATTAAATGAGTACTTAGAAATATTTTTTAACATGTGTCCCTTAAAATACCTCAAACCTACACTTGAAAAAGATTAATACCCATTTTTGATAATTGTCACAATATTTATCAAGTGCCTATTAGATCCAGTCCCATGCATGGCACACATCTCTTGTGCTATTTATTGCTATTAATAAGTATGCACGTGTTTTGCATATGGTAATTCTAGAAGATGATAATGACAATAATTATATGTCCAATTTTTTCTATAAACTTTATGTATTTTTTGTTATTAATTGGATAATCCGCATCTGATTACATAAACACCTCACCCAAATATATAATAATCGGATCAAGTTGTGAAGTTTCAAGTATCGTTGACAGGCATACTTGCTTGGCTAGATTCTTATTTTTGTAATATCTAATCTTTTTGGTATATCTTTTTTTATTCATTTATCAAAAAAAGAAAAATTTAAATAGAGGAAATTGAATGGGGCGAAAAGTAGTAGTTCAATTTACAATTTAAACCTCATATAGGGACTAAATTAAAAAATGAGCGTTTTAGTCAAAAGGTCTTATTCATATTTTTAATAGTAGTGTAAATATAGAGTTATAGATGTATTCAATTTTTCTATAACTTTTTTTGTTTTATTGTGTGTAAAAATAATTCTAA
The DNA here is from genome assembly GCF_055504915.1 of Nelumbo nucifera. NCBI lineage: Eukaryota > Viridiplantae > Streptophyta > Magnoliopsida > Proteales > Nelumbonaceae > Nelumbo > Nelumbo nucifera. The sequence continues at coordinate 183,800,805 of NC_142649.1, read as the reverse complement.
TATGTCACAATTACTTGTCTTAATATGACAAATATATGATATTATGCATATACCTAAATGTTATTTTGCAAAATTTATGTATTTTTTTCATTTTTTTATTTTTATATTTTATTAACTTTTGTTATTTATTTATGACATTAAATGTTAACATGTTTGACCCCAAACAATAAAATAATTTCATTTTTGGTCAATTCTAAATTATGTATTACACAGGTTTTTTAATTTAATTAATAAAAATATCATAAATGTGTCTAATTTTTTTGAAATTTTTTGTAAGTTTCTATAATTATTTCTATTTTAAAAATTTTATTACCTAAATATGATTTTGTAGGTTGATCAATTTGATTTGGATGATTTAATTGCTTAGCTACCACTTGAATTAAAAATGGTTTTGTTTTTGAGTCAATTTTAAAATATATGGGTTTATGTTGCTAAAAATATTGATAAAGATCTAATTTAATAAAAGATTATGGCAGTTAATAATTTAAGTATAAGACTTAAAGAGAATGGATTAAATGAGGTGCGAAGTAATAATTAAAGTTATATTTTCAACCCTTACCATTTGAGATGGACTAAATACATAATTATGGCCATTTTAGTAGCCATTAAATCTGACATTAAAGTTGTAATAAAATGACTTTTATATCATTTCTCAAACAAAGAAATAGAAGGTAATTTTAGTCCAAAAAAAAAAAAAGTTTCACATTGCATTCCCACTTTTCTATATAGTATAGATTCATGAGATGTTTCGAATGTGTGATTGTAGTGTGTTATGTATAGACAAAGGTGGCCAACAATTCGTAGTCACTAGATCTGTGATTACCCCGAGTTTGGATCTGCTGACCACGATACATTGCTGGCCACACACATCCTACTGCACATTAGGAACATTGGTTGTACTTTAAAACATCGATATTCTCGATGTATAACTGGATGCGCATGGCCAGCAATGTATCGTGGTCAGCAGATCTAAACTCCTGTGCTAAGGGTTGTTTTAGCATACAATGACGCCCCATGGCAGCCCTCAAGTGTATGATAGGCCAGCACGATCATGCAGGCCGTGCTGGGCCTGGGGTTTTAGGTCCATGGGCCGACACGGCATGGCACGACCGAGCGGGCCATGCCACCTATGGCCCGTGGGCTAGCACGGTCTAGCCCGCAGCCAAGTCCAACACGGCCCAAGTATATTATTTTTATATATTTTATATATATTTAAATAATATTATATAAATTATAATTATAAAATAACATATAATATATTAATAAAATAAATATTTTTTTAAATTTTATTATACTAATTTATTTAAGGGTAAATTTCTTAAACTACCTTTATGGTTTAGCTAATTGACTAAGTGTACCCTTACTGTTTGAAAATTGACTAAAGCTACCCCTACTGTTTCTGACAATTGATTAACTCTACCCTTACTGTTAAGGTTGTTAATATTCCATCAAAACTCATTCATACATGATATATATTTTTTAAAACCCAATTTCACCCTTCACGTCTCTCCCCTTCTTTTTCCTATTAGGTTCAAGCAGAGTAAGAGGACATGAGAATCAACTCAAGGAGGGGTTTCAATGTATTCTTCGTCTTGCTAAAGTTATCCGAAGTTCCAAACGCCGGTGACCACTACAACATTGTTGAAGCTTTCTTCGTCTTGTAATGACTGCCCCACATCACTGCAACTCCTCTCCCTCCCCCCCCCCCCACTCTCTCTCTCTCTCTCTCTCTCCTGTTTGCCGCCACCGATAGCCCTTTTTCTCTGACCGTCAGAAACCCTGTTGCAACGACGGCGATATTCCTAAGCTTAGAACGATTCTAATGATAAGCAGACACAACCAACTTGAGATCTCCACTGTTTCCAACCTACCGCAACTAACTCTACTACAACCTCCAAGCAAGTTTGTAAAGGTTTTTTGTACCCTGTCTCTAGGGTCATTCTTCTCGTTGCCGTCGAGTTTCGACTGAGACCGCAATAGTGACAGGGACATGCGCGAAGTAGGGACTATTTGTAAGAGATCGCGGAGCAGTAACCTACCAGCTTCGTTTTTTATATTTTTTTTTTAATTTTTGTCACTAAAAATTCTAGAAGAAAGAGATTGAGAGAGATGAAGTTGAGATATTCGATTTTTTTGTCACTGTGGAGTAGTAGTATGATGAGGGCGGATTTGGCCCTCCAATGACATTGTGACATGTGGCATCTCAAAACAATTGGCTGACACCCGGAACCACTTAGGCAACAACTTAGTCAAGATGGTGGTGTCCCGAACTGGCAACCTGGCATAGGCGCCGAACTGGCGACCTGGCACAAGCACCGAACTGGCGTCCTGGCAAAGGCGCTGAACTGGCAACCTAGACCACAATTCAGGTCGACAAGAAGCACCTCATCCAGGGCCGACCTGCAGCACCTCGTCACTGGCTGAAGTGACCTCGACGCAAGGAGTGACCTCCCTCGAGGGTGTGCCGGCCTGACTGAGTTCCAGGTGGCGACCTGCGAGACGTGCTCGCTGACAAATTCGACATGCATATCCCAATACTCCCACGATCCTTGGAAGTTGGCCCACGTACCGAACGTTCCGAAGGATGGTCAACGTGCACGGCGGTTGCCTCCGGGAATCTCAGACCACTTAGACGACCTCTCAGAAATCTCGGATGCGGTGCGTGAAGCCCACGCCAAACAATGCCTATATAAAGGCACCAACCCCAATGGCATAGGGGGGCAAGTAAGCATATTCTAGCTCTCATACTTTATGATTTTTAGCTCATAGTCTACTATGAGAGTACTGACTTAAGCATCGAAGCGACCTCGCCAGGTTAGCCACCCCGGGTCCTCTGACATTGATTCCTTGCAGGTCTCTAAAGAACTACGAAGCTCAACAATCAATCCAGCTCAGCCCTCTGGTCAGCTCGACACCTAATATGCAGCTCGGCCCTCTGGTTAGCTCGGCACCTAGTCCACTCCCAGCTCGGCCACTGAGACATCGGCCACTTGGAAGCAGACCGAATGACGAGGTATTTAGCCAAAAAATTTATTCATCAATTGGGGTCGTCTATGGGAAACGCTACAAAAAGCTAAGTTCTCATCCTCTGAAAGGCTAAGTCCTCTTCTTCCAGAAAGCTAAGTTCTCACCTTTTAGAAACTAAAGCTCTCACTTTCTAGTTTCCATTTTTTATGAACTCAAAGACTAAGCAGGAAGTTGATGGCCAAAAGACTAAGCAGCTTTGCCGACTTTATTTCAACTCGGATAAAGCCTCATCAGTCATCTTCGCGAGGTACCCTCTACAAGATGAGCTCTTCGTGGCTTCCGCGGGAGTTGGCAGCCAACGGACTGTATGGACACCCTTGCCGGTCAAGCCTTCAAAGGCTCCCGTGCGAACTGGTGACCTAAAGTCAATAGTGCTGCCCCCGTAGGTTGAGCTCTCAGTAGCTTCTTGTAGGAGTGGGTGACCGGCCTCACTAACAAGGCTGATGCAACGCAGTCGTAGCTCTAAGGTGTTGAACTGATAAAAGACCTCAGCACCACATAAGACCGAATCGCCTCATCGGCATGGGCAAAATCGATGATAAGGAGAATGGACCGCGAGTCGCTCCCAGAGCCCAAGGGCTAAGGTGCCGAGCTGATAAAAGATCTCGGCATCACATAAGACAGATGGCGAGGTCCTGCACAAGGCTGCAAACACTTGGACTCTTCCGACCTGAGAAGCAAATTGGGTTGACGGTTACGAGCTCATCAAATTAGTAATTCCAGGCCAAAAGGAGCAATCTACTCCCTTCGCCGAGTTACTTTCAGCTCGGGAGTGGGGGGAAATTGATGAAGGCAGATTTGGCCCTCTAATGACATTGTGACATGTGGCATCTCGGAACAACTGGGTGACACCCGGAACCACTTAGGCAACAACTTAGTCAAGATGATGGTGTCCCGAACTGACGACCTGGCACAGGCGCCGAACTGGCGACCTGGCACAAGCACCGAATTGGCGACCTGGACCACAATTCAGGTTGGCAAGAAGCACCTCGTCACTGGTTGAAGTGACCTCGACGCAAGGAGCGACCTCCCTCGAGGGCGTGCCGGCCTGACTGAGGTCCAAGTGGCGACCTGCGAGACGTGCTCGCCGACAAATTCGACATGCATATCCCAACAATCCCACGATCCTTGGAAGTTGGCCCATGTACCGAACATTCCGGAGGATGGTCAACATGCATGGCGGTTGCCTCCGGTAATCTCGGACCACTTAAACGACCTTTCAGAAATCTCGGATGTGGTGCGTGAAGCCCACCCCAAACAATGTCTATATAAAGGAACCAACCCCAATGGCATGGGAGGGGGGCAAGTAAGCATATTCTAGCTCTCATACTTTATGATTTTTAGCTCGCAATCTACTATAAGAGTACTGACTTAAGCATCGAAGCGACTTCCCCGGGTTAGCCACCCTGGGTCCTTTGACATTGATTCCTTGCAGGTCTCTAAAGAACTATGAAGCTCAACAATCAATCCAGCTCGGCCCTCTGGTCAGCTCGGCACCTAGTCCACTCCTAGCTTGGCCTCTAAGTCATCGGCCACTTGGAAGCGAACCGAATAACGTGGTACTTAGCCAAAAAAATGATTCATCATAGTAAGAGATCGCCATTAATGGGGTAGTCGGATTTAGGCATCTCCAAATGGTTGACCGCCATGATGAAGCAAATGCTATTTTTGTCAGTGGTCTCTAAATACCTGTTGGATTTAGGGAAAGGCAGAACCTTCCACGGTTCCGTCTCCGAATGGCTGACTGCCATGACGAACAAGAAACAGGAAAAGGGGAGGGGGGAGAGGAGAGTGCAGGTCGAGAGAGAGGTTTTCTCAGAACACATAACACAAGTTTTCTATTGCAACCGTTCTGTCTTCAAATTGCTTCCAATCTTGTCGTTCTGTTACTGCACAAAGGCAAGCTCTTTTCTTCTCTTGACAACAGTTGCTATTGGGTGAAATGGGAAACATGCTCTTCTCTAATTACAGAGTCTAGGATTCTTGTCATTTGAAACCAAACTTGTTCCCATAAATGTGGTTAGGGTTTTGATGTACTAGTGTTTATTTCCCCTTTTTTTGTTTTATTTTGAAAATTTGAAGAAGAATAAAGGGTAAAATCTTTTTTTTTTTTGTTTTTCTGTTAATGGGCGCTAACCGTAAAAGATGTATTAGTCAATTGTAAGAAATAGTAGGGGTAGTGTTAGTCATATTTCAAAGAATAAGGGTATAGTTAATCAATTAGATAAACCATAAGGGTAATTTAAGAAATTTACCCTTAATTTAACTATTGTATATATAATCAATTTTATACACAAAATTCATATAAAATTATAATTTTAAGTTTTTTGTCAATCTTTTTAAATAAATAGCTTTGGCCTAGTGCAGGGCCTAACCTGGCCCAAGGCTCAGCCCATAGAACGGCATGGCATGGGACGGGCCTAGACCGTGGGCCATGCCAGGCTGACCCCCAAATTTTTCACTAGAGAGGGTGGCACAGCTTGTAACGACCCGCAGGCCAACACGGCACGACCCACACTTTGCATGAATTGCCCACGGGCATTGCCCGGCATGGCCCACTTTACACCTCTATATATACCCTACAAAACCACCACTCCAATCTCTCATTTGGAGCCCCATTTGTATAGACTAGACGAGACCGGATCTGCTCCTCACACCTGGCACCTCATAGGTGCCTCACAGCACATCCTATCATGCATTGGAAACATCTCCCATATTTATTAGTTATTATTCACGGGAGATGTTCTCAATGCATGGTAGATGTGTATGTGAAACGCCCATTTGTGAGGAGCAGATCCCACTTCATACTAGACATGAGAGGTGGTTGGGACCTCACTAGTGATTGGTGTGCCTAATTATATTACATGTCGCGAACGCAGGTACACAACCATGCTTTGAAAAAAGATGTCATCTCAATAAGTATGAGTTCAAATCAAACCCCGAATGCCCCCACAACGTCTGCCATGTATTGGGAACATCTCCTAATAATGACATCATCATTTCTGATATTATCGGGAGATATTCTTCATACACAGCGGAGATGTGCTGTGGGACGTTGTGGGGGCCTGATTTGATCTCATAAGTATCTTATTAAGAGTTGTCCACGTCACCTCAAGTGGGTGATATCACTTAGGCCACACACATCCAAGAGGAGACTAATAAAAAGAGTGATGATGATGATCAGATGATGGGTAGTCATTACTTGTTAGAAGGGGTTATCACTAATTAAGATGTAGTATGTGTAAATTAAGCAATGGTCGGGCCACAATAAGATAACAACCTGCAAATGTTCCCGTTCAAGTGTATATTCGTTCCAAATTACATAAATCCCAGATCAGTAGCTTATAGCCCAAGTGGTAGTTCTTCAATCCGACTTCATTGCATTAATATTTTGATATTTGATTTTAAAGAGGATTGAAGTAAGAAAGGAGGGGGGCTCTTCGTGGCAGAGTCGCAGAGATGTCCTTTTTAAAGTTTTACAATTTCCACTACAATTTAATTTAAAGAAAAAACAGAAATTGTAATTTGGCCCTACGGCCTGCGCTGTTGACCTGACCATCGTGTATTCGTGTTCCACTTCCGCCCTGCGATTTGTCGTCCAGACATGTGAACACACACATCTTACGAAAAGTAGGGACACGTGTGCCTACTTTTTAACCTGTCTCACTGATCAACGGCCCTGATTTACGCTGGGAGTGTAAAAATGCACCCAATCTGGGGCAGCAGCTTTCATTACGGCGCTCAGGTCAGCCGCTCTGAGTAGAACAAGGCAAAAAGTGGAGTTCGTTTCTCGTGACGTAGGCGCCCAAAACTGGGACCCGGATCCGACGATGACAACTGACCAGATCGATTTCACCGGCTATAGCCAGTCAAGACTACAGAGTACGGTACCATTTCCATTTCACTATTTTGCTTTGAAAATGTCTAACATCAATCAGGTACGAGTACGACTTTAAAGGTGAAAAACGGAAACGCACGGTTCGGGTTTGTCTATTTGGGTACAATGAAATGAACGACCACCCACACCATTTTGTGCTCGGTGGAGCCACGACCACGACTCGACGGCGTGTAATGTAAATATGTAATGTAACGGTCGTTGTTCTGTTCTGTAACGCCTAGGTACACACGTGTCGGGATGCGCACTGTCAGTGTGAGCAAAGTCAGCTGCACCGTAATGGATGTATTGTAATTTGTATGCAACTTATTAACAACAATTAACCAACCACACAATCAGGATCAGATGCTGGTTTCGTGGATCTCCCCCTCAGCCCAAATGCCCAATCCTACTCCATTTGGGATTTGGCATCCGAATTCCGAAGGGAGGTTTAGATTTAGGAAAATCGGTCGCCTTGTATATAAATGGGCATGATTAGAGAATTATAAAATCAGACGTTATTTCTGTTTAAAGATGGTTTTTGTTTCTTTTGGGTCTGGTCTTTGACAAAACTACCCTCTTTATCTTTCTTTTTTAAAAAAAAAAATTAATTAGACCTAAATTAGAATTAATAAGAAAATAATCTAAAATGGGGTTATGTCTATAATGAGCACCACGCGCACAATGATTTATTTTGGATAGACTTTTGTTTTCTTATCATAAAATAGATTAGAAAAGAATCCAATACTTGAACGAAGCTGAGAAAGATTAAGACGAGACGACTCAGTCCACTTCCATACACAACACACTAATTACTAATATTCATCAATTGATTTTGATTTTTGAAAAGAAAAATAAAGAAAAAGGGCAGAGAAAATCAATCATGAATCATCCCTTTAATTTTTTTATGCCTCACCATCGAACAATGCCTGCACATCAGGGTATTTTAGTCTTTATACGTCAACTTATGTATCAAAATACATGCTGAGTATATACATACTAACTATATATAGACAATGATTGCCTCAGAAAAGGATTCACTCCACTCGTTGAGAAGCTTCACCGGTGGGCCCACCAAAGTATCAGATGTGGACCCGGGTCCCTAACTACACCTCCCTTCCTCCGTTGGATGATTGTAACCACCAAACCGCATCATAAAATAATGATATTCCGGGCTCCAAGGAAAATTGATTTTTGGTTATATTGCTCTACAACATATTTCAGGTGGGGCCTACCTACCCTTCCTTCTGTACCAACTTCCAACCACAAGCTTATATGTTATATCTGGGGAGTTTGGTAACCAATATCATAGCCTTGAATGTTTTTTAGATTACGTGTGGATTCTGTGTTGCTTTGAAACTTCACATACTACGCAGCTATTACACGGATACTGAGAGAACTCCAACTTTTTCTTATGTTTTCTGTTTCCATCCCTTGCCCAGGAATTCTCCGAATATTACGGAAAATATCCTTGGATGTGACTCACTACCACGAGTTACAAAGGATAATCCCTTTCTGTTACTCTCTCTCTCTCCACCAGCACTAACCACTAAGCACCAAGCATATATGACGGCTTTTCATATTTAACGAAAGAAGGAAGTCTCAACGGCACATGCAATGCGAAGAAATATCCACGCGAATCCCCTTTTCCAGATGTGCAAATTGACAAAAAAATATCTTTCACCCCGTCTCTCAACTGTTACTATTTTTATTAATTAAGAAAACTGTCTAAAATAAAACTCATCATTATTTTTTAGAATTTCTCTTAAACTAACTATGATGTTTCAAAATTTACAAAAAATCCGATAAATTAACGGATGTTGGTGCAGATTACTGTTTTTACCCGGATTAGCCGAGGGCAATAAGGTAAAAACACTCTTGAGCTTTGAAGGCTGGTCGAAGGCTTTGAGGGGTTCAGAGGAGGTGTGTCGAGACCGAGACGCGTAGGTCAAGAAGGATCATCTCTGAGTATTGAAGAAGCCGATGGCTTATAGCCAAGGGCTAGTGGTTAAGTGGTGAAGTCCCTGGTAGTCTGAGGTCCTACAAGATAATAGATGTTAGAGGCCCCGGGTGAGAACCCAAGGCAGAGGCTCCGACGGTCAAGTTAGTACGTGGGTTGAAGAAGAGAGGGATTTGGTGCAGACGAGGGCTTTGAGGAGGGTGCTCATATGCACTAGGCTCCCAGGAGGAAAGGCCCTTCACTTGAGCTTTTAGTTAGAGCTAGTGTTTGGAAATCCTCTACCTAGAGGGGGTTATCCCGTATTTATACTTGAACTGCTTGGAGGTTGTGGAGATGGACGCCCCCGATGAGCTCCGTACGAGGGCGGTCAGCGGGAGAAGTGGGGACGCTGGGGCGCTCCGCTATTGGCTTTGTATGAGGGGAGCAGGGTAGCCCCCGCCATGCTGGATCAGGACCCTGGCTGGCGTCCATGGGCTGGGTCCTCCAGCCCGTAATGGGCTGGGCCAGGTTGCCCTACATCACTTACCCCCCACTCCTGAGGCCGAGGCGAAGACTTTGGCTTCGACCAAGGGGAGTAGCGATGGTGGGCGCTAGTGAGCCCGACGAGTAAGGGGTACCCTGTAGTGGCATCGAATTTCTCGTGCCTTCGTTCAATTCAGCCTAAGAGGCGGCAAAACTTATTGTAAAGGATCAATACTTGAAGCTAATGAAAAAATCATGCATGCATTCTTTTTGTACATTGTGCTCCTTTTGTTCTGTGCATTGTGTTCTCCCTTTCTTCTTCTTTTCTTTTTCTTTTACCGAGGGGCCCCTACCCCTCCCAACGATGAGACTATAGTGCACACACAAAAAATAGCTCATATTGGCTTGTTACACGCACGCCTTAGGTTGGTAGGAAGGGGAGGCAGAGGTGCAGTTGTGTGCCCGAAGTGCGGCTTACCTGGCCTAGTTCCTTCTAAGTGTCTGCTTAGGCAAGGCCAAGGTGGCCAACTGAAACATGGGGAAGAGGCCGAGGCAGAGCCAAAGCTCTTCTAGCTCCCTTCCTCTCGTGGTTGCTTAGGCAAACTCGAGATGGCCTATCGAACTGAGAGGGGGGGGCAAGGCAGAGCTGAGGCTCGCTTGGCTCTCTCCTCTCCAGGTGGTTGCTTTGACGAGGCCGAGGTAACTCTTTGAAGAGGTCTGGGTCTCGGGCCAAGGCGAACTGCCGAGTTGGTCAGGGTTTCCGTCTTTAGCTAATGGCGCTAAGTGTAGAAGACCAAGAGGCCAGTTGCTGCTAAGGCGAGTGGTGAGGCATGCGAGGCCACAACCATCCTGGTATAGTTTGGCGAGGGTTTTAGTTAGGGTGTTCGCTATTAGCAATATGCCTTGGTGATGGTCCGACAAGAGGGCACGATCCTCTAGAAAGGCCATGCACCTCGGGCAATCGCGAAGCTGAGGAGTCTTAGAGACCTGGTGGGAACACACGCTAAGAATTGAGCCAAAGAGGAACTTTGCTTCATTCATTCATTATTTCATTAGATTGCATTCATCTATAATACATCTAGAGGTTCTCCGAGTTCCACATCCGAGGGACGGGTCTTCCATCTAAGTTTTCCAAACGAAAGGTGTTGGGGCCGACGACTTGCCTAATCCTATAGGGGTCTTCCTAGTTGGGGCCCGACTTTCTTACTCCAGGTTCGAGGACCATGACCTTCCTGAGGACGAGGCCTCCTTCTTGGTAATGCCTTTCTTTCACCTTGGAGTTGTAGTTGCGGGCCACTCGTTGCTGGTAGGCTACCACCCTGATTTGTGCTTGCTCTCGGGCTTCTTCTAGTAGGTCTATGTTTGCTCCAAGCGCTTCACTGTTCTCGGCCTCGTCGTACACTTTGATCCGAAGTGTTGGTTGGCCGATTTCTGTTGGAATTATTGCTTCCGTACCGTGGGTTAGGACGAACGGAGTCTCTCTCGTGGTCGTCCGATGTGTGGCTTGATCCAGAGAACGTTGTGTAGTTTGTCATCCCACAAGCCTTTGGCTTGGTCCAACCTAGTCTTCAGTCTTTCCAAGATGGTTCTGTTTGTGACCTTAGCTGGGCCATTCGTCTAGAAGTAGCCCACCGAGGTGTACTACTGTTTAATGTTGAGGGAGGCACACCATTCTTGAAATTTAGCATCGTCGAATTGCTTCCCGTTGTCGGTGACAAGAATGTGGGGGAGGCCAAAGCGACAAATGGTGCTTTTCCAAAAGAAGCTCTGGATTGCTCGAGCTGTAATGGTGGCTAAGGGTTCGACCTCTATCCACTTGGTGAAGTAGTCCACAGCGACGATGATGTGTTTCTTGTCCCCTGTTTCTTGAGGGAAAGGGCCGAGGAGGTCCATTCCCCACTTAGTGAAGGGCCAAGGGCTGTTGAGAGCCGAGAGGGTTGTGGCTAGTTGATGGCAGAGGTTAGCATGTCTTTGACATTGATCGCACCTTCGTACCAGCTCAGCTGCATCCTTGTGAAGAGTCGACCAAAAGTATCCCTGCCTTAGTATTTGTTGGGCTAGGGCTCGGCTGCCAAGGTGGTTACCGCAGATGCCTTTGTTTGGTTATTAAATAAAAATTTAGCTGACAAAAATATATTTAATAAGGCTGAGATATCATTCAGGGGCAGTTTGGTTATATAAATTGTATTTATACCGATGTAGACAATTTCTATCAATGAACACTAAACATAGCCTACCTTTCCCTTCCTTTCCCTACATTTTCTTTCAAACCAAACATAACCTAGAGGTGCTTCAAGGTAGGGGTGTCAATCGACTAGTTTTGGTTTGGATCCAATCCGATCAAAACCTTATCAAATCGGATCTGGACGATCCATTATAATTATTGGATTGGGCCAATCCAAAATAAATTAGTCCATATTTATTGGTTTGAATTAAACCTAAACCAAATTTCCAATAATCTGATCATGCGAGCAAATCGTTGTCCAATTTGAAATCAATCAAAACTGAAAACAGCATAAAGCCACTTTTATGAAAGTATTTTTATGAAATCACTTTTACGAAAAACATTTTTATAAAAATACTACGAAAGCACTTTTATAAAAATATTTTTACAAAAGCATTTTTATGAAAGCACATTTACAGAAGATTTATAAAAGCACTTTTACAAAATCACTCTAAAAGTACTTTTATGAAAGCACTTTTACATGAAAGCACTTTTACAATACTTTTATGAAAGCACTTTTACAGAAGTACTTTTATAAAAATACTTTTACAAAAGCACTTTTTCGAAGTTCTTTTTGAAAGTACTTTTATAAAAACACTTATACGAAAGTACTTTTATAAAAGCACTTTTACAAAAACACTTTTATAAAAATACTTTTACAAAAACATTTTTATAAAAATACTTTTATAAAAATACTTTTACAAAAACACTTTTAAAAAATTACTTTTATACAAAATCAATTCTACACGGTTCCTGGACCTTTTGAAAAGTTATGGTGAATTTAATAAGAGAAATGCTAAAATGTTATGATAAGTTTTAAATAATTTCTATTTATTATTATTAAGATAAGTCCACTTGTACCATCCATCGACTCGCCATGAGCTAAGATCGACTTCTATCAGTGCCCACACCGTTATAACTGCCTTTTACAAAACTTGCATCGTGAATATATTCACTTAAAATAAAGCAGACGAGTACAGGGAAATGCAAGACAATAAAGGCTGCTCGAACGGGCTTTGCCCTGACTGAAGCCCAACTGGCATGGAGCTTTAGACCGTAGGTGGGCGAATGGTCCGGTTGCTAACCAATTCCCTTCCTATAATAATTCCGGCACGCAACCGAGTACATCTGCTTCGATGACAATTGTACCCATGGAATTACACGTATTCTACCTCCAATTTGACACGGTCAACCTCACCCAGCTTTATTATTAATGACTTCCTCAGTTTACCATCTACATGCTTTAATTAATTTTACAGGCGATCTGGCGAGGCATCAACCAATGGACAAGTATTTAAATTGGACGTTTCGTGATGGGATCACCGCTTATCAACCAATATTGGAATGATGAATCCAGCTACACTCCAACTTCGGTTCTTGGTTCGTCTTAACCCAACCAAACTCATTTCCTACCCCCAGCAAAAAAGAAAATTTATATTTAGTGGGGGGTCGGTCTGACATTCAAGTTAGGCTCTGCAACACCAGCCCCCACCCCCTCACAGGGGTTTGATGACTTTGATCTTTGACACGTTCTTTCCGTAGAGAGGATCAACAACTCAACCGAGTCAAACCCCGAATCAGATGGTGGGTGACGAGTGACGACGGTGTGGTCCTGGCGGACAAACATCTGATTGTTAGTAGCCAGATGGCATTTTAGTCACTCCACTAATTCCATATTCTATATAATCTAATCTAATCTTATCTCTGTCTAATAAATAAATTAATAACTTATAATAAAAAGGAGAGAATACGATCAGATTTTTTTAATGGCTTTCGACGGTAGCGAAGCGACCATAAAGGTTAATTTGCAGAAACTGAGCCTCATTTATGACATAACAATTCCTCCTCCGGAATTTAGAAAAAGGTGGGAACGCTTTACTCTTCCATTTTTTTTTCAAAGGTGGGGACTCCGCCACCCGGCCCCCGTAGACGGATTTCTGAATCCTTTTCCGGTTTTGAAATCCTGAGGCTGGACGTAAACGAAAAAAGACCGACGGATGGAGGTGAAACCGCACGAAAATAACCGGGAATCGACAGTTTACAAGAAAGCTACGGCACCATACGTGTGTATATGAGAAAGAGAGATAGAGAGAGAGAGAGAGAGAGAATAACAACAATATAATAAAACGATCCACGAAATCAAACCAGATGAGGGAGGAGGAGAGACACGGGACACAGAGAGAGAGAGGGTCCCCGAGAAACGGAAATCCATGTTCTAAATGGGTAATTATTCTGTGTTAATGGGTTTTGTTCTCTGATGCCATTGAAGAGCATGGTTTGCTTAAAAATCGATCCTCCCCTTTGCTAAAAATCCAATTTTCTCTTCCAATTGTTTTTGTTCTTTCACCAACTATGACGTCTAGGTTCTCCGGGAGCGCTGATTTCTATAGCTCCATGGGAATCAGCGGCGGATCGGCGGCGTCAAACGATAATGGACAACTTCAATACAGGTCACAATTTCATGTCGATAGTTCTTCCCCGACGATCCTTCCTCGACGAACCGAACTAGTCGGCAAACGTTCCCTAGCGGAACTAGAACGACAGCAGCTTCTTCGGCATCAGCAGCAACTGCTACTGCAGCAACATCAGCAGCAACATCAACAACAACTCGTTGGTTCCGGCTTCTTTGCGAGGTCTGTTAAACCGAGGACTTACCACCACAACTCTCCGATTTCTCCCTTATCTCCTGTTGATTTCCCCTCATCGGAGGTGTCCGGGACATCCACTTTGACGAAAAGTTTCGGACTCCCCCATCTTCCACAGCTTCGGCCTCAACCGTTTAACCCTATCAACCATACTCAGAGCAACAGCCCTTCTTGTACCAACTCTGCTTTGTCTGGGATTTCTTTCTCCAATTCTGTTGCAAACCGAGTTGTGCCTCTTGAATCGGAGCCAGACTCGGACAAGATGAGAAGCCGGCTTCAAGAACTAGAGAAACAGCTCTTGGATGACAACGACGAAGACGAAGGAGACGCGGCTTCGGTGATCACTAGCAGTGGGTGGAGTGAAACTATCCAGGGCCTGATCCAAAATCAGAAGCCTCTCTCGCCCTCTCCAACCTCTTCGTCGTCCTCGTCTTCGGCTTCTCCATCCTCTTGCTCCAGTTCTTCGAAGCAGTCTTTGCTAGACGCTGCAGCGGCCATCGCCGAAGGAAACATGGACGCCGCTACGACGACTCTAGCCCGCCTGAATCAGGTATCCAACGTGCAAGGCGATCCAGAACAGAGATTGACGGCGTATATGGTATCTGCTCTCCGGTCCCGCATGAACCCAACCGAGAATCCTCCTCCGGTGATGGAGCTGTTCAGTGATGAGCACATGATGGCGACGCGGATGCTATACGAGGGATCCCCCTGTTTTAAGCTTGGATTCACGGCTGCTAATCTGGCAATTCTTGAAGCCACGAGGGACCAACCCAACAATGTCCATGTGGTGGATTTTGATATCAGCCAAGGAAGCCAGTATATGAGCCTTATTCACGCGCTTGCGGACCGACAGCACGGAGAGCCAACCTCCGTGAAGATCACCGCTGTTGCGGAACCCAGCAACGGAGAAACAGACGGGTTACGTGTAGTGGGGGATCGGCTGAGGAAACATGCGGAGCGATTTGGAGTGGGCCTAAAGTTCAACGTGGTAAGCCGGAAAATACGTGATCTGAACAGGGAGACGCTGGGGTGCAACGATGAGGAGGCACTGGCTGTGAATTTTGCGTTCAGGCTCTACAGAATGCCTGACGAGAGCGTGTCAACGGAGAACCCAAGGGACCAATTGCTTAGGGTGGTGAAGGAGTTGGGTCCACGGGTGGTGACGGTGGTGGAGCAAGAGATGAACGCCAACACGGCGCCGTTCGTGGGACGAGTGGGGGAGGTCTGCGCGTACTACCGGGCTGTGTTTGACTCGCTAGACGCGACCATGCCCCGGGACTCAGCGAAGCGGGTGAAAGTGGAGGAGTGTTTGGGTAGGAAAGCTGCAAATATGGTGGCATGCGAGGGATGGGAAAGGATAGAGCGGTGTGAGGTGTTGGGGAAGTGGCGTGCGAGGATGAGAATGGCCGGGTTTGAGGCGTGGTCACTGGGTCAACAAGTATCCGAGTCAATGCGGAGTCGGCTCAACTCGGGGTACCGGAATAACCCAGGATTCACTATTAAAGAAGAGGGCGGAGGGATGTGCTTTGGTTGGATGGATCGGGTGCTGACCGTCGCGTCTGCTTGGCGTTGAAGGAAGTAATATAATTATTATTGTTATTATTAGAGGAGGAAAATTCTAACCTTTTTTGTTGTTTGGTTACTCTCTCTCTCAAATGGCTAAATTTACTAGTTTGATTAGGTTTGTAATTGTTGATTTTTATATATTTTTGGGAAGGAAAAAGAGAAGAAAAGAAAAGGAGGGCACAGTACTAAAAAACAAACAAATAAATTTTGTTTTATTAATATTATTATTACGTTACAATTTGCAATGCATATTGAAAATTGAACAAATAGACATAGTGATGCTTCGACTCCAGCTTGATTGTGTAATGTACTGTGAAGGATGTGTTTGGTACTTTTGTAGTGTGGTAAGCGTCTTAGCGAGTGGTGCAGGGGTGTACGCATTTGTTGGAGACTTGGAGCCGGGATGGGATCTGCTCACAACAAAATACGTGTAAGAGTTGGATAGGGCTTGGCTTTATTTAGAAGGTGAGATGAGCTAGCTGTACTACACGTCAACACGAGACGAGAGTTTAGGAAAATCACGTGCGAGTGCGACGGTGTGAGTCTGTGAGAGGATTTAGCTTAAAATTCGGTGCGCATCGTAAACCTCGTCCAACTCACCAAACACCAAACAGTGGTTACTGTACTGAATTAGGAACAGAGTTGTCAAGTCATCAGAATGGATGTAGGGGGGTTTTTGATGTCGTGACACCACTGCTGATGTTTCTCCAGAAAAGGGATTATGCCATACATTTGCTGATGAACAGTCATTTGAAGTGTTTTAATATTTTATTACTTTTTTTTCCATTGCAATCAGGACCATATGTATGTATTGTTATGGTTATGTTAGGGATGCATAGTGACGTGGCTAATTTATTTAAGCACAAGCCGATACACTAGGGCAGATAAACAGGGGCCACAAAAAACCAAAGTAGGTATTCGTCATTTCTGACAAGAGAACTGCTCGCTGCCTAGTAGTGGAATGTGTAATATGATAATAAGTGACGTGGCTAATTAACAGAGCAAACCGTGGATTGTGAATTGTGATGGGAGCCCCCACCCCCTGCGCCCAATCCCATCTTATCATCCCGTCCCTAGTTGTTTTGGGGTGAATTCCACCACAGAATTCTGAAATTGAAGCCTCCCATAGTTTACTAATAGTCTCTTCCTCCTATAAATTGCATCCTATCTGCAGATTTGATATCAACCTACGATCAAGATTCATCCCACCTGTACAATAAGAGTAAAAATTATGAGATGGGCTGAATAGTCATTCTCCCCACCCCATTAAGAGATGAGTATTGTCTTACATTGTCATCCTCTTGTTAAGAGGGGGAAGGGAAAGAGGGATGATGTCCGATTTGTACATGTCCTCCTCAAAACCTTAACCTTGACATTATACGGAGCACCGGGGGCAGCTTTTATGTGGTGGTAGGAACGGATAGGAGTCGAGAGTTATGTTTCATCTTTTGAGTTGTGAGTTGTGACAACCCCAAAAGGCCCAAACCAATCCTGTCGTTACTTGGTTCATGTTTGGGTTTTGGGTATTACCAAATGCTTTCAGGAGACCTATATTATCAAATGGTTGAGTTGAGTCATTTCTTGGGTTGGGTCGGGTCCTCCCCCGGCTCCGGCTCTTTTAGCTGTAGAGATTCCCTCTTGATAAACACTACCTGCCAAACTCTAAAAAGGCAACTGCCCTTTTAATGGTCACGCCGGGATCATGGGCTTTTTTTTTTCTCTTCCATCAGGAATCATGAATTGATCACACAACCAACTCTTTGCCCAAGTGCGCATTAATATTAATCCCCTTTGTTTGTGTAGGACACAGGCACACAGCTACTGCTAGTGTGACCCCACACACAAACTTTAATTACCGACTCCGATTGCAAATTAAAATTCGTATCTCTATCTATTATTGATTTGTAGCCGTTTCTTTGATGTGAGCCTTTTCCCTGTCTTGTGGTACAAATTTGCATTTCTATAGTTCTTTTGTACCCCCCACCCCCCTTTGGCGTGCAATTTTTAGACCCATAAAACCCATACAAAAAATTTACATCAGCAAAATGAATGAAAATAAAGGAAACCAGTTGACCTTGTTGTTGTTGTTGACTATGCAGATTTTTGAAGTACGAAGCTAAAACAGTCAAGGAAGTTGTCAGTCAACGATACCATTTAGTTCTCTACAAAGGTAAGTTTGCCTTATTTCTACTTGTCAATTACATATTCCCATGGGATCTTTCCTTGATTTGAAGACTGCCACCACTGTGTTAACAGAGGACACCATTTAAACCATGACTATATACTTCATTCTTCTTCATGTTATAAACATTTTGTTCCCCCACGAATCAGTATCGAGATATTGCTATTTATTTTTACACTCATCTATATGCCTCTTTCTAATTCAGATTCATAGAACCTCATCTTTCTTATGGTGGGAGACTGACGTCGTGTTTGTGTCCCCGATAGTGGTCCTGGGTCAATGGATGCACCTTGGGCAGGTTTCGCCACATTTAGGGCCAATCCACTAACCCAGTATCCAGGCCCATTATTTACCCAGTGTCCAGATTTCCTGCACCTGGTTTGGTGTGTACTGTGTGCCTGGGTGTTCTTCCAATAAGACTATACTTCACATCAATGTTTTAAAAACTGATCTGGAATCAGAACTATTTTGACCACTGGTTTGTGGATGATGGCCCGTACCAATGAAAAAAAATTATTAAAATTAAATGGCCAAAACCATTCAATGGATTAATCGCCTGGGTCAGCGGTTCATTGACCAATTCAATGATTTTTGGTCAGAGACTGGGTTTGCGGTAAAATAGAACCGGTTGCCTGAATGGTTCTTGGGCCGAACGGTCCGACCGTCCAGATCAACAGCAATTCAAAAACATTGGTCCACATGGTGCCCCCCCTGCTCACATGAGTAGAAACACTACAGCTTAGTTCGGAAGGAGTACAAATACAAAGATGTAGAGTGCAAAATCTTATGTTTTGTATGTATTTGCATCATACATATTTGTATTTGTACTATTTCCAAATTGAGCCTAAGCTGCATTTGGAAGAAGTGTAAAACCTCACCACCAGTTTAGTTTTGTTGGTGTTTGTTTGGAGTGCAAATCAACATCGATTTAAAACTTTACTTCAGTTCAGATTTATCGGCATTTGGATGGAGTGGTGTTTTACATCGTAAATCAATGTAAAAAGTCACTTATGATGAGGTTTACATCGGTTACCGATGTAAAAGCTACATCAATAAGCATGTTTTTCTATTCTCCATAGTTCGGTCGATGACATTTTAAACCACTTCCAAACGCAACCTAAATGATAAGTTATTAAGGCTGCATTTGGCATTCGTTATTTCAAGGACTTATCTCCTTTATGCAGTTAAAATGCCCCTATTATTTTCTTATATAAAGCCATATGCAGCCTAACTATGTCCCATTATTTTCTTATATTTTATTTTTTGAAATAAAAAAAAGAAAGAAAACGTGATGATTGCCCATTCCACAGTGTTTTTTGGTATTTAACCATAACCTTTTTGCCCCCATAGAGGCCGTATTTCATTTTTACTGTTTTTTGGCAACAATCTAAAAACTCTTCTAAAAAATATGGTGGTAGTGGAGCTTCAAATCGCATCACTTCTGGGACTACCCAGACTGCCCGTTCGATAGTTAGGAGAAACCAAACAATACAGTGGAAACTCTTGCTGTCTGGTTTGAACCCGGATCTACTGACCACAAAACCTGTCTACACAACATCTACAGCTGCACTATGGAAACACTTCTTGTGTTATTCATTGTCTATGGTATTATATACACATTATTTTATTTATTTTTTGTTGCAATTATATACACATTGTTGTGGGTAGTGTTTTGTGGTCAGCAAATCTGCGCTTAAGTCGCTGCAAAGAGTACTACGTTGCATAGGACTCTTTTGTAGCTTCACTTAGAGAAAAAAGAGAGGTGTGCAATCACTTGTCAATGGTATCCAAATAAAAAGAAAAAGAAGAAAAAACGGTGAAGCAATAAAAAATATTTCTTGCAAATCAGGCTGAAGCTTGAAGAAAAAGTGGTCTGCAATCACTTGTTAATGGCATCTGCAAGTGTTTTCCTTTTTTTGTTGTCACACTCCTAACTCTTTGAATCATGTGGTCAATTTTTCCTTTTTTCACTATTTTCTTTTTTTTTAGTTACAAAAGATCAGAAACAAAAAAAAAATAATGAGAAAAACCTACCTTTAGTGTTCCCGCACATGTGAGCAGGGGTGACAACTATGAAGTGCTTCAATCTGATTGGAACCCCAGCACACACCAAACAGAGTGCAGAAAATCTGCATTCTTGTTAGAAATTAGAATGCCATTTAGTGCATTTTAAAATTTACATAAAAATTGTAGAGGGGAGAGGATAGCCTTCGGATTGGCATAAAAGTAAGGGTAGATTACATGGAACTACCCTAGTACCCTGTACTTTGGGGTAGTGACACTTGGATCCCTGAACTTTTCTATTTGTGACTGAGAGCTACCTTACTTTCAGATTCTAGCACTCCTCTCCTTTCCTTTTCTGTGTTTTATTTTCTTCTATTTTTTCTCCCCCTCAAAAGAAGGATCTTTTATTTTGTATATACTATAACTATCTATAGTTCTATTTTTCCCCTATAATTTCCTTGTTCATATTTTCTATGCAAATAGCATCTCCGGTTGTAGGGTCAGTATCAACTATGAAGACATGCAAAGGGTATGTCTGTTTGTGGTTTATCTGTTTATGCTTTTACTTTTTCGGTATAAAACGCTTGAATCCGGAATTTGCCTCCCACTGCATGGATTCAGATTTGGTCCTTTCAAAACCGCCTTCACAGCCCCTTGCAGCACTACATTGGGAATATCTTCCTGTGAATAAAAACATATAAGTACAGAAAAATTTCCTATGCACAGCTGCAAAGGGCTGTGAAGACGATTCTGTGAGGACCAAATCCAATTTGCCAATGTACCAGTTGGAATTGGAAGAGATGCCCAACTTGTTGTAAAGTTGGGACGTGTTTTAAAGTTGGTGTGAGGAGCAGATCCGGACTCATGTATGAGGATGTTAATGGGTCATGTTAAATAGCAAACCCGGCTTGACCCGACCCTATAGGATCAGGTTAGGGTTTTGATTATTCAATCTGAATCGGATTTGAGTTTTGACTGACACGCCCGTCAGGTCATGATATCCTGCATATATACAAAGTATTCTTGTAACTTTTGACTTCTAACTATATAGCTTTGAAGTTTAATATTTATTTATATATTAATTTTGATTTTCTTTATTTTTTTAATGAAAAAATGACACCTTAAAATCCATAAGACAATTTCCTAACTGGATTTTAGGTCTTCAAAATGTGTTAAGAAAGTACAGTTGAAATTCTACAAGTCAGGTCAGATTGATATCGGGTTAGACCCTATACAGTTGGATCGGATTTGAAAATCATTCATTTTTAAGTCAGGTGGGATTGGATTAGAGTTGAAGCAAATCCGTGCCAAACCCGACCCGTTGAGATGCATCCCTACTCGTGTACAGCCCAATTCAATTCAGGACACTTGATTTAATCTTTGAATATATATTGATTTGTATCTCCTTATCTGATAACGAGTATCTTGGTAGTACTGTACTTGCCTATGTTCATTTGGTAGAAGTTGGATTTTTCTCATATTTGGTGCTTAGTTCAGTTGTGGCACAGAATAGTTCACTTGGCCTTATTATTGGATAGTCCTACGTACGTCCGAAATTGTGAATATTGAAGCTAGTTTTTCGAGTGTTTGGACATGACGACAGTTTCTCAACATTCTGGTTGAACAATGTTGTATTGAGATTTGAGACATCAAACTTGTGTTTGGATCAACAGCAGTCAGCAGATACATGGGGTGGAATTGAACCTTGGAAGCCAATCGCTCCCCACTTGCCTAGCTAGCTGGTGTAGACTGTAGTGGTTATCTGAACACTGGTTGGGTTGGCACTAGATGATGATGAACTACTCTGGGGTGTTCTCGTTTCGAGTTAATCAAGAATTCCCTGGAGTGTACTCTTCTACAGATAAAAAGCGAAAATGTTCCTTGTCGTTTCCAAATGTTCCTTGTGGGAAGCCCATTTGTCCGTGTGGTTTGAATTGAGGCACAGCACATGGGCCTAAACCCAGATGGGCAGATCAATCGAGTTGGTCCAGCTCCAGTCTACCAAATAATAAACAACTTGCTGGACGAATTGCCCGTCTCACCACCACTGACCAGACTAAATATGGGACCGACGTAATAGCGCACTTTTCACTTTTGCAGTAGTGAAACGCCGGACCCCAGAACAGTAGTTGAACAGTAGTCATGGCGATATCATATCTCAACTCAACTGAGAGCCTGCCTGACGTCAAGTGGAGAAGATATATATCGAACCATGTAGCAACCTTGTGCATGGACTGGTTTTGCTATAATATTGTCGCCTTCAAAATCTCTTATTGCAACACTCCCTGATCGGGACAGATTAATTAATTTGGAATTAAAGCCGTTAGATAGAGCTGGTGCAGAACACCGGGCCTAGGTGTTATTGAGGAGCTAGCCAACCCTAGGTCGACCAGCTCTAGATCTTCCCCTCTTATCAAAGAAAGCTCTAGCCTTTCTGCTAAAGAGAGCTCCAACACTATTACCAAAGAGAGCCTCAGATCTCTTACCAAAAAGGCTCTAGTCTTCCTACCAAAGAAGGACCAGTTACTATACAAAGGATTCTTACTAAAGAGAGATCAAAGTAAAAAGGAAATTTTCTTCTTAGCAAGTTTCCTACTGAAGACCTTTCCTTATTTCTCTATTTCTGTTCTTGTAATTGTTTCTAATTTATTCTTTATTATTTCTATATAAATATTTAGCCATGTACAATTATTCATCATAGTGAAATTCGACCCATTCTTTTAATCTTTGTTTTTCAAGCTTTAACTTGGTATCAGAGCCATGGCCTACAACACCCCCATTGTGTCTGAGATAATGAGCTTGAGCTCAACCTCTTCCCAGAATTCTTCCCTACCAATGAACATAAGTTCTATTCCTAATATTTCACAGTATTTGACAATCAAACTCAATGGTGAAAATTTTCTTCTTTGGAAAGCTCAATTTCTTCTAATACTTTGAGCACACAAGTTGATGGGGCTCATTGATGAATCGGCCAAGCCTCCCTCAGAAGTGATTCCAAATCTTATTGATATCAGTAAGTCCTAGCACAAGTCGTTGGACTCTCTACAACCGCTGAAGTCTGGAATGCTCTAGAGAAATCTTTCTCTTCTCATTCTCGATCCAGAGTACTTCAACTCAGACGCCAACTTCAAAACCTCAAGAAAGGGAACTTGTCCATCTGTGATTATGTTCAGAAAGCCAAAACAATTGCAGATAATCTTTCTGTAGTTTCAAAACCAGTAGCAAAAGCAGATATGGTTTTATACATCCTATCCGACTTGGGTAGTGAGTATGAATCCCTTATTATAGCTATTACGAATCGAGTTGATGCAGATAAGCTCAATATTAGTGATGTTCTTGAATTACTTTTGAGTGATGAAGCCTATCTTTTATAACACAAATTTTCTAGTGAAAATCCTAATGCAAATCTTGCAATGAATAATAATAAAAATTTGATTAACAATTTCCAGCCCAATCAGAGTTCTTACAATCAAGGCAGGGGTGGCAACTATCGTGGTAGAGGCAAGGGGTGTGGTGGTCAGCCCTCAGGCCGTGGACAAGGTCATGGAAAAGGAAATAGTATTATTTGTCAACTTTGTAACAAACTAGGACATGGAACATTGAAGTGTTACAAAAGATTTGATCTCCCGTATTAGGGAGAAAACACTATGCATCTAGCAGATCCTACAACCTTTCACAATGGCATCTCACACAATGACTCTACGTCTAGAACCGGATTTGATCCATTCTGGCATCCAGATAGTGGCGCCACTCATCACCGGACACCGGATGCCGATAATCTACAAGTCCGGACTGAATACCAAGGTTTTGATCAAGTCAAGATCGGTAATGGAACAAGTTTGACTACGAATAATACAGGGTCAACATCTCTAGTTTGCAAACATAATAAGTTTGCCTTGAAGAATATCTTTCATGTCCCTTCTCTTACTAAAAGTTTGCTATCTGTAAGTAGATTTACCAAGGATAATAATATGATTTTTGAATTTCATCTGAATTTCTGTCTTGAAGGACCATATGGGGAGAGTTTTACTTTGAGGACCCAGTAGAGACAGACTATCAGTTTCCTGGAGCAGTTCAGCACAAGATAGAGAACTCGACAACTCTTGTAGGCGAGAAAACTTCTGTGGCAGAATGGCATCAACGACTTGGTCATGCATCTCTCTGAGTTGTGAAAAATATTATTTCTAAGTTTGGTTTACCTTATTTTGGATCCTTCAGTTGTCCTTTTGTGTGTAAAGCTTGCCAAATGGGTAAAGCCCATCGTTTAAGTCTACCATATTCAACTACTACTTTTTCTGCACCTCTTAAACTAGTTTTTTCTGATGTATGGGGACCTGACCCAACTTTGTCCAATAAGGGCTTTAAATACTATGTTCTATTTATGGATGCATATTCTCAATTTTCATGGATTTTTCCTCTTGAAAGGAAGTTAGATGTGTTTAATGCCTTTATTAACTTTAAGAATCATGTGAAAAATCTTTTCTCTACAAAAATTAAGGTGTTTCAGAGTGATTGGGGTGGTGTATTTTGCAATCTCTCTCGTTATGTTGATAATGCCAGTATTCTTCACCACCTTAGTTATCCTTATATGCATGAATAGAATGGTAGTGTTGTGTGAAAACATCGGCACGTTATTGAGTCCACATTGTCTCTATTGGCATCCTCCTCTCTCCCCCAGTCCTTCTGGGCAGATGCTGCTGAAACTGGTGTCTTCCTCATCAATCAACTGCCAACCCCAAGCCTTGGTAATCTCTCTCCTTATGAGAAATTATTTGGAAAGCCTCCTCATTATTCTATGCTAAAGGTTTTTGGTTGTAATTGTTACTCTCTTCTTTGGCCATATAATGCACACAAGATGGATTTCCGTTCTGCTCATTGTATCTTTGTTGGCTACAACAATAGTCACAAAGGGTACCGTTGTTACAATCCTGCTACTAGCAAAGAGAGAATTGCGAGACATGTTGTATTCGATGAACACTCCTTGCCCGGATCAGCACAATCATCGTTGCCTTTTGTCCCTGTTACCCCTACTGGAGTTTTTCTAACTTCTTTGGGCACCATTAGTGGTGACACGTGTCCAGTTCCTGCGGATCCTGAGGTATCCTCTTCTCCCCTGCCATCTATATTTGTTAATAATGAGGCATCTATTACTTCCTCCTCTGAGCCAGAATAGGAAGTTTCTCTCAGTGCTGATTCCTTGCCAATTCTGTGCACCCGCCTTATTTAGGAACTATTGGACACAATTCCTGTTGTAGACCCTCCAGTGCGCACTCATACAATGATGACAAGGTCTATGACGTCTAGGTCGGCTTAGGCATTAACTACCACTCGCCATCCTCTCCCAGTTGCTTTACTGCATGATGGTCATACTCATGAGGAGGAACCCTCCTCCTACAGACAGGGTTCCAAGTCTCCTCACTGGCGGACTGCCATGACTGCCAAATTTCATGCCTTCCTTCAGAATGGTACTTGGGAACTGGTTCCCTATGATGCTTCTATGAATGTGGTTGGCTCCAAGTGGGTTTTTAAAATCAAACGGCACCTTGACGGTTCCATTGATCGCTACAAAGCCCGTCTTGTTTCACAAGGCTTCACTCAAGTTCCAGGTGTTGACTTCACTAAGACTTTCAGTCCTGTAGTCAAACCTGCTACTGTGTGCACTATTCTTGCTCTTGTAGTTTCTTGTGGTTGGGACATTTGGCAGTTGGATGTTCATAATACCTTTCTTAATGGCTTCATTGCCGAAACTATTTTTGTGCATCAACCGAAAGGCTTTGAGGACAACAATTATCTCCATCATGTCTGTAAACTTCATAAGGCCCTCTATGGGCTCAAATAGGCTCCTCGAGCTTGGTTTTCCCAGTTGAGTGTCTATATGACCTCGGTTTTCGAGGTTCCTAGTGTAAACCCTCTTTGTTCATTTACAGTCGAGAAAAAATTACCATTTACGTTCATGTTTATGTTGATGATATTCTTATTACTGGATCCTCCTCTGCTCATGTTTCTCATCTTATCAGCAATTTATCTCAGACCTTTGATTTGAAAGACTTGGGGCCGTTGCACTACTTCCTTGGTATTGAATTTCATCGTGATGCATTTGAATTGATCCTTTCTCAGCGTAAGTATATTTTGGATCATCTATTGAAGATTAACCTTGCTGCGGCCAAACCTGTTTCTAGTTCAATGGCCACCTCATTCCAACTCTCTCGATTTACTAGGGAACCTCTATCTGATTCCACTCAGTACCGAAGCATTGTAGGTGCTCTTCAGTACGTCACTTTGGCAAGACCTGATGTTGCCTTTGCAGTGAATAAAGTTTGTCAGTTTTTACAATCTCCTACTGATGAACACTGGGGTGCAGTAAAGAGGAATCTAAGGTATCTCAAAGGAACCATTGACTCTGGTTTGATTTTCTCGGCACACTCGTCGGACACGTTGATAGCATACTTCGATGCTGATTGGGCTAGTTTCCCCAATGACAGACGTTCTACTGGCGGATATGGTATTTTTCTTGGTTCTCATTTGACTTTGTGGAGAGCTAAGAAGCAACCTACAATAGCTTGGTCTAGCATAGAGGATGAATTCAGAGCTCTAGCTAATACCACCACCGAACTCTTGTGACTAAATTCTCTTCTCTCCGATTTGGGGGACAAATTATAGTCTCCACTAGTTCTCTACTCTGATAATATTAGGGCCACATATCTTGCATCTCATCCCATTTTTCGTGCCCATACTAAACAAATTGAGGTTGATTTTCATTTCCTTTGGGATCTCATCGTTAAGAAGTGTTTGATCATGTGGTTCCTTCCCACACAGGATCAACTTGCTAATATTTTCACTAAGCCACTTTTGTCTCAACGGTTTGAGTGGCTTCAATTCAAGCTTCAAGTGCTTCCAGCCCACTTTCGCTTGAGGGGGCGTATTGAGGAGCTGGCCAGCCCTAGATCGGCCAGCTCTAGCTCTTCCTCTCTTACTAAAGAAAGCTCTAGCCTTCCTGCTAAAGAGAGCTCCAACACTCTTACCAAAGAGAGCCTTAGATCTCCTACCAAAGAAGGCTCTAGTTTTCTTGCCAAAGAAGGACCAGTTACTATACAGGGAACTCTTACCAAAGAGAGATCAATCAGAGCAAAAAGGAAATTCTCTTCTTAGCAAGTTTCCTATTGAAGACCTTTCCTTATTTTCTCTATTTCTATTATTGTAATTGTTTCTAATTTATTCTTTATTTTTTTCTATATAAATATTCAGCTATGTCCATTCATCATAGTGAAATTCGACCCATTCTTTTAATCTTTGTCTTTCAAGCTTTAACTAGTGTGATCATATTCTCAGCTATACTTAGTCAAGTCCTAAATGGGGTTCGCAGTGACGTTCCTTGGCATTGAGCAAAGCATATACTGTGTGGCTGAAAAACTTTTTTGACAACTTACATATATATACCCAGTAAATTATAACAAACTAGGTTAAGCCATGATAAACTCTACACACTAAACTAAAGGAGGGGGGGGGGGGTTAATATATGTAGTTGCTCTTTTGTTTTGCCAAAAAAGAAACAAACAGATGCATGTTTGCAAGTTTCTTAATTATTCTTTCTCACTAAGGCAAAAGAGATTCATTCACCTCTTCAATTAACTGTCTACTAAAAGACCTTTCGGTGCGTTTCATTGCAGTATCTAGGGTAGCATTGTTCCAATGCTACAAATAATTTAATCCGAAAACCATCAAGCGCAAGCTATGTTGCTTTGTTTATTTATGAACAACTTAGAGCTTAATTAGTCGTGTGTAAAGGTGGAAGCGGTGGACTACTTGGTGGTGGTAGCTAGCCATCCCCATGCCTGTGTAGGGGAAATGACTAAGGGGGATGATGGGCTCTGGGCTGTAGTGGGGTGCTAGTGAAGATGGATTTTCTTTTCTATAAAAAAGGCTATGTGGGTCTGTGCAGGTAACTGTTTGTGGAAGCCCAGCTTTCATCTCACTTTGTATTTTGTGGTTTCCTGTAAATGGGGTCGACCCAAAATAAAATTCTTGTTCCTGACAGAGGTATGGATAATGGATTATATGTGGAGACTGGAGATAGATCCTCACAAATTCTAGTGGTGTTGAGGCAAACTGAGAAGATATGCCGCCCACATGTTTGTTGAATGCGCTAGCTAGTACGTAGGACATCATCCCCTTTGATGCATTAATTAGATTGTTTCTCTAATAATATCTCACACACTCATTCATATATATATATATATATATATATATCATCATGTGGTACGAGACATAAGAAGTAGCTAACTAGGGATGCTGACCCCTACGAGCTACAACAAATTAGAAGGTGTCTGCCACTCAAACACATTGCGCTGATCGAGCAGGTTCAGCCTCAGAATCTTGCTGCTTTCTTGACTCTTTTTAATTGAACCGTCCCCCACTATACATTCTATACCCACAAGATGCTACAATCGTACATCTCACATGTACAGCCCATCAATGACAACATATAAGTACGAACTGTGTTTGAGATGTGCGAGTGTACGTAGTAGTTAAGGGGTTGCCTGCCATGTGTAGAAAAGCTAATGTGATGGAGGTGTCCCTACTCTTCAAACTTAATATTGGAAGATCTTCAATTCATCACTGTATATGATAGTTGATAGATGATAGATGATACTTACGCGTTGCCACCGATCCCCTTGCAAACTAAAAGTTGCACCCAGTAAAAGTTTTCTTTTCTCCTCTTGTAGTCTTGTTCTTCTGCTGCTTTTCTTCTCTGAATCCCTTCTCTTTGCCGATTTGTAGAGTGAAGAGGAGAAACATAACAGATAATATGATTCCCCACACGAGGAAGGTATCCTTGACCTTAGAAGACCCAGGAATTTGAGCGTTTTGACTGCTTTTAAGCACATCTCTCTCTCTCTCTTCCATACCATCATCCATGTGCGTTTCACTTTTAGCTTTAAACAAAAGTTGGCACTTGAGATTATTTACAGAGAATTGAATAACTTTTCTTGTTCCGAGCAGTAATACACGCTGCTTTCGCAAGGTTAGCACACTCCTCCCAGCCCCTAGTCCTTATGCCAACAATCCTCGGCTAGCTTTTATATATGTGATATAATTGAACCCCAGAACAAAATCTCATCTACCACCGGTTATTTTGCTTTTAGAAAAGCAAAAGCAGAGAACCATAAAACAATTCATCACTGAACAGGAGAAGTAGGAGATAGGGAGGGAGAGAGATGATACAAAGCCAGTTACCAACTCTCTTACTTGACATGGACGACAACCACCCAACACCCAAGTAGTGGAGGAGACAATCCGAATTATTAATTATACACAGCAAAGGATATATGACCAGCTGCACCAACCACGGCAACTCATCTAGCCAATTCTTTTACTAACTTGTATGCACATTATTATATGCTTTTTAATCCTTCCACTTCCCTTGTTGGAAGGGAAAATAAATAAAATTAGATACTATTTCTTCAGAGTTCCTGACTTTGTTCTTCTTAACCTGTAACCTGTAATGTTTTGTTCTTTCCAGTTCTTCGAATGGATATAATTTAGTAATAGCGCAAGTTAGTCAGTCCGATTCACAATCATATACCTCGCTGAACATAGAGTAATTAATTGATGAATATAAAAAGAATGTGGAACAACATTGAATTTTTGATTAACTAACAACCACCCTTTTTGTTGATGGAATCAAAATGAGAGCGCGTAGAAACATCATAATACTTACCAGTTGATCTCATTGTATTGTTCCATTTTCTTCATTGATTTTTCTTTTTCTTTCACTATTATGGTCTTGGGGAAGTGTTTCAACGAAGCCTGTGGATTTAGTTTTTGATTTTCATAAAGTGAAATAACATACAGAACCATGAAGTGGTTATTTAGTATTTTTTTTAGTAATAACAATAATAAAGCTCATGATAGTCAAAAAGAGCCTTGGGAATCATTGCTGGTTCATTTTAATAAGCCTTCTCCGTGTTTTTTCTGCTCTCTCCATTAAGTTGGTTGCCTCTCTCTCTCTCTCTCTCATTCGTGACAAGAGGAAGATTGGTTTCTGGGCAGCAACAACACATACTGAAAGGAAATGATGGGGTATGAAGACCACCAGAAAGTGCTGGGAAATGAACAACTTGAAAGGCAAAGGAGATTCCATCTTTGCAATCGTCCGTTGTTTATGACCCTTATTAACATATGCTAAGATGCTTGTTGCTTCTCACTGGGGTTTTATGACGGATTGATCGATATAGGTTGTGTCCCTCAAGTGTTTTAAGCTTTGATAAAGAAGGCATTTGGTCAAATCAATGTTAATGATCCTCTGGATTGAAGATGCTAGCTTGCCGAAGGTTTTTCCTACGATTCTCAGCTTGAACTGACTGCATCCATCATATCATAGATGGTATTTGATAACCGATTCATCTCTGTAACATAGAAGCTCAAAGCCTTCCTTCCCATCAGAGTGGTATCTGGGCAATGCTAGCTCCTTAATTCCCACCAGAGTCATTCAGATATTTGAATTGGTTTTCTATATATATGTGTGCATTAATTAATTAGAAGAGGGAGAGACTGTTAGAGAATGAAAACCTAGTCCGGGACCTCTAACAGACTAAACTTTTAGGTTGAATGGTTCCTTGAGACATGAGAGGGACAATGGAAAATGTTGTGATGTTGAAGTCATGAAACCGGGGATAGAAGTATGACCCTTCCAAACCAAAACAAAGTTTTTTCACTTTATGGGTTCAGTCAAAAGTGTCGAACAAAGACAGAGTGCAGGCCATTCTTTAACTCATTGAAGCTCATCGATGGAATAAATACCAAGTTTTGCATTCTATCTTTAAAATTGAGGCTTGGGAATATTATCAAATTGGGCTATTAGCAGTAAAAAATGGGCTGGTGCAAGCATTCACGCATGCTGGGAGATTGAAGGGCCCCAATTAAAAACAGATATCTCCACTAGTGCTAGCAGCATAAGACGTTTCTCTCTCTCTCTCTCTCTCGTTCAAGTGGAATTATGTACTGATTACTGAATTGTAGATTACCGCCACATGTCATGTCTCCAGTCGTACACATATCCTCTGCAACTACCACAACGTATAGTTTTTAAACTGTTTCTGTTCACTGTTCATGGTGTATATCTAGTAGTTGTGAAGCAAATACAGGGCTTGTCTTAAATAGATTTTAATTAGGGGTGTTGTTTCTATCTATTTTGTCCTATGGAATGAGTTGCATATTTAAAATTTCACCCCTTTCATCAATCAATATCAATTGTAAATAGTAGTACCATTTACAATAATAGAATCAGAAAAACAGATTTTTAAATAATCCTTGTAAACATTGGCTAATCAGTTTATAGAAACACCTTAGCTCTGCTAGTGCTAGTTTGTCTCGCACTGCGGGTCCCAAACCCAGAAAGAAAAGAGAGTTGATAAATAGCCCAATATCATTTAGAGATGCAAAGGCCCATTAATTGGTTTGGGGGGCATTTGTGTAGCTTGTAGAATTGCTAAAAGTTCCACAGCTAGCAGCAACACTTAATAATCGTAGCATATTTCCTCTGGGACCCAAGCTACTCTTTCCAACATCCAGATGTCCAAAGACATGTAGGACAGAGAACAAACATTAAAAAAAAAGAAAAAAAGAAATGGAATTGAGCTTCCAAACATGTTTCATCTTTCCGACCCATTACATAGGAAGCTGTCAACCTTGAGAGAATCTTCCATGGCATCATACCAATCATTAAATTAAAAACAAACAAATCAAAAAGCAAATAGTATGGGAAAGATGGTGGCCATGACTGTGAGTGAATGTTTTATATATAATTAGTCTTAAAGTCGTACCCAGTTTGCACCGTGTAAAAAAGAAATTGCACTGGTACAATAACCCAAACTAACCATTATACATTTAGTAACATGGATGTTTCATGTTACACATAGCGTTACAATGATGAAGTGAACAATGGCCAAAAAAAAACAAAAAAGTGGTACTACTTTAACATTGCTGTAACTACACATTTGCAGATGTAATCGCCAAACAGAAGAGAAAAAAAATCCCCAAACATTGCAATCGCAAATTATTCACAAGTAATAATTCACATATAATTTACAAAAAGAGGAGAACCTGGTTTTCAAAGGTACATTTTCCTGCCAAATGGCATACAAATATAACATTTCAACACATTGACAAATGGCAATGATGTGATGTGATGTGATGGTATATATTACAGCAGGCAAGGTGATAAAATGGAAATGCACTGGGTGTAGTAGGGTCCTTATTTTCGCGGTGAATTCCAAGTAACTGACTTAGAGCTAGCTAGTAGCTAATAGCTAATACTCTCCTGCCACACTTTTACCCCCAACTCCAGAGTCCAGACTAAAATTATTTGAGCCGAGCTTCACATTGCATCGCTCCAAAGGCCTCTTCTGGGCATAATTTACTAGAGCTTCATATTATATATCTAATTATCTATATATATATATAGAGAGAGAGAGAGGAAAATGGATAGACGGATAGCCGTGCAAGAGAAACTTAAAAAGGGATCTTCTCCCAACTATCAGATTTCAGAAGCCGTGGTACTGAAACTGGGTAGTGGGACTGAGGAAACCGCCGCTCATCATCGTCTCTTCATCTTCTTGGAACCCAACAATCTACCGAACAATTAACAAAACGATAACTAATATTACTATTCATTCAATGAAAGTTAGGGGGAGAGAGAGAGAGAGAGAATGGAGGAGAGTGAAACTGTGAAAATTGAAGTGAGGAATTTACCCAAAGCTCGTCATCGTCTTCTTCATCTCGGTTGAGCCCTGTAACTTTGGGAATCTCTCCAGTTTCATCGTTACGGGCGAATCTTCCACGTACTCTAGGTCTACTGTCGGCTAGCGTCTTTCGGCATGCATACTGGTCAGAGAAGGGCAGAGTAGGAACCCGTCTTTATTCAGATTAACATCACATTCACTACTTCGTTTTTGTTCAAGTTTTGGTTTTTTTATTGATTCTAGATTAAAGTAAGAAATGGATTTTTCAATTTTTTATACCTTTATTGTCTTGTTGAAATTTCGTTGGGTGCGCTTGCTTCTGTACCTGAGAATCCTCTGTTTTCTTTCTTCTGCACTGTAACGTCCAACCTTCAAACTAGCTTCCTCCATGAACGAATTCTCAGTGCCCAAGGGGCTTGAGGATAACCCATGGGTTACTTGCGTCCCATTGATTCTCTGGACATAGTAATAGTAAGAGAAAAAAAAAAATCCCCAAACAATTCAGTTAGGTTTGACAAGAAGGCATGTAACAAAAACAGAGGAAATAAGCTTAAAAGATGAGGATAATGTTACTAACTTGTAAATCGCCAGTACTGCAAACCCTCCTCATGGGTATAGATAATTTATTGTTTTCAGGCGAACCCACAGCCACAAACTGGATTTCGGAATTTGGGTTTTCCACGAGAGAATTGAAGGGAGGTTGGTAGATAAATCTCGGTTTTAGGTCTAGATATTGGCTACTGAAGCTCCTCTGTATAATCCCAGTTCCCCTCACAGTAGCATTACTGTGAGCAAAAGGAGAAGAGTCATCCAAATTATCAAAACCCACATAACACTCTCCCGATTTAATTCCCAACACATCGCTAGCTGAAGACCCCGTATTCCCATGTGCTGAATACTCTACAGTGGGTACAGGCTGCAATTGCATAGTGGGGCTTAGAGATAAATTGTCCAGCTGCAGGCTTGGAGGGGAGCAGGAGAGGATATTAGTGACACTTTGGTTAGCAGAGGGAGATGGGTGGGCTGGAAATTGAAGGTCTGGGTCGTCGGAGGAGTGGAGGATATCAGAGGTTGGATCAGTGAAAGGGAAGAAAGGCTCCGATAGGAACTGTAAGTCCACTTCCGGGGAAACCATGTCGGAGAATGGAGCCGGAAAAAGCAAGTCATCATGGAAGGAAAGATGAGAAGACATTCAAACAAAGAGTTGACTCAACTCAAAGCAACCCTATGAAGATAAATAAATAAACAAATAAAAAAACAAACAAACAAACAAACAAAGAAAAAGGTGGAGGGTTTGAACTAGAAGAGAAGTTTGATTTGGTTTTGGCTTGCTTACTTCTGTGAAACTCAAAGAGTCTAGCTAGACACCGCCTTTGGTCTGGTTTCTTCTACTCACGCTCCACGCTCGGATCGAGAGCCGAGAGGAGAAGCAAATGGTGAGTCAGTGAGTCTCCTCGCTACCTACCTCAATGCTATATAAGTGGAGAGATAGAGTTGGAGTAGAGATTAGTAGAATGCATGTGGTGTGATCTTTGAATGAATGATGAATTCCTTGTTGTGAAGGATATATATTTATATTCTTGTGAAGTGTGAAAAGTATTCCCATCCCAGTCAACTACATTACTGACTGGCTGAGAATATACCTTCCATGAACTTGGACAGTTTCGTTCCAAGTTTTGAGAAATCGTAGCGCTTCTTCTTTTTCATTCGTTTCCCCTGGCAATCTCATCTTCAGCTAGTCAATCTTGGTTTAGCCATTGGATTACTAGCTAACGAGCTGTGTTATTGAAGAAGGTTCTATTGAAATTGACTAAATAAAGGTAGTTGATGCTGATAGACATGTCGGGCCGGGGTTATGTGGGCAGATTTGCATATATTCTTGACAGTTGAGAGTTGAGTGGTTTTCTCCACTTTGACACACAGATTTTGGTCGCTAACCTTGCAGGTGAATTTGATTCTACCTCATTTCCTAGTTCTTAAATGGTTGGTGAGCGTTTGATCTGAAATTCAAGTGGATGGTTCACTTCCATGCATTATTTCACATCTATTCAAACGCTTTCACATCGAGATTTGTTTGAGGACCCCTCAATAGCTTTATTGTTATTCCACATATGTGATAATGACCGATAGGCAACCTCAGAGTTGAGAGTTGAAATGGGAGAAGCATTACAATTAAGGGTGCAACTACAACTTGGGTGGGCTTAGGTTTGAGTATTCCTTAAAATTTGATGGGTCAAGGCGTAAGAGTTTGGGCCTGATCAAGATTCAAACTTCAAAGTATCGATACGTATCAGTTGATACATATCATATCAGGAGCTTTTCGATACATCCCTATCGGGATTTTGACTGATTCAGGGGGTGGATGGACCTTAAAAAAAAGAAAAAAACTTAAATAAATAAATAAAACTATTGGTACTTCCCAATACAACTCTACCTTCGTATCAGACTTATGGGCCTAATGCATTGTAAATTCTTTGAAATGGGTACCTGATTTATACCCTTATGACAAGTTGACAACACAGACTGGGTCTTGAAAGGAGAGAGACACAAACATATATAGATGCTGCCAAAATTACAATTCAGTTCTAAGAGAATGTGATCCTCATTTTGGTAATAAGATAATAGAGACCCCAAAATTTTACTTAAACCTTTTACCAAAATAAACAATGAAAAGATGCTAAAGTTAATCAACTTTTGATGGAGGCCCATCTCATCAAGGAGGCCCATTTCATCATATGGGCGACAACTCATACGAAGAATTCAAGATAAGCCAAAGTACTCAAAAAATCCAAGATAATTCAAGAGTCCAAGATACATCAAGAATTAAAAAGTCCAAGATACATCAAGAATTCAAGATAAATCAAGAATTCAAGAAAAATCAAGAATTCAAGAATCCAAGATCATCCAAGAAACCAAGAGTTCAAGATAATCTAAGATTCATACCAAGATTAGGATAACTCATGCATGGATAAGATCCAGGGAGATCGGACGATGGAGATCAAGTCAAGAAGAATCCTAGCAAATTAGATGTTTTGATATCTATCCTAGTTATTATTTCCTAGTTCTTTTACAATTTCCAAATGTATTATAAATACTGCTATTTTCCCAAAGTTATTCATCAATTCATACTTCAGATTTCAGAATTTCTTCAAGTTCTCTTCTTCCTATTTTCGTCACCTTTTCTCACTCCTAGAGAAATCGGTGTTATTTGCTAAGTGCTAGCGAACGCCCAGTGCTTGCATAGCCAGCTCCGGTTCTCATTGCTTCCACGCTGCGTCAACTTTGATAGCTAATTGTAGGTCTGACAAATAAGAGCATTTCTTCTTTAAAAGCGAAAGGAAAGAAATAGAACAACCGCCCCAAACCCATTATTATTTGGATTGGGTTAGGGTTAGGGCTTAAAGTTGAGAGTTCAGCAACTTGGCTGGGTTCAAGACAAACAAAAAGCTTGCGTTTGGCTAAAATTGACATCAACCCGACCTAATCGGCCCAACTTGCACCACTAATTCCTTAGCTTGTCTTTGTCTTGGCAAAATGAACATCCTTTGTTATCTTTAATTTTAATTTTCTAGTTATTCTCCGGGCCAAGAAAATAGCATTTACTTTATTTTTCCTGTAGGTATCTTTTATAGCCCACCCAGTACAAGATTGCCTCATTATGGATTACCAATCTGATCTAAGCCCCAAAAGTTGTACTTGGTTTGATTGAAAATAAGAGAGACTTAAAAGATTCTTTAAGAACTTTCTCTCAGCTTTCTTCCTTATTTTTTGTTGATCCATTTGGTTGTTGAGAAACACATAGAAAGGGAAACATTTTTAGAGAATATTTTCTTTTGTGTGCGCTTATTTCAAAGGAAAACCTGAGAAAGGAAGAGAAACATATGGGATGTGGGTTCCCAAAAATCAATATGGTGAGACCCCGCTGAGGAAAGAAAAAATAAGCAAGTGGTGAGAAAATATTATTGAGAGCTATCTGATCAGACCTCGTCTCCTTCCTTCGAGCCGTCCAACGGTAACATCTCTGGTGTTTTCGTCGAATGGTAAGTTTCGCTATGACATTCTCTCATCATTTCCATTCATTTTATACCATTTTTGTCTTGTTCCATTGGATGGGTTCCCCTCCAAATCTCACTGTCAGCTCCCTCCATACTTGGTTGTCCAAATCTGGCTTCTGGCATGTTTGATCTACTCTTTTTCCTTTACAGACGGCCATTTGAGTTCGTTCATCGGAGCTCCAGATCTGACTTTGGCATATGTTCGTTCTTAATCTGGAGTTCCTCTTATCACTGAACATTAACGTGAAGATCCGGAGTTCCTCCTATCACTAGACATTAACATGAGATGTGGCGTTCAAATAAACTCTAACAAGCTTTTGTGTCCAGCTTTTGATTCAAACCATTTTTTTCTTATATTGATCTCAGATCTGCTATTTTTTTGTTGTTATTTTTTATTTTTGGGTAAAATACAAAAACCTCTCTTGAAGTTTCTAACAATCATAAAAATTTCCCCTATAGTTTCATTTTAGTAAAAACCTCTCCTTTATTTTTGGCAAATTTAACAAATACCTCCCTTCCGTCAATGACCAAGACGGAAAATGTTAAAGAGATGACATTTTTTCAAAATACCTATTTTACCCTTTCTCGAACACTATTCATCTTCTTCCCCATTCCAACCCAGAAGCAGAGGCAACGGCGGCACCCCTCTAAATCCGATCTCTTCCTCTCTCATCTTCTTCGGGATGATGATTTCTTGTTCTCGAAGTACTTGTTCTAGGTGATGTTCTCAGTGCTGACGACGACATAAGTGTTGCGGTGAACCTGGAGAATGTCCTTGGCCAAGTCGATGGCGATCACTCCCGCACTACATTCCATTCCGCCCAAATTAAAGCTCCTAATGTTACCTCTTAGCTTGTACTTGTTGATAATCATGGTGGATAGTGAAGGGGTCGGATTGAACAAGCTACAGTTCACGAGTAGTATACCAATGCCCTTTGGCTTCATGGAGCTATTGGAGAAGAGGTTTTCTAGAGCACCAAACATGACCTACTCGGATTCCTCCCTAGCGCTAGCCATTGCCGACCGTGGAGGAATGTAGCGCATCGCGTCAAGGACGTGCGTCTCCTCGCCGAGTCCGGAGCGCTCGAGGATCTTGCATTGGAACTCGAGCGAAGACTCATTGAAGTCCCCAATGAGCCTTGAGTGTTCCATGAAATCCTTGAAGTTAACCCTCAGGTCTGAGGGAGGGAGGTAGCAAGAAAAGTCCACTAGATACACGGGGCATGGTCGCGACAAGAAATAGACGGTAGCACCCAATACAAGCAGTGCAGAGCAAATTGCGACACTCACCAAATTGTTCTCAAGCTGATGTGATAGTTCAAGGATATCCTCTGAGCTCAACTACGACGCCTAGACCAGGGTCACAGCCATCACCAGAACAAGAGAGAAAGTGACCAGATATTTCATAAAGTAATGATACCCCAGCTTCACATATTTAACATTCACGCTTTGTAAGAAATCAGGCAATCTTCGACTCTACTAGGCCTGAATGCCACTTCCTTCACCGGCACCACCATTTTCGATGACTTGAGCTCCCACTCCTTCCATGGCGAATTGGTCACTGAGCCTAGTGGTTCTAATAAACTCTAAAGCTAGACAATAGATATCTCTCTCTGTGAACTGGAGAGGATGGGGGATGGAAGGAATAGAAGGGTGTATATATAAAGATATCGGTGCCTTAATTAATCGATTAGAACAAAAAACATAAAATAAAGCGAGAGGTCAGAGGTCAGAGGTCAGAGAGAGAGATCGGATTTAGAGGGGTGTTGCCACTGCCTCTACTTTGAGGTTCAAACGAGGAAGAAGATGAATAGTGTTCGAGAAAGGGTAAAATAGGTATTTTGAAAAAAAAATATCATCTCTTTAACGTTTTTCATCTTGATCATTGACGAAAGGGAGGTATTTGTTAATTTTATCAAAAATAGATGAAAAATTTTTGCTAAAATGAAATTATAGGGGAGGCTTTTGTATTTTACCCTTTATTTTTTTGCTTCAGGTCATCGCAAACAACAAAACAGGGGATTTTGGCTTGAGGTAACACATTCTCTCTTTCATTTTCTATGCATTGTTGATCGATGGAAATCTATTGTTTTTTTGTTTTTGTGATTGATGGTTCTACTATACTAACCTAGGGAATCTACCGAGAGTATTGCTGCTATTTTACTGTTTTGGCTAAATTACCAGTCTTAAGATTATCATTTTCTTTTTTTTTTTTTTGTTGAAATAAACATAAAAAGACCAAACAAGTCAAATGGATTGTCATATAAGTTGGCCATGTCAAACCCTCGATATTTTATGTCTAAGGTGGCTGAGCTGATTATTCTTTATCTGAAATTATTACAAACCACGCTTAAAAATTCAGATGGTTCCATTGTTGATTAATCAACAGACTTGCCTAGCCCTTAATATTTCAATTTTCCATCCTTGTGGTGTTATTCAAGAGTGGATTTTCAAGCACAGATCTCATATCTCAGCTATTAATTTTTTTCTTGAAATTTCAAAATTATAGATAGAACATCTTATGATATTATTGCATGGTAATGGAATGCTGCTAACCAAACTGCCTACAGATGTAGTGAAATATAATGGTTATGATCCGACAAGGGACAACTTACACAAGGGACAAAACAATTAATTTGTGTCATATGCAACTTAATGCCAAGATGGAGGGACAAAGATGTAAACAGATTTCAGCATCTAGTGTTTTGACCTCTTTATTTGTACACCTTTTCCATTGGAAGTTCTCTTTTCCTTTGTTTTGGTCGTTCTTGTTTTGGTAGTCAGTTTGGTGGTTAAGACCGTTTTATACTTGCTTAAATGACACTATAAGGAAACTATAAGTATGACATGATAATTTTTTACTTTGAGAGCTACTTTTGCTAATTAAATACTACTAGTATGCTATATTTTCGATGCCTATGTTGTTTTTAACATTGCCATGTCAGCATGCAACGTGTCAAGGTTCAAATAGTATTATGTCATGTCACTTATAAATAGGGTTGTGTTGTGGAATTAGAGAAAGCATAGATTTGTCCAAGTTGTCTAAAATCAAACATCCTGCAAAGTTTTTCTCATAACCAAACGTTAGAAAGTGATTTTATAGAATAGTAAGTCACAGCAAACAAATACGGGACAAAAAATGAGAAAATAAAATTTTCCTTTCTCATTTTATTCCTTCTCATCCCATTATTTCTTGGCAACCAAACGGATAAGGTTATAAATGGTTATCTGAAAATGCTTTATTTTCCAGCAGTTGATGGTCATCCTTCCCTCTTTCTATCAAGTGTGAATGTAGTTAATGTAGGCTCTATAAAACAAAATGAATTGCTCACGTGGTAATTGTTTTTGTTTTCAAAACAAACCCTCTTAATGCTCTTCATGGAGCAAATTTTTTCTTTAAATTACAAAAATAATTTTTTTTGAGAAATGTGCCATGGGCTTCTAAAATATTAGTTTTATTAAAAAAAAAATTGTTGCAGCCACAACTAGACAAAGCAAAAAAGTAAGCTACTTTTTCGTTTTCCAAAGTGCCAAATGGTAGGGTATGTTCCTTAACACACGGCTAATTGTAGAAACAACAATCTAATGATATATCAATCGGTTCTCTAGTCTAAAGGGCAGCCAGTACACGAGGCTATTGTTTGGCATAGGCTTTTGCAGTTTTGCATAAACAACCATAACCAAATATGTTTTTTGTCCATTAATGCAAAATATTAATATGATAAATTATTTGAATGAAGATTAAAATATCATTACATCCAATTTCTAAAGTTGGATATCAGTGTACAGCTATGTTTGGTTTGAAAGAAAAAATAGGGAAAGGAAGGGAAAGATAAGAAACCTATATAGGTGACTTGGCCTTAGTAAAACTCCATACCCATTGCCTTAGGTTTTTCCAAAGAGTACACCCCGGGCTTGTGAGAAAATATGAGGGACCCTGTGAAATCCTAACCAAAGTAGGTGCATCAGCCTATAAACTCAAACTACCCCCTTGGCTAAAAGTCCACCCTATCTTTCATGTAAGCCAACTTAAACCTTACCATGCTGACAACCAAGGTACCTCCCGAAACCAAAGCCAACGCACACATCCAACTTACCAACCACCCAAGAATCGATCCCTTAACTCCATCATCAACCATAGGTTGTCCCAATCCTCCCAAACATCAGAATGGGAGTACCTGGTGAAGTAGAAGGGACCTGTAGAAGAAGTTGCATGGGAGCTTGCTAAAGACCTACTTCCGTTCGTAGTGAAGCTGGACGAGTACCTGGGGAAGAATCTTCGATGATGGAGATTGAATTGAGTGGAGGAGACTGTGACGGATCAGCCACCATCATCACCATCAGCACGCCATCTAAGTGTCTTCTTGTGTCTTGGATTGGGTCATTGTACTCTTTTTGTAAAGGGGGGTATTGTCAATGACAATTATATAAATAGTAGTATGAATATTCGGTATTTTAATGTATCATTCTATGACTTCCCCTGTACTATTTGAGGGGATGTAGGTAGTCGAATGAGTCATTAACATGTAAAAGCTAAACACGATATTAAACTATGTCCTTGTGCTTGCCACCAATTTAGATAATACAAAGAGTCTTTCGTCTAATATGTGTGCATTTGTTATTGCTTTGTTGCTTTTTTATCGGCTTCATAGGCTTACTCGTGGACTAACGAGTGCCGCACGGGGCCCAACACATATTCCCGTGTCAACACTGCAATAGAGGCATATCCACATCACTGAGATGTTGAGACTTGGGGAGGGAGAGAACCAACATTGTATGGCTAGGTGGGAACAACAGAGGCAACATGCTTCACAAGAGTCAACCGACGACTTGCCATAGCCCTCCATCATATACAATTCGGATTTCCTGCTAATCTTTTCCTCCTCTCCTCTCTACTAACCCACTCAAATCAGGCCACCCAACCTCCCAACAATTCTCCAACAAAGGTTAACCCTCCGTTTAAGTAGACAAGATAAGGCAGTCTTCCCCTTTCTTTCCTGAACTCATTTATTACTTCGCAAACCGAAACAGAGAAAGTTTGAGAAAACAAGAAGAGCCCCGGTGGCATAAACTTGCTGGCTTTCCTACACGCGCTGCCGGATAAAACAAAACCCACCCACCGTCCTGGTTGTCTTGTTAGCTTATGATTTTCCGTTGAGATCATTTGCAGGCATATAGAAATATATCGCCGACCACCGGCAATCATTTTTGCCCGGCCGCCAATGGCCAGGAGGTTCAGAGCATACTGGCCGCTTATTGCCGCTCAAGAGCATTCACAGGTGGTTGTTAATCACCACCATAATCTGTTTTCATTTTTTTCTTACTCCATTGCTATTTTCTTTTGTTTTTTCAAATATTTAATGCATTTATTTGTTGAAATGGGTGATAAGCCACCCTTATTTGGCCTCTCGAAGGCCCCCTGCATCTTTAGTTCTTAGAGGCGGGTAAAGAAGGTGATGAAATGCGGGTCGGGTCAGGTCCAGCCCAGCTATTAGCACTAATTGTGGAGTCCATTTACATACATCTCTTCTACAAGTTTAGACAGCAGGAGACACAAATACAGCATTCATGCACACCATAAAATAAATATGGTGACATAACCCGCGCCTATGGATGATGGAAACTAGTTGAACTCTCCCCAGTAACCAACACTGAAAAACAAGGAGTAGAAATGCAGAGATGGATGACAAGCTTAATGAATTTCTCAAGAATTCATTAAAGCAAAAACACTATGCTTGCCTTTCTTCTTCTTAATACAGTGAATAACCCCGTGAGTAACCACCACACAATGCTAATAATTTGCTTGCCAAGGAGAGAGAATTTTATTGCAAAAGAGGCCTTACTCTATTAGCTAATAATTTCTAGAAAATTTTATAAATTACATTTCAAATTAAGGCTAATTGGTCGGGAATCTGTCACAGATTCCGGGTGAGGCACATTGGGTATTGTAACTTAAGACCAAAACTTTTGAAAAAACAGTGTACACATACCGTCTGGCCCAGGAGCTTTAAACGGCCCATTTGCATCAGTGCTAACTCCACCTCTTGACCTCTTGTTTATATGGAAGTCGACAGAGATCAATGTTTCTTCAATAGTGACAAGTGGCATGCTTTCTGCTATAAATCTATAAATATTACATAGTCCATTGAATATTGGCATTCATCACTCTCTCTCTAGAAAAATCAAGAAACAAGCTACAGTGGCTCGTTCCATATTATAGCCAACAGTACTGAACTCATTTGGTTATAGAAATTCTTTGCTAATTTGGGCCTTCCACACCGTCACACCGTAGCTAATTCAATCTTTCACCAACATATCAAGTACATTGGAATCAATTGTCACTTGATATGTGATCATCTCCTTGCGAAGAAAATCATTACAGCCCACATTCACAAAAGCCCTTGGGAAAAATAGGCTATACATGGCTTGAGGGGGCGTGTTAGAGACAGTCGTCCACATGTCAATTTTTGGTTGTACAATTTTCTGTGTTCCCTTCAATTTGCACATGCGAGTGTTATGTGCTCTGTTATGTATCCCGCTCTCTTTCTCACCATTTTACACCTCACTCCATCTTCCATTTTTATTTGGCTTAGTTATGGCCTATGGAGAGTGACCGTAATTCACTACTTGAGACATACATACATATATACATACATACATACATATCGCTGATGTATTAAGTTTTTGAAAC
The DNA here is from genome assembly GCF_055504915.1 of Nelumbo nucifera. Classification (NCBI taxonomy): domain Eukaryota; kingdom Viridiplantae; phylum Streptophyta; class Magnoliopsida; order Proteales; family Nelumbonaceae; genus Nelumbo; species Nelumbo nucifera. The sequence goes on along the minus strand of NC_142649.1, from coordinate 183,757,375 downwards.
TCTATCTCATCTTTTAATTAGGTGCTTAGTTGAAATATAAGATTCCAATATGACTTGAAAATTCATGGTTTTCTGAAAATGCTTCAAAAATCAATCAAGATGCATGGCTAGAAAGAGCTAGACCAAGCTTTTTTTATTGAAATGGTGGCTTTTGTTCATCTTTATCAAAGATTATTGATTTACTTGCACATCCTTTCATATTATGTATCTTTATATTATAGGCAAAATCTATAAGGTGTATCCGCTGCGCTTATAGCTAAGTCATGATTGATTCAAGATGATGATAAGTAATCGAATTTAAAATGCAATCACTAAATGTACCGTAATTGAACTATACATTCTAAATTATATATTTTATATATAATGTAATTTTTTTTTTGTTTTTGTCTTTCTATTCTCTCCACAGGCTTTATTAGTGCAAATGCACATTCCATGCATGCACCCAACTAATTTTACAATACAAAATTAAAAGACATGGCACAGTTGAAGCTTGTGTTAATACTGCATTACAGCTAATATCCATGATTCTCACAAAGCCCTTTTCAACAAAAAGAAGAAAAGAACCCGGGTAATCATATTCTTATACTACATGATTCTTGTAAGCCCACTTTAACCAGTTTGAGACTAGCCTTTTAATGCTATTCTCTTCCTCTTCCAAACATAACACTAACCTATAGTCCTTCCTCCTTAAAGAGGATAAATGGGTTAATAATTATAATAATATTTTTTTGAGAAAAAAGTTAACTTTATTCAAAAGGAGAGAAACATGAGGCAATGTACACGACAGATAAAAACTTTCAGAAAATTACAAAGGCATAGAACTATCACTAAAGAGAAAATCCCTGTGAGCACCAGATTTAGCTAGACTATCAGCATCAGAGTTTAGCTCCCTCGGAATCCAGACCACCTGGCCACTTAAAGAAGCAAGAATGTCTCTCACTTCAGCTAGGTAGTCAGCTAAGGCCCAAGGCCCACTATCAGGACTAGAAAGCCATTTAATGGTGTTGGTTGAATCTCCTTTAATGGTAAGACTTCGTAAACCCATCTCTTATGCAATCTTGATGCCAGTTAGAGCTGCCAAGACTTCTACCTTTGTTGATGAGGCAATTCCAATCGGCCCACTAAAAGCCCAAATGATACAATTTCTATTTCGAATTACACTTCCAATACCTGTTATACCTGAGTTTCCAAAAGCACTCCATCAAAATACAAGGTCATCTCGCCATCCACATCAGATCTGAAGTTACAGGTAGTGTTGAGCTGTATTTGTTTAGAGTGAAGGAAATTTACAGCGTTTCTTTGGAGGTTATCAAAGGGGACACCTCTGAAATGAGATGAGCTAGAAGTCCATAGGAAGCATCTGTAACATATTAGAGACATCAGCTCCTCAAAGTTTTTTGTTATGTTGGAAAAAAACCTATTGTTTCTCTCTTCCCAAATACTCTAGAAAATAGCATGAGCAGCAGATTGCCTTAAGATTTTCCCTCTTTTGCTTAATCCTCTTCCTGACCATTGCCTTAAGCAATCAACCACATTTTTAGGGAAAATCCAGCTGTATTCAAACAAAGATAGAAATATGTTCCAACATTTTCTAGTTTTCTCACAGTGGAGCAGAATATGGTTGGTAGATTCCCCAGCTTTAAAGCAGAAGCAACAGCCATGTGGAGATAAATAAGACCTGCCATGGTTCTTTTCCTTAAGGAGGTCAAAAGTGTTGATTTTCTTTAAGTTGGCTTCCCACACAAAAAAACATACCCTGGTAGGGATATTAGCATACTAGATTCTCTTGAAGGGGTACTGATCATTAGTTTGTTCTTCCTTAACTAAAGCTTTGAAACAATATTTGGTTGAAAACTTACCTGATGGGTGAAGGGTCCAAACACGAAGATCAGGGGAATTTTGTGAGAGGTAGACCTCTCTCAGGGTGTGCAAGAAGCTAGAGATCTCACTAATTTCTGGGTCCCTTAGAGGTCTCCTAAGGGTTAGATTCCATTTGAAGTAAGGAGGGGAGGGGGGTAAAACTTGGGATATGGAAGCTTCTTGGTTTAAGGTAAGGCTGAATAGGCAAGGGAAGGAGTTAGCTAAAGTAGAATTACCCCACCACAGGTTAGTTCAAAACTTAATTCTGTCACACTTTCCCACTTTGTATCTGATAAATGATATGAACAAATTGTAAGTCGAGATTATACCTTTCAAAGGGTGGGTGTCTTTGATTTGATTCAAGTGAAGCTTGCTACCCCAATTGTTGGTGTGCTTCCCGTATTTGCTAGTGATTACAATAGTCCATAGTGCAGTTGTCTTTAGAGGAAATCACCACAACCATTTACTGAGAAGAGCTGTGTTTCTTTCTTTCAAATGACCTACTCCCAAACCTCCATTCTCCTTTGGTTTGCTAACCTGAGACCACTTCATAAGGTGTGAGCCCCTTTCCCCCCCTCCTTCCCAAATAAAGTTTCTCTGAAGTTTTTCTAACTGAATGGCTATCTTGTTGGGCATGCGGAAGATGGAAAGGTAGTAGGTGGGGAAGTTTGCCAAGGATGCTCTAAGTAGAGTGAGCCTCCCCCCTTTTGACAAGTAGTTCATTTTCCATGTGGCTAGTTTCTTCTCATATTTTTCTAGAATTGGATCCCAAAAGCTTTGATTTTCAGGTTCCCTACAAGAGGCATCTCCAGATAGGAGAAGGGGAGATTCTCTGCTTTACATCCCAAGATCTCTGTGAAGGTATTCAAGGGTTGAGCATCTGCTAGATTTATACCAACTCTTTGAGAAGTTTACTTATAGTCTCGACATCCATTCAAAGCAGGTGATGACCATTTTCAGATTTGACACATAAACTTCATCAGCTTCTAGAAAAAGGATAGTGTCATCAGCAAACTGAAGATGAGATATTTGGGTGGCTTCCCGTCCAACTTCAAATCCTCTCAATAGTCCAAGAGAGATTGCCTTATTCACCAGTTGGCTGAAAATTTTTGTGACTAGAGTAAAAAGCAATGGGGAGAGGGGGCATCCTTGTCTTAGGACTCTGCTGGCATTAAAGTATCTTTTTGGTTGCCCATTTATTAGAACTGAGAACCAGGTGGAACTTATGCATCCCTCAACCCACTGAATCCACTTGTTTCCAAAACCCATTAGTCTCATAGTTTCCATGAGACACTCCCAATCTACTTTATCATACGCTTTTCCAAATCGAGTTTCACAATCACACCTAGTTTGCCATTCAACTTCCTGTCTCCAATGCATTCGTTTGCTATTAGAATGCTATCGATTATTTGATGCCCTTTGATGAAAGTAAATTGATTCGGGGATATGATTTCACCTAAAACTTTCTTCAATCTTTCAGCTAGAATCTTTGCTAAAATTTTGTAGACACTCCCAATCAGACTGATAGGTCTATACTCTTTTGGTTCTAAAGTACCATTTCTCTTGGGAATTAGGCATATGAAATTGGAATTGTTTCCTTTGTTTACAATGGCTGAATGTTAGAAATCATTAAATATTTGTATTAAACCTGAATTGATGATGCTCCAACATGTCTGGTAAATAGAATTGGGAAGCCATCAGGACCAAGGGCTCTATCTCCGTCCATGCTAAAAACCGCATCATTTACTTCTTGTTCTTGAAACTCTCTTTCTAGCCACAATTTGTTCTCCCCGGACAGTTTGAGTCATTCTCAAGAGTTTAAAGAGAGTTTTCTGTTTTCTTTCTTTGCATAAAGATCTTTGCAGAAGTGTAAGAAAGCTTCAGAAATGATAATATATATATATATATATATATATATATATATATATATATATATATATATATATTAAAACAAGAAAGTCTAGAAATTTTTTTCTTTTTTTGAATTCTTTAAGTTTTTTTAATCCGTGTCATTTTCTCCCATTGTTCCCAACTTTCTTCTAAGTTATCTCTAATTTAATAGAGAGTTTCTCTCCAAAACTATCTCTAATTCTTATTTATCTTCTCTCCCACTTTTTATTTACATCTATCTCAAGAAAGTTTATTTACAAAAAAAGAAGAAAGTTTGAATTAAATATTAAAAAATCATTTAAATATTCTAAAAAAATTATATAATAACTTTAAAATTTTTAGTAAAAAGACAAAAAAATAATTATAATCAATTTAATAATATTCATATTACTAATAATTATATATTTCTACAAAATTCATCATGAAATTATGTACAAACAATATAAATTATGATTTCCTGGATTATTCAATCTAAATGTTTTTCAAATAATAAAAATCTAAAATTAAAAATGAAATATTATTTAAATATTTCAATAACTAAATATCTTAAATAAAATATTAAAATTAATATTTTAAATCAATTAATAATATATTTTAAATAGTTACTTAAAAAACTAATTATTTTAAGTAACAAAATATTTAACATAACTAGATTTTGAATGGTTAAAATAACAAAATCATGTATTAATAGTATTATAATTTTATGGATTATTAAATTCAACAAGTAATTAATATTTTAAAATTTAAATAATGATATTATTTAAATAAATAATTAATATTGTAAATAACTAATTTCATTTATACCAATTAATAATTCTAGAAAATAACTTTCAAAAAATTATTGTTTATTAATAATAATTTAAAAACATAATCATTATTTATTATATATTTATCTATATTAAAATTAATAATTATTGTATTTCAATAATTATTTATTGTTTTTTGTGATAAATATATTTTCAATAATTATGTATAAGTCTATTTTTGTTTTTTTATATAATAGAAAGTTTCAATAATTATTGGAGTTTAAACTATTGTTATTTAGCTTTTTAAATTTAATTGATTGTGTATTTCTGCTATAAATTTTTAATAATTATTGGAGATTAAATTATTGTTCACTGGTTGGTTCGGTTCAGTTGTAGGTTGTTTGGCAAATCAAATTGACTTGGTTAGGTTGGGGGGTTGGTCACACAGGTTATATTGGTTTGGGTCAATTTTCGGCTTGGTTGGTCGATTCAAAAGATTTAAACTTAAAAAAATTAAATTTAAAAATTAAGTTTAAATTAAAAAAATTATAATGGCATTATTAAAAAATAAGTTTAAAAATTAAATTTATGATATAAACTATTTTAGCCTAAGAAATATTGAAAATTTCCCACTTTCCCATATTAAAAAATATATTTAAAATATTAATATATATCTATGGTTGGGTTATTCGATTTTAGTCATTTTACAAATGGCCAAAGCGAAACTGATCCAACCAAGTCGGGTTGGGAAATTGTTAAACCAAAGCCGACTTAGGTTGGTCAGTTTCATTAGTTTGATTAAGAATGGCAACGGGGCGGGGTGGGGATGAGGAGCCTCCATCACCGTCCCCACAAAAATCCTCATCCCCGCTAACAAGGACAAAGTTATCCCCATCCCCGTCTCCATGGGGATCCTCACTCCCTGTGATTCTTTATAATGTCAACTGTTATGTTTTTGTTTTTTATTTTATTTAAAAAATAAAAAAATAATTAAAATTTACAATCCTATTAGAAAAGATTCAAACATATTCAATCATATTTTTAAAAATATTAACATATAGATGTATGTGTACATATATATATACATATATAAACGTATGCGTATATATACATATATGTTAATGGGGATCCCATGGGACGGGGATTAGGGTCCACGGGAGGCAAGAAGTGCTCTCCCCGTCCCCACACCATCCTTGCCAACGAGGATGAAAATTTCCCCATCTCTATCCCTGCGAGAGGAAAATCATCCCCACCCCTCGTCCCATTCAGGGCATATCCCAACAAGGATCAAGAAAATGGAGAAAATTGTCATCCCTAAGTTTAATAAATAACCTTATCTAAAATTAACTATTGTTAATTTTGTATTGTAAAAAATTATTAAGAGTAGTATATAAAATATAAATGATTATTAATTATTATTATTATTATATAAAACAATTATATACTCTTACATATTTCTATTGTTTTCTTTAACTTAACAAACCCCGTAAATTACACGGGATAAATTTTCACATTGCTTAGAAATCGGTGATATGCAAAAATAGCATAAGATTGAGAGTGAATAATTTTGATTAGTACATTTTCTTTTAGGCTATGTTTGGTTTGAAGGAAAATGCAGGAAAAGGAAGGGAAAGGTAGGGAAACCTTTACAAACATTGTATAAGTTTCCCCGTCTTTCCCTTCCCTACAAACCAAACATAGTGTTAACTTCTCTACTTTCCTCACTTGCTTGGACTTCACGTTAAGGCAACTATCACACAAGTTTAATCCAATCATGTATTTTTTTTCTGTCCATTCACCTTCTGTGAAAAAAAGTTCAAAGTATTTGATACACCCAATACGCACGTCTATGTACAATCTTTTATAGTTTTTTAATTTAATTGATTGATTGAGGGTCAATCTTAGACTAAGGGCCTGTTCGTTTCCTCTTAACTCTTATCTCTTAAGAGGAATCTGTTAACTTTAAGAGAAAAATGGTTGTTCGTTTCCTCTTATCTCTTATCTTTTAAAGTGCAATCATACAACTTTTTGTTTTCCAATGATACTCCCAAAAAATAAACAAAAACTCTAATATATGGGATCAAAATGGATATTTGATCATTTTCAGAATTCAGAGTTCAGAACAACATTCTTTGCATTCAGAGTACAGAAAAAATAAAATTTCACCAATACCAATATACCTTTTAATGTAATTATTACACTTTCAGATGTCAAACTTCAGAGCAAATGAACATGCCCTAATTTGGATCTGCTCCTCACAGAGCATGTCTCACACTTATTTCACAAACACATCCCACTCTTCATTGAGAACATCTTTCCATGAATATTAAATATAAGTATAGAAGATGTTCCAATATACAGCCAGGGCATACTGTGAAATCGGTGTGAGGCGCTTTGTGTGAGAGCAGATGCGTACTAATCTTAGACGGACCTACCCCCAGAAGACTCAAAAGCCAAAACCCCTTTATTTTTCGTGTATTGGGGCTTGCCCATTCGATATGAATATGATATTCTGGGTCGAATTATTTGAACCTTGGTGTAAACTGTAAAAAAACTAAAAATTCAATATGATTTTTTGGGATATTTAAGATGAGACTTGACTTGGAAATCGGGTCATGCCAAGTTATGTTTGGATCATTTCGAATCGGGACATTTAATTTAGGATTGATCGTGAATTACATAGGTTAATGTAATGGTTCAATCATCCGGGTCACGTAGTCTTTGACCAAGTCAACCCTTTTTAATCAAAAAAATACGGGTTAATCATTCAATTCAAACAGTTTAAATGGTTCAACCCTTTGGATCAAATATTGGTTTGAAAATAGGTGACTTGGTGGTGGCATGTGCCCCAACCCAACCCAAATCCTTTCCAAATTGGGTCAGGCCACTAGATAGGGTATCTAGCCCGCTTTTGTGCTGGTTGGTCGGGTCGGGTTTTCAGTTAGATCCATTTTTTGTTAGGTCTAGACTAAGGTCCTGTTTAATATGTCTTTTCATGCGGTCTTTCGGTTGTTTACAAGTTGGGCAGATCACACTGTGATTTTTTTTCCGTTTGATTCGTAATAGATCTATTCGCCAAAATTCGATGCATCAAAAAGACATAAAAAATCCATTTTGGGCTGATTTCAGGAAGCTCCAATGGAGCTTTTTGCATCTTTCTCGCTTTATTTTCATGTGAAATAACACACCGAAAGACACGCACATTAGTCAAACTAGCTTCGGACTACTCAGACCTTCGTGCAAAAATTCAATGCATCTTTTTTATCGTAAGAAAGACAAGATCTTCTCAAAAAAATTTGCCAAACGGCCCCTAAATCTAGATGAGATCCAATTCCAATTTCCAAAGTAGGACTGTAGGAGAGCCGTGGTAAATAGGTAAAGTGGATCCCGCTAATGTCGGAAACACGGAATTTGTGGACCATACATGATACACCGTAGCGTGGTCCCAGGCTCTTCCCCAATCCTAAATTCGGGATTTTTGATATTTCTGACGTGTAAATAAAATCGCCGACTGGAGAGACGAAACAGGAGTATAGGAGGGGAGTTTTTTTTGGTTTTTAACCATGTCTGTAGTATACGTACCACACTGTTAACTCTACCCCCCTCCAACCTCCATTGACCTCTTAAGAGATGTGATGATCCCTCTCTCTCTCTCCTTTATTCAATCTTCCAGAATTTGCGAGGTGGAATCCACGCTGGACCAGAGTCCCAACCCAACAGCCGTTTCGTCGACATTTACAAACATCTAACAAACTACGCTCATCTTCCCACAGATTAACATTATACACCTTTCCTTATATCCGTTGGATTAAATCTCATGACTTCGCACAAAATGATCTTAACATCGTCATGGCTTACATTGTTGGATCTGTAACCTTAATGTATGAAAACGACCCATGGAATCAATTCTGGAAATCTTTTCTTCTCTCAGAAATTTTATCATCAATTAGCTGGCTTTGGCTTTGGCTTTTTCCTCTCAATTGCCGCTAGTGCTAAGAAGTAAGACCGTCGCTCGCACGCTCCCGTTGGTCGTTAAGTTCGGCCTTCGAGAGAAGAGAAGGGGGGGTTTTTGAATTCTCCAAGAAGGAAACTTCCTTCTGCCTTGAAAACCAGACTCTGACTTCTCAGAGGCCTTTCCTTCCCCCGATTCTGTATTTGTTCAATCCTTTCGTTTTCTGAAACGTCTCCAGAGGTTGCACTCAAGACTTCCCGGCCATGGCGTCGCAGGATCATCTGCAGAAGATGGAAGCACGCAAAAATTACAGGAATTTCTGGCATACTGATCTTATGAGCACTATTCAAGCCGATACACCTTGTAAGCATTCACAATTCTTTTCCCCATCATTCTTGTTCCTTTTTTCTTTTGGTTTGCTTCTTTTCCTCACAGCTTCTTCATGGAATGTTTGACCGAGATTATCTTCCTGTAATTTTTACCCAGATTGCTGTTTTGCCTTCTGGTGGTAAGTGCTTCGATCCGTTCTATGTTTTGCTTATTTGTTCTTCTAAAGTGATCTTGTTTTATTTTTAATTTTATTGGCTCCTTTTGCGTCTTAATTTTTCATTTAGTTGTTTTTTGTCATTGAAATCATGTTATTGTCTCGAGATCTAGTGTTGTTTCTTGATTAACTTGTGCTTCTTGACTTGGTGTTATTTGAGTTGACTCTAGGAAATCTTAACATTTCGATCAATGTTACAGAAAATGCATCTTTTCTGTTTACAATTTAATTATTTAAATAGCATAATGGATTTGTCTGGATACTTTATTGATTGTGCTTATTTTGTTTTCATGAGTTCCTGTGGAAGTTCAACAACTCTTCTATTCCATCTTGGGGGTCAACTTCGAAGATCACATTTAGTCATTTATAAAATGGAGGGGGGGGGGGGTAATATGAAGTATTGGTAGCACTCTATCCAAAAATTCAGAACTTTCTACTCTCAGATTTGGTGATAGAATACACCCTTGAGGTTACATCCCTGAAGATGCGGAGTATTAGGTGACACAAATCGATTAAAGGGTGTAAATGTCTAATTGTAGGTGTACGTATGCTAGGCTTGCTTTATATACATCTGGTCCTTGTCCTGGTTTGTAGTGGTACATTCACCAGAAACTAGGGATTACCATTACTTTTGAAATTATATTTTTGCAAGAGTAGGTTGAGGCCGTTTTTGTTTCCTGGGTTGTTGAACATTTTGATTTGTAAGGGCTTATAAATTGACTATGCTCAGCAACGTGGCTGAATAATACTTCAGAATTGATCTTGTTAGTACAGCGAATTGTTTAGATGGCATCACAATCAACTCAACAACGCCTCACCCCAAATACATGGAGTTGCCTAGAAAAATATTACTGCACCATTTCACTCTATTCCATACATGGCATTTTACATGTCCCCTTCTTTTTGCAGATGTTTACAGAAAATTTGCCTTTGCTGTTTACCTTCCAAAGCCTTGAGTCTGCTTCTCTCAAATGATTGTGCCTCCAATTTATCATAGAATTCCTGAATAGTAGTGTTCCTTTCTATGACCAGATTGAATAAGTAGCCTCACATAATGGTGTGCCACCAATCCAGCTATAGCTAATGATAGAGTGGAGGGTGGTAAGAAGAGACATAAGTCTAACTAATTTGTCAGGGACAAAGGGGTGATTATCAGTGGTGGATCCAGGACTATTGATCAATGGGGGCACACATGTGGCTTCACCTCTTAGGCCTTTTAAAACCATGAAAAAAAACACCATTTAAGAAGTCAAATTTTATTTGACCCATATTATTTTATTTGAGTGGGGGCAATTGTAAAAAACAGAGTCCTCGAGCTTGGTTTGGAAAATTCAGTCAGGCAGTAGAGAGGTTTGGGATGAGGAAGAGCAGATCTGACCATACTGTTTTCTATAAGCAGTCCACATTTGGCATCATTCTACTTGTATATGTAGATGATATTGTTATCACTGGGAGTGACACGCAAGGAATCTCATCCTTGAAATCCTTCTTGCAAAGCCAGTTCAATACTAAAGATTTGGGGCACCTAAAGTACTTCTTGGGGATTGAGGTGGCAAGGAGTAAAAGAGGCATTTTTTTGTCTCAGAGGAAGTATGTTTTGGACCTGTTAACAGAAACTGGGAAACTGGGAGTCAAACCATGCAGTACTCCAATGCTTCCTAACCAGCAATTCACAAAGGATGGAGATGCTTTTGATGATCCTGAACGATATAGAAGATTAGTTGGAAAGTTGAACCATCTCACAGTGACTCGTCCTGACATTGCTTACTCAGTTAGTATTGTAAGTCAATTTATGTCCTCTCCTACAGTGCATCATTGGGCGGCCTTAGAACAAATCTTGTGTTACTTGAAAGGAACTCTTGGACGGGGGATACTGTATCGGAATCATGGTCACAGTAATATTGAGTGTTTTTCTGATGTGGACTGGGCGAGTTCCAAGATTGATCGAAGGTTCACTACTGGCTATTGTGTTTTTGTTGGTGGTAATCTGGTTTCGTGGAAGAATAAGAAGCAAAATGTGGTGTCGCGATCTAGTGCAGAATCTGAGTATAGAGCAATTGCACAAGCTTCGTGTGAAGTTATGTGGGTTTCTCAACTCTTAACCGAGGTCGGTCTTAAAGTCTCAATTCCAGCGAAGTTATGGTGCGATAATCAAGCTGCGATTCATATTGCTTCGAATCCAGTTTTTCATGAACGAACTAAACATATTGAGATAGACTGTCATTTCGTTCGTGAGAAAATTCAACAAAACTTGATATCTACAGCTTATGTGAAGACTGGAGCTTGATCTTTACAAAAGCTCTTAATGGAGCTCGGGTTTCTTATATTTGTAACAAGCTGGGCATGATTGACATCTATGCTCCATCTTGAGGGGGAGTGTTACGAGATTATAGGTTGTAATTATAGGCTGTAATTATGGAGTATTAGCCCAATTAGGAATAGCTTGATTATAGGAATTATTCTTAGAGGAGGTAGTTGATTTTCTTCCTATTTTAGTATCTACAAAGCTGTATATATATGTACTATTTTCTCAGTTGAAAAAGACATCAATTTCTTCCAATTCTTGTTCTATCACATATTCCATTTTAGATTTTTGGTATCAACAAAAAAGATCTTAGATTGGCTTCAGACATAATTTTTTTGAGAGAATTGTAAGGACAATTCTTAAACAGTTTGTGAGTTTCCACCCAGGAATATAACCTTTCCCCAAATTCTCTTTAAGACTTTCTCCTCTGATCTCAACTGATTTTCAAAGAGTCTCATATTTCTTTCCGACCAGATTGACCACACCACTGCTGGCAACAACTTCCATACAATCTTACCTCTTCTCTACAGACCCCTCAGACCCCAGCCCCGTAACAGATCCAATACATTCCTTGGGAGGCATGACTCAACTTCAAAAACCTCTAGTATATTCATCCAAATTACCCAACTGAATCTGCACTGCAAGAAGAGATGCTCCACCTTTTCAGATGTAAAATGTTTTCTTTACTAAATTATGTCTTTTTCCCCCTAGTGTTTTGTGGTGCCTTAGATTTTCCAGTCTCCTTGCATCAAAATGTAGACTAAGGCTGTGGTTAGAAGTGGTAAAAGGAAATTACTTTGAAATATCATTGAAGATGTGCATAATGCACTTAATCAACACAAAATGCATAGAAATGTGATATTCTGATATGTAGAGAAATTTATTGGTGATTATACATTCCTCCTCCCACATTCCCATTCCTAGGAGACCCCAAACCAAGGTTCAAAATTTCCATACGCCTGTGTATCGGCAGAGGCGTATTGGAACTTAGAAACATATGGAAACTTGTTTTTTTTAGTTTTTTTTTTCACATTTAGTTTTTGGGGAGAAACATGTTTTTGTTATTGAAAAAGAGTGGGGTCCCAAAACACCTGGAAACCGGCATATCAGGACCCAAAAGATACGATACAATACACCCGATACAGGGCGTATCGTATCGAAATTTTGAACCTTGGCCCCAACTCCTGCAATGTTTTATATCAATACCCCAACTCCTGCAATTATTCTAGAACAAACCTCAATCTTATCTTTCTTGTGTTTACATCACCTGTTTGCTACAAAAATCAATGCTGTGCTTGGCTGCTAAGAACATGTAAGAAAGGAAAAGAAAACCTAAAAGAATGCGACTTTTCACTTTCAGGCAACCAAACTGTGTAAATTTACTCTATACTTCTCCCATTTTGTTGGTTTTAATACATGAAATAAGTTCTTTGTGGTGTGTTCCTTGATACCTCTAGTTCATTTAATGCATTTATTGCTTTATTGTAGTGGACCATGTGCTTCATACATGCTTCGGAAACGAGCTCTTTACAATGATATGTCAAGGTAATGAATTTCTTACCTCCGTTCTTCCATGAAGTTGTGATATAGTGAGCAGAGGGGTGTGATTTTTACCTTCTCCATATTCTTTTCTTTTGTTACAGGTATACATGTTGTGCTGGTTATCTACCATGTAGTGGTAGGTGTGGAGAAAGTAAATGCCCGGAATTTTGTCTCTGCACTGAGGTATGGCATTAGTTTTATTTTCACTCACAGATTCCTACTTTTCTATTCATTGATGCATATAGTTGTACTCATCCTTGATGCATTTTGTTCAGGTTTTCCTCTGCTTTGGTAACTCAGTTGCATCAACTCGTTTTCTATTACAAGATGAGTTCAATATACAGACAACGCAGTGTGACAACTGTATTATTGTAAATCTCTCTCTTTCTTTCTCTCTCTCTCTCTCTCAGTCTCTCTCTCAAATATATGTGCTATACATGTTTCTGAATCCCTTGCTTCCTGTTACCATAGGGATTCATGTTTTGTCTCCAACAACTAGCATGCATATTCTCCATTGTTGCAATGATTGTTGGAAGCGAGGAACTTTCAGAGGCTTCTCAGATCCTATCATGTTTTTCTGACATGGTTTATTGCACGTACGCCTTCCCTCTCTAAACTAGAAAATGATTATAGTTTCCAAAGCTTTCTGTTCTGATTCTATCTCTTGGTTTCATTTTTGTAGGGTCTGTGCATGTATGCAGACACAGCACAAGATTGAAATGGATAAGAGGGATGGTATGCTTGGCCCGCAGGTGATGGCTGTGCCACCCATTCAGCAGATGTCTCGCATAGATCAGCCAATTCCTCCTCCAGTTGGATATCAACCACAACCAGCATACGGGCAGCCCTATGGTTATCCACCACCATCTCAACCTCAAGGTTACCCTCCTGCTCCTGCTGGATATCCACCAGCCGGTTACCCTCCTGCTGGATATCCACCAGCCGGTTACCCTCCTGCTGGATACCCACCACTACCACCAGCTGGTTACCCGCCTGCTGGTTATTCCAAGTGATCACCACCACCACCATGAATGCTGGTCTTCAAATTAATAATTCCTTCAAATTTACTGGTTGCACATCAATTGTAGGATCTATTTTTTTGGATTTGGACTCTGCATATTCTATTGAGATCTCTCCAGTTTGTTGCGTGACTTGACTTTAGGAATTATTTGTTTTGTAAGTGCCAAATTACCAATGATAGGTGTGTTCATCCTTTTCTCTATGTAGATAACATAACTATACCTTGTGATTTGAGCATATTATAATTATGTTCTTTCAAATCATAGCGTGGCTTTTATGTTATGATTTTCTTAAACACATTTTGATTTTCAAGAGTTAGACGCCTCTGTACCTGGTTGGTAATTCAACCCCAAATTTTCTTTATGAAGTTAAGATACTGCCCCAATTTTACAAGTCCGCATTTTGTGCACCCGTGGGTTTATTGGACGTGTGAACCCACTGATGAATCGATTTTTATTGATGTATCAATTTTTTGGCTAAGTACCTCATCATTTGGTTTACTTTCAGGTGGTCGATAACTCAGGTCAAAGTAGAGAACTTTGGCTGCCGAGTGGAATTGAGTTGGGCAGTGGCAGTGCCAGTGCCATGCTACCAGCTCGCGCTTGTGCCAGGCTACTAGGTGGGACACCATCAACTTGGCTAAGGCAAGTTGTTGCCAAAGTGGTTCTGGGTGTCACCTAGTTGTTTCGAGGTGCCATGTGTCACAATATCATTGGAGGGCCAAATCCGCTCTCATCATTTGCCCACACTCCCGAGCTGAAAGTAACTCGGCGAAGGGAGTAAATTTCTCCTGTTGGTCCGGAATGAATAATTCGATGAGCTCGTAAGCGTCGATTCAATTCCTTAGGCTATAGGAACGACTCGCAGTTCGCTCCTTGATTTTGCCCATGCCGAATATGCGACTGGGTCTTGTGGTGAGGAGGTCTTCGCTAGTTCGGTATTTTGGCCCTTAGGCTTTGGGAGCGACTCGTAGTCCATTCTCCTTGATCTTGTCCATGCCGAAGAGGCAACTGGGTCTTATGTGATGTCGAAGTCTTTGCTAGTTTGGCACCTTAGCCCTTAAGCTCTGGGAGTGATTCGTAGTCTACTCTCCTTGATCTTTGATTTTGCCCATGCCAAAGAGGCGACTGGGTCTTATGTGGTGCCGAAGTCTTTGCCAATTCGGCACTTTAGCCCTTAGGCTCTAGGAGCGACTTGTAGTCCACTCTCCTTGATCTTGCCCATGCCGAAGAGGCGACTGGGTCTTTTGTGGAGCCGAAGTCTTTTATCAGCTCGCCAGTTCATGCCTGGGCCAGCCTGCCAGCTTGCGCCTGTGCCAGGCTGCCAAGCTGCCAAGTCGCACCTGGGCCAAGCCGCCAGGTCGGTGCCTTAGAGCTACGACTGCATTGCATCAGCCTCGTTAGTGACATCGGTTACCCACTCCTACAAGTAGCTACTAGGAGCTCGACCTACGGGGGCAACACTACTGACTTTAGGTCACCAGCTCGCACGGGAGCCTTGGAAGGCTCGACCGCCAAGGGCGTTCATGCAGTCTATTGGCCGCCTACTCCTACGGAAGCCACGAAGAGCTCATCTTTGTAGAGGGTTGATGAGGCTTTATCTGAGTTGAAATAAAGTTGGTAGAACTGCTTAGTCTGTTGGCCATCAAATGACCATCAAATTCCTGCATAATCTTTGAGTTCATAAAAGATGGAAACTAGAAAGTGAGCTTTTAGTTTCTAAAAGGTGAGAACTTAGCTTTTTGTAGCGTTTCCCACAAACGGCGCCAATTGATGAATCGATTTTTATTGATGTATCGATTTTTTGACTAAGTACCTCGTCATTTGATCTGCTTCCAAGTGGTTGATGACTCAAGCTGAAGTGGAGAACTTTGGCTACCGAGTGGAATCAAGCTGGGCAGGCTAGGTGGCGAGCTGACTATAGTGCCGAGCTGCCTATGAGGTGCAGAGCTGATCAGGTGGCAAGCTGCCTGTGAGGTGCCGGGCTAACCAGGTGTCGAGCTGCCTGTGAGGTGTCGGACTGACTAGGTGCCGAGCTGTCTGTGAGGTGCTGAGCTGCCTGTGAGGTGTCGGGCTGACCAGGTGGCAAGCTGACAGGTGGCGAGCTACTTGTGAGGTGCTGGGCTAACCAAGTGCCGAGCTGCCTGTGAGGTGTCGAGTTGGATTGATGAGCTTTGTTGCTCTTTAGAGACCAGCAAGGAACCAAATGTCAGAGGACCCGGGGTGGCTAACTCGGCGAGGTCGCTCTGATGCTTAAGTCAATACTCTCATAGTAGACTACGAGCTAAAAATCACAAAGTATGAGAGCTAGAATATGCTTACTTGCTCCCTATGTCATTGGGGTTGGTGCCCTTATATAGGTATTGTTTGGCATAGGCTTCACGCACCATATCTGAGATTTCTGAGAAGTCGTCTAAGTGGTCCGAGATTCCCTGAGGTAACCGCCATGCACGTTAACCACCCTCCAGATCGTTCGGCACGTGGGCCAACTTCCAAGGATCGTGGGAGTGTGGATATGCATGCCGAATTCGTTGGCGAGCATGTCTTGCAAGTGGCCATGTCGGCGCATGTGCCAGGCTGCCAGGTCACCAGGTCGGTGTCTGTGCCAAGCCGCTAGGTCGCGCCAGGGCCAGGCTGCCAGCTTGCGCCTGTGCTCGGCTGCCAGGTCGTGCCAGGGCCAGGCCGCCAGGTCGTGCCAGTGCCAGCTGCCAGCTTGCGCCTGTGTCAGGCTGCCAGTTCACGCCAGGGCCAGGCCGCGCATGCTAGGCCGAGCCTGTGCCAGGTCGCGCCTATGCCAGACCGCTAGGTGGGACACCATCAACTTGGCTAAGGCAAGTTGTTGCCAAAGTGGTTCCAAGTGTCACGTATTTGTTCTGAGGTGCCATGTGTCACAATATCATTGGAGGGCCAAATCCGCCCTCATCACCCACCAATCATAATGGGCCTTTGACTGTTAACATGAACTAGCCGATTCAACTGGACACAGACAAAAAGAGGGTGTTTGGTTTTGTTTACATTTATTCGATAAATGTTTATTGATGGTGCCACATAGGGGCCTTCTCAACATTTTCTCTCTCTTGCTCTTCTGTTTACATCGAAAATGTAAAAAGTGAACTTTGGTTTATGTGTATGCCAGTCGTTTGTAAAAGTTATTTTTTGAAGTTTATTCATTGTTATACCGGAGTGGTGCCTAATTGTTTGCATTTCTCGGTTTTACCAGCAAATAAAATATAAACGTTTATTCAATAAATATAAACGAACCAAACACATACAAAACAAATCAAAAACACCCGGTCCAAAACCTCCCTCATCCTTCCTCCCATTTTGGATTTTGTTGCTTTTCCTCCACCGAACCTTAACCACACACCGGTGTCTGGTGACCATACCCCAGCGGACGGTGACCCAAACCAGCAACTCCGGCAGTACGTTACAAAAGGCTTCCTGTTTTCACTTTTTAACAGATCGAAACCTTACACCTGCGGAATTCTTCGGGCGAACGAAGGTGGGTCAACACCGGTGGTGAACTGCAGGTGAACCACCCAATTGGTTCAGAGACACTTTCCTCTTAAAATATTTTGCCGAGATATTTCCCACCCGACTGCATGTCACAGATTTTAAATATTAAAATGTTCTGTAATATTCACAAAGTGCAAAATTTCCTTAATCTGATAGTTGCTAAAGCCTAAAGGCCATTTCATATGCATAATCCCTTTCCATCCTTCTAACTAGGCCTACAAATCAAAGTAATTTGAATCCAATCGATTTACAGGTTGAAGTCTCATTGAAGTTATTTTCAAGTAATCAAAGAAGATGAAGATAAGAGCGTGGACAATGGAGTAAAACTTCATCTGTTGAGAAAGAGGAGAACCCATTTTGCTGAAAAACATCTCTTTTTTGGACATTTTTTTCGGTTTTTCTTCCACTGTTAGTAGGCAAGTAAATTTAAATGTGGGTCTCAATACTGAGAAGTTTGTAGGAATTCGGGAACTATGGAAGTAGTTTCTGCACCTTACCAAATGGGTGGTTCACCTGCAGATTGTTATTATGGTTTGATCTGTTGAAAAGAGAAAACAGGAAGCCCTTTATAAGAAGAAGAAGGAGAAGAAGAGGAAGAGGAGGCCAGAAAACATAACGCCGGAGCTCTTGCCGCTGGTTCGGGTCACCGTCTGCCGGTGTGTGGATACTGGATAGGGTTCCGTGGAGAAAAAACAACGAAATGCAAAATGGGAGGGAGGATTCGGACTAGGTGTTTTTGAGTTTTTTTTTTTTGTCTTTTTATGTCCGGTTATCCCATGTACGGTCAAAGGCCCGAAAATGTTATGAATATTGGCCCAGGACGACATGATCGATTGTGATTGGTGGGTTCACGCTTCCAGTGAGACCACGGGTGCACAGAACTTGGACTCCAATTTTATCCAAAAAAACGACATTGGTGATGGTGACCGGATGGCATACGGGGGTCCATTGATTCTCTCATTAAACATTTCAAGGACAAGGAAGACAAAGCCAATTCCCACAATAGGGTAGGGGCCACGGAACAATGATAACGATGAGGCAGAATCTTCACCATTTCACACTGTATATTGTGGATTTCCTTTCGGCCCAGTTTGGAAAGAGTACAAATACTAATACATACAGGTTTTGCATTCGTACTCATTCCAAACTGTCTCAGTAACAAAAACAAAATAAAATAACCCCCAAAGTGAATGTCAAACGTGATCAGCAACTTTGGGTTTGATGTCCCTGGCCGGAGTATGACCGTGAGAATTTGTTTTCCTGAATCATATCCCCTGGTTAGCAATAAATTAATTAATTCGTTATGAACAGTGTGCATAGTAAAAGATCGGGGAAGGCTGATATACGTAGAAATAGACTGTCGTTCTCCCAACAGTCTATTGCAATGAATCATCAACATATTCTATTTTCTTGGATGTGCTAGTACGGGTACCGTACCTGGATGGGACCAATGTTTTTTAAGTGTTTATGGCCAGATAATAGAGCATACACGCTGTGCACAATTTGGTTTATTTTTATTTTGAGTCGCCAGGTTTTGTAAAAGCATACGCAGACTTAATGAAGACTAGAGGAGAAATCCAAAGTGACATCCTTCTCATCTACCTGGGGTTTCCCATCGTGGAGATCAGCTCAATAGATGAACAAATCTCTCTTGATATCATTGTTCTGTTATAAATAGTGGGAGAGGAACAGCATGCCAGAAATAAGAAACAAAAATGACAGAACAACCACTTCATATTTAAGTCCCCAGGAGGAGGAAAATACAAAGCGAATGGAAGGGGATATTTGATTTTTATTCCCGCACCCACCACTCTCAGGGATGAACAAGGCAATGCATGGATGACATATTGAATTGTTAGATTCACTTCTGCTCCTAGAACGCTAATATCATTCTATCAAAATAAAAGAACACCAATATCTTGATTTAATTTCCATAAGCATTAAACAGACCTGCTACCATCTTTAGAGAGAGAGAGAGAGAGAGAGAGAAATAACAAACATTTTAACTGTTATGCCAATCAAAAGGAAAAACAAACCTTTTAGGAGAGTTAATGTGTTATGAATTACACGTGAGCTAAAAGACTTGCCTAGAGAACTTTAAGGAAACTATGCATAACTTCATACAGTCTAACACCATCTAAATTTGTGAACCGTCACTCCGAATCTCAGGAACAAATGACTCATTCTCATCATCATCATCATCATCCAAGAAATCATGTGTCTGCATTTGAGACAGCTGCTGGAACTTTAAGGTTGTCTCTTCTTTTCGCTTGAACAATCTCTTAATGTATATGGCAACAGCAGCAACTGCTGCCACAAAACATAACATGCCCAAGACCACTGCAAGCCACTGAAAAGAAAATGGAAAAGGAGGACGGTACTTCAGCGAATTTTTCTAGAATCTACACAAGGTATTAAAGGTATGCATCTTTCATTCTACAATATATGCAAAGGTTTGCCAGATCAATTACCCAGGCTTATGATATCAGAAAATACTTGTTTTTATGTATAGTTGCAATACCAAGACTTACTACCATTATGTCAAAAGAGCTTTGACTGGAAAATGGGTAACCTTCCCAGGCAACACAGAATCTAATTCATCTGGTACATTATTCAGTTAGAAATAAACACAGATTCTAGTTTTACTCGAAGACTACATATTTCACTCAAAGTGACTCAAGAATAATAAAAAGAAAAAAACAAAATGTTTCTTATATCAAGGATTTTTCACAAGTATCATTCCTTTTATTAAAAAGAAATGACTGTTAGATGACACCTCTGGTATCAATAATAAAGCTAAATATGTCAGCAAAACAATTTCTTCACAGGTAGCACAAAATGCATCTCTTACCTTCTTGTCTATAAAAATGCCCTGATTAGAGAAATTACCAACACACGAGAGCAGAAAGAGGAAGAAATCAAGGATTTAAAGAAAAACAATAAAGAAAAAAGTGAAGCCAATGGCCTGACCTCATCTCACTTGGTCACATGAATGAGACATCAAAAGTTTTGGATGAAATTGTCGAGCCTTTTCCTGAATGGATCCTGCTTAAAGAACAACTACCATAGTGGCAAACTTCATATGCAGACTAGATTCTCTGAATCTGCATTGCAGTTAATAACTTAGAGTCTAAGAAGAAAAGGCATATGAAAGAACCAGTTGGGTAGCGGTGAAGGTTATTGATTGTAAATTGGAGCTCTGGGAGTGCAAACTATCTTGGAACCATGTAACTCTGGAAGACTGGGACTGCTTTGTATTTTGTACCTTTTTAATACCCATATGTGATAAAATAAGTCCTCTGTGAAACTGACTGCTTCAAATGGTTCAAGTGAGAGGACAAATCTGACTTCATAGAGGTGGTGCCTAATATGACTCAAAACACGACAAGCATGATTCGTAGGGTATGTGATTTATAGGTTAGCACTCATCTTTGGCTGTCAGTAGACTCAATATTGAAAGTATCCATTACATTCTTTTACTATCATTTTTGGTCAACCAACTAATACAAATGATAAACAGTACTTGTATTTCTAATGTTATCTAAGTATCACAACGTTCTCATTATAAGTATTGATTATCTTCTAATTCTTAAGATAGAAGATCAGATGCACCTCTAATGCAGGATCTGGATTGTTAATCTTTCTAATCCACCCACACATTCAGAAATTGCCACCATGTACTGCTTATAGTATATTTGAAAAAAAAAGGGAGAGCATGTACACAAGGATACATCTGTTGGACTACATCTCAACAGAACACATTATAATTTTGTTTTTCTTGCAAGTTGGTGTCTTCCAATTTGTCTCACATTATATGCATCTATGTAAGCTTCAAACAACTAGTTAATAAATTAAAACAAGAATACCAAGAATGAAATAAAATCAACTAGCAGAATGGTGATTCTTACACACCTTTGTGTTGTTATGTTTTTCAACATGTGGCAACTTGTTAGTGGTGGAATTTGTAATATCTGCAATGGATGATAATATACAATGAGAAGGGGAAAACAATAAAATGAAAAAACAAGGTCCTAACTAATTTTAGCTCTCAACTTGAAATAAAAATAAATAAATATATCATTATCATCATTGAAGCCTTGTCCCAACTATATGGGGTCAGCTATAAATCAGAGACTTACAATGATGGTCCTGGCTATGGTGGACTAGATACAGATCTAACATTTGGCATTTCTTTCTTGCATAAATTGCCCACCTTGAGACTCAAACCCATGTTCTCATGCTTTTTCAACAAGCCAAAGCTCTAAAATGTTTTAAGGGCTCAATGAATCTCTACCAGAAACCATTACATTTTGAAACTGATGCAACCATTGCATATGAGATCAGCATAAAATAATGTCAGTACAGACAGGATGTCATCTGACTGAAATTCCGAACAAGTTGCACACACACACACAGACACACATATGCATCAGTAGAAAAGGCTTCAATTTGAGAATCTTTCCTTCCACGCAATCAAAAGGATGGTTTCAGGAACTAGTGTAAGTATATAGGCTCGAAGCCATTTGACTACACACTCTACCTCTATTGATGCAAAGAATCAACTATCAAACCAGATATTTTAGAGAAAAAAAAAAGGTAAATGACTGAAATCTGATGCATGATGAATAATTAATCAGGATTTGGAGACATTGACCATTGCTGCTAGTTAAACAGCATGAAGATAGGTTTAATAACTTGCATATGTACAGTAAATGACATGAAATGAAAACTCTGCAGTAAAACCAAAATGACCTAGAAAAACTGTAAATCAGGAGAAGTTTATAAAACAAAAACAAAAGAAACACACAAGAAAAGGGGAAGCATATATCACAATGAAAACCATTGACGTAGCACAGAACAGCTTATACATTGAAATTTGTGAAACAAGTGGAGAACAGTCACCAATGTCAAGTGGACAATGATGAAAATCAAGGACAAATGTCAAGCGGAGAACAGTCACCAATGTCAAGCGGAGAACAGTCACAATAGTCACTAGAATGATTGCCTGTAGAAACTAATTCTATTGCAGCAAGCCCATAAACAGATAGAGAAGCAGGAGAAAAACTAAAAGAAAAAGAATCATTTTTCTGTTTTCCTTTTTACAAAGTAAGAAAAAGAATAAGGTTCAACCTGTAGGACTCCTGGTGGGTTTAGAGCAGTCAACACTCCCTGTCCAATCCGGTGGACATTCACACGTTTCACCTTCAACTAGGCACTCTGCCTCGTGAAAACAGAAAATCCGACCACAAGGCGCTCCACTGTTCTCACAATGAATTCCAGTATAACCCGGCCGGCATTTACAGGTATAATTCTCTCCTTGGACAATCTCCTGACAGGTTGCCCCGTGTTCACACCAGAAGGAATTAGTCCCGTCACACATGATCCGCTCCTCATCACAAAACCTCCCCCTGAGAATGGTGGACACCGTGTAAGGTCAAACTTCGAAAAACACAGAAAGATATACAAACATTAAAGTTGAGGACGAGAAGGAGCAGGTCTAAGATATTCATGTACCTACCCGAAGAATGGTCGGTCACCATCCAAAATGGTGGAAGGGTCAGGGAGTTGACAAATGCACTCGCCATTATCGTCGCAGGATCCAGTTTTGCAGCGGTCATCATCACAAGGGTGAGAAGAAGCATTGAAGAACAGTAGAAAGAGAGAAAGGAGAAATAGTTGCAAGAGCCCTGATTTGATTTCTCTTCTCCTCGAAATGGGCATTTCAGCAATCAATCAGAGCAGAGGTGCACACACAACATACAGTGGGAGGGAGCGCGCTCTGTATGTTCGCATCTTTATTTTTCTTTAATCGTCAATCTTGGGATCGAAGAGTGAATCTTAGGGTTTAAGCAAAGTCGAGAGAGAGAGAGAGAGAAGCGAAGCTGAAACTGTCAATGAGGAGAGGCAGTTGGAATGACGTATGTTGGGCACGTAAATATTAGATTTTCCAGGCAAAGGAATACTCGAATGTAATGGAAACTTTGGAGGATAGAGGGTCATTTTTGGAAAAGAAAGTAGATTAGCACTTGAATAGGACGTGTGTGCAGCAGCCAAAGAGGATTAATCCTTTTCTGATGCGAACTCGAAATATTATCAATCAAATTAAAGTGACTAAGCACTTTCTTAAGCAATCCAACGGTTCAGAGAAATTTTCGCAGCAATTTCCCGGTGGGAACGTGCATTTGAATCCCAAGGCACGTCACATTCACAACTCACAAGGGCATGAGGCTATAGTTTACGACGAATACAGTCATTAATTTGAGTTCAGATCTCCTGCCCACGAGAACCCCATGTGTACCCACAACACACTATCCCCATGAATTGGGAACATCTCCCACTATGCAGAGGATGAGATATTCTTCATGTGTGGCTGCGATCAATGTGAGCAGAGTTTGTGTGGGCATAACATCTGGACTCAATTAGTTTATTATTTATTAATAAAGTAAAGTAAATAAAGGGTAAATTACAAAGACCCCCCTTACTATGGGGTCTGTGACAAAGAACCCCTGCACTTTGTTTTGCAACAAAGACCCCCCTGTATTATGACCATGAGACAAAGACCCCCTTCCATTAGCCTTCGTTCAAAAAAGTCATTACAATATTTTTTAATCTCTATACTACCCTTGTAATAACTATTTGGACGAGAAAAACACTTTTCATCTTTTCCGACCTCACGATACACTAACAGCCACAGCGGACTAGTGGTAATCCCCTCTACCTCAGATTCCTTCACATTTCTATCTCTCTCCCTCTCTATCCCCAGATCTCTCTTCTTCCCCTTCCCCTTAACAGTGTCAGGATTGAACCCATTTAATTCAATCCTGATCTTTCTCTCTCCATTACTACTTTCTTCATATCCAACTCCATGGCCAGCGTCTTGAAGGTCGTTGGGTGATCCAGGTTAATCGATCTCCATGTGTTTGATGGGTTATCTTAATAGACGTTGTAATTCACGGTTAATAGCTTCAATGTCTTCTTGTCGTCGTTGATGGCCTTTGATTTCTCCAATATGTACGGAAAGTAAGAACTCAAAACCTTGTCTTTATGCTTCTTGTGGAACCTTAGCTTAAACGATCGGACTATCGAATTGAAATGGCGTCGGTGGTTGAAAATCTAGGACTCCACCGCCACACATACGAATTTCCACTTGAATCTTACACAGTCAAACACATCTACTATCTCTTCGTTTCTCTCCATAGTGATAGTAAAGTTCTTCTCCTTCTCAGGTTTCCTGACCTTCACTCTTTGGTGCCCAAGTAGATCTCGACAACATCATATATTTTATTACTGGTGAGGTTGTTAAGGGGAAGGGGAAGAAGAGAAATTGGGGGAGAGAGAGAGAGGAGAGAGAGGGAGAGAAATAGAAATGTGAAGGAATCTGAGGTAGAGGGGATTACCGCCAGTCCGCCATTATTGTTAGTGTATCGTGAGGTCGGGGAAGATGAACAATGTTTTTCTCATCCAAATAGTTATTATAAGGGTAGTATGGGGATTAAAAAATATTGTAACGGCCTTTTTGGACGGAAGGCTAATGGAAGAGGGTCTTTGTCTCATGGTCATAGTACAGGAGAGTATTTGTCGCAAAACAAAGTACAGGGGGGTCTTTGTCACAAGCCCCATAGTACAGGGGGGTCTTTGTAATTTATCCTAAATAAAATTATAAAAACAGGAGGAATTCCCTACATGACCTTCTCAATTTTTTGCCGCCTGGAGACAACAATGATTCACTGCATTCGTCGGGTATTCAATCCAAAATCCGTATGATATATGTTCCCACGGTCCACTTTGAAGTAACACAAAACTCAGATGATATTGCCACGTCAGAAGAATCTGTGTGTGAACAACTGGTCCAGCAAATTCTTGTATTCATCCCTTGGCCCTGATCTCTCTCACTCGACATGGGGTCTTTTTGGATAGAATTTGATTACGGGTGTGCAAATGCGGGTTCGGATGTAGTAGGCACATTAGGTAAGCACAATGAATGAGCACGTAATAGCTGTGTGACACTTGTCCTAGCTAATGTGCCTTTCATCCAAATGTTTTTGTTTTGTTAGACAGAAATTATCCATTATTTTATTATCTTTGTCAAAATAATTAAAAATAAAAACAATGAAAAGGAAAGCGTAAATGAGTCCCAATTCCCAACATGTTTAGGTTTTCCTTTTTCATTGTTTTTATTTTTAATTATTTTGACAAAGATAATAAAATAATGGATATTTTTTGTCTAACGGAGCAAAAATGTTTGGATGAAAGGCACATTATCTGGGACATGTGTCACACAGCTATTACGTGCTCACTCATTATGCTTACCTAACATGCCTACTACATCCGGACCCCGCAAAATGCATAGATTTTGGAACCGTTTCGCAGTCATGCTAGTTTCAGGGTATAGAGATTTATTCTCCTCAAATCAATTCAATAAACTAGCTTTAGTGGAATTGGTCTTAGAAATCAAATTTGTTTTCAAATGAATCCAAAATATTTTTGAAAATGTAAAGATTTGAATTCATTGTTATAAAGGCCATTATTTCACTTGACCATTGAATTATTTAAATGATTTGATTATTTATTTTCATTTAATATTTGAATATATATAATAAGTAATGTAAAAAGTAATACTTTCAAATTTTTAAATTATAATGATAAGTTATATATTAATATATAATGAAAGTCTACATGTTAAATTACTCAATTTAATCAATAAAGATAATATAAGTCAAATTATATTTATTGAAAATCAAGTTTTGAAATAACGTGTTTCATTTTTTACAAGGAATGAGTAAAGAAGAGTAGGTTCGACAAGTAGACCCTAGAACCACCAAGGCCGAACCAACCTTCACAAGATAGGTTATGGTTCCAAAAAACCTTGAACCAATCTCTACAGGATAAATTTCAAGTTCTGTCATGAAACTGAACCGAACCAAACCATGCTCACCCCTAATCTAATCTACTACTAGGTTAGGGTCCCTAATATATCTTATTGTGGATAGGTGGCTATAGGCTCCAATCTTCTCACCAAGTCCTAAATCAGTAGTAAATCCAACAAACATTTGTTGTTACTTCAATTTTTTTATCTCTCTCTTTTTTTTCTAAAGAAATTCAACATTTTAGAATCGTTTTGTTCAAAACCTAAATGGATGAATGGTGAATTAAATAAAACAAAAAAGGGAAAAGGGAAAAACTAAAATAGATTTGAACTTAAAAAAGTACAAAAACTAGGAAAAAAGTAAGGCAAAAGATTGTCTCATATTTAATAAGGGTGCAACTCAGGTTGGCCCGAATTGCACAATTTGGGCTCAGGCCTTCAAGTCAGGCCCATTCAAATTTTGGAAAAAAAAAATCCGCACCTGAACCCATCCCAGTTGCATCTCTAATAAACTTTTCATAAGCAAAAGCTATCAATAGAAAGGCTATTGGGTATCCACAAAGTCATTTTAATGGTTGTAAAGAGGTCAAATATAAAGAGGATCTAGGGGATATAAGCAGAATTTTTTTACAAAGATTTTAATTCACATTTCCTTATTTTAAATGGATTTACAACACTATCATATCAGACCACTTAGATACAGATATAGATACACTTAGGAAATACATGGGTACAAACGAAAAAACATGGAAATGCTTGGATATGTTGGGAAATGCATATAAATTTCATAAATATATTAGTAACATTATATTTTAGGTTAAAATAGTCAACATTAATGTATAACTACATAGGAAATCTATATTTTAATGGTATTTGTGAATAAATATATTACAATTAATATAGCAGGATGCATAGAAATCATACAATTTTATTAATAATGTATCAATCTAGAGTCCTAGAACATATTATATAAATTTTTACAAATTAATACAAGCACAAAGCTATTATTTATTTTCTACCAAAGCTTATGTCACAAAACACATGCAATTATTATATGTAATTATTATATCAAATCTTTTTTATTTTTCTATTTTTAGTTTTTAACATTAAGAAAAAAAACTAAAAATTAATTCTCATATGTTTGGTAAACAATATTTTTATTTTAGTAAACAATAAAAATGTTATTACAAAATGTAATTAAAATATCAATTAATAATTTACAAAAAAATATATCCTTAACTTAAAATATCTCAAATATACTAAAACTTCTAAAATACATATCATATAGAAATTTATAATTTTTAATTGTTTGATATAAAAGTGGATTAGTGGATTTGACAAATTCAATTTACATTACATTCTCAAGTATTTTGTAAACAATATTTTTATTAAATAATAAATATATATTTATTTAATGCAAATTAAAATATATTTTTATTTGTTAAGACTATATGTGGGGATTAAAATAGATAAAAGTTTATTTTATTTAACTTATTATCATAAGATAATTGTTGTCTCAATGGCTTACCGATGTGTATGTCTTATGCGTCGAGTGATTTGAACATCACGCCAGTTGCACTTTTTTAAACTAAACATGTGAAAGTATGAAACACGAATCACATGGTTATGAGACAAATCAAGCATGTATTGCTCCGTATCAAATAGTTAGTATAAAAGAAGAGAAACAATGAAGAACAAGTAAAGCTGAACTCACCACCATGATTTGATGAAGAGTCATGCTCTCCAGGAAAGCTGCTGGTGTGACTACTGGCTTCCTTCCTAATACCGAGGAGCATCACACCCCAGGCAAGCTGCTCGGCCACCACCTTCGTCTCAAGGGTGTCTTCCATCCGAACCGACCATTGAGGCAAGTATACACCGACCGAGCCCTCAGTCAATGTGTGTTCTAGAGCGTTCCCCCTCTACGACAAGGACCGCCCGAGCTGGGTCGTGGCTTCCATGGAGTCAACCACCATGACTTCCTTTGTCGACCTCGGCCTCTTCCCCAAGCAACGCGCTAGCCACTTGCGCCTTCCTTGCATCCATGACCTTCATATGCTGAGCTCTCTCCTCAAGGTTATCCATGTCTAAGTCTGCACAATTCACCACAAAGTTAGACAAGATCACTAAAAAAAAGAAAGACCATGTAGCCCACGGACTGGACTGGGATTGGTCTGCCGAAGGGCACATCAGCCCAGTCGAGGTCAGCAATCGGTATGCTATGTACTCCTCGATGTGCACTCACACTATCCTCCTCACAACAACTATCTCCTCTTTTGATAGCTTGGTCTAGGAAGGACCCTTATCCTTAGTCCTTAAAATAGACAGGGCGAGGGAGAATGGTCTATCACCTCGACACTTAACAAAAAAAAACCCTCTTTCTAGTGCTTAATGGAAGAGGGAACCTCAACAAGCACCTTGGTGTTCAGCTTGGCCGACAAGTAGTAGTACCCCTGCCTGTGCTTCTTCAAGTGGAGAAAGTATCTAGACATTGACGGGGTGATCTCAATATTCTTCAAAGTATAGTAACAGAGCAGCTCGACCAAGTACGGAAGCAAGTTTGGCATCAACTAAATAGGCAGGAGTCGATACCACCTCAGGACTGCCACTACCCCAGGATCTAAAGGGAACCTAAGGTTGGCTATCAAACTATGGACATACACACAAATCTCCCTGAATCGTACCAAAGTGGCCCTCTCTCCGATCCCAGGACACCTCAGTTCATACTCATTGGGAATGCGATAAACTTCCCGGATCTGAACCAGGTCAGCCAGAGAAAGGCTACACAGAGTTGAGGCAAACCGCTCCCCAAATCTCTCCTCAAGGGTTTGCTCTTTAGACTCCACATCGGCCTTGGCCGCCTTGTCGGCACATATCTCTTGGACCTCAGCATCGCCCTCGTCATAGACCTCGGCCACATTAGCATTGGTCACCTCGCATTGGGGATTACCCTCACTCTCATCCCCTGAAGTATACCAGTGAAAAGGAAAGATAGGGAAGATGTGGTGAAAGACATCTTACTAAAGAAAAAAAGTTCAGGACACCTGAGATATCAAGCAAGGGACGTTAGCCAAACTCCAAGGCACAAACTCTTCTCAAATGACATTGTGAAATGGCTCGCCTACCCCTCTTTTTATAAAGGCAGCCAACAGTTCAGATCAAACCAAATCAACGATGTCGATTCGACGCCGCACTTCGCATGCGCGTGACCTCGGGAAGTCGAAATGACGTACCTACCAACCCATAACGAAAACAACTTGGGTGTTGAACTATTCGGTCTGCCCAGCAAACCGGTCTTACCGGGGCCAACCAACTCAAAAAAAATTAAAGTTCCTCAGTCGCAGACCGCAAAACTCTTCCACATCCAGCTGCGACCGAGTACTACACTCCTCGACTTCAGAACTGGGGGAGTGGTGTTCGAGTAATGGTTGAGCTGGCCAGGGATGTCACGTGGCGATCTCCGTGGTCGCCCCCCTCTCAGGCCACATCAAAGCCATGCCTAATGGAAGAGCACGACTAAGAAGAAGTGTCATGCATGGACAAGGAAGCGGACTCCGCCAAGGAAGAGGAAACCTCCAAAAGACTTTGGAGGGCACCCTCATCTCGATAACCTTGGAAGCCCTATCCATCTGGGGCACGGATACCCAACTAAAAATAGGTATTCCCTGGTCGAGGCAAGGGACCTTTGGAAGAACACTCTTGGAATATCTCTCTACACTATCTCTTCGGCCCATACTAGCATTATTTCAACCTACACTATCTCCTGGTTGCAGATCTCAATGTGTGGCTTCGTCCTTCCACCTTGGCCTCGTCTAGTTAGTAGGATTATCTGATTGTGTCCTCGGTTTGGAACAACTCGGATTAGACAACATCAATTGGTAGAGAGTAGTTGATTTGGGTTTTGACTATTCTATTGTCTTCTACAATCATGACAGGTAACTAGATATATCACACAATTGCAAAGTATGGTTGACGAACCTTTTCTTAGGGGCCGTTTGGCAAGCCTTTTGTGAATGATCTTTTGAAAGCTCTGACAATCAAAAGACGTAGTGAGCTTTTGCATCAAGATCTTGAGATTCTTGACAGCCTGAAAACCATTTGGTTAAGGCATGTCTTTTTGCACATCTTTCTGTATGAAGACAAATTGAAAAAAAAAATCGAAAAAGCTCCATTTAGAGATTCTCAAAAATAGCCCAAAACGGATTTTGCGCATCTTTTTGATGCAATGTCTTTTGGCGGTCAGATCTCCCATGAACCAAACGGAGAAAGACCACAATGGAATTTGTCGAGCTTCTATATAGCCGACAAACCACACAGAAAGACATGCCATTTAATGCAATGATTTAGCCGATTGGCTTTCAAAATCTAAATGCCTTTTCATCTTTTTGTCCTATTATCTATAATACGTATACTTATACACATGCATATGCATGGCATGTGATTATTCCCTTACATATCACTAATTTTACTTTGATTTTTTCATGATTTGTAAGTAAATGGCTATTAAATTGGGAGTGGGTAGGGATTGCAACAGAGTGGGTTTGGGGAGGGTTTTGTAAATTCTTGACCCTACCATTTCCCTAAACTCCCAATCTGTACCTGCCCCAAAACCCATAGCGGGTTAGATTTTGAGAATCTAAATCCTATTCGCACATGAAAACACAAAACCCTCCCTGACCCTACCCTATCCTCCCCACATTCAAAGGTAGGGCGGGTTGGATTTTGATCCCATATCTAATTTGCTTTTATTTCTTGTCATATATAAGTAATTAATAAGTAAAATAACACAAATAAACAACAAAATTTCCAATTATTTGATTAAGACATGTAGAAAACATATGAACTATCAATTATCTTTTACATCAAATTCAAAATGTTATTAAATTCAACACTTGATACATAAAATTTATATGCTTTCCAACAATATATAGGCCATAAAAGATCGGGTTTAGTCTAATACTATATCCTATTCATACCTATATAAATTGTAAAATCCTACAACCCATACTCACCCCAAAACTACCCACCCATCAAATAGGGTAGGGGCCGGGTTATGTAGAAATTGTCATCCTTAGAGTACCTTCTATAATATCTCTCTGAATTGGATCAGCTGGAGTTAGATTTTACCATAGACAGAAATGCATATAATTTGGCCCCGATTTCATTAATTTATGGGTCAAGGCAGGAATCAAAGATAAGGCCTTGAATCAAAGACAAGGTATCTTACACCTGTAGTTGTTTAAAAAGAATATTAAACTAGAAAATTTAATTTTCATTCTTCTAGGTGGTAATAATTAAGTGCAAGATCTATCTAATCATCTAGTAGTCTTGGGCGCATTATTGCCCACTTTAATTTGAGGCAATGTCTTTCTCGCCTGCTGGGTCCCATTTTCTTCTTAAAAAAGAAAGAAAAAAAAAGATTCCAATTTTCCCTTCTTGTGTTGGTCACTTGGTCTTCTTCTTGATTTATGTCCTTTCAAGTTTGGAGGAGCACATCCAAAAACCAAGTACCCATTGTTGACGAATTCCTTGTATCCATTCTCCTGGTCTGGACTCTGGACCACTGGCCCACTGGGCCTCCATCACCAAATTCTGGTTCACTTTTATCTCTCCACCTTTACAAGGTCCCAACCAGGCAACCACCACAAAAACTATTTAATCATCTGCTTATTGGTCAAATCTAAGGCAGCTGTCCCATTACCACCACCAATTTCCTGCTTGAAATTGTTGTTCTATTTGCACCTTCTTTTTCTGCTTTCTGCAAAACCAAATCCCCTAGGAGGGCCAAATTGAGAGCAACTGTCATTCTCAATTCCCGCTTCTTGCCATCAACATTATATTGTCACTGTCTTGAAATTAGATAAATGACACCCTCACCGATTTTGTCACAATATATATCCATCCTCAAATGTTTCTTTTCTCTCTTACTGGGTTTTTGCTGCATGGAACTATGGATGGAAATTGAGCATTTAAACGTTTTGAGTCAGTTTGAAAAGAGTACAAATATAAATATGTACAGTATAAATACATAAATTTACAAAAACTTGGTTTTTGCCTCAAGGAAGCGTGGTAGCTTCCATATTCAGAGAAAGCAGGAAGCTTTGTCACTGAACAATGGGATTCTTAGGCCAGGGCCTGTTGCCCTGTTTACAGAAAACAACAAAGGGTTAAAGGGAAATAAAATGGATAGAAAGGGGCTTATGGTTGTATATCTTCTTAGCAACTGTTCATCATCATGTGATTACCTATTAATCTTTTCGTGGGGTGGGGCCGGTGGGCAATGGGTACCCCAGTATTGGCCAGTACCCGACATACCCTTCCCCATTAGCAGGGCCTGGGTCCACAAACTGTAGACTTAAGAACAAAATGGGCTCAACTTTATTTAGTCCATTTATTAAGACCTGATAAGAATCATGTCCATTACCAAACCTGGTTAACAGGGAGAACCAAACCCATATAAACATGAATCTAAAAATTCACAAGAGAAAGGGAAATAAATCAGTCATTCTCCTTTTATCTCAAATTATGTGCATGTAATAATGTTCTATTTTAATGTTTCTCAGTAAGATTTTACCAGTTTCTATAGAGTTTTGGATTTGCACTTCACAGAACGCTCCTCACAGCAATTATGAGTTAGGGGAATTGAGATATATTCCTCACAAAGCGTTCTTCACATAGGCCTTACAACTACATCCCACCGTGTTTCGAATGTATGAAATTTATTTATGTGTCAGTCAAAAATCAATCGTGGTCTCGATGTACAGGGTTGGGTTGGCCCGGATATAAAAAGGGCATGGTCCGAATTATTGGACCAGTCAACAGACCTATTCCTCAATCATAGTGCCCTTTTTATTTGTTAGGGTCTTGACTCAGACTAATAAACAAAATCACCATTGATGGGTGATGTCCTCAAAATTTTTTTTTAGGGAATGCATAGATACAGTAATTGTTGTGGACACTTTGAAAATTGCATACATTTTTTGTACTCGTTAGGAAAGGATGCATCAATGAAATTGTCTATATTTTTTTGGGAAAATTTAGCAATTTTACTAATGATTTAGCATTTCCAAAATTTAGGATTTTATTGTTCTTGTTTACTTTTCATTAATTACCGAAAAGAATTTCTCACCTCAAAGGAGCTGTGATAAATTTCTGGATTTTACAAAGTTTTCCTGAGTTATGCTTCTTAGTTCTTACTTCTCAAGTTAATAATATGGGCTTCCTACTAATAGACCCAGCCCCTGTTTGGGGTGCTTATTTTTAAGCATTGGAAAAAAGTGTTTATTTTAGGCCTTGACAACACCAATAAGTCCATTTTGAATAAGATCAAAATTTTAACATTTTTCAAGCACTTTTTGAAAAAGCACTTAATGTGTTTTTGGCTCGTCTTGGTCCATTACGTAATTTCAAAATACCTATACTAGAAGCATTTTTTGTTCACCAAACACTAATAAGTGTTTAATAGGATACACACATATCCTATAAGCATTTATTTATCCAATAAGCAATTAAGCACTCCCAAATAGAAGACCGCTAATTTATGCTTTTTAGTTTCCCTTTTAGGCCCCATTTGCTTTTTGGTAAGTTATTTACTTAGATAAGTGCATTTAATCATGTTTTTTTATTTTCTATATAAATAAGGCAATGACTGTTTTAGCCATAAAATTTTATTATTAAAAGGATATTTTTATCCCATTTAAGTGTTGACACCTTCCCCCGAGGTGGGAAAGTTATTTATCCACGTAGAAAATAGCAAGTTAAGTGATACTCAAGAAAATAATTTTTTTCCACTTCCCACATAAATCTAAAAAAAGAACATAAGTTTATTGTTCAGTGACAATAGAGGAAGAGACAATTATCCTTTCATTTTCTCTCACACATACACGAGTATTCTTTAATGTGAAAAGAAAAGATTTTCTGAAGAACCAATTAATTTAGCAAATCCATTTCTTTCAATATAGCAATTGTAGTTCCACAAAATTCTACCTTCAATTTTGCATTGAAAAGTAAAAGGCAAAAAAATAAAAAAAAAGAAAGGAAAAAGAATAGAAAAGCACTTCATACCTGTTTCCACCTCTTGGAGTATTCAGCTTTACCATCATTTTGTAAATGACATTGCTGCCTCTTCAAGGGGAAGCTTTTTGGATCTGAAAGTATTTTTAATAAAATTGAGTAAATCATTTTTAATAAGGGTATATATATAAAATAAATCATCAATATGTTACATATCATTAATAAACTGAGCTAACAATAATTTTGATATTGTATATCAGAATAATAAATTAAATTTAAAATAACTTTCATGAGAGGTAAGTCTAGCATTTAAATCAATTTTGTTAATACATTAATAGCACAGAAATACAAGCATGTATATTTATTACATTCAAATCATGATAAAAAATAGTCAATAATAACAAATGATTTGAATTCTCATTATTTAACTATGTTGAAACAGGATTTATGTAGCCGACCCCACAGCTGGAATAAGGCTTATATGATAATGATTTAGATATAATCGATTGGGATCAGATAAGGATGGAATCATAATAATGCATTCCATGGAATTATTTATTTTTCTTCTATTCATTTAACTGTAAATTATTAGTAATTATAGCAATTGAATAGAAATTAGATCAATTATTGTAAATTACTAGAAATTATCAATGAATTATTAAAAATGAATTTTCCTTCTCTTTATTTACTGTCGATAAATTATTATTTGTTATGAATTATTGCTTTTTTCTTTTATTTAATTTATACTAATTAATAAAAATTATCAGTATATAATATTGTCAATTTTTTCTTTGTTGTTTTAGTACTCTCACTTAACAAAGCCCGTGCATTGCACGGGTCCCCACTTGTTACATAATACACAATGAAGGAGTATTAAAGGGGTGGGGATAGAGCAAGGTATAAGTGGGCTCTACTGACCTTATCACAGATTGGTGATGTTTGGCATTGATGGCATTTTTCAAAACAACAGTGTCACATTGGAGCCACATGGGATAAAGAAAAATGGGTGATTTTTAATCTGTTTGGTTGGTCGATTTTTGCTATTTTGGAGAAATCGGTAGAAAAATGATTCCTGAAATCAGCCCATCTTGAGGGATCACTATTTTTGGTTATTTCCTGATTTTTAGGCGATTCCCATTTTTAAAGAATGACATGACATCCGCCATTGCTCAATGAAAAGGATGATTCCAAGAAAAAATAGTCACCCTTAAGAATAAGTACCAAACGAATTACTTAAATGATACTAAACAACAAATTTTGGTGATTTTTCATCAATTTCAAGTTTTCTTTCTATTCTTAAACATTTTGTTTTCTGTTGGGGGAGGGAAAGAAAAATGGATTGAGGTTGGCCACATTCACATCTCCACATGCAGTTGTCTTTAGGAGGTATATATACTTAATAGTCTTATATAGTTCCTTCTTCCAGTTGCAGGGAACAAGGATGAGGAGAAATAATTGTTGAGTCTCAAAATTTTCAAATTATACTCGTTTCCCTTCCACGGTGAAAACCTATGTTTTCCTCCCAAATTTGCAAACAACCAAAGACATCGCTTTAAATCAGAATATGAATCACAAGTACGTTTTATTAATAGTCTTTTCAAGTTCTCTACTGCATATGCTCTCATTCATTGATCCTTCCACCTTCTGCCTGGCAACCGGCAAGTTTCTTCACTGAAACCCTGTTTCGAATCTAAAAGTTTTTATCACGACCTGGTTTTTCCTCCGATCGATCCAACGTTGAAATGATAAAAAAAAAAAAAGAGCTGATTTCAAGGAGAGAGCTTGTTGCATTGGGCATCTACCCAGCCACCCAGGAGAAGAAGAAAAAAATGAAGTTGGATTATATTATTGAAGGTGCATGCATGCACTTGGCAAATCGCGGAAGATCTTAATTTGGATTGCTTAAAAAGAGAGTTAACTGACTAATAAGTAATAACATATGTTGCTTGAAAGTTGTAAGTTGTTGATCTTGGCCATGGAGTAATTAGGCACCCAATAAAACAATGGACCTGGTCATTCCCATTACTGGTCCTTAGTCCTGTTTCGATTTTCGAAAATTGAAATTGAGGCTTGAGGGAGAGAAGGAGAGAGAGTGAATGCATGTGACGTTAAAAGGCAAAGCAAAATGGCATCATGGGATGGGACTCTCACATTCCCCAATAAGTCATCGATCGCAACAGCCATCCCAATGCTTTTGAGCTTTGAGCTTTGGCTTGCATCATATTCATTCATGTGTCACTCATGCAATGCAATGTGTATGTGAGGTCGCTTCACTCTCTCACAGTCTCACCTATCACAACATCCCATTTTCACATGTCTCTACTGTACCGATCGACCCGGACCGGCCCGGCCGTAATCATTAATCCGGATCAACGAAGAAGAAAGCGACATAGGACAGCAACGCTGAACACATGAAATTCTTTTGTATGCTCGAAAAAGTTAAAATAGTACCAAAATATCCATTGCGTGGCCCTGGCCCAAGCCCCAATGAATCGCTGAACTGAAACCACACCCATTGTTATGGCCATGAGTTTGTTTGGTGGAACCGTCGACTCGGACGCCACGCCACCCACTCCTCCACTCCTCTGCTTCTCTATACGCGACCGAGACCCATCAACACTCAACAGCCATGTGGAATTGTGTGTGGACCGGCACCGTTCACCAACACTTCTGCACAAACACCTTCTAGACCCTCCAGGCTTCAACTCCATGGCCCCATACAACCCTCTTCTCTGGCAGCTTGGCAGGTCATCATCATGTTGTTTCTGACTTTCTGGGTTGGAAATATGAAATGGAACTCTTGTTGACAAACATATTACTGTCAGATTTGCAAAGCGCGCCCATCATACCGAGGACGAGGAGCAATTTGTTTGTAATCTCTGCGCCTCTCTCCCAATTCACGCTCCTTCGTTCAACATCCCATTTCCGAAATCATATCTTAGCCAATTGATAACACAACATTCTTTGAAATTTCTTTAAAGTAAACTCACACAAGCTAAGTGCCTTCTGGTAGCCCTGTTACCATGTTGTGGACTGCACAAAAGAGGTAGGATTTAGAGTTTATAATCGAAGCCTCTGCTAATAATGTGAGGCATTTATAAGAGGGAGGGGGGAATACAACTAGATGAACGTCGAGAAACATGTAACGCCGGCGACTTGGGGTTGGCCATTATCAAATATTCTCAGCCCTCTCAGGCAACCACAGCGCTGGACTCCGGTCCTGGGTCTTGATAAATGGTTCAGAAAGTGGACTGGTATCTCTTTTATTTCTCTTCATCTTTTTCTGTCAAAAGTCACTCAGATATTTATAAAAAGAATTGAAACAAAAGCACTTCAACCTGCCTGCCATGGGATGATTGGAGCTGCAGAGCATATAAAAGAAGAAAAAACCGGCATTCAAGCACTTGGCTCACTCTGCGTTGAAGAGGAGCTCAAATACAACTATAACTATGTAGAGTGCAAAACCTTGTATTTTATATGTATTTACACTGTACAAATATTTGTATTTGTACTCCTTCCCTTTCAAACGGAGCCGAAAGATTTCAAATTTCAAGTAATGAAGGGCAGTTACCAGCATTAAATTCCCGACTAGAAACATATCTCCTGAATTTCAAGTTCAAAACCCACCTCGGGAAGAACACAAAAATTCCGAATCACAACAATAAATCCATATCATTCGTGAAAACAGGAGATGAGCCCCGGTTCATTGCATCTGGATTAAACATTTTACATGCCTGCCCCAAATTCCGCAAAGTCTTTAACTCACCAATTAAATTTCATTGTTAATGCTTTTATGCCTCCTCTCTCTGGGTCACTAATCCTTGATCATTGATCTGCACATATCCATTTGATTCTAACCAATTAGATCCAAAGGAAAAAAAAGTCGTTAAACAATTAAATACAGATGTCCGGATGTACTTAAAAAATTGGTCACCAGTTTCCCCTCCGACGGCCGGAATTGGACTGGTTTCCGGCTAGAACTACACATCCATGATTTTCGAGTCTACCGAGAACAAAAGAAAGAAGAGAATTACTTTTTCACGAGACCACAATTTCTAAGTTTCATAAAAAATATACAAAAATCAATCTTTTCCCCGGTTCCCGGAAGCATTTTCCATTATTTTTTCTTTTATCTAAATATTCGTTTATATACATCTTAGTCGCCTCTCAACAAAGAAAACATCATCCCTTCTTTTTATTTTTTCATTTTTTTTGTCAAGTTTTTGGAAACCTTGAGAGCTAAAAATAAAAAATAAAAAAAAAAGAGCTACAAAGCCGAAACGGAGGAGTACTCGCCATAGACATCAGGAATTCCAGAAGCAGCCCAAAGCCGCTCGTTGAACGCCTCCTGCATATCGTCAGGTATAAATGGAGTCCTACATAGGGGGCAGGTCTTCTGATCATGATCCATCCAGCGGTCCAAACAGTTCCGATGGAAAATGTGTCGGCAGTTGGTCAGCCGTCTGATTTCTTCGTTCCCCTCGAACTCGTAAAGGCAAACGGCGCAGCTGTCCGGCGTCTCCCCGTCGGTGGAAACCAAGTCTTGGAACTTGACGACAGGTAGGATTTCTCGGATAAGAATGGCCGAGACGGAATGGAATTCAGGGACATGGGTGGGACGGTCCGGCCAAACAATGTCGGATTCGAGGAAATCCCCCAGACCGAGAAAGCGAAAAAACCAGGAGATAAACTTTCTGATGAAGCCCAGAAAAGACAGCGTGTGAATAAGAAGTTTTGGAAGGAAAAGCTCGGTATAACCTATCGGAAAGCCCATGGCAAACAAGAGAATGAAAAGAGAGAGAGAGAGAGAGAGAGAGAGGAGGCTAAGAACTAGAAGCTTGCTTTCGTCTTTGGCTGTGTAGGTAGGTGTTGGTGTTGGGTCTCCCTTTCTGAATATTTAACTACGAACAGATACAGCTCATTATCTGGACAAAATCTGACAAGCTTCAGGACTCAGGAGAGAGAGATGAATTTGGGTGGCGAGGAGCTGCGGAGTTTATAAAGGAGAGGGACTTCTGAAATGTCCCTAATCTTTTTAAAGAATGACGGCGAAGGGACGTTGAAACTTCTCTTAAAACCCAACCACAAGTCAACAAGTAAGCAGGCAGTATGGTTATGGACTGAAAAATACTACTTGATACAGTCCTTTTAGACATTAGACTTGCTGAAATCGATTTATACGTGTTAATTAATTGATTAACAATCCACCCAAAAAATTAATTAACAATTAAATGAGGTGAATTAGAAGAGCGATGATGTTTGGATCGGAGTCCTCTACCGTCGGCAATTGATGGAGTTGCCGGTGCCAGGTGGCAAGTGGTCCTTAAAACGTGTCAATTGGAAGGGTTGGAAGCTTGAAAAGTACTGCCCAATGCACATTTAACACTTGTGAAAATTCTAGACGGATGGAAGTGGAACCCTCTCCTGAGTCCTGATATTAACGGGAAAAGAAGGCAACAAAAAGGAGAAAATAAATATTTATTATTGGGCTTCAAATGGCATTTCTTTGTCCAAATTTGAACTCCAATTGTCCACCCAATGACTCAAGTCCAATCAGTTATAATATATTTTGTAATAAAACAAAGCATACATGCTTTAATCTAGCAACAATTTGACAGAAAAAAAAATAATTAATAATAAGATTCTTGATAGAGCATAATTGTGCATGGGAGATATTTGTAAGGTAGACAAAAATTATGATGCATTTTACAAAAAAAAAAAAAAAAGCTACATGTTACAATGACATTTTTAACATTATTAAAGTCATTAATAATAAATATATCTTTTAAAATGTGAACTAATTAATCATTTTACTTTTTTTCACCTTTATTTATACTTTTTCAAGGGACAAACTTTTCCCCACCATAAATTAAAAGGTTGAAAATG
Organism: Nelumbo nucifera; assembly: GCF_055504915.1. Taxonomy (NCBI): domain Eukaryota; kingdom Viridiplantae; phylum Streptophyta; class Magnoliopsida; order Proteales; family Nelumbonaceae; genus Nelumbo; species Nelumbo nucifera. The sequence continues at coordinate 183,717,236 of NC_142649.1, read as the reverse complement.
GGATCAAGAAGGTATTAAACAAAATAAATATTTGAGACAGAAATTGCATTTACAATATATATATATATATATATATATATATATATATATATATAACTGCAAAATACATATTATTAACATCTTAATTCAATCCCTTTGGTTTAAAAACATCCTTTAGCTTCCTGATCAAAGGGGTTGTGGTTGTAAGTTATTTTAGTTAAACTTAAACCCAAGGGGTGGAACAAGTGAATATCCAGGCTCTATTATATTTTGTTTTAAAACATATAAAATGTTAGTTCGTTTTATTACAAAATATGGTATCTACTCTTAGTCTGATTAATAGATTTTTTTTGCTACTGTAGTCTGATTAATAATTTATTAATGGTGTTCAATGTCCTAAATCAATTGCAGTCTGATCGGAACAATGGATAAGATTCAGTTCCAATGTAAATATTAACATATCAAATCTCGATCTAGGAAAACCTGATTCAATACAGTATGTTTGCAACCCTGATTTATTACTCCTATGTTCTAGCAACATCTAAACTTTCATTAGCAAAAAATAGCTATCTTGTACTTTCACATTACAACTCTCTACTTTAATTGTTAGCATCTTGAACTTTAAATTTTATGAACAATGTTGCCCTCTCCTTTATTGTATCTCCAAAACTCAAGTTTTAAACTTTTTTTCCATCTTCTTTAATTTCTTTTTTTTTTAATTTATTAAAGTTCCGTTTGAAAGGAGTACAAATACAAATATATACAGTATAAATATATATAAAATTCAAGATTTTACACTCTACATACTTGTATTTATAGAACATCCGTCAATATTGCTTCTAACCAGCAATAACTAAGTGAATGCTGACAGCACGAACAGAGTGTTAGAATAGTACAGGGTAGCCGCCCTCTATGGCTGTATCACAAATGAAAGTTTTGCGACCTTAAGTGCCACTACCCCCCAAGTATAGCTTTGTATTTTACCCCTATAAGGATATAAATAATATGTGGGCATATAGCACCGGTGTAAATCAAGGTTCAAAGTATTATTATGTATCGACCTGTATCGGTCAATACATATCATTTTGGGACCCTTCCGATTTGCCCCTACAGTGGGTCTATTGAGGGTCTAACCGGTCCAAGGGATGGAAAGGTCTTAGACCGGTTCCCCTGAACCAGTTTTGAAAAAAAAATTAAAAAAAAAGTATCAAAATGCCCGATATGCCTCTATCGGCATATCGATATTTTGAACCTTGGTGTAAATGCATCTGAGTGCAAACATGTAAATTTTGGTACTCTTTGTTTCTAAGTTTTACTTTGTTTTGTTTGTTTATAATAAGTAAAATAGAAAGTAAACTGATCTGGTTTCCACTTTATATGGATGAAAATGGTGGTAGAAAGTAAATTGATATAATCACCACTTTACATGGGAAATAATTAGGGTAGAAAGAAGGTGATGCAAATTTTGTATGAATTTTTAGGATGCAAAATATGCACTGTTAATGACTGCAAATTTAGCATCAAGTAAGAGATCATAGTTGCAAACAAAGAGATGTCAAAACTGAACCAGAAACAAAATGTTTATCCTATTCAAACTTCAAATATCTTATTTTGCTCTTTCAAGGGCCAAAATTAAAGAGAATAAAAATAATTAAGCTCAAGGACAAAACAAAACTATTATATAGAAAAGATGGCCCATGGGTCAAGGAAATGATTCTTGGGAGGAATAGGACCTCTTGCCTCTCCCTTTATTGTTGTGCCCTGTTGTATGTATGATAGTGGGGTCATGGTGTTTTCACCATTAAGGAATTAAAGTGGCTGAATTATATTTGTATCCTTTGTCTTATAACCCTATTTCCTAAACCCTGGCTCTGTAAATGAAGTGTAACAAGAACTACCAAGCCTCAAACAATGATCCAAAAAGAGAGAAAGTTTCAGGTATCCGTGGTTTCCAGCATCAAGTAAACACGAAAGGTTTCCCACGATCATCATAAGGAATTTTGAGGACATAGTGTCACAGACAAAAAGATGGGTGGGGGTTGAATCAATGCAATTGGATGAGACGTTGATATATAAATAATACCCACAAATGAGTGACTCTAGAAATAAGAAGAAAAGCAGGTGGATCAATTGTAAATCACTTCATTTCTTAAAACGGCATCAGTGTAAAAATATATTGATAACGTTTTACACGGAATCAGAATGTGACTTACTTTTTTAAAAATAGTGATGGGTGGAAGAGTTTAAAGTTTTACATCGATATAATTGATGTAGTTTTTATATCGATTGTCGATGTAAACCTTTAGAGTTGATAAGGTTTTACATCGATTATCAATGTAAAACTACACTCCATCCAAAAAATTGAACCAAAATATAATTTTACATCAACAATAATTACACCTTCTTTCCAAATGTATACAAAACCGACAACACTTCTCAATTACTATTGGATCTTCATGTTGAGAGATGGTTAAAACCTCCGGCAGGAATGGTGAAACTTAATGTGGATGGTGCAGTTGGGAATGTTACCTCTGGCGGTGGGATTGTCCTTCGTAACAGTTCTGGCGAAACTCCTCCTTGCACGAGCAGTTCCGTTCCAAAAAAAAAAAAAAACAGCCCGCTGATCTCAGAGTCAGAGGCACTTGCTCTTCATGAGACTACGAAACTGGTTTTAGTGGGCATTTTGCATCTAATGGTTCAGAGCGACGCTCTCACTTTAATCAATTGCTGCGTTGCTTCTCAAGTTCCTCGGTTAGGGCAAATTTGATTGTACAAGAAATATAAACCTGAGATTGGTTGTTGATGATTGAATTTGCCTTGAGGGGCCTTCAACTATTCCAAATTGAAGGCCAGTCTATATTGTATGCCCTTACAAAAAGAATAAGAGAATAAAATCTGATCATGGCAAAGCTGACACAACTACTCATGTGTGATCAGGAATTGAAATTTGTCTTTTTTTTTTTTTATACGGTGCATAGTATGATTTTCAAAGAAAAATCTGAAATCTACGTGGAGCCTTAATTTAAAGCTCATATTAGGAAGAAATAACAATATAGGAGAGGATATAGCCCGCCTTGCCCCTAAGATGACTTTGTGCAATCCTGACTGTACCCAAAGATTGATTCCACTTCTATAGAAGCAGGAAAAAAAGGACTAATTTATGTGGTGAGACATGTAATAAACTTGTTTTCTGTACTACCACCTTAAAGCTTCAGTTTGGAAGATTTAAGGTTATATACATCTCATTTTCCTGGAAGAGTTGCCTAGGAAATGAAACTATAAGCATTATTTACTTTATTCAAGCTTAATTCCAAGCTTTAGGTTTTACACAAATATGTTGTTTGACAATTCTTTCTCTATTTTCTTTTTAAACAAAGTAATTAGGCTTAATTAGATTCGCTAGTACAGAGAAAGCCATGAAACTTGGCCTTTTATACAGCAGAAAAACTAGAGTGGAAAATAATTTCCATCTCCTTTTGATTTCAAAAGGCCTCCAACCCCATTAATCAATTGATGGTATATTGAACTTGGGGAGACAAGAAGATGCTAGTCTACTATAGAGTGAGGTCCATGGGTTTTGAACCCCAGAGTCGTCTTCATCATTGTAGTGACTGATCATGACTGATAATGGACCCAATAGCTACCAACGAAGAAAAAAAATATGGGCTTTTTTGGGTTGGTGGGGGGACTGGGACAATGGTACAATCACAGGACTTGGCCATAGGGCCCCTTTGATATTTGGGGCAGTTATGGCGCATTTGGACAGTATAGAGCGAGGCAACCTCTCTGTGTTTGTTTATGTATCATTAATAATCTCTGTAGAAGAAATCAAAGCAAAAACAGGACCACCTTTGGAAGAAAATTGAATACATTTTTGTTGGAACCGAAGCCTGTGCCTTGTCAAGTCTTGACTCTTGTGTGTGAATTAACAAAATCATACACATCTGTTTCGTCAGACTCGGACGGGACCGGAAGGTTGGACCGTCAGAACTAGGAAACAGCAGCCAAAACAGTTTTTAGGAATTATTCACTTGTTCAGGCCAGGCCTATCTCAATTCTCAAATGCATGTCCTACCTGTTTGAACCTTTAATATTCATTTATTATTTCAAATTCATTTTGAAAAGAAAAACAACAGTTTTTTTAAAATAATTTAGTACTATTTGCCTTTTTTGTGTCCGGTCCAGGTCTGACAATATTGGTACATAGATTGGCTGGCCGCTGGTTTATTACATGACAACAGTGCTTCATTTGTTCTCTGTTTGTAGGTCAAGTTGGAATCAGTACCCATGACCCAATGTTTTCAACCAGTTGTTGATCTGGTTGGTTGAATTGTTCGAATTGTTACCCGGTTAGGATTTTAGGTTGTACATTCAATGCATACAAAACTTTCAGAGGCCATAATTTTGCATACAAAACTTTCGGCTGGTCTGAACCGTTTGACCTGGCCGGTTGAACAGGAGACAAAAATGATTTGACCTCCGGGTTGGTTTTTAAAACATTGCCATGACCAGTTCGCTTTATTTATATAAAATTACTATAGAGTTAAGAAAGAAATAATCAATTGAGGGGCTGTTTAGTTTCATTGGCATTTACAGTATTTATCTTGAAAAACGAAAAAATGGTTGATTTTTTTTATAATTTTTTACTGTTAGACACCATTATATGATACATAAGCTAAATAGTGAAAAAAAAATTGCACTGGTATTGAGAGAAATATTAAAAACAACTTCTCCCAGTAAATGGTTTTTACGCAAATTGATAAACGAGTTAATTAAACAACGTTTCAAACTCTATTAAAAGAAATACATATATGGCATTGAACTGATGCCATTTTCCAAATAAAAGAAATCAAATATGAGCCCACATCTCCGTCCAACAATGTCCCACAGCATATTCCTGCTGTGTATTAAGAACATCTCCTGATAATGGTATCAGAATCGATAATATCATCATTGGGAGATGCTCTTAATACATCTGTGCGAAAATGTGAACTCATCAAATATCATCTAAATTAGGGGGCATCAATGAAACAGTTATACTTTATTCAAAGGGGCAATAGATCAGATGATGAGTCTCATCTTTTTTTTTTTTTTTGTGGAGAAGCATACCACATGCGACTACAGTGAGGACTACAGTGAGGAACAGTTGGGATAGGGACCCATTCATTGATTTGAATGATTATCAGAAACAATGGCAACCATATGATATATTTCATTATTTTGAATGATTGTTGAACCATCCAATGAATGGTCTCCATAGTCCATTGGGGTCCACGATTTTGAGCAGGAACCATTCCTATATGCTTTATATAAAAGAGAAAGAATAAAAAAAAAGAATAAAAGAGAAGAGAAGAGGAGAATCAAACCAGTAGTTCAGACTTGAGACCGAGAGCGGGAGGGAGGAGGAGGAGGACAAAGAGTGTCGGTAGTGGCAACCCTGGCCAACCGGCAAAGCTGAATGGAGTTGTAAGGGGAGAGTAGTGGGCGTTTCTGCAGGATAAGTCGGTGGGCGCTCTGCTCCCATTTACCTTCCTCCAGTAGGCCCAGCACGGAAGCATGACTATTGAGCCGCTTTGGACCGTGTCTGGCCCGGCCAAGACATGCGTGGGGTGTGGGATCCACCTGGCCAAAGGAAGGAAATAACAAAAGAGTGTCTCCCGACCCGACCGCCAGGATCTCTCTCTCTCTCGTTTTCTAAATCCCACCCCTGTCTCTTCCTCTGTCCCGAATATCAGCCGAGGAGCTTGGAGGGAAATCGCCTTCATTTTATTTTTCTTCTCTGTGCATTCACTTATTGCTTCGGTTAAAGCCAAAATGTATAAATGGGAGCAAGGGACGACACCGTAAAATTTGATGGGGCTGATGAGAGCTAAAACGAAACCATAGAAATAGCAGAGAGCCATCAAGAGATGGAGCACCACTACCACTCGTGAGTTGTGATCGAGTTGTCTGGGGACCATTGACTGCAGGAAAGAAATTGAAATTGAATCATCAGTAACATGAGTGAGAACCATCCATTTCAATTTTCAACAACAGGGGAGGGGCTTCATAAAATCACATAGGGAACCCTGTGCGACATGACAGCAAGAGAGTTTATTCTCTTTCACCTTCTTCACCTGGCCCTGGAGGAGTTGGAAAGAAATTATTATGATAATGTGAAGGAAGGAATTGAATGACGTGTACAAGGACAATATAAAGGGTTGCTAGTTCAGACTTGAGAGGGGTACAGCCTTCAAATGGCAGAGAGAGAAATACGTTTGGTTTGGTCCCTTTTGTTTTCTAGGTGACAGAATTTGTCTACAGTAAGTTGAAGATCATGATCAAAAGATGCCAATGCACTCTCAACACTCACAGGTACAGTGCCTGTCCGTCCTCTGTTTTTCTCAACTTTCATGAATTATTTTAGTCGGGATAATTAATGGCAACTTGCACAAATAAACACTGATGCACTGGCTGAATGCCTTGGAATTGGATTTCTCTCTCTCTCTCTACTTTTTCAAGAACAAAAAGAAAGAAAAAGTTAGACATGTGAGAGTCTGAAAGCACGTTGATGATTGTCGATATAATATATATAGAGCAAGTGTGTCCCACATGGCTTTCTCAATTCTGTTCCCAGCTCGATCTTCTTGGCGACACGCTTAGCAAGAAAGTGAAAAAGTAGGTGTTCTGGGCGACATTGCTCTTTGGAAGCAAAACGGAGGACAGGTCATTTTGTTTTTTGAAGTTTCTAATTTTTTTTTTTTTTTGCCGCCAGCTGCCCGCCTGAATCCCATTTTGATAAGTGCTGCTCAGAACTTGTTTTTGTTTTAGGTGTGTACGCATGTTGTTGGAGACGACGGAGGATCAATTTTGTAGGATTTCTTTATTGTTGTTTACTTGTTTAAGTGACTTGTGGGCTTTGTTTGCTTTATAGGAATTAATTAATTATATATTCGCTCATTGTTTGGGTAAATTATAGAAAGGTTCGTATAATAAAATATCGTATAGTTAGTATTTTATTAAAACATCATTTATAATTTATAATGGATTTATTCAATTTTCCATTAGATGACAGTGGAAAATGAGAGTGTTGATCCTAATGTTTACTTAAATAAATTTAATCAAAACAAAATAAAAATAAAAATATCACTTTTGCTCTTAATAAGACACGGGCAACCACTCTATTAGATATATTTGGTCAATTTTGTTTTTTATACAAAAAAGTGTTAAGGGTATTTTTAGAATAAAAAATCATGGGCCCAATGACAAAACAAACACTACTTAATGAAAGGTTGATTAAGTAAATAAGTTGCAAAATACATGAGATGTTTTAGTAAAATGAAAATTATAAGTGTAGGTTTAAGTAAATATGTAAAACTATAAGGTGTTTAGGAATGGCAATGGGGCGGGGATCATATTCCCCGACCCCGACCCTGATTCTGTAATTAACCCCATCCCCGATCCCCAACAGGGATGGATTCCCTGTGAGGACCCGAATCCCCAAAATGTTTTTAGATAATAGTATTTTTTTAAATAAATAAAAATCTTAAATTATAAATAATATTTTAAATATATTTTGATATATATAATTATACGTGTATACATGTGTGTTGCTGCAAAAATCTATGGTTGCATACGTTTTAATACTCATATTTAGAAAGTGTTTGTTTTTCAGTCATTTTGGGGTATAAAAGCAATTAAGTTATTAAAAGAAGAAACCAAGTCTACATTAGGGTTTATTCCACAATCTAATATGAGTTTGATGGGTTTATGCCATAGAAATAAATATACTTAAAAAATCACAAGGAAATCCACATCAATTACATGGATTTAAATTAGTTTCAACCAACAAAGCAATATAGAGTTATTCATGCTTAATCACTACTAGAGAATATGAAGTTCACAGGTTGTCGTCCAAGTTATTGTCACCATCCAAACTAATTATGTTTAAATAGTCATCATCGTCTAGTGCCAGAGTTTATAGTTCATAGCTTGAGAGGAAGGTAAAAAGGAGTTTAGAGGTTTATCAGTTTATTAGGGAAGAAAGAGACCCCATTGGTTTTGAAACGCAACGACAAGTCTTAATAAAATTCAAATATTATTTGGAGTCCAAGAGTACCATTAGTCTGGACTCCCGTCAATTTTCAATTAAAGGGGATTGGGTCGCGTGGAGGTCTTGGACTAGCAGATGAAGATTCGGCTTAGACATCTTGGGTTAGTCACATTAGTGTTCATGGGTTAAATAACAATTTACTTATATGAGAGAGAGAGAGATACTAGTTCATTTCTACACTTGCATTCCAAGTTCCAATTATAATAAAGTTGGGATTGGATTAATTTACACAACTTAAGGATTGGACTGGCTGAGTTTGATAGTTGTTTTACTGGTTTGTGCAATCAATGATTGTGGCCCATATGGTGTGAAACAACAAATTTGGACTTTTTAGTGAATTAGTAAATGTGTATGTGTTTTGTACGTGATAATTTTAGAGAACAATAATAATTTCAATATCTTTATTACAAACCCATTAAAAATGTAAGTAATTAAAGTATGGTATGTTGGTGGAATTAAATTTTGTATTTTATTTCATTGTTAATAAAAATACTTCTTTTTTACCATATGCATTTTTGTTTAATATGTTAAACATAAAATATTAAAAATGTGCACAATTTTTTGACAAATATCTGTATTTTCTATAAATTTATATTACTATCTATTTTTTAGTTTTTAGTGTATAATTATGACATCATGTGTTGACTGATTTGACTAAAAATTTAACTAATATAATTTATTGTTGAGAAACGAAAATTCTTCAAATAAAAGATCTAAGGAGGAAAAATGAGAATTGGCACATTAATGATAGGGAATTGAATAAAGTGAAAGGTGGCAATTTAAATTATATTTTCTGCTCTCACAGTTAGAATGACCAAATTCAAAAGTAAGGGTGTTTTAGTCAAGAAAAAGCCCACAATTCTCATTTATTTAATATATAGTAAATATAGGATTTAAGGAGAGGGGACAAGAGTTAATACCTCAAATATAGGAATTAATAAGAGGGAATTGAATGAACTTAATATAGATATTAGTTCAAGTTACATTTTTTTCCCTTACAATAAAGATGACCAAATTCAACAATAGGGATGTTTTAGTAAAAAAAAAAAAAAAAATTCCAAAATCTAGATCTCATTCCCACTTTTAATAGTAGTATAGATAGATATAGATTATAACAAAAAATTGCTTATAAGCTGATTGGGTGAAGCCCAATCTCAAATCCAAAAGCCAATGCATGAAAGCCCTCCCAAATAGGTAGGGTGTCAACAATATCCGAAAATAAGGATTCAAATTCAAGATTTGACATAATAGAACTGAATTCAGACATGTCCAGATTTTATTCAATAAATAACTTAAAATAATTAATCACTTGAATTTGAATTCTATTGTTTGATTAGAGTTGAATTTGATTTGTTTAATTTTACCCCTAGGTACCCCTTAGGATTTAGTTTGAAACCAGGTTTATATTTTAACTATTCATTCAGGACCGGGTCTACTTTCACCTAACCATTTTAGGAATATATGGTAACATAGGTGATTTGGTTGGAGAACAAGGCGGCTATTGGCTTTCTTGTTATAAAAAAAAAATATTAAAAACTATTAAATACATATTAAGGCTCAGTTTGAAAATAGTACAAATACAAACGTGCACAGTGAAAATATATAAAATATAAGGTTTTATACTCTACATATTTGTATTTATACTCCTTCCAAATTGAACCTAATGTGCAAACTTAGCACATAGAAACTTGTAAAAATAGAAAGGAAATTGGCAACATAACAAACTAGTCTATTATGCTTGCATTTATAATAGACTAGTAATGCACTTAATAGTATCTCCAAGACAAAATTATTTATAATTAATGGATAATTTCTGAACAGTTATAAGTGGGCGCTAAAATGAGAGTAAAGGACATATATATATATATATATATATATATATATGTCCTTTATGCCCATTGTATGTTTAAACAAGAAAAATATAATATCTAATGATCAATTCTATGATAAAAATATAATAAGGTTTTATAGGAACATAAGGGGTTCTATGATCTACGTTGCCGAGGCTACAGGGTCTCTCTCTCTCTCTCATAATCCTTGTTAACGTTCATATTATTTTATAGGAAAATAATATAATAATGAATTTTCCACGTAGGGGAGATTTGCATGAATTAGACCAATCCATTTCCATGCATCGTAATCAACTCTATGCCATACTAATTAATATTTCTAATACTCTCTGCATGCCTTAATTGTCAACTTTATCAATCTAACTGTATATTAATTAATATTAATATTGTTACTTTGGAAAATAAGCTGATAGAGCTGGTCGTAGCTAGTGAAGGTGTTGTGTACCCGCTTTCTTTTATCGGGCCGGTATCTAGGCATATATCTTCATCTCCTCCCTTCCTCCCGCGACTTTCTCTCAGCAATGAGAGCAGGATGCAGCTGCAGCTGCAGATCGATCGTTCTCACTTCTCACCTTCACAAGTATTGCTTTCACCTTTTGATTCTTTTCTACTACATCAAATCCCAATTGGTTTCTAGCTAACACTGTCGCATCATCTAATAATCGCCAATTCTTCTTGACTCTGATCAACAAATTCAAATCTCTGCCTGCTGCTTCTCCTTTTTGCATAGCACTAGCACACACACAATGGATACGATGGAACAGAGTTAAGATTAATCCCTATAACATTATGAAAATAAAAATGCATTTGGATGATCTATCGACCTTGCTGGCTGGATGTACAAGCGGGGCACATCATTTGGTCCAAAGCAAAGCCCCGTCCCAGGAAACGAGTAATCAATCTCTCACCTAACCCAACCTCAGGCTATGTTTGATTTGGCAGAAATTAGAGGGAGACAGCAAATCAGATTAAGACTATAACCCGACTCCTTTACCCAATGGGGTCAGCGGTCAGGTCAGGCTGATTTACCTCTTAACACTCCTCACCCATTGATAGAGGTGCAAGTCGAATCATGTTAGGTCAGGTTGAGGTCATCCCTAACCTAACCTTAGTTGAACCACCAATCCCAATCCTAACCCAACCCAAAGTTTCAAGTTGGGTTCAGGGTGGACTTCCTTTTGTCAAATTAATATACCTATTTCTTAGGTTTTAAGGGTTCGATCATTTTAATTCAATATTAGTACTAGCGGAGGGGGCCCTGCGTTGTAGGGGCTCACTCATAAACTATTAGGTTTGAGCTCAATTCGAATTAGAGATTTGAGCTTGAACTCGGCTCGGAGTCAAAAGATCGGAAGTTCGAGCTCGGCTACCTTGGATTGCAGGTCTCTCAAGCAGCCAAGGTGTCGAGCCGAGGTCTCCCTCAATTGCCGAAGTGCCAAATCGATGTCTCCCTCATCTGCTGAAGTGACGAGCTGAGGTTTTCCTATAAGGCAAGGTGTCGAGCTAAAGTCTCCCTTAGTTGACAAGGTGTCGAGCTAAGGTCTCCCTCAGTTGTCGAGGTGTTAAGCCGAGATCTCCCTTAGTAACCGAGGTGCCAAGCCGAGGTCTCCCTTAGTGGTTGAGGTGTTGTCTAGCTCGAGCTTGATTTGAATTAGAAACTTGAGCTTGAGCTCAGAAGTTCAAGTTCGGCTTGGCTCGAACTCGACTACCTTTGATTACAGGTCCCCTAACAGCCGAGATGTTGAGGTAAGGTCTCCCTCAGTTGGAGAGAGAGTGACATTCTTGTAATTTATAAGGAGAGAGAGAGAGAGAGAGAGAGAGAGAGAGAGAGTTGGTAGGAGAGAGTGGCATTCTTATAATTTGAAAGAAAAAAAAAAAGCAAAAGAGAGAGAGTTGGTAAAGAGTGGCATTCTTGCAATTTCTATGAAAAAAGGCAAAAAATACGGTTATATTCCATTTCTCTCATCCTCAAGCCTTCTTATGTACACACTTCAGCTTAATATATTTACTAGCGGAGGGGGACCTGCATTGCAGGGGCTCACTCATAAACTATCAGGTTCGAACTCGATTCGAATTAGAGACTTGAGCTTGAGCTCAAGCTCGACTCGAGTCAAAAGCTCAAAAGTTCGAGCTTGGTCACCTTTGACTACAGGTCTCTCAAGCAGCCGAGGTCTCCTTCAATTGTCGAGGTGCCAAATCGAGGTCTCCCTCAACTATTGAAGTGTCGAGCTGAGGTTTCCCTAGAAAGCAAGGTGTCGAGCTGAGGTTTCCCTAGAAAGCAAGGTGTCGAGCTAAGGTCTCCTTAGTTGATATGGTGCTGAGCTAAGGTCTCCCTCAGTTATCGAGGTTGAGTCGAGATCTCCCTTAGTAATCAAGGTGCCGAGCCGAGGTCTCCCTCAATGGTCGAAGTGTCGTCTAGCTCAAGCTCGATTCAAATTAGACTTGAGCTTAAGCTTAGAAGTTCGACCTCGGCTCGGCTCGAACTCAACTACCTTTGACTGTAAGTCCCTTAGCAGCCGAGATGTCGAGCTGAGGTCTCCCTCAATTGGAGAGAGAAAGTGGCATTCTTGTAATTTGAAAGGAAAAAAATAGCAAAAGAGAGACATGGTAGGGAGTGGCATTCTTGTAATTTCTAAGAAAAAAAGGCAAAAAATATAGATATAGATATAGATATACACATTTCAGCTTAATATATTTATATAGATATAGATATAGATTATTATGTGCAAAAGAACATATTTATCATGTTTTAGATAAAAAATGGTTTTAAATTTAAAATTTTTTGACATACATATATACATAAATAAATATGCACATACATAAATACATACGTACTTGTACTGAAAAAAAATACATAAAAGTATACATACATACATGAATACACAAAAACATAACGTACTTATATAAATACATATTCATATAAAAGCAAGAGAGAGAGAGAGAGAACCGGTAGGAGAGAGTGGCATTCTTGTAATTTGAAAGAAAAAAAGCAAAAGAGAAAGAGTTGGTAGAGAGTGGCATTCTTGTAATTTATAAGAAAAAAAGGCAAAAAATACTGTTAGATTCCATTTCCCTCCCCTTCTTACGTACACATTTCAGCTTAATATATTTATATAGTTTTAGATATAGATTATTATGTGCAAAAGAACATATTTATCATGTTTTAGATAAAAAAAAATTGGTTTTGAATTTAAAATTTTTTGACATACAATGTACATAAATACATACGTACTTGTATTGAAAAATATACATACATACATGAATACACAAATACATAACGTACTTATATAAATACATATTTGTATAATATTTACACATGCAAATATGAAGTTAAGTCGAGTTCAAATTGGGGCAACCAGTCAAGGCCTCAACCCAAAATTATATCAGGTTCATACTTTTCAAATCTAACCTAACCCTATTTTTTTAGGTTGGGTTCAAGATAGAGGTGAGCATTCAGCTTATTTAGTTAAAATTTGAACTGGATCAATCAAAATTTTAAAAACCAAATTTAAAAAATGAAAACTAAGCCGAAACAGAATTATCGAAACAACCAAAATTTTTTATTCAGTTTTTGGTTATTTTGTTTAAAACTGAATTTCAATAATATATATATATATATATAAAAATCAAATTTCATTGTATTATATATTAAATATTATATGTTATATATTAAATATTATATGTTATATATTATATATTACATGTTATATAACAAAGTTCGGTTAATTTGATTTTTTCAATTAACCAAATTTCTAATTCAGAAAACTGAAACCAAAACTTAAATATTCAAAAACCAAATAAAACTCACCCCTAGTTCAAACTAACCTGGCTCAAATTGCAGCCCTAATCCATAGGCATCCCTATATTCTCGTTATAGAACTCCAATGCATATCTTTGTATATGTACATAAATTAGATATATTTGTTTTATAATATTAGGGTCCATTTGGTTTGCATGAATAGGGGTCTGGAATTAGAATCGGAATGGACTATTCCGATTCTAACTGTTTGGTTGGGTGGAATCAGAATTGCATTCCCATTCTTGCTAGAAAGGCATTCCCCCATCCCTGCCCCTCCCTTGAGAATGAAATCCCATTCCTGCTAATTTTAATTCTCATTCCCATTTCTGTTTGAACCAAACAGACTATGGGAATGAACGATTCCGATTCCGTCTACAAACCAAACGGACCCTAAATATATAAATACAATATGAGGTGGATCTTTTCTAACTAAGCCAACTTACCAAACCAAACCAACTAGATGGACTAGTTGATCCATCACCAGGCCATATTTTCAGGTTTATTTTAGCCTCGAGCCATTTGAATCAACTTGGTCGACAATCAAGTGAACCAACTGGTTGAACTAAACCGATAGATGGACTTGATCCATCACTCAGCCATATTTTTATGTCTATACTTCACTCTCAAGCCATTTGCCTAAAAAAAAAAGCAATCAACTTAGTTAACAATCTAATAAACCAATTGGTTGAACTGTTGAACCGTTTGAATGCTGGCCAATAGATCATTGGTTAGACTTTTCTTTTCTTTTTTTATATTTTAGCCATTTCCTTAATCAATAACAATGACTGATTTATCGCTCATTTTTATTTAATACAATGAATTTATAATATTAAAGATATACCCATTTTTTTCAAATTTTCTATATTCTTCTTTATTTTTATATATTATATATTTTATATATTACTATTCAGTTTATCATGTCATATGCTCACCTATTTGACCCGGATGGACCAAACTACTGGCCCATCGCCCAAACAGAATGGTACAGTTCCTGGTTAGTTTTAATAACATTGAGTCTACCCAATCTAGCCTCACATGAGTCATGACAAGGGCTGGGTTACCCTGAACCTAGCCCAAAAAACATGGGTTGGGTTGGGATGAAGTTTGGGTTAGGGTTAGGGTTGAAGCCTTGACCAACCCAAACCCGATTTAACTTCATATTTACATGCATAAATATTATGAAACTATGCATCCATAATTGTATTGTTTATTTATATATTTATTTTGTTGCAGGTATTTATGTATTTATAAATACATATTTATATAGGGTTGTCGATGGGTTGGGTCTAGGTTAGGTTTAAGTAGAACTAGAACTGAAATCTATTATTAAACAGGACAAAATACACAGAAGCAGAACCGTCCCTGTTAATAGTTGGATCTATACGGTCATACTAATTATTAAAAGTTATATTTGTTTTTGAAATTATAACTTAAAATTTAAAATTTGATAATATAATCTTAAGAAAAATAATAGGAAAATATTAAATTATTTATATATTAATAAATTAAACATTTTTAACTAATATTATCTTATTTATTATCTATCAAATTTACGGTTTCAACTCAAAATATGATAAAATTATAAGAAAGTTATAAAAGTATTTTGGAATCGAACCAATTATTCAGGACAAAATCATAGAATCAGAATTATTATAATCAATTCTGATGAAGATTAAAAGTGTCAGTCCCTACTGGCAATGGCTACGCCAAACTCGTGCAGACTTTGGTAACGAGAGCTGCAAACATAGTCAGTCAGAGGGTTCGGGTGAATGCAAGAAAGCAAGAGCAGGAATGCAAGAGTATGAGGCCTAAACGTGGCGAGATAGGTGAGCAAGGCGGCCAAGTGGTCAACCTTAGTGGAAACGTCTAGGCGGTGCGGTTAATGATGGCATTCCATGATCTACAGTTATCTCATATCCATCTCTCTGTGAAATGGGGAAGCGAGTTTCTAGCACTGCTAGGTGGTCCCCACGTTCACATGAAGTGCGGTCAGCCCTTCCGTGTTGACGGAGATAAGGCAGAGCTTGCTATACGGGTTGGTGGTACACTAAGGTCCGAGATGTGTCTCAGGTCAGTGGTAGCCTAAGTCGAGTGGACCAGGTCGATGGCAATCATTAGGTGGAGTCTGGATTTTTTGTCGACCATAATTTTGCCCACGTTTATCCTAGTCACATATGAAAAATATTTCATCCTCTGCATAATATTATATAGGGGGAGATGTTCCCAATTCACGAGGGATAATGTATTGTGGATAGGATTCTTATAAATAATTGGGAATACATTCCCCGATCTATTCCAGATAGGAGGTTGGATACTGAATAGGCATTACAGGTCGAGTTTCCAATAGAGGCCTGGACTGCCATTTAAGTGCGATCTTGCCACATGTGATAATAAGGTTCCATAAAGTATTCATGTCACCACGTGTCAATATGTAATTAGAGAGGAAACCGTCCTTCATCAAGTTTAGTTTATTCAGGTCCATCAGGTAGACCCAAGTACCCAACCAGCCTTGTATTTATGTAAACATGTATGTCAAAAATTTAAGTTCAAAGACAATATTTTCTAAAGCATAATGACTGTTCTTTTACACATAATAATGCTAAGGTAAACCCTTAAAATTTACAAAACTAATTCCATTTGAAAAAGAAATTAGAGAAATAGGATCAATCACAAATTTTGGGGATGGGGTTCATTCAACAACTTCAGTTGGATTGGGGTTGACCTCAACCCGGCCTGACTTGCACCCCTAGTCATCACCACCATCGGGCAAGATTGCTTCATGTGGATTCGCCTGCCATGTGCAAGATCATAAATTTCGAAACTTCAATTTGCAACAAGTGAATACTAGTGACTTCTTTACAGTTATCAGTTCAATTACTTAGACCTTAAAAAGTTAAGTATGTGAAATAAAATCCGTTTTACTTTCGCATAACCCTGGAAAGCAAAGCAGGGCCTACTATATCAATAATATTATATATTATATTGATATAGGGGCTATGCGACTATAAGTTTCTTTTTTAGCCCTAAACTTTTTTATATTGCTTAATTTAATATCCCCACCTTCCAATTTGAAACAAATACAAATATAATACTGAATTAATATATATAATGCCTAATTCTATGTTGTTGAGTAACTGGAGCCTACTTTAGTTGAAAGAGAGAGAAATGTATGGTTTCCTTGTCACAAGATATCGACATGACAAAGAGTGGTGGGCCATGGAAGCATGTGGGCATGCTGGGCCTTTCTTGGACCTTCGATTATATTAGATTACTATATGGGTGCTTGCTTCAACTTCAAAATATAGTTAAACAAAATAATGATAACAAAAGCAAATGGCATATGAGCCAAAGCTTGATTCGGGTATGGTTGTAGTCCTAGTCCACATAATATAATTGCATTTCCTTTCATTTTCTTTTCTTCTTTTATAAATATATATATAAAATTTATCTCGCGTACTTGATGCAGTTGCTCTCCCTTTCTCCCATTTTGAAGATTCGTAGTTGCTTGCTTGGATACAGATAGATTATTAGTATTATGAATGTTAACTATTCATAGTTGACAATTTTGGATGGAAAATATTAACTATTTTCTTTTGTATCTTTTTGTCTCGTAATTATAATTTATTTTTTGGTGGAAAAAAAAAAAAAAAGTTACAGACAACACAACGCTGTAGAAGGCGACCGAATCTGCTTTATAAAACAGCTATGTAATACAACAAGACTTGCTTAGGCTTTACTATCTTTAAAATACTTTGTATGACCCAACGGGTTGGGTTTGGCACGGCATGGTTGTTCAATTTGAACCCAACATAAGGTTGGTCCAACCCCAACACGATAGAGTTGGGTATGGCAGCCTAGGCTAGTAAGGCGTGACCTTTATTTCTTGGTTGATATGTATGATTTTGGTTTTTGTTCTTTTAAAATAAAGGATAAAATATAAAAAACCTCCCCTCATGTTTCTGATAAATATAAAAACTTTTTCTGAGATTTCACTTTAATAATAATAATAAAAAAAAAAAATCTTCTCAGTGATAGACCCCTATAATAAAAAGCATTAAATTATCAAAATACCCCACTAAACTTTTTCTATTTTCTTTTTTTATCATTTTCTATTGAAACTTAACAACTGACCCAAAAGCTTATTTGCACTTAAGCTCGAGGGATAAACATCAAAAAGTATTCCGTAAGACAGAACATCAGGATTAGGAGCACATTTCCATCTTGGCACATATTCAAACATGTTTATTCCTGGAATATTAATGAATAACAGTTTATAGCTAATAGCATCCAGATTACATCCTTTCTCTATCATTTCATTTAGGAGAGCATAGGCTGAATCAAAATTCTTCTCATTACAAAATCCAGAGATCACAACATTGTAAATAATATTATCAGGTTTGTAGCCAATTCTGGTCATCTCCTCTAAAATCCCAGAAACCTCTCCCTTCCGACCAGCCCTAAAGAGTGCACTTATCAAAGTAGTATAAACCGCTGAATCCAACCCTACAATCTTCTCCGACAATATCTCATCTTTTAGCTTAAAGGCTAACAAAGGCCTTTGATCAACGAAGCATAAACAAAAGCATTAGGTCTCAAACCAAAGATCCTCAGCATATCCTCTTTCAATCTAAAAGCTTCGCCCAACTTCAAATTGGCACAGAGAACAGAAATCAGTGTTCCAAAAGTAATTGCATTTGGTTTAATGTCCTTCCTTCGCGTTTCATCAAACAACTTACAAGCATCATCCAACGAGTTACTCAAACTGCAAGCATTTATCAGGATATTGTAAGCACAAGCACCGGGAGACGCGTATGAATCCCATTACTCTTACCAACAACTGATATTATAGGGGGGAAGTAAGTTCTAACTGACATGTTTATTTCTGGAACATTAATGAATAATAGTGCAAATCACTAGTTTCTTGAACATTAATGGATAATAGTTCAGATCATTGACGTTGCGACAAAAACACCCCCAACAAATGATATTGAAGGATTTTACCGTTCTTTGGCAACGAAAATCAGGAATTGGATCGTAAGTTCGAAGAGCTTGTTCGGCCATGCGAGAGCGGTCGTAGAAGGAGATGACATTGCAAAAATGACCTCTTTGGGGATGAACCGAGTCTCCTGGCTCGTCTGAGCAAAGATTTGCTCCATCTCATTGAACATTTTGGGGCGTCCGAGCTTCGTGGTGATGATATCATAAGAGAAGAGGCTGTAACGAAAGAGCTTCAGAGGATTGTTTGAATTAGGGTTTCGGGAGAGTTGCAGAGAGTATAGGATTCTTCTCATAACGAATGAGAAACATGAGGATCTTTTTTGAAATTAATTGACGGAATTCTAACGGAGAGGGGTTTTGTCTAACAGCCAAAGTTCAGGGGTTTTTGTCGCAAAAAAAAACTAAGGGGTCTTTATCACTGACCCATAATATAGAGGGGTTTATGTAATTTATCCTTTTAAAAAACCTGCAGTTACGCCCCTTCCATTATCGTCCCATGAACGAAAATTCAGAATTTACAAAAATATCAGATTCGCTGTTCTAGACTTCACTCTACTTGACAAATTCTCAGGGTAAAAATATTTTACTCTTTTCAATTTGACGCAACGATCATTTTTAATTAAAACTTAAAAAATTCTTTTAGGGGTATTTTAATAAATCTTCGGTAGGCATAAGCTAAACTTTTCTATTGGGGACAATGATGGAAGGAAGGGAAGTAATTTTAGGGTTTTTCAAAGGTTTTTACATTTTACCCTAAAAAATATTGATCAATAGAAAAACATGTTTTTTTTTTTTTATTTTCTGATGTAACAAGATACTTTTGCTATGAATAACAAAATCAAAACACCCCCATAGTATCCATGAAGAGCCAGTTCTATAGAACTTCAAACAAGTAACATCCATCCTTCTATTTTTAATGCTGAAAATAGTAATTTTGACTTTGCATTTTGTCTTTTCTGACCCAACTAAGCCTTGTCCCGAACTATATGTGGTTTGTTACACTATATGAGCCCGTTCCATCATCATCATTTTGCTCTGTTGTTTAGTTTCATGTCCTTTTCTTAAATAAGACTATAAAAAAAGTTAAAACGAAAAAAAAAGGGCTTTTGACAACTCCATATAGTTGGAATTATGGATTTGTTTTGAGTAAATTAAAAATATCATGATTTGGTCCAAACCAAAACCTCTTCCGTTTATTGGCCCTAAAATTAGGCCCAAGCTTGGCCAATTGACCAAAAGATACACTCTATGCCCGGCCCACAATACAACCTGGGCCCCATTGATTCTGTTGTACTAGACTTCTATCAAGGTTAACCAATTCCAACATAGGGGGTTCTTTTTTCAGATTTTGAGAGAGGGAAAGTTGGTCAATAAGATTTTGGTTTCCATTGATAAAAAATCCCATGTTTTTTTTTTTTTCAGACTTATGTGGGACCAAGGAAAGTCTATTTTCCTGGGTATCATTTACCAGGGTAAGTGATATATGTTCGGGTTATGGTTGAGCTGGCTTCGGACATCACATGTCGCCTACGTGGCTGCCTTATCTCTTCAGCCAAATTAGTGCCACGTCACCTCCACGACCCAGCTTATCTCCTCGACCGCGTCACCTCCACGGCCCTACCTTATCTCTTCAACCACATTGGCACCACACCATGTGGATAAGCGTGACCAAGACAGGAGATCATCACACGGATGGGGACAACTCCGCTGGGGATTAGGTCTGATCCCGAGGACCTCGGCGGTTAACCTCATCCAATCAGGACACGAATCATCGGCTATAAAAAGGTACCTCCCGCTCAAGGTAAAGGATCCAACTTTTAACTTCCATACTGTTACTCTACTCGGACCAACACCGTTCTCTAACTGCTCAACCCGACCGCCCAATGTTTTCTACTAACTTGAGCGTCAGAGTATCTACCCAGGGATAACTCCTCGGGCCTCTGACTTTTTCTTGATTTTAGATCTTGGAGCGCGGCTCCGTCCTTCCACCTCGGTTCTGCCCAGTTGGCAAGGACTATTTGACTGTGACCTCGGTTCTTGCACTTCCTAGGATCGAACAACATCAAATTAGCGCCATCTATGGGAATCGCACAAAAGGCCATTCCGAATTCTCTCTCACTGCACAATCAAGAACCGACCAAGATGCCAAAAAACGCTTCAAAATGCTTGACATGCTGATCCCAATCTTGGGGATCCCGTTCTCATCACAGCCCTTTGCGTCGCGAAACTCAACAACCTCAGCAACAAACCACGGTCGATCCTATCCAATTCTAGGCAATGCAAGAAAAAGGTTGACCAAATCTTGGCGATGATGCAGTCATTGGGATCTATGACACTGCCACCTCAGGCCGTCCCCCCTCCTGCCCCGACACGTACAACGGTTGATCCTCACCCTGAGGACCCAAAACGCGTCGGTCGGACAAGGACAAGGCGCGGCCTAACAAAGGGAAGCAGCAGACCTCAAGAAGATCGAGCTCCTCAGCTCAATCACGCAAATGCGACAACCGCATCAAGGCTCATCAATCTGCTCGGTTTCCAGCAAAGGAAAGATTCAGCAAACGGACCCAGCAACCAGTCTCCGTTGTCGAGTCCAGTTCGGTCAAAGATCACCCGACAGTGTCCAAAAGGGAAAAAGCTATGCTTGTCACGGTTTCGGGCAACAGAGATGCAGAAATCTGGGAACTTCGACAACGCCTTACCGAGTTAGAGTGTAGCCAGACTCAGAGAAGTACAGCCCCTCCCGTGATCCACCAAGTGGAGCCGAACAGTCAGCCCGCCAAAGAGCCCCCCTTCGCCCAAGAAATCATGGACGAGCTCCCCCCGGTCAGTTAGCCAGCACCGCAGTTCGAGAGGTACAATGGGACCGTGAACCCCGAGGACCATGTTGCAACCTTTAAAGCCCAAATGATGTTGCACGGCTCGTTCGAAGGCTTGACGTGTAAAGCTTTCGTGGTGACACTCAAAGGAGTAGCCCTGACCTGGTATTCCTCCCCCGCGCTCCATCTCCTCTTGGGAGCAGTTGAAGAGCCAGTTTTTGGCACAGTTTACAGCAAGCCAAAAGCACTGGAAGACTTTGGCAAGCCTCATGAAAGTGCAGCAGAGGAAGGGAAAATCCCTTAGAGACTACCTGACGAGATTCAACACCGAGGCACAACAAGTCTGGCACTTAAAACCAGTCAATGGCCATCACAGCTATCCAATACGGTCTGTGCTCTTCCCCATTCAACTTCTCCATCTCCAAGAATCCTCCTCAAACCATAGCCACGCTGATGACCCATGCACAAAAGTACATCAATGCAGAAGAAGCACAAGCACTACAGAGAGATGAGGAGGAACGAGCCAACAAAAAGAGACAAGATTCTGAGGAATGTAAAACAGAGAGGACGGACCGAGATGAAAAGAGACAAGATCACCGGTCAAACCGAAGACAAAGGACCCCGCCACCAACTTATAGAAATTTCACACCACTGAATACAATGTAGTATGAAATTCTGATGCAGATTTGTGACCGTTACTACGTCTGATGGCCCAAGAAGATGAAGTTTGAGAGCAATAAGAGGAACCGCAAAAAATACTGTGTTCCACAAAGACCACGGTCACGACACCGACAACTGTTACGATCTGCGCCACCACATTGAAGACCTGGTCAGACGGAGATACCTCGGTGGGTTTATTGACAACAAGGACAAGAGGGCGGAGGAGCCACGACTAGCAGGCAAACCTCCACCCCGAGCTCCCTCAGTCGGGGTAATCGTCGTGATCTCAAGCAGGATGACCGTCGGAGCAGGGAGCGGCTCGGACCAAGCAAAAACCCTGACGATGGAATGCAACTACCAAAGAGTTGGAATACCGGGAACCTAAAGATGTACTACTTATGATTTCACATCAATAAAGACAACTTTCTTCTACACTCAGTTGTTCAACACACACTGCACACCACACACTACACAACACACACCTCCTGACAGATCGCACGACGCACGACGCACATTACACGTTGTCCAACCGAACTCTCAACAACTAAAACGTCTGTGCAATCACTCGGCTGGCCTATAATGGCCAGAGCCTGCAGCGCACAGCGACACGCTAGCCCAGAAGCGTACATCCGACCAATTCAGCTGACTCAACCATTGATGGCAGAGCCCAAAGCAGAGAAGAACGCCCCCACCTCTCGAGGCCAGAGGGTGGTCATCGAATTCTGCACATTCTACTGACTAACCGTCAAATCAAAGCTAGCTGAGGAACAAGTAGCTCACGAAGAGCCAAAAGCTCTCGAGACTTGTAACCGAGCATCCCCCAAGAGATGAGAGCTCAGAAAACACTTCGGCCAAGCAAGCCAAAGACCGAAGATCTCTACCACCCCGGACCTCAGCCATAACAAGACCGAGGCCTACAACTTGGTTCAGCAAAATAAAGGAAAGAGAGAGCAACACAAGTACGCAAGCTTAGAACCAAAAAACATCTTTTTCATTAATCAAAGAGTTTGTACATAGTTTCAAGCTCAGCATACCGAGTCGTTACATCATCAAAAGAATTAAAGGGAAAGACAACTTAAGGGCAAAACAGAATTAAATCAGCAGTAGTAGCACTGGTTGACAAACGCCTCATCCTCGACCTCCTCATTCTCTCTGGGCAGGTTGAAAGTGATCGTGTTGTCCTCGATGGGACGGGTGTCAGCATCATAAGGAACCAAGCTCTATGTGACCTCAGCGATAACGGGGAGCCGGCACAGAATCCTGTTTCAGAAGAGATTGAACCCCGTCTCAAAAGAACGCACGACGAATTCATCCATCTCATGTAGGTACTCCACCGAGCCCCTAAACCGAGCAATTGCCTCCTCACCTGCCCGGGCCTCCCTCTCGGCGGCCTCCTTCAGCCACTCCCGCGTCGCCTTTAGATTGTGGATGGTGTTTGCCCACTCATCTATGCCACACTTTAGCTCGGCCACCTCTTCCTCCAGTGCGACCATCCACACACCAGCCGCCTCTAGCTCAGCCAACCAAGCCTTCAGCTGCAGGACCTCGACATGACTTGCCTCATAGAGGTGCCACAGTGACCAAAGATGGTCGACCACCACAACCGCCGAGCAAGCATTCTGCAAAGAAAAGGCCAAGTGTTAGCACAATGACTTCAACCAACCAAAAAGAAAATGAAGTGCAAGCACAGACTTACTGACACAGCCTAAAAAAGGAGCCGCTCGTAGACTCCGCCGCCTCCCGCCTCATGGCATGCATCAGGATGCCACGGAGAAGCTGCTCAGGAACACCTTCTGTTGCAAGTCCGTCCTCAGAATGGACGTTCCACTGCGGCATGTGGAGAGGTGGACCGCTGCCCACCGACGCGTTCACTCGCAGGGAAGGGGGGACCACCACGACCTCTTCCTCGGACTGTTGCCTAACTCTCCTTTGCTGCTGGGGAGCCCTCTCAGCAGACCTCGGATCGGGGCTGGTCCCTGACCACCTCGGTTGTGCCTGTCCTGCCTAGCCCTCATCCGGCGAAGGATCTCTTCTTGACTTTCCATCTCAGCACCTGCATCAAAACAAGCATCTAAGTAGTACAAGTCAATTAGCGCAAAAGAGAAGAATTCGGAAAATAAAGAACGGAAGCGACGAAACAGACTGGCCTCCTCGCTCATCAGCCCGACATGGATCAACATCGAGAAGGACGTTTAGAGCATCACATCGATCTCCTCAATCATGCCTATCGCCGCCCTCTCGTCCTCGGTAAGTCGGGCCAAAGCAGGATGTGGCACCTTAGTCTTCAGCTCCTGGAGCGCGACCAGTAGAGGCGGGCCTCCAGGACAATGCACAAAAAAGAATCTTTCCTTTCAGTGCTTCATCGAGGACGGGGTCCCGACCAACACCTTAATGCACTGCCTAGCCGAGAAGTAGTAGTACCCCTGCTGGTGATGATTCAGTTGAAGGAAGTAGGTAACCATCCCCAGGGTAAGCTCAACATCGTGGACAAAATAGTAAGACATAAGACCAATTAGGAATCTACAGGAGTTCGACATCAGCTACATCGGCAGTACTCGGTACCACTCAAACACCCCAACTACCCCCTCGTGCAATGGGAACCTCAACCCGGACTCTAGACTTTTCTCGTACACTCAGAGCTTGCCCGACCAAGCATCTGTGTGGGCCTCTCACCATCCCTCAGACAGCTCAGCTCATATTCCTAAGGGACACAGTACAAAGTCCATATTCGAGCTATATCCCCGAGGTTCAGGCAGCATGGAATGGCCCCAAATCGGTGGCCAGCTCGCATGGGAAGCTCAACCTCCATAGTCGACAGCCCCGCCCCAGCCTCCTCGGCCTCAGCAACCCTAATTGAATCTATTCCCTCAAAGTCTTCGGCCTCGGCCCCCTGTCCATCAGCCTCAGGAACATCGAGCACGGCAGCCTCGGTGAAAGACCCCGGCTCAGACTCATAATAGGAAGAAGGGAAATCAGAGGAAGAGGAAACAAAGGAAGAGGAAGAACGAAAGGACAAGGAAAACATCTTACCAAATCTTGAAGGTAAAGGCCGGGGAATTGAAGCAAACACCGAGCACCGAAGACTACTCCCAAGCAAACACCGGGCACCGAAGACTACTCCTCGCCGAGCTGTCCAAGTGACTTCTTTCACAAATGATGAAGGGGAAATGCTCTTCCCCCCTATTTATAGAATTCTCGGCGATCCAGATCAAAGCAAGATCGATGACAAAGATCAAGCGCCACTCTGACAAGATCGGGGAGACCAATCGGCGCTATCGCCCTTCGCACGTGTAGAGCCTAGGAAAGTGAAACGGCGCCTCCGACAACTCGTTCCGGAAACGGCACCCACATTGAACCAACCGGTTCATCCAGTGAAACCAGTCCAACCTTGACCCGCACAGTCCAGATCGAATGCTCAACCAGACTTCAACTTCAAGTTCCTCAACCGAGAACCGAAGACCTCTTCCACACCACACCACGGCCGACCACTTCACTGCTCAACTTCGGAACTAGGGGAGTGGTGTTCAGGTTATGGTTGAGCTGGCTCCGGACGCCACGTGTCGCCTACGTGGCCACCTTATCTCTTTGGCCACATCAGCGCCGCATCATCTCTGTAGCCCAGCTTATCTCCTCGACCACATCAGCACCGTGTCACCTCCGCAGCCCTACCTTTTCTCTTTGGCCATGTCAGCACCACATCATGTGGATAAGCGCAACCAAGACAGGAGATCTTGCATAGATGGGGACAACTCCATTGGGGATTAGGTCTTATCCCGAGGACCTCAGCGGTTAACCTCATCTCGACAACCCCGAAAGCCTCATCCGATCAGAACATGGATCATCAGCTAAAAAAATGTACCTCCCGCTTAAGGTAATGGATCCAACTTTTGGCTCTCATATTGTTACTCTGCTCGGACTAGCACCGTTCTCTAACTGCTTGGCCCGACCGCGCACTCCTCAGGCCTCTGACTTTTTCTTGATTTCAAATCTTGAAGTGCGGCTTCATCCTCCTATCTCCTAAGTGGGTAAATAACTTTCTCACCTAGGGAGGAAAGTTGCTAATACTTGAATAGGACAAAAACGCCCCCTTTTAATAATGGATTTTTATGGTTAAAATAGTCATTGGATAAGTGTTTCCTAAAAAAAATTTACCTAAATAATTACATTTACCCGAATAAATAATTTACTGAAACGGCGCCTATAGGCTTCATCTTTTTTTAGCCAAAGCCCCAGAATCTCAATCTGAGCTTTATAAGGGCCAGCCCAAATTAAACCGTGTTTTAATGGAACCTGGATTTCCTCCTCACAGCAATGTGCTTTGAAGTGAGGTGGGTCATGGGTGTGAAGAGGAAATTTGAATTCGCTTGAATGGAATTTTTACAATACACGGTTGAACCTGCTGTGCTGTGAGTTGGATGTGAGGAGGGAATATGAACGTGTTTTAATGTAATTTTACATTTATCATTACGCTGCAACCTGCAACCTGTAAGGATGGAATCCATATATGGTTGTTCAACATCAAAATAATATGAGAACGTATTAAATTTAGACATGTAAGAGCGATGATGAAAATAAATATCTAATTCTACTTGCTTAACGTTGTACTCCTGTAAATGGGTTGGGCCGGTGAAATTGGCTTTGACTTTGAGGATTAGCCTATCACGTAATATGTTGTCACTTGTCTTACTTCAAGGCCCACTATTAATTTGGGCTCTACAATTCAACTTAGAACTAAAAACAAAAGAAAACTACAAAAACTATATTAGTATGCAAGAATATTCTAAATTTGTGTTTGGTATGAGAAAATATTGGCACCTACTCGGTTGGAGGAGGATTTAAGGATTTAGGGTTATTTAGATTAAGAAAAATTTAAAGGTTTATTAAACTTTAGGATTTAGGGTTCAGATATAAAAATCAAGAGATGGCAAGCAAACATAATATAAATAGGGTTTTTATGCAAAAGAAAAAAAAAGACCAAGGTCAATTGACAATTTTGATTATGTTTCATAAATAATATTGAATTCAGTGAGTGGGAGAAAATATAGCCATGTTATGATGAATCCTATTTCATTTGCTCTTTTCCAAGTTCGAGTGATTTGGAGGCTCCCATTCTCCATCTCACGTAGATAACTAATTAAGCATCTATTCAAACTATCGTTGGCTGGGAAGCATCGACTCAATCGATTCAAACTATAGTTGGCTGAGAAGCATCAACTCTATCAATTTAAATCCACCGAATTCAAAAAAAAAAAATCATGTTTCATTTGTTTTCTCCAAAGTTCGAGTTCGAGTGAATTAATGTCTCATTCTCAATTTCAAACTATAGTTGGCTAGGAAGCATCAACTCCATCAATCTAAATCCACCGAATTCAAAAAAAAAAGAACATTCACATTTCATTTGTCTTCTTCAAAGTTCGAGTTCGAGTGATTTAAGGTCCCATTCTCAATTTCAAACTATAGTTGGCTGGGAAGCATCAACTCCATCAATTCAAATCCACCGAATTCAAAAAAAAAAAAAATCATGTTTCATTTGTCTTCTCCAAAGTTCGAGTTCGAGTGATTTAAGGTCCCATTCTCAGTTCAAGTTCGAGTTCAATTGATTTGGGGTCACATTCTCCATCCAAGTTTGAGTTCAAGTGATTTAAGGTCCAATTCTCTAAGTTCGAGTTTGAGTTCGAAATTACCCTGTTTCAACTGGAGGAGTTTATTCTTCTCGCAATCTTCAAAGCTAACAAGGAGGGATTTCTTTTTCTAACCTCGAAGGCTTCATCTTTCGAAGTTCAATCCTATATCTGTTTGCACTTCGCAACAATAGCGTGTAAACATCAATCTGAGCTTATTGTCATCTCTTAGAGATATTGTATTTCTTACTTTGATTTTGTTATTCAAGTCTTATTACAAATAAACACTTAGTTTGATTTTGTATCTCGTGTTTTCTTTATTTATTTTCTTGCTTCTCTGTTTGAAGGGTGGAGTCTCGAAAGAAAATGAACATAGGCTTTATTTTTTTCTTGTTTCATGTTTCTCCAACTCTTTTTAATAGGCCTAGCGGAGATTATACACATATATTTTTTTGTTTGTTGCTTCTTTATACTTGTATTTCATTGTTTAAGTAATTGATGTAATTCCTTGATTTAATTATGCAAAATGTAAGTTGATGGTGCGCAATCCGGTCACTCCTAGCTGTCACTCACATGGCTCCTGAGAGGTACCTGAAATGAGGGGGAAGAAGAAGAATTCCCGGGGGGTTTACCCGGCGGGAACACTCCGACGATTAAGTCAGTATTCTGTGTGAGAACCAAGGGGAAGACGAAGGCTAAGAGTGTAGATTGCGCAAGTGATTCGAAGATACATTGTTCCTTGAAAATAAGCCCCTTATAACAGAATTCCATCGCATCAGACCCTCTGGCTTCTGACAGGGCAGGTATAACCGCCACTGTCAATCTGCCACAGCTGTTACAGGAAAGCCTGAGGTGGCACGCGTGGGGCCGTCGTCGCAGGGTATGTGCCTGTCAGGTGTGAGACACCTTCTAAAGGTGGCAGGCGCGACGATGTCTGACGAGGGACATGGCTACTGTCCCCAGATTTGTCGGGTACGGTGGTCGGGCAGGAAATCTTTCGGCGGTACACCGAACTACCCTTTCGCGATTTACCCTGTGTTGGGCTATCCCATAGGTGGCGAATTGCCTGTGGCAAGCCTGAGCCCGAAGTGTTTTCACCCCGGGGTGTCTAGAGGTGGGTCAGTGAGCTCCCGTCGGGGAGTGGCCCAAAGTCCATCGGGAGGAGCTCGGGTATCGAGAAAGGTCAGGGTACCCCGACCTCGGGGCACCCCGAAGTGCCTTAACCCCGGGGAGGAGATGCAGACAAGACGACTTCTGGCGAGTAGTTTATCCGCCCAGTTGTCGAGCTCAACTTGGTGAGACCCTCCCCCCAAGTTGTGGTTATGTCAGTTGCGCTATCACGATGAGTCACTGTTTGAGCAAGGTCATGCCCACGTGTACCCGTGCTGTGAGGTCAGGCCAAATCACCCTCCATCAATTGCCCCCCACTCCCTGCGCTGGCGGCGATGACCCAGCGCGGGGAGGTCATGACGCGCCGGGTGGATTTGGCATCGATATTTATGCTGCTTTGCCGCACGCTCCGTCCAGCTGGACCGGCCTAGCACTCGGTTCGATCGAAAAAAGACTCGAGTCGCGTCCAGATCACGCACGGACTTCACGGGACTTGGACTTCGCAGACGTAAAAAACGCACTAAACTGTTTTTGCCTCGATGAACCCGCAGCTGTGGCTATATATAGGGGGACCCTTGGCCATTTTCTTCACCACAAAGCTTTTGTCGTTAGCGTTTGAGCTCGTGCTAGAGGTCTCTTAGCTCAGGTCTTCTAGTTCGTCCTGTTCTCCCAGTTCGGTTACGTTCCTTTGGTGAGTCCTCCCGAGCTTCCTTTTCCCTTCTAGTTTGTTTCTTTCCTTTCAGTCCGCTATGTCGTCTAGCGTAGACAGCCTCATCGACGAGCCCGAGGTACCTCGAATCGAGGTGTCCCTTCTGTCGCCTAGCCATCCGATGTACGGGTGGCTTCGGGTCATCTGGCATCCACTTCCCACCGAGGTCGGGTGCCAGATCAGTTCAGCCTTTTCCCCAATGATTGTGGAGAGACTCCAGGACCTCATACAGAAGTTCCATCTTCCTGGGGGGTACTCTTACAGTCTTTCTATTGGCAGTTTCCCATGGGAGCACGATCCTGATGAGATCGTGGTCTTCAGGGAACAATTAGTAGTCGGGCTCCGACTTCCTCTCCACCACTTAATTTCTGAGGTGCTGGTGCACTTCAACATAACCTTGGACCAACTTCACCCGAATTCCATACATAATAAAGTTGGGACCATTTCTCTTTGCTCTGACCGTTCTCTTCCTATTGACCTAGACATCCTTAGCACCATTTTGGCCATAAAGAAGAGTGCTTTGGGCACTCTCCCCGGGCACAGACGGTCTTATTACCTGTCTCCCCGCCTGGGGTTCAAGCTTATGCACAAACTCCCGAGTAAAGTCTCGACCTGGAAGCGGGGCTACTTTGTAGTTCGGAGCAGCATGGGGTGGCCCTTCCCTACTGACTGGAGGGTGGTTGTTCAAGACCCCAGCGTCATCTTAGATGGGAAGACCAAGAAGGCACTCTAGATACTGGCTCAGCTCGGGTTAAATTATAAAGACTTCACATCCGAAGAGAAGCTCGTCCAGGCCAGCTTGAGCTCGGGTAGGTTTTGCTTTACTTCGGCCTTTTGCACGTATGCTTACTTCGGATTGCTAATGCCGTGTCTTGCTGCAGGTCCCATGGAGGCAGAGAGAATAGATAACCAGAAACTCTTCCGCCAGATGAAGAGAAAGAAATGCGTAGCCAAGAAGGCGCGCATTGAGTCTCCGCAAGCCTCAACCAAGGCCCAACCTCCGCAGACTTCCGCTCCGGGACCCGAGGTGGTAGCGGAGCCTGCTGTTAGGCCCACCGAACCTGCTGCCAAGCCCACTGAACCTGTTGCAGAGAGCGTTGCTGAGGCTTGTGCTA
Organism: Nelumbo nucifera; assembly: GCF_055504915.1. NCBI lineage: Eukaryota > Viridiplantae > Streptophyta > Magnoliopsida > Proteales > Nelumbonaceae > Nelumbo > Nelumbo nucifera. The sequence continues at coordinate 183,686,487 of NC_142649.1, read as the reverse complement.
TAGGGGCTACTACTGGGGCTCATCCTGCCGAAGCTACCACCGAGCCCTCTGAGAGTTCCACTCGCGATGTAGAGATCACGGCGTCTAGCTCGAAGGGTCAGGGGAGTTAAACCGTCTTGAACCCCCAGTGCAGCTTGGAGAAGAGCAAGCTGGCTGCATACCCGGGGGAGGTCATCGAGTGGGCTGATCTCACTCCTGGTCATCTCGGTGCCCGAGCTGCCACCCATACTATGGTGGTGAGTCTCCTTTTTCCCCCTTCTTTTTTCTTTTTCTTTTTTGATTTCCCTCTTGACCGGTTTCCCTTTTGCAGGTGAACATCGCCATTCGCGCCTTGACCCTTCAATCAGATCGACACCTAAGGCGGGCTCTAGAGGCTGAGAAGTCATCTCACGCAGCCCATATTGAGTTGAGGGCTGCTCACTATCGGGTCCACCGCCTGGAGAGTGACGCCTCAGCTCAGAAGAACTTCATCGAGGTGTTAATGGCAGAGAAGGGGGAGCTGGCCCGAGACAAAGATAAGTTGATGGCCGAGGTAAACGGGCTCAAGGTCGGTCAAGAGGCTTAGGGCTTGAGGTGAACAGCCTCAAGGCTGAGTGGGATGCCCTGAAGCTCGAGATGCAAGACCTCAAGGAGGCAAAGGGGAAGCTGGAGCACGAGGTGGAGTACCTCCAAGAAGATATAAGAGAGAAGACCACGATCTTCGAGGGTGCTCTCAAGGAGGCCAAGACTCAGGCTGTCATTGACTATGTCAAATCTTCAAGGTTTGACGATGTGATGACCGAGGCCTACTGCAAGGGCTTCAAGCTCAGTTGGTGGCTAATCAGGCACCTCTACCCCAACCTGGATACGAGCGCCATCACCACTTCATGGATCATTGACGACATCGTGCATCAGTCAAAAGATGATCCAGCTGTTAACCTATGAATCTTCTACAATGAAGAGATTTTTTCTTTTTGTCAAAAGTTTGTGCAATTCATTTTTGTCGAAATGGTTATCTCACCCCAAGCTGTTAACCTATCGAGTTAAATTTCCAAAGTGGGTGTTCCTTAACGGCCATCGTGGCCCCGAACTATTTAGTAGGGGTAGCCTTGTGTACGTCGGGGTGAGGGACATAGTAGGGCGCATGCGGGACCTGTCTGCACCTAAGGTAGGTTGTCGTCTGTTATCCTTAACGGGTCCAACTCTTTGCATGCCAAGGCGGGCTATTTGTTGTAAGGTTCGTGCCCGAGCCGCCTGCACCTCAGGCGTTGCAAGTACTTAGTTCATGCTGATGGGGCAACTTAGCTTTGTATGCTGCCGAGGTTTCTTCATTAGCTCGGCGTTTCAACCCTTAGGCTGGAGGGATGGCTCATGGCCCACTCTCGGAGTCTGCCCATGCCATAGAGGCGAATGGGTCCTGTTGTGCCATAGTCATATTAGCTCGGTATTCTGGCCCTTAGGCTTTGGGAGTGGCTCGTGGCCTACTCAATTCTTACAGATAGTATTGTCTTAGGTTGACAATATTCCATTACTGAGGTACTTGTTTCCCTTCGAGGGTCTTGAGCTCGTACGTTCCTTCCCCGAGCACTCGCTTCACTCGGTAGGGACCTTCCCAGTTGGACCTGAGCTTGCCAGCGCTGGGCTCAGGTACCATAACTTTACGAAGGACCAGGTTGCCAACGCGGAGGTTCCGCCCCTTGACCCTGGCGTTATAGTACCGAGCTACTCTTTGCTGGTAGGCTGCGGTCCGGATGTACGCGAGGTCCCTTACCTCGTCGAGTAGATTGAGGTTGGTATGTAGCTCATCTTCGTTTGTCTGATCACTGTATGCTTCTAGTCACAACGTAGGTACTTCGATCTTTGCGGGGATCACTTCTTCGGTGCCGTAGGTGAGATTGAAGGGGGTTTCTCCCGTGGCGGTCTTCTCCGTGGTCCGGTATGCTCATAGAACACTGGATAGTTCATCTGCCCACAATCCTTTAGCTCGGTCCAGCCATGCCTTTAATCCGCGAAGGATGGCTCTGTCGGATTCCCATGTCTTGGCACCAGTCTTGAAATTTGATGTCATCGAACTACTTGCCGTTGTCGGAAATCAATACTTGAGGTAATCCGAAGAGGCACACGATGTTCTTCCAAAAGAAGTTTTGAACATTTCGGGTTGTGATCGTTACAAGGGGTTCGGCTTCTACCCAATTGGTAAAGTAGTCCACTGCTACTACTAAGAACTTCCTTCCACCCGTTGCTGACGAGCTCAATAGCGTCTGTCTTCATTGTTGGCCAATAATATCCCTGTCGAAGTGCCTTCTGGGCGAGGGCTTTGTCCCCCAAGTGCCCACTGCACAACCCCTCATGAGTGTCACGGAGTACGAGCTCGGCTTCGGTAGGTCGCAAGCAACGCGGATAGGGGAGCGTGTAGGATCTCCTGTACAGTCGTTCGTCTATCATGACGTATTTGGCTACCTAGCGCTGCACCCTTCTGGCTGTATTGCGGTCTGCAGGGAGGGTCTCATGTAGCAGGAAGCTCGCAAGTGGGTCAATCCAATTCGGCTCTGCTTGAACGATGGGAGCAACCTCCTCTGCCCCCCCGAGAATGCTAGGCTGAGACAAGTCCTCTATGTATACGGTTCTCATGGTGATGTCGCTGGCTAGTCTAGATAGGGCGTCGGCCTCAGTGTTCTCCGACCTTGGGATTTGTCTGATGAAGTGTGACTGGAAGTTGAGCAGGGCCTCCCTAACTTTGGTCAAGTAGGCAATCATGGTTGGCTCGCGAGCTTCGTACTCGCTAATGACCTGGTTGACCACGAGCTGGGAGTCACTGCAGATAACGATGTGCTTGGCTTTTACTTCTCTAGCTAGAGCTAGTCCGGCTATCAATGCCTTGTACTCCGCTTCATTGTTAGATGCCGCGAACTCGAAGCATAGCGCGTACTCCAGTTTCGTGCCACTTGGGCCATGCAGAACTACTCCGACTCCACTGCCCTGTTGGTTCGAGGAGCCATCTACATGAAGGATCCAAGGATCTTCATCCCAGCTCACGTTTGGCCAAACTAGGAGAGATGCCACACTGGCTGCTACCTCACGGGGCTCGGACCCGATCGGCCTGGGAGCTTCGGGCTCACCCGAGCTGGGGGTCTCGTGCTCAACTGGCCTGGGGATTTCAAAGCTGAATGTACACTCAGCGATGAAATCTGCTAAGGCTTGGGCCTTAATGGCAGTTCACGGCTTGTACCGGAGGTCGTACTCGCTGAGCTCAATGGCCCATTTCGTCAACCGACCAGAGACCTTGGGCTTAAGTAAGACTTGCCTCAGAGGTTTGTCAGTAAGGACGATAACAGCATGAGCTTGGAAGTACGGGCGGAGCTTCCGAGCTGCAATTACCAGTGCGTATGCTAGCTTTTCTATCTCCGGGTATCTCACCTCTGCCCCCTGCAATACTTTACTAACATAATAGATGGGTCGTTGAACCCGATCTACTTCTTTTATTAGTACCGAATTAACACTTCGTTGCTTTCCGAGAGGTATAGTTCTAAAATATCGCCCTCTTCGGGCTGGGTTAAGATCGGCACACTAGCGAGGTGTTTCTTGAGCTCGTTAAATGTGAGCTGACAGTCTTGGGTCCATTCGAACCCTTTGCTCTTGATCGCCTTAAAGAACGGCATACAGCGGTCCGCCGATTTGGACATGAAGCGGCTCAGGGCAGCTATGCGGTCGTTCAACCTCTGAACCTCCTTCAACTTCCGGGGTGGTCTCATTTCTAAGATGGCCTTAATCTTATCCGGGTTGGCTTCAATGCCGTGCCGGTTAATGATGTATCCTAGGAATTTGCCTGAGGTCACACCGAACACACACTTGTTCAGGTTCAGTCTCATATTAAACTTACGCAAAATTTCAAAAACAGAATGCAAGTCTTGTATTAATTCATGTGAGAATTGAGTTTTGACGACCATGTCGTCTACATAGCATTCTACCATTTTGCCAATTAATGGCACAAACAACTTATTTACAAGCCTTTGAAAGGTTGTCCCTGCATTTTTCAACCCGAAGGGCATAACCTTGTAACAGTATAGACCGAACTCCGTGATGAAGGCAGTCTTTTCTTCGTCCGCCAGGTCCATCTTGATTTGGTTATAGCCCGAATAGGCGTCCAAGAAACTTAGCAACTCGTGCCCTGAGGTCGCGTCCACCAAGCGGTCAATTCTGGGGAGCGGAAAGCAGTCTTTTGGGCAAGCCCAGTTTAGGTCGGTGTAGTCGACGCATATGCGCCACTTGCCGTTGGCCTTCTTTACCAGGACAGGGTTGGCTACCCAGCTCGGGTAATGGACTTCTCTTATGATGTCAGCTGCGAGGAGCTTCTCGACCTCCTCATCGACCGTTGTCCACTGCTCTGGGGCTAGGTTGCGTTTCTTCTGTCTAACGGGCCTGACTATAGGATCAATATTCAGCTTGTGAGTTATAAGGTAGGGGTCTATACCGGGCATCTCTGCAGCGGACCATGCAAAAATATCCAAATTTTGAAGTAAGAAACTTACCAGTTCGGATCATAGAGGTTCTTGGACGGAAGCGCCGATGTGAAGTGTCCGAGCTGGATCTGCTGCTAAGGTCGGAACTATGACTGTTTCTTCCATGGGCGTGGCTCGTTCTTCACCTTGCTCCATAGGCCGCTCCTATTCGAGGTCGTCGGCCACCTTGGTCTTTCCCTTCAGGGCGGCGACATAGCACTTGCGGGACTCGAGCTGGTCGCCCCGCGCTACCCCCACACCGAAGTCTGTAGGGAACTTCATTGCCAAATGGTAAGTGGAGACCACCGCCCGTAGGATATGGGTGATCGGCCGACCTATTATGGCATTGTAAGGGGAGGGGATCGCGACCACCAGGAAGTCGTTGCTGAGTCTGACTATGTAGGGCCATGTGCCAACTTCCACAGGTAATGTAATTTTACCAAGGGGCCAGACTTCTTCTCTACTGAAGCCCACCAAAGGAGTGTCCGCAGGTTTCAAGTCACTTTTCTGCAACTGAAGCTGGTCGAACACAGCTTTGAAGAAGATATCTGCTAAGCTGCCAGAGTCAACGAGTACACACCTGACCTCAAAGTCGTTGATCCTCAACTTTATCACAAGTGTGTCATCGTGGGGGTAGTGGACCCCTCGCGCGCCATCTTCTGTTAAGAAAATTGGTTCTTCTGTCATCGGCCGCTTCGGAGGATTCCGTTCTTCCTGGGCAGCTTCACGAACTGACATCCGAGCTGCTGCTGAAGTGCAACCTGCAACGATAGAACCTCCCACTATAACGTGGATGGTGCTCTGGACCGGACTCTCTTCCGGAGGCTGCCTCTATGACTGCTCGGCCGGCCTGCTACTGGACTCGGGAGCATCCTTACCGTGCTCCCCTTGCCGACCTGCTTTATTATTATTGTTGTTGTTTTGTACGAAGTTCCTTAAATATCCGCGACGAATGAGTTCTTCAATCTCATCATGGAGATTCTTACAATTTTCGGTACTATAACCGTGATCTTTGTGAAAGCTACAATATAGATTCTTATTTCTCTCATTGGGATTTCCCCTCAAACGGGGTGGCCACTTCACATACGGAGCGTCCTTGATCGCCATCAGGATTTCTGCCCGATTCGTGTTCAGTGGGGTGTAATCAGTTCAGTCCGCTACAGAAGCTCGGTATGACTGACCTGGCTTTGCCCCCCGAGCTGCATCCTTTTTCTTTCGGCTGTCCCCTTGGCGGGAAGGCTCTCCTTCCCTCTTCCTCTTTTCGGGCACGCTCTTGCCCTTCTGGTTGATCTCCTCTTCGGTGGCTATGAACTTATCCACGAGCTTAAGAAATTCAGTTATGGTCGCTGGTTGGTTGACGACCATGTGCCATTTGAACTCTTTGTGCATCACGCCTTTCTTAGCTACTGCGAGGCGCATGGTGGGGTCCAGGTGCGGTATCTACATGCAAGCATCGTTGAACCGCTTGATGTAGCCCCGGATGGATTCTCCTTCGCTCTGCACTATGTTGAGGAGGCTTTCTTCAGTTCGCGGGCACCGCTTACAGGTAACAAAGTGGGACGTGAAAGCCTGCGCGAACTGCACCCAACTTCTTATTGATCCGGGTGCCAAGTTTCGATACCATGTGCGGGCTACTCCTCTGAAAGTGGTGGAGAAGGCCATGCACATGCACGACTCACTTGCTCTTGCTAGGTGCATTTGCGACTGGAAGACATCTATGTGATCATTTGGGTCGAATGACCTATCGTACTTATCAAGAGGGGGGGGCTTGAAATCTTTAGGCATTGGGACTGTTAGGAGCTCGGGAGGATTGAACTGAAAGGATGGGTGCCTTGACCTCGCTCAAGCTCACCTCTTCTTTGCCTCCGAGCTCGGGTAGGTCATGGGTGGCAGACCGGCGAGCTCGGCGGCGGCGTCTCTGCTTCTTGGCGGGCTCAGCATTCGTGTTGCTCACTTCCGTACTGTCAAGAATGGTGTGTGCAGGAAGCAGCTCAGGCCGCTGGTGATGGCTACGGATAGAGGGCTCCTGCTTGGAGCCTGCGGCCAGGATTTCGAATCGGTTTTCTAGGAATGGATACCAGGACTTGAGGGCTGAGGCGACGTGGGCCTGGCGAGCTGAGGTCCTCCCGACCTGACTGCCCGTGGCGAGGTCAGAGCGGCCGGTCTTTCTTGTCTGCCGCGGGAGGAGGCCTGGCTCCTTGGAGGGTTCTGGGGGCCCTCTCCTTGGCGAGATGGGTGCTCCTCCTGACGGCGAGACCTACCTCGCTGCGAGACTGGGTGCTGAGGGGGAAGCTGCGATTGCTGAAGTTGAGGTTGAGGTAATTGGGGAAACTGCTACTGATATTGATACTGGGAGACCTGGTGCAACACATGTTGTTCATAGAGCTAAAATTGTTGGAATTGTTGCATTTGGGCTTGCATGGCCCGCATGCACTGCATCAAGTCCTCCAGTTGGCTCGGGTTGGCCGCCGGGGGCACGACCGAAGGTTCGGTGAAGGTCACTCCGACTGTAGCAGGGAGTGGTGCGACGACGGGTGCCACTGCAAGAGGCACATTCAAGTTGGGGATTCCGTCCGCCGAGAGGGGGACGGTGAACTGTCCAATGCAGATAGTAGGAAGCTGGGGTTGTCCCCTAGAGTTATCCATCTCCGTGCTTCGTCCTATGTTGCTAGAGGAAGCCATGAGTGTTGAGTTTCTGGAGAGTAAAGAGACATGAAAGTTTGGAGAAAGGCTTTTCAAAGCGTTTCCCACAGACAGCGCCAAATGATGGTGCACAATCCGGTCACTCCTAGCTGTCACTCACGTGGCTCTTGAGAGGTACCTGAAACGAGGGGAAGAAGAAGAATTCTCAGGGGGTTTACCCGACGGGAACACTCCGATGATTAAGTCAGTATTCTGTGTGAGAAGTAAGGGGAAGACGAAGGCTAAGAGTGCAGATTACGCAAGTGATTCGAAGATACCTTGTTCCTTGAGAATAAGCCCCTTATAATAGAATTTCGTCGCATCAGGCCCTCTGGCTTCTGATAGGGCAGGTATAATTGCCACTGTCAGTCTGCCATAGCCGTTACAAGCAAGGCTGAGGTGGCACGTGCAGGGCCGTCGTCGCAGGGTACGTGCCTGTCAGGTGTGAGACACCTTCTAAATGTGGCAGGTGCGACGATGTTTGATGAGGGACATGGCTGTTGTCCCCAGATTTGTCGGGTACGATGGTCGGGCAGGAAATCTTTCGGCAGTACACCGAACTACCCTTTCGCGAGTTACCCTGTGTCGGGCTATCCCATAGGCGGCGAATTGCCTATGGCAAGCTATGCCGAGCTGTCTGGCCCGAAGTGTTTTCACCCCGGGGTGTCTAGAGGGGGGTCGGTGAGCTCCCGTCGGGGAGTGGCCCGATGTCTATCGGGAGGAGCTCGGGTATCAAGAAAGGTCAGGGTACCCCAACCTCGGGGTACCCCGAAGTGCCTTAATCCCAGGGAGGAGATGCAGGAAAGACGGCTTCTGGCGAGTAGTTTATTCGCCTAGTTGCCGAGCTCAACTCGGTGAGACCCTCCCCCCGAGTTGTGGTTATGTCAGTTGCACTGTCACGCTGAGTCACTGTTTGAGCAAGGTCACGCCCACGTGTACCCGTGCTGCGAGATCGGACCAAATATCCCAAACCTCTATATTAGAAACAAGGAAATGCTAGAAAAGTATCTCGTAAAAGAATAATGCTATTGAAAATTTTGACAAACCTGCTCCTATTTCTCATGAATTTCCTAAATAAATGCACGTTTCTTCAATGTAAAGTGTAAGTAGATTACTTGAGAATATTTTCTGAGCATGGTCCATTTGAATTGGAGAATAGAATTGGATGCATTTATAAAAAAAATAGCTAGATTATGTTGGTATTCAGGGGGATACAAAATTGGATGTGCAAGTTATAAGATCAATTTCATAAGGCTCAGTTTGGAAGGAGTACAAATACAAATATATATGGTACAAATGTATATAAAATAATACAAAATACAAGGATTTGCACTCTACATATTTGTATTTATATTCCATCCAAACTGAGCCTAAGTGTTCAAATGCATCTTTGGGTTAAGGGATTTTTTAAGGCTGATACACCTATTTCAAGGGATTTTAAGAAAACCTTTTATTTTATAATAGAATAGCATAAATTCCTTGCATTTATTGGTTTCTCCCCCATAAAATAATATAAAATTGTTAGACAGTTTTGTATGCCCTTAGCTTCAATCCGACTTGATGTACTTTTGTTATTTAGTGGAAATAAATAAAGTGCATGTTTGATTCAGGTTGTTTGGTTTAATTCTGTGTAAGACCCTAAAACTGGACACTTATAGAGACTCGTGTTAGTTTTAAATATTCATAGCCGTTGGATAAGTCTAGGGAGATTTATCCTGCCAAAGTTGATACTGGTGTGCCACCAAATGTTGGGATGGCCTATCTCAGCCACCAGGGTAAGACCCAAGGCACATGCAGTGTGGGATTACTTGAATCCTTGAACTGGACCAGATTTCCAGTGTTGCCCTGGACCTTGGAGACAGATGGGCAAAATTGGAAAGTTACTCCTGACCCCTAGACTCGATTATGACATTTCACTAGGTGTCGGATCGGGCTGTCTTTGATATGCCAATCATTGAGATCCTTAGATGGGGATCAAAACCTGGGTATGTTGGGACAGTCTGAGAATTCATCTGAGTGGGTGATCATAGTGACATGATCAGCCCCTTTGTCGGACAAAGGGTAATGATCGGGAATGCACTCTTCCTGATGGAAACCAAACTGCCGGCAGTTGATTTCAATCGTTGGAATTTTGTTTTGCAAAATTAATATATATATATATATGTACGGTTTCAAATTGTTTGCAAATGGTTTTAATTCCCGGGATTCATGTGAGTGGAGAGTGCGGCACTGTTCCTTGCAACCGAGGGAGAGGTCCTCTCTTGTCGGGCAGTGCTTGATCATTAAGGGCTGAGAGGTTAAGTGTAAGACCATTTAGGGTAGTACCTGATGGGCTAATCTTGCACCTGCCCACAGTCCCTGGGTTTTTATAAGATGGCTTGGCCCAGGGACCACTTATGTAAGTGTTGGGCTCATAGGGTCCATATGATAGGCTCAGGGGTTTACTGAGTCTTTCAATGAATTCGGCTGGGCCTTGTATTAAAGGCTGGGCCGAACCCATGTGGCTGGTGTGTAGATCAATGCTTGGGTCCCACGCCATACAAAGAAGCCCAACTGGGCAGCAGATTGGAAACTAGTTAAACACTGAACATCTAATGGGCCAAAAGCCCATTTCGAGCTGGGCTGATATGATCACCCATCTATGGGGCGAATATGAGATTAATGTTAGTAAAAGGATTGGGCCTTTGACCTTATCCACTCCAGGAGACCAAATTCAAATTAGATTTGAATTTGGTAACCTCCTGATAAGATCAGGAGTAAACTAACTTAATTTGCAGATATGATTAAGATAATCCCCTATCCAAATACATATTTGGATTGGGATAACTCCTAATTAGGAGGTTTCTTAATCAAGAAGAAAGGAGGAGAAAAACAAGAGAAAATACATCAGAATTCGAACTAGGGTTTTGGTGAAAGAAAACTCCCTACGAATTGAGATTAGATCTCATTCATACTCCAGAGAGAAGAAAAGCAGTTCAGCCATCTTCGTCCCTGGAGTTCTCCTCCTGCCGCCGCTATTCACTATTGCAAGATTCGATCTTTGCAACAATAGGAAGTCAAGAAATCAGTTCTTGACATCAGTCATAAAAGAAAGACTGAAGAAGATTCGGTGTTCAGAGTTTCCAGAGGATTCTTGCGAAGGATCCAGTGTATAGGACGCACCCTGCTGGTTCCGTTCCATCCACAGCTGTGTCATCTTCAGCAGGAGCGGATCTTGGTTTTTTTTCTTTGGGCGTAAACACCAATTTTTGGAGATACTGCTTCTCCAGATCAGGTATAATCCTCCCTTTTACCTTGTGGTTCGGATCTGATTTGATTATGGTTCAAATAGGATCCTTGAATATTGTATTCTAAATTTAGGGAATATGATTCCCAATTGGGAGAAGGTAGGAAAATTTTGAAATTCTCCCACCCATTCCGCAACCTTTATGGCGTCGAGATGCATCCTACCATTCTTTCAAAAATAACTTAACCCCCATAAGGAAAAGCAGCTTTATCCTCCTAAATAGCTAAAAGACCTAGCAACCATAAGTTTTAGAAATAAAACAAGGACAAAAAAATTGGTGTTGCCTTAGTAGTATGACAAGTAAAGAAACTTAGGAAAAACAAGAGGGCTCCTCGCTGGAGGTACAAATATGCTTGCTAATTTCTAGATATTGTACGCGTTGCTTATTGATTTGGTTCCAGGAGTGACATCAGCATATTACCTACTTTTGTCCCTTCTCGTCACACATAAGTGGTCTAGTCTCTTTTTGAAACTTTTAGTAATTGTCCTTTATAATCCTTGTCATTGTTGTCATTCACTTAGTATGTTGCTCACCCAATATCTTCTCACATTTTGTTGCCTTATAACAAAACTTGTATATGACAGCACTGTGACCTTAAATTGCAGTATTTAAAACTGGATCTCTTGGTCTATTCTTGAAAAAGATATTTCTTCAAGGAGTTATAAGCCTTTTTACATTGCTTGCAATGAAGTTAAGAAACAAGTGATGTACTAAAAAGAAATAATTGATACATAACTAATTTGCGTGTTGTACCACTTTTTAAGTTTTTTAAACAAAGCAGTTAGTAAATTTGCTTAAACATAGTTTTAGTGTACTACACTTGAAAGTGAAAACAAAGGAATTCATTTGTTTAGAAAATACAAGCCATATAATATACAGATTAAATATGATAAAAATGAAGAAGGAGTAATGGCATGAACCAAAAGGTTGGTCATGATAAAGAAATTGACAAAACATCTAAAGAGGTAGGGGTCCAAAGAACTCAAGAAATTCAACTTCTTCAAGGGATTTGAAAACATCATCAGCATTGATTGTTCATCTCTTTGATTCTTTGCATATATCATTTGCACTGCAATCGAACATTATTCAATGGAAGTTAGCATTGTTGCAAACTAAAGAGAGGAAATCAATTAAATATCAAAAACTAACTAATTTAACAATATGAGAAATTGCAAAAGGAAAAATAAAAGAAATGAAAGACTATAAGAAGAAATAATGGCTTCAAGTCTCCACATTTGCATATGCAAATGACATTGCTAAACATATTATGGATATGTCCAGGACCATTTATGGGTCACACTTATAAGATCTTCAAGTTTTGAAACCAACCCACTAAACGAACATAGCCACCATCAGATTCATAATTCTCCAAGGGAGTTGCCCAAAATCTTTTCTCTCATATCCTTTTCTTCTTAATATTGTATAAAATAATGCAATAGGTTAGGGTAAGCTTCATCCAATGGTTTTTATTTTAACCTAGGACTAAGAAATGCACAAAAAGAGACCCACTACTCTTTTTTCTCCTCTTTTCTATCATTAACAATAAAAATAAAAATTTTATTAACAATGAAGAAGCAACTCCTCCATTTAGGAAAGGTTCAAATGAAGGGAACTATAGACAGCATATAACTAACACAAACAAAGTCCAAATCACAAGTAAACACATAGGGGGAGGAGAAAGAGATTAGCCCCTTGTTACATCCCTGGACCTTGGAGCCCCTACCAGTAACTCAATCGTCCCAACCACTTCTTTTGCAAACAAACTAATACTCATGTCCTATCCAGGTATCCACCTAATTGATTTGTTCAAACTAGATGCATACTTTCACTTCTCTAAATAGGAACCCAAAAGACCCAATGGATAGACATCTTTTGCCCTTGTCAAAACAAAAGATGTCTAACCCTGCGTGATGTGCCCTCCCCAACTGGAGCTAATAATCCCAAGATGACACTTTTGATATGATATATGAATAGGCTGATGGATTTCATCTAAGTTTACCGACACTTAACTAGAGGTTTGTGACTTTAAAGATTCTAATCATACTATAGCAGAGCATAAATTATCCTTATTATACAGAATTTACAAGCAAATATATTCAAATTTCATAGTCCATTAAACAAAGGGAAAAGGGGAAATTGGCTATAGGATAAGTGGAGTACCATGTTTGAGAAAATTCCAAATAAAAATCAAGAAAAGAATTCGACCACCAAAGACAAAGTCTTCCTTAGCATTCAAACATTGTTCACTCGGGAGGATAAACCAAAAATAATAATACTATAAAAATAAATTCTTTCTATCTTTAGATCGAACCCATTAGGAATCAACCTAAACAAAATGCATGACATATGCTACTCATTTTCCAACTAACAATTATAATTCATCCACAATAAATAAATCTGCTCCTAATCATTTGAAATAAAGATACAATTGAAAATTTACACAAAAGAAATGCATAGGACTCTAGAACTTGAATTATATAAAGTCGTTATGAATAGCAACCCATGAAGAGATCAGCGCAATCAGCATCATCTCTTTATTTGTCAAAATTAGCATCTTATCTTGCCATATGATACAAACATTTGCTAAGGAGGGAGACAACTTCCGTAAGACCTTCCTACTCTTACATAGCTTTGCCATGTGCCCACCTTTTGGAGTGTTTCCTTTAGGTGGTTGGGTATCACACCACGAATCATTCCAAGATTTTAATATGCATCAGTTACCAATATGAAACTTGATTCCTTTAGAAAATTGAATGAGCATTTTTCAATCCCTTTCATGAGCATATTCCTAAGAAGTTTTTCTTTCCTTTGGCTCTCATCCTATGTGATTGCTTTCAATCCCTATAAGCATTTGTCTATCGCTTCATTTGGTTCCATGAGATTGTAAGAATCTGAATCATGATAAAATTTGAATAAATAATCCGTAGATAAATATACTTACAAGTGGTTTACATATGTAGTATGGCACAAAATCATCCAGGACCTGAAAATCCATCTGTTTTGTATGCTCAAGATAATCACGTATCCAGAGAAATATGGCAAGAAAAGGTAATGAGAATAATTGATTCAATAATTGACTAAAGCATATATAACCCAATAATTACACAAGTTGTTCCGGCCCCACATGTCGCCCGCGGGTCTTGTGGCATACGATTCAGCAAGTTGTTTCTATAATCGCAATAATGGTGTTTGTGCGGATGCGGTGCACAGGATGGTTTTGGGATGAGTTGGTGTTGTAGGTAGGCCAAGCTCTCCCCAACTCGGTCCCACACCTGATGTCGATTGTCACATGTTGGTTTGTCAAGCTGTCTTGCTGAGTTGGATGCTGTGTCGCTAACAACGTTCATGTGTCAATAGTTGTGTGGGATGACCAAAATGCCCCTCATCAGCTTCATTGTCAAGTGTATCCCCAACTAACAATGAAACCTCAACGGAAGTTGAGCCTCCACCTAGTAATCCGATACATGCAAGACAAAAGAGAAAAATGTTTGCAAGCGTGGTGCTAATCTCACTACTTCACATTTGGTTGATGAAGTGATACCAATGGAAGATTCTCAAGTCAAGACATATAAAAGAGGATATGGGCTTAGAAGTAGACCTAAGAGGAAAACACAATGGACTCTTAAGTAATTTTTGTCATCAATTAACTGCATTTTGGTTTTAATTATAAACAAATGTAATTACTTTTGGATTATACTTATACACATGAGAATGGATTATTTCCTGTTTAATATGGATTATACTTATGCACATGAGAATGGATTGTTTCTCTGGTTTATTTAGTGTCGAATGGCTTCTAAGTTTAGAAATATGAGAATCATACAAAACCAAGTGATTTATTGGGTTCTAGATGATTTTGATTGTGCAACTAACAACTCTTTTGCTTCCTTTAATACGAAGTTAAAACTTTTAGACAAGTTTGTCATGTCTATATTGTACCTATTTCCATCAAAATAGGCTCTTGCCCAATGTCTCTTTTCAAGCTTCACTATCTATTCAAAGGCATTTACATTTATTCCTTTAATTTTTTCCAAGATTTCATCACATTCCTGCACAATAAATGCACATAAATGACGTGCTACCACCCAAAACAAATTTCTTAATGACTCATCTTTGAATGTACCCCAAGAGTTCTCCAAAATATGACAAAGATAGAAACTATGATGTGAACCAAGAAACACCTTGGGAACTTCTTTAAAAAGTTCATTATGTTGGTTAGTAATTATTATGAGGTATGGCCAAAATGTGGAATGAAAGATAAAAATCATTCCCAACAATCATTGTTCTCAATTTTGACTATTCCAAATGCAATTGGAATAATACCATTATTTCCATCAACCCTAGAAGCTATTAACAAAGCACAAGGCACAAAACCCTTCAAATGTGTTCCATCAACTGATAGAATTGGCCCTAAATTTTGGTGAAAAATGTGAATACATGCTCTAAATGCCCAAAAGAAACATGAAAATACCGAATCATCATTTAGTACAATATGTCATACATCCTTCATCCCTTCGATGAAACTCCCACATCAAACTTGGCAATTTTGTATGAGTTTTGAAAGGTCCCATCTATCAAATCTAATGCCTTCACTTTAGCCTGTACTACTACCTTTGAATATGATATTGTAATGCCAAAGATTATTTCTATATCTGTGATAATTTCAGTTGGCTGAATGTCCCCATGTTTCTCTAACTTTCCCTTTAGATGCTATCCAATATGAAGTTACTTGATGTGATCACAACCACCTTTGCGTATATGTACAAAATATGTATGGGCTTTACTATATCTTGTCACTTTAAAAGTTGGCAAATTATGCATTTTTTTGGCATGTAAACACTGAGGACACTCCACAATAGCACACTTCACCGTTATCATTTGTGAGTTTGTATAAATTGGGTTGTATTCATGCTTTGTCTTGATTGCATAATCTTGAAGAAAACTTTTCAATGTTGATAAACTTATAAAAAATTGTCCAACTAAGAATTCAATGAATCACCAACATTGTTGCTTGTATTCCCATCACCTACATTGTAATCCATTGGCTCTACACAATGTATGTTGGGATCAAAATAATAATCATCAATAAAGTCTTGCTTGAATTCATCTCCACGATGTCCATTTCGAAATTTCATTGCTTTTTGCCCATTTGTTACCTCTGCATAATTAAAATCATCTTCACATGTTTCTTGATTATTTGGGCTTGAACTAAAATCCTTTTGAAAATTTGGTTTGTTTTGGCTTAAAATTGGGTTTAATTGCTCTTTGAACTCTATTTTTGGCTGACTTATCAATGTATGATGGAAGTGTTCTTTTATAATTAATTCTTGTGAACTCTAAAATATCAAAGTAAAATAAATTATATCAAATCAATATAAAATATATAATCGTTTCTTTAAATAGTATACTTGGGAAGTGACAAAGGAACATAAGATATATTGGACCATCCCTCGACATTATATGATCTTGGTATTCCTGTTCATGCTCCCAACTCCTAATTTAATTTTATCTTCAATTCTAATTAAAATAATAAAACATAAATATTAATTTAAATCAAATAAGTAAAACATGGTTCAATAAAGTGACGAATAGAATGCTTAATAATATGAAAAGAATTACTAAAATACCTATGAGTTGTGGTTGTTGGTCTTGTAAATGATTGATTCAAAATGTATACTACGACTGCATTACAATGTCGAGGCTATAGATATATAACAGATTCTAATGCTCAATCGTCATCTACACCTATGGATGTTGACACTTGATTTTTATCATTGACCCCTTCACTGGTAAATCGCATATTGAATGTAATTTTTGAATAAATTCAACAAAATTAATACCCTTAACAACTTGATCTACCTTGGTACGTCCTGATATGTATTCGGGATTATTGCCACTATCCTTTAACTGTCCATCACAATAGCATATCAAAGGCACATATGGTGTTATCTTGAGCGTGTCGTCCTCATTCTCCCATATTGTTGTACAAAAGTAAAAAACATTAAATTATTTAAAATTTTTCAACATAGGCAATAAGTGTTTGTGAGTCAAACACTTTACTATAAAAATGTAATGTCCAAATTTATCCATAGACGAAGAAATGTTAAAAAAAATTGTTCTCTATATTTGTGCTAATGTTCTCATCAAAATTCTTCATCTTAACAGCAACTTTATCTATTACAATTTCAAAAACACAATGGGGGGAAAACATTATATGAAATTGAGGATACCCACCACCTATTTTTCTCCTCTATAAAGAAAAGAGGATGCTCGAGGCTTTCCTTATCTTTAGTTACGAAAACCATAGACACCCACCACCTATTTCTTTTGGAGGCAGAGTTACTCTGTCGAAAAGTACACTTACCAATCTTCCTACTTCATTCTTGTCTTTGTTCCCAGTCCCTTCCAAAGTGGCCAAGAAGTTGGAGACTCTATAAAAGAATTTTCTTTTGAAGGGTTGAGAGGATGAAAAGAAAATCCATCGGGTTGGATGGGATCGGATTTGCCTCCCTTGGGAAGAGGGTGGATTAGGTTTGAGGAAAATCAAGGTCTTCAACTCAGTACTCCTTAGTAAATGGCTATGGAGATTTTGCTCAAGAAAGAGGTGCTTGGTGGAGGAACCTTATTGCATCTAAATTCGGAGTAACTAAGGGGAATTGGAGTTCTCAAGATCCCTTCTCTAGTTGGGGTTGTTTAATTTAGAAGGGTATTTTAAAGTTTTTCCCTTCCTTAGGGGAAGGTTTAAATTTTAAAGTGGGAAAAGGTGATAAAGTTTGCTTTTGGAAGGATCCTTGGTGTTTGGAGACTCTTCTGGCTGATTCCTTCCCTCCCCTATTTCAAGTTGTTGTAAATCAAGACACTTTGATTGTTGATTATTATTCGACCTTAGAAAATGCAAAGACTTAAGTCCCTCAATTTAGGAGGAACTTATCTGACTGGAATTGGAAGAGGTTGTAAGGTTGTTGGCAATTCTTCAAAATCAGGTTTTAGATTTTAAGATGAGTGGAGTTGGAAATGGAGCAAGAATGGGTGTTTCTCAGTTAACTCTTTGGCTTGCAAGTTAAGCAGTTCAGGTATTGAGAATTTCCCAAATAAGCAGATTTGGACTTCTGTCTGTCCTTCTTGAGTTAATTTTTTGGTTTGGACTATGGCCATTAACATATGCTTGTTCAAAATGAATCTAGTGAGGAGAGGGGTTCAGATTTCTGATATCTGTTGTGGGCTATGTGAAACACATCCAGAATCCACTAATCATCTGTGTTTGCACTGTCCTATAGTAGCTGAGGTATGGGCTCATTTTCTTAAGGCGGTGGGACTCAATTGGGTCATGCCAAGAACTATCAAAGAATTCTTTAGTTGTTGGAAAATCAGAGGCATGAAGGAAAGAGGAAAAGTGGTGTGGAAAACAATCCTGATAGCTAACAACAGAGTGTTTTGTAACAAAAAGAAGAGTCCTGAAGAGATGGTGCATTGTGCAGTGGGCAAGCTTACTTCCTAGGTTGCTGTCAATTCGACTTTTACTCATTTGAGTGTATTTCATGTCCTAAGAACTTAGTCAATCTGGAGTCTATAATGGCATTTGTTTCAGCTTTTCTTAGGCTGAGTTGTATTCTAGTTCTCTTTTTTAATAAATTTACTTTACCTTCTCAAAAAAATAATTTATAGTTACAAGAACAACTTCAATGGCTGTGCTACCTTGCTAAGCCCAGATGAACTCACCAAATTATCTGGTATGAAGAACTTCCAATTGGTTTATTTCTGATAGATCTGGATGAAGTAGTGTATGTATTTCCAAACCAAGCAAAGAAGTGGTCTCTTTAGACTACACGGTCTTGGGAATTTTTGAGCGTAAAAGATAGACTTGGTAGGAGTAAGGGAGAAAGTTCAATGCACAAAGCCAGATGTGGGCAAGATGTCATTGTTGGGCTCTTAGATTAAGGTAAATAGTAAAGCAATAGAAAGGGAAGAAATGAACCTTGAATAACTTTGATTTAGTAATTAATATTGTTGTTTGTGTTAACGCATGTGTTGTGTTATTGATGATAACTAAGTATATGGCTGGAATCAAAGACTTCCAACGACGAAGGAATGGGGCCAATACCCAGGAATCTGTCAAGTTGGAGATGCTTTCAACTCCTCCCACTATGATAGGTTGGTTTTTCTATTTATTTTTCTTTTGATCTTTAAAGGGTCAAAGATATCTAGATCTAATTGTAATGGTCTTTTTCATTAACAAACAAAATATATTCTCCCATATGAATTTGAAGAACAAAAAAAAAAAAAAAAAGAGTGAACAGAATGAACAAAAAACAAAAGGCAAAATTATTTACATATACATCAATGAAGTAAGACACAATATAAAGTTGTCTATATGAGTATTGAAACAGACACCTTGCATGACTATTTTTATATCAAGCAATTAGATTTGTCCATAATTATTTATTATAATTAACATTAGAGAAAGTTATTTTGCATAATCTGAATAATCAATTTGCTCAGTTCTCAACACACAATCTACTCGGGATAGCGAATAAATATGATATTGCCATCAACCTAAGCATGAAAATAAAATCAAACATGCAAAAAATTAATTCTATGCTGATTTTCAAGAGCATGCATGGGATTTATGGAGACCAAAACTTTTTTCAAGCTATCTATATGGTGAAGGCGTTCAAAGAATTAGAAGTAGTGATTTAGAGCTCTGTTTTGAACCAAACCAAGTACTAAGGAACTTCAACTGTCAAAACCCTCTGTCATCAACTCTAGCATTAAAGACAAAACATATGGAAACTAACGATTGAACGTATATACATTTTCTGATATTGCTTTGAAAATGGAATCGATGCTTTCCAGTCTGATATTCCTTTGAAGATGGAGTTGATGCTTCCTAATTAACTATAGTTTGAATCGATGGAGTCGATGCTTCTCAGCCAATTACAATTTGAATGGATAGATTCGATGCTTCCCAACCAGCCGTGGTTTGAATACATGCTTAATCAGTTATCTACGTCACATGCAGATTGAAAGCCCCCAAATCACTTGAACTTGGAGAAGAATGAATGAAACAGGATTCTGTTTTTAACAAAAGGGTAATTTCATCATAAAATATTTATGTTTTCTCCCGACTGAATTCAATATTATTTATGAAACATAATTGAAATTGTCAATTAACCAAACTTGCTCAATTTTTTTTTGCAAAAAACCCATATAAATATTCATATTCTACATGCATGCTTGGTTGTGATATGGCGATTTCCTTGAATGGGCTCAGATTGGATTGGGCTTGATTTGGGCTGTTCGTAGTGGAAGCCTCAAGCTCAACCCAAGCTTAAAAACTTGGATTCAAATTCAGTATGGAATCGTGAATGAAGAAATTGGCTTTGTGCGGGTTCCAAAGTCCAACTATATATTTTCCCAGTTCCAACTCTATCTATAATCCTTTAAAAGAGGCGGAGCTGCAATGGCGTCTCTGCGACTTTCTTCTCTTAATCTATTGGTCTCGACTACCAGTCAAGCTGCCTCTGCCCGGTCGTCGTTGCTCTCGCGGCGGAAAATTCACTTCTCTTATCTTGGGTTCACTCACAGGAATAAATATTGGGCTTCTGTCTCACGCAATTTCTCTACTCAAATCAAAGCAAGGAAGGAGACACCAGAGAGTGAAGAGGGTAACCATAAGACGGGCCAAGATGGATTCATCACCCCTCGTTCTCAGGACTTCAATGCCTGGTATCTCGATGTCATCGCTAACGCCGAGCTTGCCGATTATGGTCCCGTCCGTGGTACGATGGTTATACGCCCTTATGGCTACGCTATCTGGGAAGCTATCCAGGTACCCCTTTTCTTCGCTTTACTTTTGTTTTTTTACTCAACTTCGATGCAGAAAACTTCACTCTTATTTCTTATTTGTTCAATTCTTGTGCAGGATTACTTGAATGCTAAGATCAAGGAAACAGGTCATAAAAACGTGTACTTTCCGCAGGTGGGTTCTTAAGTTATTCTCATGTAACTTGTTTTCTTTTTCTGCTTTTGGTTCCAGTGATCGTGTAAATCTATGTTTGAATGGGTGTCTGGTTAACTCATTGGCAAGTTTCAAAGTTGAGGGAAAATGGAACTGATAATTACGTATGTCAGATTTAATACTTGAGGAACGTATTTGCTTGATTTGATTAAGGTCTTAAACGTCGACAGACAAAGTACATTTACATCCAATATTTTCCTCCTTTCTGGTTACAATGACAGACTAAGAGTACTAAAGTTTATAGGCAAACCATCAGAAGCAAAATTTGGACTTTGTTTGGCACTAAACTTCCCCTTCCACGAGACTTAATTTCGAAACAAATAACAACTTCAGGAAAGTCAAAACCTTTTCCTTAATTTGTTCTGTAGATTTGCATGTCCAATCTGTTGGACTAATGTCTGTTTAAACAATGTATATCTATTATAAGTTTCTCTCTCGTGTAAAGAATTTGGAATTCTGTTCTACATGTCTGCTCCTCACCTTTACCAAATTAATACCTTATACCATGTGTATGCAAAAAGCTTTGCATTCAGCAAATGTTTCAGGATTAATGTGCCTTTTATGCATAGTTTTCAAGGCGCCAAGGCGAGGCTAGGTGACAGGGGGGTGCCTTGTTGCCTAGTCGCCTAGGCGATGGATTTTTTTAAGTGAAAAATACATTTCCTAGGTAGTTCCCTAGGTTCCATAACCATCTTTCCTTAATAACTCTCCCTAATTTTCATAAGAAAATTATAAACTTCATGTTTATGTCTAGGAAATTAACATATTTATGAGAAGAAAAATAAGAAAGAAAAGAAAATTCAATAAATATGGGGACTGAACCCCTATTTTTGTTATAGGAAAAGAAGAAAAGAAAAGGTGGAAGAAGAAGAAGAAGAAATGTGTTGATTAGATAAAACTTTAAGTTTTTCCCTTACTTATTGGTTCAAATTCTGAAGTCTTTGAGGGTTCAATACAGCAGTTAGCAATGTTCGTGTTGATTAAACCCTAACAAATAAGAAAATAATAAAAAGAAATTAGTTTATAAATACAAAAAATGAATATTTTTGTTTAATAATGTCTTTTATAATTATAATCTCAAAAAAGTAACAATATAAAAGTATTTTATAAGACAGTATACAAAACTGGTAGGCGACTGGGCGAGGTCAGCCTCCAAGGGCGCCTTGTTGCCTTGACAACTATGCTTTTATGTTTGCATTATATAATATATATGCCCACATCTTTGAAGCCAAAGCATTTAAAATTTCAATGCTTTTCCTTAGGCTCAGTTTGGAAAGAGTACAAATACAAATATGTACAGTACAAAGAAATAGATAAAAATAATACAAGATACAAGGTTTTGCACTCTACATATTTGTATTTGTACTCCTTTGGGAAGAGTACAAATACAAATATGGGTGGTGCAAATACAGGTTTAGAAATACAAAATACAAGTCTTTGCACTGTACATGTTTATAACTGCGCTCCTTCCAAACTGAGCGTTAGCTACATTTCTGTTATTTTTCATATATAGGATTTCTTATTTTTCTCTTGTGGGTTTTAGGAAACTCTTCAAATACCACCAGAAAGTGAGAGTTTTAAAATATCTGTTCATAAATGCCACCTATTTAAACTAAACAAGGACTATTTTTGATAAATATGCAGCACCATGAAAATGGAGGTGCATGAAAAGTCTGAATGGGGTTACTATTTGTCAGCGCATCACCCTTTCATATTGTTAATGTGGCTAATGTCTTTTATGTAAAAGTGCTTGAAGTTCCCTCAGAAAATTTAAAATACCCTGGATCTTTAGAAGGATTGTTATATTCTTATAATCATTAGAAGATGATATATATTGTTAGTAGGGATATAATCTCACTCCTCTTATAATCTGAAATAAGCCATTTATGGACCAAGCCCAGTAGACGAGAAGACACACTGAGCTTTTGAGGTCTTGTCTTTAAAGATCAAGACTGTTTGGTTCACGCTGTGGTCTACCAGGCTGTTAAAACAGCTGGAGGCTATTTTCAGTGCAGAAAGACCAAAAGCTTCATTTGAAGCTTCCTTATTTTTGGCTTTTTTGGTCTTTCTGCGTGCTCATCTTCGGGTCTTTTGGTCTACGTGATACCAAACAGGAAAAGACCATATTTTGGTCTTTTGAGCTTCCTGCAGACCGAAAGACGCACCAAACACCACCTTAGTTTTCAATTATTCAGTTATCTGATATTTGCATTCAAATCACATGTGCAGTTTATACCATATTCATTTATAGAAAAAGAAGCTAGCCATGTGGAGGGTTTCAGTCCAGAACTAGCACTTGTAACCATTGGAGGAGGAAAGGAGCTAGAAGAAAAACTTGTGGTAATTTTCTTTCTTCTATCCATAGCATTTTGATGGTTGGTTCCTTTTCAGAAAAGTTCATGAGAAATCGTAGCCTGAGTTTTGATTTTGTTCCTTTCACTTGCACTTTTGAGGTACTGGCAGGTACGACCTACTAGTGAAACCATTGTCAATCACATGTTTACTCAATGGATTCATAGTTACCGTGATCTCCCTCTCATGATCAATCAGGTGCTTTTTTTTGTTGCGTAGCCTAATTATTATCATACTTTAAAAGTGGAATTTTACTACATTGATCGAAAAAAAAGTGGAATGTTACTAAGCTCTTTTTATGTTCCATCCCTTCTAGTGGGTGAATGTTACAAGGTGGGAATTGCGGACAAAACCATTTATTAGGACACTTGAATTTCTCTGGCAAGAGGGTCATACAGCTCATGCAACTGCAGAAGAGGCAGAAAAAGAGGTTTGCATGATATTTACATAATGATTTATCACAATAATTCATGATTGTGACCAATTAATTAATGGTATCATTGGACTGCAGGCACTGCAGATGATTGATGTCTATGAGAAATTCGCTTATGAGCAAGCTGCAGTACCTGTTATTACAGGTCGAAAGTCACAGCTTGAGACATTTGCTGGTGCATCAAGAACTTATACAATTGAAGCCATGATGGGTGATCGTAAGGCTCTACAAGCTGGAACTAGCCATAACCTTGGGCAGAATTTCTCCCGTGCCTTTGGAACACAGGTCCAAAATGCTAGTTGTAACTTTTCAAGTGATCAGAGATATTAGCCAAAACATTTGAAACCTAATATGAATGTGGGACTTTGTGTTTATTTAAACTGCTTCACTCTTTGTACTATAACCATTTCCCTGCACTTTAGTTTTTTATGGTATGTTTACAAGTAGCATACTTCTGGATCCACTGTCCTGAATTTTCATCTTCTCCCTTTATTTTTGTGGGATTGGCATTCACCATTATAATTGGTGATTGGGTGCCATGAATTAATTTCCAACTTTCAACATTAGTTGAAAGGATGTTGGAATTCATCTTGTCCTAGCTATCTACAAGTAAGCATTTAGATTTTGACTCCTCAAAAAAGCAAAACCTTTAGAAAGGAGGTTGTCCGATTATCAGGAGGGTGAAGTAGAGTCCATTGGTCTTGGTGGAAAGAAGTTTGAAGGAAAAATGTATAAGAGAAAAAAGTCTAGAACAAAACCTTTAGCAGAAGATGGAGAGACTGAGGTTGAAGAGAGAAACTCCGAGACTAAAGATATTGATGATACCTTGAGTGTTGCTTTGAAGGATGGGGTTATCATTGATGAGAGTTGAGGGTACAATAGATCTGGAAACAGTGGTAAATATAGAGGTGGAGGTGAGCAAAGTTTGGGGTTTGAACAGAAGCAGATATGAAAGACGGTGATCAAAGACAATAAACGGTGGTGAACGATGACAGTGAAAAATGATATTGAACAGAGGATTTGAATAGAGACTTGGGGTTGGTAGCTGTGATGTAGCTAGTCCCAATGTCGACTTTGACAAAGGGTGTGTCTGTTAGGGAAGTAGGTAAGGTGGAAGAAAGATCGGAATTTCTAAAGAGATGCTTAGTAGGTAGATTTGTGCACTTGGACCCTTGCTATAATAGAAATGGAGAAATGGGTGAGTGCTGAGTGGAGAAACCTGAGTTTATCTTGTGTTCGTAGGTTGGGGGTGCCTTTGTTTCTCTTTAGCTTCAGGTGAAGAGAAGACATGGAGGAGGCCTTAGCAAGGGAAGGGATATGGAGAAGAAAGAACCTATAATTTTATTTTATTTTATTTTTTTATTTTTTTTTTCAGTAGATGGTTGTCCTTTTTGAGAAAGGATGTAGAGAAAATGAGATTTGTTTGGATAAATGTCTATGGGATACCATTACATGCCTGGAATACAAAGGTCTTCAGAGCCACTGGAATTGTTATAGGAAGCTTTAGAAGATTTGATTTTAGGAATAAAAGGTGGGAAAACATACAGCTTGCAAGAATACTAATTGAGACCGAGGGTGTAAATTTGATTCCAACTTTGCCGGATCTGTTTTACCTTGATGAGGTCTTCAAACTTAGGATCGTTATAGCTGGTGAAGACCCTTTGTTTTGTGTGAAAGACCAAAGGCAGCAAGAGAGGCATAAAAAATGGGCAGGTTAAAGAAACCTCCTGCTTTTCATCCTGCTCTGAGAGAGATGCAGAGAAAGAGGTTTTTCAAAGTTGAAAGGTTAGGGGCTTGTGTTGTAAATTTTGGGTTTCCCCAGACTGAAAAGGCTTGAGGATTTTAAATTTTGGACCCAGTGGGGCTGGCTCAATTGATAAGAGGGTTTTATTTGATGAACTGAGTTGGGTCGATTCAAAGGCTGGCTTGACACTACTGCGGTCCAAATCTATTCTTTTCTTGAACAGGGACTTATCGAAGGGGAGCCAAGGCCTAAAAATCATAGAGGCCACCGAAGAAGGTCTGAGATGACTTCAAAGGAAGATGATGAACGTGTTTGGAAGGGGCAAATACAAATGCTTTGTTACAAGATACTCCTATACTAATGGTGACTGCTTTGTGAGTAGGCGAAATGCTTTCGAAGAAAACCTAAGAGATCAAATGGTTCTGGACAAGACAAGTGAATACTGAAGAGGCAAAGGTTCACAAAGATTTCGGAGTTGTTTCCACTTCACCTTGTGCAAGAAAAGGTGTGGAAGACACTTTTTTGCTCTTTGGGATGGAGAAAGAGTTTGTTGACTGCATGTCCTCCAGTCGCAGTGTTGTGGAACACAAGTGTTCCTTGGAGGTAGGCTACATTGATTCCTTCGGTTTCTTTGAGTTCAATATGGGGAAGAGCTTTGAGAGTAAACTGTAAACAATGAAAGGAATTGGGGCTTGATTCTTTATCAATTAAGGGTATGGATTAGGTCCTAGTGCTGAATCCTGTTGTTGGTGGGGGAAGAATGATGAAGGGTCCAAAGTCCTGTTTGGCTTAAATTACTATTCCAGAGGAGAAGGGGTTAAAGGATGAGGGAAGGACTAAAGGAAAAGGCCAAACTGATGGGAGGAGCTAAGAGCTTGCTGATTGGGGAAGGGGAAATAAAGAGGGAGGAGCTGGATCAGTTTGCTGTGGTGTTTGAATATCATGTTGGGGGGCTTGCTGATTGGCCTCCATATTTGTGCAGTAGAAATATGGAGGCCAATAATTGAAAGAGCGGAGAATAGGTTGGAGAGCTGGAAAGCAAATATCTTTCTATGGGGGGCAGAACTACACTAGTGAAGAGTGTTCTTACTAGTTTACCGACTTATTATCGATCTTTATTGAAGATTCTAGCAAAGATGGTGGAAAAAATTGAGAAGCTTCAAAGGGATTTCTTGTGGGAAGGGGCTGGGGGAGCTAAGAAGTTTCATTTGGTGAAGTGGGACAAGGTATGTAGGCCAAAAGGGAATGGTGATTTGGGTATTAGGAGGGTCAAAATTTTCAACAAGGCCCTTTTGGGGAAGTGGCTTTGGAGGTTTGGGCTAGAAAGAGAGAGGGGGTCTCTTTGGAGGAGGGTTGTAGTTGGGAAGTATGGATTGGTGAGATTTGGGTGGGAGTCAAGGGAGGTCTCCAACTCTTATGGGGTGAGTGTCTGGAAAGGGATAATGCTGTTCAATCAAGAGTTTAAAGCTTCAGTTACGTTCAAGTTGGGTGATGGGTCAAGGATAAGATTTTGGGAGGAGTGGTGTGAAGTAGGGAAGCTGTGTGAGGTGTGCCTGAAGCTTTGCAGGTTGACTGAGCATCACATTAAAGTTGATCAATGCTTTGAACTGAGGGGAGATCAGATTGTATGGTGCCCCAAATTCAGAAGATCACTGCTGGATCAGGAGATAGAAGAATGTGTTCAGCTGCTGGAAAGTTATAGAAGGTTAAGGTTTCATCTTCCTCGAGGGATGGGCTGTGGTGGAAAGTGCAGGAATGGGGTCTGTGAAATCCTTCTACTTGGCGTTGGTGAAGGATCAGTTGGTCTCAGATCATGTGTATGTGTGTGTGTGGGGGGGGGGGGTCTGGGGGAATCCTGTTCCACCTAGAGTGGAAGCATTTGCTTGGACAGTATTCTAACAGTTGACCACTTAAAAGTAGAGGATTCTGTTTAGAAAATTTGTGTTTTGTGCTGCTTGGATGAAGAGACTGTATTCTACCTATTCTTTTCTTGTAGGACTGCAAGCATCATTTGGAAATTCTCTTCCTCTCTATTTGGGCAAAGAGTAATTCAGCCAAGGTCGACAGCAGAAATTTTCTCTTCTTGGCCAAGATTTGGAGGAAGCAGGAAGCAAGGATAGTTTGGAGCTTCCATTTCCTTTGCTGTGTGCTGGGTCCTGTGGTGAAAGAAACAGAAGGCTTTGTGAAGATAAAGCTAAAAATACTGAAACACTGGTGGCTCTGGTGGGGAAACTAGTAGCAGATTGGGTTTGGGTGCTTCCAGATTTTGATCAAGTCAGTAGATCAGATTTGGGGGAGGGCTTCTGGAATGTGCTTGAAATTCAGTCTTTATAATCTGTTTCAGATTTGTTTCAGTCTATGTTTTTAGATCAGAGTTGTTTTGTTCTGTAAAGCTAGGTGCCGTCTTGTCACCTATTGGACTGTATCTATCTTTTTCTGTTTAATGAATTTTATTTTTACTCTTCAAAAAAAAAAAAAAACTGATGGGAGAATGAAAGATTCTTACAGAACAAGACCTTTGGCAGAGACTGTAGTTGAAAGGATTCAAGATGGTGCTATTTCTTCCGATGAAGAGGGAAGTCTGAGCGAGGAGGATGAGGAAGAAGTTTGTATAGATGAGATGAGACTCGTCAGATTGACAAAGCTGTTGATGTGACTAAAATTGTAGACATGGCTGTGGATGTAAGTAAAGCTTCAGGCTTGTTTGTTTTGGGAAGAGAGTCATTTACAAGGAAAATGTTCCAAGATTTGGAGGTACGCTACATGATGTCTGAAAGGGAGAGTGCTGGAGATTTTCAAGTGCATTCACTGCCAATTGATGAAGACCACACTAACTAAACCACAGCTAGTTTGGAAGAGGATGTTAGTGAAAAAACTGAAGCTTTGGTTGATGCCGAATTCTTTGAGAAAAACACAATGCTGGAGTTGGAAGGGATTAATGAGAACCCCCTATTGCTCGTTGGAATTTTGGAAGAGTGTTTTTTTTTTAATCAATAACTGTGAAATGTATTAATTAAGATTAAGAAAAATTACAAAGCAAGAGGGCTAAACAATCTTAGCTCCCTAGAACAATCATTGAACACCAAAATACAATTACAATACGACCCAAAATATAGAGTTTCTGTTCACCCCTTGCCTAGCTAGACCAGCTGCCAGTGAGTTTGCACTTCTCTTTACCCATTTGTACTGAATTCCATATCCTAGAGTTATCCTCTTTTAACCAGTTCACCACAACTTCAGAGTCTCCTTCTATGATCAGCTTACTAAATTGCCTAACATTGACTCTTTGTACCCCTTCAAGAGCTGCAAGTCTCTCAGCCCTCAAGGAATCTCCCTCCCTTATTGGTCCAGAAACATAGCTAACAGGTTCCCATGTTCATCTCTTATTGCTCCCCCTATTCCGGATGGCCCCGGATTACCCATACTGCTGCCATCAAAATTCAGTTTAACAAAGCCATGAGGTGGAGGAATCCAACAAGAGTTTGATGGCTTTTTAGCTGAAGCTAATTCTGCAATCTCCTTGTAGTTTTTTAGCATCTCATCTACTGAGAATTCTGCAAACAATGCCAAAGTTTTCAGCCAATGTATCACCCTAATATGGATGACCTCCAATATTACTTCCAAGCTTCTCTCCTTTTTTGAGAAGATCCGTGAGTTTCTCTCAGTGATTTAAAAGGCGTGCCTCAGGTGCGCCTAAGCACTCAGGCGAGGCGCATTTTAGGGTAGGTGCCTCGCCTAGGTCCTAGGCGCAGCCCATTCAAAAGGTGCACGCCTGGTGCGCCTTGCACCTTAGCCCAGGTGTGCGCCTTTTGAAAATTCGCTCGCTTTGCTCGATCACCGAAGCTTCAAGAATCCCCTATTTGGTAATGTTGTCCATTCTTTCATCTTAATAAAATATCTTCTTAAAAGCAATTAAAACTATAAAATTATTATTTTTTGTGTGAAATCTAAGAATTTAAGACCCTAACATGGACTTGTTTGGGCTTGCCTCAAGGGGCGTGGCACAAAGGTGGCTCGTAGATGTTTTATATGTTTGATTTCATTTTTAAATTCTCATTTGAATATGCTTTACATATTATATTTATGTATTTTAATTTTAGATAATAGGTTTTTTAAAACATTTATTTTAAAACTTAAGTTAATATTTTTATTAATATTATGTTATGTAATTTTTTGATTTTTTGATTTTTTTTTGAAATTTTTAGCTTTTTTTTTTAAATTGTGTGCCTTGCCTCAAAAAGGTGCGCGCCTCGCCTTGCGCCTTGCGCTTTTAAAACATTGGTTTCTCTCCTCCCAAACAGTCCAACAAATTGCAGCCCTCATACATCTCCACATAATCTTGGCCCTTTTTGTTGGCCAACTCGGCATGGAACTGAATAAACTTTGCACATTCAAAGGGGGGGGGGGGGGGGTCCACCTGCACCCAAACAAAGAAGTACACCATTCCCAAATGACTTTAGTAAACCGACATGAAATTAGTAAATGGTATTCAGACTCACCATTAGCTTTACAGAGAGCACACTAGTGAGGACACAAACAATTATTGGGTCTTTTTCTTTGAAGTAAATCGCTTGTATTAACACTTTCCAGAAAGGCTTCCCAACAGAAACTCCCAACCTTTGGAGGTATTGGAAAACACCCACTTCTTTAACAGGGAAGGACAAACCCAAAGAAGAAGGTTGTGTTAGGGCTTTAAAGAAAGAAGCACATGTGAAAGAACCCGAGGGGGTAAGTGTCCAAATTCTACTGTCTGCCTTTGTTGGCTCTAGGAAGACCCCTTCAAGAATGGATAACAAGGATAAAATACAATCAAACTCTATGTCCCTGATTTCCCTTCTAAAGCCCAAGTTCCAGCTGAACCCAGAAGCTGATTTAGAAGGAACAAGGAGGAAACTGGTTCATTTTTAAATGTGGAAAGAGTGAAAAGACTCAAGAATTGGTCTTTTAAGGGAAAATCCCCAATCCAGATATGTTCCCAAAAATTGATGAGATTGCCTGAGTGCAAGTCATACCTGATCCATGGAGAGAACAATGGTAAAATAGCTTGAATAGCTTTCCAAGGTGTTGCTCTTGTAGTCCTTGTCAAAATCCCAAAATCCCATCCATTGTCTACTACCCCATGAATACTGCCTACTATCCTCACCCACAGTTTATCCTTCTCCAAAGAAAACCTCCACAACCATTTCCCTAGTAGTGCCAAATTCCTATTCCTTATGTTCCCAATACCCAATCCTCCCTCCCTCTTGCTCTTACAAACCATCTCCCACCTAACCCTATGGTCCTTCTCCTCCCCTGGCTCCTAGAGAAAATCTCTCATTTGTTTTTCTAATTTGCTAGCCACCCTAACTGGAATCTTAAAGACTGATAAAAAAGTAGACAAGAAGGTTAGCTAATGTAGACCTGATTAAAGTGATTCTCCCACCAAGAGACAAATAATTCTTCTTCCAAGTTGCTAGTCTCTTTTCAAACCTCTCCACAACCGGAACCCAAAACTCATCTTTCTAAGGGTTATCTCCCAATGGCAAACCGAGGTAGTTTGAGGGCCAATTAGAAACTGCGCACTCCAAAATGTTTGCACACTCCGATGTCTCCCCCTCCCCCATATTGACCCCAACTAAACAACTCTTCTCAAAATTCACCGTAAGGTTTGACATTTTCTCAAAGAGTTGTATAGTGAACTTCAGGTTTCTTTTCCTATTAAGGTCCCCTCCTTCACAAAAGAGTGTTGTGTCATCTGCAAATTGCAAATGTGTGAGTGTCACATTCTTCCTTCCAACTCTCCAACCTCTTATTAAGTCCCTGGAGTCTGCTCTAGAAATTAGTCTCCCCAAAACTTCTGCAACCATCGTGAATGAAAAAGGGGAAAGGGGATCTCGGTCTCCTTGTCTTATCCCTCTCAAAGCTGGAAAGAAATCTACCACTGTCCCATTTACCAATATGGAGTAATGGCTTTTTCTGATGCAGCCCATCACCCACTTACACCACCTGTCTCCGAACCCAAAGTTGACCATCACCTCCAGCAGGAAAGACCAATCCACCATGTCGTAAGCCTTTTCCAAATCCAATTTGCATACCACCCCTTTTTTCTTGAATCTCTTGAACTCCTCCAGACTCTCATTTGCTACAAGTATTTGATCTATTATCTGCCTCCCTTGAACTCCTCCAATTTGCATACCACCCCTTTCTGGAAGTGTTTTAACAAATAGAAGATTTAAGAAACAGTGAAAACATCGAGATGGTCTGATCTCAAAGGCTTTTGCTAGACTAAAAGGGGACCTCTTTGGGATTAAACCAAGCAAGAAGATCTTGAAGACCAAGAAAACCAAGAAAGAAGATTCTGATCTTAAAGGCTTTTGTTGTTTCTTGTTGGTTTTGAAGTGTTTTGTTTGTGCTGTCTTGAGGTTGAGTTTTTTTTTTATGTTTTGTTTTGTTTTGTTTTTTTTGAGTTGGTTGGTCTCTGGCTGTTGTGGTTTGTCTTTTAGTGGTCTTTTTGGGCTCTTGGGTTTTGGTAATTTTGTTGAGGCTTGGCTGGTTTGGTTTCTTGCTTGAGAGTTGGAGTGTCACTCCCCTTTTGTACTCTCCTTTTCTTTTTTAATTAACTTTATTTCTATTACCAAAAAAAAGTTTTGGGTTTGTATTGTATTGGCGGGTAGGAATATGCAAGGGAAGCTTTTAAGAAATTGGAAGAAAGATTTGGCACGCCTGGGAAATGTGGGGAAAATAAAAGCCTGGATCCTAAGGTGGAGTGTGGCATTGCTGTGATGTGGTGATCAAAGCAGTCTGGAATCACCAGAGTTTGGGTTTCAAGAGAACAATGAATCAGTTTCAAATGAGATATTTGAAAAAAAAAATACAATCCTGGAATTAGAAAGAGGTAACCCTATGGTTTTGAAGATTATTGATAAGAATCCTAATGCGGTGAGATGTTTCAGAAGCCAGAGAAATCACCATAACTGTTCAGGGGTCGAAAATCATTACAAGAAAGCTAATAAGTTTAGAGGTTAGTGTTCAAGAATCTGAAAAGGCGGACGAAGTTAGGGTAATCCTTTTAGTAGGTTAGTGGTCTTGGACAGGGGTTTGTGGGTCTTATTTTTGAGATGGATTTGGGGGGGCTAAATCCTGTGGTTAATTGTATGTTTTGACTTTTGAGTGGGGTGTTGTACTGTTTTTTCTTTGTTGGGGTTCTTGGGAAGTCTTTTTCTGCTGGTCGTGTTGGGTGGGGTGATAAGTTGTCACCCTTCTTGTATTCTTCTCTCTTAATAAAATTTTCTTTTTTATTTATTGTCAAATAAAGAAAAGCATAAAAAACTGATAAAAAATGGAAGCAGTTGGATTAGCCTTTGTTAAGAGTCAACAGTACAGGGGTATTTTGGTCTTTTGGTTTATCTTGTTAGAAGTGAAAGGTCTGTTTTATTCAACTTTAAGTTATGTGTCCCATCACTTATAAGGGACAATACTGTCTTATTTGCACCTCAACTTATTCATTATAAATACAAAGTGGGTCGGCTAGATGGGTGACTTTTCCTCTACTGCCGAACCCTTCTTCTTCAAACCTGAACTGAATAAGATTATTCACAGCCTTTTTTGTTAGTTGTTTTTTCAAACTAACGTGGCTGAACTAAATGACATTTTTTGCATTGTCTTTTTTAATGGATGAAAGAATTAACAAAATATACAAGAGTATAGTAATCAACCTAACTTGAGCTTCATCCACTAAGGAGAAAGTAATATGCCATTCAGTTCATCTACTTCAGATATTGTCAAAAAGCCCTAAACTTTTTGGTAGTTCATTTATCGTCAATTCTAGATGATCAAGTGATCAACTACCTTGTATGACATAGCTCATTATATTATCCTGTCATCTGTTATCATCATAAATAACCATGACACCATGTAATGAATATAAGAGGTCAACTCCTTAGCATTATTATGTAATTCTCTATAATCCCCTCATATTGCCAGCTGGTTTAGTGATTTTGGTACCAGCTTCATAAATGCAAACCATGTAACTTGAACCAATATGCAAATTAGTTACCATTCCATGCATCTCCCTCAAGTTATAAAATTTACTTTATGCATGTTCTATAGCTATGGATTTTGGAATGATACATGGGATTTTATTGTCTGTTACTAAGTGGATTTGCTAACTTTATGTTATATATGTTCTTGTTGTCATGTTTTAAGTTATTCAGTGGTGCAGTGCATGCACCTGTACTTGTGTGGATTCCACTTAACATTAATGTATGTGGACCCATACAGTTCACAGATGAAAATGGACAAAGGCAGCATGTATGGCAGACATCATGGGCTGTCAGTACCCGTTTTGTTGGTGGTATCATCATGATTCATGGAGATGATGCTGGTTTGATGCTTCCTCCCAAAATAGCACCAGTACAGGTAAGCCTGAGGTCTTTCCTCGTTGCATCTTACAAGAATTGCTAGCATTTATTTGAGGATAAACTTCAGGTTAGTGCAGGGGTTGTTTCATATGAAATTAGGATATTATTTTTCTTGGTTACATTGGAGATAAAATATTTATGAAGTTTAGTCTCATTGACAGATGAACATATGCTTTGTGCAAAAAAAAAAGCCTATTTATGCTTCTTATTAAATAAGCTTTGTAAAAGGTTGTCATTAGGATAAAAAGTCCAAGAAAGTTCTGTTCAACGGATGAAATTACTATGAAAGTGGCAAGGTGCCAACCAGCTGGTCAGTAAGATCTCCTGCTGATCATAGTGGAGACTTGGGATCGAATCCCGCCTGCACCTGGGTTGGAGGATGGGCTACCCCCCGTTGTGTATCCCTTCAAAAGAAATAAAAAAAAAAGAAAAGAAATTACTATGAAGGTGGGAATTAAATAATTTGCCAGATTTGATCAATGCTAGCTGCTGCTTCTTCCCCTGTGGGGTGTAAGGGATACTGTCCACAGTTCAAGATTCTAGATATCACTACAGAAGATCCTGCAACTGGATCTAGAATGTTGAAAATGCATGTGTGTGACACGTTAGCAAAGAAGTTGCTTATCATTTAAAGCTACTTTTCAGGATCACATCTAAATAATCTACATTTGTTGTTCTTACCATCACTATACTCAAACCCTAGCTAATAGAACTTTGTGCATTCTTTTTGTTCAAAATATACTTAAGCCATTAACTTGCCAATAAATTTCAATATCCTTTTCTTTTTAATATACTTCATCTTGAAGTTTCTTCCTGTATTTCAAGTTTCAATAGATACATAAATATGCACACGATAGTCTCAGGTCAAGGATCTGTAAAATGTTCTGGGGCCCTACAAATTCCCATGTATACAATATTCAGAGGATTGGGATCACCAGCAAGTGATTGAGTGAATCCTTATGGAGATTACTTGGGCCAATATCAGCCTCTTTTAACATCTTTTTTCTGTTAGTATTTTATAATTGGATGGTTGAGAAAAGTCTTTTAGATAAGTAAACCAAAAGTCTAATGAAAGGTAATACTGTTGTTGTTGTTGTTGTTGTTTTTCTTTTTCTTTTTTTTTTTTTTTTTTTTTTTGTAGGCACCCTTTGTGCTGGGAACTATCCCCTGGTTCCTGATCCTACCATGTCAATCACTCAATCCTGGTTTACTCATCAATTAGGAAATTCAGTTCCCTAAGGCTATGTTTGGTTTGAAGGAAAAGGAAGAAGGGAAAGGTAGGGAAACCCATACAAGGTTTGTAAAGGTTTCCTAACCTTTCCTTTCCATACTTTTTCCTTCAAACCAAACACAGCCTAAGTGGTCGTTGTGCACCTGAGCTTGGTTTGGAAATATGCCAATGATGATTTTATTCAACAAATGGGATAACATCTGATTTTTATTAAAAGAGGACCTAGAGAATTGTTGAAATGAACTAGATATCAGATCCTCAAAAGATGTCGGATGATGCTGTTTTGTGTGTGTGCGTGTGTGTAAGCACTCTCTTTGCAGGAACCAGTCCATGATCTGTCTACTAATTCACTAATGAATTCAGTTCCCTCTGTATCCATGTGGCTTTAATTGAAACTGCACCAACAAAAATCTGACTAAAATTTGAGGAGATAACCTCCATGTCTTCTTGCTTAACTCCTTTGATAGCTAGACTAAACAATCCCTGTTCCTTTGCTATACAAAGCCCAGTAAGTGCAGCCAGAACATCAGCCTTTGTGGAATCAGTAATCCCATTTGGTCCACTAAAAACCCACCAAATGCTTCCATCTCTTGATTCTCTTCTTCTTGACACACCTCCAATTCCATCTGTGCTAGGATTTCCCAAAGTACTACCTTCAAAATTTAAAATAAAACTCCTCTTCCCTATCTAGGAGTTTGGGAAATCTTTGAGGGATGGGGGGAAGAAAACAAGATCTCCACCACATTCAGCTGTAGACCATTCAAAGAAATCCCTTTGAATTCTGTAGTCCAGCAGAAGAAAAAATAAAATAGAAGAAGAAAAGAAGGAAGAGAGAAGAAGAAGAGAAGGAGAAGAGAAGTTCTTAACTTCTTATTCAAAAAGGATGTGGCTGGCGGCACCTAAGTTATTATTTATACTTAGGGTGACAGCTTATAACAAATAGAGGAGGAAATGCTAGAAATACCCTTGTGCTAGTACATAACATGTTACAATACTCCCCCTCAAGTTGGAGCATATACGTCAATCATGCCCAACTTGTCACACAACTCATTATGCCGCAAATAGTGAAGACCCTTTTTAAGGACATCAACTAATTTTTCTGTGGAACTGATGTAAGGGGTACAAACTTCCCCCTTTCCAAGTTTTTCCCTTATGAAATGCTTGTCAACTTCAATATGATTGGTCCTATCATGAAGAACTGGGTTGGCCGCAATATTAATGGCAGCCTTGTTGTCATAGTAGAGAGACATTGGACCATCAATAGAGAAGCCCAACTCTTCAATCAAATTCTTTACCCAAAGTAGTTTAACAACTCTATGCGCCATGGCCCTATACTCGACTTCAGCACTAGATTTGGCCACTACACTTTGTTTTTTGTTTCTCCAAGTGACCAAATTTCCACCAACAAAGGTACAATATCCACTAGTTGATTTTCTATCATCAATTGCTCTGGCCCAATCTGCATCTGTGTAGACCTCCATTTCATATGACCATATTTTTTTAATAATAACCCAGTCCCTGGATATTTCTTTAGATATCTGAGCACTCTCCCAGCTACTTCTAAATGGGAGGTTGTTGGTGCATGCATAAATTGACTAAGGACACCGACAACATAAGCTATATCTGGCCAAGTCATTGATAGGTAGAGAAGTCTTCCTACGAACCTTTGAAACTTCTTGATATCTGTCACTGGTTCTCCAATACAATCACCAAGGCAATGGTTTTCACCAATAGGGGAATCTGCAGGCTTTGCTCCCAACTTTCCTGTGTCTTGTAAAAGATCTAGGATATATTTCCTTTGAGAAATGAAGATGCCCTTTTGAGAGCGGGCAACATCAATACCAAGGAAATAATATACCTGTCTCAAATCTTTCACCTCAAACTACACAACAAAGGATTCTTTAACTCTCTGAATCTCAGAGTCCCGATTCCTTAGAATCACAATGTCATCAACATACACAATCAAGACGACAACATTCTTTTGGTTCCTTTTAACAAATAAAATATGGTTAGATTGGCACTGCTTGAACCCAATTTGTTGAAGAGCCAAGTGAAACCTACTGAACCAGGCCCTTGGGGATTGTTTCAAACCATATAAAGACTTTTTTAGTTTGCATACTTTCCTTCATACCTTGTGCTACAAACCCAGGAGGTTGAATCACGTATACTTCTTCTTTTGGATCCCCGTTCAAGAAAGCATTTTTAATGTCCAATTGGTGAAGTCCCAATCAAAGTTAACAACCAAGGATAACATAATCCGAACTGTGTTCATTTTAGCAACTGGGGCAAATGTTTCTGCATAATCAACCCCATACACCTGTGTATATCCTTTTGCAACTAACCTGGCCTTATACCTCTCAACTGACCCATTTGCTTTGTGCTTTACAATGAATGCCCACTTGCACCCCACTGGCTCCTTGCCTTCAAGAAAATCCACCAACTCCCAGGTGTTGTTTTTGTATAGAACACAAATTTCTTCCTTCATTGCATCTGTCCGTTCAGGTAGAGATAAGGTTTCTGCAACACTTTTAGGAATGGAAACACAGTCAATGGAAGTAAAAAAAGCACGAAATGAGGGTAAGATGTTTTCATAAGACAAGAAATGGGTAATATGATGCTTAGTAGTACATGATCTAACACCCTTCCTATGAGCAATTGGGACATCAAGATCGTTGGTAGAATCATCAATAGCAATAGGTTCAGTAATGTCAAGGGGAACAAGGGTACCTGGATTTGCCTTCAATGAGTCAAATGATGCTGGATGTATAGTCTCTAGTTGCTCTACATCCTTATTCAGTTGTCCCTTATGACGCCTCATGGAAACACGAAATGGAGAGGAGTCAAGAATAGAAGGGAGAGAAACCTATGGAACTTGCCTTTCCTCCACACTATTCTCCCCATGATGAGAGGCTTGGAAGAAGGGTTCAGATTCAAAAAAGGACATGTCCATCATACAAAGTAATTATGTGTGATAGGATTAAAGCATTTGTAGCCCTTTGGGGAGGATGGATAACCCAAAAAAACACATGGAATAGACTTGGGGTCCAATTTACCCCGTTTGGAGATAGGTCATGAACAAAGCACTTACAACCAAACACATGTAGAGGAATAGAAAATAAAGGAGATTGAGGAAAGAGAAGTTAATGTGGGGCCTTGTATTGCGAGACGTGATGGCATACGATTGATAACATAAGTCACAACCATCACAGCATCAACCCAAAACCGTTTTGGAACATTCATGTGTAGCATCATATTACAGGCAACTTCAAGAAGATGTTAGTTCTTCCTTTTGGCAACACCATTCTGTTGTGTTGTTTTAGTGCACGAGCTTCTATGAAGAGATCCGTGAGAGGAAAAAAATCGGCTAAGTCATGATGAAAGTATTCCTTTGCATTATCCGATTGGAAAATTTGAACTTCAACATGAAATTAAGTAAAAACCATGCGGTGGAATTCTTTCACAATTTTGGGTACTTCTTCTTTGGAATTCATAGGATATATCTAAGTATATCTAGAGTAGTCATCAATGAAGCTGATAAAATATTGTACCCACTCTCAGTAGGTAAGTTCGCAGTGCCCCAAACATCAGAAAAAAACATGGAAAGGCAAAACAAATATTTTATTATTTGATGGAAAAGTTGTTCTACAATGCTTACTCAATTGACATGTTTGACATTGCAATATAGTGACAGACACATTTAAAAAGTTCAGGAAACATAACTTTCAAAGACTCAAAGGACAAATGACCAAGGCGATTATGCCACAACCAAACTTGACTCTTAGTAGACTGACTCATAAGACTCACAGGAGTTGATGCCGCAGGACAAGCTTTATTCTCCAAAATGTAGAGGCCATCAACTATATCTCTTTTACCAATTGTCCTCGAAGCTAAATCCTGAAAAACACAAGAACGAGGAAAAAAGGTTCCACAACAGTTTAAGGATTGAATAATACTACTTATAGACAACAAATTAATAAGAAGTTTGGGAACATGAAGGGCGTGGGGTAAAACAAGGCCATCAGGAAGGGATACAGATCCTTGACCAGCAATAGTGGATAGAGACCTATCAACAAGTCTCACGTTGTCCCTCCCAGAGAGGAGTGTAGGTCTGAAATAAACAAAACTTACTAGTCATATCTCATATGGTTTGATGCCCCTGAGTCAATGATCCAAGGTGACTTAAGAACAGAAGTACACACATGAAATGCAGAAGCACCTTTGCCTAATGTGGAAGCAAAGGAAGTAGAAGGGGTAGGAGTTGACCTATCCATCTGTCCAAGAGTCCTACCATACAGTTCCAAATGATCTTTGAAAGAGTTAATGATGTATTCCTTAGGGTCAGAATCACCAGGATGTGGCTGGCGGCACCTAAGTTAGTATTTATACTTAGGGCGACAGCTTATAACAAATAGAGGAGGAAATGCCAGAAATACCCCTAAGCTAGTACATAACATGTTACAAAAAATTCCATAGAATTCAGCACCCACAAGTTACACAAGTAAGATATATGAGAGATCAAATCACCCACATACCTACCTTTTTCTTAAAAAATACAGTTATTTCTCTCTTCCCACACACACCACATCACTGCTTGAACCACCGTATCCCAATAAATTTTCCATCTTCTACCAAGACCACTACCTTGCCATTGCCAAAGGAAGTCCTCCTTATGATCAGGGGCATCCCAGCAGCCAAGTTGTAATCTACAAGATTAAGAAAGTGCAGCCAAATCTTCCTTGTTTTGTTTCTGGAGAATGTAATAGAAGATGTTCTGTAGATTCACCATTACTATGGCATAGTGTAACATGAGGGGAGATGTACAACCTACTTATGTTCGTTTTTTTTTTTTTTTTTTTGTAATAAAGTGCAAGTGTTTATTCTTTTCAAGCAGGCCTCCCACACAAAGAATGAAACTCTAGGAGGGATATGTGAACACCAAACCTTCTTAAAAGGGAAACTAGGGACATTTTCTTCCAACACCAAGGCTCTGAAAAAGGAATTATTTGAGAACCTGTTGGCAGGATGAAACTTCCAAATTCGTTGGTCAAGGGATGAAGGGGAAATGTAAACCTCTTATAGAGTAGAGAAGGTTTGCAGCTTCTCCAATCTCTACATCCCTTAGAGGTCTTTTTAAACTTAAGTTCCAATTGGTTTCAAGAGGCACAGAAGAAAGGCAAGAGGCAATGTGCTTCTTGGTTTTGGGAGAGGTGAAAAATGTCGAGGGTAGAATTAGCCAAAGTATTTTCCCCTACCAAACGTCTATCCAGAATACGATTTTAGAACCATTTCCCACTTTTCAGAGAATAAAAGAAATAAAGGTGTTATTGATGGAGGAAATACCTTTCCAAGGATTGGTAGCTTTTACCTGATTCAAGTGTACCTTGCTATCCCAACCATTCACATTTTTCCCACATTTGCTGTTGATGACAGCAGTCCAGGTTGCTTCAGGTTCCAGAGGATATCTCCACAACCACTTCCTGCTCCCAACTGACCAAATGATTCCTCTCTCTCTCTCTCCCCCATCCCACAAGAAATCACGCTGAAACTTTTCCAACCTGTTCTTCACCTTGGCTGCAATTTGAAAAAGTGATAGAAAGTAGATTGGTAAATTGTCCAGAGAGGCCTTTAACAAGGTTAGTCTTCCTCCTTTTGAGAGATAGCCTTTCTTCCATGTGGCCAGCTGTTTTTCACACTTTTTCCACTACCGGTCGCAAAAACTTTGGCTTCTCAGGTTTCCTTCTAAACACATCCCCAAATAAGAAATGGGGAGATTCTCCACTTTACAACCAAACACCTCCTTGGAGCTATTCACAAGGTTGCCACTTATGTTAATTCCCACGATGCTGCTTTTAGAGAAATTAACGTGCAACCCAACACCATCTCAAAGCAGGTGATCACCCTTTTTAGATTGTTGATGATCTCCAAGTCTGCCTCCAAAAATAGAATAATATCATCTGCAAATAATAATGTGAGATTTGAAGAGCTCCCCTTCCAACTTCAAAACCTTTCAGCAGATTTAGACTTTTAGCTCTCTCCAAAAAGTAGCTTAGGATGTCAACTACCAAGGTGAAAAGAAGAGGGGAAAGAGGGCAGCCTTGTCTCAGTCCCCGGCTAGTGTTAAAATAGCCCTTGGGTTCACCATTTAACAGGACTGAAAACCAAGCAGAGCTTATACAAGCTTGCATCTATCTCACCTGTCTACTGCCAAAGCATCGTAACTTCAGGATTTTTACTAGGCAATCCCATTCTACTTTGTCATATGATTCATTATTTATTATTATTAAATAAATGATGTTAATGGGGGCATTTATGTCATTTCATCACCTATGAAAGTCTGAAATTGGTTAGGCATGAGATCATGCTTTTCAGACGTTAGGCATCTGAAAAGTGTTATCAAACACCATCTAATTTTCATCTCCATTTGTTGGGGTCTAAGAGTGGGCAGCTCCTTGGAGGGACAAGGAATAAGTGTTGGAGAACCACCATATTGCTCTTGAAATGTATCAGATTAATTCCCTTAGAATCTTAAATGCCAAGCTTTAGGATGAAGGGTATTAGGATAACTATTTCCTTGATATTCCCTTAAATGCCCTCTTGTTCCTTCTGAAGCAGTGTAATATTTCTTCCAAAGGTAATTTATCTCTTATTCCTGCTCCATGTGGGAATATTGACTTGGGAGGGTGGCAACCTCCAAAGGCACAACCCACCATGTTTGTACCAAGGATCAAACTCCACATCTCTTTTTCAATTTAAACAATCTGATATTTCTTGTTGCTCAATTATTGTAGATAAAACACACAAAAAAAAAAAACTGAGAGCCATCTGATGCCCCACTGACAAATGAATCCAGCCTTTTTCAAGAATGCCAATGGATTGAAAGAAAGTTGGGAATGCATTGGCTTATAACTTTAAAATCAAAATGGACCCCATATGAAACCTAGGAACTCAAAACTTCAAGCTCGTGTACGAGTAAACCCTGTAAGATCTGTTTTATATTTTTTGTTTGCATCCAATAATTTATTTTGATCTGTATGTGTGTGTGTAATGTCCCCATTATAGCTACATTTATCACTAGTTCTATACAACAGTCGGTACATGTTCTCATACATGCATTAGGTAAAAGAACATAACTTTGTACTTTCTTGTTCATACATGATGGCCAAATATCTATTGAGTCTACTTGTGTTA
This sequence comes from Nelumbo nucifera, assembly GCF_055504915.1. NCBI lineage: Eukaryota > Viridiplantae > Streptophyta > Magnoliopsida > Proteales > Nelumbonaceae > Nelumbo > Nelumbo nucifera. Next base: position 183,644,675 of record NC_142649.1, on the reverse strand, counting down.
TTTGTTATCAGGTGGTAATTGTACCTATCTGGAAGAAGGATGATGAAAAAACACAAGTTCTTAATGCTGCATTATCCGTAGAAAATTTATTGAAAGCAACAGGAATCAGGGTGGAACTGGACAAGTCTGAACAGAGAACCCCAGGATGGAAGTTTAACTTCTGGGAGATGAAAGTATGCACTTTTCCCCTTACAGTCAAAATATGAATTGTTGTAATCATGGAAAAGTATGTACTTTTCCCCTTCATCATAGTTTCATTCATTTACCTGTTCTAATATCTGCTTTATTAGGAATGAATTGCTAGATGTCCGGTTTAAATGCAATATATTCTGATGTCAGGTTCTGTTTCACACTGCCTTATCAATGCTTTTCTATATCAGGGTGTTCCTTTAAGGATTGAGATTGGACCTCGTGATGTTTCAAGTGGAACTGTAGTCATCTCAAGGAGAGATATTCCAGGAAAGCAAGGTAAAGTTTTTGGAATATCTATGGAACCTCCGGTATTGGAAGCCTATGTGAAGGACAAGTTGGATGAAATCCAATCTTCTCTTCTAGAAAGGGCATTATCTTTCCGAGATAGGTAAATTATCTTGCTTTTACATGTCATCATTTATTAAGTGATGCATTCTACAGGCTAACATCAGTGCCCAGAAACCCTTCTTTGGACCTAATCAATGAGGTTTGCATATTTCTCATTACAAGCCTATCATATATTTTATTTACCAAAAAAAAATCTACCATATATTTTATTCTTTTGCATTGATTAGGTCCAAAGATGAAAACCTGGTCCACAACACCTGAAAAACATTTTTTTGGTGTTACATAACAGTACACACATTTCAGGGGCACTCATGGGGTGGGGACAGAGCAGGGTGCATGTGTGGTCCACTGAGCTTACCACAGAGAGCCTGTGGTTATGTGGGTTTGATCCCGTGCAACACTCTAAGGAACCTTGGCAATATTGGCAATATCGTTGAGTGGCCATCTGAGCAACACTCTAAGGAACCTTGGCAATATTGTTGTGGAAGCATATATTGGTCAAAAAACAATTTATAGTCAAACAATACTATGAAATACAGGAACATGATATTTTATGTAACCTGTTTTCACCTAGTCACATAGTCTCTAGTCTCTACTGCTCAGAAGTCTAGGATGCTTAACTCATTCATTTAGGTGATTAGTTATACAACTTTAACGTTAGTCGGCAGAGATGATTACTTCCTCATAACAATCATTTCACCAGACATCCTAACAAGTTCAAATAACAACCCTTTATATTCATAAGTTCATTTTAAGCTTCCCGTACTTGATTATGTTGAAAAAAAAAAGCACAATGTTCTCTATTATTTTCACCTGCTTTCAGGGTTGGATGTTCATTATTTCTACTAATTGGATCTCCAAAGAGACAAGAATAAAAGTCTATAATTTGCTATTACAAAATTGTAACATTGTTAGTTCAGACTTCTGATCAAATTAAGTCATGTGGTCAATGAAAATCACTTTACCTTTTTCAAAAAAAAAAAAAAGACAATGTTAGTTAGATTCATACATTTGGTGAAGAGGGAAATGATCAAGATGGACCACAGTCTGGTATTGCAGTCTTTGAACTTGGGAGGCCTACATAATCTGTGGTTGAAGGCTATTCATACATGTAGCAGCTGCCTGCTGTTATTAAGTTAATGCCAAAATATTTTCTATATTGATGCTAAATCAGGCAAGGGCTGTGTGCATTTGCACAAGTATAGATGTGACAATAAGTTCTTCCTTTTTGATGGAGCTGTTGTCTCAAGTCAATTTAGCAAAGCCTTATACCGACTAGATGGGGTTGTCTCAAGTCAACCTTTCAAGAAGGGGCTATGTCTCTTGTTAAATTGCGAGTCCTCAAATCATTTCATGCTAAGATGTTGTCAACCTGTTAAAATCTGAACTTGAAATGCTCCTAGGAAATTAAAGTTTTTCTTTCCTTTTCTTTTTCCCTGAATGACACTTCAGCTGTTGTCCATGCAGTAACATTGTTGATGTGAACTCGTATGATGAGCTGAAGGCTGCAATTTCTCAGGGCAAATGGGCAAGGGGTCCCTGGGCAGCGAGGTATTTAATTCCTACCCACCAGTGTCTATTTGCTTTCATCTCCCCTCTTCCATGTAAATCTGTTTGTGTGCGTATACGCACGACAGATGTTCCAAGTGTGCACTCATTTCCTGTGCTGGCCGGTACAGTGATGCAGAGGAATTGAAGGTGAAGGAAGAGACTGGAGCAACCATTAGATGTTTCCCGTTTGAGCAGCCCCAAGGAGCGAAAACATGTTTGATGACTGGCAATCCAGCGGCAGAAGTTGCAATATTTGCGAAGTCATACTAACTCAAATTTTCCTTTGATTTTTGACCACCATCTCATTCATTTTTGTACCGGTAGCATCTGCAGAGATTCTTTTTCATTTTTAGATGCAGATTTTTTTTATCCTAAATTAACATGCCTTGCCAAGAAATCATGATTTTCCACACGTTGAAAGTGTAACCAATTTGTGGTAAACGGTTGAAGTTTCAAAAGCCATGTATTTTAAAATTGTTATCATTTATTGAATTTTATGTATTTTGTATTTTGTATTTTGTGACATAACATTGAAAATAATCCATCATATTGAAGATGTCACAGAAAGGAGGACCGTCATTTGGAGAAACAGGAGAAAATTGAGTCCTTTGTTTAGACTTTATGTTCTAAACGTACAGTTTCCTTCTTTCTTTTTTTTTTTTTTTTTTTTTTGTTTTCTTTTGTTCCTTTGGTATTAGACTATTAGTACAATGGGGGGACCCAGGGGTGGCGACTGGCGACAGAACAGAGAGGTACAGGACTACGGGTAAGGTCCCACTGACCTTAATGCGGGTTGAGAAAAAGTCATGGGATGGAAATGCCTTCATTATGGCTAAAGCTTGGAATTGCATCAGCTTCCCCCCCATTTACCCGACTTGTTCAAAAGGGACTTACTAAAAGAAGGCCAACTGGTGTATATATATCCAATGATATTCTATTCTTCAAGATACAGGATTCTTTAGTCATCCATCCAAGTAATCAAAAAGAGTTCTCAATCTAAAAAACGCTAAATTGGTAACAAATGAACTTTTCATTTTCCGTACGCCACGCATCTTTCCACAATCTAATGTTTTACAAAGACCCCTTGTACCATGGGGTCAGTGACAAAGTCCATCCTGTACAATAAAACCAATGGTTTTGAAACATTCAAGGAATGTTCCCGGTTAAGGAATTCGATTCTATAGACAACATTATGAGACTGTAGATTCCCAATTTTCATCCATTACTAGCAGAGAAAGCTGAGTTCAGAGATTACCTATGTAGCAATAGAAAAAACTTGTAGAAGGGTGGAATCTTGCAATGAGGTGATGAAATCCAATCCGTTCTCACCGTTGCTTACCAAACCATTGATCTCAAGATTCAGAATTAAAAGATTTGGAAGATTCTAGGGCAGGGGAACCTGTCCTGTGAATTGGTTGGATGAGAGATCAAGTCGTTTCAGGCTTGAAGCATTGGAGAGAGATGCGGGGTTTGGTCCTTGTAGCAAGTTACCACCCACAAACAAGGTATCTAGATTGGGTAAAGTAGAGAACAAATTGGGTAAAGAAGAAAGGTTGTAACTTGTATAGAGAGTTGGAAATCTCACCTGAGAGATTGTTGTCAGCTAAGCTTAATTGTAACAAGAAATGGAGCTAACCTAATTCATTTGGAATGAATTCCTGTAGATTGTTTGAGAGAAAGATGAGGTTGTTAAGAGAGGAAAGGTTTCCAAAGGAAGAAGGGATTGAACCCGTAAGGTTATTCTTTGCAAAAGTCAAATCTTGAAGGTTGGATAGCATACCTAATTCTGGTGGGATTGACCCGTGAAACTGATTATCAGACAAATCAAGAAGCTGAAGCTTAGAACAGAGGCTAAGCGAGGAGGGTATGGTTCCACGGATGACATAGGAAGCTAGAACGAGCGTCTCTAGCCGAAAGAGCTTGCCCAAGTCTGTTGGAAGGTAACCGCTGAAGCTATTGTTCTGCAAGTTGATTAGGCAGAGGAAAGAGAGGTTGGGGGTGATTGTTCCGGCAAGAGTGAGATTCCCACCCTTGTAACTAGCCAATCTGGGTTCCCGAGGGTGACACCAGTAATTCGTTGCTTGCTGGGACTAGTAACTTGCTTTGACTCTCGGATTCAACATCATGATCATCACCTGATGTGCTTGAATCACTCTGCGGGATCAGGTATCCATTTTATGGGTTTTAATAGAAAAAGGGCAAAAAAAAGAAAATAGAAAAAGTTTAGTGGGGTATTTTGGTAATTTAACGTTTCCTGTCAGGAGGTCTTTGTCTAATACTAAAGTTCAGGGGGTCCTTATCACAGAAAAAAAGTACAGCGAGGACTTTCTCACTGACCCCATAGTATAAGGGGGTTTTATAATTTACCCTTTTTTTAAGTAAAAGGATCCACTAGAAACATAAGTATACAAAAGGAGCCCTGTTACATAAATGAGAAAGAAAGAGATCTTTGAGGGGGAGGTCGAGAACAAAAAAACTGAGTTATATTTACATTTGCCCTTTTTGCTATATTATGGGCGATCCTAACATCACTCCTGTTTATGTTTGATATTGTCAAAAGAGGTGAGAAGATGCTTGATATGTTCCAAAAGTGCTTGTTCATTCCATCTAATGTTTCAGGTGGTTTCCTTTTATCTTCATCAAAGCATCCTTTGCATATGAGAGGAGAGTGGCTTTTTGAATTCCTAATAGAATTTAGGGCCTGTTTGGCACATCTTTTTATGCGGTCTTTCGGCTGTTTATAAGTCGGGAAGACTGATTTTCGGTCTCTTCCCATTTGGCTTGTGAAAGATCTAGCTACCAAAAGACAGCATGCCAAAAAGACGTGAGAAGTCCATTTCAGACTGATTTCGGGAAGGTTCAAATAAAGCTTCTCGTGTCTTTCACGTTTTAATCTCGCACAAAAAGATGCAGGCAGATGCACAGAAAGACATGCATCTGCCAAATTATCTTCGGGCTGCCCAGATCTTATGTCAAAAGTTCAATACGCCTTTTGACTGTCAGAACTACAAGAAGATCTTCATAAAAAGAAGTGCTAAATGAGCCCTAAGTCTTCTTAGGCCTTGGATGACCGCTCAGATTTCAGTTTCTGTGGCATTAATGACATGGCATTGTTGTTACAATACAAACATTGTGTGTAAGACGATAAATACAATCCTGTCATTTGGAAAGTAATATGAATGCTGTCATTTGAGATATCAAACCACTGAGAAAATTCCCAGTACAGGAAACATATCTATCCGCTTGCCGTTTTACTTCTAACGGATTTGGAATTTTCCCTCTGAAGATCACATCGTTTTTGTGATCCCATATACCTCGAAGAATGGCTAATATTCTAGCCATGAAAAAACTTTTTATCCAGAATATCTATTCAGACACCAATTTAAAGAAGTCTGCCGACCCCGAAGCGATAAAGTCATCTGGATTGAAACCCACTTGGGCATCAAGCCAAACTGCTATTGCCAAATTACACTCAAAGAAAAGATGAGCTTGAGTTTCGAACTCAAAGTCTACCGCAGAGTGTACAGTTAGTTAGCATCCCTTGAGTACCTTAAACTCCAAACTTGTTTAATTTTAACCCCATTTATCAGAATTTTCTATCCAAAGAGTCCAGAGTGTTGACCACCTAATAGGGACATCTGAAGTGCCTTCTCCATCATAGGCTGATCGGACTGACTAATTTCGATCCTTCGATCTCTTTCACAGCATTATATCATTCTTTTGTTGGGGACTGAGAGGATATTCGACCACTCTACTCCCTCTGTTTTAATTTCATTTGTCCGGGCCCAGTTGCAACTCCAATGCCCAATCCCCCACGGCCACGGGCCATAGTCCTCCTTCCAAAGCATAGATAGATAAATAATATGGCAAGAATTGGTCAGCCCAATATAATGAGCTTAGCAAATTGAGCGGTCAACCGACTAGTTGGACCAGTCAATCCTTGTTTGGACGATTTGAGAGAGAATTCCCAACTAAACATGAGTTCTGTTTAATGCCTTATTTACCATTAAATTATGGAAAAATTACAAGGTGGTCCCTGTAATTTGATGGCAGTAATAATGGCTTCAACTTTCACTTGGGACAACGACAACGAGGTACCAACCATATAATTTCAAAAATCAACACCTAAGTCCTAAAGTTTGTTAACCAACGCTATGGTGAGCTGTGAGTTCGGCTTTCGGTCAGTGCAACGCCCGTTCAAAACAGCCTTTCATATTTATGTGCCCTATTTCATGGGAAGATATTCCCAATGCAAGGTTAGATATGTCATCATGCACTCTAGATAATTAATAGCTCGATTTGAGTATTGATTTTTGAATGTATAAGCATTCCAATACCCCATCAACAATATTCAATATGACACATCTCATACATGGCAGGTTCCACTTTTATGGTGGGCCCTAGTTTTATATCCATATGTACAATGTCAGATCAATTTGGTAGGGTGTTGGAACTTGTTTTATTGTAAAGTTGAGGCTTTTAATTATCACTATCTCGAAAATACAAGTACCTCCCTTAATTTTCTTTTATGTTGTGTTTGATTTGAAATTTCCTTACCTTAAATTAGTGACACTTAAACCATTTTTTACTATTACCCACATCCTTTTTGGATTTTTGTCTACCTCTAGCCATTTTAGTCCTTAAACTTGCAACAAATCATCTTCTTATAGAAACTGTTAATGATCCGTGCACGTGACCAAATCATCTAAGTCTACTTTCTCTCATATATGACACATATATGGAAAGTTTTAACAAAGCCAACATTTTAAGAACCGGAAATTCCAAAGACTTTTTTGGATACTCTCCCCAGTCTGATGATCCAACCAATTTGATTTAAGTTTCGCAATAGTAGATATACCCTCAAGATCCGTACATTCTCATCATTGGTGTTTTCAAGTTTCCAGTCTTGTTTTTCTTTCTAACCACTAGGGTTCTAGAGAGAAACAGAAAATTGAGGAGTTCTTAGTGAACTTTATAAACATAGCAATTATATGCAAAAGAAACTCGTAATGGCTTTATAATTTCCAATCCTCTAATCATTTGTTCAAGTTGGCCACATAGGCTGTATTAGGCATTCCTTATTTTAAGGACTTATCTCTTTTTGCTGTTAAAATGTTCTTACAAACACTGAGTTTTCAACTGCTAAAAGGAGAAGTCCTTCGAATAAGGACTGCCAAATGCAGTGTCCTCCTTTAGTGGGTTTTCAATTTACCACTAATTAAAAACATTTGAAATCCATTATTAATAGCATTCAAGTAAGCAAATAACTTAGAAAAAATCATTAGCCGGTTCAAATAATCAAAATTAAAATACAAAAACATGGTGAAAAGTGTTTCATTGCTTATTTCTTGAGCAAAAATCAAAAGAGAAGATGCTTGGTCTCTGGTAGAAGACGACAAGTTCTTGAAGACTGAACCTGTCACATTGAAAGAGTTATATTGATTTCAGCAAAAGGAAATGAAAATAAAATATAAAACAACAAGGGAAAACAAAAAAAAAAAAAAGGTCAAAACCAGATATTACCTGTTCTAATTGCTGGAGAAAGATCAAAATCAAAAACCTTCTCAACAAAGGTGGAAGAAAATGTCTTAGAATGTTGCCAAACGAGAATAGATGGAGAATAGAGAGGAATAATAGAGGAAGATGGAAATGAATGACTGTTACATGTGGTTATTCGTCAATGGAGAAGAAGCATGACAAAAGAATTGTTAAAGAGGGGATGGAGTAGAACAGAGGGCGACGACGATGTTTTAATCGAGTCTGGTTTAGGGCTTGAAACCCCTAACTTCTAACATTAGGGAAATTATGTAAATATTCCTCTTAACATGTGAAAGAGAGTACACATTTAAAATATATATTAAATGAAGGTCTTTAGGCTATAGCCCTATCATTCAAACACGTGGCCTTTTCATTTTTCTGGAAATCTAAATACATAACAATTTCTGAGAAATTTTTGTTAAAGCCCACAACCCACTACCACCATTCAGACAAATGGCTTTCTCATTTTCTGCAAAGATAGGCACGTGGCAATTTCTGAGAAATTTTTGTTAAAGCCCACAGCCTACCATCACCATTTAAACACGTGATATCCTATTAATTCAAGAAGTGGGTAGTTTCACTCCTAAACATCCACAATATACAGTTATTTATTAGCTTAACACATGTTTATCTATAATCTATTAAATACAAATGGTGGGACCCATTAAGAGATTACCATAAACCCACATTTGTTTTTAAATGACTTCTTTTTCAGAAAGAAAATACTTTATTAATTACAAACTTGATTTAACTTTTAGGAAGCAACCTAATTTAACTTTTAAAAATAAATAACTCAAAATAAATTTATTAGATAAATAGTAAATACCAAATAAAGTAGGTTATTGTTTACCAATAAGATCTCATTTAATATATTAAATCAAATTAAAAAAAATATAAACTAATAGTGGATTTCAAATAAAATAGGTCAGAATAGATTGTCAATTACAAAGATGCAAGACCCATATTAGTTTTTTTTTAATTTAATTTTTGATAACTAAATAGTAAACTTTAAACTAAATTATACACACATTTAGTTACCCTGTACTTAGTACGAGGGCCATTCTCTAGTGTGTTTATTATTTTAAACTAGTGAATGGAAATGATGAAATCGTCATTTCTCAAAATGCAACTTTGAAGTCTGTTTCTCGTTTTGGAATGAGCCATTTCTAGTGGTTTTCTCTTCCCAAATATATTCCCATTCTGCAAGAACGCCGGGAATAGCAAAACTGTTTTCGTAGAATGTTGCCAAATATGACCAAAAAGACCCAATAATGGCAAAACAACAAAGGGAAATTTTTGAACAGTACCCTAAACTTTGTGGATTGTGTCAAGTTAGTCATTGAACTTCAAAAAGTGTCTTTGTAGTACTCTGAACTTTCAAATTGTGTCTAATAGGTCCCTATCGTTAGTTGACCATCAGTCAACACCGCAACGTGACATCAAGTACACATTAAATAATTTCAAATGGCAAAATTATCCTTTATGATATTTTTTGACCATTTCACCCATTCCATCCAAGTGTTAAAAGAAGGAAAGGAGAAGAAGGGTTATGAAACCAGACAGATGATTGTTCGGTTGGATAGTGGAGAAAGAGCTTCAATAGTTGATCTTCCTCCCCTTTCCTTTTTCTAACACTTAGATGAAATGGGTAAAATGGTTAGAAAAATATCACAAAGGGTAATTTTTCCATTTTGAAATTATTTAATGTGCACCTGATGTCACGTGACGGTGTTGACTAATGGTTAACTAATGGTAAGGACCTATTAAACACAACTTGAATGTTTAGGGTACTACAGAGACACGTTTTGAAGTTCGGACACTGACTTGACACAACCCCCAAAGTTCAAGGTACTGCTCAGATGAAATGGGTAAAATGGTCAGAAAAATATCATAAAGGGTAATTGTGCCATTTTGAAATTATTTAATGTGCACCTGATGTCATGTAACGGTGTTGACTAATGGTCAACTAATGGTAGAGACCTATAAGAAACAATTTGAAAGTTCAGGGTACTGTAGAGACACGTTTTGAAGTTTGGGGGCTGACTTGACACAACCCCCAAAGTTCAAGGTATTGCTTAGGAGTTTTCCCAATAAGAAAAAGAAAGACAGAGAGAGAAACAAAATATAGGCAAAACATAAGATAAATGAAAGAAATCGAGATGAGGAGAGAGATATGCAAAACAAAAAAGGAAAGAAGGTCGAGATGAAAGGAAAGAAGAGAGGCAACATGAGAAAGGGAAAGAAAGGATAAAGAAAAAGACAAAAGGAACAAAAAGTTCCAAGGCACGTGCCACATGCAAGAGTGAGAACAAGTAAAAATAATGCAAGAAGGGGGCAAACCCATCACGCCACTATAGGATTTTGAATTCCAAACAGTTAGGGCGCGTTTGATAACATTTTTTTGATGTCTGGTGTTTGAAAAACTTGCTTTTTAGACACCAGACCCATCTGATGGTGTGTTTGAAAAATGATCTGAATTTTGTTTTTAGATCTGAAACTCAAAGCGTGTGGCATGGCTCTTAATGCACTTAGACGCCTTTTAGAGCTAGTAAAAAGTCAAAACTACCCCCCCAACATTTTTGAAATGATGCGCTAATGCCCCTGATTACCCCCCAAACCAAAAGCCTAGCCCATTTTTGTTTCAGACACGAAAGAAATCTCCGCTCGTGAAAATTGCTTCAGGTATGGTCGCAATACCTTCTTTTCTCTCATGTTTGCTTCTTCTTTGTCAAACGTTGGATTTCTTACCATAAATCTTCATATTTTCAGGGATTTATAGTCGCACCAGATGCCTAGTGAAGGTATCTTCCGTCTTCTTCTTCTTTCCTAGTTACATTTGTTTGATTTGTTTGGTTTGTTTACATTTAACTATTGGATCTCTTAAGTTTGTTAGTAGTCATATGCAAACTGTAGATTATTTGATTTGTTTATTGAATCTCTTAACTATTGAAAAAACATCCATGGTTTGTTTTTCACCTTCCTGCTTTGTTTTGTACGATGCCTTGTTTGTTTATTAAATCTCTTAACTATTGAGAAAACATCCATGCTTTGTTTATTTGATTTGTTTATTAAATTGTCTCAACTTCTCTTCTTTTCCCATGTCCCCATCCAGTAGTGTGGTTATGGACCAACTCAGTCCATTACATTGTTAGTCTTGTAAAATTAAGGAAAAGAAAATATTTTTTCTTTTAACCAGTCATAATCTTAGTATAAGAACATTTGGGTTTCTGTAATTTGTGTTGTATTTTCTTGCAAGATCAAATTAAGGCATTTTGTGTTATTTTTTAATTATTAATTATTTTAATTTTTATTAAGTATTAATTACTTTAGTATTTTTATTAGTCATCAGTTATTTTTAATAATTTTAATTGTGTCATTTATTATTATTAATTTATTATTTTTTATTCATATTATTTCAATATTATTATGAATTACATAAATTATTTGATATGAAATAGTGCAAATTGAACTCAAAATTATCAAATAGTTTGTTTTGGGGGTAAATTAGTAAAATCAGGGAACTTCAAATGCTGAAGGGTTGATCCAACACAAACAACCTTATCTATTTATAGCCTCTAAAAAGTAGAAAAGCATCATAGCTCTTTTCAGATTTTAGACACTTTTAATATCTTTTTAACTTTTCAAATTTTAGATTTTAGATTTCAGATTTATCAAATGCCACCTTAGAGTGGTCACATCGTGCCCCTTCCAGAGATCCCCTTCCAAATTAAGGCAAAGTTTGGAAGTGCTTATTTGAAAAATAAATGCTTATTGAATAAGTGCTTAAAAATAAACAATGTTTTAAAAACTGACCTAGAACTATAACCGCTTTGGCCACCGATTTCCAAGTTAGCAGTTTGATCATCCGATTTGAATGGACGACTTGTTCCAATTTAAAAAAAAAAAAGTAATTAAAACAGAAAACGACCAAAAACTATTATTCGAGTCGAATGGGTTGACAGTTCGACCGCCTAGGTCAATAGGTCGCAAAACGGTCCAACCATCTGGGTCAACGACAATTTGAAAACTTTGAAAATAAGTGCTTATTCTAGTAAGTGCTCAAGAGCATTTGATGAAAAATCACTTATTTCAAATAAGGGTAGTATAGGTATTTTCATAATGATGTGACGGGTCAAGACCAAGGATTAAAGTATCGGTATCAGGCAACTTGGATACGAATACACTTTGGAAACGCATGAATACGGATGGAAAATATGGAAACCTTGGAGATGATAGGAAAACATATAAAAAATTCATAAATATATTAATAATATTAAATTTAAGGTGAAATAACAACAAATAATGTATATTTTAATGATGTATATGAAAGAATATATTACAATTAATATAATAGGATGCATAGATACCAAACAATTTTATTGATAATGTATCAATCAAGAATCCAAAATGCAAAACATATGATCCTATTATATTTTAATTATTATATCAGTTATTCTCTATTTTACTATTTTTACATTTTTTACATTAACAAAGAAGTCAATTGAATATTAAATTATCAAATGTAAATTAAAATATAAATTAATAATTCATAAAATATTTAATCTCAACCTAAACTATATCAAATATATTAAAATTTTTAAGATACATATCATATGCAAATTCACAATTTTTAACTACTAAAATGATTATTTCATTATTAATATTTTTATTTCTATAAATTTTTAAAATTAAAAATCTTTTTTATATAAATGTAGATCAGTAGATTTGATAGATTCGATTTAATATTATGTTCTTGAATATTTTGTAAACAAGTTCTTTTGTAAATAATAAATATGGTGTAATTTAATGTAAATTAAAATATTAATTAATAATTTAAAAATTATATAAAATTTTAAAATGTGTATTATGTCCATAATTATAAATTTTAAGTACTAAAATAATTATTCTATTATTAATATTTTTATTTCTATAATTTTTCTAAAGTTAAAAATCTTTTTTTTTATTCGGATGTATATTAGTAGACTAAGTCATGTGCAAATTTATAAATTTTAAGTATTAAAACATTTATTCTATTATTAATATTATATTTGTATAAATTTCTTGAAATTGAAATTATCTTTTGAAACAAATGTGGATTTGATATATTATTTATTTCATCATTTTATAAAATTTTAATTTTGAATATTATTATTTTTTAATTCTTAATTGGAGTTGTTAAATATAAATATTTAATATGTATTTGGATTGCGTTTGGACAATAATAATATAGGTTATTTTATTTTACATATTCACATAAGTTCTGAAATAGCTTCATGGGTTAATAGTGAGTGTGTTATGGTTATCAATACGTCCGATATAAAACGTATCATATCGGTATCAATAACATTAGGCATGGGATATGCTACAACTGGAAGTATGTCAGACTGATACACCATATCGCATTGTATCAACCATATATACCAACCAATACGAACCGATAATCTACATAACTAGGCATGAGACAGGAATACGCATGAACACGCCTTTTTTCTAAAAAAGAGCACTAACGTAATTTGAATGTAGACCAATAAGAGTAACACACTTAACACACCCACTATTATGCATAAAACTATCTCAAAACTTGTGTAAATATGTAAAAAAGAAACTTTTATTATTATTGTCGAAAGGCAATCCAAAGAAGCTTTGTTCAACTCCCGAGAATTGAAAAAGTTGGCGGAGAGTTAGTCCTATACTCCTTATGATTTATAATACCCGGTACCCACCCACTACATGTTAGCCCACTTGCTTCAAAATCAAACATTTGGCCACAGAATGCTCCCTCTCCCTCTCCCTCTCCTTTTCTATTTTAATTGGAAGAATGGAGACCTGGCGTTGGGATGTTGTTTGGGTAGCGAAGTAAAGTTTGTCGAACCAGGTGCATGTGTTAGGTCGCTGGTGAGTGGTGACAGTGCCACATGGGACTACTCTTTACCCTATCACTCATTCTTAAACCTTGCAATTAATTACATTCAAATCTTACTCTCTCTCTCTCTCTCCGGTGAAAATCGGATCTACTCGTAGTCGTATACAAAGAGTCAAAGACAACACAATACACACCAGCAAAGCTTCAATACTCAAAGTCTAAAGCTTAAAGCAAAGAATTTGAAACCAAAGAAAGGGGATGGCCTAAAGCAAGGAATTTGAAAACAAAGAAAAGGGGGAGAGAGAAATAATTTGTTAGTTTTTGAGTGGGCAACCTTTTTCTCTCTCCCTCTCTGTCACTCACTACATCTACTGACAAAAAATTAACACGAGTAGTAGTAGTAGTAGATGGTGGACTAACGAAGGACACATGACGAACATCAATCAATCAATTCCAATCTCTTCAAATCCCTCTCTCTGCAGTCTCCCATTTGCGTGAAAGAAAGAAGAAATGCCTTAATTTGCATTTGACTGTCAAAAGGTGGAAGAAAAAAAAAAAGAACAACGAGCAGTGTTGATCGAGGCCTGGGGCCTGAGGGCTTTTTTCTTGTTTTTGAGCAGTGAGTGAATGTTCATTTGGCTCGAATTTTTAAACAAATAAAAATGACTTTTATGAATATAAAATGTATGATTGTATCCTGTATTCCTGTTTGTTTTTTAATCCAATCGATGCATTTATGATTTTAAGAATGAAGAGTAGCCAATCAGAACGCCACCGCCTCACTCCTCCATAACATCACCATTTTTCCCTCCCTCTCTTTCCTCCATCTCCATTTCACTCTCCTTTTCTCCCACACACCCAGAGTCAGAGTCCCCCCCTTCTCTCTTTCTCGTAATAGTCGCCATATTTTTTAGTTTTTTTTCTCCTTCTCGTTAAAAACAAAACATCACCATTCACCCTCACCCCCTCTCTCTCTCTCTTCTCTCTTTCACCCCTATTTCTGATGCCCTAAAGGACAAGCATCACTTCTCATGGCAGCAGCCTCTCATCTCAAAACTCAAACCCAACCTACCAAACCCAAACGACGCAAGCACCGCGAGACCACCATCTCCTCCTCCGCCGCTACCAACTCCGACTCCTACGCCCCTAATTTCACCCACCACCACCAGAAACGTGACCCTCCCACCGTTGTCTCCCCTGACAGCTCCTGGTGCTGTTCTGCTTCCAAATCTCTTCCCTCCGCTTCTCCCCCTCCTCCTCCTCCTCCTCCACCACCACCACCACCACAACAGCTTACGACCCCAACCGCCATTCCAACTATTCCCCCGACATTCCCTACTTCAAGTCAAGAGAAAGAACAGATTTCAGCTATTAATTCAGTTAACTCCTCGTCTACATCTCCATCTCTATCACCCTCCCATTCAGCATCGCCCTTCAACGTTAAGTCTTCTCCCTGCAGGGTTTCCCCAACCATGGATTCCTCTGCTGCTACCTCTGGCATCGGTGTCAATGGTGTTGGTGCTTATGGTGCTTTTCCTTCTAGTTACAGTAAATTCAACTCTGCCCTTAATGCCGGTCTCTTAAACCCAATGTCGCCCCCTCCAGCCCTCGATAAAACCCGATCCAGTCCAACCCTCTTCGAGATGATGGCCAACGAGCAAGATTGTCAACTCAGAAACCAGATCCCACTTCCCAACAACCTTCCGGTGATTCCCATTAGGCCCCCGCCCTCTGTCCAGGACAAACAACTGCTGTTGCAGCAACGAGTGGCGGAGATCCTGGGGAGTTGCAGTCCTGGGAACCAGTTTAACGATCCGACGTCCAGCGACGTCAAGCTAACCATGAGCTCCAAGGATGGATTTAGCGTTTCCATGAATGTTCATCGTCAGATCCTTGTTGCCCATAGTCGATTTTTCGCTGCCAAGCTCTCTGATCGGTGGTCGAAGCAGCAGAGGTCGATTCCCCACATTATCGAAATCTCCGATTGCGATGACGTCGAAGTTTACATCGAGACATTGAGGCTAATGTATTGTAAAGATCTTCGCAAGAAGCTAATGAAGGAAGATGTCTCCAAAGTACTTGGTATCTTGAAGGTGAGATTTGTTGGATTTGAATTGTTAACAACTTAGGGTTTGGCCCTTTCACGATTCTACTCCAAATTTTCTCTGATCCCCACCACAATAATCTTTTACGCCCCAGGTTTCAGCTGCGATCTCGTTCGATGCTGGGGTTTTATCTTGTTTGGAGTACTTGGAAGCGGCTCCATGGGCCGAAGACGAAGAGGAGAAGGTGGCTTCGCTCTTGTCGCAGCTTCATCTAGAGGGAGCTGGTGCAGGGGAAGTTCTAAAGAGGGTATCAGTGGAAGTTGCCACTGGAGCAGAAGACGGGAGCAATAACGAAGAAGTGCTTCTCAAGCTATTACAGGTAGTGCTGGAAGGCAAAGACGAGAAAGCGAGGCGAGAGATGAAGGGATTGGTGTCGAAAATGCTTCGGGAGAATGCATCCCACAACGATCTCAGCAAGGAGTCTCTGTACTCTGCCTGTGACGGATGTCTGGAACTGCTTCGCCTGCATTTCCTCCGTGCAGCTTCGTCAGACCTACAAGATGTTGGTCAGATTGCACGGCAGGCTGACAATTTGCATTGGATTCTGGACATTTTGATTGATCGGCAGATAGCGGAGGATTTCTTGAAGACATGGGCAGCCCAATCGGAGCTCTCGAAGGCGCACTCTAGAATACCCCCAATTCACAGGTTTGAGGTGAGCCGGGTGACCGCTCGGCTGTTTGTGGGGATCGGCAAAGGGCAGCTGTTGGCCTCTAAGGAGGTGAGATGCTTGCTTTTGCAGACGTGGTTGGATCCATTCTACGACGACTTTGGGTGGATGAGAAGAGCATCCAAGGGCCTTGACCGGCACTTAATTGAAGATGGTCTCAGCAACACCATTCTCACTCTGCCTCTGGCTTGGCAGCAGGAGATATTGCTGGCTTGGTTTAATCGATTCCTCAACTGTGGTGAAGATTGTCCCAACATACAAAGAGGCTTCGAAGTCTGGTGGAGGAGAGCTTTCTGGAGACGAAATGGCGAGCCCGAACGTCCTCCCCAATTCAGAGTAGCGACTGCTGGTTGCGAGAATTTGTAAGCAAAATAACACTAATTCAAATTTCAAACACGGGTTTGTGGGGTATTGATTCCTTAAAATGGGTGTTCTTTTTATTACCCATCTAATTGTGATTGATTGTCTCTGATTCCATAATCCAAATACTAGTGCTCCTAATTTCCCTTCTTTCGAATTCTTCCTTTCTAAACCGGGCCCTGTCTCTCGGAAGGAAGAATTTTCCCTGAATTTGATAGGAGACGCCTTGGTAAGAGGAGGCTAGGTTTAGCTAGGAAGAAGAGAATGGCAGAACAGAAGAATATGTCCCTCTGTTCAGATTTTTTTTTTTTTTTCTTTCCTTGTTGAGGGGGCAAAGCACAAGTTCTTTGGACTTGGGTTAGTTTGGCTTAGTTTCTGTGTTTGGAGTGAATATCAATAATCACTAATCAGTAATCTGTATCAGCCAAAGCCAAAGGGTTCTAAACTCGTATATTTTCCAAGAAATGTGTTGCTGTTCTACCTGTAAAGTGTAAAAGTGCGAAATATGCGAATTCTGTATGAAGATTCACCCAACAAGTCAACATTAAACAAAGAATCGAAGACGTTCCGCTTTTACTGTAGCCCTGTTGTATATGTTGTATTGGGATCCGGAGTAGGTTGATGACTTGATGGGGTGTTTCTGTTTAGATGCGCATGCTTTTTCACAGTAAACTGGGGAAAGAAAGAAAAAGAGATGGGTTACTTTGTTGCTCAATCAGTCAAACGGACCATAAAATAATTGAAAGAGAAAAAGGCGGGGAGTGGGGTAATTGGGATATATTGGTCCAAGAGACACAGACTTATAAATGCAAATACATACTATCTTGTTGGATTAATTAATTTGATGATAAATATGTGTTTGATTGGATGGGCGTTTATTGATGGGGTGTTTATCAAATAAATGTTTATTTAAAAAACACTGTTTTAAATGTTTATTGTTTTTGTTTAGGGTGTTTGGTTTTGTTTATGTTTATTGGGCAAGTGTTTTATATTTTTTGTAACTGCAAAATCAAGAAAATTAATTAATGAAGGCGTTTATGACATATAGGTGCCATTAGGCACCACATCAGCAAATGTCAATAAATGCCTAACTGTTTTAGGAATCTTTAAATGGGAGAGGTGCATAGAAACCGAAGTTTGCTTTTGCAAATATCAATACGTACTAATGAAATTAATGAGGCATTTGCTGATGGGGCATTTATGTGGTACCGTTTACTCAATAAACATAAACTGAACTAGGTTATTTGGTTGGGCGTTTCAAGTAATATCCCATAAAATTATTTTCCACTTCACCTTAAATGACATGTATTTCATTTCAATAAATGCCCAAGCATGGGGGAACAAGAATTTAAAGTTTCCCCCCAATGCCTCGTGCACATAAATCAAAAACATTTCTTTTTTTTTTGTTTATTTGATAAACATTGAAACCAAATAGTGGTTTTATGCACAATAAATGCCAATGCCTATGCGGCACTTGGTGTCACATTCACACTTGTTAGAACTCTACCTGATTTAGGGGATATTTAGTGACGATTATTTCCTGAAAATCACCGCCATGTTGAAGTCATGTCAATGCTAGAGGAATTTATACTTAAATTTTGTTTGGCTAGTCGATTTTGGTGATTTTCAAAAAATCAGCTAAAAATTGATTCTTAAAATTGGCCTTTTTTTTGGGATCACCATTTTTGGTGATATTTTTTAGGATCACCTTAAAATTGATTTTGAATTTGAGATTTGACATAAATGAATTGAATTCGAATATCCTATTCATATTGAATGGTTAATCGGATTCGAATTCAAATATGACCTAATCCGATTCAATTAATATCTGAATTCGATCGATTATTTAATTCTTATATATAATATATAAAATATTTAAATGTTTTATATAATTTATATATATAATAACTAAATTATATAAATAATTTATATACTTTATATAAATAAAATATTTATTTTATATATTTATTAATTATCTAAAATAATTAATTAGTCGAATTCAGATATCAAATTTTCTAATCGAATTCAATTTCAGATATTGCCTAATTTGATTCGAATTCGATCACCCCTACATGGCATCCAACGTATCATTGAATAGTAAATCCATTTGCACCATGATACGCCACAGGGGCATTGTGTGCGGTCATCCATGCACAACCACTTGCACCATGACATTGCACACCCAATTGCACTATGTGCATTAAAGAGTGTGTGACATGGGCACCAAGTGCATTGTGGTGTGTACACCCTTATGTGCTTTGTGTAGTCGACCAAGTGGATGGAGGCTAAGGGAGGGTAGCATTGCTACCCTTTATAAGAATATATGGTGGGTGTGGAGCCATGGGGTATGGAATGTTGTTGTGAAGAGATGGATTTTAACAAGTGTGTTAGGTTGGAAAGGAGGGGGCAGGGACTTGGTTCCTAGCACACGAGGATGCATGGTGGAGGGGATTTTGTTGTACACTCATTACTTGGGGCGGGGAAGGGTTGAATCATTGTGGGATGTGAAGTGTGGGGGGAGGGATGAAACGGTGCAATAGAGGGTTGAATCTTAGTGGATCGTGGCAATAAGGCCACTCTACCACTTACAATACATCACTACATATTTAAATAATGTATAAAAGATTCTACCCGCTGCTCAATAGGAATTGCATTTCAAAACAGTCTACATGGCTTGTTTGTCAGAAGGGTTTCACCAATGGCATGTGCCTTTAGGGGCCTAAAGGCCCTATTATGGGTTGGCAATCGAGCAACAAGCGCACACGTCACATGTTTAGCTAAGATTTTGACTTAGAGGTGTTTAATCATAATCTGGCACACGGTAGCTTCGCACCACTAGCTTTTCAACCAAGTGCAATGGCCAATTGTGTGAATCAATGTTTCCTCTCATACTATGTTGAATTACTATCACAACATTGCCATTAGTAGGGTAAAACTAACCTATTTCACAATGGTGTAAACCCAGTTCACGTTCCTTATTAATGGGCGAACAATCTAACACTTAGGCTATGTTTGGTTTGAAGGAAAAGGTAGGAAAATGTAAGGAAACCAGTACAAGGTTTGTAAAGGTTTCCATGTGTTTCCCTTTCTTTCCCTATTTTTTCCTTCAAACCAAACACGATATTAGTGAATTCTACTTCATAATGATAGGAAAAGCCGACATCAAAGGATTAAAAAGCAATGTCGCTATGAATGTTTGGTTGCCACAAGCTAATTATACTTGTGGTAACTTTTCTAACATCTCTATTTTCAAATTCCGAAAGTCTAAAGGATCCATAGCTACATTTTCATGGTCTGTATTCGTACTATACATCAGAATCAAATGAGTTGCGACCCTTTTTTTCCATACGAGATTTTCTGTTCTTGTTGAGCTTATTTTAGGACACCTATGCTATCTTTTAACAAATGTGTTGCCCCATCCAAACTCCCCACCTGATAATGTCCTCTGCCTAGATTGGTCCATCGATGTGAGCCTTGGGTCTAAAAGGAGGGGCAATGTCCTGCCTCTGACTAACGGAATAAGTAAAATAACATTAAAAGTAATGGTATTTCACACCTCTCAAGTCATTTTATAAAGTCGGACAAAAGTCAAACTCAACAGGGTCTTCTTTCCCTACTAATTCCGCCAAGCCCATTTCCTTGGTTGTGGTTTCACTAGATAGTAGACAGAAACAATGGGAATCTCATTAATCCATTCATGAACACAACTAATTAGATGACCAAGCATTTGGATACCTTAAGAAAGTCATAGTTACTCCATCATTTGCCTGCGCTTGGTTGAGTTTCTTCACTTTGACATTTAGAGCATTGGGTAGGAATCACATTGTGTTAGTATATGTAGGGACCATCACAATGCTTTGTTTTAATTAAACATTTGGATTCCCCCTGTCTATACTAGTTTTGAGTCTACTGTTCAACGCCTGGGGAAGGCCCCCAAGGGAGCCATTCCCCAGCCAACACGTGGCGACCCGCCCTCGCCACGAAAGTAGCTCAAGCAGCTTGCCAACAACTGATGGGTTCGGGATCAAGACCCCATGCGTAGCACTTAGAGCCCATCCTTTTGTCCCAAGGTTACGGATCCATTATACTAACTTCCCTTGCCTACATTGTTCCTTCCACTAGAGGTTGTTCACCTTGGAAACCTGATGCAATTATGAGTACAACTAAGTGTAGTCGGCACTTGGTCCTCCAAATTTATAAGGTCTTTTGGGGACACACCAGACACCACGCGACATGCAATGCTCTTCCAACCGCTGGACCCTACCTCTAGCTAAGCTGATTCTAGGGTGGGCATGCTATTAAATAGAAAAGATAAACAAGGCCCTATCTCCAAACTCCCTAACGTTGTTGTCAACCACCCCATTCTAATTCGGTAATTTTAACCTGATTCCCTTTCTAAACTTGCACTAATCAATGTAGCATTAAATAATAACTCCAATGCAATTTGGTTAACTACCAATTGATGGTATCTTAGTTGGTGGGATCTATGGATGTTTGTAGGGTGGGTTAAGGGGCTAAGTGTATGGGGATGGGCCACCCAATTGTATAGCACCGACACAAGTATAAAAAAAAAAGAATCATCTTATTTTAAAAAATCAATTTGGTTAATTGGATTTTTTTTTTCAAATTATTGGTGTCTTAGTCGGTTTTTCTTGAACACTCTGTTCAAATGTCCGATGCAATGCAACTCTAACAACATGAAATGAGCCTATTTTTTCACAAATTGTTTCTCGTCAATAATTTGACCCTATATTTAGTAGGGATGCAAATGGATCGGATCGGATTTGAATTAGGATATATCCGAATTTGATCTGATAAAGTGTAGGTCCAATCCAATCTGAAGATTTGTTCGGATCTCACAAATATTGAGTTGGATTCGAATCTGATTAGGATGTTGGATATCCAAATTTGATCCAATTTAATTTAAAAAAATAATAAATTATTAAAAGAAAAAGAAAGTATAATAGTTTAAATAAAGAAATGAAGATAGGGGTGATCTGAATCTGATCCAAAAATCTGAAATGAGGATATCCAAATCCAACAAAATAGGATTGGACTTCAGATGGATCTATTTGCACCCCTAGGAATTAGAAGGCAATATCCAATGTTGGTTGCAGCTCCCCGAGCTCCTTTGAAGGGATCAAGGGGTGGGCTAGAAGTGGATGGTGAAATTCTGGGTGTGATTTCATTAGGCTCGGTTTGGAAAGAGTACAAATACAATTGTAGAGTGCAAAAACTTATATTTTGTATATATTTCATTGTACATTTGTATTTGTACTCTTTCTAAATTGAGTCATAGGCTGTATTTGGTTGCAATGCAAATAAATCTGCACTGGTGCAAAATCATGAAAGTGTAAATGATTTGAATGTAAATTTTGACATATTTTTGTTTCAAATTTTAGCTTATTTTATTTAATTGCTGTACAAATAAAATAAATTAAGACATGAAAGAGAATAAAATAAAATCCAAAACAAAATTAAACAAAAATTTGCATTTTTTACATTTGCACTCTCATACATTTGTACTAATGCAAATAAATTTGCACTGTAACCAATTACAGCGTTCAAACAATGATTCAAATCGTACGAATTATATTTTCTTTTCTTCAAACAATTTGCAACCCCATCCATCTTATTTAGGATTCACATCGCTGCGACAGTCACAGGCTCACAGCACTTAGTCGCTTGTGACTAGAATTGTTCACAGGTTGGACTTATTAGGTTCAGCCCCTAAATATTTTACATTGCTTTTAGGCCGGGGTCAGTCAAATGTTCACAAATGCTAAATTCTAGTTCAGCCATGAATATATCTACTTGGAACCTCCAATCAATTATAGACAGACGAACATACATGGCTATCCATTAGGGGTGCCCCGTTTAGGGGTGCAAGTTGGGCGGGTTGGGTCAGGTTTATGATCAACCCAGGCCTAGTTCTAAAATTTAAACTTAAGGCTTGAGCCTGAATCGAACCCTAGGTCAAGCCTGATTTTTCCAACCCGAGGCCAGTCTACATTGTAATTTGATGAATTCAGGTTGGGTTTGGGCCCAAGCCAAGCTCGGATTAGTCAATAAACACACTCTAAAATTATACATATATATGTATTTATATAAATGTGTATACATATATTTATGTATATATATGCAAAATATGTAAATAGGTAAATATATATACAAATATGTATATATATATATATATATATATATATATATATATATATATATATATATATATATATATAATATGTATACAAAATTGACATATATAGATACGCATATAGTTGGGCTGGGCTCAGGCCGGGTTTGAGCTACCTAAGGGCTAGGCTCGGGCCCGGCCCAAAAAATAGAAAAACTTGATTTCTTGGACCCAAGCCCAACCCGTGTAAAATTTCAGGCTGGGCCAATTCAGGCTCAGATTGGACCCGCCCAAGTTGCACCCCTAACCCTATTCCCTGACCGCAGAATTTATCAACCAACCATCCATTTGTTTTATTGATGTTTGTTTTTTAATTTTTGTCATTAAATAACGGAAAACATTTAAATGATCTCAAGTAAGTGTAAAAATAGAACTGAAAATCACCTCTTTGTGAAAAAGTTAAAAAATATATCCAGTCTGTGATCTGTTACCAACAAAAGACTCCAACATGTCCCAACTAGCCGTACATTAAGAATATATTCCTCAAGAGTAAGGTTTGGCTGAACATGATGGCTGTTCAGAAGGCTGTGGAGTCGATGATAAGGTTCCTGGGCCCATGAATTTATTACTGGCGTGGTACCTCATCATTGGTTTTATAGTCTGTTGAACAATCATCGCGTTTGGCTAATTCAAATCCATCCCAAACAGGATTTGGTTGAACACGATGGCTGTTCAGCCGACTGTGAAACCAATGATAAGGTTCCATGTTAGATTTAAAAACATGGGTTACAGTGGGGCCCATGAATTTATTACATGGAACCTCATCGTTGATTCTACATCCCACTAAACAACCATTGTATTTAGTTAATTTAAATTCATCCTGAACAAGGTCTGGTTGAACACATGTTTTAAAAGTGAGGCTGAACAAGGTTTGGCTGAACACGATGTTTTAAAAATGAGGCTGCAGTGGCTTGTTAGGACATGTTGGGAGCCTCTTGTTGATAGCAGATCTGACTTCTTCCCATGCAAAACCCAAATACTTTTTAATGGCCTTATTTTGATCATCTTAATATTACAAAATCACACACATTTTCTTCAATTTCCTTTCTAATAATAGAATCCATATAAAACAACTTATTAGGCTTAAGGCCATGTTTGTGAATGCTTAAAAATAAGTGCTTATTTGGGTGGGGATCATACCATTAAGCACTTATTGGTATTTGGAAAATAAGTCTTAAATAAGTGTTTATTTTTTAAGTCCAAATTTTCAACTTTTTTTAAGTGTTCATACAATTAGCATTTATTCAATTTTTCTCCCATAATTGTCCCCAATAAATTTTTAGAATACCAATTATACCTTTTTACAAAACAATTTTATAAATACACTTTTATAAAAGTAATTTTATGAAAAGTACTTTTACGGAAATAAAATATTTTTACGAAAATACTTTTATAAAAGTACTTCTATGAAAACATTTTTATAAAAATACTTTTACAAAAGCATTTTTATAAAAGTGCTTTTACATGAAAACACTTTTATGAATGTAATTTTATGAAAACAATTTTATAAAAATACTTTACAAAAATACTTACTTTTATGAAAATACTTTTATAAAAATATTTTTATGTGCCCTATGAATGCCTGTAAATGGGCCCTATAAATTATCGGATCACCTGTCAATAAAATACGTTCTAACATGCTCCTAACATCATCTCATATCACACATCTCATTTATTAAGAATGCCACTTTTACGGTGGATCCCAGTCTCAAAGGTGAGATGTGCTGTAAAATCATGTTGGCAGGTTGTTGGATGTGCTTTATTGACAGGAAATCCCAACTCATTGTAAAAGTGGGACACAACCACAGCCGCATAAGATTTCATTTTGCCAACTGATATTCTGAGAATAAGTGCTGCGTTTGGTTTATGAAAAATAATTGAAAAGGGATATGGCTAGAAATGGTTCCTGTTTGTCAGAATTCGAATTTGATTATCTCAAGGATAATTCAAATTCCGTTTATTTATAATTGGATACCCACTATTCTTTTAAAAAAATTAATAAATGTTTAAGAAAAGAATATGTTGAATGGAAGGACATCAATTGGATTTGAAAATTATGTATTTTTGAGTTGGGTCGAATCTATATCAGGTTCTACCCTATATGATCAGGCCGGGTTAGGATTGAGTCAAATCCGTGCCAAACCCAACCCGTTGATCCCAATGAATGATAATTGAAAGCCCATTATGTTATTTAGAGGAATTGAAAGCCCATTAGCTCCTGCATTCATACATCTATATTTATTTAACAGCATTGATGAATTGATTGAATTAGATGGATTTACATATTACATACATTACATGAACCAAGTTCAAAGTACTGCAAGTGTCTTATTATTACTTGCATGTGGGCTCTCATGTAGAGCAACTATCACAATCCATCTACTCTCTTTTTACACCGAGAGTTTGTTAGACAAATTAATAAAGTAATGCACAACCGCCTAAAAAAACTGAAGTTAATAAACGAGGATGCAACTTGGGTTGGTTCGAGTTAGCATTTTATACTGTTCGAGTTTGGGCCTTTGGGCCGGCCACTAAATTTTGACAAAACCTAACCCAGCTCACCCAAGTTGCATCCCTATGTTAGAACTGTATCTAATAAACTATGTAATGTAATAAAAAGAAAATGCTAATGAATTATGTACTGTAAGAGGGTTCGGAAAGGTCATGGCCACAGAAAGCATTACGATGGAGCCTTTTTATAATTCCTTGGGCATTCCCCACTCCCCAGGTAGACTTATACTCTTTGCCAAGGGTGCAATTTAGTGGGCTCCTATTAGGCTTTTATCAAAATTGAATGGGTCCGGTCTGAAGGCTTGAATCCGAAGCTGTTTAAAATGGTAATTCGGGCCAACCTGAATTGCACCCCTATCTTTGCCTATGGTTGATGGTGATGATTAGTGTTAGAAGGAAGATCAAAATTAGCGGGTTTATATCATCAAAACATCCACATCTCAAAATAAGCCCAATCTGAATTCAGCAAGAGACCCAACCAAACTTTGGACCAGGCACCGTTCCACCTTATTTGAATTTTCCTTTAGGATCTGACCCGTAAATAGTCCCGAATGCACAAGTTGATTGGGTATTGACCCCACCCATGAGATCTTGGTAGACCTGGCAATTGGGTTGGGCGGGTCTGGTTCAGGTTGGGTTAAGACATTTCAGGTTGATTTCGAGTTGGATTATCAAATGCTAAACTTTAACCCTGAACGTTTGAGTTAGGGTTGACCCATGAGTCAATTCGAGTCATCCCAAAAAATAATCGAAATTAAAAAAAAATGAAGAAAAACTACATAACAATATCAAAATTAAAAGAATTAATCTTAAAATTCTAAATATAAAATAAAGAAAATTGAACATTTAACAATTTAAAGAGTAAAGTCTAAACAGAAAAAAATTAAAGAGTAAAAACTTCTAACAATACATAAATAGTCTCAATTAGACTTGACAATTGGATTAATGGGTTGACCCATGACCCAACCCAATCCAGTTTTTTCATATTGGATCGGGTCAGATCATTCTCACATTCAGGTAGCTAAATATGAGACCCTAACCCTTGATAAGACCGTAAGACCCAAAACCCGCACAAACATTCAGATATGGGTTTACACATGCCTGAACCGACTCGAGAACTGACCCTTCTGCATGCCAGCGTAGTACGGATATCTGTCCGGTGTGGAGTGGGAATTTTGAAACTTGGCCAATGTATAAGGTCTCTCACATTGATATTTTAATTCAAGATCAATGCTGCTGTCATATAAAAAAGAATGCTGTTGTCCAATATTGAACCGTTTACTCGATGGAAATGGGTCAATGATAGTAAAATGTTTTCTTCTGTTATTAGTTGAGAAACCCGTGCGATGCACAGGTGAAAATAAATGAAAAAAAAATCAATAGTTAAAATTATGATTAAATTTATTAATACAAATCAAGTATATAAAAAAAAATCTAATTTTTGATGAAAATATGGAGTTGATCTCAACTTGAAAAGGACTCGGATTTGTTGATGATCATATCCTAATATCACCACGGTTAGGAGTTAAGGGGATGAGGGATGGGCTAAAACTTTCTTCCCCATCTATATTTAAGTTGATACTATTAGAGGGCTAAAAACATTTCTTTATTCTACCTAACCATTTTTAACGTGGACTATTGTTATAGGATTTTACTTTCTCAGTATTCGACTTATAAACGCGTATTAAATTTATGTCAATTTGAAAAAAAAAAAAAAAATCCAACCTTAATAGTTAATACAATGTCTAAGCTATTGAAGTGTACTAGTTATGGATCTTCACTTTTAAATTCACTTCTCTATTTATCTCTTTCCCTCACTCAAACGAAAATGCCTTTGATTATTCTATCTTCAAAACCAACACATTAATGGTGAATGTTCTTAACAAATTATAACTTAGACCTTTTGGGTTTAGGTGATGAGATGGGGTATGTCTTTCCAATTTATACCACTGGTTAGGCATAGTATTCATCTTGTAGGATACCATTAGTTTAATAAAGTGATTTGATTTTTTTTAAAAAATGGATCATAAAACATATCAGAACTTTTATTCTTTTTGGTAATTAAACAACGGATCAAAATCAACCTTGCTTTTTGCTCCAAAACCATCCAGCCACACTATTCGCCTCCATCTTTTTAGTTGTTGGTTATCTTCCTCTTCACCAACGATTTTGCTACCGTGGTAAAGAGAGGGAGAGGGTTAGGTCCTGTTTTTAAGATTTTTAAATAAAAAAAAAAAAATATTTTATTTTCTTTCAAAAGCATATGAAAGTTTCTTCCCATAAACAGTTTCTTGCTTTTATTTTCTATATTTCACTTTTGATAAAAATTAAACATTCATATAATTTTAATTATGATTCCTTCTTTGGAGAAATATATTTCTTATGGTCCTTGAATGTGAATCCCCTTTATAGATAACCATAACATGGTTATAATAAATAATTGAATCCTTCTTATGGAGTCTACTACTATCTTTCACCCATAGCTAAAAAAAGTATCCAAACAAACCCTAAATTAATATTAAGCCCATAATAGGATTCTTATTATCTAACTAAAATTAATACTAATTCAATAAGAGGTGTCTTTTGTATTCTTTTCAAGTTTTGGTGTTTAGATGATTTCACATGTACTACATTAATCCTAAGTGAGGGTCATGAATTTTTAATTTTTATTCTAAATATCAAGGTGAATATATAGAATAATTGATTGATATATGATTTCAGAAAAAAATATAAATAATGATAAATTATTGGTTATGGGATCTCCAACCACCATTTAGCAGTTCTTATGTGTCATTTGTGTAATTGATGAGAATTTATAGACGGTTGCAATGAGTTAAATGAAAATAATAGGTAGAAACAAGGTCACCACCGGAGTGTGCATGTGGCCATTTATGATAAATCAAATACTTGAGCGATCAAGAAAAGAACACTGGAAAACAAAAATTGTTGAGGGTAAAGATGGAAAGTAAAATCAAGATACAACCATGTTAATAGTTTGCATTCACATTTTTTATTGTTGGAAAAATTTGGATAGACAATGTACGGCCTCATGATAGTTAAATACTAGAAAAACAAAAATCATAGAGGGTAAAAAAGGGAAAGTAAAGTTAGGCTTTTGACTAAACAATTGTTACACTCCTCATTTTTATAAAGGGAAAATCTATTATGGAGAGAAAAGATATGATATGGAAAGAGTTTTGACCAATCAAAACCCACCCGTGAATTTTGATAAATAACACCTTATTTGCTATCACATTTGTGATTTCAGTTTATTGGTCAGTTGCTTTTCCCATATCATATATTTTCCATATCATAGTCTAACCCTTTTATAAATGGTACAGATATAAAAAATATATATATATATTAACACAATTTTTCATCTCTTTTGGAGATTTTTTTTTGTACATTTTGTATTCAATATTGACTATCTTGCATCTTCTCATCTCCACTACCTCTTTCATACTTTAATTCAATTTAATTCAACATATTGATGATAAAAACCTAATTGCCTTATGGCCCCGTTTCTAGAAAGTTATTTACTACCCGGTAGTGAACTTACCTTCTTTTGATTCACAAGTAAATTGTACATTGACTCATTTATACATAAAAAGTTGTTCTTAAATGGGAAAAACTGTTCAAATATGTCTTATCAATTTCCCCCTTGGTGGGAAAATGATTTATCCACCTGGAAATGAGTATCGCTTACACTGAGGGAAAGTGAATTTTATGTGGGTCTTACATGAGTTCCGGAAAAAAGCATGGGATTGTTGGTCAGTGGGAACCATTTTTCCATTGACCAACTTTCCCCTTACATTTACTGAAAAACAAATGCACCTTATATATAAAAAAAGCAGCAAGAGGAAGTTAACTGCATCCAAGTTTTACTCATCCAATTTAGTAATATAAATATTAGGGCTGCAACTTGGGTCAACTTGATGATAGGGGTCAGGGTTAGGGTAGAAATGTATGAACCCAGCTTAACTTTCTGATTGGGTTACCTTGGGCAATCCAACCCAACCTGAACCCGACCCTATTGGGTTAAGGTTACGGTTGAAAGACTAGGTAGGGCTATCGTTAGGGTTGATTAGGTAGGATTAAAGGTCGGGTTGGGCTAAGGTTGGCCTCAACCTGATCTAACCCGACTCAACTTGCACTCCTATTAAGCATAGTTATTTATTTTCTAATATTTTCCCTCTAGGAGAGTACAAAATTAAATAACACCTTCATTAGTGCATTAATGGGCTATCTTCGTAAAATGCTCAATTTTACCTCTAAAATGAATGCCATGTTTAATGCTATTATTTATGACATTTTCCAACCTTTCTTCTTTTCAAATTCTAACTCCACCTTTGTTCATGCCCTTTTATGGTGTACATCTTTGTTTAGGACACATCTATGATACCAGAAAGATATAATACCGACAAAAATTTTGACCAATCAACCCCTCCCCGGTGAATACTACTTGATTGGTTACGACATTTATGATATAGGTTGGTTATGAGTTTTTTCGATATCATGTCTTTCCGGTATTATAGTTGAACCCTTTATTTAATACATAAAATTTTAAAAATAATAAGATACTCGAACTTTCTATTTTTTTTTATCAAAATCCTTAAACATCCAATATCAAAACATTTAGTCATAACTTTTAGGTTGTGTTTGGTTTGTACCAGATCTCCCTACCTTTCCTTTCAAACCAAACATAACCCTAGAGATTGGCAAAAAAAAACATTGAGATTTGAGAATGTCCTTGCGGTTTTAAATCTTTGAACTTAATACCAACAAATGTCTCTTGATATGAAGAGAGATTGGGATTTACTTGTTGCAACCATAAAATATAGAATATGTCCTTGTGGTCATCGTTGGAAAAAGAAATCCTTGGATCCATTGGAGAAAATGAAGGTAATTATCATGGCATGGTTAAAATACTTTCATTTTAACTCAAGAAAGCAGCATATTGTTGGGTGAAGAGAACATACATTTGATAAAACCTTATATTAAAAGTACACAATACTGGTGAGGATGGTGGAGATGCAAGTTGGGTACCCAATTCGGAGATTTTTACATTTCATGGGCCTAAGCTTTCGGGCTCACTCAAATTTTAACAACCTGAGCCCACTTAAGTTACACTCCTACATAATGGACATTTTGGCTTGTTTAACAAAATCACATGGAACTACATTGTACTTTGGGGTAGTCACCTTGTATTTTCAAATTCTAATCTCTGTTCCTATCTATTAATTTTGATCTTTTATGAGAAAACTTGCCTCTTCTATTACCCGAGTTTTGAATTTTATGATAAATGCTTTACCACCCTCAACTTTTTTTTCATCTCTCTCTTAAACAAATAAAAAAGGAAAAAAAAAAAGAAAGAAAATAGGAAAAGTTCAAAAATTGAGTTTGGAGATGCAATAAAGAACTCCAAAAAGTTCAAAACTAGTGGGATAACTCTCCATCACCAATGAAAATTTGGGTACCTAAGTGTCACTACCCCCAGCTCATGACACATTATCACAAGTGTGTAAATGAATATTTGCATTCAATTTCTTCTAGCTAAAAACCGAGGTCCTGAATAAAGTAAAATGTCATGTACAAGAAGTTGGAAAACAGCCTAGGCTGCTCTTTTTTTCTTCTTTTTTTTTTTTTTCAAACAACCATAGTCCACACCCTAACCTTGGTGGTGGCAGAATTTGATCCTAAGTATTGGATAGGACCAGCCAAAAAACTTACCAATTGAACCACCATTAGTTAGAAAGAATGGTACTTACCAGTAAAAGAAAAGATTGTTGATCTCATACAAATAAACATTTACTTATAAACACACTTATTGCTGGTGCATCTGATAGTTGTACATATTGCTAATGTGTTTAATCTTAATTAATTGGGTTAAGTAGCTAATTATGCATGCCTTTCTGGTTGCAGATCCAACATCAAAAGAAATTAGGGAAATTAGGTTCTCTCTTCTCCACCCCTTCCCTACAGTTTTCTAGTTGATATGGAATTATTAAAAGGACTCATTTGTTTACTGATCTAGGGGTCATAAACAATAGAGCTCCAAGGAAGATTTGAACACATCGCTCTGCAATCTACCAAAGTCTTGCGGACATTCCATGGAGGAATGAAACTCTCCTCCGACAGAGCCTAAACAATAGTTAAACAATCTCCCTCAAATACTACTTCAGAGAGCTGAAGCTCCAAGAAAAATTTGATGCTTTCCATCAGGAGAGCTAGGTCTTCAGCTTCTACTACAGAGCATGTAGCAAACCTCTTCGCTCTACAAAATAAAACCATATCACGGTGATTGCGGATGATGATCCCAATTCCAGCAGAAGAACCAGAGGTTGCACCATCAAAATTCACTTTCAACTGATTTGCTTGAGGCCTGGACCAACAATTAATGGTGGTGAAAGGTTGTGTTGTCTGATTTGTAGGTGTAGAACTTAGGTGGGATTGAATTTTTTGTTGATCATCCTCTCAAATACATAAATCTTTTGATGTTAGCAATACCCCACCAGAAATCCCTTTCCTAACCAGTGACAATTTTGCATACGTTAGAGGGAAAAATTCTTGTGGACACATAAGGTGATTTGGAATAGATGAGATTGTGCTTTTCAACATGATTATTCTACCTACATGGGAGAGAGATATCGGCCCTTCCACCCAGAAATACGTGTTTTGATTTTGTTTATCAACAATTCACTCTCAGCCTTGAGCCCTTTAAATTCTTGTAAATAACAACCAAGGTATCTCTCATTCGGTGACATAAAGTTCACATGCAAAGTAGTGTGTATGTTTTGCCCATCTGGTGCTGAAAAGAATGGAGCACTTTGCACAATTCACCATTTGCCCAGACGGCCAGACCACATGCTAACCTATGAGAGAGTGGACCATAAATGAGCAATTTCATCAAGATTACTTAGTCCAAATAATAGGATATATCATCTGCAAACATTAAATGATTCATTTTGAAACCACCATTACCAAAACGGATACCAAAAATATCATGCGCCTCTAGCTTACTATGAAGCAGCATGCGAGATAATACATCCAAGTAGACCTGGCAATTAGGTTGGGTGGGATGGGTTCGGGTTGATTTCGGGTCGGGTTGAATTTCGGGTCGGGTTATTAAATGCTAGATCCTAACTCTAAATGTTCGGGTTAAGGTTGACCCATGGGTCAATTTGGGTCACCCCCAAAAAATAATTAAACTTTATAAAATTAAAGAAAAACTACATGAAAAATACTAAAATTAAAGGAATTAACCTTAAAATTCCAAATATAAAATAAAAAAACTTGAACATTTAACAATTTAAAGAGTAAAGACTAAATAGAAAAAATTAAAGAGTGGAAACTTCTAACAATGCATAAATAGTCCTAATTAGACTTGACAATCAAGTCAGCGGGTTGACCCATGACCCAACCCAGTTTTTTTCCGAATTGGGTCGGGTTGGGTCATTCTCACATTCAGGTAGCTAAATATTAGACCCTGTTTTTTTAGGTTGGATTGGATCAGCTTTACGGGTTGGGTCAACTTTTTGCCATGTCTACATCCAAGGCCAAAATGAAGAGATACAGGAACAAAGGGCAGCCTTGTCTAAGTCCCATTTGCGGTGGAAAGGATGGTAGAATGATTATTAAATAAGATAAAAAAAGATATTGTAGAAACACAACAGGCAATTAAGTTGCAAAATTGCTTTGAGAACCCTCTTAATTCAAATACCTTTAATAAAAAAAAGACCATTCTAATCTGTTATAGGCCTTAGAAAGGTCTAATTTGAGCATAAAGGATCCATACCTGCCTCTTTTCTTCTTTAGAGAGTGAACAACTTCAGAGGCAATAATCTGAAGTGGGAGAGTGAACAGCATAAAGTGAGATCATAAAGTGAACAACTTTAGAGAGTAAACAGCATAAAGGATTCTAATTTGTCATATCTGCCTTGCGAGTACAAATGCATTTTGGAAAGGGGGAGATCAATTTCGGGAGAATGTGGCAATCTTTTTGCGATGATTTTGGCTATAATTTTATTTAGGACATTACAACATCCAATGGGACGAAAATCCATAGCTGATTCCACCCCTTCTTTTTTAGGAATTAAAACCAAATTCGTGGCATTGAACTGGGCTATATCTCCAAACCTGCTGGACAAAGGTAGTGAAATCAGCTCCAATGTGGTCTCAACTTTTTTGATAAAAAATTGCTAATACTCCATCAGGTGCTGGAAACTTCAAGGCTCCTATAGTAAAAACGGCTTCTCGAACCTCCTCTGTAGAAGGTAAAGCACAAAGATGGTTATTTTCATAAATGGTAACATCATGAGGGGACAAATATAGGATCTAAATCAATGAGATGTAGGAATATAGTGGAAAACAATTGATTATACAATCCTCGTTTGCATTTTGGTAAATTACTTATCTGGGTAAATACACTTACTTAGGTAAGTGTTTCCTAAGAAAGATTTACCCAAGTAAGTGCATTTATCCATGTTCTTTTATTTCCCATACAAACAAGACAATGACCATTTTAGTCATAAAAATCTATTATTACAAGAGACATTTTTGTCTCATCCAAGTATTGGCAACTTTTCTCCCAAGGTGTAAGGTTATTTACCCACCTAGAATGTAAGCAATACCCAAGAAAATAAACTTGGGATTATAATAGATAAGGGCAACTTTTGGGCCCTAATATCAATAAAAGTAATACTTTTATTTAAATTTCAAAAATAGGTTAACTTTTTAAAAACAATAGCAATTAAGGGCAAAAACATTGTTCATCTTCTTCCTCTTGCAATTGAGTCATCAGCACCGCCACCCGCCGCCGCCTTCAGCAAACTCCAGCAATGCCTCTGCCTATCTCCAGCAACGTTGTCGGAGGTGGGCAGAGGCAGAGGCGGCATTGGTGGTCATTCTTCTGCCCAACGCCGCCACCTCCGACAACATTGTCGGAGGTGGGCGGAGGCAGAGGCAGCGGTGGCATTGGGCAGAGGAATGACCATGTTAGGATTAGAAGTCCATTCAGTATTATCTTATTTGTATATATCTTCTTATCCTTTCCTTATCATGAATAGTTCAGATAGGATAGGAAAGATATATTTGAGTCCCTGTAAACTTAGGAGTTCTAGTTGCCATAAGCTTAGGAGGTTCGGTTTTACATTCATGTATATATATACTTAAATTCTCAATGAATAAAACACAGAAAAGAATAAACCAGAAAAGCTCTGGTTTTACATGGTATCAGAGCCACGAAACAGGAGCAAGAGGTCTGCGTTCCAAGACCTCTGGAGATCAGTGGCGGCAGCAACGATTGTTAGGCGACAACAAAGGACAAGCTTTGCACTCCAGAATTTTGCGGGCTAACCTCTGCCTCTCCTTCTTTCTCGGTTAATTCTTCTTCATTCGAGGCCTGCGGGGCATTTAATTACGGAATTGGTGGTGCCTTGCTTAACATACACTGGTGAATCTCATCAATCAATTTCTGACGTTCTGGAGTTCCAAATTGGGGGGCTGCTTCACGAGATTTGATGGCTAATGCACGTCTTTCTCCCTTCTTGTAATCCAATGAGCCCAGTGCACCATCTAGGTTAGTGGGCATGAATGCAATCAATGCTACCAAAGCAATTCCCACGCTCCAAGATGGCTGCCAATGCTCCGGATGATGATTGGATATGCTTAGACAAATCGTCATCTGTGTTTCAAAACGACCATTAGGAGTTAACAGCATAAATGCAGGAGGTTGGAATGGATATTCTACTGGCAATTGGATCCATCCGTAATAGATTCCTCCCTCAAACTCTGTGTCACGGGGACCTCTGATCGCGAACTTCCGCTCAAATATATTTTCCTCGAGAGGAAGGCTCATGAAATCATCAGAAGGGTTTGCTTGCATCTCCTTCACGTCCTGAAGGATCCTCTTCACCGTTGGGTTCTTCATGTTGTACTTCTCTTCCGCCATGGCATAAGATAGAACACACCCTTCGATTTGGCCGTGGAAGGGAGGACGACGGACGTCGGCGATAAAGCCTGTAACAAAGGGACTCGAGGCGCTTGAAGGTGTGATGCGTTCCTTTCCTCTGCTTTAGCCAGACGAACCCGACTTCCGTGTTGTAGCCCACCTCCTCCATGCCGTCCAATGGCAACAAACCCTTGGATCTGAGCCTGAGCCCTCGGAATAGAAGTTCAGTCCCCTTCTACAGAAGTTCCGACCTTCGACTTCGGTCTTCTCTTGGATGGTTCTTCTTGTGCGAGTAACAGAGAACTCGGGTGTCCGTTCTCGAACGCACTGATTTTTGACAAGTCTCCAGCGAGTCAACGTTCTGCGGCAGGTTTTAGGGAGATCCTGAGATTGGTTCTTTGTCTCTTGTGGCACCGATCGTGGGCTTTCAGACACAATAGTCGGCATGACTGAAAACAGAGACAAAGGAGCAGGGGCAGGAGGAAAAGGTCGTGGCGGCCAAATCAAGGCCCATACAGCCAAAGCCTCTGCGCAAGGCAATGCGTCTCAAGGAGAATCAATTGATGCAACCAAGACTGGGTTAAATGGACTGAGTAGTGAGCAGTGGAACATGTTACTCAAACTTTTGAACACACAGAAAGAGGGGAGTCAACGACTAAGTGGTAAGCAAAAATTGACAGAATGGATAATAGACACAGGGGCCTCTCATCATATGACAGGAAGCCTCAAGTCGATGAGAGACATAAAGAATGTCATTTCGTGCTCTGTCGGGCTACCAGACGGGAAAGCGACAATAGCAGAGAAAGAAGGCATAGTTGCATTGGACGATCATCTGAAACTGACTAGTGTTTTATATGTGCCTAGTTTGAATTGCAATTTACTTTCCGTATCGCAACTGATTGAGGAATCGAATTGTATTGTCCATTTCACTAATAAATTCTGTGTAATATAGGACCGCACTACGAGGATGCTGATTGGAGCGGGTGAGCAGCGAGAGGAACTCTATTATTTCCGGAGCATTGCATCAAAAAGAGCAATGAAGACTACAGAAAGCAGGACGAATGGTGATATTTGGCATCAAAGGTTAGGGCATCCTTCTTATAGAATTATTAAGTTGTTGCCTTTTATTAGTACTAAGAATAATAATGATGACAATATTAAGGGTTGTGATGCATGCTTCCGAGCTAAACAATGTTGAGAAGAGTTTATTTCTAGTAATAATAAAGCATCCGACATTTTTGAGTTAATTCATTGTGATTTGTGGGGTCCTTATAAAACTACAACTTCTTGTGGTGCTCATTATTTCTTGACCATAGTAGACGGTTTTTCTATAGGTGTTTGGATTTATCTTCTGGTTGATAAGACGGAAGTGGGACGGGTTCTTCGAAATTTTTTTGCTATGGTTCAAAGGCAATTTAACAAACCTGTAAAGGTGATCCGTACTGATAATGGGACTGAGTTTGTATGCTTGGCTAGCTATTTTGCTGAAAGTGGTATTATTCATCAAACCACTTGTGTCGGGACCTCTCAACAAAACGGGAGGGTTGAACGCAAGCACCGCCACATACTCAATGTTGCCCGAGCTTTGCGCTTTCAAGCCAACTTGCCTATTGATTTTTGGGGGAATGTGTCCTGACCGTATGTTATTTGATCAATCAGACACCGTCCATTCTGTTGAAGGGAAAGACTCCCTCTGAAATGTTATTTGGGCGACTTCCTTCTTATGATAATGAGCGAGTTTTGGTTGCTTAGCATATGCACACAACCATGGACATGAAGGGGATAAATTTGCCAGTCGAAGCAGACAGTGTGTTTTTGTTGGGTATCCTTTTGGAAAGAAATGATGGAGCCTATATGATTTAGAGTATGGCATGTTCTTTGCATCAAGAGATATTAATTTTTTAGAGCATGAGTTCCCGTATGCACACAAGGAAGATGCACATCCGAACAAAGCACAAGGTCAATTTAATTGTGGAATAGGTGGGATAGATGAGGTGTTAGTACCATCCACTTATTTACCTGGACTAGCAAATGGCAAGATGGAGGCTAACCAGCAAGGTGAACTCGCTGAAGAAGGAACCCGCATAGACCCGAATGCAAATGCTGGTGAACCCATGCATTCTTGTGACGCCACCACAGAAAATGCAAACGAAGACGGTCATGATGTCAGGGGGGTGGCGATGTTAAGCAACAACAACACTCTGAATTTCATTTGGGGTGTGGGCATCGACAGAAACAATAGTTCACAAGGTTGAGAGATTATATGCTTCACACCACACAACACTTGAGTCCCTCTCCGTGTCCCTTTGCAAGCTCACTCGGCCAATCACATTCTGCAGGTAGTCCTTATCCCATAGATAACTATGTGAACTGTAACAATTTTTCTTATCAACATCGTGCTTTCTTGGCAGCCATTACTGCAGGAGTTAAACCTACTTCTTTTGTTGAGACCGTAAAGGATGAAAAATTGAGGGATGCAATGCAGAAAGAAATACGGGCACTTGAAAATAATCAGACATGGACTGTGGAGTCTTTGCCATCCAGAAAGCGAGCCATAGGATGCAAATGGGTGTATCGAATTAAGTATAACACTGATGGGACAATGGAAAGATACAAAGCCCGTCTCGTGATTTTTGGGAACAAGTAGGTTGAGGGAATTGATTATAATGAAATTTTTGCCCCAATTGCAAAAATGGTTACTATTCGTACCTTCCTTGCAGTCGCAGCAGCTAGAAATTGGGAGCTTCATCAAATGAACATACATAACGCATTATTGCATGGTGACCTTCATGAGGAAGTCTACATGTGAATGCCTCCTAGTTTTCAGTCGGATAAACTAGGTATGGTGTGTCAGTTGCGAAAATCTCTGTATGGCTTAAAACAAGTGCTAAGATGTTGGTTTGCTAAATTAACCACAGCCTTGAAGACATATGGGTTTCAGCAATCATGTTCAGATTACTCCCTCTTCACCTTTCGTCGAAACAGGGTGCATGTGCTTGTTCTCGTGTATGTGGACGACATTATCGTGTCAGGTAATGATCATATGGCAATTCAAGTCTTCAAGAAATATTTGAGTGACTGCTTCCATATGAAAGACTTGGGACCACTGAAATATTTTTTGGGCATTAAAGTTGCCCGAAACTCAACAGGAATCTTTCTGTCTCAACGTAAGTATGCTTTGGATATTATATCTGAAGTTGAATTACTTGGTGCAAAACCTACTCCTTTTCCTCTGGAGCAGAATCACAATATCGCCTTGACAGATGGGCCTCTCTTATCTGATCCTGAGCGATACAAGCGCTTGGTGGGCAGGCTTATTTATCTTTCAGCAACTCGTCCAGAGTTGTCTTATTGTGTGCATGTTCTGTCCCAATTTATGCAGCAACCGCAAGAAAGACATTGGGAGGCTGCATTGCGAGTGGTTCACTATTTGAAAGGAAATCCTGGTCAAGGAATTCTCTTGCGTTTAGATTGTGACTTACAGTTATATGCATGGTGTGATTCAGACTGGGCGAGCTGTCCTTTGTCCCGACATTCTCTGTCTGGATGGTTTATTCTACTTGGGAAATCGCCTATTTCCTGGAAAACTAAGAAGCAACACACTGTAGATCGTTCTTCAGCGGAAGCAGAGTATCGCTCTATGGCCACAACCACGTGTGAATTAAAATGGTTGAAGGGATTGTTATTGGCTCTTGGAATTACGCATTCAAACCCAATGCGATTATATTGTGATAGTCAGGCAGCCTTGCATATTGCAGCAAACCCAATGTTTCATGAGCGTACGAAACATATTGAAGTTGATTGCCATTTTGTATGTGATGAGATTCAAAATGGTTGCATTTGTCCTGCTTATGCGTCGACTACCGTTCAGTTGGCAGACATTTTTACAAAAGGCACTGGGTTGCAGAGAATTTTAGTACTTTCTCCGCAAGTTGGGCATTCACAATCTACATGCTCCAACTTGAGGGGGGTGTTAGGATTAGGAGTCCGTTCAGTATTATCTTATTTGTATATATCTTATTATCCTTTCCTTATCATGAATAGTTCAGATAAGATAGGAAAGATATATTTGAGTCCTTGTAAATTTAGGAGTTCTAGTTGCCATAAGCTTAAGAGGTTCAGTTTTACATTCATGTATATATACTTAAATTCTCAATGAATAAAACACAGAAAAGAATAAACCAGAAAAGCTCTGGTTTTATAGACCACCAGTGCTGTCGCCGCCACCTCTGCCTCCGCCCACCTCCAACAACGTTGCCAGAGATAAGCGGTGGTATTGCCAGAGTTTGCCGGAGGTGCAACCAATTACACCTCTCTCGGTGCTTCCAATATATTTCTTAAAGAAAGAGGCAATTGTTTAGTTGATGTTTGAGAGTACTTTCCTCCTGGAGATTTGCTTCGGTTCTAGGTCCACATTGAAGTAAAGTAATGCCATCCAAAGAGTGTCTTTACACGCTCTCGGAAATTTCCCTGGTGTTGTTTCCCCCAGTTAGCTATATGTCTCACTATATCATGAACTTTTTCTTGAAATGGACCATTGTGACCATCCCGCATGAGCGCTGCATTTCAATTTTCAACCTTGAAATCTTTCTATTCAGTCCACGTGGCCTCAAAACGGAAAGGTCGCTTGTATCTTGTTCGACTTTTGGTAGCGTGGACTAAAAGAGGATTGTGACCACTGCAAACCACGGGAAGATGTTGAACCCAAGCCATAGAAAAGAAGTTGAACCGATCATTTGTACAAAGAGCTTAGAGCTTATTTAGTTGTCGAATGGTGCATATGGTCTCCCCTCCGGTTGGCTGGGTGCATGCGGAGGAGGTTATTTAGTTGTCGAATTGCCAAGGAACCTCCCCCACCTTCACTATTCCAAGAAAGAAGCTTCATGGTGCCTTTAATTTCTTTAACTTTTTTAATTACCTCTTAATTTATGTTGTATAATGCATATGGTCTCCCCTCCGGTTGGCTGATGAGTCAATGTATGGGCAAAGGGCCCATTTGAGAGAGATTTGATGGAGCTGCTTTAATTGAGTCGCTTTGAATAGATGGAAAAGCACCGACAAGCCCACTACAGAAACCAGAACCCCAACCCCAGGCCAGCCCACTCAAATTCAACTTTTGAAATTATAAGATAGATTCCCACGCCAAATAAGCATCATACTGTTGTTACCTATGTTTTTACTGTGAGCTGGCAATCCAGCTTGGATTCTATGTCACAATAACATTTATTTAAATTTTTATTTTGAAATTTAACCTTAAATTATAAAGACTATAATGACATTTGTAGGGCCCACGATCATTGTTCTCTCCCGCCCTCCCTCTTCTCTCTCTTTCGTTGTCTCTCACACTCTCAACTCTCTTCCCTTACTGTTTCTTCCTGCAACTTTTCTCTTGACCTTCGACTGAACTTCGCTGCTCTCCCTCCTCTCTCACTTTTATTTCTCATCTTTATTATCACCAAGCTTTACTTACAACTGCACCCAGTACTGTACAGATCCACGACTCTCTCCCTATGTCCCTCCCTCTCTCTCTCCAAGAACATCTTCACATAAAAGAATAAAGCCATAAAAAAAAAGAAGCTATACTTCTCGCTTTGTATCTATTATTGCATTTTCTGCCACCCCCCATCTCTCTCTGTTGTCCATGGTCTCTCTTTCAGATTCATCAGTATGAATCGCATCTCGAGGGATTCTTTGGCCGGAGGGAGGATTGTTCCGACGGGATTGCAACTCCGGAGAGGTCGGAGCAATGTTGCCATCTCGAGAGATACGGATGAAAACTTGGATATCTTCTCCAAGAACCGTCAGAGCCTCCCCATCACTTCATCTGACGAACCAGACGGTACGGATCTCACCGCCTAAGTCTCGGTTTGAATCTCCCGGATCTTTTCTGTTTTCTAACTTGAATTGATTAGAATACCCCCTATAAACTTATCTTATTCTTTTGATAGTAGTGGGATTGAGGTCACACATAGGAGCATTGTGGTCATTTTCTATTAATATCCTGAAATTTCTTTTTTTTTTCAGTTTCAAAATTTGTCGGCTT
This sequence comes from Nelumbo nucifera, assembly GCF_055504915.1. NCBI lineage: Eukaryota > Viridiplantae > Streptophyta > Magnoliopsida > Proteales > Nelumbonaceae > Nelumbo > Nelumbo nucifera. The sequence continues at coordinate 183,603,352 of NC_142649.1, read as the reverse complement.
CCGACAGGCTGTTCTTGCCTGTGCAAATTTAGAGGGCATCCGTATTTCTTCGTTAGAACTGTATATATACAATGGTATTATTTTCTGGCCTAAGAATGATGTTAAACATTTTTCTCATTTTTCGTTTTTATTTGATTCTACAATTTATCATTATTATTTTATGCTTGTCATTTTGCCCTTTCTGATTCTAGTTGCTTAGTAAAATACTTCATGAGAAACGCCAATGTTTGATTTCTTCCTGATAATAAATTTTTGAGAAGAAATTAGTCAAAGTCAAATTTGTTATCTTGATATTTTCTTAAGAAAAAAATATCATATTTGTTAATAGTTCTAGTTATGAATGCCTCCAGTATGATGAAATTGGAGAGAATATCGATTGGACCAATAAAACTATCGGTTAGACCAAAACCCAAAGAACATTTTTTTCTTTGTGTATCTTAATTACTTGTACCAATCTCCTTAAGGGATTTAGCACCGTTAGCCATATAAAGATTTGGATGTTTTTAGTTGTAGTATCTTTATTTAATGACATAGATGTAGGTTGTTTTATTTTTTTAAGAATAAAATAAAATTCATTAGAAAAACAATACATTAGGAAGGTGATAAGGCATCACCCAAAGAGGAAATAAACCCAAGAGCCCAACAATGATCCCACAGGTCCCATATTAATACCCTAGAACCAAATGGCAAAATCTTATAATATTTAGTCAAAACAACTTCTATCGCAATCCAATAAAACAAACCAAAATATTGTTTTATTATCAAATGATATTTCTTGTTTGCAATGGCTTTTGCAGGTCTTTATAAAAGCTAGTGTCATTTTAATCCTATGTTGGTAAATTTTTACTAAATTAAATGATGCTTACCAGGTTGGCACATTTGGCTCCATATCTGCCAAGGGCCCATTAAGATTTTTTTTTTAAAGAATAAGATAAAATTCATTAAGAGAAATAATACATTAGGAAGGTGATAAGGCATCACCCAAATAGGAAAGAAACCCAAGAGCCAACTTTGGTATCACAGATCCCATACTAATATCCGTAAAAAACTAAATGACAAAATCTTATAATCTTTTCTCCAAACAACCCGTATCACAATCTAATAAAACAAACCAAGATATTCTTTTGTTATTAAAAGATATTACTTGTTTGCAATGGCTTTTGCATGCCTTTATATTAAAAATTGTCATTTTAATTCCATCTTGGTAAATTTTTACCAAGTTAGATTATGTTTATCAGGTTGGCATATTTGACCCAATATCTGTCAAAGGGCCATTAAGAATTTTTTTTTTTGAAGAATAAGATAAAATTCATTAAGAAAAAAAATGTATTAGGATGGTGAAAGGCATTACCCAAAGAGGAAACAAACCCTTGATCCCGACTTTGATCTTACAGATCCCATACTAATACACGTAGTTGTAGAAGTAAAAGATGCACTTGTACTAGTTGTAAATTTCTTATACCCTGTTATTTCATATTCATATAAACTATACATTTCAAATAATAAACTATTAATTTCTTATTTTTTATTTTCAATTTCAATATTCATATTTTCACATTATGTTTCAAGTGAAATATCTAAACCATCTTTCCTAATCCCAATTGAGTGTCAGGCTCGAAATTGGTGGTTCCCAAAAAGTTTGGTAGTTCTCTAGTTTTAGGAACTTCCAATTTCGAGCCTGAAACTCAATTCAGTCGTGACTGGTGAAATAATGGAGGTTTCATTGATACTTTGAAAAATTAAGGTTGGGTTGGGTGAGTGGTTTGTGAGGTTTTTTTGGTCAACTTTATCCTACATAGGAACTATGATGAGGGATTCTTCTTAAAAGTAAGTTCCCGAAAGTCAATTGGGAACCACCGTTCATTAGTTTGCCAAGCTACAAGTAAGGTTGCAGATAGAACAACTAAACTTATTCTCGCACGCATGAGAGAATAGTGGGCAGGAAATATACTATCACTGTCACTACAGGTAAGGTTGCAAAATCGCCGACCGCTGCTGTAAGTCAGTCGTCGAACCTATTACTATCGCAACCCACAACTGTTACTGCTAGATCTGCTACAAAATCAACGCTGGTTGTCGTAGATGAAGCTCACCGCCGTTGCCGGTCATTGTGAATCGCCGTCAGAGTCCGTAGGTCATGGCCATTGTAGGTGGTCAGTTGGGTGTGATGGTTGAGAGGAGGGAAGGGTTAGAACGAAAATGGGGTCATTCTAACCCTAAACGTAAGAGATGGAATTGGGGATATGGGGGTCATTTTGTTTTTTTGTTATTTTATTTAAATCAGTGAAAATAAAAATGATAACATGCAAACCGCTGCCCAGGTCAAATGGTTTAGCAGTTCGATCACCTGGGTCAACGATTTTCAGACTTTTTCGACGAATTTTAAAGATTTACCGGTTTATAGTATAACCATACCCAAGGGCTGAACGGTTATCGATTTTTCTAGTCCGACTGTCTGGTCCGATCCGGTTTTGAAAATCATGCTTGGTAGTGAAAAAAAAATAATAAATAAAAACTTTGCACAAATCTGCATTAAGACATGGACAATTACTCTCTAGTGTCTGCCTTAGATTCACTGAAATATCATTTATTATTTCATCATCATCATCTTTATTTACTGTTTTACATTTTATACAAAGGGTACAAAACATAAAACCCTTATGGTACAAATAAAGTCGTACTACCAGAAGGGACAACTTAAGAGAGAGAGAGAGAGACGGTTTGGTGGTTTCCATCTTGGAAAAATAATAACTAAAAACAAAAATAAAAGAAAGGAAGGAAAAAGGGCATTATAGCCATTTTAGAGATTATAAAACACCAAATGGCTCGCGAAGTGGCTCAAACCGGTGATCGATGGTGATCCCCTGATCAGACTTATCATCAACGTTGTGCAACCAGCTAGTGTTCTTCAGGTCCTCTTTGAGCAAAATTGCATCATAACGGGAGCTCTCGTAAATGTCCATTTCACTCAGTTTTGCTGAAAGCCGACCATCACCTTCCTCAGCCTCATTATCCAGGGACTTATCAATACAAATTCCATTCTCTGAGATGCCTCCACTACTGCTGGAGGGTGGGGCACCATTATTGCTGAGGGAAGACAAAGCATCCAAGACACGGATAGGCTGCCTTTTTAGGTTACTACGGATGCTCTGAGGGAAAAGAGTAGTTCCAGACAGAGAATGGACGTTCCCTGTGCCATTTTGGATGTCCTGCGTTATAGAATAAAGAGCTTTTAGTTAAGAGGTAATAATGTAGATTTAACCTCAATTTAATAAATAGATGGGGTAAAAAGTAGTCAACCCTTTTAAAGTCCTGCTTGGTCAAAATTTGGATCTGTGGAAGATTTCTAACCATTTTATATATAAGGGATATCAGATATGTTGGCATATATCATATGCATACAAAGATATTTCTTGAGAATTTAAAAATATTACTCAGGAATCTCAGCATGGCAGACTGAATGACTTGGGCTTCAGTCCGACTTTGCATGGAACTTCCATGAGTCCATGACAGAAAAGTCAGAATGGAGTCTCCTGACATCCACACTTAAAAGTACTTTCAGTTTTCCTTCTATAACAAGAGATATACCATATGCCTGAGAGCCATGTCAAGTGACTTTTTTGAGATTATTCTTCCAAATCCAGTACTCTCACTAGTAGTTGTGGGTTTTGTTGGTCTCCGAACTGTAGGCTCCAACACTGGTGGTGTCTTCTGCAATTCAGGTGCCCCAACATCATGTCCATTGGTGTGCAAGCGGCCCCTCCCTGGAAATTCTGTAAGTCTTCCCCTTGAAACAATAGGTGATGACTGCCTTCTTGGTGGATTCACAGGCCCAGATGTCTCTGAGTTTCCCCTGACCATGACAGCAAAACCTGGCCGGGACCTACCAGCAGAAATGGGCCTATCTGGCAATGTGGTCCTCAGGTTTGGTGCTGTATCATGTGGGAAATCAGGAAGATCAATAGGTTGTGATTATGGCCGGGCCCTTGGGCCTGGGGAGCTTCCTCGGGAAGCAGGTGCTGTGCTTCAGCCATTTGGAAGGACCCACCGAAAAGATGCTGAGCGAGCTACCACTGGAGCTGGTCCTGGAGCTGTTGTTTGGGTTCGACGGGTAGGAGTTGATGGCCATGAGTTTGGTCGAGATGCAGAACTTAAGCTTGCAGAGACTTGAGGCCTAGAACTTGTGGTAGAAGGCCTTGAGTTTTGGGACACTCTTGGCTTATCAACTGAAGAGATGTTGGGGCCAGGATGGGATCTGGTTGGTGTCGATGGTCACGATGACAATGGCCGAGCAGATGGGGTGGAAGGTCTCGTACTAGAGCGGGTAGTAGGGGTGGATGGCCTGGATGAAGATGTGACTGATGCTGAGCTTGTGTTGAGAATTGAGGAAGATCTGTTGGAGCTAGATGAGTAGGTAGTGTAGTGCATGGTAGAAATGGAAGGACGGGTAACAGAACTACTTCTTGTTGGTCTTGATGAATAGTTGTTCTCCGAGTGTGTCATAGAAAGCTGAAAGAAAGAGAAAATAAGAAATTAGCCATGCATATTCTATTTACTATTTTTGAGAGAGAAAAAGAAATAAAGCATAGAAACACAAAGAGGTTTCTCTCTCTCTCTCTCACAAGCACACATTAAATAAAGGAGAAGTTGTACCCTACTTCTTTGTATCTTTTACTTACTATCTTAAATTTTATCATAGAAAATAATAACATTTTTTAGTTGCTAATTTGACATGAAATTGCTCCATGAGGAAATTAATTTTGTTACTAAAGAAAATTGCTATTTTTAAAGTAATATGTATGCTAGATGGTATATAAAGTTAGGGAACTAGGCAAAACTTGTTTTTTTTCTTTCTTTTATGAAATTCTTAACACCTAGGCACCCCACTGTCTCCTAGAATCGCCTAGACACCTTGACAATTATGCCATTGTAAATAACAGTCTTTGCTGGGAAGGTGGCACCACAAATGATAAGAGCCACTTTATGGGGAGAACTGGACTAGGTTGGATTTAAACCAAAGCCAAAGCAAGTCGAACAGCACAACTTAAACTGGATCTGATCCACTGGAAGGCCTATCATCGAGTTGAGTTGCTTAATTGAAGACCTCTGCTTAAAACCTTGCTGATCAACAAGGGAATCAAAAAACGGTTAAGTTTAAGTGGAAACTTTTAAGAGGGGAATACTCCAGTTAGAACCAATCAGACGTGTCACACTCCCCTCCATATATAGAAGACCTCTAAGGGGTCCCATCACTTAGTAAATCATATAAGAAGCTTCACTAGTTTATCAAATTGGAAGAGCATAACCATCAGATATAAAAATTATTTTATATGCCAATGGTTAAACTAAGTTCTTTTTTATGCATTCAAATTTCAAAAGACTACAGTAGATTAGATAGGTAGTAGCAATTATGACCAGATTGCATTCATGTTCTTCCCTAGAAAACAAAAAAATCAAGAGGGAAGAAAAACAGTTATATGAAGGTGATGTACACCATTGCGGTTTTAGAATAAATAAATTTATAACTTAGATCAAAGTGAATAGTGATGAACAAGAAGAAATTGAAACATATACCCTTGAAGTCTTAGTTGTAAAAACTGATCTGACCAAGGAACTGCTTCTTGGAGCCAGTAAGGTTGGAGGGGGCTCACTTGTATATGATGAAGAGAAAAGAGGTGTCTTAGGAGGGGTGAGAAGCCTGTTCATGGAAATTAAAGGAAACAAACATTAGCTTCTGAATGCTAGTTTGAGTTCAATTTTCTAATTATAAATCATCTATCTAAGAATATACTCACACCTATTTATTAAGGGAAAGAAAAACATATACACGACTGACGGGTTGTCGAAGCCCTCAAAATTAATTCTATTCCCACCTTACAACAAAATTGTAGTAACAGTGGTATCAGGTCGAATCCCACAGGGAGCCAGTAATTAATTTCTCAGCCGAATGTGCAATTTAAAGAGTGGGAAATTTGAATAATTAAAATAAAGCAAAATAGCAAATAACAATCAAGGAAAATTTAGTCTTATTGAATTCTTATCCAAGGGTTCAGATTGAGTCAATTGGTCATCGATCCTAGGTAAATTTCAACAATCTTGCAATTCAAATATTTAACCTTAAGATTTATTAGGATAGCCATAATAAACCTCGTGTTTTCCTGAATTAGTTGACCAAACCCAGCATTTGATCAACACTTATCATTAACCAACTGGGTACAATAGCGTTGCATATCAATTAATGATAGCAATAATCTTTGTGAAAACAGTTAAACCAAAATAACAATAATTGAGATAACTGCAATTATCGAATCTTGTTCCGTTGATTCCCCTTAGGTTAAAACATACCCATACATTGGTCAAAGGCTGTCACGAACAATTGACCCATGTAGGATAATAACCTAATTGCTACTTGTACCACTATTCGTGACAATTACAGATCATCGAACCATGGATAGCAGTAGGAAGATCAACGTTAATTAATTTGTCAAACTAATTAACATTAACATCCATAAGAACATGCACAAGAATCAACGAATACTTGAATTGAAAGCAAGAATTTAAATTAAACACAGAACCTCATGATGACACAATTGAACCAGAAAAGAAAAGCTTAGCCGCTCATGGTTGTCGACTCCCTCTTGCTCTGCTTCCCAGATGGATGGACTGATCTTCTGAATTGATTGAGTGCTTCAGTGATTGAGTGATGCCTAAAGCTGGTCCCCCCCCCCTCCCCCCTTTATATAGCTTTAGGAGGAGGGGCTCTCTCCAACTCCTCTTAAGAGATTAATCCTCAAAAATAGAAAGTCCTAATCAGTTTTGATCTAATCCTATCCTATCTCTTATCTAATAATCTCTCTTATCTAGTAATCTAATCTCAATCATCTTATCCTTCTAGGATTACATTTGAAATTTGAATATGATGGGACTCTTTATTCTTGAATTCGAGTTGGGCTCTTTAATTTGGGCCGCTACAAGGCTTTCCTACGAATTGGGCTTTAGTTGTGAAATGGGTTTTACTGTGAATTGACCTTGATGCAGACCGAATCTGTCAAAACCCAAAACATGAGAGTTGTGGAATTCTTCCTTATCTTTCCAGTGCATCTTGAATCATCCCAATCGGAGTCCGGAGTTGAGAGTTATGCCCCGATTACTAAACAGTGCCGAAATTGTGCAAAATCATCCGATTAGCCTTGTTTTCCTCCAGTTGCCTTCTTGCTTGCCCTGAATCGAAATACAAGAGTAATGAGTCCAATTAAGTGCTAATTTAATGTAAAATAATGAATAATTGGGGATAAAAATATGTTACTTTTTATTCCTATCAAATCCCCCCACACTTAAAACCTTGCCCGTCCTCGGGCAAGACAAAACTCGAGCAAAAACAATTTAACTACCTACTGATTTTTAAAACTCTCTCTCTCAACATGATGCTTGGCCTCTCGCATGCTTCAATCCAGACTTAATAATCTTTTCATTTTCCACTTCCTTCTCCTCTTTAACTTGTCAAAGAGTAATCTCAACTCACCATTCCTCATGAACCCAAGTTAAATCAACAGTTAAGGAAAACAAGCATTCCATCGTCTGAACATTCTTGGACTAAAATAGGCACTCATTGTTTTAACAATCAAATGCAGCCATATTCAAATATCTCTCTTTGTTTTTGAAGTATCATTAGTTTCTAGGGTCAAAACAAGGTATGTTATCACCATAAGCTTGCTTATGTATCACATCTCCACCACTAAGCATGAGTTCAATGCATCAAAAATTGAAATGGAGTGCTAGGGGTGAGTGCATTTTATGCTCCATCTCACCCTTTTCTTTTGTTTCTAAATGTGAGTGCATCTTATGCTCCATCTCACATTTGTCTTTCGCTTCTAAATGTGAGTGCATTTTATGCTCCATCTCACATTTGTCACGATTTTTTTTTTTTTGTACAATAGTAGACCACCATTTCCATTCCGATCCATGAACTCATTGACGTGGTATCAACATGACTACAGAGCAAGTTCTAGAATAATAAAACTGTGTTTGACAGGCTTTTGACAGGCCTTTAGGCATAAGGGTTACATTTGTAATCTTGCTTATTCCAAAATAATGAGGTGCCTTATGTAGTCAAAAAAATTCAGTTAGTCATGCTTGCATCCTGTCTTGTCTATTCAACCTAAACACATAATTCATGATAGCTTGAAATTATTCAAAGATAAGTTTCTAGGGAGCAAAAACTTCAAAAAGCAAGGTTAAAAAGTGATGATCGAAGCATGCTAGAGTTACCCCAGAAATTATCAAATTCCCCTAATCCCCCCACACTTAAGGTATACATTGTCCCCAATGTATATGACTGTGCGTACGATAGAAAGATTTAAGGGAACTTCCCTGAACGCCTTGTTGAGATCCTTCCGATGTCAAATCAGCTGCTAAATACGACCATGTTCCTAAAATTGAAAACAATAAAAATAACTGAACAAAAATAACTAAACACAATGGATTGCCTCCCATAAGCTCAATTGTTTAACATCGTTATGCTCGACGTCCTTCCTTGCTTCCTTAATTCGATGAATAATGAGGAAGATCCAACGAGATGTCTTCTAAGGAGGAGACGATTGCATCCTCATGGAACAACTTTAATCTATGCCCATTCACTTTGAAAACCTTATTTGTATCAAGACTTTTGATCTCCACTGCACCATAAGGAAACACATTAGTAACAACAAATGGACCCATCCACCTACAACACAACTTACCTGGCATGAGTTGGAGTCGAGAATTATATAATAACACCTTTTGACCAACCATAAACTATTTCCTTAAAAACAAATTATCATGGAACAACTTGGTCTTCTCTTTGTAGATTCTCGAATTCTCATATGCTTTTAACCGCAACTCCTCCAATTCTTGTAATTGGAGATTTCTTGCCTTGCCAGCTTCTTCTATGTCTATATTGCAACGTTTGATCGTCCAATATGCCTTATGTTTGTTTTCAATTGGTAAATGACAAGATTTTCCAAAAACTAACCTATAGGGAGACATCCCTATTGGTGTTTTATATGCGGTCTGGTATGCCCAAAGTGCGTCATCTAGACGTAGGCTCCAATCCTTTCTGCACGGGCTCACCGTCTTTTCTAAAATGGATTTGACTTCTTGATTGGAAACCTCAGATTGTCCATTTGTCTAGGGGTGATAGGCAATGGCGACTTGGTGATGCACCCCATACTTTTTCAGCAAGGCTTCAATGGCTTTATTGCAGAAGTGGGTCCCTTGATCACTTATGATGGCTCGAGGAATACCAAACCTACTAAAAATGTTAGGTTTGATAAAACCTATAACACACTTAGAATCATCAGTTTTGGCAGTTTTTGCTTCCACCCATTTTGAGACATAATCAACTGCCAGAAGTATGTAAACAAAACCACAAGAGGAAGGAAAGGGTCCCATAAAATCAATACCCCAAACATCAAAAATTTCACAAATAAGAATGGGGGTTTGGGGCATCTCATTTCTGCGAGACAATGCACCTGTTCGTTGGCATTTTTCACAATTTTTACAGAACAAGTATGCATCTTTAAATAAAGTTGCCCAATACAACCCACTATCTAAGACCTTCCTAGCAGTTCTTTTTGGCCCAGAATGACTGCCACAAGCATAATTATGACAAAAATTCAAAATCAACATATGTTCACTTTCAGGGACACATCTCCTAATCACTTGATCAGAGCAAAATTTCCACAAATAAGGTTCGTCCCAAACATAATATTTTGCCTCATACCTGATTTTATCCTTCATCGACTTGCTAAGATAACTAGGCAAAATTCCAATAACTAAGTAATTCACGATATCAGCATACCAAGGGACCATACCTTTTATTTGGAATAGTTGCTCATCAGGAAAAAGCTCAGAGATGGGTGAGGAGTCTTCATCTTTTACCAACCTGTTTAGATGGTCCGCCACCGAATTTTCAGCTCCCCTTCGATCCTTGATTTCTAAATCGAACTCTTGGAGCAAAAGTATCCACCATATTAGCCTCGGCTTTGACTCCTTTTTCACCAATAAGTATTTCAAAGTTGCACGATCAGAAAACACAATCACTTTAGAGCCAAGCAAATATGATCGAAATTTATCTAAAGCAAAAACAATTGCTAATAGCTCATTTTCGGTGGTTGTGTAATTGCATTGTGCAGCATTCAGCGTCCTTGAAGCATAGTAAATGACATGGCTCTTCCCATAAATCCGTTGACCTAGAACATCTCCTATCGCATAGTTGCTTGCATCGCTCATAATTTCAAAGCGCAAGTTCCAGTCCGGTGGTTGAATAATGGGTGCAATTGTCAACAAATTCTTGAGCTTATCAAATGCATCATTACATTCATCCCCAAAGTCGAAAGGCACATCTTTTTGAAGCAATTTGGACAATGGCAGGGCAATTTTTGAAAAGTCCTTGATAAACCTACGATAAAAACCTGCATGTCCAAGAAAATCACGCACTTCCCTAACATTTGTAGGGTAAGGTAAGCTCACAATTAAATCAACCTTTACCTTATTGACCTTTATGCCTCTTGCAGAGATAACATGTCCCAACACAATGCCTTCCTTTACCATAAAGTGGCATTTTTCATAATTCAAAACCAAATTAGTTTCGACACATCTATCCAGAATTTTACTCAAATTATCTAAACAATCATCAAACGAATCACCATAGACAGTAAAATCATCTATGAACACTTCAATGCACTTCTCAATAAAGTCAGAAAATATACTAATCATGCACCTTTGAAAAGTACCTGGAGCGTTGCACAGACCAAAAGCCATCCGTTTGTAGGCGAAAGTGTTGAATGGGCAAGTAAAAGTCATTTTCTCTTGGTCTTCTTGAGCAATAACGATTTGATAATAACCTGAAAATCCATCGAGAAAACAAAATAATGCCTTGCCGGCTAACCTTTCTAACATTTGATCTATGAAGGGCAAGGGGAAATGGTCTTTTCTAGTGGCTAAATTAAGTTTCCGAAAGTCAATCACCATACGCCAGCCATTTTGTACCCTTATTGGGACCAGTTCATTATTTTGATTTCTTACCACATTGATCCCAGTTTTCTTGGGTATAACATGTATTGGACTCACCCACTTACTATCCGAAATCGGATAGATTATCCCTTCATCTAGTAACTTAAGCACTTCCTTTTTTACCACTTCTTTCATTGTCGGGTTGAGCTTCCTTTGCGATTCTCTGACTGGCTTGGCACCATCTTCCAAGAGAATTTTGTGCATGCAGATTGAGGGGCTGACCCCTTTTATATCGGCTAAGGTCCAACCAAATTGCCGCCTTGTGCTCTTTCAGAACCTCGATGAGTCGTGCCTCTTGATCATCCATCAACCCTTTTGCAATGATCACTAGCAATATTTCTTTGTCACCCAAATAGGCATACTTAAGGTGATCTGGCAAGGTCTTCAGCTCTAACTTCGGAGCCTGCAAAACAGAAGGCAACAATTTCTTATGAGAAAACGATGATGGAATATTAGAATTTGTTACCTTTTGTTCTACTATCAGTTTCGAAACTTCACAGGATGTATCTAATTCTTCCTCCATATCCAATTGTGCACTTAATTCGAGTTCCGCATTCATATCCTCTTCCCCAAAAATTTCCTGCACAATTGAATCAACAATATCAACAGAACAAATCGAATGACATTCATTGGGGTACTTCATTGCTTCAAAAATATTAAATTTAACAATCTCGCCGTCAAACTCGACGGAGAGGGTACCATCATCCACATCTATTTTGGTTTTGGCCATTTTCATAAATGGCCTGCCTAATAGAAGTGGGGCTGAACTTGTGATAGTGTCTTCCTCCATCTTCAAGATGTAAAAGTCGGCTGGAAATATAAGGTCATTAACCTGCACCAAAACATCCTCAACAAACCCTTCAGGGTAAGCGTTAGAACGGTCAGCTAACTGAATAACAACCCCAGTTTCTTTTAATGGACCTAAATTCAAAGCACAATAAATTGAGTATGACATGACATTGATGGATGCACCTAAATCTAGCATGGCACGCTCAATTCTTTTATTGCCAATCATGCAAGGTAAAATAAACATACCTGGATCAACACGCTTTTCCGGCAGGGTCCTCTTGATGACAGCTGACACGTTCTCCCCAACCTTTACCTTCTCATCTCCTCTCAGCTTCCTTTTGTTAGTGCACAACTCCTTCAGAAATTTTGCGTATTTGGGGATTTGTTTGATGGCATCTAATAAGGGAATATTTATTTCCACCTTCCTAAAGGTCTCCAAGATTTCTTGCTCATAATCTTCTTTCTTAGATTTTTCCAACCTACTAGGAAATGGTGGTACAATGGCATTAGACATCTTAGGTAGAGGGGGGTCGGGTTTTACCTCATGTGATACTTGTTCCTCCTCTTCTTTCTGCTCTTTATCCTCTTTCCTTGGTGAAGTAGGTTGTGACTGTAATTCCTTCCCACTTCTTAGCACCACTGCACTCGCATTCTCCTTGGGATTGACTACCGTCTGTGATGGTAGCTTTCCAGAGTTCTGCGCCTCCAACTTGCTAATAGAAGTAGCAAGTTGACTGATTTGGTTCCCTAAGTTCTGGATGTTGGCCTTTGTTTCCTGTTGGAATTGCTGAGTGTTAGTCACAAGAGCCTTAACGATCTCATCTAAAGACATACCTAAACTTGAGGGTTGAATTTGAGCTTGGGTAGGTGCTGGAATTGGGTGTTGTCTGTTGAAAGCTTAGGGCTGGAATCTCTGTGGCCCTCCTTGATTTTCGTAGCTTAGATTGGGATGATCCCTCCACCCAGGATTGTAATAGTTAGAACAGGGATCATACTTGCGTTGAGGTTGGCCCGGAAATCCTCCTACGGCACTGACTTGCTGCACCAAACCTTCTTGTAATGATGGGCACATATCCGTAGGATGCCTAGGAATTGAGCATATGCCACAAACCCATGCCATTTGTAATTGCCCTACAACCATTTGACGAACCAAAGCAGTTAGATCAGATATTTGACTTTCCAAATTAGAATGGCTTACCTCATTAACATGTCTGATAGCACCATCTGTTCTTGTTCCAAATTGTTGGGAATTTTCAGCCATGTTGGAAATCAATTCCCTAGCCGCTTCGGGTGTTTTATTTACCAAGGCTCCTCCACTAGCTGCATCGAGTCCTTCATAGAAGTATTGGATTAATAGTTGTTCATGTATTTGGTGGTGTGGGCAGCTAGCATAGAGTTGTTTAAACCTTTCCCAATACTCGTATAGTGTCTCACCACTAAACTGACGAACCCCACAAATCTCTTTCCTAATATTTGCAGCTCGTGATGCAGGAAAATATTTATCTAAAAACATCCTATTCATCTCATCCCATGTACGTATTGAACCAGGAGGAAGAATGTATAACCAGTCATTTGCTTTATCTCGTAAAGTAAAAAGAAAAGCTATAAGTTTTACCTGATCCTCGGTCATACCCTGTGGTTTCATGCTTGAACAGACGATATAGAACTCTTTAATATGGTTATGAGGGTCCTCATCTGGAAAGCCATGCAAAACAGGAAGCAATTGAATCAAACCCGATTTAAGTTCAAAGGCTACCTTGAGAGTGGGATAGATTATGCATAAAGGTTGTTGATTCATGATTGGCACAGCTAACTCTCTTAGTGTTCTTTCTCTATCAACCATCCTTTCTTCCTCTTCGAAAATGGGTTGATCACAAGTTGTCAAATCAATATCAGAATTCACCCATGGAGGTGAAAGGTCCTTCCTTTGTTTCACCTCCTTTCTCAATCGACGGGTGGTCTTCTCAATTTCAGGGTTATATTCTACTTCACCTTGGTGAGAAGCACGAGTCATAAAACAAAGGAGGTTAACACAAACAAAAGGTACAAAGCTAAGAAATTAAAGTAACTCCCCGACAACGGCGCCAAAATTTTGACGGGTTGTCAAAGCCTCAAAATTAATTCTATTCCCACCTTACAACAAAATTGTAGTAACAGTGGTACCAGGTCGAATCCCACAGGGAGCCAATAATTAATTTCTCAGTCGAATGTGCAATTTAAAGAGTGGGAAATTTGAATAATTAAAATAAAGCAAAATAGCAAATAACAATCAAGGAAAATTCAGTCTTACCGAATACTTATCCAAGGGTTCAAATTGAGTCAGTTGGTCATCGATCCTAAGTAAACTTCAGCAATCTTGCAATTCAAATATTTAACCTTAGGATTTATTAGGATAGCCATAACAAACCTCGTGTTTTCCTGAATTAGTTGACCAAACCCAGCATTCGATCAACACTTATCATTAACCGACTGGGTACAATAGCGTTGCATATCAATTAATGATAGCAATAATCTTTGTGAAAACAGTTAAACCAAAATAACAATAATTGAGATAACTGCAATTATCGAATCTTGTTCCGTTGATTCCCCTTAGGTTAAAACATACCCATACATTGGTCAAAGGCTGTCACGAACAATTGACCCATGTAGGATAATAACCTAATTGCTACTTGTACCACTATTCGTGACAATTACAGATCATCGAACCATGGATAGCAGTAGGAAGATCAACGTTAATTAATTTGTCAAACTAATTAACATTAACATCCATAAGAACATGCACAAGAATCAACGAATACTTGAATTGAAAGCAAGAATTTAAATTAAACACAAAACCTCATGATGACACAATTGAACCAGAAAAGAAAAGCTTAGCCGCTCATGGTTGTCGACTCCCTCTTGCTCTGCTTCCCAGATGGATGGACTGATCTTCTGAATTGATTGAGTGCTTCAGTGATTGAGTGATGCCTAAAGCTGGTCCACCCCCCCCCCCTCCCCCCTCCCCCCTCCCCCCTCCCCCCTTTATATAGCTTTAGGAGGAGGGGCTCTCTCCAACTCCTCTTAGGAGATTAATCCTCAAAAGTAGAAAGTCCTAATCAGTTTTGATCTAATCCTATCCTATCTCTTATCTAGTAATCTAATCTCAATCATCTTATCCTTATAGGATTACATTTGAAATTTGAATCTAATGGGACTTTTTATTCTTGAATTCGAGTTGGGCTCTTTAATAACTTGGGCCGCTACAAGGCTTTCCTGCGAATTGGGCTTCAATTGTGAACTCGGCTTTAATACGAATTTGTTCCGAATTCGGGCCCGATTTTGACCTCGATGCAGACCGAATCTGTCAAAACCCAAAACATGAGAGTTGTGGAGTTCTCCCTTGTTTTTCCAGTTCATCTTGAATAATCCCAATCGGAGTCCGGAGTTGAAAGTTATGCCCCGATTACTGAACGGTGCCGAAACTGTGCAAAATCATCCGATTAGCCTTGTTTTCCTCCAGTTGACTTTTTGCTTGCCCTAAATCGAAATACAAGAGTAATGAGTCCAATTAAGTGCTAATTTAATGTAAAAGAATGAATAATTGGGGATAAAAATATGTTACTTTTTATTCTTATCAACGATCATATTTGTTAGTGGTATGATTATATCATCAACCTCAAAGAATTAGAAACAAAGCAAGTTTGTTTCATTTCCATACTATGCCATTGTAAAAAAAAAAGAAGATTCTTTCACAGAAATGTGATTCCACAACTAGATGAGTACAAAAAGAACTTGTAGAACAGACTCGTTTTGGTTGAGAATTGACTCAGGTTTGTTGGGCTATGAGCAATAACTTAATCATAAGATTCAAAAGTTGGTGAATATAAGCTTTTAACAAAGCAAATTTAACCACTGTAGTAGTTTAATTTTATGTGGGTTTGCACTTGGCACCTACAAATCAGTACTATATTTTGAATCTTTGGAGGGATAATCTGTGATCCATGATTTGGATTCTCATTTAGAAATAACTTCTCCTTAGGTTTGCATCAGATAATTATTTATTTGTAAATCTTGGTAGGTAGAGTGGCATTTTGAGGTCTACTCTAGAAATGCTAATAGTCAGCTTAAACCCGGGAAAATTGTACATGCACTATGTGGAACCGTTTTGCTCACTTGACTAGAAATAAAGGGCTTCAGACAGTTGAAAAGGAAAAGATGCAGGGCATTTCAAAAAAGGAATAATGAGAAAATTACAAGCATGCCATTAGAGAAAAAGTAACAATCTTATGATTCGGGTAGTTGCTAAGAACTAGATAGACTACTATATATATGATAGTCTATATAGTAGTCTAATGGCATATAAATCACATTTTCAAGAACATAAAAGCTTAATTCTTCCATCTAAGGATTTTTTTTTAAATTAATACAGCTGTTAAAATCATGTCTATCAACTTCTTGCCAATTGTGAACTGAAAAGTAAATGAAAAATAAAAGCTACCTAAGCCACGCTATTTCCTATCTTCATTCCACATTGCGCTTACTTAACAAACCATGTAAACTTTACTACGATCAAACATTCTATAACTTCATTAAGATCATGGCAATAATGTCAAAGTAACCTATAGCTCTCTTTCATGATTGCTTGAATTTTTTTGGAGATGCTACCTGTTATTGATTTATGAACTTCAAGAGGCTTTTCTTATGGTTCAAAGTATGTTTCATATTCTGACCACAATATACCTACTTTAGTAAACTATATCCTAATTGGTTCACTTTTCCTATCTTAATTTCATTAGATGCAGAAATGGCCAGCAAATCTTCCTATACGAATTAATTTCCTTATTACTGAAGAATCATTTACTGAATGAAAAAACCATTAGAATGATAAAAGCAAATGAATTCCCAGGTAACAACAATAAGACAACCTCAGAGTGCTATCAACAATTGTTGGGTAGCCTCTCTAGACCCAATAATACGATGAAAAACACCCAACAACATTCTCAGGCAAGAAGATCCTAGCACTGTCGAACCTCACACTAACAAATTTTACCATGTTAAGGATCTAGACTTCAAGAGGAATTGAATTCCCATTGTCTCTTACTGGTTAGCACTTATCTAAATAGAAAATGCAATTAGCGAGTGGAAGACCACCATGGCCAACCAGAGAGATGGAGAGAATTTCATTCAATATAGGAATGAGACTATTAAAGCTAGCAAGCAAGTAAATGACAAAAAGTGATCTGAAAGTTAACAAGCATACAAATTACATCAAGGAGAAAATTATGGACAGAACACATACCAGTCATAATCATGCTTTCCCCCATCCACTGAAGAGAGTAGATCGTCGATTCCATTCCTCGCTAGTTTTACTGGTCCAACCGATATTCTCCCCAATTTCATCGATACTGAAGGCATTCATAACCAGAACTATTAACAAATATGATATTTTTTTTCTTAAGAAAATATCAAAATAACAAATTTGACTTTGACTAATTTCTTCTCAAAATTTTATTATCAGGAGGAAATCAAACATTGGTGTTCCTCCTGAAGTATCTAACTAAGCAACTAAAGTTAGAAAGGGCGAAATGACAAGCAGAAAATAATAATAAATAACTTATATAATCAAATAAAAATGAAAACATGAGAAATACAGATGCCCTCTAAATTTGCACAGGTGCACATAGAAACATCAACCTAATCAAAATCAACATCAAATTGATCAGTTCCTCTGACAATTTCTATTGTCTCGCTGAAATAGCAAGAACAACCTACCGGAAGCCAACAAATTTTGAAATTGAAAAAAAAAAGTGAAATTTCTATTGTCTCGCTGAAATAGCAAGAACAGCCTGGAGAAGAGATCCAAGTTTTCATCCATATCTCTCGAGATGGCAGCGTTGCTCCAACCTCTCCAAAGTTGCAATCCTCTGGCCAAAGAATCCCTCAAGATGCGATTCATATCAACGAATTTGAAAGAGAGACCATGGATAACAGAGAGAGATGGGGGGTAGAAAATGCAACAGTAGATACAAAGCGAGAAGTATAACTTCTTTTTTTTATGGCTTTGTTCTTTTATGTGAAGATGTTCTTGGAGAGAGAGAGAGAGAGAGGGACATAGGGAGAGAGTCGTGGATTTGTCCAGTGGTTGTAAGTAAAGCTTGGTGATAATAAAGACAAAAGGTAAAAGTGACAGAAGAGGGAGAGCAGTCGAAGTTCAATCAAAGGTTAAGGGAAAAGTTGTAGGAAGAAACAGTAAGAGAAGAGAGTCGAGAGTGGTGAGAGACAACGAAAGAGAGAAAAGAGGAGAGAACAATGACCGTGGGCCCTAGCAGGGTCATTTTAGTCTTTGCAATTTAAGTTTAAATTTCAAAATAAAAATTTAAATAAATATTATTGTGACATGGAATCTGAGCTGGATTGTCACCTCACAAGAAAAGCATAGGTAAAAGTGTGATACTTACTTGGCGTGGGAATCTGTTTTATAATTTCAAAAGTTGAATTTGAATGTCATTATAAATTTTGTATGAAATGGCCTAGGGTTCAGGTTTCTATAATGGGCCTATCCATACTTTTCCCTTGAATAAACTATAAAAACACACTTAACTTAAAAGCCTTTTTTTTGGCTAAATGACAATGTATTTATAAGTTGTCAATGTGGAGCCAACCTCATAAAGCCCGAAGCTAATGCATCAAAGCTCTTTTAGACAGGCCCAAAGTTCAATAAGGTCAAATCAAAGTTACCCCTAATCTACACAAAATCCAATCGATTTTCTCTCCTTAATTTTATCATCTATTGACTTAAAATATTAAACAAATAAAAAATTGAAAAATATTGAAATAGTAGAATGATAAAATCTCTAGAGAAAAAAAAAATGCTTGGACAAGCACATGCTTATAAAGGCTCTGTTTGGATAACATTAAGATGTTAAGTTGCAATTAGTTAACATTTATCCTCATTGCAAAGTCTACCAATGTGGTGTATACTTTGTAATGCTTCCCCTTGTAGGTCTCTCTTTCACCAATTCCTAAAATTCGGCATCATATTTAATGAGTGAAGTTCAAATGAAGCTGGCCATCATTTGGCAAAATTTGCAATTGGGTGTGTTGATGTAGTAAACTGGATTTATGCAATCCTTCTATTTTTTAAGTGTACCTTTTTTTCCTAGAAGAATTTCCTATAAAAAATTCACAATGAAAATTTATAGGCTTTTTTAAATGACAAGGAAACAACATATACACATATAAGTTGGGATTTGTTGACTGCATAGGTGTGTATAATGGATTACGTAATCAATCATGAGTGAATGTGCTAGTGTTTCATACACATGGGGTTTCTTGTAATAGCTAGTGTTTAAAATAAGGGCAAATTTCTTAAACTATCCTTATGGTTTAGCTAATTGACTAACTCTACCCTTACTGTTTACATATTGTCTTAGACTATTCCTAAGTTTTTTGACAATTAACATTGCCATTAAACACTAATGAAAAAAGAAATGTCAAATTTGCCCTTTACTTTTTTTCAAAAAGAAATGTCAAATTTTCAAAAATAAAACCCAACTAAAGAAATTTTTCATTTTTCAATAACGCTAAAATAGTCTACAAAAAACTACTGAAATGAGTTACAATTGAAACACTAAAGCTTCATTCGTCGTCTGCAAAGAACCTAGATCAGAAAATGGGTTATTAGAGCTAGAAGCAAGGAACCCAGAACTGACCTTCATTCGTCGTCTATAGCCTTTAGTTTTTGTAATACCTAAAGATTAAAGACCAAAAGCTACTGGAAATAAAAAATTTTGCTTTTTTTTTAGGATCGTTCAGCCAAACCCCTCTCAACTCAATACCATTGTTTTCAGTTGGTCATCGTGTCAAACCCCTTTACAACTCAATACCCTCCATCTCCCTCACCGGCATCATTCTGGTCACACCCACATTGTCCTTCTTCGGATGCTCCTCCTTTCCTTCGAGTCCAAGGGCTTCCAAATCGATGGAGAAAACATAAGAGAAACCTAAAGGATTTCCACCAAAGGAACCAGACTCTATCTATAACGATTCGATCAAATAACAAAGATATACAATAAAACAAAATGGAGCAAATAATTTTAATGAGGAGATGATTGATCCTTACTTGTAAATGGAGTAGATAATTCGATCAGGAGGACCAAGCCATGAATGAGATAGCAACGACAACTTGGGATCGAAATTACTAATTGAATGGAAAATGATGTCGATGGCACTGTGTTATGCTCCTCTCTGATTTTTTTTTGGCAACCAATGTATTAGATTTAAAAGATCATATTGGAATTGAGCTAACATGGGAACAAACGATTATAAATAAATTAGATTATCCAATTCTTCCAACGTCAAGAAATTAGTAGACTTTTGGTTTGGGTATTAGAAATTAGGGAAAATTCCTTATCAGTAACCTGTATTTTGGTTTGCGTGATAATTTGGTTCCCAAACTTTAAAATGCAATAATTCAGTACTCAAATTTTTGAAATGTGACAATCTAGTATCCGAACTTTTAAAATGTGACAATTCAGTACCTGTCGTTAATCAGCCGTTAAGTGACATTTGAAAAGTCAAAAATGCCCTAAGAATGCCATCTAATTCTCTTTATCAACTATCCAAACATTGACAATAAAATGAACAGTCCCAAATTTTAGATTCTCCTAAACAATCACCAACTTTTTTTATTAGAAGAGGCTACGTTTTGGGACTGTTCAGTTTTTTGTCAACATTTGGATGGTTAAAGAGAATTAAATGACATTTGAATGGCATTTTTGACTTTTCAAATGACAATAATAAATTAATGGACTGGTTAATAACAGGTACTGGATTGTCACATTTTAAAAATTTGGGTACTAATTGTCACATTTTGAAAGTTCGAGTACTGGATTGTCGCATTTTAAAATTTGGAGACCAAATTGTCACTCGAGCCAAAGTACAAGGTACTGACCAAGAATTTTCCCTAAAATTAATATCCAAATATTGTGACATAAACTTTTGATGGTTAAAATAAGGAAATGGACCTCCTAGTTAACTTCTTTGGTATAGAAGCACAACATTGACACCATCCATTACTAGATGGAACCGAGGTAATTTGAAAATCTATCGTTGTGGATTTACTAGCTTTGCTCGGAAGCTTCGAAATGAGCCATGTTGCAATCATGTTGTGAACAGGGAGAAGATAACTCAAGAGCAACATTCTCGTCGCAATCTCAAAAGGAGAGCAAGCAGAGATTTGAGAATGTTGGATTTCGAGCTACAACAGCTGACGATTCTCTTGAGTTCATTGTTCTCCAAAGTGTTCACAAAAGAGACGAATTTTGAGCAACAACGACAACCATTTTCAATCTTTCGCTATGGATTCAATAACATATTTACTGAATTCTAAAACCTCTGCAACTCCATGCTCCTCTTTGTTTGAATCGGATATTTAATGATAAAAAGTAACAACTCCATTCACATTTTGGTCAAGTCCGAATGAAAATGCAAATAGGAGGAATTTTTCCAGATTGGATTGTGTTTAGCGGCGATTTGTTGCAACAGTGGGCATAAGGCAGTGGTTCAGTGGTGACACAAGATAAATAGGGGTTGCGGAGAGACGAAACCGCAAATAAGAACCCCCTCTGCAACTCAATACCAGGAGCACCGACCCTTGAGTACCAGAGTTTTGTTGGCTCTAAGATGAGGAGATCCAGGGATATGTTGGCTCGAAGATGAGGAGCCCATTATTCCACCAATCTTTGTGCAACTAGGTTCAGATCTTAGGGTTCTAGCATTTTAGCTTGTGGTCTCTCTATCTATTCTCTTTAACTCTATTCTAAGCGAGAGTGAAGCAGAGCACAACCACCTCCACTCTCTCTACAAGTAGCATCTATCAGTTGATCATCGACAAAGTTACTAATATCTAGCAAGATCCCTAAAGGACATGGAGCTTTGCAACATGTTGTCGTGTGGTCTCCATTCATTTCCGTCATTGATGCTTCTTCTACTACTGTTATCAATGGCCACCAGGGGACGCAGATACAGTTCAATGGGCCCAGTCTCCGCTACTTTCGGTGACGATAGGTTCTATGCTATTGATACTAGTGACAAACGGGAGATCATTTGCTGGGTGAAGAATTGTTCTTTGTCATCGTCCACCTCGTCGCCTTTTAGTGGTCTTCCTCCGATGGTTGTTATCATAGGGAGAGAGGGAGAAGGTTTCATGTGTAGCCTTGTAGCGAATACTAGAGGCGTCAATTGGACTAGATTTGGTCTAACCCGATCCAGTCTTACAAATTGACTGGACTCTAGTCTAAATCCAATACAAACCAAATTCAATAAAAACCATTAAAATGTAAATAGACTATATTGGATCCAATCCAAATCAAATGAAATATCAAAAGTTATATATAAAACAGAGCATATAAAAAATTACAAAAAGATATTAAAATAAAGAAAATCTAAAATTTACAAAAATATACCCTTTTGGCATTAAAAAAACACTTTTGTAAATTACTTTTATAAAAGTACATTCATAGAAGTGTCTTTACAAAAGTGGTTTCATAAAAGTACTTTATAAATATACTTTCATAAAAGTGCTTTTATAAAAGTGCTTTCACAAAAGTGCTTTTCTAAAAGTGCTTCCATAAAAGTGCTTTCATAAAAGTGCTTTTATAAAAGTATTTCCATAAAATTACTTTTATAAAAGTACTTCCATAAAAGTGTTTTCATAAAAGTACTTCCATAAAAGTTCTTTTGTAAAACTGATTTCATAAAGTGCTTTTGTATAAAAATGCTTTTATTACAATGCTTTCGTAAAAGTGCTTTTATAAATCTACTTTTGTAAAAGTATTTTTGTGAAAGTACTTTTACAAAAGTGATTTTATGCCAGCTTCAATTTTAATCAGTTTCAAATTGGACAAGGGTTTGGCCTCATGATCGATTATTGAAAATTTGGTTTAGGTCCAATTCAGACCAATAAGGTTATGGACCAATTTATTTTGGATTGACCTAATCCAATAATTATAATGGACTATCCAAATCGAACTTGATAAGGTTTGGATCGGATTAGATCCAATCTGAAACCGGTTGATTGGCACCCCTAGCAAATATCTCTTATCCCTATTGTTGGAACAATGTTAGATTAGGTTTGGATCTCATCCCTCTTGGTAAGGGTAATATTGGGTTTTAAAAAAATTATATGTCATGTGGTTGTCACATGTAAATGGATTGTGATGAAATGCTAATGGCAAGGGAAGATTTAGTCAAATTTTATAAAACTTAGGGATACTTTAAGTCAATTTCCAAACAATAGGAAGTCAATTTCCTAAACCTTATGGATAGTTTAAGAAAATTGCCCTTAAAACAATAATGATCTGTATGATTTATCATATTTATTGCTTTTATATCAAAAGGTTGGCTATAATGCATATTTTTGCCTTGTTCGAATTTCATGTAATTATACCAAGCCCGTGTTCGGTTTATTAGAAAACAAGAGAGAGAAACGTTTTTTCCCTCTCAATTGATAAACAAAAAACTTGAGGGAAAATTTTTAAAAGTCTTTATTTCTTATCTCCTATCAAACCAAAATATAACATTAATATGCCATATCTTGGGCATCATAGGCCATCAATGTTTTGCTTTCTTATTTTCTATTTAGATTTCATTTCAAATTGCATGTACCAGCCTTTTCTCACATGAGAGCCTCTAACCGTAGAACTTGGATTTAGTCCTCACAACCTTTTTTTTTGAGCCTAGATTTCTTACTAACTTTTCCTACCCACTCTCTACCCGCAATGAATCGGAGTCACACATCTCTCAGTTCCTAATAGAGATGTGTGGCTCCAATTCATGGCGGGTAGAAAAAGTGAGTAAAAAATCCGGAGTGCTTTTTTTTAGTCATGCATTGGAAACATCTCTGTTATTGTATGTTTTTATACATGGGTAGATATTGTCAATGCACAACTGCTAAAATATTATGAAAACAATCTTGTAGGGACCAAATATTATGAAAACAATCAGACCTAACCCTTGTAGCTACAGGATTTGATCTCAAGTGATGAGTTTCCTAGGGAAATCCAAATCCCCAAAATTTTTTAATTAATACTATTTTTTGAATATATATATGGTAGGATGGGGAGGAGGATCCCTATTAATCCTTATTCTCATCCCCACCCCATCCCATCCTTGGTACCCTTCGAGAAAACTGCCATTCCTAATTAAGAATGTATCTTTTATACTTTTTCTTCATATTTTTCATTTTTCCTTTTATTTTTCTTTCCCCTACAATGCATGACCAGTTCTCATCACTTGCTTCCAATTTTCATTATTCTTCTTATTTTTTTCTCTTCCACTCAAAATGTTACCTCTCCTTGTGCTTCTCTCTAGGGATGGTAATTTTTTTCATCTCGGCAGTACTCGACTTTCCCAACCCGATGGGGTCGGGGATGGAGATAATTTTGGTAAGGCAGAGATGGGGATCCCATAACGATTAATAGAAATCTCCCATCAGGGTCAAAGTTGGGGATGGGGATTGAGGTCTCTGCCTCGTGACGGGATCTGCTCCTCACAAATGGTTGCCTTATAGGCACATCCACCGTGCATTGGGAACATCTCCCGTGAATAATAACAAATAAGTGCGAGAGATGTTCCCAATGTATGATAAGATGTGTGTGTGAGGCGGCGCCAGGTGTGAAAAGCAAATCCGGTCTCCCCTACCTCACCCCAACACCGATTATATATATATATTAAAAGTTATTTATATTAAATATATTATTTATATCAAAATATATTTAAAACATTATTTATAATTTATAATTTTATTTTTCTTATCTAAAAACGTTCGGGATCCGAGACGAGAACGGATTCTTATCTAAAATTTTATTTATAATTTAAAAACGTTCGTGGCCTTATCTTGATGCAACTGATTTTAATTCTGTTACGCCACGTGCCTTCATATCACGTACGGAGGTTTGTAACTTGTAAGGGACTCCACTACAAAGTAACTCGTCATCATAGCGGGTGTTGACTTGCAGAGATGACTGGAGCCGATTCGAGAATGAGATCGCTAGTCGCTACTCGCTAGGGGGAGGTAAGGGGTGTTTTTGGGTATATCAAGAGAAATATGAGGATAGTTTAGTCACGAGGAAAACCATAAATATGTGGTAAAGGATGGAAGCGCTCAAACATACACAGATACAGCCGGGGAAGAAAAGATATTCAAGATTGGAGGAAAGGGGGAAAGGGGGAAAGGATTTGGCGTATTGAAAAAGGAATGTGTGGAAGGAAACCTCAGCGAACAATCCATCCATGAATGATCGAATCTAAGTCCAGTGACAAGAAAAGAAGAAGAAGAAGACAGCGTTGTTTCTTATATCAGTAGCCGCGCCGCTTTCAGGATTTGAAGATTCTCGACTAGTTTCTTTTGGGATTTTCTTTTCCCTTTTTTCTCTACTTCTCTCGGCAGAAGAAGTAAATTGCAGGTTTCATCTCCATAGGTTTCGTTCGCCTCCGCGTTTTTCATACGATCCAGAAGATCGATTTCAGGTATTCAAACCCTAGCTCTTGATTTACATGTTTTTTTGGTTGTATTTCGTCGATTGAGAAAAAAGGAGGGGATCTGTTCCCTGTTGATTGCCGATTGCACCTTGGATTACTAGTTCTGCTTGCATGAAGAGCGAAGGCTTCGATCGTTCACAGGATCTTACAGGTTTTTCCAAGTTCAGAAGAGTATATTATCAGCTCCAAGCAGTTGAAACATGTTGAAGCCAAAACAGAGCGGACAAGGGAGTAATAATAGGGTTTCGAAGAACCGACTAATAGATGCGGTGCTTTTGTTGATAGAAGCTTTCACGGTTAGGGTTTTGCCCTAGATCGGTTCGGCCTGTAGGAAATTTAGATTTCGGCGAAGGAAGCTGCAACTTGAAATGGAGCAACATAGTTTTTGTTGTTGGCACTCGCCATTCTCTATGTTGGCCTGGATTATGTCTCTTTTGCTTCGCCTGCAATCTCTGGGATCTTCCTCATGGATCTGGGATCTTCCTCATGTGCGAAGAAACGCCTTCATCCTGGATCTTCCTCATGGATCTGGGTTCCATGTGGCAGTGGCGTTTATTTTGCTTTTGCTTCGAGCATACCTTTCTAGAGTAGGCGAGCCTTCTCTATTATACAATGAACGCATAAGGATTCCTTATCTGCTTGGCGAAGGAGGTGTTAGTCGTGCTTCTTCTTGGCCTGCTTATGTGAATACCACGTAGTAAACACTCAAGGGCGCTGATTACCATATCCTAAAATAGTATTAGGCCAACAGGATCTATCATCTGCTGTTCGTCCAACTGGATCTGTGCTGACTCCATCCCCTAGTTTGTGCTAAACATAGGTTTCCTAATTATTATACTCTGTTTATCTGCAGAAGGGGGACGCTTACCGTTGCTTCATCTATGTCTTCAGAGATCTTGAGGACTTTTGGGGCTTTGACCATAGGTGCAGGTTATTGAGGTCTGGGCAAAAAAAAAAAAACTACTCATGTTTTTATCATGCATTGCTAGTAACCGAAAACAGAGTATAATCGACTTTCTTGAAGTTGCTACTTTGTTGATCTTTAACCATTGAAGAGGTTCATAAAATGATTTGGGTGCAAGCTTTTTGTTTAGATGAAGAGAAAGGTTCTTCTGTACAAGGATTGGCCTATTTATTGTCTTGGATGTTGCTGCTTGGGAGAGATTATTTGACTTGTTTTGAACTACCCATAAAATAAACTTTGCTGCCTCCTTTTGTTAGTAGTCATATGGTGGAAATGATGTTTGATGGGTGATCCTTTGTCAAGTTTCAATTTTGGGTGTTAATCTCAGCTGTTGAAGTGATATATTATGATATTTGTTGTCCTCTTTAGTTGGCTTTGAAGAAGCCCTAAATCTAACTTTTAGCTTTTGGCAATGTAACCAAATCACGGTGTGAATCAAGGGAGTTGCATGCAGGCCTTCAAGGCTGATAAACACGATTTGCCTCCAGGTAATGACCTCTGGAGGCATGTAGTGGCAGCCTTTTTATTAGTTTCGGGGCTAGTTAATGAAGCTGTTTACTGGATTAAATAATTGTACTTCTATGTTGTATTTCTTGTGTTTTGTCTGGTGCTTCTAATGATCTAAACCTCATACTTTATGCAGGAAACATGGTCTTTGGCTGCTTTGAATCCTGCTATGGGTATTAGGAAGTGGTCTGGTTCTTTGTTTTTTCCCAAACAGCAAGGACAATGGGAAGTCTGAATTAATGGTTGGTTTCGAGGGGTACTTGGCCTTCTTTTACTGGCTACATGTGCATATATGCATCATCCTCGTCTAAATGGATTACATGCTTGTTAACTCGCAGATTTGCTTTTGTTCTTGCACTGGGGGTCAAACCTCTTCTCTTGAGCTAAATAGGAGAACTGGAGCGGCATCCTGCAATTTCTGTGGTGGCAAACAATTAGTTGATGGGAGGAAGTCAGAATCTGGTAGCGTGCTAAGCACAGCAAGGCTGGAGCTTAAAAGTGTGGTCGATCCTGACTTGACTTGGAAGACTGTTTCAAAAGGTAACAGGAGTGCATCTAGGCGGGCTAGGAAACCTATTCTTAGAAGCTCGAAGGGAAGCACAGAATCAATTGATAAGGACATAAGGGTTGAGGACATGCCAATTTCTGAATCTGAGAAGGTTATTTTACATTCTACAAATTTTATGCTTTAATGCTTTAGCAGCGTTAGCACTGCATGCATTTTCATGGTCTTTTCACATTCTCTTTTCTATTTGGCAGCTTGGAGTAACCATTCTTGGGCGCCGCTTCAGTGACAAAGTGGAGCATGTACCGATTAAGAAAAGGAGATTTTTGTTCCGATCTCCATCACCACCCCCTCGGCCACCTTCTCCATGCCCTGATGAACCTGAGCAACTTGTAAAGAGTGAAAATGCTCCGGGACGGGAGTCTTCTTGTAGTTCAGAAGTTGGAAAGCAGGTTATGGAAGTTGGCACCGCTGATTTGGGTCAAGTTGTTGATGGTGAAGTTATTATTAATGGGAAGACCCCAGAAGAAATAAATGAAAAGCTTGGTGACAGTGAAGATTTCTCAGGTATTTCAATACTGGCAGCTGCTGCCTGTAATAACAATATAGGAGGAAGCTCTACTAATGCTGAAGAGGATTCTTCGATGCTTGAAGAAACTTCTGCATGGGAAAGGCCTTCTCAAATTGTGCTGAATTCTGCATTATGCCTGCCAAAGGAATTGCACAAGGACCATTCCACCAACTATTGTGAAACTTCAAATAAAGGAACTGCCTCACAAGAAATTACGGCCTCATTACAGACAGCCAATTCCTATAATAAGGAGAGCATATGTGGACTGAAAATGGGGGACTCTTCTACATCTGATTCTTCACCTATTTCTCAGGGCCTTCCAAGCAACAATATTGATGGAGCACAGAGAAAGGTTGGGTCTTCTTCACGTGATGATAGGTCACATTGGGACTTGAATACTGTGATGGATGCATGGGAGAAACCTTCTGATGACCACATTGTGGGTTCTGAGGAAAATGTTGTTGATAGTGTCTTCAAGGATGTTAGAGACTGTGAAAAGCTGGAAAACTTGGAAAGTTGTGATGTGCAGAGGGAGCCTGGAAGTACCAAAAATGACATTGAAAAGATGGTTCAACCTATGAATGGCAGGGTGGTTGCTGGTGTTGCAGGTGACAACATCTATAGGTTGGCGGACTCTAAAAACTTGCCCACTGGGTCTGTTGAAACAACTACTGAGGATCTTAAGCAGGATGGATGTTTTAAAACGACATGCTCTGAGGAAATGGTCATGCTATCTGAGATGCATAATACTCAACAAGAGAGCTTAGTGGACCTGGGTGAAGAAACAAAACCCTCGCATTTTCAGGAAAGTATTGGCTTCATTTCTGAATCTGTTGCTGCTCCATCTGCTAAAGTTCTGGAATTTTCTTCCCCAAATGCCTGTAGGATGGATGGTTGCATCAATATTTCTGTCTGTCCTGAAGCTGATCATAATACACCTGCACTAATGCCTGAGAAAGAAAAAGATACAACATCCAAGGCATCTTCTGGTGAGCAGACAGGAGATGAATTGGCTGCTGATGTGCAAAAACGTGAATCCCTTTACTTGAGGACCTCTCAGCTTGAGAAGCATGATGTTTTTCTCTCTGATGCAGTGACCACAGAGAAGGTTAACTGTGAGATTGATGATAGTCCAACTGAAGATTGTGTGGGTGCTGTCAAAAGTCTTGATCTGCATGATAATGGAAATGCCTCAAAGAAGATGAAAACAGATGTTAAGCAACTTGATGACAATACAAGTAAAGCGGACACCTCCTTATCTTCATATAATGGTGAGGAGTTCTCTAGTTGTAGTCCACCTGATGGAAGAAGTATACCGGAAGTTTCTGCTGATACAAAGGTTCAGGATGGGGAGGATTTTGTTTCTGATACTAAAAAAGGTAGTTCTCCTGACAATGTTGAGTCTGAAAAGCTTATACCCAAGTCATCAGGACAGTCTATTGTGTTGGAGGACACATCAGATGTTTTAACTTCTCATGAGGCCTGCAAAAGCTATGCTGATGATCTTGTAAATAATTCTGGCAAGATTTCTTTAGAAGAAGACCATTTTGATGACATCGATTATTACTCAGATGTATCTCATGATGATCCTGATCACATAGTTGGGATGGGAAATGAGATCGAACTTCAGGCAGGTTATGATTCTCAGTATGAGGATGGGGAAGTCAGGGAGTCTGTTTTACATGCATGGGATGAAGATGCTGGTGAAGAAGGTGAAACGGAGCATGTCGACTATGGATCAGATAACAGAGATGCATATGGCTTTGACTCATGGGCTGATTATCCTGTCTCGATCTCTGTAGAAGCTGAACATGGAGCAGAATGCCAAAATAACGAATCCACTGCTGATGATTCTGTTGATTGTAGTGGAGAACAAGTAAAGGAGAAGACTATGCAAGAACCCAGTAGTCTTCCTGGCATGAGAGGTTCATCAAAGACAGATATTCTGGAAGCAGGAACTGGTAAGAAAGGTGCAGTGATTGCGAAAAAACACTTAAGAGGACAATCTGAACAAGATGATAATTGTAAATTTGAGATGAATGCTGAGGTTGATAAAGACTTGGGTGCCAGTGCTGACAAGGTTATGACGGATAATGATCGTTGTTCCAGAAAAGGTGCTATGAAGGAACCAATGCAATCATTGAGTTCAAGGATGAAATTGTCTGGATGGGATCAGTTACCTGAAGATCATGAAGGTTCTGCAAATATGATAATGGAAAACATAGATGGCTGCTCCAAAAAGATTCCTACCAGTTCTCGTGTTAATGGACTTGATGCTGGAGAATCCAGGAGAGAGTGTCCATCACGTATTGAGGGGCTTACATCTTCTGATCGGTTACCTAGAAAGGATAGAATATGTATACAAGAAAACAGGTATATTATCTGTTTCTTTCCATATGCTTCTTTGTGGTTTTGTCTTTGATCAGTTAGTTAATAGGTTGCTCTCAACTACTTCTGTTTTCAGATCCAACAATCTTGATCATTCAAATCCCAGAGTTGAAAGGGACCCAAGTCCTGCTAAATTGACTGGAAGGGGTGGTGGTTTGTTTCATGTGCATGGAAGAGGGCGAGGAGGTGATCGCTGGGTTGATTCTTCCGCTCATTGGGCACACGGTCGGCATCGTTCTCCCAGTTTTGCACACTCTGGGCCAAAGAACGCTGCAGCAGCAGCAGCTGCAAAGGTGGAGAGCAGTGGCTTTGTTGTTGCTCCAGATGG
Organism: Nelumbo nucifera; assembly: GCF_055504915.1. Classification (NCBI taxonomy): domain Eukaryota; kingdom Viridiplantae; phylum Streptophyta; class Magnoliopsida; order Proteales; family Nelumbonaceae; genus Nelumbo; species Nelumbo nucifera. Next base: position 183,572,727 of record NC_142649.1, on the reverse strand, counting down.
TACAGTTGTGAAAGCAGGTGGTTTGGGACCCAATGTTCGGGTGCGCAGACATTCTGTTATTGCTTCTTCACAAGGTGTGCACCGATCTTTTATAAGACGAGGATCACCATCTGACAGGGAAGATGCTTTTTGTATGCATATGCGACTTGGTCCAGTAGGAGACATGAGCCCTGATAGGAACCTTACTGTTGGAAGGGGCAGGTCTGGAAGATATGGTCCAAGAGTGGTGGGTACAGGTCTGAGGGAGAAATATCATGGGTCTGGGCCTGATGATTCTTCTATGTGTATGCAACACTCGATAGTCCGAAGGGAACGAAGCTACTCTCCTGTTCAAAGAAGAGAAAGCAATCATCTCTCCCGGTCCCACACAAAATCTCCATCAAGATCTAGGACTCGCTCTCCTCATGTTTGGTCATCATCTCCCAGGGGAAGAAATGGTGGTGGGGTTGGCAGTGGACCAGGTTTAAGAGAACGTAGTAGATCTCCAAATTTCAGGTCTGATGCTAGAATGGTTAGAGGGAGGTCCCCTCATCGGCGGCCTGGATTCTCAACACAACATGAAATAGGTTTTATGACGACATGTAGAAGTCGTGGGTCTCCACAACACTCTTCCAGATGGATTGATGATAGGAAAGACACAGTGGATCATTTTAGGGACCATGGCTACAAGCAGCGGGCCCCAATATCGGAAAGGAGATCACCTGGAAGGATTTTTCCACGGAGTCATAGGTTTGATTCAGTGGGATCTACAGGAAGATTGAAACCAGATGAGTACTATAGACCAATGCATTCAGGAAGGTTTCCTGAAATGGTTGGAGCTGGAAGAGGACCTAGGTATGAGGAAAATGAAGATGATAGAAGGAAAAATGTGGATAGATTTGGGATGTTACATCCTGTAAGACGTTATGATACGGATGGCTCTGTGAAGCGGTTCCATTATGATGCAGAAGATGGTTTTGCTGGGCATAATCTGCACAGTAAGGTTGCAACTGAGTTCAATGGTAGAGGGAGTCCTAAGCACTATGGCAGGAGTATTGATGCCAGGCTTGGGGATGCCCCTAGGAGATCTCGAGAAGAAAAAAGTCATTTCAGATATGATCGAGACTGGAAGTATGGTGCAAATGCCAAGTCATTTCGTATACGGGAGTTTGATGAGGATGTAGCACCTAGAAGACGAATACCTTCTTGATTTTTTGTATACAGTGCCTTTTTCCTTTGGGTGCTTTTGCAGGTCAATATGGAGATGTTGAACCTGGTGAACCTTTTTTTGTCCTGTCAGCAGGAAGGCATCTCAATCCTGCAGTTTTTGATGTTGCAGTGCTTATGGAACCACATTGACTATTATGATTTCTTTTGAAGAATTTTGTCAAAGGCTCTTGATAACCCATACTTTATTTCTTACTCTTTATATATTTTTTTCCTTGTGGCCTAATTTGAGTGATGTAACCTCTCTTTATCAGGCCTTGGAAATATTATCAATCAGTCAAAAATTCAATTTATGCTTTGTCAATCTTGTATCCGAATTATGTTCTTAGTTTCTTTTCTTTTCTTTTCTTTTTTGTTTGTGTGGCAAAGGTGATTATGGGTCCATGAAACTGCACCTTTCTTAACTGATAAAAAAAAGAACCTGGCTTAGCTATCAATTTTATGTCTACAGTTTCTGTTGACTGAATACAATCTTTCTCAATTAGTTTGGAGTCTTTGTATCATATCATATGCATGGTCCATTGGTAATTCCGGCATGCAGTGGTTTTCATAAAATTCATGTCTCTATGGTTCTCAATTAGTTTGAAGCTTTCAGTCAATTTCATGTCTCTATGGTTTTTATCCTTTTATTATATTTGAGGATCATGAGAAATCATCAAACTAGTTGAATGGATACAAGTGGTTTTTAGCTAGACCCTGAGGCTGCCAACTTCTTGGTTGATGGGCTGGCGAAACTGGTTGGAACCAGAAGTCTTTATTGGATCTGGTTGCTGAAGAAGAGGAATTGTAATGAGGTATGGCTACGACTAGCAAAGGCTAGCAGTTGAAACGGGTGCTGGCACACTCGTTGTATTTCATACTTTCTAAAATCTTTGTCAAATCTATCTATAGATAACTTGTGAAATCATTTAGTCAATTATGTTCCTTGACTTTTTTGCAGGTACACCACATTCCTTTGTTGTATTTCAAGTGGAATCTGCTTGTTCCTTGACTTATTTTGTAGTTGCACCACATTTCCTTGTATTTCAAGTAGAATCTGCTTGGAGTTGCCATAAAGATGACAATGTTTGTAAGGGAAAAGCTGATCCATTTGCCCTTTTGTTTCTTTCCCATTGAGATGGTATGCTGTCTAACTGCTTTGATATTGATAAGAAGGTATTTATGCTTGCTATTGTTTTTAGATAATCTTTCCATTGAAATTAGAGCATAATGTGGTACATGGAGTTATGAATAACTTAGTGGAAAGTTTGGAATCCAGTTCTTTCAGCCTACCAAGTTTTTCTTTTTATATTTGATATTTGTTTTGATGAATAACTGAAAATGAATACATTGATGATGGAAAAGTAGAAACCTCATTTCAAATGAAGTGGAAATGAGAATCAATACAAAGAGAAACTACACAGGCCGGGGCTGCCCCATCAAACTACCAATACAAATATACTTCGTTAAAAATCAACCCAATGTCACCCAAATAATAACATCTTCTGTGGTCCCAACTCTTGTCAATCCAAAGGTTATTGATATAGGGCTCCACTTCAACTAGCAGTTTGTGTTGGTTCCCCCAAAACTTTGCTTCTTTAATGTCTAATCAAATATCATGGAGCCGAAGGTCCTAAGATAGTTGGAGAATGCCATGAAACCACCATTTAGCAGTCACCTTCTCCTATCAAATTTGAAAGGTTGAACTGTTGAAAGAGGAATCCAATCTTAAGACCTTGAAGGAGATTTAAGTTGCTAACATCTCAGCTTTCAAGGAATTGTGTGCTCCAACCAGTGTTTTAAAAGCGCAAGGGCCAATTTGCACCTGAGGTGCAAGGCGCAAGGCGAGGTGTGCGCCTTTTTAAGAAGGTGCAAAATTACAAAAAAAAGCTAACAAATAAAAAAAGTCAGAAAATTCCAAAAAAATGTAAAAAAAAATTAAAAAATGCAAAAAATTCAAAAAATATTAAACAGTCTATACTACCTATAAAGAGCGAATGCCTTTTTTTTCTGGAATTTTCATTGGACATTTTCTATCCCTCTTATCTAAGCATATAGTGGACACAAAGAGGGCATATATGTCCTTTACTCTCATTTCAGAAACTGCCCACTTATAACCGTTCAGAAACTGCTCACTTATAATTGTTTAGAAACTAACACGTGCAAATGCACTGTACATGTTTGCTAGTGTTAATAAAAAGTATAAACTTAACTTTTAAAATAAATGTTTTAAAAAAACTATTATCTAAAATTAAAATACATAAACATAACATGTAAAGCGTACTCAAATGAAAATTCAAAAATAAAAGCAAACATATAAAGCATTTTCAAGCATGTAAAACCCACAATCTCTTTTTTTCCTTAATTGCATTGCTTCAAGTAGCTAATATGATATAAAACATATTGCATTCTTGATTCTATGAGTCGCCTTTGTACCCCCTATTTGCTAATGTTGTTTATTCATTCATTGCAATAAAATATCTTCTTAAAAGGCAATGAAAGTTATAAAATCATTATTTTTTATGTGAGAAATAAGAATTTCAGACCCTAACAGACTTGTTCGGGCTTGCCTCGAGGGGCATGGCCAGGGGTTTGGGGGCGGAGCCCCCGGCCCAACCGTTAGACACAAAAAACAGCAAAAAGCGCAAAATTTTGAAAAGGCGCACACCTGGGCTGTGGCGCAAGGCGCATCATGCGTATGCCTAGGTGCACTAGGCGTGCGCCTTTTGAAAGGGGTGCACCTAGGACCTAGGCGAGGTGCATACCCCAAAATGCGCCTTGCTTGTGCGCCTAAGAGCGCCTCAGGCACGCCTTTTAAATCACTGGCTCCAACCAGGTTTGAGAAACTGTGAATTAGTGTTTTAAAAGGCATGGGAGGCGTATGAGGTGCGCCTCCAGGTGAGGCGCCCCCAAGACGCCCTGAGGTGTATGCCAGAGGCATTGACACTGTACGCCTCATATGTTTTATTCATGTGGCATGCTAGAGGCGTATGCCTCGCCTCATGCACACCTCATGTAAAAAGACAGAAAAAAAAGAAAAAGGAAAGAAAGAAGGAAAAAAAAAAGGTAAAAGGAAGGGAAAGGAAAAGAAGGGGAAAGGGGAAGAAAAAGAAAGAAAGAGAAGAGGGGAGGCTTATGCCCCCTTTCAACTAGTGCTATGCATCTTCGTTTTTCTTTTATATAAAAGTTTTTTATTAAAAATAAAGAAAAATGAGATTTTTCTTCCTCTTCTTCCTCTTCATCCCCCCTCCTCTCAAGGAGGCTTTATGCCTCCTTGTGATTGGGAGGCTTACGCCTCTTACGTTCTGAACTACGAAGCCTCATGCCTCTAGGTAGTGGAGCGCCTCGCGTCACACCTCCGCATTTTAAAACATTGCTGTGAATAGTCCATTGTCATCTATTTTCGCCCCTCTTGAGTTTCCGAGACTGTGAGTGTTGATGTTTAATTAATACCTTCTTCTGGGGCTATCCAGAATTGGATTGTTTGTAGCCTTTGTGAAGGCAGCAATAGTGGACTATCTTTGAATTTCTGAATAAAGAGCTCATGGTGTATCCTTTAGATTCTCTTTGGTTAAATCCAATGACCCACCTTTATCTTATTCAAATGCATCAGATCCCCCAAATCTATTTCTTGCTTCAAGGAGTCTAGCATTTTATTCATTTCAAATAATAAAAAAAACAAAAAAAACTGCAGCTGTTGTGCAATACTAAGAATCTTCTCTTGTTTAGTCTGAACTTGAATAACATAGGATTAAAATAGTTCTACCACCGAGTTTTTAATATTGCCAAATTTGTCTTTAAGGTTTAAGAAGTGATTCCATACTTTTAACAAAGGTGCAAGAGAGGAATGGGTGATTAGCAACTTCCTTGCTCCTGGAAGGCTGGAACAGTGCAACATGAGTAATATGTATGAGATCTTGGCTAAGGTGCTCTTAATGAGAATACGAAGGTTCTACCTATCATGACCACCCAATTCCAAGCAGCCCTTTATTCAGGGAACGCAGATCATTGACCATATTCTAATTTCAAATGAATGTGTGGAAAAGAGAAGAAAAATGTGGGATTGGTTTATAAGCTGGGTTTAGAGAAGGCCATAGTTGTCAAGGTGATGCCTAGGCGACTAAGCACTTTTTATTTCTCGCCTCACCTAAACGCCAATCAATTCTATATCTATCTTTACACTCTTACAATAGTTTTATATTTTTATGTTTGGATCACATAATATTAACATAGGCAATGATACACCATAACATTCTTTTTATTACTTCATAAATCAACATGCATTTCTTAGTTTCTTTTTATATTAGGGTTTGAATGATACAAGACCTCTTTACCAAAAAGCGATAATAACTGAAGTTCGTTAAAGTCAAAAGACTTCGAAGACTTAGAAGAGTGAAGACTTAAAGCAACATGCATTTGTGAGTTTCTTCTTCTTCTTCCAGGAGAGAAATACAGGATCAGATCAGCACCTTCTTTTTTTGGGATAAGAAATAACCCTCTCCTTAAATTTCTGATTCTTTTCCTTTCTTTTTTTGGAACAAAAACAGGGGCTCCACTCCTCCTCCTGTTCTTCTTTTGATTTTTCCCTTTTGTTTTTTGAAACTGTCATCATTTTCAACTTTTTTTCTTGCATTTTTTAGGCTGCATTTGGCATTCCTTATACTAAGGACTATCTTTTTTTTTTTTTTTGAAAAAATTTAACCAGAATTCATTAAGAAAAAAAAGAGAGGGAACATGGGGAGATATACAAAGCGGGGGAAGAACCCCTACAAGTTAAGGAGGAAGCTTGTCGCTATACAAATGCTCCAAGTACACACCAAATTTAGCTAGACCATCTGCAGTATGATTGTGTTCCCTAGGAATCCAAACTAAGTTAACATTCAAACAGTCCAAAGAATCCCAAGCTTCAGTTAGATAATGATTCAATCTCCAAGGACCCCCTCTGTGTCTCTTAACCATTTTATTGTATTTGCTGAATCACCTGCAATGATCAAGTTCTGAATTCCCAAATTTTTTATTATCCTGAATCACCTGCAAAGGTAAGTAATACCTGAGATTAATTCCTCCAAGGTTCTGCTTTTATTGTTGAAGAGGCGAATTGTTTCTTTCATCCCAAACACCCCACAACACTGCATGTAGCACTGCTTGTCAAAAGATTTTACCCCTTTTACTTAACCTTGTTCCTTGCCATTGATTCAATGTGTCCATAATGTGTTTTGGAAAATCCCAACTATAACCTGCCATTTTCAAGAAGTGGGACCATATCCTTTGGGTGAAACTGCAATGAAGAAGGATGTGATCTGTAGATTCCCCCTCGCTGAGGCATAGAATACAAACATGAGGAGATATGGAGCGTCTTCCCAAAAGTTTTTTCTGTAGGAGGTTGCAAGTATTAATTTTTTGGAGACAAGCTTCCCAAACAAAGAAGCCAATTCTTGAAGGGATGTGGCTACACCAGATTTTCTTACAAGGAAAAGAGGAATGCTGTTCATCAGCGATCAAAGCCCTGAACATAGACTTAGAAGAGAATTCGCCATTTGGGTGTAGTCGGGTGTCAGAATAAGAGGGGGATATGTAGGCTTTTTTGAGGGTCTGAATTAGGGCTATTAATAAAAAAATCTCTGAGTCCCTTGGGGGTCTTCTGAAGTGAAGGTTTAAGGAATTCTCGGCAGTTTGGTTTGGAAGGCAGGAAGAAATAGTGGCTTCTCAGTCGAGGGTAAGGTTAAAAAGCCTAGGGAAAGAGGCTTCCAAGGTGGATTCTCCCCACCAAAGATCTTTTCAGAATTTAATTTTAGAACCATTTCCCACTTTATACCTTATAAACGGAAAGAAGTAGGAATGGAATAGATACCTTTCCAAGGATTTGTGGACTTTATCCTGTTCAAATGGAGATTGCAATCCCACCCGTTTGCATTTCGTTTGTATTTGCTTGAGATGACAGCTGTCCAAAGAGCATTGGGTTCTTTCGGAAATCTCTAGAGCCATTTGCCTGAGAGAAGAATTTTTCTCTTTAAGCTGACCAATACCCAAACCGCCTTCCTCTTTAGGTCTGTATACTTGTTTCCAGTTGACTAAATGGCTTCTCTTATCCCCACCACCTTCCCAAAGAAAGTTCCTTTGAAGCTTCTCAATCTGATTTCTGACTTTGGTCAGAATCTGGAAGACTGAAAGAAAGTAGACTGGCAAATTTGATAAGGAGGCCTTTGAGAGAGTAAGTCTACCCCCTTTTGAGAGATAACACTTTTTCCAAGTCGATAGTTTCTTCTCACATTTCTCTACCACTGGTCTCCAGAAGTTGAGGGGTTTTGGATTCCCTCCAAGAGGCATCCCAAGGTAGGTAATGGGGAGGTTCTCCTCTTTGCACCCCAACAAAGATTTGAAAATTTCTAAAAGTTCCACTTCCACTGAATTAAGAGCTACAATACTACTTTTGCAAAAATTAACCCTCAAACCAGTGATAAGCTCAAAACATTCGATTACCATTTTAGTGTTTGTGATGTTTGGTTATCGAGGCATCCAAGAACAAGATTACGCCATCGGATGTGAATCTTATCCCTACCCACTTCAAATCCATCACCAAAGTGAAGAATAAGGGGGAAAGAGGGCAACCTTGTCTTAGACCCCTACTAGCCTTGAAATAACCTTTTGCTTCACCATTTATCAATACTGAAAACCAAGGAGAACCAATACAGCCTTTAATCCACCTGATCCATTTTCTACCAAATCCTCTTAGCCTTGAGCAATCAAGAATACAGTCCCTATCCACTTTGTCATACGCCTTCTCTAGATCAAGTTTCACAAGGACCCCTGGGATCCCAGAAGATTTTCTGTCTTCCACACATTCATTTGCAATAAGAATGTTGTCCACAATTTGTCTTCTTTTTACAAAAGCCAACTGATTTGAGGAAATTAGATCTTCAAGGACTTCTTTAAGTCTGTTGGCTAGTACCTTTGCCAAAATTTTATAGATGCTCCCAATGAGACTTATAGGCCTAAAATCTTTAACTTCCAAAACTCCCCCTTTCTTTGGGATGAGGCAAAGAAAGGTAGAGTTTAGACCTTTGTTAACAATGGCTGAGTGGAAATCCCTGAAAAAAATCATGAGATCTGACTTTACAATTTCCTAACACTTTTGGAAGAAAAGAATAGGGAAGCCGTCCGGCCCTGGAGCCCTATCTCCGTCCATGCTGAAAATAGTCTTTTTAACTTCTTCCTCTTCAAAGCTTCTTTCCAACCATTCCCTCTTTTCAGCTGATAGGGTAGTGCCTTCCCAATTGTTTAATGTAAACTGTTTTCACTATCCTTTGAGTAGAGGATTTTAAAGAAGGAAAGGAAAGCTTCCGAAATTTCCTCAGGATTCTCTACTTCTCTCTGATTCAAATTGAGCTTAGAGATAAAGTTCTTCCTACTCCTTCCCAAGGCACAAGTGTGAAAAAATCTGGAGTTGTTGTCTCCCTCTTTCAACCATCTCACTCTTGATCTTTGTCTCCAGTAAATTTCTTCCCTTCTAACTAGCTGTTCCCATTCCTTTCTTAATTCTGCTCTTTTATTTCTGTTTAAGGCATTAAGGGTCCCATTTTGCTCTCTACTATCCAAATCCTCTAATTCCGAAATGATTCTTTTCTTCTCTTCTTCAACAGCTTTAAATTCTTTTCTCCCCCAAGCTTCAAGTTTTTTCTTCAAAACTTTTAATTTCTGTAGAAGCCTGAAACCAGCCCACCCCTCTACTTTGCAGTCTTCCCACCATATTGCAACCTTTTTACTGAAATCTTTGTGGTGTAGCCAGAATTTTTCCAATCTGAATGGGTCTTTCTTTTGATGATTCTTTCAGTGTTCAGCAATATGGGCCAGTGGTCTGAAGTACATCTTGGGCGAAGTTCTTGACATAGGTTGGGGAGATTCCCCAACCAATCCTGAGACAGCAGAAATCTATCAAGTCTGCAGCTTATGGCATTTTCTTGCATGTTTGACCAAGTGAATAGTCCATTGGTAAGGGGGAGATCACACAGATTGCGTCTGTCAATAAAGTTGGAGAAATTTCTCATACTTCTGGTTGGGATTCTTCCGTTGGAATGTTCTGAACTGAACATAGTGACATTGAAGTCACCAACTAAACACCACGGTATGTCCTCCTCATACAGGGACTCCAGCTCGGCCCAAAACCTCACTCTATTAGAGGGAGAATTGGGATCATACACTCCAGTGAGAATCCAACTGAATCCATCTTTGATATTTGTGAACAGAACCGAGATTGAGAATTCACCTGTCAATCTCCAAACCTGAAATTTCATCTTCCTTCCATGCTAGGATGATACCTCCAGCAGATCCCCCTGCTAGAACAGCAGTCCATTTTCTACCCTGTATTCCCCATATGGCTTTCATAAGTTTTCTGTCTATGACTTCTTTTTTTGATTCCTGAAGAACAATTATGTCCGGGTTTTCTCTCTTCAATGTTTCTTTCACTAAGCTTCTTTTGAGCTGACCTCCCAAACCCCTGACATTCCAGCTTAACACCTTCATTGAGTCACTTTAACAGAATTCCCCTTGTTCATCCTACTTCCCTTTGAGATGCAATCCATTAGTCCCCACTAAAACCTTTTTAGTTCTTTTTTAGGACTTTTTTTTTCCTGATCTTCTCCTGAACCTTTCTAGATTTGGTCTCCTCTTTTTCAAAATCTCTCCTTTTCATCTTCTCTGTCTTTTCTTTCTATTCCCAAAGTTTTGGCTATGATGTCAATTCCCAAATTCTCCGTCGCCTTCTTGCCAATGCTTAATGGAGCAACTGTCTGAGGTGGAGTTATCTGCACTAGGAGGGATGACAACTCATTTGAACTTGAAAGAATGGAAGGGGAGAAAAGACGGTGAGAAGCAGAAACTGAGCAAGAAAAAGGAGATTCAAGAGTAGACAAATCCGGACGGGGAGCAGGGGATTTCCCTAAATGTAGTTTATAGTTTTGATCAGGAATTGAGGTTGACGAATCTCTCCCTTTTCTACGAACAGGGGCGTCTGATTCTGAAGACATTTCGTAGCTTGGATCGATCAACTGGGTTTGCTCGAGAATCTCCACACAAACCCAACTCCCTTTATTTGCGAATAGGTCTTTTGCTCTTTCAAGAGCTAACTCACGAGGGTCTGGTTCTACTTCTATAGCATACGAGTTGAGATCATCCTTTGCGTCTTCTTCTTCACTGGCGGATGGCTGGCCAGAGCTCACGGACGGAGTTGGAGCCTTGAAGACTTTTCCAAGATGTCGGCCCGAGCTGGGGGGAGTTTCGGGAACCACCTGACTGAAGGAGGGGGTTGCTCGTGGGCTTGAGGTGCTTGGTGGGCCGGGAGTCTTAAGTGGGCCTTGGGTTTGAGAGGAGCGACCCAAGATTTCAAACCGGCTGGGTGTTGGTTCAAAGTTAGAAAACTAGAATTGGGGGGGGGGGCTTTTGAAATTTGAGTAACTTTATGAAGGGGTTGCGACTGTCCGTCTACCTTGCGGCTTTTGAACTCCTCGAGGTCTTTAGACTTGAGGAGGGGAGGATGCTCTTGCGCAGTTGCTCGAGAAACCACCATCGACTTTTCACCTTCCCTGTAAAAGCCTCTATTATGACCAGATCTCAAAGCATCAAAGGTAGATGTGCCACGTAGAGGTGAGTCGTATGAGTGAGTTGGCTTAGAGGGACCAGAAGGTGACTTGTTCGTCTTCTCCACCTTCACTGAGATGTAGAACCACACATTTCTATCCAGAACTGGGATTGATCGAGGGATGGCATGAATACCACGATTTTTCACTTTGATTCTAGCAAAGCTTATCTCATAAAGGTTCAAGGATTTGGGATCTATTTCTTCAAGGCCTCCGCAGAGGTCTCCTATTAGAGAAGAGTTTTCCTTCGTCCAGAGGTGAAATGGTAGCCCTCTTACCTCTAGCCAACCATTGAATCTCAACTGATCAGGGGTTGGGTTTATCTTTGGCCACCAACGTTCGATTTGAACCCAGTCACCAAAGATGAAAATTGATTTAAGCTTGGTCGAGGAAATGACTAGGTCTTCCGAAGGGGCAAAGCCCACTGTTTTATTTTGTTCAAAAGGTTGCGGTTTCAACAGAGATTTTGAATGCAAATTTGCAGACAATCCTGCTTCAACTTCTTCCCAATTTAACGAAAGTGTTTTCATACAAACGAAAGCCAATTCCTAGTTTCCGATGGCTTTTCATGATGTGCAATGGATAGAAACGTAGATCCACTGGATTTTATGATTCTACTTTTAACTTCAAGCGAGGGAAAGGTTTCTTGCGTGAGATTGACATGGCGGGGTTTCACTCTAGGCGGACAAGCCCAGTTCAAAAACTGGATGAAAGAGTTCCAACCATCGGAAGCTTGTTCTTCTGGGATGCAAATGTGTCTTACCTTGTTTGATTTTTCCCATCTGCTCAGACGGATGAATCTGCCCCAGGTATTTGCTTTAAGTTGTATAGATAGGATTCTTCCCTTATGCTCTCTTATGGTCTGCTATGTGTCTTCATTCATTTTCCAAAGCTTCCTTGATGTAGGTTCTAGTCTAGAGAAGGTCCTCTCGAGACAGGATTATCTTGTCCAAGCTCCCTTGCCCCTTTTCGTTAGTGCGAAATCATCTTTTTGAGAGAGGCTTCGTTTGATTTCAAAGGATTTTGATCCAACTACCACAAATCTCCTTTCCATGCTGCTACACCGTTAACTATTAGTTCTTCCTTACGACACCAAGTGAAACTAATCTGACTCCATGATGTTTCTACAAATAATCACTTGTCATAATGCTTAATTTTGATGGTTTGATGCAGTTATTTAAAAGGCGTGCCTAGGCGCACAGGCGAGGCGCATCGCCCAGGTCCTAGGCGCAGCCCATTCAAAAGGCGCACGCTTGAGCGACTCATAGAATTAGGAATGTAATATGTCACATTAGCTACTTGATGCAATTGAGAAAAAAGAGATTGTGGGTTTTTTATGCTTGAAAATGTTTTATATGTTTGATTTCATTTTTAAATTCTCATTTGAATATGCTTTACATATTATGTTTATGTATTTTAATTTTAGATGATAGGTTTTTTAAGACGTTTATTTAAAACTTAAGTTTATATTTTTATTAATATTATGTTTTATAATTTTTTTTTTGAATTTTTGGCATTTTTTTTTTAAATTGTGCGCCTTGCCTCAAAAAGGCACTTGCCTCGCCTTGCGCCTCAGGTGCAAAATGGCCCTTGCGCCTTGCGCTTTTAAAACACTGGTTCGATGGTAGCAGCATGTGAAACCTGTAACCTTCAGGAGCGGGAGTCATACCCCAAGAGTTTTGCTTCCAAGTTCTTGAAATGAAATTGCAACAGATGAAGTAGTGATTAATTGTCCCATTACTGGCTTTGCACGGGATACTTGTGTTTGGAATAACATCCAAGTTCTGAACCAGGTTTGACTAGCCACTTGAACTGAGAAAACTGGGAAGTCCTTGCATATTGGTTCAAGTTTCATCCTGAGCTAATCTTTCCCAGACATCTTTTGGCAAGATCTTTCCCAGACATCTTTTGGCAAGACATATCCAGGAGGGAACACTCCTATGGCTGCATTTTCAGAAGTGTGGTAAGTTTTTCTTCCATCCAAGATATGACTTCAGAAGCATTATGGATTTCCACATGTTTCATGCTAAGGACTATCTCCTTTTTAAACAATGAGTTTTTAACTGCAAAAAGGAGATACTATGGACTATCTCCTTTTTGCAGTTAAAAACTCATTGTTTATAGGGGCATTTTAACTGCAAAAAGGAGACAAGTCCTTAAAATAAGGAATGCCAAATGCAGCCTTAAAACAAAAAACAGGGGCTTCCATATTTTTAAGCATTTTTTCTCTCTTTTCTGAGACAAAAAAGGGGGCTCTTATCCTTATTTGTTATTTTTTTCTTCTTTTTCTATGGCAAAAACAGAATAGACCCTTCTTTTACTAGGTGATGGTTATTTCTAAGACACTATCCTTGAAACAGTCTGAGACACAAGCCTTGAAACACTAGGAAAAGCAAGTTTACCTTTGAGACACTAGGCGACACCTAGGCGACTAGGTGACCAAGTGCTCCTTTGTCACCTTGGTTCGCCTTGGCACCTTGAAAACTATGGAGAAAGCATATGATATGGTGGATTTGTCCTTTTTGGTGGAGGTAATGAGAGTGGATTTGGATAAAGATGGTGCAAGTGGCTTATGGGTTGTTTATCCTTTTGCCACTATATTTTGGTGAATGGTGTTGTTGGAGACTTCTTTCCAGTAAAAAGAGGTTTAAGGCAAGGTGAATGGTGTTGTTGATAGTGTTGGCAGATAGGGGGAACTTTATCAATGTGGAGAATAGGATGGTAAGAAGTGGTGGTAACACATTTGCAATTTGCAAATGATATAATTCTCTTTTGTGAGGGTGGAAGAGAGGAGGAGATAGAAATCTTTAGGGTGTGATTCAACAGTTTGAGAGGATGTCAAAGTTAAAGGTCAATTGGAGCAAGAGCGGTATGGAGGGAGTTGATATGATGGAATAGGAAGTTAGCAGGTTATCCACCATGTTAGGATGTGAGGTGAGTATTTGGCCTATGAACTATCTAAGGTTACCACTAGACGGAATCCCAGTGAAGGTTCTGGCAACCTATTTTAAAGAGATTTACCAAGAAAGTTGCCCTGTGGAAAAGGAATTATATCTCACTAGGAGGAAGAATTACATTGACTAAATCCATAGTGGTCAACTTACCAATGTATTTTTGTTCACCTTTCATATCCCTAGGAAATTTGCATAGGAAATGGAGAAAATTATGTGGGAGGTTTTGTGGGACCATGAGACACTTGGAAAAACCACCAAGTGAAATGAGGGATGGGTGACTAGAGTAAGGAAAAGGAAGACCTTGAGATTGGGAATATAGAAAAGTGGAACATTCCACTGTTGCAGAAGTGGTTATGAAGGTCTTTGGAGCAAGACATGTTGTAACAAAGCTACTATTAAAAGCATTCATGGGTCAATGGCTAATGGCTTGGATGCTAACTTGGCTTCTATGACTATCTTCACATAACCTTAAAAAGCAATTCCTGGCATACTTCCTCTCTCTCTCTCTCTCTTTTTAAGAAAAGGTAAAGTATAATTGTATTAATCTACGGTCCTTTGTACAAAGAGGAACTGTACAAAACATAAGCAAAAGGACCTAAAAAAAAGGCTACCTTCAAAAAATTACAGTCAGATGTATCTTCTTTAAAACCTGTATGTATAGACAACCAGCTCCTAAGCAGCTCCATATTTCCTCTCTTCCTCAGTCATATTAGGTGTGGTGCTTGTAATGGCAATGAAGTGTTGTTCTGGGAAGACATTTGGATGGGGGATACTTGTCTTAAAGATTGTTAACTTCTATTCCCTTTCCCAATTATAAATGGAGATCTCATTATATGCTGTCTTCCAATGGGGAGAACTGGGATTTGAGTTTTAGAAGAGACCTAAGGGAAGGGGAGCTTACCCCCATGGTTGACCTTTTGTCTTTGTTTAGTAGTGTCTTCCTAGATGTCTCTTATTTGGACCATAGATTGTGGTCTCCTCCCTCGAGGATGTTCTCTTGTACTTCCTTCTGCAACATTCTTATTCAGTCTCAAAGCCTTAGCCTGTCCTTTGCAGCAAAAGAAGTTTGGGGCAAACCACCTAATATTAGGGCTTTAATGCTGGGAAGTAGCTGTAAATAATAAAATAGCATCAATACTCATGATATGCTCCAAAGGAGAAGGCCTAATTGGTGCTTTTCCCTACATATTTGTATCTAGTATTTGGAAAGGTTCTCCTCTCTTTGCTTGCAGGTGGTCACCTCCACAAGACCTAGCAAGCCTCTTTGAACCTGATTTTCTAAGACAACCAAAGAAAAGTGGAAGATTTATGGGGAAATCCAGTAGAACAACTTTGATTTGGGTAACTTGGGAAGAAGGGAATAATAGAATATTCCAGGAGAAGATGCAGACTAGGGAGGCAATCATTGAAAAATATATCTGTGAATGGAGTTCATTGGGTGAAGACATTGGAGGTTTTAAGGAAATATTTAGTGATGACATCATAAGGGGATGGATAGTGGTTGCAGCCTCTACCACAAGGAGGCCCATAATACACGAGGATTGAACCTCACTAGACTATACTCTAGTTGCAACTCCAGACCTCCTTGAATAGGAGCAGCATTCGGGCATCAAGAAGACAGAATTGTGGCTTTATATTCTGGTCCATTTGGTAATGGAGGCAAAAATACTAGCATTATTGCAAGGGTTGAGGCTTGCAAAACAGGCAGGGCTTGGGGAATTTGAGGTGGAAGGTGATTATAAGCTAGTGGTGAATTGGATGATAGCTGATAGTTTGGGCGTTTGGAATCATCAAATAGCAATACGAGGCATCCAGCAAAATAAATGGGAGTCAGATTTAGATGGACTAAAGGAACAGCTAATACTTTGGCTAATATACTTGCCAAATAAATCTATCAAAAAGAAAGATATACTTGCCAAGGGATGGACTTCCCCTGGTGTGTAGAGAGAGAGAGAGAGAGAGAGAGAGCTTACCAACCAGGTGCAGGCGGGATTCGGCATGAAAACCAAAAAAACGGGCATATTGTTTGATAGAGGTTCTTCTAAGAAACTTCTTTTTTGTGATCAATAACTTAACCTTCTATTAATATAAAGGAGGGTACAATACATTAAATACAGTCAGACTGTGAGAGATGAAACCTCTTATCTCTCCCCCTAGAATCAGATCCCTTACAGTTGTGCCCAGAAAAGTGAATCTCTCGCCACCCCTTGTTTTAGCCAAGGCATCTGCTACAGAATTAGCAGATATTTTAACCCACCCAACCACTATTTCCATATCTCTGGTTAGCCACCTGTTATTCTTGCTTTCATTGTTGAAAAGCCACAGTTCTGATCCCCCATCTTGCAACCAGCTAATCACCAGTTTGGAGTCTCCTTCCACAATTAGCTTTTGAATGTTCATTTGTTTTGCCTTTTGAATGCCTTCCACTACTGCTAACACTTCTGCTCTCAGGGAGTCGTCTCCTTCTCTAACTGTCCCTGAGAACATAACAATGAAATTGCCCTCCTCATCTCTGAAAATACCTCCAGAACCTGAAGGTCCAGGGTTCCCCAAACTGCTACCATCAAAATTAAACTTCATAAAACCTCTGTTTGGAGGTGACTAAGTGTGATTTATAATTGTTTTGTGCGCTTTCTACTTCTAGAAAAACAAGTCAAATATCAACACACTTACACTCGAAAATAGAAAACCAATACCAGAAGTTTCTATTTTCGAGTATAAATGTGTTGATATTTGACTTGTTTTTTTAGAAGTAGAAATCAACTGGTTTCTGACTTTCTTCTTGTTTATTTCAAATAGAGGGAGAGAGAGAGAGAGTATCTGATCTTGAAGGGCGTCTTGAGGAGGTGAAGATGGTGTCAGGCCATGATTGGTTCACGGCTTGGAATTTTATCAAGCAGGTGTTTCCTAGGAAGGAAAGTCTTGGCGTCACCTTTATCACTTCAGTCCCCAGAAATCAACTGGTTTCTGACTTCCTTCTTGTTTATTTCAAATAGAGAGAGAGAGAGCGAGAGAGAGAGAGAGAGAGAGCATCTGATCTTGAAGGGCGTCTTGAGGAGGTGAAGATGGTGTCAGGCCATGATTGGTTCACGGCTTGGAATTTTATCAAGCAGGTGTTTCCTAGGAAGGAAAGTCTTGGCGTCACCTTTATCACTTCAGCCCCCAAGAAGCATGATGCATCAGAGGTTAAGCATTATAGGCGAATTAACCTCGTTGGAAGCATGCTAAAATTTTTGCCAAGTCCTTGCCATAAGGATGTTGGAAGTTTTAAACATAATCTATCCTTCACAATTGGTGTCTGTAGAGTCCATACGCTGTGCATGAGACCCTATATCCGCACATCAGGAACATCTCTTTTACCAAATGTTGTAAATCATGGTAGATGTTGCTAATGTGTGGCTGCAGTGACTTGTATATATGATGTTACCAGCGTTTTGTGGGCAGCAGATCTGAACTCGTGCTTGTATCCAAATGTCAAAATTCTTTTTATAGGTATCCAATTGTCAAATTTTTAAATGGTCCTTATTACAAATTAGTTGATTGATGACTCTAGAGTCAAGATTTAGTCGTTAAGTACTTGGAGTAAAGACCATAAAGGCCATTACCCATTGTTGGTCTATCCTTCACAATTGGTGTCTGTAGAGTCCATACGCTGTGCATGAGACCCTATATCCGCACATCAGGAACATCTCTTTTACCAAATGTTGTAAATCATGGTAGATGTTGCTAATGTGTGGCTGCAGTGACTTGTATATATGATGTTACCAGCGTTTTGTGGGCAGCAGATCTGAACTCGTGCTTGTATCCAAATGTCAAAATTCTTTTTTATAGGTATCCAATTGTCAAATTTTTAAATGGTCCTTATTACAAATTAGTTGATTGATGACTCTAGAGTCAAGATTTAGTCGTTAAGTACTTGGAGTAAAGACCATAAAGGCCATTACCCATTGTTGGTCTCAACTATCTGGGTCCTTGGTAGGGGTACTCACGAGTATTTTTTTCATACCGAACAGATGCAACTGGTAATCGGTTCACCGGTAAACCACGGTTCAGTTTTTTGGTTATTTTATGCGCTTAAAATAAAAAAAAAAAATCTAAAACTGTCGGTGGTTGCTGCCGGTGCTGGATTGGTTGGTGCCGGTGGTGGTTGTCGGTTGTCGCCTAAAGTGAGAGATTGAGAGGTGGCAC
Organism: Nelumbo nucifera; assembly: GCF_055504915.1. Lineage (NCBI taxonomy): Eukaryota > Viridiplantae > Streptophyta > Magnoliopsida > Proteales > Nelumbonaceae > Nelumbo > Nelumbo nucifera. The sequence goes on along the minus strand of NC_142649.1, from coordinate 183,554,768 downwards.
CTGGCAGAGCCGCAGAGAAGATAGATGAGAGTGAGAAGAGAGATACAAAGATCAGAGATGGAGTTGGTGCTTGTTTTCCGGTGAGGCAGCGATTGGCGTCACCGCTTGGTGCTGGTGGTTTAAGAGACAAGAGAGACTAAGAGACTGAGAAACAGAGAATTGAGAGGCTAAGAGAGTAAGAAATAGAGAACCGAGAGAAGGTATTATGTTTAAGAGACAAACAGAGAAAGTTGAAAGGTTTCGGTTTTCAAAGAGACTGTCAGACTGAGAGACTGGGAGACTGGCAGTGATGCAGTGTTTGGTTTTCATTTGAAATAAAATATAATATGTTTCAATTTTCAATTGAAACTTTGAATGGTTCGAAGAGAAAGAAAGGCTGAAAGTCTCAAACTGTCGAACTTTTTTATTCAATTTTCATTATATATATATATCGGTCGGTTTGGTTAAGCGAAACTGTCAGTTTTTTTGAAAACACCGAACCGATCGGTTCGGTTAATCGATTTTTCAGTTCGATTTCAGTCGGTTCGGTTTTTTGGTTTTTTTGCTCACCCCTAGTCCTTGGGAGGGGTACCCGAGTTCTCTTACCATTACACTCACCAAACGACGGCTCCTAATCAAGAGTTTGGATGGAGTACTATGCAAAATTGATATGATATTGAGAAGGCGCATGTTCATGTAAGTTGCAACCATCTTAATTATATTCTTGGAAGGATGAACTTAGATAAAATGACATTGTTGGTAAATGTATGGACAATATGACATTGTTGATGGATAAAATGGATCGATACTTGTCATATCTCCAATTTTTTAAGGTTATACATGTTTAGCGCACTCAATATGACATTGTTGGTAACTGTATGGACACTTCTAGGGTAGGGACCTTATCACCTTATAGCATCAATACTTTTAAAATATGTAATGGTATCAATACTGTAAAAATCTCAAGGGTTTCGATCCTTTTTAAGATATCTTACGATTTTTATTTGAATCCTATGGTTTGATTCATGAATCTTACATTTATATGACTTGCAATTCAAATAAATTCAATTAAGAATTAATTATCTACTTTTTTTTTGTTCCTATATGGTTTTCTCAAGGAAGATTTGTTCAGAGTCCTCACAGAAAATTATTTATTTAGTCAATGAAAACCAGATATTGAATTTACTTTCCATTGTTTGTAGGCTACAGAGACATTTTATGTGGATTATTTAACTTTTTTAAGTCAAACATGATTATATTATTTTGAGCTTCTAATGTAGTGGTAAATTCTATTGTTTGAGGTTCATATATGGTAGATATGAACTAAAAATAAGATGAAACCATTATATATAATTTGTTAACAAGTTTGTGAAAAAGAGAAGAATCTTATTAATTGAAAGAATGATTTACGATTTGACTTGACTCAACTTTTTCTATGATTTGTGATACAAGAATATTGATTGAAATCAGAAACCAATGATGTGTACGTGTTTTTTGGGATAATTGGTGAATAAGTTTATTAGTAAAGGTGAAATTTATTAATAATGTTTTACTTTTACCAATAAAGAATTATTAATAATATATTAGTGGTATTACTTCTAATGTATTGAAGTAGGGGTTAATTACTTAAGCTGTACCCAATGGTTTCCGAAACTATACTTTGGATGGCCTCACTTGACACAAACATGCCCTCCATTACTGGACCATTTTGTAACATATACATGTGAATTCATATGAATCTTATATTAAAATTCTAACTTTACCCATGTATGTCTCGTGGCTTCGGTGGACAGACGATGGCAACCTTTGCTAGCCATTCAAATCTCAACGCTCCTCGGGACACCGGCATTTGATTGTCAACAAAGGTTCCTTCCAACCTTGAAAAAATATGTATGGTAGGATGTAGATTCTCCTATTTCAATGCCATGATTTTCAAGGCGGGCCACACTGCATTTCTCGGCCATGATTTTGAAGACGGGCCACAATGCCATGATTTACTCTAATCTCGAAGCTTTTCTTGTCCATCTTACTTTTCTCTTTGTCTTTAGGTTTATTAGAACTAATAACGCTACTATCGGTTCCACATTCCACAACTCATAAGTAGGATTGAGTTGGTCACTGCTACCGAATGCTACAAGATGGTTTGGTTGTGCACAGAAAAGACCATTTGCAGCACCCGATCGAAAGTCATTTGTTACAAGGTGAAGGGGATACAAGAATCTGGGGCATAGGTAGGGCTCATAATTTCATAATGGATATGCCACTGAACAGAATTTGACAATGGCAAGACAGGATTCATGTAGCAGGCCCTATATGATGATGATGACTAACAGTTACGTCAGAGGCCAGGGGGCCAATACCCCTAGCCATCAGACTGGATAATTTATTTAGATGGTGCCAAGATTGACGAAACGACGACTACGCTTTCAGACAGCCTGGTTTGACAAAGAGGGGGTGGATCCGCATATCGGTGGAATGGGGTATGTGAAGCTGACCAAAATAGGGGAATAAGGCTTTGTTGTATATGAACCAATTATCGAAGTTTGGTCTTAGCTTTATTAAATGGAATACTTGTATCTAGGGGTGTCAACTGGATTGGATTTGGTCCAATCTGACCCAGTCGAATGTGAGTCCATTACAAATGGACCAGGTCCAATCCAATCCAATGAATATTTTGGACTGGCCTAATTTAATGTTTGGACCGTCCAATCTATTCAAATTTGTTTTAATTTATATTGGTTTTAACCCAAATCTAGTCCATTTATACCTATATTCTTCTTGTGAAGACACTTGATACATTGTATTACTAGAGTCCCTGCTTGTTGTACATAGCTTTGTTTGTTTCTTATTCTTTGTATTTCTATTTCAGCCCCTTTAAGGGTTCTTTGGTATTTTCTCATTTTTATCTTTTAGTCCTTCAATGGCTCTTCTGTAATTATTCATATTATTAGATATATGTGACTCTTTGGAGTGGGGGTCGAGTATTCAGATTAGACACCCCTGAAACTTTTGCTATTCTCTCTTATTGAACTGTTAGGTTGACATGGTATTAGAGCAGGTCATGTCCAACTCAGGTTAGTGTTTCTTTCGGCTGTTCTGATCAGCCGAAGGTGATAAGTTTTCTCTAGAAAAGATGCCTAATAGGTTAGTGTTTGCTTGATTTCTTCAAATCAGCTGATTCAGTCAGCCCAAGACTCCATAGTTGGTGTTGCCCTGGCTTCTCATAACTATTGGTTTTATCTGATTTGAAGATTGAGTCATTTTTGCTAGGGTTTTGATTCCACCTTATGTTTAGCGGTCCTGAAACATTCCTTTCTTGGACTGTTACCAATTTAAACCTCCTGTAGTAAGATTTCTACAATATAATCACCTTTTGTTTTGTGAAATATTACTTCAACATTTGATTTGAACTATATCTGATTTTTATTGGGTGTTTAATCACGGACACTTCTACTCTTTAGCATCGATTTCAGTATTGTGAACTTTTTTGAAGTGTGGTTGTAATTTGGAATGGCTGATATTATTCCTGTAAAGTTTGATGGAACTAATTACAGTATGTGGAAGTTCCATTTTAATTTCTTTGTTGAGGGAAAATGTGTGGAGGGATATTTGAATGGAAAGGTCACTAAGCTAGATGAGACATATGCCAAGGCTTATTCACATCGGAATCTGGATAATGGGAAAATAGTCTCTTGGATACTTAGTTTGATAATATCTCATATTGCAGTACCCATGAGAAGAATGTGTATTGCCTATGAGATGTATGTATACTTGGAGAAAGTATATCATCAATCCTATATGTCAAGACAATATCAGATTGGCTCTTAGATTTTTGCTTATTGATGGGGAGATAGGAAGGTTCAAGAATATTATGCTGATTTCCTTGACTTGTGGGTGGAATATGAACTTATCCATATAGAGCCTTCAGACTCCACAAAATGTGTCAAGTATCTCCAACAACATTTTGAGAAGAGGAAGGTGAATCACTTTCTTATGAGATTAAGACTTGAATATGAAATAATCAAGTCCATGGTTTTCAAAATCAGATCAGACCGGATGGTTGGATCGAAAAATCAGGAATTGGGTAGGTGACTGGTTCTATTTTACCCCAGAACCGTTATTTCCCTAAAAACCTTTGATTTGGTCAGCAAACCACTGACTTGGGCATTCAAACCGTCCAACGGTTTGGCCTTTTTTTTTTAATTTTTTTGTCAAAATAGGCCATCCATTTAGTTTGAACAGTAGAACCGTTCGACCCGGGAACCGAACCCCTGACCGATTCGTTGTCTAATTCGATTTTAAAAACCTTGATCATGTGTAATATATTGAGTAAAGGAACTCTTCTAGATTTGGATTCAATGATAGGTGAACTTTTGAGAAAAGAATGAAAGAGACTAGATTCCTTACTGCTGCAAGTATTGAGGGGAAATCAATGTATTCTAGGGCACTGACGTTGTTGTTTAAGAGTAAGAAATCTAGTGCTAAAGACTTCTCAAAAACTCAGTGTTATGAATATAAGGGATTTGGACACATTGCTTCTCATTGCAGAAGAGGAATGTTTGCACCTATTGTAAATAGCATGGTCACATCATTCTAGATTGTCCAATTAAGCCATCTAAGGTTGTTCAAAAGAAGAACCAACCACGTGCATATCAAGTAACTGAGGGACAAACCATTGATATCTCTTCTACCAAGGGCGATTCTTCTACTAAGGGTGAACTGTCTACATCCATGGATGAAGGAAAAATTTGACAACTAGTATCCTCTGCCTTTTCTGCTATCAGCTTGTTTGCTGAGTTTCTGGTTATTTTTATTCTGTCTTACATTTGGATCATTGATTCAAAAGCAACTAATCATATGACTGGTGCCTACCTTGAACCCCCAGATAACACTTCTGTGACCAACCATAGACATGTCATTATGGCTAATGGTGAAAAATTGAAAATCATTAGTTGCAATGATTTGTCCCTTAAGCTTCCATTTAATGCCTCATTTCTTTTTTTCAAAACATTTTTTTTGTTCCTAACCTTACTACTAGTCTAATTTTTGTTGGTCAAGTTGTTGATGAAGGTCATACGCTTACATTTTGTCATAATGGTTATTTGATCCAGGATCGATATACTGGGAAAGTGAAAAGGAAGGGGCATAAGCTGAGCCATCTTTTTGCATTGGAGTTCAGGAATCCTCAAGCATCAACATCATTAGCTTACTTTAGCTCATCTTTTTCTGGTTCCTTTGTTGGACAAAGAAATAATATTTGCAATTTATAGTATAAACGATTGGACACCAACATTTTGAAAAATTAAAGCTTTATTTGATTATGGTTCCATTAAAAATAATGTTCCCCCTTTACATACTTTTGATACTTCATGTGTTTCCTGTTGTTTAAGTAAGAGTCGCACTTTAAACTTTTCTCACACATCTGAGCATGCCACCTCACCATTTGAGATCATACATAGTGATGTTTGGACTTCATTTATTGTTTCTCGGCTTGGATACAAGTACTTTGTTTTGTTTATTGATGACTGAACCAAGTACACATGGATTTATTTATTTTTGACATAAATCAAAAGTTTATCTTACATTTTGCCTTTTTCATACCATGGTACGAGCCTAATTCCAGTCTCATGTGTGTATTCTCCACTTAGCCTTAGGGGGAGAATAAACTAGTGGAGACTTTCTATCTTATTTAAAGAACCATGGTATACAAGTTCAACAAAGTTGTCCAGATACACTTCAGTAGAATGGAGTGGTTGAGCATAAGAATAGACATGTGCTTAGTGTTGTAAGAACTCTATTGCAAGAATCTCATGACCCTTCATTTGGGTGGAGGCTATTAGTACGACTGTTTTCTGAATCAATTATGTTCCTTCATCTATCATTGCCAATATGTCTCATTTCTAGAAACTGTTTGGTTGTCCTCCAGGCATGTATAGAGTCCATATATTTGGGTGTCTTTGCTTTGTTCATCTTCCATCTTGTGAACGTTCTAAGTTATCTGCACAATCTGTTATGTGTGCTTTTATGAGCTATAGTCTAGAACATAAAGGATTTCTTTGCTATGATCCCTTTATTCATTGGATTTGCATTTCTTAGAATGTTGTCTTTCCTTAGCATATCTCCTTTTTTTGTTGTTGTTGCTAGATTATTTGCATCATCTGTCTCTGTTTTGAAGAATTTTAATTCAGAGGATTCTCACCTCTAACTGGTTTTAAGGATTTTCTTGTATTCTCTCGTAAAAGGTTACGTGCCCCAGATCAGATCCTACGCCTATAACCTCGCTTCAACCGGTTCAGATCATCACTCTACTGATCCTTTCGTAAGTGGTGTTCCTTTATATTATGTTACCATTCATACTGTACCCCTTTGTCATTCTTCTTGTATTTCTAGACCTCCTAACCACTATGGTTTTCCTTCAAACCATAATTCATTGTTTGTCGTGTTATCTACCACAGATATCCCCCGTTCATGTCAATAGGCGATTATTAGTCCTCATTGGAAAGAAGCTATGGATGCATAAATTCATGCCTTACATGAGAATGACACTTGAGGTCTTGTGGTTTCCCATCAAATGCTTCTATCATTGGAAGTCATTGGGCCTATACGATTAAGCTGAAGTCTAATGGTTCATTAGATCGATACAAGGCTCGTCTTGTTGCTCAAGGTTACACCTAGGAATATGGCATTGACTATGAAGGGACAATTGCGCTAGTTGCCAAGATTACTATAGTTTGTGTTCTCTTATCTCTTTTTATTGTGCATTCATGGTCCATCAGCTAGATGCTGAAGAATGCTTTTCTCCATGGTGAATTAAAGGAGATAGTGTACATGAAACTTCCTTCTAGATACAGTCGTGATCCCTCCCTTATGTATCAATTAAAGAAGTCCCTATATGGCTTCAAACAGGCTCACCGGGCATGGTTTGAGAAAATTTGTGGTGTTGTTATTGCTTCTAAATATAGATAGAGCACCTCAGATCAATCTCTCTTTGTCCGTCAAAGATCTCAAGGAATCATGATTCTTTTGTTGTATGTCGATGATATGTTATTGATTAAAGATGATGATAATGGAATTCAAGAACTAAATCTTCTTCATAACTCCTTTCATATGAAAGACTTGGGTTCCCTTACTTATTTCTTGGGGTTGGAATTCGACATAGTAATTGAAGTTATTTTGTTTGTTAACAAAAATATGCTTTCGATTTTATTAAACTTACTGGTATTACAAACTCCAAATAGGTTGACACTCCTCTGGAGCTCAATGTTAAGTTGTTTAAGTCAGACGGCAACTTTCTTCTTGATGCCACTCAATATCGGCAACTTGTTGGTTCTCTCATTTATCTCACCATGACCCATCTAGACATCTCTCATGCAACTTAGGTTAATCAATTTGTTTTAGCCCCTCCTCAACCCCACATGATTGTTGTACATTAGTATTCATTATGTTTGTGGCACTTTATCTCAGGAATTATTCTTTCCTTCATCCTCCTATTCAGTTGAGGGCCTATTAGTGACGTAGATTGGGTAGGCAGCCCTAACACCAAACGGTCTACTTCAAGATGGTGTGTCTTTATGGGAGATTCCCTCATTTCTTGGAAATGCAAGAAACAACAGACATTTTGTAAGTCATCTACATAAGCCATAAATGTTACATCTAATCCAATATTCCATGAGAGGACTAAGCATATTGAAGTGGATTGTCACTTTATTGGAGACTTATTTCTTGCTAGTTCTAGGGGTGGATTCAAGCTAAGCCGAGTCGAGCTGAATATCTAGCTATTCGAGCTTTACTTGCCAAGAAAGTATGAGGTCGAGCTCGATTCGAGTTAAAGATTTGAGCTTGAGTTTGGCTCGAGTCTAAAGCTCGTAAGCTTGAGCTTGACTATCAGTCAAATGTTTTATAAAAAAAAATATTTTTTATTTGATATTTAAAAAATCAAGAATTATAATACTTAGTTATTATTATATAAAAAATAAAAATATTATATATATAATATTTATGTATATATGCATAGGCTCGTTTAGCAAATGAGCCTATTAATTAGGCTTGAGCTCGGTTTAGACCAAGTCAAGCCAAACTCGAATTGCTTGTGAAAAGCTCGGGTCATGGCCACCCCTAGTTGGCTCCATCTCTCCTCCTCATGTAGTTTCAGACTTACAGATTGTTAGTATATTTACGAAGCCCATGACAAGATCTAGGCATTTATTTCTTATGGACAAATTGATGCTCATGTCCGGCAATTTTGACCTTAACCCATCTGGCCCACCCATTTGAGTAGTGGGTCAAGATGGGTCAAATGACCCATTATGGTCAAGTGAAAAAGGATTGGGTCAGGGGTAAGCATAGGTTACTACATTTCTTGTTTAGGCCTTAGGGTTTGAAAATTAGAAAGCCGAACATAACCCTCTGCACCCTCTGTCTCTCCGTCTCTATCCCTTCTTTTGTAAGCAGAGATGCTGTCTCCGGCCATGCATTTATATTCACAATGGGCGTCACTGTTGACTTCAGCTTACGAGCCAAGTTGTAGATCTTCAAGTTGCAAATCAAGTTTGCAGCGGCCATCGCTAGACAAGCCCCATTAAATAGCTAATCAAGTTGCCGCTGCTCTTGGATCTAAAGAGAGTGGGTGAGTGACAGGATCACTTCCTCCGCAACTTTTGAAAAGTTATGATCATTTGATGGCCTTGATAGTAGACTCAAGATCCAAATTTCTAGTTCTACAACTATTGTGGTCATTTCCTTTGTATCGTCTGACACATGGTTCTTCAAGTTGGAGAAGAACCAAAAAGCGAAAAGACTCCTCTTCATCTTCTTCCCAAGTTTCACTTCTCTGAATGAAATTACTGACAAGAACCACGATATGAATGATGAGATTTGGATTCTTATCTAGTTATCTAGTTATCTTACAAGTTAATTATATCTTCTCTTTTGAATAAGATTCCCTTGATTTCCAATCTTTCTTTTCTGTGTAAATGTTGACGTTCCCCAGTTTAATGGTGGAGCCAACACCATGAGACATCCTATGAGTCATAGGATAAACTATGCTGTAATCTGGTATTTTTATATATTGGTAATGAACTACAAATTTATGTGGGAGATCAACGATTCTAGCTCCAAAATTTTCTACATTATGTCTAACAATGGGTTTTCACCTCACACGTTCAAAAATCAACCTCCCAATTTTGCATTTTCTACATTCTTTTGCAAAAATTTTTGTATTTTTTTGCATTTCTTTTGTAAATTTTTACAAGTTGCATTTTCTATAATTTCCTACAATGTTCTATTAATTTCTGCATTTAAGCATTTTCTCCAGAATTTTCCATTTTCTTGTTTTTGGTTGAAATATATATTTTTGGAATTTTTTATCATTTGATTTGTTTTATGCATTTTCATCATTAAATGTATTTTCTATGATTTTTACTTTTTTTGGTTATATGTATTAAATTTTTATCATTTTCTGTATTTTTTGGCATTAGCTGAAATATATAATTTTATTTTTAAAATTTCACCATTTTTATGTATTTTATGTAATTTCGTACTTTTGGCTGAAATATATATGTCTTATTATTTTATTAATTTTATGTGTTTTCTGCAGTTTTTATCATTTAATGTATTTTCTACAATTTCTATAATTTTTTCTTGTTTTTATTCAAATTCTATTTTTCTTTATTTTTGTATTTTTTGCAAAATTTTTTTGCATTTTTCTGAATTTTCCTGAAACTTCTTGCAAATTTCCTATTTTTGTGCAATTTTCTATGTTTTTCACAATTTCTCTTTTATACTTTTATTTAATTTTTTAATCATTTCCCAAGTTTTTATGCAATTTCTAATGTTTTACACAAAATGTATATTTTTTACCATGCTTTTGTGTTTTAATGTTTTTATTTTTTATTTGAAAAAATGATTTTTTTGTTTTTTAATTAAAATATATAGTTTTATGTTTTTATGCAATTGGAATAGAGAAAAAAGGGTCTAATTTGAGTTAGAGGGTAGAATGGATGGATTAGGATGGGTTAGGGTCAAAGTGGGTTGTGACCCACTAACATGGGTGGCAAATGGGCCAGTGGGTTAGTATGCCACCCATTTGCCACCCCTAGTCCCAGCATCAATTTGAGGGGGAGTGTGAATACATTTTTAATGCATTGTATTACTATGTTCCTATTGTTTTGTTCTTTTATTATTCTTTGTATTTCTATTTCAGCCCCTCTAAAGGCTCTTGTGAATTTTGGATTCTGAAAATTGTTAAATATCCATTTTAACCCCATATATGAAATTTTTTGTTTGTATTTTGGGGGTATTATTGGAAAACAAAAGGTTGTAAGATTCCTCTTTAAGAAATAAGTTGAAATGAACAGACCCTTAATGGTCCAAAGTATTTATTGGATTGAATTGGACCCGGTCCATCCATAATAAATTTATATTGGATTGGGTTGGATTGAGCGAATATTTTGTCCATTGATAGAAGATAAGAATTATCAACCTAGCAAATCAAAAGAGATAAGAGCAAGAGTTTTCAAATTAAACACCCCTTAAACTCTTGTTCTTCTCTCTTTTGAACTGGTAGGTTGATAATTCTTATCTTTTATCATTGGACCAAATATTGGCTCAACCCAACCCAATCCAATATAAATTCATTATGAATGGACCAGGTCCAATCCAATCCAATAAATACTTTAGACCATTAAGGGTTTGTTCGTTTCCTTTTATCTCTTATCTCTTAAAGAAGAATCTTACAACTTTTTTGTTTTCTAATAATACCCCCAAAACACAAGCAAAAAATCTCATATATAGGTGTAAAGTGGATATTTAACAATTTTTTGAATTCAGAACAACATTCTTTGCATTCAGAGTTTAGAGGAAAGAAAAGTTCACCTTCACCAATATCAATGTAACTCTTAATGTAATTATTGCACTTTCAGATGTCATAGTCAGAGCAAACGAACAGGCCCTAAGTCTGGACTCGTCCAATTCAATGTCTTGTTGGTTCATCCAATCCATCCAAATTGATTTTGGTTTGGACGGGGTCCAATCCAAAACCGGTCCATTGACACCTCTACTCAACAGGGGTAATCCTTCTATCAGCTCCATATAAGACATCCTTCGGCCCAAAATCCAGTTGTAGCATGTACATCGAAGGCTTTTAAAGTGACCAAAGCCCCGAAGTTTCTTGGGTGGAACCTAAACACCATGACTTAGTTGTTGAACACCTGAACTCACTTATGCAAAGTTCTCATTGAATCTTTTTGGACTAATGCTCTAGTTTTTTCTCAATCTAGTTGTAAGTGTTTGAAGGATCACAAGGATCTAGTTAGGTGGAAGTTATGTTACCCTCATTTGCAAGGATATAGTTGGATAGGTTGTTAATGTTGGACGTTGAAATAACAGTAGAAGCAAGGATTAAAATATCGATACGATACGTTCGATGGTAGTGGATATGGGATACGCTACAACTGGCATTGTATCGTGCCAATTATGCGTATCGCTACGATACAGTATTGTATCGGTGCGTATCACACCGTATCGATCGATACCGATATGGACCAATACACACAATACACAAATACGCGCGCATCTTCTTATCCTAAAAAATGTTGCATATAGTGCGATTCAAACCCATGTCTTACTTGCGATTTAGGGTGCTTAGCAACTTAAGCCACTAAGCCACCTTTTAATTTGTGATGATAAATGAAATACAATAATGTGATATCTTTATATTCAATTGTTCCAACTTAAAATTAAATAGAATAATATTAAAATTTAATATTTATAAATATAAAGAAAATAAATTATCTACCAAATTTATATTTATATCAAAAATTGATTTTTTTTACTTAATAAATTTATACAAATAAAAATATTAATAATAGAATAATTATTTTAGTACTTAAAATTCATATATTATATAATTTTAATATATTTTTATAAATTATTAATTGATATTTTAATTCACTAATTTGAAATAAAAGTGTTAATAATGGAATAATCATTTTAGTAATTAAAAATTATGAATTTGTAATATTATATGCTTTTAAAATTTTTAATATATAGATATGAAATATTTTAAGTTAACGTTATATATTTTATAAATTATCAATTAATATTTTCATTTACATTTTATAATAACATATTTATTATTTACAAAAATAAATATATTGTTTATCAAAAATTTCAAAATTTAATATTTGGTTGACTTTTTTTTGTTAATGTTGAAAAGTAAAAATATTAAAATTGAAAATAATTGACATAGTAATTAAAATATAATAGCATTTGTTTGTGTCTTGGAATTAGATAGAATATAACATAGTAATGGTTTTATGCATGCATTAATTTGTAAAGATCTATACAATATGAGTCTTAGACTCTTAATTGATGGATTATCAATAAAGTTGTATAATATCTATGCATTCCATAATATTAATTGCAATATATTTCTTTATATATACCATTAAAATATACATTTCTTATGTATTTATATCTTATTTGTGGTTATTTTGACCTTAAAAGTAGTGTAATTAATGTATTTATGAAATTTGTATCTATTTTCATAGTATATCCATGTGTTTTTATATTTTTCATTTGTATCCATGCGTTTCCAAAGCGTATCTGTATTCATATCTATATCTGTACCTAAATTGTCTGATAGGACCAATACGATATTTGATACCAATATTTTGATCCTTGGGTAGAAGTTAGTTAACATGATATGACACATGTGCATGTTATTGGTCAAGAACAATACTCTCTACTGTGGTGATACATGAGTTGAACTTTGAAAGATATGTTAAACAAGAGCCCCAATTAGTAGGCATAGCATTGTAAGCGTTCAATGAGCACTTGATAAAAATTTTGGCAACTGTACCAAAAGTTGTTTTTAATCCTTTTTAAGGGCAGGCTGAGGGTATTTTGAGGGAATGGTGCCAAAAAATTTTCAAAGTGCTTACTGCTTACTCAATGTACTCACCATGTGTGCCTACCTGTTTCGGACTGGTTAAACAAGCCTTACATTACCCATAAACACGAAACTATTGACTCCTAGAGTAATCTAGAAGTAATTTTTTAAAAATTAAAAAACAATTAAGTCTAAAAATAACAATTTTACCAACTCAGAAAAATGCAAACTTTAATTTTAAAAAGAAACTAAATGTTTTAAAAAGCTTATTGACTCAAAGTGTAACACATAAAAATAGCAGGTAAAGAAACATAATATATTCAAAGTGAAAATGTAGAAATAAAATCAAACATAACATATAAAATGTATGTATTCCTCTCCCAATTGCATTACTTCAGGTAGCTAATGTAATGTTAAATACCTTGTATTCCTAATTCTAGACAATTGGCTCTCTACATCCAAAAAAACCCCTAAAGGCAAGTCCAAATAAGTCCATGTGAAGGTCTTAAATTTTTTACCCGTATATAAAGAGATTAGTTTTGTGATTTCAATTGCATTTCATTATATTTTAGGATAAAGAATCGGATGTTGTTTGATAAGAATGTGTCATATTAATAAAGGCAAAAAAAAAAAAAACAAACAGCACTGTCAAAAGGTAAAAAAAAAAACTTGGTATTGTAGGTTGAAATTTACAAACAGCAAACCAGACCAAAGAAAATGGGTTTAAGTATGGATAGGTTACCGGTTTGAGTCAATGACTAAGTATCGAAAAAAGAAAACAAAAAGGAGTGTCACTCCTGGATGATCCCTGCTCAAGTTTCTACTCATAGAACCCTAAATACTTGGAATGTACTTCTTTCACTGCTTTTTGGGAGGTAAATCAAATCACAGATATCCTGCTAAAAGTTAATCTGTAGGTAGACGTTGGAAGAGTCTTATCAAATAAGAGTTTTTGCTTGTGAGGTATTGGAAGGGGTGGACTGCATATTGTAGAAAACTTACAAAAATGAGAAAAGGACTAACGATTCTTATTTAAGAAGAAACCTGGTTTACAAAATGAAAGGGTGTTCATTAGATATATATTGTAAGATCTTCAAGTATAATACTTGCAAAAGAAAGGCCAATTCTCTCCATGGAAGGGAAATGCCTATAAGTAGAAGCTACGATAGAGGAATTGAATCTGTCATTTGTTTCATTTCCTTCCAGTAAAAAAATAGGAAAAGAACTACAATATGATAGGGCATTCTTCGGATTCATGCTATAAGGTTTTCAAGAAATGCAACACCTCAAAATTTTCCCCTTTCAAGTTGGAAGCCTACAAATAAAATCTTTTTTTTTTCACATAAATAGAACATAATTGAATTGAGAATCTATGGTAACAAAAGTGGACTGTCAAAACTTTCATTTAATCCATATGCATAACAATGAAAAATTATTAAAAAAAACATTGGCAGGACTCTAAGGGGATAATAATAACAAATGATCCTTCTCTCAGATCCTCTCCTTTTCTTTTGTGGAATATCTTCTATAACTTTCTGTCTTCAAATTTCATCTAAAAAAGAAAATTGTGCAAAAACGACAAGAAAAATAATAAATATAAATATATATATATATATATATATATATATATATATATAATAAAAAAGTAGCCTGGTGATTTTTCAAGTTTAAAGTAAGTCCCTCAAAATAACATTTCACTATTCCAGGTTTCAAAAAAAGCATAAATTTCAAAAAAAAAAATGCAACAAATTCAAATTCTACTTTAATCATACTCATCTGGTTGCAGAGGTTCTTAAGACTATGTTTGGTTTGAAGGAAAATGTAGGGAAAGGTAGGTAAATCTTTATAAAGCTTGTTTTGATTTCCCTGTCTTTCCCTTCCTTTCCCTATCTTTTCCTCCAAACCAAACATAGCCTAAGTGTTTGCAGAATTCTCAAAAATGCAAGTATGCAACTAATACTCTGAGTTGTTTGCAGAATTTTCCACGAGGACGATTCATGAATACTGAATTTGTTGTTGAAACTTAGATCCTCTACCTTAGAGCATTTCAAAAACAAAATACATATGGAACTGTAAAACCTAATCATACTCATCCGATTGCAGAGGTTCTTAATAATTACAAGCAAATTTAAATACAAACTCAAATAAATTATTTCCAGCGGCTAGAAACTCAGAGTGAATACGAGCGGCAACAGCAACATTTAAACAGAGAAAATTTGAACAGATTGAAACCGAGAAATTTTGAATAGATTGAAACCAAGAAAACAGTCTTGTCCTGCAACTATCCAAATAATGAAAATAAGAGGAGACCATGGAAACTTACTAATTTCGGATATAATGAAACCTTTAAACAATGGCGGACAGGAATACAGGATATAAGAAAAAAAGATACAGGTGGTGGCAACAGGAAAGAAGAGAAAATATTTCAATCTGCAGAGACATTCAATAAGAGCATCATCTATCCAAATTCTGAAGCTCTTACGGAACAGAAACATGTTTGGCAAAAAAAAAAAAAAGCAAGAAATAAACCATTCCAGAGTGAGAACAACACCCAAAAAACATGTTCTTCCAGAGTGACAAATCGATACTCTCAAAGAAAACGTTCTTAAGGAATGTGTGGTTCTCACAACATCCCCTGATGATGCACAATCTGGCCGATCTTAGCTGTCAACGATCTTGCCTCTGAACTGAGTGGCAGGGACCTGAAACGGAAGGAGAAGAGAAGCTCCGGGGAGAACCCGGCGTAAGGGCTCCGAAACTCAAGTTAGAGTCTTTCAAAGGCAAGATAGACCAGATAGCGCAAAAGTTAGCATACCTCGTTCCTGGGGGGTAGGAGCTTTTTATAATCACCTCGTGCACTCACTTCCAGGCTTCCGTCAGATCGGGCATGATTACTTCTGAACTCCTGCCAGTTCGGATGTCATTTCCTCTGGCCGGACAGAACCGCCACTGCTCCTTTTGTCGGAGCTGTCTCTGCGGCTAGTGACGACGGTTGCAGGTGGCGGTAGTAGGAAGCCGTTTGAAGTGCGGCTGTCAGGCGTCAGATCCCAAATCAGTCAGGTGCGTCGCCCTTGGATACGGACGTCCTTGGTGTCGGGTACGTTTGGTCAGCCTGGTGTTTCGGAAGCGAAGTGTTGGAGTGGCGAGTGAGGTGTCTTGAGTTCGGTTTGGAGTGTTCCGAGCTGCCATGGGCCAGCTCGGGTCAGCTTTGTGAGCTTGGGGCCCAGTATAGTTCGTGCTCCTTGCAGGGAGTTCGGGTTCTCAGTAGGGAGCTCGCTCTTAATAGGGAGCTCGGACTCCCAGTAGGGAGCTTGCTCTTAATAGGGAGCTCGGACTCAGTAGGGAGCTCGGGCTCCCAGTAGGGAGCTCGGGTTCTTAGTTAGGGAGCTCGGACCCTTAACAGGGAGCTCGCTCTTAACAGGGAGCTCGGACTCTTGGTAGGGAGCTCGGACTCAGTAGAGCGGTCTGGAGTTCGGGCTCGGTAGTGAGCTTGGACTTGCTTTCGATGTTCGCTTCGGGCGCTCTACTGTGCCGAGTTGCTTGCCTTTGCCACGTGTCGGGCGATTGCGAGGTCGGACCAAATTTCTCTTCATCAATTGCCCCCCACTCCTTGCGACAAGGGTCTTGTCTTGGCGCGGGGAGTTCGTAAGGTAGCAGGAGGGTTTTGGTCCGTGCTGAGGGCACTCGATTTAATTTGACTTTCAAAAAAGGGCGCACGTTTGGGAGACGTGATGGCAGTCGTTCGAGAGTTGGGCTGCAGACGCTTTTATTGCGAGGAGACGTGCGCCGACACCCCGTTAGTTTCGAGAAGGTGTGTGCTGACACCCGTCCTCTGACAGGACGTGCGCGACGCACCGTCAGTTTCGGAAAGACGTGCGCTGATTGGTCTCGGAAGACGTGCGGTTTAGCGCGGCTGAGGGCCGTTGGATTGGCTTCGATCTGGGCCGTCGCTTTCCGGCCGCTGTGGATATAAATAGCGCGCGGGGGGGGGGGGGGGGGGCGTCCTTGCTACTGTTGTACATCTTGAGCTCGCACCTAAGTTTCAGTTCGCGTCCAGGCTTTTCAGCTCGCGTCCCAGGTTCCTTGCTTGTTCGAGCTTTCGTGGTCTGCTTCAGTCTTCTTCCCGGGTGAGTGCTTTTGGAATCCCGTTCCGTTTCCCGATGTCTAGTTCGGAGGGTTCAGACTGTTCAAGCGGGTCTGATGTAGGTTCTACGAACCAGTTTGCGTCCCCTGGTAGTTCAAGTGAGCCCGATGTAGGTCCTGAGGAAGGGGTCGGGCCTACAGCCCGAGGTGCTTCGGGTAGGTCGGCATCCACCTCCCGTCGTGGCCAGGTTGTAGATTAGTTCGGCCCTTCGACTATGACGTCTGAGGGACTTCAATCCCTCATAGACTACTACGACTTGCCCGGGGAGCACAGTTACTTCATCCCTACGGGCAGCTTCCCTTGGGAACACGGTCCTAATGAGATCGTGATTTTCCGGGAACAACTTGCTGCGGGGCTGCGACTGCCCTTTCATCCTCTTCTCGTCGAGGTTCTAAACCACTTCGGTGTGACGGTCGTCCAGCTTCACCCGAACTCTATTAGAAATTTAGTGGGGACGATCTCCTTATCTTGTGACGAGAACTTTCCTTTGGATCTGGAGATTTTCTCCTCTATTTTAATGCTGAAAAAACAAGCGGGTCCCCTTCCTGGGCGTAGGCGGGCATACTACCTGTCTCCTCGCCCGGGCTTCAAGCTCTTACACGGACTCCCTAATAAGGTCCCGGTGTGGAAGCGGGACTATTTCGGGGTGCGAAGTGCGCTGGGGTGGCCGTTCCAGACTGGCTGGGGGATGGCCGCTCCCGATTCCGGTGTCACACTTGATAAGGAGACGGCGATGGGCCTCCGGCAATGGGCGCGGCTTGGGCTGGATTGTCAACGGTATCTGACGGAGGCCAAGCTTATTGCTGTGGGCCTGAGTTCGGGTAGGTTCTTTCCCTAGTGATCCTGTCTTGCTCTTCTTTTACGTCTTACTGATGCCGAACTCCTTTTCGTAGGTATGATGGACTCTCGAGGGACCCAAGGTGGGCACTTGTTCCAGGGCATGAAGAGGAGAAAACGGGTGGCTAAGCGAGCTCGCGCCGAGCCATCCCAGGGTGCGGAGCCCGAGGTGCCGGATTATCCGGCAGAGGAGCACGAGATGGTTCCTCCTATGCAGGAGCCGGCGGGGGCTCCTTATGCCGAAACCACACACACGGGGGCTCCCGCTTACTCCGAGTCTGCCCATACGCGAGCTGGGCCGTCGGGCTCGGAGGCCCCGGGGGACTTCAGGAGCGTGTTGTCGCCTGTTCATGCTCTTCAACGGAGTAAGGAGGCGATGTTTACCGAGGAAGTTGCGGCGTGGACCGAGCTCCCTCTGCACCAAGTGGCCTGCCGTGCTGTTACTCATGCCATGGTGGTAAGTGCTCCCTTCTATAGAGTTCGGCTTTTATTCTTCTATTCGTTCCTTTGATCCTGTTTTCCTTTGATAGGTGAACTCATTCACGCCTTGGCGAACCAGGTGGACAGATGCTCGAGGCAAGCGCGAGCTGCCGAGGAGGCTGCTCGAACTGCCGAGGAGAATGCTTGTGCTGCTGAGGCTGCTGCTCACCTTGCGCGGTCTAGGCAGGCGAGGTCTCAGAGAGATGCCGAGGCCATGGGAGTGGTGGTGAAGCATATGGCGGAATTAAAGCTGGACCTAGAGCAACAGGTCGAGTATCTTCAGGAGGATATCAGGGAGAGGACTCAGATCTTCTCTCAAGGCATCGAAGATGTGAAGAAGAAAGCTGTCAGTGATTATATTGCTTCGCCGGATTTCGATGATCTGATGGTGGACTCCTACAGGAGGGGTTTCAAGCTAAGCCGATGGATGATCCGGAATACGTACCCCGACCTCGATACCAGCGCCATATCCACTTCGCGCATTACTCAAGAGATGGCTAATGCTGCGGATGCCGAACCGGACTCCGAGGGGGAGGCAGGTCCTTCGGGTGTTGTCGAAGTGGCTTCTGATAATGATGAAGTAGCCCCTGGCTTGTAATGGCTTTTTTTTTTGAATGTACACATCTGAAATGAAATGGCTTTTTGGTCAAGTGCTGGTTGTCTTCGAGCTGCGTTTTTTGCCGAACTGACCATTTCGGCCCTTCAGTTCGTTTTCTGACACCTTTATCTGATGAAATGGCTGTTTTTCTGGTCGTCTTCGAGCTGTGTTTTTTGCCGAACTGACCATTTCGGTCCTTCAGTTCATTTTCTACCTAGGCTTCGGGGTGCTTGCCTTGGTGGTTTATAGGTAGTAATTTCTTAAGTTGACGACGTTCCATGCTCGAGGTACTTGTTTTCCTTCTAGGGTTCCGAGTTCGTATGCTCCCCCACCGAGTGCTTTCATTACTCTATAGGGTCCTCCCAGTTTGGTCCAAGTTTCCCTACGCCGGGTTTGGGCACCATGGCCTTACGGAGAACCAGGTCGCCGACACGAAAGTTCCTCTTCTTTACTCGCGCGTTGTAATACCGAGCTACCTTTTGTTGGTAGGCCGCAGTTCGGATGTGCGCGAGGTCTCTCACTTCGTCCAGTAGGTCGAGGTTGGTGCGTAACTCGCCCTCGTTTCTGTTCGTCGTACGCTTCTAGTCGCAACATAGGCACTTCGATTTCCGCCGGGATCACCGCCTCGGTGCCGTAGGTGAGGTTAAAGGGGGTCTCTCCTGTGGTGGTTTTTTCCGTGATTCGGTGAGCCCATAGAACACTTGGTAGTTCGTCTGCCCACAAACCTTTGGCTCGGTCTAATCGTGCTTTCAGTCCGCGGAGGATGGCTCTATTCATTACTTCTGTTTGGCCATTTGCCTGCGGGTGTGCGATCGACGTGAAGTTCTGACTAATTCCCATACTTTGGCACCATTCTCGGAACTTGATATCTTCGAACTGTTTGCCGTTGTCAGAGATCAGTACCCAAGGTAGCCCGAAGCGACATACAATGTTCTTCCAAAAGAAGTTCTGTATGTTTCGGGCTGTAACTATTGCTAGGGGTTCAGCTTCTATCCACTTTGTGAAGTAATCTACTGCCACCACTAGGAATTTTCTCTTGCCTGTCGCTGGTGGGAATGGCCCCAGGAGGTCGATGCCCCATTGGGCGAAGGGCCATGGGCTGGTGAGGTATTTGAGGTCGGCAGCGGGCTGATGGTGGATGCTGGCATGCTTCTGACACTTGTCGCATTTTCTGACGAGCTCGATTGCCTCTGTCTTCATTGTCGGCCAGTAGTATCCTTGTCGAAGTGCCTTTTGGGCGAGGGCTCTGCCCCCCAGGTGTCCGCCGCACAAGCCTTCATGGATGTCGCGGAGTACCAGCTCGGCTTCGGCTGGGCGCAAGCATCGCAGATAGGGGAGCGTGTAGGATCGTCGGTACAACCGTTCATCTATCAGGACGTATTTGGCTGCCTGGTGCTGCACCCTCTTGACTGCGTTGCGGTCCGCGGGGAGGGTTCCGTCTAACAGGAAGCTCGCGAGTGGGTCGATCCCGCTCGGCTCTGCTTCGGTGACGGGAGCGACCTCTTCTGCCCCACTGAGAATGCTGGGCCGAGGTAAGTCCTCTACGTACACGGTTCTCCTGGCGTTGTGGCTCGTGCTAGCCAGTCGAGACAGGGCGTCGGCCTCTGCGTTCTCTGACCTCGGGATTTGCTTGATGAAGTGTGACTGGAAGTTGAGCAGAGCCTCCTTTACTTTTGCCAAATATGCAATCATTGTGAGCTCACGCGCTTCGTATTCGCCTGTAACTTGGTTGACCACGAGCTGGGAATCACTGCAGATAACCATGTGCTTTGCTCCGACCTTGTGCGCTAGGTTTAGCCTGGCTATCAATGCCTCGTACTCTGCCTCGTTGTTGGATGCCGCGAACTCAAAGCGTAGTGCGTATTCCAGTTTTGTTCCGCTCGGGCTGCGTAGCACTATTCCAGCCCCGCTGCCTTGTTGGTTCGAGGAGCCATCTACGTGAAGGATCCAGGGCTCCTCATCCCAGTTCGCGCTTGGTCTAATCAGGAGGGATGCCACACCGGCTGCTACTTCACGGGGTTCGGACTCGTTTGGCTTGGGAGCTCCGAGTTCGCCCGAACTGGGGATCTCGGGCTCGACCGGCTCAGGGGCTTCGAGGCTAAACGTGCATTCTGCGATAAAATTTGCCAAGGCTTGGGCCTTAATGGTAGTTCTTGGCTTGTACTGGAGATCGTACTCGCTGAGTTCGATGGCCCACTTCGTCAGCCGGCCGGAAACCTCGGGTTTGAGTAAAACTTGTCTCAGAGGTTTGTCGGTCAAGACGAAGACGGTGTGAGCCTGGAAGTACGGGCGGAGTTTCTGGGCTGCTACCACCAGTGCATACGCTAGCTTTTCTATCTGCGGGTACCTTGTCTCTGCTCCCTGCAAGATTTTACTAACATAATATATGGGTCGTTGGACCCGGTCTGCTTCCTTTACTAGTACCGAACTGACCACCTCGTCGCTAGCCGAGAGGTACAGTTCTAAGACTTCGCCTTCCTCGGGCCTAGCTAAGGTTGGCACGCTGGCGAGGTAGCCTTTTAGCTCGTCAAACGCGATCTGACAGTCTTGGGTCCATTCGAATCCTTTGCCTTTGATTTCTTTGAAGAAGGGTAGGCAGCGATCTGCCGACTTGGACATGAAGCGGCTTAGAGTGGCTATGCGGCCGTTTAGCCTCTAGACTTCTTTTATTTTCCGAGGTGGTCTCTTATCTAGGATGGCTTTTATTTTGTCCGGGTTGGCCTCGATACCGCGTCGATTGACAACGTAGCCCAGGAATTTGCCCAAGGTGACGCCAAAGACACATTTGTTGGGGTTCAATTTCATGTTATACTGACGCAAGATTTGGAAGACAGAATCTAAGTCTTGTATTAATTCTTGTGAAAACTGTGTTTTGACGACCATGTCGTCTACATAGCACTCTATCTTTTTGCCAATCAGGGGCTGAAACAACCTATTTACAAGTCTTTGAAAGGTCGCCCCGGCGTTTTTTAACCCGAAGGGCATGACCTTGTAACAGTATAGACCGAACTCGGTTATGAAGCTGGTTTTTTCCTCGTCGGATTGGTCCATCTGGATTTGGTTGTAGCCTGAGTAGGCATCCAGGAAGCTTAGCAATTCATGTCCCGAGGTCGCGTCCACTAGATGGTCGATCCTAGGAAGGGGGAAGCAGTCTTTCGGGCAAGCTCGATTCAGGTCGGTGTAGTCGACGCACATGCGCCACTTGTCGTTCGCCTTTTTCACCAGCACAGGGTTGGCCACCCAGCTTGGGTAATGGACTTCCCTTATGAAGTCTGCCGCGAGGAGCTTCTCGACTTCCTCGTCGACCGCTTTCCAGCGCTCTGGGGCTAAGTTCCGTTTCTTCTATCTAACGGGTCTGACTAAAGGGTCAGTGTTAAGTTTGTGAGTTATAAGACCAGGGTCAATACCGGGCATATCGGCCGCGGACCATGCAAAAATATCTAAATTTTGGAGTAAAAAACTTACCAGTTCGGTCCGTAGGGGTTCTTTGACAGAAGCACCAATATGGACTGCGCGAGCTGGGTCCGTAGGCGAGGTCGGGATCGCGACTGTTTCTTCTGTGGGCGAGGCTCGTTTTTCGCCTTGCTCTGCGGGCCGCTCCAGATCGAGGTCGCCGGCCGGCTTGGACTTTCCCTTTAGGGCGGCAACGTAGCACTTGCGGGACTCGAGCTGGTCGCCCCGCACTACCCCCACACCGAAGTCCGTAGGGAACTTCATGGCCAAATAGTAGGTGGAGACCACCACCCGCAGGATATGTGTGATTGGCCGCCCTATTATGGCATTGTATGGGGAGGGGGTCGCGACCACCAAGAAGTCGTGGTTGAGTCTGACCGCACAAGGCCACGTGCCGACTTCCACGGGCACCGTGATTTTTCCAAGGGGCCTCACTTCCTCCCCGCTGAAGCCCACCCGGGGAGTGTTTGCGGGCTTTAGTTCGCTCCTTGGCAGCTGTAGCCGATCAAACACCGATTTGAAGAGGATGTCCGCCGAGCTGCCCGAATCTACGCGCACGCGCCTAACCTCGAAGTCGTTGATCCTTAGTTTAATGACAAGCGCGTCATCATGAGGGTAGCGAACTCCTCGCGCGTCGTCTTCTGTGAAGAGGATTGGCTCTTCGGTCTTTGGCCTTTTCGGAGGGTTCCGCTCCTCGAGGACTGCTTCGCGAACTGAAGTCTGGGCTGCCGCCGATGTGCACCCCGCTACTACCGAACCTCCCACAATTACATGGATGGTTCCCCGAATTGGCCTCTCTGCCGGAGGCTGTCGCTGCATCGGTTCGGCAGGCCTGCTGCTAGTCTCGGGGGCGTCCTTTTTGTGCTCGCCTGGCCGATCCGCTTTATTGCTATTATTGTTGTGCTGTACAAAGTTCCTTAAGTATCCGCGACGGATGAGCCCCTCTATTTCGTCTCGGAGGTTATTGCACTGCTCGGTACTGTGACCATGGTCCCTATGGAAACTACAATACAAATTCTTGTTTCTTTCGTTCAGATTTCCCTTTAGGCGAGGTGGCCATTTCACGTACGGGGCGTCCTTAATCGTCATTAAGATCTCGGTACGCCTCGTGTTTAGTGGCATGTAATCCGTCCGAATCGGCAAGGGAGCTCGGAACGACTGGTTCGATTTTGGGTCCCGGGCCGGGTTTTTTCGGTCGGCTGAGTTAGAGGGCTCGCCATCCCTCTTTCTTTTCTCGTTCCCGCCCTCGGTTCGCTGGTGGATTTCCTCCTCCGTCTTCATGAACTTGTCCGCGAGCTTGAGGAACTCGGCCACGGTCGCGGGCTGGTTGGCTACCATGTGCCATTTGAACTCCTTGTGCGTCACCCCTCTTTTTGCTGCGGCGAGCTGCACCGCGGTATCTGTAAGCATGTTTCATTGAATCGTTTGATGTAGCCCCGTATGGGTTCTCCTTCCCTTTGGACTACCCCAAAGATGCTTTCCTCTGCTCTCGGGCACCGTTTGCTGGTGACAAAGTGTGCAGTGAAGACCTGCACGAACTGAGCCCAACACTTTATCGACCCGGGGGCCAGGTTCCTGTACCAAGTGCGGGCTACCCCCTTGAGGGTGGTGGTGAAAGCCACACACATGCATGATTCACTGGCTCTGGCGAGGTGCATTTGGGACTGGAAAGCGTCAACGTGGTCGTTGGGGTCGAAGGATCCATCATACTTGTCTAGAGGCAGGAGCTTGAAATCTTTGGGCAGGGGGACTGCCAGGAGTTCTGACGCGAGGGGGGAAGGAACTGAGAGAATCGGGGCAACTCCTACCTCGTCCAAGCTCGTCTCGCCTTTGCCTCTGAGCTCTGACAGGACGCGTGTGGTGGTTTTTCGACCTCGACGGTGCCTTCGCTGCTGAGTGGGCCTTGTACTGGCGCTGCTGGCCTCCGTGTTGCCGAGCTCGATAGGCCCGGAGTGCTGGTAGTCCGCTGCTGCCAGTGCGCCGAATCGGTTTTCCACAAGTGGGAACTCCGGTTTGGAGCCCCGAGGTGCCGATCTCGCGGGCGAGGTTCCTGACCCGCCTGCGAGCTGCGAGGCGGGGATGACTTTTCTCTCTCTCCGGCCTGGGGACGAGGCTTGGCTGTTTGGGGGGATCTGGGGCCTGGAGGCCTTTCCTTGGTGGAAGCGTCCATCCTGCGGAGAGGCCTTGACCGGCTTCGGAGTAGGGTGGCGAGGTGGAAGTAATGGTTGGTTCGGTGGCAGTTGGGGGAACTGCTGTTGATAGTGATATTGGGAGAGGTTGTGCAACACTTGGTGCTGGTGAAGCTGGTGTTGCTGGAATTGTTGCATCTGGGCTTGCATTGCCCGCATGCACTGCATTAGGTCGTCCAACCGATTTTGGCTAGCTGCCAGGGGGATGGCGGTTGGTTCAGTGAGGGTAGTTTCGATGGGGAGAGAAAAGGGGATGTTTGTGGCTGGTAGGTTTGCAGGTGCCACTGCTTGTGGCGTATTCAGATTGGGAATTCCGTCCACCGAGAGAGGGATGGTGAACTGTCCAACACACACCACGGGAACTTGAGGCTGTTCCCCGGTGGTGTTTGTCTCTGTGCCGCGTCCGGCGTTGCTGGAGGAGGCCATGAGTATTGAGTTTTTCAAAGAAGAAGAAAGGGGTGTAAAAGTTTTGGAGGGAGGCCTTTTGAAGCGTTCCCACAGACGGCGCCAATTGATGATGCACAATTTGGCCGATCTTAGCTGTCAACGATCTTGCCTCTGAATTGAGTGGCAAGGACCTGAAACGGAAGGAGAAGGGAAGCTCCGGGGAGAACCCGGCGTAAGGGCTCCGAAGCTCAAGTTAGAGTCTTTCAAAGGCAAGATAGACCAGATAGCGCAAAAGTTAGCATACCTCGTTCCTGGGGGGTAGGAGCCTTTTATAATCACCTCGCGCACTCACTTCCAGGCTTCCGTCAGATCGGGCATGATTACTTCTGAACTCCTGCCAGTTCGGATGTCATTTCCTCTGGCCGGACAGAACCGCCACTGCTCCTTTTGTCGGAGCTGTCTCTGCGGCTAGTGACGACGGTTGCAGGTGGCGGTAGTAGGAAGCCGTTTGAAGTGCGGCTGTCAGGCGTCAGATCCCAAATCAGTCAGGTGCGTCGCCCTTGGATACGGACGTCCTTGGTGTCGGGTACGTTTGGTCAGCCTGGTGTTTCGGAAGCGAAGTGTTGGAGTGGCGAGTGAGGTGTCTTGAGTTCGGTTTGGAGTGTTCCGAGCTGCCATGGGCCAGCTCGGGTCAGCTTTGTGAGCTTCGGGTCCAGTATAGTTTGTGCTCCTTGCAGGGAGTTCGGGTTCTCAGTAGGGAGCTCGCTCTTAATAGGGAGCTCTGACTCCCAGTAGGGAGCTTGCTCTTAATAGGGAGCTCGGGCTCCCAGTAGGGAGCTCGGGCTCCCAGTAGGGAGCTCGGGTTCTTATTTAGGGAGCTCGGACCCTTAACAGGGAGCTCGCTCTTAACAGGGAGCTCGGGCTCCTAGTAGGGAGCTCGGACTCTTGGTAGGGAGCTCGGACTTAGTAGAGCGGTCTGGAGTTCGGACTCGATAGTGAGCTTGGACTTGCTTCCGATGTTCGCTTCGGGCGCTTTACTGTCCCAAGTTGCTTGCCTTTGCCACGTGTCGGGCGATTGCGAGGTCGGGCCAAATTTCCCTTCATCATCCCCCATTATTTATGAATAGGTGCACCTAGAAATGGCAATTTCTATCGTACCTGGTGGGTACCTGCCCCTACCCTCCCTGACGGGGACGGGTTTTCTTGCTTAAATGATGGGTTTTGAGATTCTACAACTCCTACGGGTATAGGTTTAGGCTAAACCCGACCCACATATTGTTGGGAAGCATACAAACTTTATGTACTAGGTGTTGAATTTAATAATATTTTGAATTTTATGTGAAGGATAATTGCTAGTTGATGTGTTCTTACATGTCTTAATCAAATAATTAAAAACCTTGGTGTTTAGGGAGGGTTTGGATTCTCAAAATCCAACCAACTATGGGTTTTGGGGCGGGTATGGGTTGGAAAGTTTAAGAAGGCGAATAGGGTCTAGGATTTACAAAATCCTCCCCAAACCTGCCCTGTTGCCACCCCTACGTGCGTGGTGCTCCCACGTGAGAGAAGGGGCAACATTGTCATTTCATGCATAATTATAAACTCCAACTCTCTAAGCCCTAGCCCCAAATCTTCATTCGTTCAAGCTTCTACTGCTACAAACCAGGGAGCCAGAAGTTGAGGCTATGCCAAGGATTGGACAACGACCAAAAACTCATCTCCAACAAATCATCTTTTCCAATAAGAATCACGTAGGTAAGCTTGTCTTCCTTGTTGTCGTTTTTTACATTGGATCATTGGATGCTCTGTTTTTTCATCTTAAAATTATACTTTTTTTATCAATAACTTTTGCAACGATCATCTCCTCTTAGAAGACTATCCCCAATGATCAATTTTAAACACATCGTTTTGGCGTGAAACATGTTTAATTTTAGACTTATTGGGGATGAATTTGTAGAACTGATGTTAAGAAATTGTTTCGTTATCCAAACGTTGTTTCTGTTTTTGTAGAACAGAAATCCATTCTCAAAGAGCAATTTGTCAAATGCCTCTATTATTCCTGAGGAGCAAGAAATAAAATTCTTGTTCTAGCACAAGCATTACTAAAAGAACAAAAACAAATGGGAACATTGTCAAATAGGGCCTTAATAACTGAGAAACAGTAGCAATGAGATTTACTTTTGACCCTTCCCTTAGAATTGGGATCTGCTCCTAAGAGAGCACGCCTCACACCGACCTCACAACCACATTCCACCCTATATTGGAAATATTTCCCCATAAATAATAAATACAAGAACTGGAGATATTCTTGATGTGTGGCTAGGACATGCTGTGAGGTCGGTGTGAGGCGTGCTCTATGAGGAGCAAATCTGGACTCCTTCCCTTAACCCTTGCCCTAATAGTTTTAATGGCATAACAAAAAATTGAGAAAAATTTTCAAACCCTAACATTGGAGTAATAGCTTCAATGGTGACTTCCACTAGCGGAACAAAGAATTGAGAAAACAATTCAAACACTAACATCATAGTAGTAGCTTCAATGGTGAGCAAGGTTTTAAAAACCGGACCGAACATAGAACCATTCTAGGGACCGATTCTCGTGTCGAATGGTCTACCCATCTGTTTGAATGGATGACCCGTTCAGACTTAAACATAACAAATGACCAAAAAACATTGTCCAAGTCAACGGTTCAATCGCCTGGGTCAATGGGTCGCTAACCAAATCAACGGTTTTTGGCCAAAAGCGGTTTTAGGGTGAAACAAAATTGGTTACCTGACTAGTTCCCAGGTCAACCGATCCAACCATCTAGTCTTGTTTTTTTCAAAACCATGATGGTGACTTTCATTGGTGAAATAGAGAATTGAGAAAAAAAATCAAACCTTGATAATGTAGCGGCTTCAATGGTGACTTCTAATGGCTGAATAGAGAACTAAG
This sequence comes from Nelumbo nucifera, assembly GCF_055504915.1. NCBI lineage: Eukaryota > Viridiplantae > Streptophyta > Magnoliopsida > Proteales > Nelumbonaceae > Nelumbo > Nelumbo nucifera. The sequence goes on along the minus strand of NC_142649.1, from coordinate 183,526,881 downwards.
AAAACAAAACCCTAATAGAGTAACAACTTCAAACCCTAATTGATATAAAGAAATTTGCTTTTGACCCTCCCCTCGATCCAATCCACCTTCACCCTTTACAACCTTGGGTACCATTGACCCAACTCCACCCTAGGGGTGCAACTTGGAGGATCCAACCCAAGATCAAAAAATTACATGGGTTGGGCTTGAATTTTTGGTCATCGGGCCCAAGACTTTGGGCTTTTTTATTTTTTAGGTGGGGCCCAGGGCAAGCCCTTAGGTAGCCTAAACTCGGCCCAAGTCCATCCTAATTATAAATATACATACATAGTGATGTAGGGTGATTTGGCCCGACCTTGTAGCACGGGGACATATGTATATGACCTGGCATAAGCAACAACTCAGCGCTACAGCCTGACCACAACTCGGCGTAACAAGTTCACCAAGGCCTGACCAAACGACTTGGCGGGTGTGACAACTTGCCGAGAAGCAAGGCCCAGCTCGCCCCAAGCCTAAAGGTGGAGCGCCCCGAGCTCCCCCCGTGCAAAGGGACCCAAACTCCCCTTGAGACCCGAGCTCCTCCTAAGGGGCCCCGAGCTCTCCCTTCCTAAGAAGGGAGCACCCCAGCTTTTGGCTAAGTGTCCCGAGGGAGAAACACCTCAAGGCAGCACCGTCGAAACTCCTGTTCGTACTTGCTCAAGGCTTGCTTCCAGTGCGAGCACCTCGGTGCAAGGCAACCCAGCCTCAGGTGGTTTGGTACAAAGTACCTCGGCAGCCTACAGAGAAGATCTGCCTGACATCCGTACCTGTCAGATCTGGTGGCAGTGCCCACATCTCTTGCCAAGCGGCGTCGTGCCTACCGTCTCTAAAAAGCATGGCACGCCTGACGAGTTCGTACCCTGCAGCAGCAACCTGCACCTGCCACCTCAGTCCTGGCAGTAACGGTTAGGGCAGTGGTGGTTATGCCTGATGTGACTGAGCTCTGGTATAAGAAGACCCCAACCCTCACGAAACAAAGGTATTGAAGCTAGCACTTCAGCACTCTTAACTCTCTGTGTCTTCTTTGAGTTTTCCTCAGAGTTCTAACATAGCCATCGGAGTGTTCCCGCCGGGAGAGCTCCCCAGGAACCCTTCACGTTCCTCTTTATCTCAGGTGTCGTTTGTTACAGCTAGGAGCCAAGTTTCAGCCAGCTTACATCATTTGGCGCCGTCTGTGGGAACCGCTTCAAAAGGCCTTCCTTTAACTTCTGTGCAACTCTCTTCAAAGAACTCATCAGCATTACTAACACCTATGGCTTCCTCTAGCAACGCCGGACGCCAGAACACCTCTGAGGAACAACCCCAGTTACCCACCTTCTGCATCGGGCAGTTCACCGTCCCCCTCTCTGTGGACGGGGTTCCAAGTCTGAATGTGCCTCAGACGGTGGTACCCATGATTGTTCCACTGCCTTCTACAGTCGCAACAACCTTCGCTGAACCCACCATCCTCCCTCCGGTGGCCAGCCAAGGTCAGCTTGAGAATCTGATGCAATGCATGCGAGCCATGTAGGCTTAGATGCAACAGTTCCAGCAACTCCAGTTCCACCAGCAGCAAGTGTTGCACCAAGTTTCCCAATATCAGTATCAGCAACAGTTTCCTTCACTCCCTCATCGGCATCTAGTTGCGCAGCCAACCAAGCCTCACCGCCGAAGTGAATTTCCTTCCCGCTGAGGAAAAACCTCGGTATCATCCCATGGAAGGAAGGAAAGACACCCTACCCCCGCCTTGTGGCCTGCAGTTAGGTTGGGGGCCTCCCAACCGGTTAGGCCGGTATCACCTCAGATTCGCAGTTTGAACCTTTGCTTGCCGAAAACCGGTTTGAAGTGCTGGTCAACGACCTGGAACAAGGTCCCTCTATTCGTAGCTACCGACAGCCGTCCGAGAATTTCCTTGGGCCCATCGTGCTCAGTAATACCGAGGCCAGTAGCACCAACGCCGAGCCAGCTAAGAAGTAGCGAAGGCATCGCCGAGCTCGCCGAACTGCCACCCGCGATCTGCCCGAGCTCAAAGGAAAGGTAGAGGTAAGTTTGGGCGAGGTAAAAGCTACTCCACTTCTTTCAGTTCCTTCCCGCCTGTCACCAGAGCTCCTTGCTGTCCCCATGCCAAGGAACTTCAAGCTCCCCCCGTGGACAAGTATAGTGGATCCTTCGATCCCAATGACCACGTGGACGCCTTTCGGTCCCAGATGCATCTAGCCAGAGCGAGTGAGTCTTGCATGTGCATGGCCTTCTCCACCACTTTCAAAGGGGTAGCCCGCACTTGGTACCGAAACCTCGCGCCAGGTTCAATAAGGATCTGGGTGCAGTTCGTACACCTCCCACTTCGTCACCAGTAAAAGGTGCCCGAGGACCCAAGAAAGCCTCCTTAGCATAGTTCAGAGGGAAGGAGAGTCCATCTAGAATTATGTCAAGTGGTTTAATGACGCTTGCTTACAGATACCCGACTTAGACCCTGCAGTTTGGCTCACTACAGCCAAGCGGGGCATCACCCACAAGGAGTTCAAGTGGCACGTGGTTGTCAACCAACCCAAGACCATGACCGAGTTCCTCGAACTCGCAGATCGGTTCATAGGGACAGAGGAGGAGATCAACCAAAAGGATGAACAGGCCCTTGAAAAAAGAAAAAGGGAACCAGAGCCCCCAGCTCCAAGTGACAGCAAGAAGAAAAGGGACCAAGCTTGGGGGGCAAAGCCAATCCAGCCTTTCCGAGCTCCGGTAGCAGAAAGGAATTATACGCCCCTCAACGCAAAGTGGGCCGAGATCCTCATGGCGATCAAGGATGCCCCATATGTGAAGTGGCCACCTTGACTTAAGGCCGATCCCAATGTTAGGAATAAAAACTTGTATTCTAGTTTTCATAGAGATCACGATCATAGTACCGAAAATTGTAAGAACCTCCGCGACGAGATAGAAGAACTTATTCGTTGTGGATATCTGAGAAATTTTGTACAACATAATAATAATAATAATAAAGCAGGTCGGCACGGGGAGCAGAGTAAAGAGGCTCCCGAGTCCAGCAGACAAGCAGAACAGCCGCAGAGGCAGCCTCCCGACGGGAGACCAGTCCAGGGGACCATCCATGTAATTGTCAGAGGATCAATTGTCGCGGGCTGCACTTCGGCAGCAGCTCGGTCATCAGCCCGCGAGGCCGCCAGGGAAGAGCTTAACCCCCTAAAGCGGTCAAGGATGGAGGAACCGATATTCTTCATAGAAGACGATACGCGAGGGGTCCATTATCCCTATGATGACACGCTCGTCATAAAGATTAAGATCAACGACTTCGAGGTCAGGCGCGTCCTATTCGACTCGGGCAGCTCAGCAAATATTCTCTTCAAGGCAGCCTTCGATCAGCTTCAGCTCCAGGAAAGTGACCTGAAGCCTGCAAACACTCCACTTGTAGGATTTAGCAGTGAGGAGGTCAGGCCTTTAGGGAGAGTCACTGTACCAGTGGAGGTTGGCACCTGGCCTAGTGTGGTAAGGCTCAACCATGAGTTTCTGGTGGTCGCGACCCCCTCCCCGTACAACGCAATAGTAGGCGGGCCCATCACCCACGCCTTACGAGTAGTAGTCTCCACCTACCACCTGGCAATGAAGTTCCCTACAGACTTTTGAGTCGGAGTGACGCGGGGTGACCAGCTCGAGTCCCGCAAGTGCTACGTAGCCGCCCTCAAAGGAAAGGCCAAGGTAGCAGACGACCTCGAGCTAGAGCGACCTATGGAGCAGTTCGCAAAGTGAGCTGTGCCTACCGAAGAGACCATCCCCATCCCGGCTTCGGCAGAGGACCCGGCTCGGGTATTTCAGATCGGCGCTTCTATTGAGGAACCCCTGCAGTCTCAACTGTTAGGCCCGTTAGACAGAAGAAACGCAACCTAGCCCCAGAGCGATGGAGGGCAGTCGACAAGGAGGTCAGGAAGCTCCTTGGAACCGATTTTATCAAGGAAGTTCATTACCCGAGCTGGGTGGCCAACCCCGTTCTGGTGAAAAAGGCTAACGGTAAATGGCGCATGTGCGTCGACTACACCGACCTGAACCGAGCTTGCCCAAAGGACTACTTCCCTCTTCCCAGGATCGACCATCTAGTGGACGCGACCTCGGGGCACGAGTTGCTGAGCTTCCTGGACGCCTATTTGAGCTACAATCAGATCAGGATGGACCTAGCTGATGAAGATAAAACAGCCTTCATAATCGAGTTCGGCCTGTACTGTTACAAGTGACGAGGTGGTTAGCTCGGTACTAATAAGAGAAGTAGATCAGGTCCAATGACCCGTCTATTATGTTAGTAAAGTGTTGTAGGGAGCAGAGACAAGGTACCTAGAGATAGAAAAGTTAGCATATGCACTAGTCATAGCAGCCCGAAAGCTCCGCCCGTACTTCCAAGCTCACACCATCGTTGTCCTTACCAACAAACCTCTGAGGCAAGTATTGCTCAAGCCCGAGGTCTCCGGAAGGCTGACGAAGTGGGCCATCGAGCTCAGCGAATACGAACTCCAGTATAAGCCACAAACTGCTATCAAGGCCCAAGCCTTAGCAGATTTCGTCGCGGAATGCACCTTTAGCTCCGAAGTCCCCAGGCCGATGGAACACGAGGCCCCCAATGCGGGTGAGCTCGGGGTTCCTGGGCTGGTTGAGCTCGAGCATCGTGAAGTAGCAACCAGCGCGGCCTCTCTTCTAGTTAGTCCAAGCGCGAACTGGGACGACGAACCCTAGATCCTTCACGTAGATGGCTCATCAAACTGGTAGGGCAGCGGAGCTGGGATCGTTTTGTACGGGCCAAGTGGTGTGAAACTAGAGTACACACTACGCTTTGAGTTCACGGCATCCAACAACGAAGCAAAGTATGAGGTGCTACTAGCCGGGCTGGATCTGGCAAAAGAAGTGAAAGCCAAACACATTGTCGTTTGCAGTGATTCCCAGCTCGTGGTCAATCAGGTTATGGGTGAGTACGAAGCTCGCGAGTTAACCATGGTAGCATACTTAACCAAAGAGGAGCTCTGCTCAACTTTCGGTCACACTTCATCCAGCAAATCCCGAGGTCAGAGAACGTTGAGGCCGATGCCCTATCCCGGTTAGCCAGCACTGGTGATAACACCATGAGGACTTTGTATATAGAGAACTTGCCTCGGCCTAGCATTCTTAGGGGGGCAGAGGAGGTCGCTCCCATCGTTCAAGCAGAGTCGAGCTGGATTGATCCGCTCACGAGCTTCCTGCTACACGGGACCCTCCCCGCAGATTGTAATGCCGCCAGGAGGGTAGAGCATCAGGCAGCCAAATACGTCATGATAGACGGACGGCTGTACCGAACATCCTACTCGCTCCCCTACCTGCGCTGCCTATGACCCTTTGAAGCCGAGCTCGTCCTCCGCGATACTCATGAGGGCCTGTGCGGTGGACACTTGGGGGGCAGAGCCCTTGCTCAGGAAGCGCTACGACAGGAGTATTACTGGCCAACAATGAAGGCAGATGCGACCGAGCTCGTCAAATAATACAACAAGTGTCAGAAGCACGCCAACATCCACCACCAGCCTACCGCCGACCTAAAATACCTCACTAGCCCGTGGCCATTTGCACAATTGGGGATTGACTTACTCGGGCCATTCCCACCAGCGACAGGACAAAGGAGGTTCCTAGTGGTGGCAATTGACTATTCCACGAAGTGGGTCGAAACTGAACCTCTCGCAACAATCACAGCCCGGAACGTGCAAAACTTCTTTTGGAAGAACATAGTGTGTCGTTTCGGATGACTTCGGGTACTGATCTTCGACAATGGTAAGCAGTTCGAAGACATCAAATTCCAAAATTGGTGTCGAGACATGGGAATTTAGCAAACTTCACCTCAGTGGCGCACCCTCAGGCAAATGGTCAGACGGAAGTCACGAATAGAGCTATTCTCTACAGACTGAAGGCGCGACTAGACTGAGCTAAAGGACTATGGGCAGACGAGCTGCCCAGTGTATTATGAGCTTATCATACCACAGAAAAAGACTGCCATAGGAGAAACCCCCTTTAACCTCACCTACGACACCGAAATAGTCATTCCAGCCGAGGTCAAAGTTCCCTCGCTAAGAGTAGAAGCGCATGATGATAGGACGAATGAAGACGAGCTACGCACCAACCTCGACTTGCTTGAAGAAGTACGAGACCTCGCATATGTCAGGACCGCGGCCTACCAGCAAAGGGTAGCTCGGTACTATAACACTAGGGTAAAAAAGCGGACTCTCCGCGTTGGCGACCTGGTTCTCCGTAAGGTTATGGTGCCTAAGCCCGGTGTTGGCAAGCTCGGTCCGAACTGGGAAGGACCCTACCGATTAAAGCGAGTACTCGAGGAAGGAACGTACGAGCTCGAAACCTTGGAAGGGGAACAAGTACCTCGGGCATGGAATATTGTCAACCTAAGGCAGTATTACCTATAAATAACTGAGTAGATCACGAATCACTCTCAGGGCTTAAGGGCCAAAATGCCGAGCTAACAAAGACCTTGGCGCAATAAAACCCAGTCGCTTCTATGCCATGGGCGAATTCCGAGAGCAGATCACGAGTTTCTCAAGGCTTAAGGGCCAAAATGCCAAGCTAACAAAGACCTCGGCGCAATAAAACCCAATCGTTTCTATGCCATAGGCGAACTCCGAGAGCAGACCACGAGTCTCTTAGGGCTCAAGGGCCAAAATGCCGAACTAACAGAGTCCGGCATAATAACCTTGCCACCTTTATGACGTGAACGAATTCTAAGGGGCTAAAACACCGAGCTAACCAAGGAGCTCGGCACCACAATACATGATGTATCGAGGGCGCAAGCAGACCAGCAGATTCTGCGACGCTTAGCTCACCTCGGCATACAACCAAAAGATAGTTCAGGCATATGCCTTACTGTGCCTTACTATGTTAATCACCTCGGTGTACGCCACAAGACAGTTCGGGCATATGCCTCATTATGCCCTACTACGTCAAATCACTTCGCACACTCAACCATGATAGCTCAGATCAAACAACACTTGGAAAAGAAAGATCAATTTCATTAACAAGTTTTGTACAATGAGCTCGACAAAAAGAAAAACAACTACAAAGACTGAGCTCGCAGGCTCGAAATATAAAAGCAATCACTTCGGGGGATCTTCATCTCCGCGCGAGACCTCCTCAGGAGCTTCGGGCTGGTCAGGGGCATCCGCTTCTTCGTCACCATCCTCCTCTTCTGAATCTGGTTCCTCTTTGGCTTAACGAGCTATCTCATCCATGATTCGCGAGGTGGTGATGGTGCTTGTGTCAAGCTCGGGGTACGTGTGCCTTATCAGCCACCTGCTGAGCTTGAACCCCTTGTGGTAGGCCTCTCCCAGAACGGCATCAAATTTATCGGATTGGATGTACTCCGCGACAGCCTTGATCTTCGTCTCCTCTACCGCTTGAGTCAAGATCTCGGTCTTCTCTTCGATGTCCGCCTTGAGGAACTCCACCTCGTGCAAGAGGGCCTTCTTACTCTCCTTAAGGCCTTCCGCCTCTTCTCTGAGGGCGTCTAGCTCGCCCCTCAACACACCCTTCTCGTGTACCAGCTCCGCTTTGAGGGCCTCCACCTCGCCCCTCAGCACATTTTCTCGCATGCTAGCTCGTCCTTCTCTGCCGTCAGTGTCGTAATAATGTCCCTCTGGGTCCAAGCGCCGCTCTCCAACCGGTGGATTTGCTCACGAGCTGCCCTCAGGTCCGTATGGGTAGCACAGGAAGACTCCTCAGTGGTCAGAGCCCGCTTCAGGTTCCTCTCGGACTGAAGAGCAAGGGCGTGAACGGCGGAGTTCGCCTGACAAAGGAAGTTAGTTAGTACCGAAGAAACATATATATAAAAAAAGAAAAGAAAGAAAAGAGAACTTACCACCATAGTGTGGGTGGCAGCCCGGGCTTCGAGCTGAGCAGGGTTGAGCATATCGGCCCAGACCGAAATTTCCTCAGAGTAAACAACCCCCTTGCTCTTCCGAAGACTGCACTAGGGGACCAAGACACTTCGGCTGGAGACAACCGTCTTGGCTGTATGAATGGGCTCGACGGAGACCTCAGCCGCTACGCCAGCGGCTCCGGTGGCAACCTCGGGCTCAGTTGCTGCCCTCGTAGCGGGCTCGGTCGAGGTCTCGGGCTCCCGAGGTGGTATGGTTTTCTCCAAGTCAATGATCGGAGGAGCGCCAGGGAGCTCGGGCTTGGAAGTTGGAGCCGGTGGAAGCTTGGGCTCGGGAGTGGGGGCTGGCGGTGACTCGATACGAGCTCTCTTAGCAGCCCGCTTCTTCCTTCCCTTCATGTGCTTGAAGAGCCGATCTCCCTTAAGCTTATCTGCCTCCATGGGACCTGCAACAGAGCTCAGCGTTAGTACTCGAGTAAAAGAAAGGAGCAGGCCAAACAACTAAGGTACTAACTACCTACCCGGGCTCAAGCCAGCCTGGATGAGCATACTCCCGGTGATGTAATCCTTGTAACTACAACCGACCTCAGCCCACGACTAGAATGTCTCCCTGGTCTTCTTGTCGAGGATGATGCTGGGGTCTTGGATAGCCGCCCTCCAATGAGTAGGGAAGGGCCACCCCACAGGGTTCCGGACTACGAAGTAGTCCTACTTCCAGGCTGGGATCTTGCTAGGAAGCTTATGCATCAACTTAAAGTCCGGGGCGGGGGGACAAGTAGTAAGCCCTCCTGCGCTCGGGGAGAACGCATGAAGCGCTCTTCTTGATGGTGAGGATAGAACAAAATATGTCCAAGTTAAGGGGGAGGACATGCTCGTAGCAGAGGGAGATGGTCTCGACCATGTTACGGACCGAGTTCCGGTGAAGCTGGTTTATCGTAACATTGAAGTGGTTCAGGACCTCCACTATGAGTGGATGAAAGGGAAGGCGTAGCCCGGCTATGAGCTGTTCCCGCAAGATTACGACCTCATCAGGGTCGTGCTCCCATGGGAAGTTATCCGAGGTATACTATAGGTGTACTCCCTGGGCAGGTTGTACTGCTGAATAAGGTGGCGGAGCCTCTCCAGGGTCATGGTGGAAGGTCCGAACCTGTCCGGCATCCGACCTCGGTGAGAGGTGGACGTCAAGTTACCCAAGGCCTCCCGCGCCTTGGGGAATTGGACTCTGGTAGGGTTACCCTGAGCTGAGGTACCCACCTCGGGCACCTCAGGTTCATCTAATTGGTTATCAAAGGAAGACATAACAACGAAACCGAAGAAGAGCTAGGGTGACTCACTGAAAAGAGATGGACCGGATTGGGAAGAACTGACCCGAGCTGGAGGCTTTGGATGCGAGCTCAAAACTACGGCTGAGGATTTGTGGTGAAGGAAAATGGCCAGGACCCCCACTATTTATAGCCACTATATGCGGGCGTCAATGGTTGAGATCGAAACGATTTGACGGTCCCTATGAAAATCGGTTGTGCGACCTTCGAGGCGAAATCAATTTAGCGTGTTTTTTGACGTCCGCGGAGTCCATAAGTCGCGTGATGTTCGCACGTAGACCATACGCGACCCGAGCTACGCCTGGTAGAGTCGAATAGAGAACCGGTCCAACCGATGAGCTAGCAGATATGAAAGCTTAGGACCCAAGCCAAATCCACCCGGCAGACTGCGGATTCCCCGCGCTGGGTCAGAATCCCTAGCACGGGGCATGGGGGCAATTGATGTAGGGTGATTTGGCCCGACCTCGTAGCACGGGGACACGTGTATATGACCTGGCATAAGCGACAACTCAGCACGACAGCCTGGCCACAACTCGGCATAACAAGCTCTTTGAGGCCCAACCAAACGACTCGGCGGGTGTGACAACTCGCCGAGAAGCAAGGCCCAGCTCGCCCCTAGCCTGAAGGTGGAGCACCCCGAGCTCCCCCCGTGCAAAGGGACCCAAGCTCCTCCTAAGGGGCCCCGAGCTCTCCCTTCCTAAGAAGGGAGCACCCCAGCTTTTGGCTAAGTGTCCTGAGGGAGAAGCACCTCGAGGCAACACCGTGGAAACTCCTGTTCGTACTTGCTCAAGGCTCGCTTCCAGTGCGAGCACCTCGGCACCTCGGTGCAAGGCAACCCAGCCTCAGGTGGTTCGGTACAAAGTAGCTCGGAAGCCTACAGGGAAGATCCGCCTGACATCCGGATCTGGTGGCAGTGCCCACATCTCTTGCTAGGCGGCGTTGTGCCTGCCGTCTTTGAAAAGCATGGCACGCCTGACGAGTCCGTACCCTGTAGCTATTGAAGCTAGCACTTTCAGCACTCTTAACTCTCAGTGTCTTCTAAAAAGTGGTGGTTACGCCTGATGTGACTAAGCTCCGGTATAAGAAGATCCCAACCCTCACGAAACAATGGTATTGAAGCTAGCATTTTCAACACTCTTAACTCTCCGTGTCTTCTTTGAGTTTTCCTCAGAGTTCTAACTTAGCTATCGGAGTGTTCCAGCCGGGAGAGCTCCTCGGGAACCCTTCACGTTCCTCTTCATCTCAGGTGTCATCTGTTACAGCTAGGAGCCAAGTTTCAGTCAGGTAGGAGTGCCCAGATCGTGTTGCATCACATAATTATATAAATATGTATTTACATATACACACATATTTATACACATATTTACATAAAATATAGAAATACATGTATAGTTTTAGAGATAGTTCATTGACCAACCCAATCCAACCTAGGCCCAAGCCCAACCGGAGTGCATCAAATTACAATACAAGTTAGGCTGGGGTTGAGAAGATCAAACTTGACCTTGGACTTGGTCCCTAATCGGGCTTTAAGCCCAAATCTTAGGGTTGGACATGGGTTGATCATAAAAACGGCCCAACCCAACTCACATGCACCCCTACCCCACCCTGACCCTTTTCCTTTCCTCTCATCCTAATGGGTCACTCGAACCATATGAGAATGGGTATGTCAATGGGTTGGGGTGAAAATTGCCAGCCCAAATATTGAGGCCCGTCGCCCGTGCAGTGTGCATCGATGGCCTAGCTTGATGCAATGAGAAATCTTACGGGAGGCCTTCCCCTCAACAAGAAAATGGATACGTGTATTCATCCTGGATGTAGATCGTGCGGTTTACGGTGGAACGGTAGACCCTGCGTCTTCTGATTTTGATTCTGTTACGCCACGTGCCTTCATATCACGAACGGAGGTTAGTAACTTGTAAGGGAGTCCACTACAAAGTCACTTGCCATCATAGCGGGTGTTGACTTGCAGAGGTGGAGCCGATTCGAGAACGAGATCGCTAATCGCTAGGGGAGGTAAGGGGTGTTTTTGGGTATATAAAGAGAAATATGAGGATAGTTAAGTCACGAGGAAAACCACAAATACGTGGTAAAGGAAGGAAGCGCTCAAACATACACAGATACAGCCGGGGAAGAAAAGATATTCAAGATTGGAGGAAAGGAGGAAAGGAGGAAAGGATTTGGCGTATTGAAAAAGGAATGTGTGGAAGGAAACCTCAGCGAACAATCCATCCATGAATGGTCGAATCTAAGTCCAGTAACAAGAAAAGAAGAAGAAGAAAACGAAGAAGAAGAAGACAGCGTTGTTTCTCATATCAGTAGCCGCGCCGCTTTCAGGATTTGAAGATTCTCGACGAGTCTATTTTTTTTTTTCGTTGGGATTTTCTATTCTCTTTTTTCTCTACTTCCCTCGGCAGAAGAAGTAAATTGCAGGTTTCATCGCCGTAGGTTTCGTTCGCCTCCGCGTTTTTCATACGATCCAGAAGATCGATTTCAGGTATTCAAACCCTAGCTCTTGATTTACATGTTTTTTTGGTTGTTTTTCGTCGATTGAGAAAAAAAAGGAAGGGATCTGTTCCCTGTTGATTGCCGATTGCACCTTGGATCACTAGCTCTGCTTGCTCGAAGAGCGAAGGCTTTGATCGTTCACAGGATCTTACAGGTTTTTCTAAGTTCAGAAGAGTACATTATCAGCTCAAGTAGTTGAAACATGTTGAAGCCAAAACAGAGCGGACAAGGGAGTAATAATAGGGTTTCGAAGAATCGACTGATAGCTGCGGTGCTTTTGTTGATAGAAGCTTTTACGGTTAGGGTTTTGCCCTAGATCGGTTCGGCCTGCAGGAAATTTAGGTTTCGGCGAAGGAAGCTGCAACTTGAAATGGAGCAACGTAGCTTTTGTTGTTGGCACTCGCCGTTCTCCATGTTGGCCTGGATTATGCATCTTTTGCTTCGCCTGCAATCTCTGGGATTGATGTCACTGAGCCTCTGCCCATTTGCCGAGGGCTGGTCTAATTATTTTATCATGTGCGAAGAAACGCCATCGTCCTGGATCTTCGTCATGGATCTGGGTTCCCTGTGGCAGTGGCGTTTATTTTGCTTTTGCTTTGATCACACCTTTCTAGAGTAGGTGAGCCTTCTCTATTATACCATGAACGCATAAGGATTCCTTGTCTTCTTGGCGAAGGAGGTGTTAGTCGTGCTTCTCTTGGCCCTGCTTATGCGAATACCACGTAGTAAACACTCAAGGGCGCTGATTTCCATATCCCAAAATAGTATTAGGCCAACGTGATCTATCATCTGCTGTTCGTCCAACTGGGTGTATGCCGACTCCATCCCCTAGTTTGTACTAAACATAGGTTTCCTAATAATTATACTGTCTGTTTATCTGCTGAAGGGGAACGCTTATCGTTGCTTCATCTATGTCTTCAGAGATCTTGAGGACTTTTGGGGCTTTGACCATAGGTGAAGGTTATTGAGGTCAGGGCAAAAAAACCAGTCATGTTTTTATCATGCCCTGTTAGTAACCGAAAACAGAGTATAATTGATTTTCTTGAAGTTGCTGCTTTGTTGATTTTAACCATTGAAGAGGTTCATAAAATTATTTGGGTTCAAGCTTTTGTTTAGATGAAGAAAAAGGTTCTTCTGTACATGGATTGGCCTATTTATTGTTTTGGATGTGGCTGCTTGGGAGAGATCATTTGACTTGTTTTGGACTTGCCCATGTAATAATAGTCCTGCTGCTTCCTTTTGCTACTAGTCATATGGTGGAAATGATGTTGGATGGGAGATCCTTTGTCAATTTTCTATTTTGGGAGTTAATCTCAGCTGTTGAAGTGATATATTATGATATTTATTGTCCTCTTTAGTAGGCTTTGAAGAAGCCCTAAATCCAACTTTTAGGTTTCGGCAATGTAACAAAGCCACAGTGTGAATCAAGGGAGTTGCATTCAGGCCTTCAAGGCTGATAAACATGATTTGCCTCCAGGTAATGACCTCTGGAGGCATGTAGTGGCAGTCTTGTTATCAGTTTTGGGGCTAGTTAATGAAGCTGTTTACTTGGTTAAATAATTGTACTTCTATGTTCTATTTCTTGTGTTTTGTCTGGTGCTGCTAATGATCTAAACCTCATATTTTCTGCAGGCAACATGGTCTTTGGTTGCTTAGAATCCTGCTATGGTTATTAGGAAGTGATCTGGTTCTTTGTTTTTTTTTCCAAACAGCAAGGACAATGAGAGGTCTGAATCAATGGTTGGTTTCGAGGGGTACTTGGCCTTGTTTTAAATCCTGACTACATGTGCATACATGCATCATCCTAGTGTCTAAATGGACTACATGCTTGTTAACTCGCAGATTCGCTTTTGTTCTTGCACTGGGGGTCAAGCCTCTTCTCTTGAGCTAAAACGGAGAACTGGAGCAGCATCCTGCAAATTTTGTGGTGGCAAAAAATTAGTTGATGGAAGGAAGTCAGAATCTGGTAGCATGCTAAGCACAGCAAGCCTGGAGCTTACAAGTGTGATCGATCCTGACTTGTCTTGGAAGACTGTTTCAAAAGGTAACAGGAGTGCATCTAGGCGAGCTAGGAAACCTATTCCTAGAAGCTTGAAGGGAAGCACAGAATTGATTGATAAGGACACAAGGGTTGAGGACATGCCAATTTCTGAATCGGAGAAGGTTATTTCTACATTCTACAAATTTTCGGTTTTAATGCTTTAGCAGTGTAAGCATTGCATGTATTTTCATGGTCTTTTCACATTCCTTGTTTTATTTGGCAGCTTGGAGTAACCATTCTTGGGCACCGCTTCAGTGACAAAGTGGAGCATGTACCGATTAAGAAGAGGAGATTTTTGTTCCGATCTCCATCACCACCCCCCCGGCCACCTTCTCCATGCACTGATGAATCTGAGCAACTTGTAAAGAGTGAAAATGCTCCAGGACAGGAGTCATCTTGTAGTTCAGATGTTGGGAAGCAGGTTATGGAATTTGGCACAACTAATTTGGATCAAGTTGTTGATGGTGAAGTTATTGTTAATGGGAAGACCCCAGAAGAAATTAATGAAAAGCTTGGTGACAGTGAAGATTTCTCTGGTATTTCAATACTGGCGGCTGCTGCCTGTAATAATAGTACAAGAGGTTGCTCTAGTAATGCTGAAGAGGATTCATCGATGCTTGAAGAATCTTCTGCATGGGAAAGGCCTTCTCAAGTGGTGCTGAATTCTGCATTGTTCTTGCCAAAAGAATCACACCAGGACCATTCCATCAACTGCAGTGAAATTTCAAATAAAGGAACTGCCTCACAAGAAATTACAGCCTCATTGCAGACAGCCAATTCGTATTCTAAGGAGAGCACATGTGGACTGAAAATGGGGGACTCTTCTACATCTAATTCTTCACCTGTTTCTCCGGGCTTTCCAAGCAACAATATTGATGGAGCACAGAGAAAGGTTGGGTCTTCTTCACGTGATGATAGGTCACATTGGGACTTGAATACTGTGATGGATGCATGGGAGAAACCTTCTGATGACCCCATTGTGGGTTCTGAGGAAAATGTTGTTGGTAGTGTCTTCAAGGATGTTAGAGACTGTGAAAAGCTGGAACACTTGGAAAGTTGTGATGTGCAGAGGGAGCCTGGAAGTACCAAAAATGACATTGGAAAGATGGTTCAACCTATGGATGTGGTTGATGGTGTTGCAGGTGACAACATCTATAGCTTGGGAGACTCTAAAAACATGCCCACTGGGCCTGATGAAACAACTACTGAGGATCTTAAGCAGGATGGATGTTTTAAAGGGACATGCCCTGAGGAAATGGTCATGCATTCTGAGATGCATAATACTCAACAAGAGAGCTTGGTGGACCTGGGTGAAGAAACAAAACCCTTACCTGATCAAGAAAGTATTAGCTTCATTTCTGAATCTGTTGCCGCTCCGGCTGATAAAGTTCTGGAATTTTCTTCTCCAAATGCATGTACTGTTGCAGATGAAAATACCCTACTCCAGAGTGTAGGCTTTTCTCATACAGGGAGTAGTGAAGGCCTTTTGTCTCATCAGGTCTGTAGAATGGATGGTTGCATCAATACTTCTGTCTGTCCTGAAGCTAATACACCTGCACTAATTCCTGAGAATGTAAAAGATACCACATCCAGGGCATCTTCTGCTGAGCAGACAGGAGATGAATTGGATGCTGATGTGCAAAAACGTGAATCCCTTTACTTGAGGACCTCTCAGCTTGAGAAGCATGCTGTTTTTCTCTCTGATGCAGTGACCACGGAGAAGGCTACCTGTGAGATTGATGATAGTCCAACTGAAGATTGTGCGGGTGCTGTCAAAAGTCATGATTCACATGATGATGGAAATGCCTCAAAGGAGATGAAAACAGATGCTAAGCAACTTGATGACAATTCATGTAAAGTGGACACCTCCTTATCTTCATATAATGGTGAGGAGTTGTGTAGTTGTTGTCCACCTGATGGAAAAAGTAAACCGGAAGTTTCTGCTGATACAAAGGTTCAGGATGGGGATACTAAAAAAGTTAATTCTCCTGACAATTTTGAGTCTGAAAAGCTTACACCCAAGTTGTCAGGACAGTCTACTCTGTTGGAGGACACATCAGATGTTTTAACTTCTCGTGAATACTGCAAAAGCTATGCTGATGATCCTGTAAATAGTTCTGGTAAGATTTCTTTAGAAGAAGACCATTTTGATGACGTCGATTATGATTCAGATGTATCTCATGATGATCCTGATCACATAGTTGGGACGGGAAATGAGATCGAGCCTCAGGCAGGTTATGATTCTCAGTATGAGGATGGGGAAGTCAGGGAGTCTGTTTTACATGCATGGGATGAAGATGCTGGTGAAGAAGGGGAAACTGAGCATGTTGATTATGGATCAGATAGAGATGCATATGGCTTTGACTCAGGGGCTGATTATCCTGTCTCCATGTCTGTAGAAGCTGAACAGAGTGCAGGATGCCAAAAAAATGTATCCACTGCTGATGATTCTGTTGATTGTAGTGGAGAACAAGTAAAGGAGAAGATTATGCAAGAACCCAATAGTTTTCCTGGCATGAGAGGTTCATCAAAGACAAATATTCTGGAAGCAGGAACTGGTAAGAAGAGTGCAGTGATTGTGAGAAAACACTTGCGAGGACAAGCCGAACAAGATGATATTTGTAAGTTCGAGATGGATGGTGAAGTTGATGAAGACTTGTGTGCCGGTGCTGACAAGGTTATGGCAGATAATGATCGTTGTTCCAGAAAAGATATTGTGAAGGAATCAATGCAATCATTTAGTTCAAGGTTGAAATTGTCTGGATGGGATCAGTTACCTGAAGATCATGAAGGCTCTGCAAATATGATTATGGAAAACCGAGATGGCTGCTCTAAATTGATTTCTACCAGTTCTCGTGTTAATGGACTTGATGCTGGAGAATCCAGGAGAGAGTTTCCATCACGTATTGAGGGGCTTACATCCTCTGATCGGTTGCCTAGAAAGGACAGAATATGTATACAGGAAAGCAGGTATATTATCTGTTTCTTTTCATATGCTTCTTTGTGGCTTTGTCATTGATAAATTAGTTAATAGGTTGCTCTCAACTTCTTCTGTTTTCAGATCCAACAACCCTGATCATTCAAATCCCAGAGTTGAAAGGGACCCAAGTCCTGCTAAATTGACTGTAAGGGGTGGATCTTTGTTTCATGTACATGGAAGAGGGCGAGGCGGTGATCGCTGGGTTGATTCTTCCACTCATTGGGCCCAAGATCGCCATCGTTCTCCCAGCTTTGCACACTCTGGGCCAAAGAATGCTGCTGCAGCAGCTGCTGCAAAGGTGGAGAGCAGTGGCTTTGTTGTTGCTCCAGATGGTACAGTTGTGAAAGCTGGTGGATTGGGACCCAATGTTCGGGTGCGCAGACAATCTGTTATTGCTTCTTCACAAGGTGTGCATCGATCTTTTATAAGAAGAGGATCACCATCTGACAGGGAAGATGCTTTTGGTATGCATATGCGACTTGGTCCAGTAGGAGACATGAGCCCTGCTAGGAACATTAGTGTTGGAAGGGGCAGGTCTGGAAGATATGGTCCAAGATTGGTGGGTACAGGTCCAAGGGAGAAATATCATAGGTCTGGGCCTGATGATTCTTCTTTGCGTATGGAACCTTCTATAGTTCGAAGGGAACGAAGTTTTTCTCCTGTTCAAAGAAGAGAAAGCAATCATCTCTCCCGGTCCCACACAAAATCTCCATCAAGATCTAGGACTCGCTCTCCTCATGTTTGGTCATCATCTCCCAGGGGAAGAAATAGTGGTGGGGTTGGCAGTGGACCGGGTTTAAGAGAACGCAGTAGATCCCCAAATTTCAGGTCTGATGCTAGAATGGAGAGAGGGAGGTCCCCTCACCGGCGGCCTGGGTTCTCAACACAACATGAAATTAGTTTTATCACAACATCTAGAAGTCGTGGGTCTCCACCAAACTCCTCGAGATGGATTGATGATAGGAAAGACACAGTGGATCATTTTAGGGACCATGGCTACAAGCAGCGGGCCCCAATATCAGAAAGAAGATCTCCTGGAAGGATTTTCACACGGAGTCATAGGTTTGATTCAGTGGGATCTACAGGAAGGTTGAAACCAGATGAGTACTATAGACCAATGCATCCAGGAAGGTTTCCTGAAATGGTTGGAGCTGGCAGAGGACCTAGGTATGAGGAAACTGAAGACGATAGAAGGAAAAACATGGATAGATATGGGATGTTGCATCCTGTAAGACGTTATGATACGGAGGGCTCTGTGAAGCGGTTTCATTATGATGCAGAAGATGGTTTTGCTGGGCATAATCTGCACAGTAAGGATGCAACTGAGTTCCATGGTAAAGGTAGTCCTAAGCACTATGGCAGGAGTATTGATGCCAGGCTTGGGGATGCACCTAGGAGATCTCGTGAAGAAAAAAGTCATTTCAGATATGATCGAGACTGGAAGCATGGTGCAAATGCCAAGTCATTTCGAATACGGGAGTTTGACGGGGATGTAGCACCTAGAAGACGAATACCTTCTTGATTTTTTTGTATACAGCGCCTTTTTCCTTTGGGTGCTTTTGCAGGTCGACATAGAGATGTTGAACCTGGTGAAACGTTTTTTTCCTGTCAGCAGGAAGGCATCTCAATCCTGCAGTTTTTGATGTTGCAGTGCTTATGGAGCTACATTGACTATTATGATTTCTTTTGAAGAATTTTGTCAGGGGCTCATGATAGCCCATACTTTATTTCTTAGTTTTTATATATATATATATTTTTTTTCTTGTGGCCTAATTTAGTGATGTAACCTCTCTGTACGAGGCCTTAGAAATATTATCAATCAGTGAAAAATTCAATTTATGCTTTGTCATTCTTGTATCCTAATTATGTGCTTAGTTTCTTTTCTTTACTTTTCTTTTTTGTTTGTGTGGCAAAGGTGATGATGGGCCCATGAGACTGCACCTCGGTTAGCTATCAATTTTTTTCTTACAGTTTCTGTTGACTGAATACAACCTGTTTTTTTTGATATATTTGACTGGATACAATCTTTGTCAATTAGTTTGGAGTCTTTGTATCAATATCACATGCAGGGTCCATTTGTAATTCCGGCATGCAGTGGTTCTCATAAAATTTGTCTCTATGGTTCTCAATTGTTTGAAGCTTTCAATGTTGATTTCATGTCTCTTTGGTTTTTATCTTTTTATTGTATTAGAGGATCATGTGAAATCATCAATCTAGTTGAGTGGATACAAGTGGTTTTTAGCTTGACCCTGAGTCTGCCTACTTCTTGGCTGATGGGCTGGCCAAACAGGGCACTGCCAGAAGTCTATATTTGAGTTGGTTGCCCAAGACGAGGAATTGTAATGAGGTATAGCTAGGACTAGCTAAGGCTAGCAGTTAAAATGGGTGCTTCCACACTCACTGTATTCATTCTTTGTAAATTCTTAATAAAAACTATCTATATACATCTTGTGAAATCATTTAGTCAATTATGTTCCTTGACTTATTTTGCAGGTACACCACATTTCTTTGTTGTATTTCAAGTGGAATCTGCTTGTTCCTTGACTTATTTTGCAGGTGCACCAGATTTCCTTGTATTTCATGTAGAATTTCTTGGAGTTGTCACGAAGATGACAATGTGTGTACAGGAAAATCTGAACTGTTTGCCTTTTTGTTTCTTTCCCATTGAGATAGTATGCTGCTTAATGCTTTTATGTATACTGTTGTTTTTAGATGATCTTTCCATTGAAATTGAAGCATACTTTGTTACATCGAATTATAAATAATTTAGTGGAAGAAAGGTTTGGAATCTGGTTATTTGAGCCTACCAAGTTTTTCTTTTTATATTTGATTTTTGTTTTGATGATTAACTGAAAATGAATACATTGGTGATGGAAAAGTAGAAACTTCATTTCAAATGAAGTGGAAATGAGAATCAGTACAAAGAGAAACTACACAGCCCGTGGCCTCCCCATAAAATTACCGATACAAATACACTTTGTTAAAAATGAACCTGGTTCTACCAAACAATAACATCTCTTGTGGTCCCAAGTCTTGCCAATCCAAAGGTAATTTAGCAGTTCTAGGGGTCCACTTCAACTAGTGGTTCATGTTGGTTCCTGCAGAACTTTGCTTCTCTAATCAAATATCTTGGAGCTTAAGGCCTAAGATTGTTGGAGTCATGAATGGTTGAATCGTTGAAAGAGGAGTTCAATCTTAAGGCCTTGAAGGAGAGCTAAGTAGCTAACGTCTCAGCTTTCAAGGAATTGTGTTCTCCAACCAGGCCTGAGAAACTGAGAATAGTCCATTGTCATCTATTTTTGCCTCTTGAGTTTCCGAGGCTGTGAGTGTCAATGTTCAATTAATACCTTCTGGGGCTATCCAGAATTGGATTGTTTGTAGCCTTTGTGAAGGCAGCAATAGTGGACCATCTTCAAATTTCTGAATAAAGAACTAATGGTGTATCCTTTAGATTATCTTTGGTTAAAGCCGAAAGTCCCACCTTTATCTTAATCAAATTCATCACATCCTCCACATCTGTTTCTTGTTTTGAAGAGTAGCATTTTATTCATGTCAAATAATAAAAAAAAACTGCACATGTGTTGTTCAATGCCAGGAATCTTCTCTTGTTTGGTCTGAACTTGAATAACATGGTAATAAAATAATAATACCACCAAGTTGGGAATATTGCCAAATTTGTCAAAAAGGTTGAAAAAGTGATTCCATACTATAAGAAAGGCGCAAGAGATAAATGGGTGATTAGCAATTTAGCACTTATGAGTAATATGTATATCTTAGGCAAGGTTCTCTTAATGAGAGGATAAAAAGGTCCTACCAATCTATCTTAAAAAAAAAGGTTCTACCTATCATCACCACTCAATTCCAAGCGGCCTTTATTCAGGGAAGGCAGATCATTGACCATATTCTAATTTCAACTAAATGTGTGGAATACAAGAGAAGAAAAATGTAGAGAAGGGATTGGTCGATAAGCTGGGTTTAGAGAAGGCATATGATATGGTGGATTTGTCCTTTTTGGTGGAGGTAATGAGAGTGTGGATTTGGATAAAGATGGTGCAAATAGGTTATGGGTTGTTTTTTGATATTATGGGTTGTCTATCCTTTTGCCACTACTCTGTTTTTGTGAATGGTGTTGTTGAAGACTTCTTTCTGGTAAAAAGAGGTTTAAGGCAAGGGGATCCTTTGTCTCTCTTTTTTGCCCTTATGGTTGATATCTTTAGTAGATTGATAATATTGGCAGATAGGGGGAACTTTATCAATGTGGAGAATAGGATGGTAAGAAGTGGTGGTAATACATTTACAATTTGCAAATGATATAATTCTCTTTTGTGAGGGTGGAAGAGAGGAGGAGATAAGAAATCTTTAGGGTGTGATTCAACAGTTTGAGAGGATGTCAAAGTTAAGGTCAATTGGAACAAGAGCTGTATGGAGGGAGTTATTAAGCTGGAATAGGAAATTAGCAGGTTAGCCACCATGTTAGGATGTTGGGTGAGTATTTGGCCTATGAACTATCTAAGGTTACCACTAGGCAGAAACCCAAGTGAAGGTTCCTGCAACCTATTTTAAAGAGATTTACCAAGAATGTTGCCTTGTGGAAAATGAATTATATCTCACTAGGAGGAAGAATTACATTGACTAAATCCATAATGGTCAAGTCACCAATGTATTTTTGTTTACCTTCCATATCTCTAGGAAATTTGCATAGGAAATGGAGAAAATTATGTGTGAGTTTGTGGGACCATGAGACACTAGGAAAAACCACCAAGTGAAATGAGGGATGAGTGACTAGAGTAAGGAAAAGGAAGACCTTGGGATTAGGAATGTAGAAAAGAGGAACATTGCACTGTTGGAGAAGTGGTTATGAAGGCTCACTTTGGAGCAAGACATGTTGTAGCAAAGCTATTAAAAGCATTCATGGTTCGATGGCTAATGGCTTGGATGCTAACTTGGCTCCTATGGCTGGCTATCTTCACATAACCTTACAAAGCAATTCCTGGCATACTTCCTCTCTTCCTCAGTCATATTAGGTATGATGTTTGTAATCACAATGAAATGTTGTTCTGGGAAGTCATTTGGATATGGGGGACACTTGTCTTAAAGATTGCCTTTTTTTTTTTGATAAATTGTCTTAAGGATTGTTAACTTCTATTCCCTTTCCCAATTATACATGAAGATCTATTTCTATGCTGTCTCCCAATTTTTAAAAGAGACCTAAGGGAATGGGTGCTTTCTTCTGTGGTTGATTTTGTCTTTTTTGTTTTTTCGTAGTGTCTTCCTAGATTTCTCTTATTTGGACCATTCATTGTGGTGTCCTCCCTCCAGAATGTTTCTCTTGTGCTTCCTTTTGCAACATTCTTATATAGCCTCAAAGCCTTAGCCTGTCCTTTACGGTGAAAGAAGTTTGGGGTAAGTCACCTAAAATTAGGGCTTTAATGCTGGGAAGTGGCTTTAAAGTAAATAGGATCAATACTCGTGATATGCTCCAAAGGAGAAGGCCTAATTGGTGCTTTTCCCTACATATTTGTATCCTTTGTAATGCTAGTGGTGAGACTGCGATCCATCATAAATCCAGTAAAACAACTGTGATTTGGGTAATTTGGGAAGAAGGGAATAATAGAATATTCCAGGAGAAGATGCAGACTAGGGAGGCAATCATTGAAAAATATATCTGTGAATGGATCTCATTGGGTGAAGACATTGGAGGTGTTTGAGGAAATATTTAGTGAAGGGGATGGATTGTGGTTGCAGCCTCTACCACAAGTAGGGGTGTCAATGGACCGGTTTCGGGTTGGACACCGTCCGAATCGAAAGTAATATGGACGGATCGGACGGTCCTAAAAAATGATATGGACGCGGACCGGTCCGAACATAAATCGTCCATTCATAGAATGGACCGAAAGTGGACAAAGCCACTAGTTCGAATGGTCTGTTCATTTTCGTGAGCATCAAGCATAGAAGCTTTCAAAGAGTCGAAGCTTGAAGGTTAGGGTTCAGCGTCTCTGCGCCTCCATCGCTCCATCCTCAATCTCACCGGCGGATGGCGGTATTTCGTTTGAAGCTTTGGATGAACTCCGGCCGTATTTCCCTTTCTCTGGCGATCTTCCTTTTGCCCTCTCACTTTCTCCAATAACAGAGCTTCTTCTTCTCTCAGCGCCTCCTCACCTTCTCTAGTGACAGTAGTACAACACTCTCTCTTCTCTTAATGCCCTCTCACTTTCTCCAGCGGCAACAACACTCCCTCTTCACTCAGGCAATCATATTTTGGTGATTTTTTTCTCTTGCATCTTGCTCTCAAGTGAAAGTCTCCTCTGACCTCTACGATTTGTTCATTGAGGTATCCTTTGTCATTAGAACCTAGCACAGAGTTTGGTAGATACTCTCATAATTTTAATTGTAGACAACAATACATGGTTCTGTTTGAATATTTGTTTGCTATAGTCTGAATATTTCTTGGAATATCTTGAATATTTATGTTTGATTATTCAATGGTTCTGTTTGGATATTTCTTGGAATGCCAATGGTTCTGTCATATTTATGTATTTTATAAATTCTAATAGATTTGATATATTTTTAAGTTGAAATTAAATATTTTTTCCTTGGGGAAAATCCATGTTATCGGAAAGACATGATACTAGAAGGGCTTTGACCAATCAAACCCTCCCATGAATTTTGATAAATATCATCTGATTGGATACCAGTTTTATGATATTGGTTGATTGGTGATTTGGTTTTAGGTTTCTTTTTTTCGGTATCATAGTTGAACAATCGAATAAGACAGTGGATTGGATCAGTCCAATCCGGTCTAAGTTGAACAGTCCAATAAGACAATGGATTAGACCAGTCCAATCCGGTCCAAGTTGAACGGTCTGGTAAGACAGTGGATTGGACTAGTCCAATCTGGTCCAGGTTGATCAGTCCAATAAGACAATAGATTGGACCAATCCAATCCGGTTCAGTTTACTAGGCAATATCATCCTCATTGTAGCACTCGTCATCTTCATCATCACTGTCATCAGTATCTTCATAATCTGCACCACACTAACCCACTTACTTTATATTTTAACCTTAGGTACTCATTAAACTATGAGCCCTTTAATCATCTCTTGCAACTTCAACCTGTCACAGTGTCACTTACTAACATTCCCAAGATTCAGAATTGTTTGTCTATGCTCAACACTATTTATTATTATTTTTTTTTACAATTACATTTGACAGTCTAAAAGGGTAACTTAAAAATTAAGTTCAATTGGAAAAAAATCAGACGTACAAAAACAGTTTGGTGAGCCTCATTTAATAAAGCATGAGCAAAAAAGTGCTTTTGTGAGAAGTGGATATTAAACATGCATGGTTGTGAAATTGGGACCTCATTTATTGATTTAGAGGAGTTAACCGAATTGAAAGAGAAAGTATTGTAGGTAAAAAGGAAGGGGCCATGCTTGGAAGTTGAAACTCTTTCCAGTTTCCACCATGAGTGTTGACTGTTGGCTGCTGCAAGCACTTGATGGAGTGTATGCTATGTTAGTTAATCTTTGAGAGACAACCCAAATTAATTATATATATTGTGGTCCAAAACTCTTGCTTTTTTGGCATACTTATTACTAGCAGATTATGAGGAAGGTCAATGGCCTAGGCTCAAGCGGCCAAGAGAGTGCAGACTGATCTTACTTAATTTTTGGCATACTTATTACTTGTTACTTTGAGAGACTCTCATGCTATGATTTATTTATTGTTTAAGTAGAAAACTAGAAATTACTGTATGTACTATGACTTTATATTTGCTTTATCTTAATTAATGGGAAACAAATCAATACCATTTAGATTGGATTGGACTAGTCCAATTTGGTCCAGGTTGGAAAGACCGATAGTACAGTGGATTGAATATTTGGATTGAAGTTCTCTTATTTTTTTTTCCCTGTGACATGCTCTCTCTGTTACGAGTTTGAGAATCCTCGTCATATTTCCAATTTTCTCATATGAGATTCCGTTTCAGTTTGAAAATGCATCAATTTATTTAGTGGGCCAAGCATTTACTTTTTACATGAAATTTGTATTGTAGTCTTGTTATGAGTGGTGGAGCTTACAAATCTTGATTCTCTTGTTAAAATTTCCATGCATATTATCTGAAATAAGGTAACAGAACTGCATGAGCTGAAGTAATATAACAGATATGCTTCTGTGTGCCTTGTCTTAAATGTTTAAAGTTTTAGTTTTTTGTATGCCAAATGTTTTCTGTATGCAAAGTATTAGTTACTTTGCTACTAGCCCAAACAACCAGCACCACTGGTATGCCTGAGAGGCTGAGAGTGGGTTTATGGGACCAATCAAAAGGTTTTTGACTCCAAACACTGGATGGTGGGGGAGTTAATGTGCTACATCTTCGTCTCCTGTATCATTAAAATGTTTTGTCTTCCATTTCTCATACATGGTAGCTGTTCACAATTTAATGTCTCTCTGAGCATAGCTTGATAACATTTATATTGGATCTCATGAGAAAAATTCTGATCAATATCCACCCCTTCTTCCCCTGTGATTGGTATTCGTGCTTCTAGCCTTGTGTAGCCCCAAGTCGAACAGTGATTTTTTGTTCTTTCTGTCTTTACCCTTGCTATGGTGCAAATTCCATTTCATTGCTTTCCAAAGTTCTGTATTGAATAACCATTAGGAATTTTGTTCTCAATATTGCCTTATAGACAACTCTACAAACAGTGAATTGTTTCTATCCTTTTCTGATGCGTCTAATTGAAGGAAAGCTAGTGAATCAACACCTTTTTTATTTTTCTGCTTTCTGGAGCAGCTAGATGCTGCAATTTTATCATATTTAAGGGGCTGGACAATTACAACCCAAAGGTGAAAACTTCTTACCTACCTCACTACCTGGGCCAAGTAAGAGAAAGCAAAAGACCATTTATCATAACCGGATCAGAAGTCAAGTAAAATCAATTAGAAAATTCACTAGATCACACTCTTGTTTTAACTTTGAAAGCTACATTAATTTGTTCTGTAATGCATGTTTGTAACCTAACAAATCTGCTATTCTCAGGTATTTGCTCAACCTCTATTTAGGTTTGTGGAAAACCAGTGCATCACCCACTGGCTGGCAAATGGATCCATAACATCGGAACATGCCGTAAGAATTCCTTTATATGGAAAATACTATATCAACTTCTTTCGGGTGGTTTGGAGAACGGTTTATGTGGTTTCAGAATTTTTATTCTCTGGTTGCAGCTGTTCATCCATCCTCTTGATGGTACTTGATCAAATGGCTAAGTTGGTGAAGTCCACCAAGTGTTGCACCAGGAATATGGTCCTGCTAATATGAACAATTTCTTTAGGAAATGATATTTTTTTGGTGTTTGATTGCAGATGGAGATGAAAACCATTTTGTTTATTTTTTGAGGAATTAGGGAAATAATTAATTCCTTATTGAGTATTATTTTCGGAGGAAAACATTTTGTTTCCCTTCATCATTTTAGATGTAACCAAAACTGGAATAGTGTAACTCATTGTTTGCTGATTCAGAAAGGAGAATTTTCTCCGTGAAGTAATTCACAATCATCTTCTACTCGTTGAAATTGATTCTAAATCAGCATATGTATCTAAGTATTTTTAATTACCACTAGTTACTATCAAATTCCAGTTTTTATTATCTTTTTGAGTGATAGTGTGTAGTGTACACCAAAACTACATTCACATAACCATATATCAATTATTCATATGCATGTATCATCCATTCTTATGATTCAAAAAGATAGTGTTTTCAAATTCCATTGACAACATTTTGGATCTTTTTGTTCCTTCCTATAATAAGCTTGCTTTCCATTAAAGGATTCTCCTCATCATATCATTCATTAACAAATTTCATTTTACTTGTTTTTGGATCTATAATGTGGCTTTGGCTCTTGATGTTGTGCAATCCGGTCGGTCCTAGCTGTCAATGACCTTGCCTCCGACTGGAGCAACAGGTGCCTGAAACGGAGAAGAAGGCGAGGAATCTTCGGGGAGGAACCCGGTGAGAGTGCTCCGAAGCTCAAGTTAGTATTTCCTCGAAGGCAAGATCAAAACCAGATAGCGCAAAGTTATCACCTACCTCCATTCTCGGGGGGAAGAGGGCCTTTTATAATCACTTCGCGCACTCACTCCCAAGCTCCTATCAGGTCGGGTATCATGACCTCTGTGCTTCTACCAATTCGGGTGTCGTCACCTCTATTGGGGCAGGCAACCGCCACTGCTCTCTTTGTTGGAGCCGTCTCTGTAACAGGAGGTGGCAGTGGCAGGTGATCGTTGAAGTGCGGTTGTCAAGCGTCAGATCCCAAGTCAGTCTGGTGCGCTGCCTCAGGATACGGGTTCTGGTGTCAGGTACAGTGGTTCAGTTCGGTGGCCAAGAGACGGTGCCGGAGTGGTGCGCGAGGTAAAGTCTTGAGTTCGGATAGAAGTGTGGCCCGAAGTGCCCTGGGGTGGGCCAGTTCGGGTTGTGGCCCTTTATGCTCTTTGCAAGGTTTGGGGCCAAGGGGAGAGTTTGGGCTTCTTTTGGGGAGCTCGGGCCACAGGTCCCTCTTGGGGGAGGTTGGGGTTCCTCTTCTTGGAGCTCGCGCCTTGGGCACTGCTGTGTCGAGCTGTCGTTCTTGCCAGGTCACCCTTGGCTGCTTCCACGCGTCGGAAGGTTAAGAGGTCGGGTCAAATTTACCTCCATCAATTGCCCCCCACTCCTCGTGCTAAGGGTCTTTGCGCTAGTGCGGGGAGTTCGCGAGGTGACGAGTGGATTTGACCCATTCTTTCAAACCGTCTGACTGACGACGTGAAGTGCGCGGACGTCAGGGGTTTCCTTGAGCACCAAAAAGTCAGAAAAAACGTGCCAGTCCGCCTTCCAATGGAGGCGTGACGGCGGGTGTTTAAAATTCAAAAAATCTCGTCGTTGCAGCCTTCAATGTTGGGAGACGTGGCGGCGGGTGTTTATTTAAATTCAAAAAACGCGCCATCGCCGCTTTTAAAGCTGGGAGACGTGCGTTGGCGCTGCTTCATTTTCCAAAGACGTGCAGCCAGTCACGTCTCGGTCTTAGGAGGCATGTGGTCAGCCTGGTCGCGAGCCGTTGGATTTGTCTTGATTAGAGCTGTTGGTTTTTTGGTCACTGTGGGTATAAATAGTGGGGGACCCCCAGTCGTTTTCTTCCGCCATTCTCTTGCGTTTGCTTATTGAGCTCGCGTCCAGATTTTTTAGCTTGCGTCAACCTTCCGTAGTCGGTTTAGCTTTTTCCGGGTGAGTCTATTTTTCTTTTTGGTTTTCCTTTCCTCGCCATGTCTAGCTCGGACAGCTCAGACAACTTCTCGAGGGGGTCATACGCAGGTTCTTCGAACCGAGCTGCGGTCCCCGACAACCTTAGTGAGTTCGAGGCGGAACCCGAAGTGGAGCTTGAGGAAGAGCTCAAGGAAGAATTGGAACCCATAGGCCGAGTTGCCTCGGGTAGTTTGGCGTCCTCCTCCCGTCGAGGTCGGACGTTAGACAAGTTCGGGCCTTCAACCATGACGCCCGAGGGGTTGCACTCCCTTATCGCCCAATTCAACTTGCCCAAGAAGTACACTTATTCTATACCCTCGAGTGATTTTCCTTGGGAGCACGATCCGGATGAGATCATGGTATTTCGGGAGCAGCTCGTTGCTGGGCTGCGCCTACTTTTCCACCCTTTTATCGTCGAGGTCATGAACCATTTCGGCGTTACCGTTGGTCAGCTTCACCCGAATTCTATCCGTAACTTGGTTGGGGCCATCTCCCTCTTTTGCGCACACATTTTGCCCTTAGACCTAGAGATCTCCTCTATCCTTATGCTTAAGAAGCAAGCGGGTCCCCTTCCCGGGCGTAGGCGAGCATACTACCTGTCTCCTCGCCCGGGGTTCAAGCTTTTACACGACCTCCCCAACAAGGTCCCGGCGTGGAAACGGGACTACTTCGTGGCACGAAGTGTATCGGGGTGGCCGTTTCAAACCGGGTGGGGGTTGGCTGCCCCTGACCCTAGTGTTACGCTAGATAGGGAGACGGCGAAGGGCCTTCGGGAGTGGGCCCGTCTCGGGCTAAAATGCCACCACTATTTGACGGAGGCCAAGCTCATCTAGGCCGACCTGAGTTCGGGTAGGTTCCTCGGGCATACTACCTGTTTTTTTTTTTGATGCTGAGCTCTCTCTTGCTTTTTGCAGGTGCGATGGACTCAAAAAAGACTCGCGGTGGGAACCTGTTTCATGCTATGAAGAGGATGAAGCGAGTTGCCAAGCGGACTCGTGCCGAACTGCCCCGAGATGCGGAGCCCAAGGTGGCCCCTCTAGTACAAAAAGCGGCAGGGGCCCCTTACGCCGAGGCTACTTATACGGGGGCACCTCACACCGAGGTCGCTTATACCCGGGCTAGGCCTTCAGGCTTGGGAGGCCGATGCCAGCTCAGGAGCGTGCTGTCACTGAACCAAGCTCTCCAAAAAAGTAAGGAGGCCTGTTACCTTGAGGAGGTCGCGGCATGGGCCGGGCTTCCTTTGAACCATGTGGCCGGGCGTGCTGCTTCTTACGCTATGGTGGTAAGTTAGTGACTTCTTGTTGGGTTCCTTGTCGTTACCCTTTTCGTTGCTACTCTTTTAACATTCTCGTTGTTTTTCCTTTTGGTAGGTGAACTCCTCCATCCATGCCTTAGCGGCCCAAGCGGAAAGAAGCTCGAGGCGGGCGCGAGCTACCGAAGAGGCTTACCGAGTTGCCGAAGCGGCTTCTCACGCTGCACAGGCCAGGCTGGTGAGGTCTTAGAGAGACATCGAGGCCATGGGAGTGGTGGTGAAGCACATGGCGGACCTGAGGCTGGACTTGCAGCGTTAGGTCGAATACCTTCAGGAGGACATTCGGGAGAGGACCGAGATCTTTTCTCAGGGCATCGAGGATGCCAAGAAGAAGGTCGTCGAAGACTATATCGCCTCGCCGCGCTTTGACGACCTGATGGTGG
Organism: Nelumbo nucifera; assembly: GCF_055504915.1. Lineage (NCBI taxonomy): Eukaryota > Viridiplantae > Streptophyta > Magnoliopsida > Proteales > Nelumbonaceae > Nelumbo > Nelumbo nucifera. Next base: position 183,497,178 of record NC_142649.1, on the reverse strand, counting down.
GCTCGTACAGAAGGGGTTTTAAATTGAGCCGGTGAATGATCCGGAATACGTACCCCGAGCTCGATATTAGCACCATAACCACTTCGCGCATTACTCAGGAGATGGCCAACGCTGCTGACGGTGAACCGGACTCTGAGGATGAGGCAGGACCTTCGGGTATCGTTGAAGTGCCTTCCGATGGTGAAGAAGTACCTCCAGGCCTGTGAGCTCGCTTCTGTTGTTTTTTTTTTTGGAATGTAAACGAAGTATCTCGCAATGGAATGTTCTTCTTTTGGTTAAGTGTTGTTGCCACTCTTTCTTCCGAACTGACCATATTGCCGAACTGACCATATGCCCAATCCGTTTTTTGCCTGGGTTACTGCACTTGTGCGGCCTGTTTTGGTGTTAACACTTGGCCTCTGAGGTGTCGATGTCCCTATTAGTTCGCTGTTAACACTTGGCCTTTGCTTGCCCATGCCGAGGTCCTTGTTAGCTCAACATTCTAGCCCTTAGGCTCTGATAGCGACTCTTAGTCCACTTCGCTTGGTGATCTATAGGTAGTATCGTCTCAAATTAACGACGTTCCACGCTCGGGGTACTTGTTTGCCCTCTAAAGTTTTGAGCTCGTATGCTCCCCCGAGCGCTCTCTTTACTCGGTAGGGCCCTTCCCAGTTCAGTCCAAGTTTGTCGACGCCGGGCTCGGGTGCCATGATCTTACGGAGAAGCAAGTCACCAACGCGGAAGTTTCGCTTTTTTACTCTGGCATTGTAGTACCGAGCATCTCTTTGCTGGTAAGCTGCAGTCCGGATGTACGCGAGATCTCTTACCTCGTCGAGTAGATTGATGTTGGTACGTAGTTCTTCTCCGTTCGTCTGCTCGTCATATGCTTCTAGTTGCAGTGTGGGTACTTCGATCTCCACTGGTATTATTGCTTCGGTGTCGTAGGTGAGGTTAAAGGGGGTTTCTCCTGTGGTGGTTTTTTTGATAGTTCGGTGAGCCCATAGAACACTTGGTAACTCATCCGCCCACAACCCTTTAGCTCGGTCTAGTCGTGCTTTCAGTCCGCGGAGGATAGCTCTGTTCATAACTTTTGTCTGACTGTTTGCCTACGGGTGTGCGACCGATGTGAAGTTCTGCCGAATCCTCATATCTTGGCACCATTCTTGAAATTTGATGTCTTCGAACTGCTTGCCATTGTCGGAGATCAGTACCCGAGGTAACCCGAAGCGACATACTATGCTCTTCCAAAAGAAATTCTGGACGTTTCGAGCTGTGATTGTTATGAGAGGTTCGACTTCTACTCACTTCGTGAAGTAATCCACCGCCACTACTAGGAATTTCCTCCTACCTGTTGCTGGCGGGAATGGTCCTTGTAGGTCGATGCCCCACTGTGCAAAGGGCCACGGACTAGTGAGGTACTTGAGGTTAGCGGCAGGCTGATGGTGGATGTTGGCGTGCCTTTGGCACTTGTCGCATTTTCTGACGAGCTCGGTGGCCTCGACCTTCATTGTTGGCCAGTAGTACCCTTGTCGAAGTGTCTTCTGGGCGAGAGCCCTGCCCCCCAAGTGGCCGCCGCACACCCTCATGGGTGTCGCGTAGTACGAGCTCGGCCTCGGTAGGTCGCAAGCAACGCAGATAGGGGAGCGTGTAGGATCGTCGGTACAGCCATCCGTCTATTATGACATACTTGGCTACCTGGCGCTGCACCCTTCTGGCTGCGTTGCGATCTGGGGGGAGGGTTCCGTGTAGCAGGAACCTCGCGAGTGGGTCAATCCAGCTCGGCTCTGCCTCAAGGACGGGAGCGACCTCCTCTGCCCCCCTGAGAATACTAGGCCGAGGTAAGTCCTCTATATACACCGTTCTCATGGTGTTGTCACTAGTGCTAGCTAACCAGGACAGGGCATCAGCCTCAGTGTTCTCTGACCTTGGGATTTGTCTGATGAAGTGTGACTGGAAGCTGAGGAGAGCCTCCTTTACCTTTGCTAAGTAGGCGATCATGGTTGACTCGCGAGCTTCATATTCGCCGGTGACCTGGTTGACCACGAGCTGGGAATCACTGCAAACGACTATCTGCTTCGCTCTTACTTCTTGTGCTAGGGCTAGCCCGGCTATTAGCACCTCATATTCCGCCTCATTGTTGGATGCCACGAACTCAAAGCGTAGCGCGTACTCTAGTTTTATGCCACTCGGGCCACGAAGAACTACACCGGCTCCGCTGCCCTACTGATTCGAGGAACCCATCCATGTGAAGGATCTAGGGCTCCTCATCCCAGTTCGCACTTGGCCTAACCAGGAGAGATACCGATCTGGGTATGACCTCACGGTGCTCAGACTCGACTTTCTTGGAAGCACCGAGCTCACTCGAACTGGGAGCCTCATGCTCGGCCGGGCCCGGGGTCTCGGAGCGGAATGTGCATTCTGCAACGAAGTCTGTCAAGGCTTGGGCTTTGATGGCAGTTCGGGGCTTGTACTGGAGGTCGTATTCACTGAGTTCGATGGCCCACTTCGTCAATCGTCAATCGTCCAGAGACCTTGGGTCTAAGTAATACTTGCCTTAGGGGTTTGTCGGTGAGGACGACGATGGTATGGGCTTGGAAATACGGGCGGTTTGCGGGCCGCGATGACCAGCGCATAGGCTAGCTTTTCTATCTCTGGATATCTTGTTTCTGCTCCCTGCAATATTTTACTAACATAGTAGATGGGTCGTTGGACCCGATCTGCTTCCTTTATCAGTACCGAACTGACCACTTCGTCGCTTGTTGAAAGGTACAGTTCTAAAACATCGCCGTCTTCAGGCCGGGTCAACACCGGGATACTGGCGAGGTATTTCTTGAGCTTGTCAAATGCAAGCTGGCAGTTTAGGATCCACTTGAACCTTTTTCCTTTTATCGCCTTGAAGAAGAGCAGGCAGCGGTCTGATGGTTTAGACATGAAACAACTCAGAGCGGCTATCCTGCCGTTTAGACTCTGAACCTCTTTTACTTTTCGTGGTGGTCTCATATCTAAGATGGCCTTTATTTTGTCCGGGTTGTTCTCAATACCGCGTTGGTTGACGATGTACCCTAGGAACTTGCCCGATGTGACACCGAAGACACACTTAGTTGGGTTTAGTTTCATGTTAAATTGTCGAAGAATTTGGAAGACAGAATGCAAGTCTTGTACTAATTCATGCGAAAATTGTGTCTTGACGACCATGTCGTCTACATAACATTCTATTTTTGTGCCAATTAAGGGCCGAAACAGCTTATTCACAAGTCTTTGGAAGGTCGCCCCAGCATTTTTCAGTCCGAAAGGCATGACCTTGTAACAGTATAGGCCGAACTCGGTTATGAAGGTTGTTTCTTCCTCGTCGGTTGGGTCCATCCTGATTTGGTTGTAGCCCGAGTAAGCGTCTAGGAAGCTTAGCAACTCGCGTCCCGAGGTCGCATCTACTGGTGGTCAATCCTGGGGAGGGGGAAGCAATCTTTTGGGCAAGCTCGGTTTAGGTCGGTGTAGTCGACGCACATGTGCCATTTTTCGTTTGCCTTTTTTACTAGTACTGGGTTGGCTACCCAGCTCGGGTAATGAGCTTCCCTGATGAAGTCTGCTTCGAGGAGCTTCTCGACCTCCTCATTGACCGCCCTTCAGCGTTCTGGGGCTAAGTTGCGTTTCTTCTGTCTAATGGGTCTGACTACAGGGTCAATATTGAGCTTGTGAGTTATGAGCACAGGGTCTATGCCGGGCATTTCTGCAGCGGACCAAGCAAAAATATATAAATTTTGAAGTAAGAAACTTACCAGTTCGGATTGTAGAGGTTCTTGGATGGAAACACCAATCTGTAGCATCCGATTTGGGTCTCGTCGAAGTCGGGACCGCGACCGTTTCTTCTGTGGGCATAGCTCGCACTTCGCCTTGCTCCGTAGGGCGTTCCAATTCGAGTTCGCCGGCCACCTTGGTTTTTCCCTTCAAGGCGGCCACATAGCATTTGTGGGACTCGAGTTGGTCGCCCCGCGCTACTCCTACACCGAAGTCCGTGGGGAACTTCATCGCCAAATAGTAGGTGGAGACCACCACCCGTAAGACGTGGGTGATTGGCCGCCCCACTATGGCGTTGTATGGGGAGGGGGTCGCGACCACCAGGAAGTCGTGGTTGAGTCTGACTGCACAAGGCCACGTGCCGACCTCGATGGGTACTGTCACTTTCCCAAGGGGGATGACTTCTTCCCCACTGAAGCCCACCAAGGGAGTGTTCGCGGGCTTCAAGTCACTTCCCCGCATCTGGAGCTGGTCAAACGCCGATTTGAATAGAATGTCTGCCGAGCTGCTTGAGTCGACAAGCACGCGCCTGACTTCGAAGTCGTTGATCCTCAGCTTGATCACAAGTGTATCGTCGTGAGGGTAGTGACGTCCGGGCCGCTGCCGAAGTGCACCCTGCTACAACCGAACCTCCCATTATCACGGGGATGGTCCCCCGAACTGGCCTCTCTTCCGGAGGCTGCTTCTATGGCTGTTCGGCCGGCCTGCTGCTAGATTCAGGAGCATCTTTGCCGCGCTCCCCTTGCCGACCTATCTTACTATTATTATTATTATTGTTACTACTATGCTGTACAAAATTTCTTAAGTACCCACGGTGGATGAGTTGCTCTATCTCGTCGCGGAGATTATTACAATTTTCGGTACTATGACCGTGATCTCTATGGAAACTGTAGTACAGGTTTTTGTTCCTCTCGTTTGGTTTCCCATTTAGGCGAGGTGGCCACTTTACGTATGGGGCGTCCTTGATCGTCATTAAAATCTCAGTCCGCTTTGTGTTCAAGGGTGTATAGTCTGTCCGACCTACCACGGGAGCTCGAAACGGCTGGCTCGGTTTTGGCGCTCGAGTTGGATCTTTCCGGCTGTCTCCTTGGCTGGGGAGTTCTCTCTTTCTTTTTTCAAACCTGCCCCTAGTCCTTTGATGGATCTCCTCCTCCGTTCGCATGAACTTGTCCACGAGATCAAGGAATTCGGTGATGGTTGTGGGTTGGTTGGCCACTATGTGCCATTTGAACTCCTTGTGCGTCACTCCCATCTTGGCCCCCGTGATCTGAACTGCGGGGTTACGAAGTGCGCGGTTCGGGGGCTGCGGATGGGCTTTCCTTCCTTCTGGACCACACCGAGGAGGCTCTCCTCGGTTCGGGGGCACCGCTTGCTGGTTACGAAGTGCGCGGTGAAGACTTGTACGAACTGGGCCCAACTCCTTATTGACCCGGGGGCCAGGTTCCTGTACCAGGTGCGAGCCACTCCTCTAAAGGTGGTGGTGAAGGCTACGCACATACAGGACTCGCTGGCTCTCGCCAAGTGCATCTGGGACTGGAAGGCATTGACATGGTCGCTGGGGTCAAAGGACCCGTCATACTTGTCAAGTGGGGGGGAGTTTGAAGTCTCTAGGCATGGGGACTGCAAGGAGTTTTGATGACAGGGGGGAAGGGACTGAGAGGACAGGGGTAGCTTTTACCTCGTCCGAGCTCGCTTCTTCTTTGCCCCGGAGCTCGTGTAGGACGCGGGTTGCAGTTCGGCGACTTCACCGGCGGCGCCTCTGCTGCTTGGAAGGCCCAGCGATGGCACTGCTTGCCTTGGTGTTCCCAAGCTCGATGGGCCTGGACTATTAGGGGTAGTCCGCGGCTAAGGCACTGAATCGGTTCTTTGTGTGCAGGAGCCCGTCCTAAGGGTGCCGAGGTGATGCTGTTTTGGCAGATCGGGTTCCTGATCCGTCGGCGCGTGGCGAGGCGGGGGCCACAGCTCGCTCTCTCCTGCCAGGGGATGAGGCCTGGCTTCTAGAGGGGCTCCGAGGTTGGGAGGCCCGAGCTTGGGAAGCCTTCTGGTGGGGGCGCCCGCCTAACGGTGGGATGCCGAGGTGGGAGCTGCGGCTGACTTTGAAGCTGACTTTGAAGCAGTTGGGGGAACTGCTGCTGGTAGTGGTACTGGGAGACATGGTGCAACATCTGCTGCTGGTGGATTTGCTGCTGTTGAAGCTGCTGCATCTGGGCTTGGATGGCCTACATGCCATGCATCAAGTCATCGAATTGGTTCTGGCTAGTTGCCGGGGGAACAATGGTAGGTTCAACAAAGGTGGTTCCAACAGAGGGAGGAAGGGGGACGTTCACAGAGGGAAGATTCATAGGCGCCATTGTTTGTGGCATACTCAGGCTGGGGGTCCCATCCACCGAAAGGGGGATGGTGAATTGTCCGATGCATACCACAGGGACTTGAAGTTGTTCCCTGGTGGCGTTCATCTCCGTGCTACGTCTGGCATTGCTGGAAGAAGCCATAGGTGTTGGGGTTTCTTGGTCAGAAGGTGCTACGAAAGTTTTAGAGGGAGGCTTTTAGAACCGTATCCCACAGACTGCGCCAAATGATGTTGTGCAATCCGGTCAGTCCTAGCTGTCAATGACCTTGCCTCCGACTGGAGCAACAGGTGCCTGAAACGGAGAAGAAGGCGAGGAGTCTTCGGGGAGGAACCCGGTGAGAGTGCTCCGAAGCTCAAGTTAGTATTTCCTCAAAGGCAAGATCAAAACCAAATAGCGCAAAGTTATCACCTACCTCCATTCTCGGGGGGAAGAGGGCCTTTTATAATCACTTCGCGCACTCACTCCCAAGCTCCTGTCAGGTCGGGTATCATGACCTCTGTGCTTCTACCAATTCGGGTGTCGTCACCTCTGTTGGGGCAGGCAACCGCCACTGCTCTCTTTGTTGGAGCCGTCTCTGTAACAGGAGGTGGCGGTGGCAGGTGATCGTTGAAGTGCGGTTGTCAAGCGTCAGATCCCAAGTCAGTCTGGTGCGCTGCCTCAGGATACGGGTTCTGGTGTCAGGTACGGTGGTTCAGTTCGGTGGCCAAGAGACAGTGCCGGAGTGGTGCGCGAGGTAAAGTCTTGAGTTCGGATAGAAGTGTGGCCCGAACTGCCCTGGGGTGGGCCAGTTCGGGTTGTGGCCCTTTGTGCTCTTTGCAAGGTTTGGGGCCAAGGGGAGAGTTTGGGCTTCTTTTGGGGAGCTCGGGTCACAGGTCCCTCTTGGGGGAGGTCGGGGTTCCTCTTCTTGGAGCTCGTGCCTTGGGCACTGCCGTGCCGAGCTTTCGTTCTTGCCAGGTCACCCTTGGCTGCTTCCACACGTCGGAAGGTTAAGAGGTCGGGTCAAATTTACCTCCATCAGCCCCCATTGGGGATATTGCTAGACCTGTAACTAGTAGGTTAGTGTTAGCAAGAACTCAGGTGGGGATATTGCAGGGGGCACATCAGGTCCACTGGCCATACCATGGAGAGCCTGCAATTCTACAGGGTCAATCCCATGCTTTCATTTGGGGAGTGATGCCCAGTGACCACCTCAAAAGGAATTGCTTTTCAATCTTTAATATGCTGGAAGACCTTTCATTCAATCTTTAATATGCCCAGTGACCACCTCAAAATGTTGGGGAAGGATAAGAAAATGAGGGCATTTGAGTGAAGTTATAATGTCAGGAGAAGAAAATTCGTGTTTCATTTAATTTGGATTGGATTGGGTCCAATCCGGTCCATTTGCATTTCAATTGGACTGGATTGGATCCGGTTTGTATGGGGTTTGGACCAGAATCGGTCCAGTCCATTTGTAAATGGACCAATGTTGGACTGGATCGGATTGGACCAAATCCAGTCCAATTGACAGCGCTAACCACAAGGAGGCCCATAATAACTGAGGATTGAACCCCAGTAGACTATAATAGATTCAAAATCAATTTTGATGGAAGCTCCAGTGGCAACTCCAGACCTCCTTGAATAGGATAAGTATTCAGGTATCAAGAAGGCAGAACTGTGGCTTTATATTGTAGTACACTTGGTAATGGAGATTTGTCAAGGGCAAAAATATTAGCATTGTTGCAAGGGTTGAGGCTTGCAAAACTGCTAGAGCTTAGAGAATTTGAGGTGGAAGGTGATGATTATAAGCTAGTGGTTAATTGGATGAAAGCTGATGGACTAAAAGAACAGCTAATGGTTTGGCTATACCAAATATATGTATCAAGAAAAGATATACTTGCCAAAGAAGGGATGGGCTCCCCCTATTGAGATTTGAGAATGTAGGATTGATATCTTATTTTCTGTTGCAAGATGCTAAGAGCTTGATAGTTTCTCCTAAGAAACTGGCATATTGTTTGATAGAGTTTATTTAAGAAACTTCCGGTATTGGTTTTCTACTTTCATGTAAAAAGTGTTGATATTTGGCTTGTTTTTCTAGAAGTAGGAATAAACTGGTTTCTTCTTGTTTATTTTAAAAAAGGGAGAGATCTTATAAATGTGGATAATGATAATAATGAGTGCTTGGACTTGGAGTATTATACAAAATTTATCTTGAGAAGGCGCATGGTCATGTAAGTTGCAACCATATTAATTATATTCTTGAAATGATGAACTTTGGCAATTGATGGATAAAATGGATCAATACTTGTCACATCTCCAAATTTTCGAGGTTATACATGTTTAGCGCACTCAATATGACATTGTTGGAAACTGTATCAACACTACTTCTAGGGTATGACCTTATAGCGTGAATAGTTTAATACTTTTAAAATATATAATGGTATCAATTGAATATTCTATCTGAATCTTTTTTTAGAAATCTTATGATTTTTGTTTGAATCGTATGGTTTGATTCTTTGAATCTTCTTACATTTATATTATTTGTAATTCAAATCAATTCAATTAAGAATTAATTCTCTCTCTCTCTTTTTTTTTTGGTTTTTATATGGTTTTCTCAAGTTAGATTTGTTTAAAGCTCTTACAGAAAATTATTTATTTGGGAAATTGTCTAAAACTCACCATGAGTTTTCAACATTTCTCTTAAACTCACAACTCTTCAGAATGTCTAAAACTCACCATGTCAGTAAGTTTTTATTTTCCAAAACTCACCTTCCGTTAGTGCACCTTTAATGCTTCTTAACAGAGGTGTCCATGTCAGCATAAATAACAATTTTCATGACCAAATTACCCTTGAATGGTGAATTAGAGGAAAAATGGTCTTTTCCAGTTTTCAATTTTCTTTTTTTTTGCATTTTTAGTATTTTGTTATAATTTCCAATGTTTTTATAATTTCTGTTTTTTTACATTTTTCTATTTTCTACAATCTATAATTTTTCTTGTATTTTTGTTATTTATTTACAATTTCTGTGTGTTTTCTATAAATTTTGGTGTTTTTTTTTACAATTTTTATTTTCTGATTTTGTTTTTCAATTTCTATAGTTTTTATAAATTGAAAATAAATTTTTATTTTGTTTGAAATTTCTATATATATATTTTTGTAATTTCTATGTTTTTATGTATTTTATATTTGAAAATATTTTTTTGAACTTTTTTCTTTTTTCATGACTAAATATTAAAATGGTAATATATTAACACCCGTTAATCTGTTTAATGTCAAGTTAGTGACATTGTGAGTTTTAGACATTTTGAAAAGTTGTGGTGAGTTTAAGAGAAATGCCAAAAGCTCATGGTAAGTTTTAGACAATTTCCCTATTTATTTAGGCAATGAAGACCAGATATTGAATTTACTTTCCACTATTTGTGGGCTAAAGAGACGTTGTATGTGGATTATTTAAGTTTTCAAGTCAAATTTGATTATATTATTTTGAGCTTCTAATGTACTGGTAGCAAATTCTGTTATTTGAGGTTCGTATATGGTAGATATGAACTAAAAATAGGATGAAATCATTTTTTATATATGTGTATATATATTTAAAATTTTAGTCTATTTAGCTTTAATTTTTTAACAAGTTTGTGAAAAAGAGAATAATCTTATTGACAGAATGATTTACAATTTTATTTGACTCAAACCATCAGTACGCTATAGAGGGACAATATTGGGATTTTGAAAAAAAAAATAATAAAGTTTATCGGCACATGATCTCACATGAAACCAATTCTTAACAAATATTCATGGAAGGGAGGTCTTTCTTTGACTCTTTGTCCTATAACATCAACCAACAAGGGTGTTAATCCATTTTGACAATAAAGGGGAGGTCTTAGTATTTAACATAAACTTTAAGGGAGGTTTAAGTCTTTTACTCTCATCTTAATTAAGTAAACACAACATAATTAATTATTTAAGTAAATTAAGTAATCAACATAATTAGTTAAATAAATTATCTAATGAATAAAGGAGAAGCCGATAAGACCAAGTTCTCCCCTAAGATGAGAGAAACCACCTTGGCACCCCTGCCCAACATCAATAATGGAAAGGAAACGCATTTCTAATAGAACCTCGATATACACGTGATTTGCTTTAATCAAAGAGCTCAAAATACGCCTATAATTATGCTGGCACTCAAAATTCACGTCTGACGCTAATTACAACGACAACAATAACACCACTTTCCATTGCCTAAAGCCTAAATAGAATGGACCAGCCCCACGACTATTCCAGCTTGAGACCAAAAGTGGAAGGAATACAACCATGGACTATAGTAGTCTACACACGATCGGTGTTGGTTGAGAATTAGAATCAGTGTAAGGTTGCTAAGCAGATATAGAATCAAGCAAGCCATTATGACATTATTCTGTGTACTTGATTCTTTAAAGATAGTATCTTTGGATAAATCTCTTAAACTATTCCTGAGTTTTGCGAAATTGACTAAGTTTTAACACTATTGTTTTCGTATTCGTTGTGGGCAAACGTTTAAAATATTAACATGTATCGGTCCGTATTGGTCGATATGTATCATTCTGGGACCTCTCCGATATATCCTTACAGTGGGTGTATCGGGGGTCTGACCGGTTCAGGGGATGGAGGAGACCTAAACTAGCCCCCCTGAACCAGTTGCGAAAAAATTAAAAAAAAAAGTATAAAAATGCAATATTGATTCGCCCGATATGCCCCTACTGATGTATCAGGCGTATCGATATTTTGAACCTTGGTTGTGGGCACCCTTAAGTTTTCTAACAATTGACTAATTGAACACCTATCATTAGTATTCTGTCAAAATCGTCTCTATCTGCTCACATGATCAGGGGTGAGCAAAAAAATCGAAAAACCGAACCAACTGAAAAAACCAACTAGAATCGGACCGAAAACTCGGTTAACCAAACCGGTCAGTTTGGTTTTGGTTTGATATTCTTAAAAAACTGACAATTCTGGTTCGGTTTTGGTTAACCTTTAAAAAAATCGGCAATTAATCAAACCGATCGATATATTTTATTTTTATATTTTTTAAAATTGAATAGCCTTTCTCTTTCTGTCGTTTTCACCTTTTTGGTGACTCAGCTAGTCAGCTTTTCATGATTTCCTATTTTCCTGTTGTAGTCTTGTAGATCTAGAGTGACACGTATCCGTCTGCAATGCGCATCCCCATGCAAAATTGCAAATACCCTTTTTTAAATTCTAATCTTCCTCTTTTCGAATCAAATTAAACGCTTTCTCTCTCTCTCAATTCTTAGTCTCTCATCTCTCTAGTCTTCTTCTTCCCCAGACCGATCGACGGCCTCTGAGTCTCCAGTCAACGACCTCTGGGCTCCGACCGATGACCTTCGAGTTCTCAATCTCTTGTCTCTCAATTCTCCCTCCCAGAGTAAACGCTTTTCCCTCTCTCTCTCTCTCTCTCTCAGTTCTCAATTTCTCATCTCTCAGTTCTCTCTCTCATCTTTCTTCTTCCCCAATGGGAAAAAATCCCACATCAACAGACGGCCTTTCTCTCTCTCTTTTTTTTTTTCCTTTATTTTGAGCACATAAAAAATCGAAAAACCGAATCGCGATTACCAATTAACCGGTTGCATCGGTTTGATTTCGGTTCGAATACTCAAAATACCGATTAAATTGGTTGGTTTCGGTTCGAATACTCAAAAAACCGATTGAATCGGTTCAGTTCAAAAAATAATCCCACGGTTCGGTTAGCATCCGTCACACAACGTTGACTGTTATATTTAAAAGAAAAAGACATTAATACCCTTTTTGTGGTTGAAAAATGCCCATTCGGCTTGACTGCGTGAAACCTTAGGTCATGGAGATGTACGGACTTCCAGCACTGGATTTCGTCTGGTTTCTGTGATGATGATCTCTTCTTCTCCTCGATCCTTCATCCCCAACTCTGACCTCCTCCACCTCCCTTGAGTCCCTTTCATTAGAAAATAACAGGGAATCGCGTACCCTCCCACCATCATCGACACTTCCAACAGCTTCCCTTGACGATGTTTGCGTCTTTATATGTACCTACCTACCTCTAAAATTGCCCCATCTCTGAAAATCGTTCCTTGTCTTGTATCTCATTTGTCTTGGGTACTGAAAAGGCTGTGGAGGAGGTGGCAACGTCAGTGGCGTTGCCGTTGGTGGAATTATGTGGGACGGGGACAGAGTGTGGGATATGTAAAGAGGGAGTTCAAATCAGAATAGGTCGTGGCGCAAGGAATTGGTTTAGTAGGGGAATTATTATTATTATCAGAAATGAAAGAAATGAAATTGGTTATCAATTGAACGAAACAGACACACTGGTTAAGGAGTCAGTCGGATCAGATGTATATGATACGTTATAGTTCTGGGATCCCTAAATCTGGAAATTAATCGGTAGGATCGACTGGAATGTTTTGTGATTGTAAGTAGCTGTGAGTGTATATATTCAGAAGATAAACCCTGTAACTCTGTGGAGGAGTGCTTAGGTCGGATACCTGTACCCTCAGTCGAATTAAAGAACCCCAATCTATTTGTTTCTCTAATCCAGGAACATTTGCTTTCAGGAAATGTTTCAGTATCAATCGACTGGAACTTAAATGTAGCGATATATTTCTAAATGAATTCGTCAAATGCAGGCCGTCCAATCTGACGTTTAATGGGCCAAACAAACTGGAAACCTTCTTGAGTTAAAGCTTGAAAGATAGATTAAAAGAATGGGTCGAATTTCACTATAATGAATATTGTACATGGCTGAATATTTATACAGAAATAATAAAGAATAAATTAGAAACAATTATAATGCGCCAAACAAACTGGAAACCTTATTCATATGGAACAGTGAGTTAAAGCTTGAAAGATAGATTAAAAGAATGGGTCAAATTTCACTATAACCAATACTATACATGGCTGAATATTTATACAGAAATAATAAAGAATAAATTAGAAACAATTACAAGAATAGAAACAGAGAAATAAGGAAAGGTCTTCAGTAGAAAACTTGCTAAAAGGAGAATTTCTTTTTTGCTCTGATTGATCTCTCTTTGGCAAGAGTTCTCTGTATAGTAGCTAATCCTTCTTTGGCAGGAAGACTAGAGCCTTTTGGTAGGAGATCTGGGGCTCTCTTTGGTAAGAGTGCTGGATCTCTTTATCTGGAAGGCTAGAACTTTCTTTGGTAAGAGGGGAAGAGCTAGAGCTAGCCAACCTAGGGTTGGCCAGCTCCTCAATACACCCCCTCAAGCGAAAGTGGGCTGGAAGCACTTGAAGTTTGGACCGAAGCCATTCAAACCGTTGAGACGAAAGTGGCTTAATGAAAATATTAGCAAGTTGATCCTGTGTGGGAAGGAACCGCACAATCAAACACTTCTTAACAATGAGATCTTGAAGGAAATGAAAATCAACCTCAATATGTTTAGTACGGGCCCAGAAAATGAGATGAGCTGCAAGATACGTGGCCCCAATATTATCACAGTAGAGAATCGGTGGAGACTTAAGTTTGACCCCCAAATTGGAGAGAAGATAATTTAGCCACAAGAGTTCGGTGGTGGCATTAGCTAGAGCTTGGAATTCAGCCTTCATGCTAGATCGAGCTATTGTAGGTTGCTTCTTAGCGCTCCACGAAATCAAATGAGAATCAAGAAAAATACCATATTTTCCAGTAGAATGTCTGTCATCAGGGCAACCAGCCCAATCAACATCAGAGTATGTTGTCAATGTGCCTAACGAGTGTGCCAAGAAAAACAAACCAAAGTCAATGGTTCCTTTGAGATACCTCAGAATCCTCTTTACTGCACCCTAGTGTTCATCAGTAGGAGCTTGTAAAAACTAACAAACTTTATTCACTGCGAAGGCGACATCAGGTCTTGTCACAGTGACGTACTAAAGAGCACCTACAATGCTTCGGTACTGAGTGGGATCAGATAGCAGTTCACCAGTAAACCATGAGAGCTGGGATGAGGTGGCCATTGGACTAGAAACAGGTTTGTTCGCAACAAGGTTAGTCTTCAACAGAAGATCCAAAATATACTTATGCTAAGAAAGGAACAATTCAGTTGCGTCACAATGAGATTTAATACCAAGGAAGTAGTGCAATGGCCCCAAGTCTTTTAGAGCAAAGGTCTGAGATAAATTGCTGATAAGTTGAGAGACATGAGTAGAGGAGGATCTAATAATAAGAATATCATCAACATAAACAAGAATATAAATGGTAATTTGTTCTCGGTTGTAAATGAACAAAGAGGGGTCCCACTGGGAATCCCAAAAACTGAGGTCATATAGACGATTACTCAACTGGGAAAACCAAGCTCGAGTAGCCTGTTTGAGCCCATAGAGGGCCTTATGAAGTTTGTAGACATGATGGGGATAATTGTTGTCCTTAAAGCCTTTCGTTTGACACATAAAAATAGTCTCAGTAATGAAGCCATTAAGAAAGGCGTTGTGAACATCCAATTGCTAAATGTCCCAACCATGGGAAACTACAAGAACAAGAACAGTGCACACAGTAGTATGTTTGACTACAGGACTGAAAGTCTCTGTGAAGTTGATGCTCGAAACCTGAGTGAAGCCTTGTGCAACAAGACGGGCTTTGTAGCGACCAATGGAACCATCAGGGTGCTGTTTGATTTTGAAAACCCACTTGGAGCCAACCACATTCATAGAAGCATCATAGGGAACCGGTTCCCAAGTACCATTCTGAAGCAAGGCATGAAATTCGGCAGCCATGGCAGCTCGCCAGTAAGGAGACTTGGAAGCCTGTCCGTAGGAGGAGGGTTCCTACTCATGAGTATGAACATCATGCAATAAAGCAATTGGGAGAGGATGGCGAGTGGCAGTTAATGCCTGAGCTGACCTAGACGTCATAGACCTTGTCATCATTGTATGAGTGCGCACTGGAGGGTCTACGACAGGAGTTGTGTCTAACAGTTCCTGAATAGGGCAGGTGCGCAGAACTGGCAAGGAATCAACATTGAGAGAAACTTCCTGTTCTGGCTTAGAGGAGGAAGTAGTAGATGCCTCATTAGTAATAGATATAGATGGCAGGTGAGAAGAGGATACCTTAGGGACACGTGTCACCACTAATGGTGCCCAAAGAAGGAAGAAAAACTCCAGTAGGGGTAACAGGGACGAAAGGCGGCAATGACTATGTTGATCCTGGAAAGGAGTGCTCATCGAATACATGTTTCGCAATTATCTCTTTGTTAGTAGTAGGATTATAACAACGGTACCCTTTGTAATTGTTGCTGTAGCCAACAAAGATACAGGGAGTAGAACGGAAATCCATCTTATGCGCATTATAAGGCCGAAGAAGAGGGTAACACTTACAACCAAAAACCTTTAGCATAGAATAATTAGGAGGCTTTCCAAATAATTTCTCATAAGGAGAGAGATTACCAAGGCCCGGAGTTGGCAGTCAATTGATGAGGAAGACGACAATTTTAGCAGCATTTTCCTAGAAGGACTAGGGGAGAGAAGAGGACGCCAGTAGAGACAATGTGGACTCAATAACATGCTGATGTTTTTGCTCCACTATCATTTTGGTCATGCGTATGAGGACAACTAAGGCGGTGAAGAATACCAACATTATCAAGATAACGAGTGAGATTGCGAAATTTGCCACCCCAATCACTCTGAAACATCTTAATTTTTGTAGAAAAAAGATTTTCCACATGATTCTTAAAGTTAATAAAAGCATTAAACACATCTGACTTCCTTTCAAGAGGAAAAATCCATGAAAATCGAGAATATGCATCCATAAATAGAACATAGTATTTGAAGCCTTTATTGAACAAAGTTGGCGTAGGTCCCCATACATAAGAAAAAACTAGTTCAAGAGGTGGAGAATGTTAAAGTTATTAGCTGTTGATTTAGTCTTTAGAGGTTGTTTCATTTTGTTGCTATTTTTTAGGAATAAGTTGTTTGTTTCCTAGTCAGCTGCCACGTTAATAGGCATGTAAAGCGTGGTTGTTTTTTCTTTTTCTGTTTCTTTTGTATGGCTATTTATAGCCATATCAGTTGTTTCAATTAAAAGAATAAGAAACATTCTCTCAACACTTGTTTATTTCAAACAAATTATACAGAGAGTTGTAACAAGTGGTATCAGAGCCATATCTCAATGGTCTGATTGAGCTCAGAAGCAGCAGTCTTCTATTTTGTTAGTAATGAGAGAATGACAACTGAGAGTGGTTTTGTGCAACTAGCAATCCCGAAATTCAATGGGCATTATGATCACTGGTGTATGCTCATGGAGAACTTTATGCGATCGAAAGAATACTAGAGTATAGTCGAAGATGGGATTCCAGCAGCAGCAGAGGGAGCTCAACTTAGTGAAGCACAAAAGAAAGCATTTGATGATGCAAGGTTAAAGGATATGAAGGCAAAAAAATTATCTCTTCCAAGCCATAGATAGATCAATTCTTAAAACTATCTTGAACAAGGAGGCAGCCAAAAGCATTTGGGACTCCTTAAAGCAAAAGTACCAAGGAACAGCACGAGTACAACGAGCGCAACGACAAGCTCTTCAAAAGGAGTTTGAGATGCTGAATATGAAGGTGGGAGAATCTATGAACGAGTATTTTGCTCGTACTCTCGCTATAGTCAACAAGCTGAGAGCCAACAAAGGAAAGATAGACGATGTAACAGTCATCGAGAAGATACTAAGATCCACGACATCTAAGTTTGATTATGTGGTGTGTTCTATTGAAGAATCAAACGACTTGGATGCTCTTACCATTGATGAATTACAAAGTAGCCTTTTAGTACATGAGCAACGTATGAAAACTCATGTTGTGGAAGAGCAAGCCTTAAAGGTTACTTTGGGAGAGTCTTCAGGAGAAAGAGGACGCGGTCGTGGTGGAACACGAGGACGAGGAAGAGGTGGAGGCAGAAGAAATTTTGACAAATCCACTATTGAATGCTATAACTGTCATAAGTTTGGGCACTTTCAGTATGAATGTCCAAAGAAGGAATCTGACACAAAAGCAAACTATGTGGAAAGTAATGAAGAAATGTTGTTGATGGCGTATGTGAATGATAAAGAAGAGTTATGGTTTTTAGACTCCGGATGCAGCAATTACATGTGCGGAAAACGAGAACTTTTTTCAGATTTTGAAGAAAACTTTAGGGAAAAGGTGAAATTGGGAGATGATTCAAGCATGAATGTGATGGGAAAAGGTAATATACGAATGCTAGTGAATGGTTTTATACAGATTATTACTGGCATATTTTATGTTCTAGGATTAAAAAACATCTTGCTAAGCATTGGTCAGCTAGCTGAGAAGGGACTTGCAATCCTCATACAACGAGGGGCATGCAAAATCTACCATCTTGAGAGAGGGCTGATTATGGAGATTGTAATGTCTTCAAATCGAATGTTCAAGATGTTTGCTGTCACACAACTAAAGGAGGAAGCTTGTTTCAGTTCCTTCATGGAAGATCCAACTCGACTTTGGCACTGTAAATATGGCCACTTAAGCTTCAATGGTTTGAAAACTCTTCAAGAAAAGGGAATGGTTAAAGGGTTGCCGTGTCTTGAGATCTCTTCGAACGTATGTGAAGATTGTTTGGTGGGAAAACAGCAGAGAGATCCATTTCCTCGAAAAGGCGCATGGAGAGCTTCTCAGATTCTTGAACTCGTGCATGCTGATATTTGTGGACCAATCAGCCCCATGTCCAACAACAATAAAAGGTACATGATCAATTTTATTGATGATTATAGTCGTAAAGTTTGGGTTTATTTTTTGGTTGATCAATCAAAAGCATTTAATACTTTCAAAAATTATAAGACTCGAGTGGAAAAAGAGACTGGTTTGGCTATAAAAGGTCTCTGAACTGATCGCGGGGGTGAGTTCACATCACTTGAATTCACTAATTTTTGCAGTGAGAATGGTATTCGAAGGCAACTAACAACCGCATATACTCCTCAACAAAACGGTGTCACGGAGCGAAAGAACCAAACAATTATGAATATGGTTCGGAGCATTCTTTCAGGAAAGAAGATTCCCAAAACTTTTTGGCCTGAAGCTATGAATTGGACAGTCCACATTCTCAATAGGAGTCAAACACTTGCGGTGAAGAATAAAACTCCGGAAGAAGCTTGGAGCGGATTCAAACCATCAATGGATTACTTCAGGGTGTTTGGGTGCGTATCACATGTTCATATCCTTGATTGCAAAAGGACAAAGCTGGATGATAAAAGTATAAGATGTGTTTTTCTTGGAGTTAGTGAGGAGTCAAAAGCATATAGGTTGTATGATCCTATTTCTAAAAAAATTATAGTGAGTAGATATGTGGTTTTTGAAGAAGACAACAGTTGGGATTGGGAAAAAAGTCATAAAGAAGTTATTTTAACGGACTTGAATTGGTGTAATAATGATAGTACAAGTGCTGGATTTGAAGAAGAAGTTGAAACTGCTGAATATAGCAATATTGAGGAAAGCGGAGTTGGTGGCTCGAATGGCTCAATTGAAGGAAACTCATCCAGCTCAAGTGAAGATTTCTCACTTGAATCTCTTGAGCAAAGGACAAGAAGGCAACCAATTTGGATGAGAGATTATGAAAGCGGAGAAGGCTTATCGAAGGAAGAAGACATGACAAATTTAGTAATGTTTGCTGCCAATGATCAAATTTCATTCAAAGAGGCACTAAAAGATGCAAAATGAAGAACAATGATGTGGAGATTGAAGCTATAGAGAAAAATGATACATGGGAATTGACAAACTTGCCTACTGGAGCAAAGAAGGTTGGGGTGAAATGGGTGTACAAGACGAAACTCAATGAAAGTGGTGAGGTGGAGAAATACAAAGCTCGTTTGGTCGCAAAGGGGTACACCCAAAAACATGGCGTGGACTACACTGAAGTCTTCGCACCTGTAGCACGTTTGGAAACAATTTGGTTGGTGATTTCTCTTGCAACTCAAAAGGCGATGACCATTTTTCAGCTAGATGTGAAGTCATCATTTCTTCATGGAGAACTTAATGAAGTTTTTGTCAAACAACCTCCTAGTTATGAGAAAAAAGGTGTTGAACAAAAAGTTTACAGATTGAAAAAGGCTCTATACGGACTAAAACAAGCACCACGAGCTTGGTATAGTCGAATAGAGTCATATTTTTCAAAGGAAGGTTTCTAGCGATGTCCTTATGAACATACTTTGTTCATCAAAGTGAGAGAATGAGGTAAAATTCTGCTTGTTTGTCTCTATGTTGATGACTTGATTTTTACTAGAAATGATGAGCATATGTTTGTTGAATTTAAATTTTCTATGATGCATGAGTTCGACATGACAGACCTTGGAAAAATGAGATATTTTCTTGGTATAGAAGTATTGCAAAGTCAGAAAGGGATTTTTATTTGTCAAATGAGGTATGCACAGGAGGTATTAGAGAGGTTTGATATGGATAAATGCAATTCAATTCATAATCCCATTGTTCCAGGTTGTAAGCTCATGAGAGATGAGAATGGAGTAAAGGTGGACAGTAGTCGATACAAGCAAGTAATTGGCAGCCTAATGTATCTGACCACAACCCGACCTGATATCACGTTTGTGGTAAGTCTCTTGAGTAGGTATATAAAGCATCCCACAGAGCTTCATCTTCAAGCTACCAAACGGGTGTTGAGATATTTGAAAGGGACATCTGATTTTGGAATATTTTATAGCAAGGGAGGAGATGATACACTAGTTGCTTATACAGATAGTGATTATGCTGGAGATTTAGATGACAAAAAGAGTACTTCAGGTTATGTGTTCCTATTAAATTCAGGAGCTGTTTTGTGGTCATCTAAGAAACAACCTATAGTTACTTTATCTATCACTAAAGCCGAGTTTGTTGCAGCAGCTTCATGTGCTTGTCAAGTGGTATGGTTAAGGAGAATTTTGAAGAGTTTTAATCATGTTCAAAATGATGGCACAAGAGTTTTTTGTGATAACAATTCAGCTATTGAGCTCTCGAAGAATCCTGTATTACATAGTCGAAGCAAGCATATAGATGTCAGATTTCATTATTTTCGTGAGCTTACTAAAGATGAAGTTATGAAGTTGGTCCACTGTCATACCCAAGAACAGATTGCAGATATTATGACCAAACCATTAAAGCATAATCAGTTTGTGAAACTTAGAGATTTGCTTGGAGTTTGTACTGATCCAAATATAAACTGAATAGAATCAGTATTCAGTTTAAGGGAGGATGTTAAAGTTATTAGCTGTTGATTTAGTCTTTAGAGTTTGTTTCAGTTTGTTGCTATTCTTTAGGAATAAGTTGTTTGTTTCCTAGTCAGCTAACACGCTAATAGGCATGTAAAACGTGGTTGTTTTTTCTTTTTTTTTTTGTTTCTTTTGTAAGGCTATTTATAGCCATATCAGTTGTTTCAATTAAAAGAATAAGAAACATTCTCTCAACACTTGTTTATTTCAAACAGATTATACAGAGAGTTGTAACAGAGAAAAAGTAGTAGTTGAAGATGGTAGACTTAAACGATAGGCTTTACCCATTTGGCAAGTTTCGCACACAAAAGGACAACTGAAAGATCTAGAATAAGGTAAATCAAACTTAGAAATAATATTTTTCACAACTTGGAGAGATGCATGACCAAGTCGTTGATGCCATTTTGCCACAGAAGTTTTCTCGCCTATAAGAACTGTCGAGTTCTCTATCTTGTGCTGAACTACTCTAGGAAACTGATAGAGTCCTTCTCTATTGGGTCTTCGAAGTAAAACTCTCCCCGTATGGTCCTTCAAGACAAAGAAATCTGGATGAAATTTAAAAATCAGATTATTATCCTTGGTAAATCTACTTACAGATAGCAAATTTTTAGTAAGAGAAGGGACATGAAAGATATTCTTCAAGGCAAACTGATTATGTTTGCAAACTAAAGATAGATCCTGTTTTATTTATAGTCAAACTTGTTCCACTACCGATCTTGACTTGATCAGAACCTTGGTATTTAGTCCGGATTTGTAGATTATCAGCATCTGGTGTCATGTGATGAGTGGCGCCACTATCCGGATACCAGATTAGATCAAATCCGGTTCCAGACATAGAGCCGTTGTGTGAAATGCTGTTGTAAAAGGTTGTAGGATCTACTGGATGCGTAGTGTTTTTTCTCTGATACGAGAGATCAAATCTTTCGTAACACTTCAGTGCTCCATGGCCTGGTTTGTTACAACGCTGACAAATAATACTATTTCCTTTTCCACGACCTTGTCCACGGCCTGAGGGCTGACCACCACACCCCTGCCTTGATTGTAAGAACTCTGATTGAGCTCAAAACTGTTAGTCGAATTTTTATTATTATTCATTGCAAGATTTGCATTGGAAAATTTGTGCTATAAAAGTCAAGCTTCATAACTCAGAAGTAACCCAAGAACATCACTAATATTGAGCTGATCTGCATCAGCTAGATTTGTAATAGCTGTCATAAGGGATTCATACTCACTGCCCAAGCCAGATAGGATGTATAAAACCATATCTACTTTTGCTACTGGTTCTGAGACTGCAGAAAGATTATCTGCAATTGTTTTGGCTTTTTGAACATAATCGCTGATGGACAAGTTCCCTTTCTTGAGGTTTTGAAGTTGACGTCTGAGTTGAAGTAGCCTGGATCGAGAATGAGAAGAAAACGATTTCTCTAGAGCATTCTAGACTTCAGCGGCTGTAGAGAGTCCAATGACTTGTGCTAGGACTCATTCAGTTAAAGAAGCTACAAGGCAGCTTAGGACTAGCTGATCTAACTGCACCTAGGTGGAAAATTATGGGTTTAGAATTCTCTTACTGCTATCAATAGGATCTGGAATCACTTCTAAGGGAGGCTTGGCCGATCCATCAATGATACCCATCAACTTGTGGGCTCGAAGTACTGTAAGCAATTGAGCTTTCCAGAGAAGAAAATTTTCGCCATTGAGTTTGATTGTCAGATAATGCAAAATATTAGGAATAGAACTGATGTTCATTGGTAGGGAAGAATTCTAGAAAGAGGTTGAGCTCGAGCTCATTATCTCAGAAACAATGGGGGTGTTGTAGGCAATGGCTCTGATACCAAGTTAAAGCTTGAAAGACACGGATTAAAAGAATGGGTCAAATTTCACTATAATGAATAGTTGTACATGGCTGAATATTTATACAGAAATAATAAAAAATAAATTAGAAACAATTACAAGAATAGAAATAGAGAAATAAGGAAAGGTCTTCAGTAGAAAACTTGTTAAGAAGAGAATTTCCTTTTTGCTCTGATTGATCTCTCTTTAGTAAGAGTCCTCTGTATAGTAATTGGTCTTTCTTTGGCAGGAAGACTAGAGCCTTCTTTGGTAGGAGATCTAGGGCTCTCTTTGGTAAGAGTGCTAGAGCTCTCTTTAGCAGGAAGGCTAGAGCTCTTCAATACACTTGAGTAGATTTCATCTGCGTCCACCCCTTTCTATTTGTTTTTCAGCTTTGTGAAACTCCATGTCATCCCTGAATCTCTTCATTTCTTCATTAAAACCTTTCCAACCAATTCCAATGCTCAGAATTGCTCTCTCCTCCACATGTACAACTTCAACAATTCTCCATTACGCGTAGTTGTGAAATCCTTGTTCAACTAGAAATCCTCATTGGTTTTGTTGGTGATTAGATGCCTAGTCCAGCTATGAGAAAGCTCATGGGCGACCACTTGTGCACCACCAATATCACCCTTAATCGCAGTCGGTGTCAAAAAAAACCATCCTCGGATTCTCCATGCCACCATAGGGAAAGCTCGGTGGATTTGCTCCGGTTTGCAACTCACCATGACTATAGGATCCAACAACTAGATTTGCTTAAGCACTGAGATAGATGAATCTTGCCGCACATCTCATCAGCTTGATTGCATGCACAACAATCCTACTCCTACCCAGGTGAAGATTGAAGATTAGTCAAATAAACTGGAGAGAATGTTTGAGTCGGTCCTCTCTTGGGAAATAGTGGCAGCGGCATGAAGGTTTTTCTTCTCTAATATAGCTCAGAGGTAAATGTGATATTTCGTCCTTTTCATTGTGACTTAATGGACTGAAATATCAATTGTCGTACTTGTAAGACAATAGGGGTATATTTGGTCAAATTCGCAAAACTCAAGAGTAATTTAAGAGATTTATCCTTTTTTTTGGGCTTATATTTACTACTTGATTCCATCCATAATGGTTTCAAGTAGATACTGATAAGATGATGGTTTCAAGCACACCTGTTTTGGTTATTGTTGGAAAAATAGGGTCACAGAAACTTGGAGGAGAAGCGCTTTGAGGCGTGTCTAAAGACTCTGTCTTTAGAATGTTATTTGCCCCCACTCAGTTTTATTGAGTTTGTTGTTGTGTTACAGGCAAATCCGTTCCCAGGATACAATAGAGCCTTAGGCAAGAATCTGCAACCAGCAAAATTAAAGAGTCTCTGAAGAAACATTCTTTGAGACAGTAGTAGATTGAACTGAGAGAGACAAGAAGAGTGTTTTTTGAAAACTTGTGTTCAAATGCTTCTTTATTCACACTTCTTAAATAATTTCTAAAGAGTCATGGAGCAAGAGGAAGGTGCTGGTTTAGAAAGGGCTCATTGAACAGTCACAATGTTGTCTGTTAAAAAGGTAATTAACAGTTAATGATTGTTAATTTTGAACATTGCCTCTTGATCACACCTGATCGAATCGTGACTGTTGAATCAATGGTCAGCCTTGCACCAAAGGTCAAAGCCTTCTTGCATCAAGTGAGAGCAAAGTGCGCCTCTGAAGCACCTCATTGCGCCGCACACACGTGTACATGCGCATTGTGCGGTAGCAAGCCTCCATACTCTCTTTATTTCCGAGGAGTGTAAATAAGCTCTTATTTAAAAACAGTTTTGTAATTTTCCAACGTGGGGCAAGTTGAAAATTAGTTTTAGGGGTCGTTTGATTGCACTTTTCAGAGGTCTGAATATGAAAATACTACTTTTCAAACCTCACCCCTTGTTTGGTTTTACCTCTTAAAATTGGTTTGAATCCTATTTTCAGATTTGAAAATAATAGACCTTGGGTTGGCTCTTAATGCGCTCAAACGAGTTTCAGAGCTGGTGCATGGTCCAAAATATCCTTACAATATTTTGGAAATGATGTGAGTTACCCCTGATAACCCCAAACCTAGAAAACCTAAACACTCGACCTCTCTCTCTCTCGGTCTCTCTCTTCACCCTATCTTCCTGCCACCACCGTTGCAACTTGCAATCTCTCTCTCTCTTTCTCTCTCTCTCTCTCTCTCTTATATATATATATATCCCCCTGTCTTCTCTCTCTCGCTCTCGCTCTCTCTCTCTCCCCTTGTCTTTTCTTGCTCTCGCTCTTTCTCTCTTTGCCCTGTATTCCCACCACCGCCGGTGCAAGTGACGGCTCTCTCTCTCCTCCTGTCTTCTCTCCCTTGTCTTCCCACCACTACCACTTGCAGCGGGGGTTATCTCTCTCCCCTTGTCTTCTCTCTCTCGCTCTCTCCCCCTATCCCCCCTCTCTCTCTCTCTCTCCCCCCCCCCCCTTGTCTTCCCATCACTACCACCGCCACTGCAACACGCACCAACGGTGGTTCAGTGAATAATAATAATAATATTTTTATTATATTAATTATAAATTATTTTTATTTTTTATTAAATTTACTTGTGTTATTTATTAATTATTAATTATTTTTATTAACTAGTAATTTTTAATTATTTCATTAATTTTTATTTGTGTAAATTATTAATTATTTTAATACTTTTATAGTCATTAATTATTTTTTAAAATTTAATTGTTTCATTTATTAATTAGTAATTATTATTTTATTATTTTTTATTTGTATTGTTTCAATATTATTTTGAGGTTGAAAAGTATTTTGTATGAGATAATGCAAATTGAATTCAACATTTCCAAATAGTATGTTTTAGGGGTAAAATAGTAAAATCAGTAAATTTCAAATGGTAAAGGGTTTGGATTCAGATCCTCTAAAAAGTAGAAAAGCATTTATGACTCTTTTCAGATTTAAGACACTAATATCTTTTTAACTTTTCACATCTGAATTTTTAGATTTATCAAACGCCACCTTAGCAAGAGAAAAAAAACTATTTTCCAAGACATGTGTGCAAGTTTTTTTTTTTTTCTTTTTCTTATCTCATGTAATTGATCAATCAAACCCCATTGGATTTAATGTCTAATGAGTTTAAAATCTAACAGTTATTGACATTTGAATTAATCCTGTAAAGACTAAAATTCCTGTCACAATTGTGGATGAGCCCCAATAATACGTATCAGGGCAGCTTCCCAAGTTGAGTATCCTTTTCAAAATCAATTCGTCATTTGATGAATATTTCCGAGATGTACTGAAACTCATGTTGGATGCTGAATCATTATAACCATACTTGTCTCTCCATCTTGTTTGACCAACACTACCTGACATTAGGTCCAACTTGCACTGGAAGCCAAGCCAAGACCATCACTCTGTTTATCCCAGACGTTGGAGTTTTCTTAATTAGTATGTATCCTTCAGTCATTGGTTTGCTCATATAGATCTTGACCTTGCTAAATCCTTATCTTGGACCAACCTGTTTTTGATAAATGCTCGTTCCCACCGTGTGTTTCATATACTGCCTGGTGTGCTTTTCTCCACGTATGTGAATACTTAGATCTTCAATCCATTTTCTTCAGCTTGATTACTGCATCAGAATCAGTTTCAGTACTTTTTAATTCCTCTACGGATGCTAATTCGTGGGCCTTCATTGCGGCCTAAAACTCTGCCATGTTTGATGATGCAATTCCTAATTGACCTACCATTGTTTTTAACAAATTTTCTCCTATAATAATCCCTGGCTAACAAAGAATATTTTGTGACATACGTTAGTTTCCATACTAGCTTCCATGAATTCTGTGAGTGAAAAGACTTATTTAACTATGTCCTAATATTTAAGTCACTAGCTGATGCATGCTTGATGCAGGGGCAAATGCTGGAAGGGGGGTGGAATCCTTCTTCTATCAGCTCCATATAAGATATCCTTCGGCCCAACACGTCCCATTGAAGGCTTTGGAAGTGATCAAAGCCCCAAAGTTTCTTGGATGGAGCCCAAAGCCCATGACTATACAGGTCCAACCTGAAATATTGGCTTAGTTGTTGAACTCACTTTAGCCACAAGATTTATACAAAGTTCCCACCGAACCTCTCTGGTTTAATCCTCTAGTGTTTTTTTTTTTCCCAATCTGTAAGAGTTTGGAGGATCACAAGGATCTAGTTAGGATAGTGCTAGGTTTCTTTAGTTGGAAGTTATGTTACCCTCATTTTCAAGGATATAGTTGGATAGGTTGTTAATGTTGGACACTGAAATACTTTGAAAGATATGTTATTGGTCAAGAGCAATACTATTGTGGTCACATATGAGTTGAAGTTCGAAATATATGTTAAACAAGCCTTACATTACCCATAAATACAGTCTTCTGATATTATCCTTTTATGAGTTAATAATTTCTTCACTATTGTGGTTGGTGCGATTCCAAACTCATGAAAATATCGACTCCTAGAGAAATCTAGCAGTAATTTTTTTAAAACAATTAAAAATTAAAAAACCATTAAGAATTAGAATAAAAATTTTATTAATCCAGAAAAAAATGCAAACTTTAATTTTAAAAAGAAACTAACTGTTTTATAATGCTTATTGGTTCAAATTATAGCACATAAACATAGCAGATAAAAAAACATAACATATTCAGAGTGAAAAAGTAGAAATAAAATCAAACAGAACATATAAAACTATTCGAGCATGTAAAACTTTTAATTTATTTATTTCTCTCCCAATTGCATTACTTCAGTTTTTTTTTTTTTTTTGAAACTGCATTACTTCAGGTAGCTAATGTAATGTTAAACACCTTGACATTCCTAATTCTAGACAATGATCCTCTGCACCCAAAAAAGCCCCCAAGGGCAAGCCCAAATAAGTCCATATGAAGGTCTTAAATTTTTTACCCGTTTATAAAGAGATTAGTTTTGTGATTTCAACTACAATTCATTATATTTTAAGATTAAGGATCAAATGTTGTTTGATGAAGAATAAAAAAAAACTATTAAAAGGTAAAGAAATCCTGGTTTTGTAGGTTGAAATTTACAAACAGCAAACCAAACCCAAGAAAATGGGTTTTAGTATGGATAAGTTACCGGGTTGAGTTGATGAGTATCTATCAAAAAAAAAAAAAAAAAAGTCAAGGAGTGTCACTCCTGAATGATCTCTGCTCAAGTTTCTCCTCTAGAACTCTAAATACTTGGAGTGTACTACTTTCAGTGCTCTTTAGGAGGCTAATCAAATAACAGACATCCTGCTAAAAGTTAATGTGTAGGTAGACCTTGGAAGAGTCTTATCAAATAAGAGTTTTTCGCTGCTGAGATATTGGAAGGGGTGGACTGCATATTCTAGAAAATTTACAGAAATGAAAAAAGGACTAACAATTCTTATTTGAGAAGAAACTCGGTTTACAAAATGAAAGGGTGTTTCATCAGACATATATTGTAAGGTATTCAAGTATAATACTTGCAAAAAAATGAAAGGGACATTTTCTCCATGGAAGGAAGAGGCCTATTAATAGAAGTCATGGTAGAGAAATTGGACTGTCAAAATCTGTCATTTGTTTCATTTCCTTCCAGTAAAACATAGGAAAAAGTTTACTAGCAGTATACACAGTGCGAGATTTCTTTTGTTAGGCGTAATTGGACCACAAATTCTCATATGAAATTAAAAGAAAAGACTACAATATGATAGGGCATTCTTCAGATTCCTGTTTAAGGTTTTCAAGAAATTCAATACCTCAAAATTCCCCCCTTTCAAGTTGGAAGCCTACAAATGGAATCTTTTTTTTAATCTAATTGAATTGAGAATCTATGGTAACAAAAATGGACTGTCAAAACTTTCATTTAACCCATATACACAACAATGAAAAAATATTAAAAAACATTGGCAGGATTCCAAGGGGATAGTAATAGCAAATGATCCTTCTCTCAGATCCATCTGTTTTTCTTCTGTGCACTCATCTGCAATATCTTGCATAACTTTCTGTCTTCAAATTCATATGAGTTTTATTATGGGGTCATTTTCCTGGAAACTGCATCAGCAATTGTTGCATGTATCAAGTTAATGTGGTGACGAGTTTCATCTTGAAGCTTTTATGCTAGGAATACACTGCTGACAAGGACATGATCTTCTGCCTTCAAGTTTTATTGTTTCCAGTATCAAAGTGTGTAAAAAATGATTGTCCAGTCGTCAAAATGTCATAATTCAGTTCACCTGGTCTTGCAAATTTTTGCCTGGATCAAGATCAACAGGACAATCAGCATATAGAGGAGAGGTGAAGTCACTTATACTCTTTTACTGTTAGTATGATGTTCTAGGGAAGGTCATGACATCGTACCACTCCTGATCAGTTAGCATTTCATCTGTCAAACCAAACTCCCTCAGTTCTTCAGGTGTGTGATGTACTAGTAAGCTGTACCTGTTGACATGATGGATATCGATGGGTTATCAGTTATCATACACTTAACTATCCTAAATCTTGTAGGAAGATATAAGAATAAATGTAAAATTATTAAAATCCATTCTCAAGTCTAGTGACCATTCTTTTCAGTTACTCGTCATTATCTAAGCCTTATCCCAAACATATCAACTGTTTCATAGAATTTTACTTTTAATCTAAATAGTATTTGCATATTTGCCTATGACATAAGACTCCAGACGCACCCCTCCATTTTACCCATCTTGCTCTAATTTTATGGTTGGCATCCTCCTTGGTCTCTCCCTTGTAATGAATTATCAAACCAAGGTACTGGGAAAGATTACCAACTATATAGTAAGCTACAGTGTCAAGACATCAAATCAATGAAAGCTATGCATCACGGACTGATTCCCAATTACCCATGTTATGCATCAGTAATTTTAGAAAAGATGATGTATGTGTAATTTGTGCTATCCTAGATTGGGCAGGATAGGAAAACATGATTCTTGATGCCAAAATTATTCCATGCACTTGACTTGTATTCACACTTTCATCACTCAAACTCTTTGAATTGAATGGATCAAAATCCTTTTTACTTAATTTCTATTTTAACAGTGTTTTGATGTTTCAATTCTCATAGGTTAAACTTAATAATAATTTCTCAAATTCCAATACTTGTAGTTTTGATGTGGTTATAGTCCCAAATAGTGTTGGATGTTTAATTGCAAGCCTAGGCAATGGATCTTTTCACTCTGCATGATCTCACATGGAATTCTATTATGAGAATTACATCCTTCATGGAGAAATACTACTAGGGTTTTGACTTTTTACTCATTTAGGTCACTATCTAGTAGAAGTGTAGAACCATATACCTGGCTTACCAACATTAATGCTGTACCTGTGGTAACTGCAGTTAATGATGTTGATTATGTTTCATTATGCATTGCATAATGTAGTTCATAGTGCTGCGTCCAGGTATAAATTGGTAATCCCTATGTAAGGGTTAATTTTGGGTACAATAGTCATTTTTATGAGAAGATTCTGAATTCCTACTTGGCCAACTTAAGCCATTTCACTGTGCCATCAATTATAGGATATACTATCCCTTATGAGAGAGATGAATGCAAACTGCATTACTGTACTGATTATGTCCTCACCTAGTACTGGCAATTCTACCTATCAACTACTCTTGGTACTTGACTATTTGATCATTGAATTAGATACACCGAACCATAAAATGTCCAGCTTACCTGTATGCCTCCCTGGTCACTATCTTGACTTTATAGGACTTGGCTTTCATAAAGTATGATAATATTGATATGGACTTCATGTCTTTCATATATGAAATATATTTGTAAGGTTGTTTCAGTTCATTCGTTGTTTCTATGCCTTCTAGCTCACGTGAATGTGCAAGGTTAGTGTTACCCAAATCAATAACTTATTCTTTGAATACAGTATCTTATGATCAATGGATAAATAATACATCTGAAGGCATGGTCAAAAACATTCAACTCGTCCAAACACCTCTAGATGGGCTTCCATCCATATGTGTTACTACAATATCTTCTAGGATGGTATCATTTTGGGATTGTTTGTACGACCTTGGAATTCCACGAACCACTGATTGGCTACAAGGAGAATTTTAACTTACCTTCAGCTCTTCAGGGACAATTTCCAGTTCAGTGTTCATTGATGATTGGGTTTTTTGATCCAATCAAAAATACACCCAATATATAAGGCTGTTGAACTATAATTGAAGGAGTAGAAATAGCTAAGTGAAGGTAAATTTATAGAAGCAAACCATATTGTTGTTTCCATCCATTTCAGTATTAGCTCAAGCAGTGCCTTGCAAGTTTCTAGTTGCATCAGATCTCTGTAATTGCTAGAGAATTTTATTGTGCCCTCTGTTTTCCTTTTTTTAGATTGTTTATTGTGATCATTTTTCTAGGAGCCTAGAGCATTAAAATCTGTTCTGATTCTAGAAAGCATAAAGATCCAATTTTACAGATTTTCATATTTAGATTTTGAACCACAAGTATCTGGTCATTCAAAGTTAATTAATAAACTTGATATGTCTCATGCCTAGGGACATGTGGTGGTCAGTAAACAATATCAAATGATGAAAGCATAGTAATTTGCTAATGCTATTTTATACTCATATATAGCAAATAATGATGAATCCACAAGAATGCAAGGTGTACAAAGAAATGATATGGTCATCTGCATGTAATATTACCAGTAGAGAACTACAAAAGGTAAAGAAGAAAATAAAGATTGTAGAGTTGGTTCAAGTTCCTTAATATGTATAGTAACATAAATGATTTTGTCCACTCCTAGAAGTTGCAGAATCAGGTTTCTGTGTTTAAATTAGATAAGTTCCCTTTCCTTTTATACTGCGCATTTTTCAAGCAAGATAGAAGTGTAAACCAGTTACCCTATTAACTTATTTCTGCAAAATTTTTAAGTGAACTTAAGGAAATTGCTAAATCTACATATGAAAGTACCCACTATGGCAAAGGAGAAAAATGGAACAATCACCTTCCACCATATCCTGTTTGCATCACAATCATGCCTCCATTACTGAAGTTATTGAGGCCTTCAAATTGCTCCACCGTCCATTTGTACCATCTCATCAAGAAAACTCGCAATGTTAGGCCATGTGAAACTATGACCAAGTTCATATTTGGGTTCCGTTGACCAGGTGGTTGAAATCGTCCAATGTCAATATCTGCTCTAAGGGTCTCCCTGAATCCTGCAGCACAAACGTTCCATAAATTTGAAATTCTGCACCTTAGCTGGAGACACAGAGATGTTAAAATATTTTTCCACAACATGTACTTTGTACCATCATTAGTGATCCTTTATCTAGCTAGCTAATTGGGCCATGCATCACAACTCTTCGACTTTACCTGTTATTCGGTCATAAACATCAGCAGCAGATTCTCCATTAGGAAAGCGATAAAAGAAGCGGCCATACAGAACGCGAATAGCTTTTTCAACCCTCATTTTCTCTCTGTCCTGAAAATTCCCTTCGTAGAGCAGAAAACTTAAAACGTAAGTAGAAGCTAATTCTAAGCAACATGTTGTTGGATTCAGGAAGACTTTGCATGAACTTGCTCAATGGGGAACCAATTCATCACATAGTTAAGATTTTAGAAAGAGAAGTACAATGAAAGATTTCCAAATTGTTAGCCTAACAACTTGAATAATTCTTTTTTTGTGAGCATGGAATAAGATTCCTGTGACAAGTGAATCATGCAAGAATTTCAACTGGAAGAGCAACTAGGTTAGCACAGGTCATGAGTAATTTAGTGGGGCTCCCAATTGATTATAAAATAAATGATGGGGGGGGGGGGGGGGGGGGGGGGGGGGGGGGGGGTTCTGCAAGAAATCCAATAAAATTAATATATTAAGACAAAAAGGGGTTTCGTTTCTTTTTCTTGTTTATGTGTTCCTTGTTGCAATTTGCAATCTCCAAACATAGTCTGTATAGATAGAGATTTCAGTAATTGTAGGAGAATTCATGTTACATACCAAAATCCTGTTCGCGCAAACGAGGTTCCTCCCTGACTCCGGCGATCCTGGATGGCTCAAACGCCTTGCCGAGACCCTGTAACGTCTCAAGAGTTCTCTTGTAAGGCGAGACGTAAAAGTAGACCTTCCAGTCGGGGGCGCCATCTTTCTCGATCATCTCCCTGATTCTAATGCCGCAATCCTCCGCTTCCTGCATTCCCTTCTTGGTAAGTCCAATCTTGGGATCCGGAACCCGAGTATAGGCACTCTCATCGACGTTCCCTTCGCTCTGGCCATGGCGGACCAAAATGATACGCCGAGGGCGAGGCGGCAGTGCGGATGTTGGGGTGAGAAGAGCATTCTTCTCTGGGAAACCGGCCAGCCCATTAAGGGAAGCGAGTTGGGGCTTTCGGGGACGTCCGACAGTGTCCTCACAGCAGTGGATATGCGAAGAATGAAACAGTTTCCGGTACGCATACGAGGAAGAAGTGGCAGGGTATAGCATGAGGGCAGTGGTGGCCATTGCTTTCGAGAGGGGATCGAAAGGTGGGGATAAGAGGAGGATGTGAATACAACGTGGGTAGGAGTAGGACAGTGAAAGTGAAGGAGTCATTTCAATGAAGTCGTAGTACAATATTGCAGCATTTACGAGTTGCAAAAATAATGGCCGTTAACGTCTTCTTCCGCAATTTTGGAGGTCAATAATGAGAGTTTGTTTCCGCCTCCGGTCAGTGGCAGAGACGGAGGAGGGGGGCAGCAGTAGTGCCCACTGAAGCGTCAACTGGAACGAATGACTGGTTCAGTTTTATTCATCTGTTTTTGTCAATGACAGATGATGAATGGACCCACACGGCCACACCACACAATTCAAGCGACTGATAAGATAGGATTAGATTCCTTGTATGAAGACTGAAGTTACCATCAACGTGGGTTCTGTACAGTACAATGCTTCTTCTTTCCCTGATTTTTATCAATATTGGCCTTTGGATTCTAATCTATTGCTACCGGTGTAGAGAAGAAAGCAGGATTAGAAAAAGAAAAGGTCATACGGCAATATCAAAGTTACTAAAGTCAGAGAAGCAAAAACTGCCATTGATTCAGACCAGATGAGGAGAGATTACAGTCTTACAGAGGAGAACTGGAGGGGCCAAGAAGCCCGCAACCACACTGTCGTCCCTGGTCCTTGCTGCGTTATTGCCTTGGTTGGTTAACAAGTAACATCAAATTGCAGAAGTGAATATGAAATTGAAACCTCGATGAGCAGTGGACCCCAGGAGGAGGCAAGAGGCGCTGCTGCATCTGCATCTGCATCTGCATCAGGTGGTTGTGATAGTGTTGGATGGACGGGAGTACTGAACCTGAACGAGTGATGGAGTGAATAATAGCGATGATGGCCTGGCCTCACCTGCTTAACTGAAGAGCAAAACACGTGATGGTCGTCATGGTCTCAGCTCTGCAACTACCACCACGCATCGAAGTTGAGAACTTGTGGGATATGTCCATGTGGCTGAAAGAGACAAAAAGAGTCGGTTATGTTTTTTGCGCCTCCTCAGGATCTGCTGCTGTCTCCTTCCCCTTGGCCCTTGGGTTGGGAATTGGAATGGGTGTTTTCTTCCACCGTTCTCACAAGTCCCAACCCAGGCGCTAGTCTTCAGGGTCTTCATCCGGTTGCTATCCTATCCTGTATTATCGTTATTGATTGATCCATATTCCATTAACACCGTAACACCAACAATATAAGAGAGAATGGGTCTGGCCGGACCGTCTGGCTGTCTGGGCTTCCGGCCTCTAATTTGGACTTAGTATCCCTTTGTGGTTTGGATCTTGGAATTGCCTTTTCTGTGGTCCAATAATGGTGATTTCCTTCTTGTTGTTTGATTCAGGGGTACTTTCCTGCTGCCACTTGGATGACGGCCCATAGCCCATAGTCCATACCACTCTTTGTCCTTCTACTGGAAGCTCCTTTCTGACTTCTGAGTTCTGATCCAGCGAGCAAAGGTTAGTTATGTTAATATGTAATTGCTCCAGTGCAGTGCTGAGTGCTCCTTTATGCGTACCTACAACCAAGGTTTTTAAAATCGAACAGGAGAACAAACCGGTCAGGGTCCGGTTTCTAGGTCGAACAGCCCGATCATTCAAATTGAACGGACGGCCCATTCTGATAAAAAATAAAAAATTAAAAAAAGTGGGTAAACCGCTGGACAGTTCGAACTCTCGGGTCAACGATTTATTTACTAAATCAACGGTTTTTGGCAAAATAACGATTTTGAGATAAAACAGAACCAGTTATTTGACTAATTCCCGATTTTTCCAGTTTGACCATTCGGTCCAGCCCGATTTTAAAAACCATGCCTACCACTATCACTACTACCACTACCACCAGCTATCACTAAAAAGCGGTTGCTGGACCGGTTACTGGACCACGACCCATCCATGAACACCGAATAAATACTCTTATGGTTCTCGCGATTGGCAGCATCCCTAGAAGTGTGGGCTTCAAATTTGAAATGAATTTGATGCAATTGGACTCATACGTTCTTCATCAACTAATTCCAATCCTACGTTATATTAGTGATGTAGGCACACATGGCATGCCCATGCACATGGCAGGTCCAAGATAAAAAGACACATGGCACAAGCCAGATCGCATCCTGGCCATCCGCTCATACTAATTCCAGTCAAGTTCAAGTATAAATAAGTGGCGTCACTCCCTAGGTAAGCTATCTTGGCATTTACTGCTTTAAGCTCTTTAGCTTCCTTGTGACCTCGTTTGAGCTATTCTACTTAGTTCTCGTCTGACCCCTTAGTACACATTTACTAACTTGACCGTCGGAGTCTCCGCCCTTGGGATAATACCCAAGGCCTCTAACGTGCTTCTCCCTCTACAGGTCGGACTTATAGGCCCTGGGCTCTATTAGCCCTCGGACACATCAGCAAGCCCTTGTCTTAGAAGCATAATTGCATTGTTGCCCTTCGCCCATCCTTGGTAGCAACAATTGGCGCTTTCTGTGGGAATGACTGCGAAGACTTCTCTCAACTGAACACTTACTTTAAAAATCAACTACTAAGCTTCTAATGTAATGGCTGATAACCAGGGCAACACTCAAAATGCTCAGAACTTTGTTACCATGGACCAATTCTAGATGGTCCTTGACCGGCTTGACAACATCACGTAGAGACTGGACGAGGTGGGGCGACTAGCAGGAGGCCGCCCATAGGGTAGCTGCTCCGTTGGGAGCTTGGGGCACCATAGTGGACACTCTTCCCAACCTCCACTGGTTCAGCGCCCCATCAGACCCAACAGGGTCGACCCCTTAGTGTCCAATAGCAGCAGCCAACGCGCTAGCAAGCCGTCGAAGATCTCCCTCCTTCATAGTCGACGAGGAGGAGATCCAATAGGGTTCGTAATAACCATCGAAACCACAATAGGCAATATCGAGTGGAAAGCCCCTGGGACGAAGGCAGGTGCTCGGGGAACTATAGTCCTCCCCCGAGAGTTGGAGCCGACACCATGCTTCTCCCTCATGTATCAGATCTTCGAGAACTCCTCAACGACCGACGGGCTAGAAGGAATCAGAATTCTCTGGGAACTAGGGTGACTAGTTCTGCGTCCGGGAGGACTAGGATGAACCCAGTCTCCCATTGACCAAAGGATTGTCGACCTATAGGTGTAGGTCAAGGAGAGTCGAGGTGATGCTTCTGCAAGCTAGAACCCTTCGTCCAACAAAATCGACACTTTCATTGGCTTCATCACCTCGGTGCCCCTCCCGCCCCACTTCAAAGCCCCCTCACTGGAGATGTACGATGGAACCACTGATCCGGATGACCACCTAGAATGCTTCCAAGCGTTCATGCTCCACTATGGATATTTCGATGCCTTGATGTACCGGGCTTTCTAGGCGACTTTTAAGGGGGCAGCCCGTCAATGGTTCTTTGGGCTCCCACCTTGCTCCATCAGCTCGTGAGAGCAGTTCGCCGATCTTTTCCTCTCCCACTTTGTCAATAGCTGACGGTGTTAGAAGAGCGTTGTCTCACTCATGTTTATTCGGCAAAAGTGTGGCGAGAGTCTGCGGTCCTACATCGACCGCTTCAAGAAAGAAGAGTTCGAGATCCGAGACCTCAACCCCACGGTCTCCATGCATGCAACAATCAACAGCCTCCTGCATGGGCCCCATAAGTGCTCCGTTGCCAAGACACAGTCCAAAACCAAGGCAAAATTTTTAAAGAAGGCATAAAAGTACATCGCTACCGAGGAGGCCTTGACCAGTGAGCACCAAAAAGGCGAGACTGACCCTAGTCGTGGGGGCTCAGAGAAGAAGAGGAAGAATGGAGATAGCCACGGCAACAACGACAACAAAGATGGCAACAAGAAGCTGCCGGCCTTAACTTACAACAAGTACATGCTACTTAACTCCACCCGAACGCAAATCCTCATGCAAGTAGGGAAGGAGAGTACATGAAGTGGCCCGAGAAAATGAAGAGGAACCCCAAGAGGGGTAATCCAAAAAAAGTAATACAAGTACCACTGTGGCATCAGCCACGACACCGAGGACTATTATCACCTGAAGAATGAGATCAAGTCCCTCATCCATCATGGTCACTTGAAGAAGTACGTGGGGGGCGACGCTAGCGCCTCTTCCTCAAAGCAGTAGCAGTAGTGGCACAACAACCTAGTTGGTGTCATCGACATCATAGTGGGGGGCATGGCCTCGGCCTAAAAGGCCTACGCTAGGCTACTCACCATCCATCTCCCAAGAAGCCAAAGAAGGACGAGGTCATCTCCTTTTCAAATGACGACTTGAAGGGGTCTCAATACCCCATGACGATGCATTGGTGGTGACGATGACCATCGCCAACTTCATGGTAAAGAGGATCCTCATCGACAACGGATCATCGAAAGACATCCTCTTCCATCATACATTTGAGAAGATGAAGCTGACTACAAAACGGATACAATCGGCCGACGTGCCACTCGTCGGCTTCTCTGGGAACGTCATCAAATTGGAGGGAAGAATCACCCTACCAATCACGGTAGGAATGGAGCCTTGATAGGTTATGAGGATGATCGAGCTCCTAGTCGTTAAGATCAACTCCCCCTATAATGCCATCATAGGCTAGCCGACTATTTATGCACTCAAGGCAGCCATCTCCTCTTACCACCTCACCCTCAAGTTCCCCACTGAGCATGGTGTTGGAATCGTTCGTGAGGACAAGCAAACAGCCTAGTAGTGCTATGTGGCAGCACTGAAGGGCAAGAACAAGGAAGCATTGTTGTTGGAGGGGCTTAACCTCAAGGATGAGCCAACCAGCAGAGGACCTCGTCTCAGTTCCCCTAGACGAGGATGAGCCCACAAAGACAGTGTGCATCGGGTCCAACTTCCCTCCAGACACCCTTTTAGAATTGGTAAGCTTCCTCAAAACTAATGTCGACGTCTTTGTTTGGTCTGCCACTGACATGCCCAGAATAGACCATTTGGTCATTACTCACATGCTGAGCATGGACCAGAGCTGTAGGCCAATTCGGGAGAAAAAGAGGAACTTTGTACTTGAGCATTGGAAATCCATCAGAGAGAAGGTTGACAAGCTACTTGACGCCGGTTTCATCCAAGAGGTACACTACCCTACTTGGTACCTAACTGAGACCTTTGCCACTTTGCGGAAGTATAACATGAAGCTTAATCCTAGCAAGTGTGCTTTTGGCGTTACCTCGGGCAAATTCTTGGGCTTCGTTGTCACGCAGTGGGGTATCGAGGCTAACCCAGAGAAGATTCAGGCTATCCTTTACATGGCACCACCTCGATTGATCAAAGAAACTCAGAGACTTACTGGCCGAGTGGCTGCCCTCAACCGATTTATGTCGAAGTCGGCCAACCACTGCTTACCCTTCTTCCGAGCCATCAAGAAACTGAAGGACTTCCAATGGACCAAAGAATGCCAACGAGTCTTTGACGAGCTAAAGTCTTACCTTGCCTTGCCCCCTCTACTCACTCATTCGCTTCCAAGAGACATGTTGTACCTATACCTCTCGACCGGGGACGAGGCCATCAATTCTATCTTGGCGAGAGAAGAAGATGGAGTGCAGAGGCTAATCTGCTATGTCAACAAGGTCCTCTACGACACCGTGGCATGCTATCTCGAGGCGGAGAAGTTAGCCTTCGCCCTGGTGATCTTGACTAGGAAACTTAGGCCACATTTTCAAGCCCACAACATCATAGTCTTGACTAGCCAACCCCTCAAGTCTGTCATCTCCAAACCTGAGGCCTCGGGTCGGTTGACCAAATGGGCTATTGAGTTGTTTGAATTCGACCTGTAATACCAACTGAGGCCTGCGATCAAAGCATAGGCCTTGATGGATTTCTTGGTGGAGTGCACCTTCAGTAGAGCCATCGGCCCCGGCTCCCGTAGATGATGAGGTACCCGACTGACATGGAAATTGTTTGTAGATGGATCTTCCAATGCTAAGGGGAGTGGAGTAGGCCTCATACTCCTCACCCCGGATCATAATGAAGTGGAGTACGCATTGAGATTTGACTTCTTGACCTCCAAAAATGAAGCTAAGTACGAGGCCCTGCTCACTAGATTGCAATTTGCCAAAGACCTCGATGCCTAACACATTGAAGTCTTCAATGACTCCCAATTGGTGGTGAACCAAGTGAATGGCGAGTATGAGGTCAATGAACCCCACATGGCCAAGTACTTAGCCAAAGTACAAGAGCTGGCCCACCACTTTCTATGCTTTGCCTTGACGCAAATCCCGCGGGCCGAGAACATGAAGGCCAATGCCCTATCCAAATTGGCAAGTACATGGGGTTCAGCCCTCAGCCACATTGTCCGTGTTGAGAAGCTAGCGCAACCCAGCATTGAAGAAGTCCAGGTGCTCTCCATGCAAGACAGCCCCTATTGGATGGACTTTATCCTCGCCTACCTACAACATGAGCAACTGCTCGCTAATAGGAATGAAGCAAAACGAGTCCGACGGCAGGCAGCCCACTACACTTTTCTTGAAGGGAAGTTGTATAAAAGATCTTTTACCTTGCCCTACCTCTGATGCCTTCGTCGGGAGGTGGGTGAGTACGTGCTCCGAGAGATCCATGAAGGCATCTATGGCAACCACCTTGGAGGTATAGCCTTGACCCAAAAAGCACTAAGGCATGTGTATTTTTGATTAACCATTCAGAAGGATGCAACTGAACTAGTGCAAAAGTGTGATCGGTGCTAGAGACACTCTAACATCTCCCATCAGCCAACCACAACTCCATCGGCCTCAGTAGTCCATGGCCCTTCACCAAATGGGGAATAGATTTCCTTGGCCCCTTCCCTCAAGCCACTAGAAATAGAAAGTACCTTGTCGTCGCCATTGATTACTTCACCAAGTGGGTCAAAGTCAAGCCCTTGGCCACCATCACGGCCAAGATGATCTAGAACTTTTGGAAGAATGTCATTTGTCACTTCGTTATCCCTCACAAGCTCATTACTGACAATGACAAAATATTTGATGACACTAGGTTCAGAGAATGGTGTTTTAGCCTCGACATCAAGCAACAGTACACCTCGGTAGGCTACCCCCAAACTAACGGCCTTGCCGAGGTTACCAATAGTACAATCTTAGACAGGTTGAAGACAAGACTTGATAGAGCCAAAGGCCTTTGGGCCGACAAGCTATACAGCATCTTATAGGCCTACCGGACGACACCTCAGACCGCCACGGGTGAGACCCCGTTCAACTTAACTTATGGCATCGGGGCTGTCATTCCAACAGAGATCGGCTAACTGACGCTTTGAACCGAGGCGTACAATGAAACTGAGAATGATGAAGAACTGAGAGTCAACTTGGATCTGTTGGAAGGCGTCCGAGAGCATGCTAAACTCAGGGTTGTGGCCTATTATTAAAGGGTAGCCCGCTACTACAACTCTTGGGTGAAAGAAAGGCTTTACAAGGAAGAAGACCCCGAACTCAGAAAATTCATGGTGCCCGAGCCCAGTGTTGGAAAGCTCGGCCCCAACTGAGAAGGTCCCTACAGAATCAAGTAGGTCGTTGGCCCCAACACCTTTCGACTCGAGTATTTGAATAGAAGATCAGTTCCTCGAACTTAGAACTTTGAAAATCTCGGAATGTACTACCAATGAGTTATAAATTTTGAAGGTATCAATGAGAAAGTGCAAAGTTCCTCCCCCTCGGCTTCAACTTTAGTGTATGTTCTAATTGTGCACAACTTCCAGGACCCCTTAGCCATGTGACTAGCTGAAGCACACGGCTCCTAGTGAGTCATACGCCTACTTGACCTTCTTGCTAAGCCAAGAAACTATGGGGACCTCGGCTATGACATCAGCCAAAAACTTTGGCCCATCATGGACAAACACACTAATTCTAACTAAGTACTTCGCTAAAACAAGAAGAATTCAATGACCTCAACTAGGCATGTCCCCACGGCCTCGGCTGCCCACAGGCTCACACCCAAAAATCCCCAAGGAAAGCTAAGCTAGGCAGGCTAAGGCATTTGCCTCCCTTTCCTTCCCGCTAAGAAAAGGGGCCCCGACCCCTCGATGGCACAACATGGCC
This sequence comes from Nelumbo nucifera, assembly GCF_055504915.1. Classification (NCBI taxonomy): domain Eukaryota; kingdom Viridiplantae; phylum Streptophyta; class Magnoliopsida; order Proteales; family Nelumbonaceae; genus Nelumbo; species Nelumbo nucifera. The sequence goes on along the minus strand of NC_142649.1, from coordinate 183,456,542 downwards.
TTGGCCTAGTTACCTTGATGGGGATAGAGAACAAGCTGAGAAAGCTAAGGCATTCTCTTCCCTTTCCTTCCTGCTAAGGAAAAGGGCACCTAGCCCTCGGCGACATAGCTCAACCTTGACTGAAATCCCTTAACTTAGTTTCCTAAGCGAAAGTCTAAGTAATAAGTCATTACCCTTTTTTCGCTACTTGTGACCTCTCGAAAGGGGGCATCGACACCTAGCAAAAAAAAAAACAAGAAAAGAAGGCACAAGCTATGCAAAAAAAGTGTATTTCATTGAGGTCGAGCCCCTTACAAAATTATAGAAAAAAAGAAAGCGCAACTATAGGCACCCCTTTACACCTCGACGTTCCCTTCGGTCGTTTTAGCAGGTTGTTCCTTGATGGACTAACCCTTAGGCGATTGCACCTCGTTAGCTAGCACGGGCACCTCGAGCAAGAGCCCCATCTTGCTGACATCGAATTCAGGCATTAGGGCCAACACCTGTGCCTTTGTGTCTTTAATGCCTTCTAGATAAGCCAAGGCATCGTAGGTAGCCAATGCCTTGTCATAATCTAGAGTCTTCTTCCAAAGCTCCATAGCTAGCTCTGCCCACTTTTTGGCAGTTATGTGCCCCTCCATGACTCGAAGCCTTTGTTCCTTGGACGCCTTTAGCCTATTCTCGGTCGTCTTCAGTGCCTCCTTTAGAGCCCATGCCAACTCCTTCTCGTCTGAGAGGGCCTGCTTGTAGTCACGTTCCTCGCGCATGGCCAAGACGGTCGACTCTCGGCCGCTTTCTACCTCAACAGCCCAAACCTCGAGTTGCTCCCTCTTCTCCTCGGAGGTCTTCAGTTGAGAGAGAAAAACCTCCACCTTGCCGCATAGGCCGACAACATAACATGTAGCTTGCAGGAAAAAAATGGTCATCGACAAAAAGAAAGCGAGAACAAGAAAAGTTTCCTAAGTGACAGAGAAAACAACACTCACCTTGGCCATGCGGTCCATAAGGGTGTCCTAGACACCCTGCACGCCCTTCTGGGTCATGGTGTGCTTGTTGGCCGAAGGAATCATCCCAATCAGCAGGGCCCGACCAACCCCTTGGGTGCTGATGGAATCCCCGTCCTTGACATTCCACTGAGGATGGAAAGTACGCCACGTGATCTGTAGCATATCGTCCCCTCAGTTTGGACAAGTTATGGGGCCCCGATTGGTGGGACCCCTTGACGGCCCCCTCGAATGGGCGCCCCCTCGACGTCATTGCACCCTTGTCTCTGCCCTCGGCAGGGCAGTCCTTAGTCGCTAACCTCTTGCCCTTCGGCGGTTAAAGGGGCTCAACTAGTTTCTTGTTGGCGGGCTTCTTTCGTCGGTCTACCTCGACTGGTCTCTTTCCCTTCTCAGCCTAGCACCAGTGGGTGCCTGCAGTTTAGGGGTCATCTCGGTTGGTGCCCCTCCTCCCGGTGCCTGCTTTGTTGACAGGCCCTCGCTTGGGTTCTTCTTTAGCAACTTCGCCACCTCCAATAGGAACTCTTTGGTGTTCAGACGCATCTATGCAAAAGGACAACAAGCATGCTAGTACTTACACACAAAAAAGCAAGCCGACGTGTTAAGCCAACTGTAGGAGCTTCTCTACCGAGGTGGGCAGGGCTAAGGCCAACCCACACCAAGGCTTCCTCTGATACCAAGGGCTCGGCTCTGATGGTCTCGTTCAATCGAATGTGGGTTATCACCTCGTCCTTGTACCAAGGTGTTATTCTCTCGGCCAGGAGGTCCAACTTCCCCCAATCTAATCTAAAGGACCAGCCCTTGGGACAAGATGCGAAGAAGACCTTCTTCCAGTTGTGCATGGATGATGGGTTGTTGATCACCCTCCATGGCGTGCTTGGAAATAATAAATACCCGCCTCGGAGGGATGCTTCCTCAGAACGAATGTGCATAGGAAGATCTTCGTCGACATCTCGACACCTCAAAGCCAAGCCGAGCCATCACAGCAATAATAGTTTTGACGGCGTTGGGGATCAACTGGCTCGGGGAGATGTTGTAACACCTTAGCAACTCGAGGATGAGGGGAGGAAGGGAAAAGTTAAGGCCAAACTCAAGCTAATGCTGGTGCACACACACCTCGCCCTTGTCTGGCTACTACGGTCAATCGCCAATGTTAGGGAACCTAAGCCTATATCCCTTCAAGATGTGATATTCCTTAGTAAGAGCCTTCACTTGCTCTATTCTAAGTGTGTTGTCCAGCTCGAAGTGTGCAAGGCACTCTATTATTACCCCAGGGCTGTATGCTTGGCCACCAACCTTGGGCTCGGCTTTGGGGCCTCTTCACTTTCCACCACCTCAGGCGACCCGAAGGCACTCTGCCTCCCTTGGCCTCGTCAACCTGGCGCTTTCATTAGGAGAATCATCACCCCCTCGGCTACACTTGGAACCTACAAGAGCAGTCCTCTCCTTCAACACCTAGATTTCAGGCCTTAGACGAGAGCCCTTGGACTTGCAGCCATAGCTCTCACTACTACTGGTTGACGTCATGGTACGAGGCGAGCTCGCCCCTGAGAGGTTAAAGTGGTTTAAAGTCTTTACCTAACGGATGAGGTCTTGGAAAGTTTAAGGGTGACCAAAGTTGAAGGCCGAGGTCTCTGAAGGTTCAAGCTCTTGAAGGCAAATGGTAAGGCTGTCTCGACTAAGTGCCCTATTTAAAGGAAAACGGATGGCTCAGATCATCTCCGATCCAACGGACATAGAGCGGCTGACTCAACAATCCAAATCGACGCCTGACACATGTCGATCGCCTCGGGAAGATGAAACAACGCCGAGTGAGTCAGCTGGTCCATTCACTGAATCAGGCGGTTCGCTCGCCGATCCTGAGCTAGAAGCAACTTGACCCGATCGACCTAATGTTCATCTCGTGTACGGTCACAACGCGACAACCCATATCGCATGCAGTCATGACCCGACGCCCGTCTCGGGCACGGTTCTGACCCATTGACGCTGAGACCCGTCACACACTCGGTTATTACCCGACGCCGAGACTCGTCTCCTGTACGGCCACAACTCGTTGACATTAACACCCTTCTCATGCACGGCCACGGCATGCCCGCTCGTTACTCGTACCCCATATGGTGGCAATCGTCCGAGGCTGATGCCTGACCTATGCATGGACTCGTCAACACATCTATGAAGCACACGAATGGGGGGGGCACATGCATCTCGTACCTATACAAAGCACAGTACCGAGCTCTCTGAAGCCGAGGCCAATGCCTTCACTTTTTTTGGCCCTCCACAACTCTCTCAAGAGGTGGAATAAGCAAAGTACCTGTCATTGAGACAAGTAAGGGAAGCCCTCCAAAGACGAGGCCAACGTCTCCACATTCCTGAGCTAGGCTATCTCCAACGAAGCCAAAGTCAGAGCTAACATCTCCATGCTCCCGAGCCAGGCTATCCCCAACGAAGCCAAAGCCAAAGCCGACGCTTCCATGCCTCTACAGGAGGTTGTCTTTGACAAGGCTGAAGCCGAAGCCGAGGTCCTCGCCAGAACACGTTACTTAGCGCATCCCAGTAAGGGCGATACACTTTCTTTGGCCGAAGCCGAAGTCCCAACTCAGATTTCTACCATAGCCTCGAGAGTGGGGGGAAAATGATATAGGCGCACATGGCAAGCCCAATGGCATGGATGCACATGACAGGCCCAGGATAAGGACACGTGGCACAAGCTAGATCGCATCCTGGTCGTTTGCTCATAACTAACTCTAGGCAGGTTCAAATATAAATAAATGGTATCGCTCCCTAGGTAAGCTATCTCTAATCTTTCTAGCTTCCTGGTGACCTTGTTTGAGCTACTCTACTTGGGCCTCGTTTGACCCTCCACCCTTAGGATAATACCCGGCGCCTTTGATGTACTACTCCCTCTACAGGTTCGACTTATAAGCACTCGGTTCTAACATACACATTATCAAGACCTCGTTTGAAAAGTATAATTACATTATTACCCTCGACCCATCCTTCTTAGCAACAATTAGCTTTTTTCTACGTCTTTTTCTGGTACTGGTATAGAGACTTTTGAAATACCCTAACTTTTTATACACAAAATCAATTGTTCGTATCATTATTGCTTATCATCAACACCAACTATTTATCTCAGATATTTTCCGGTTTTAACCTTTCATCTCTCTCTGTTTCAACTCAATTTCAGACCTTATTCTATGTGGGTCGACCTCTCTCACTCATCTTTTATATATATATATATAGTAAAGCGCAAAATTGAATCTTATTGTTTTACTTTTAGTACTATAGTTAGCATTAGATCAATGAATTGCACGTGTGAACAATGCATGAGAGATAACTCTGATCACTTCTCTCCTTCATTTATCATGCATAACGCGTGTCTACTTTTTTTCCTCTGTCTTCCCGCTCTCCCTCTCTTTCTATATGTGTCACTCTATTTCTCCACTTCTCTCCTCAGTCCTCACCCCGCGTTCTCTCTCTCTCTCCTGATTTCAGAACTGAAGTCAATTCGCCGCTCATACTAGATGACAGAGAGTGTTTGCGGCATGAGAAGGCCACTCTATTTCTCCCCCCCTCTCTCTCCCATTACTCTCTCTCCCTCCTTCTCTCTCTTCTTCTTCTTCACTGGTCTCTTCCGGTAGGGGTTTGCGGCATGAGAAGGCCTTCAATGGAAGATATGTGGTCCATTGAACGCCCGATCTGCTCTTCAAGCCCATCGCATCCTCGCTTTGTTTCTCTTTCGCGCAGGTATTTCTTTTCTCTTTTCTTGATTTTTCTTCATATATACTTATTTCTTCTGTTCATTTTTTAATCTCATCTTCCGTGCGTTGTTTCTGTCGTCTAGGGTTTCTTAGTTTCTGTTGTCGCTTCTCATCGTCATCGTCGTCATCATCTTCTCCATCGTCATCCTCTTCCTCTTTCCGGCTCCTTAACTTTAATCCCTCGGACTCCGACCTGCTTAAGCTTCTTGGGTTTCCAGCAGCAGCAGCAGTGCCTTCGGGTCTCTCGAACTCTCTTGGGTAATGCTCCCTGTCTCCTTCTCTCGAAGACTCGAACAGTGAGTGAAGTCTTCTCATCTCTCCTCTCTCTGTCTGGAAAAAACTTCAACACAAAAATAAAAGGGCGAGACCCACATTCAATAACCTCTCACAGAGCAAGTCAAAATCAAAATGGATCTCTTAAACTCGAACCTTCAAATCCCCTCAAGCTTCTCTTGATCTTCTTAGCGCACCCCTCGCAATGCATGTAGACTCTAAGAACGACTTCTTCTGGTGGAGGAGGGGGCTCCTTCTCCTTGGCTTCTTCTAAACCCTTGGATTCCTCTGTTTTCTTCTCCTCCTTCTCCCCACTTGGCTTATCGGGCTTGGCTTCTTCCTTCTTCTCTTGTTTTGTTTTCTTCCCTTCTCCTTTCTTCTGATCTTCTACTTTCTTCTCCTCCGGTTTCTTCTCTTCCTGAAACAAGACACTATACCGTCAGTCCGTCACCAGTCAAGAAATCCAAAATCGATAAAAGAGAATAAAAAAAAAGAACACAGAACAGATAGATAGTTGGACAAGAAGAAGAAGGTGGAAGTTATGGTTGCATACCTCCCCATTTTGATATTATTTTCTCTTCTTGGTTCGAGTTGCAGATACAACAATAAAGAGAGCTCGAGTACGGTACGCGTAGAATAAGCTATTAAAGACGAATATGGCAGAACCTACTCAGACTAAAAACTCTGTTTTTTTTCTTTCTCCATATCATGACTACCATCAGATGGGAATCATCTTCCTGGTCTGCATCATCATAACGTGACGTGGCTTTTCAAGGAGTGGCACGTGCGAAGGAGGGTTAATGGGAGACCGGATCTGCTCCTCACAAAGGGCGCCTCACTCGCGCCTCACACGCACATTGTACCATACATTGGGAACATCTCCCGGAATGCACGGTGGATGTGCATGTGAGGCGCTCTTGTGTGAGGAGCAGATCCCGTTCCGGTTAATGGTCATAGTACAGTTAAGAGACAAATGGTACTGAAGTATTCGACGATTTTTTTTGGACTTTTGTGGTATATATATACCATTTTTCATAGTAAAAATTTTGCAAATGTAAACATCGAATCATAGCCCTGAAATTTCTGTTGCTGAAAAGAAAAAACCGCAATCCAAGAGTTAAACGTGGAGACTGGAGCGTAAACGAATCTCTCTCTCTCTCTCTCTCTCACATTGAATGGATGAGTAGTGAGGTCCTGTGAACTCTGATCAGATGGATAGCATGAACCAGTTTGCTGTTGGTTTCCCTGCATTTGTTGTAAGTTATAACGTCTAGGTCAAATGTGCTTTGGGCTGGGCTCGCACAACCCATTGGTATTAGAAATTATGGTTCACAACCAGAAGGCCCAGCATCAATGGTACAATTCATTGGAAGGAGACACAGCATTGAGAGAAATGAGGAAGATCTTAGCTTCAGCATGTGCAAAAATCTTGTGCAGGTAAAATCTGAATCTTTTGTCTATATTATGAGTTACTTTTATCTCTATGATTAAAAGGTTTGTCTTAGATAATCTGCAAATGCAGAGGAAGTCGTAGCATTACCCCAAATAATTGAAATTAACTATCCTTAAAACATGTAGAAAACATAGAACTGATGTTCTTCTCACAATGATAATTCATCTCTATATTGGGATTATGGATTGTTCATATTTGGAGGCTTCAAGGCATTGCAATTAAACATTTTATTTTCATTGATAAAAAATTGAACATTTTATTTACAAAATTATTAAGAAGACAACTATATATTCTCACAAATTTTCTCAGAAAGTCATTAGGAGCAAATTCTGACTCCAGTTGAAAGAGTGCAAATGCAGAATCATGGTCACATTCCTGATTTGATATGGTGCAATAAATCTCCGTATTGGCTTTTTCGCCCGTTTTATACTGAAGTCACGTAACAAAAAATTGTTTTTTATTCTAAAAACATATAGTTTAACAAATGTCTTTTGCGTGGAAGAAGATCCTGATTTATTGCAAAACAATCATTGTTGATTGTTTTGCAATAAATCTTAAAATTGCACTCACATTTGATAATTCCTGAAAAAACATTGTTTTATTTGTTTATATGATACATGTGCCTTTGTATATTTACATCTCAAATAAGATAGGGCTCAATAATTGAACTTTGATACATGAATGCTGGTTTTGTAATTTGTACTATTGTATCTGTGGTCTCCATGACATGTTTGGGAGTCTAAAGATACCGTTTTATATTCAATTTCTTTTCTTGATTCAAATTTTGAATCTCATAAATGTATTTCAAGACTTATAACTGACAAGTAAGGCACAGTGAGCTAATAATCTCAAGTTAAACCATTGTTGCCAAGGAGAGAGGAGGGCATTGTAAGGGAGAGTTTAGAGGTGTTTCTATCGAACCAGTTAGGATGTAGCACAATTGTAAATCAACATACTCATTGAGCATTTGAGCACAAATTATCAAAAAAAAAAACTCATTAAATATTTGAGCACATCTTGGGCAAAGCAATAGTGATAAGAGTTGTGTTTTCTTAACTTAATTTTCATAATATTTTAATGATTAAGTGTTCAATTCAAATATGAGAATGAGATTCTACTTAATTTTCTATAATCTAAACTGCAAAAGGAAACAGAGAATTCTACTATGTTTTTTCCCCAAATTAGAATAATAGTCTTGACTCTTGATACCCACCTTTGGGATTCAATGGTGAACAATTTTGATGGAAGAAAAAGACAAGCTTCAACAGTTAGTTAATAAAGGTACATACTCATATAAGATCCTCTAGCAACATTAGACTCCTCAAGGCATTCATTATTCATTTATTTATATTTTTCGTAAGGACCAATGGCATTTATTATGTTATGTGGTATCTCCCCATAAATTTTTTACTATATTCCAGTATTTTTTGTATCTCTTGATTATTTGATCTCCTTCGTTTATGAACTTTATTTGTACTTTTCTTTCTATAGCTTTCATTTTAGCATAAAGTGATTGCGTAAGAAAATCTTACTTTATTATCAGCCCTAATCTTCTTTGCATAGGTTTTTGCTAAGAAAATTGGAAAGGATACCAACCTATTGATTTCTACCCAATGAAATGGTTAACTTGGTTGTTTAACAAGTACAATTATAGATGACATATGTAAGGTTTATATACATATAAAATGGATAAGGTTCATTATTACAAATATCAGCCTTATACATCATGGATTTCTACAAGGAATGCATTTTTTTTTCCTAGGACCTATCAAAAATTTGAATTATTCATATATACAGTTGCTTATTGTTGTACTTTGGATAGTTACATACACTGACTTGATTGTTTAGGAGGAATAGCCTAGATAGTTATAGACCCCAGGGTTTGATAACATCTTGCTCTTGTGGAGGTTGAACCTGTGCTACTTCACAAAGGGAATGCATATAGGAGAGATTCAAATTTGTATTTGGTGTAAATTTGTACTTTACATATGGATGTATTTTCTTACAATGTTAATTAGATGTACAATTATAGATATTCAAACAGTGTTAACTATCTATATGATGGGTTTTCAAGGGTAATCACATTTAACATTTCAAACTTAGACTCTTCAAACCGAGTACTTGAGCTTCACTATTTTCTGATATGGAAAGTTTTGCTTAAAATGGTTCAAAATCCATTTTAACATTTTTTCTATGTTGCCCCTCCTACACTTCGAACTTGATTTTATGGAACAAATCAAGAACTTCGAATTGAATTTAATTCTGAACACAAGGTATTCTTTTACTTTATTAAAGAAACCAAATAGTTCAGTCTGTTTTCGCAGGGGCTCCCCCGCTAGTTCTTATGTAGAATTATAGTTTCGAAGCCTGTATATCCAACTTAAATATATCCTTATTACAAGTTACTGAAGTTCACCTGCATTATAAGTGCTATTTTTCTCTTGTATGCGCGCATTAATTAATTAGAAACCACGCAACTATCCAGAGTTGCAATGTGCCTATCATCAGATTATAATTGAGCTCTAAAAAAATTAGAAATTATAGCTACTAATGATCTCTTTCTTACTTAATTACTATAGAGCAAGTGAGCAACTATATTAATTTGGGTTAACGAGACTTGCACAGTTGTACCAGTGAAATGTCTTCAAAGCCTTTTGTTGGGTTTTTTTATTTGAGTCATGAGTCAGGAAACTGAATTATATTTGATTTGATTTGTGATTAAAGAATATGAGCTAGCTTTCTAATTTGATTAGGAAACAACATGATTAAAACCAAAGTGGAATCCAGCTACTCCTTATAAAATACATTGCCATTTAGGCATTACCTTTTTTTTAACAATGCCTGGGCATCATATTTGGACACAGAAAATCTTATTATAAGCCAATTTATTTAATTATTATATTTAATCATATAATAAATCTACAAAACATTATTATATAAACTCTATCTAGATCCACTTGTACTAAATCTAATTTATCGTAAAATCTAGGAATTAGTGCATGGTTAAGTATTAAAAATTCACCTCTCATCAGCATGCAATCAATAATTAATACCATATAACGCTTGAAAGGTTATAGACCTGCTCATGGGTCAACTGGGGTCGAAGACTTCAAGTCCAATTACAGGCCTTGCCCCTAGCTACATGATCATAAATAGACCTGTTCATGGGCTGTCCTTCGGGCCTGAACTTATACTATGTTGGGTTTAAGTTTTATTTCAAATTCATTTAAATTTAGGCAAAAGTTAAGCTCAAATCCAGACCATAAACATGTCTAATAAAAAATGGATGGGCTCATCAATCTCTTCTTCAAAGGAAAGAGGTTGTGTATAGGTGAATTCTTTGCATCACTCTAGGGTTTTATCCAACATCAGGTGGCCTGTGAAGAAGTCAATTAGGCCAAAGAAAAAACCCCAGAGATCTAAATCAAGCTTCTGAAGATGTCATTGGCCGTTTACTAATCCCAACTTGGGATTCTGGGAATGAAGATGGACTGCCGGTCCAAAGCTTTAAACAAGAAAATTATGATATTTTGCACATGCCTTGAGGTTTTAAATTACCGAATTAAACTTATTAAGAGGTTGTGAGGGATCCACCCCCCCTCAAACTGGAAGGCGGAAGCAACTGTTTACATAGAAGCCTAGAAGCCTTCTAGCTTGTTAGGAATCAATGTAAGAGTTCAAGCTCTTTGATAAGACATATAACGCTTGAAATTGAATGAATGATGCTTTCAATGATTCAGAAATATCTTCTGTCGCTGAATCACAGGTTCTTAGAAGGTCAAGAAATGTCTTCTTCGAAAGTATTGATGTCAACCCTATTCTCTATTATTTGGCCTGATTAAACCCTACCTTTAGTATCGGGACATTGATTCAGTTTGGAAAGAGTATAATACAAATATGTAGAATGCACAATCTTGTATTTTGTATGTATTTTGTATTACATGATTATTATCATTTATTTTTGCAAAAGTGATTTCATAAAAATATTTTTGTATAAATGTTTTCATAAATGTATTTTTTTAAAAGTGCTTTTAAAGGGTAATTTTTTGAAAATTTGAAAGAAAATGAAAGACAAAATAGTCATAAATGCTTATTTAAGTGCTTATTAGAGAAAAAAATTATCAAGCGCCCAATATAAAATAAATATTTATTTTAAAAAATAAACACTTAAAAAAGTTGGGTGCCAAATACAAATAAGTACTTATTTGAATAAACACTTATTTTTAAGCACTTATTCAATAAGCAATTATTTTTAATTTAAACACTCAAATATAATCCTCATATCTTTTGACGATTGAGATCAATAAAATAATCAAAATCCACAGAGACTAGCCTTTTTTAGATTTGCTTTTGATTTCTTCTCTCAGTATCCAATTGCTAGGCACTTGGGAGACTTTGATAAAATTAAAACATAATATAGATTACTCTGTAGACACTCGTGTAAGTTCAATTAGGGATGAATCTGTGTACAAGATGGATGGAGTTGTGGAATGCATGACGAAACCACTATATAGAAACAACAGACAACTTGACACAGACTCCAAAAGTAGACAAAAGAAAATTTTGTTTGCCAAAGTGGGAAAGCAATTAAAAAGGTGCTTTCATGTTTTGTCAACACTTGATAATGATATATTATTTCTGTTAATCTCATTAGTGCAAATCCATCTACTCCCCTGTCGGTGCTTTCTCCCATTCCTTCTGATTTTTTTTTTTTTTTTGGGGGGGGGGGGGGATCTTACAGTATGTGTGGTTTGCAATCGGAATCAAAATTTCTTCAGAATTAGAATTAAGGGTATTCATAGGTCGGGTTGGAATCGATTGGAGTCATTTTCTTCAACCGACTCGACTTATTTGATTTACTTATTGACTAAACTGAAACCGACCGACTTTGAAGCAAAATCAACCCAAATATGAAGGGTCGGTTTATCAGTTTAGTCAGTTTTTATATATTTTAAACTAAAATGTCTATTTATATTTAAGTTTATTTCTTTTTAGTTTTTATGCAAAATCAAAATATATATTTAAATCGATTAGTTTTTGTGCAAAACTGATTTTTTTGTCAATATATATTTAAATTTATACTAAACTGAATTAAATATTGTACCATTGTATTATATTTGTATTGGTTTTATGTTTTTAGTTTTTATCATAAATAACCAATTTTTCAAAGTTCAAACAAAACACATAAAATATATACATTTAACATATTGGTAGGGACTAATTAATAATTACTTAAACATATAGGACCGGTTTGGTTTGGTTTGGTTTCAGTTTTCATCATTAAACTGAATCGAGTTGTCGGTTTATTTTCTTATACAAACCGAAACCGACTGGTAGTTTTGAAAACCGGCCAATTCGGGTTTAGTCAGGCTGATTTGGTCGGTTTGATATTTAATGTAAACACCCCTAATTAGAATAATCTATTCCTGTAGTTTGTTTGGTTCTGCTAAAAGGGGATTTTGTTCCCCCTCAAATGAGAAAATGCCATTTCACAGTGGAATGGGAATGAGGTTTCGATTCCATCCAACCGAATAGTTGGAATCAGAACGACCCACTTTGATTCTGATTCTAAACACCTATTCCAACAAACCAAACAAGCCCTAAAACTTCTTTGCACACCCATACAGAAATTAAGAAGAAGAGACGTTTTAATTAACTAGCTAAGCATATAAAGTATCTAAGGGGTCCAAATCTTCATTATTGAAGAGATATTTTCTTGCAACATACGTGACATTTGAGTTGAAGACAGTGATGGAATAACTTTTGACTATGTGGAGGACATGTAGAACTAGTCCAAGCTTTCCATTAGATAGGGGTGGCGGATCTATTTGATGAATTGGTAATATAATGTGCTAATCAATAGCTAGAAAAAAGTCCATGTCAGCCTTTTCTTTTCTTGGTGAGGGTCCATGTCAGCCTTAAATCTTCACCAATAAATTCATCATCAGCAATATGGATCCATCAATGGTTTGAGTACAGATGAATGCTCAGGAAAAGATGTGCCGTGTGTGTGTGTAAGAGAGGTTGTTGGACTGAACCTTTGCCACAAGACCTGAGCGTGATTGATGTAGCAAAATGCGTGGACTTATCCAGGACCACTGGGCTGGGCTGTATGGTTGTGTATATGATTTTTTCATGCCATGTTACCTCTTTACTACGCTATTGTTTGTCACACTCACACACACACACCCCTGTCAACTCTAATTGGCTTTGGCCTATTAATTAAATAACAACAAAAGAAGCAGCAGCATAGCTGCGTAGTCAAGACGTATGGATTGGATGACTTCAGAAATATTACTATCTCTGCCTTGGTCTCTTATTCCTGAAAATAAAGTCGGTTTCAGGCTCTAGAATCACATCTTTTTTCCTTCTATCAAAATTTACAAGTTTTGGGCTGAGAAGTCAACCCTAATCCCAATCCGTGGTTCTCGACCCCCACCCTAATCCTAACCTCAGGTTTTGGGTTAGTTCTAATCCGACCTTTCTTCCATCTCCTTAAAGTTGTGTTTGGTTTGAAGGAAAAAGTAGGGAAAAGATTGGAAAATTAGGAAAACCTTTACAAACCATGTATAGGGTTTCATATCTTTCCCTTCCTTTTCCTATTTTTTCCTTCAAACCAAACATAACCTAAAAATATCATAAATTCTCTAGACTACTTTTAATCTTAAATTCAACCTTTTTTGTTATCTTGGTTTGATAATTCATAATAAGGGAGAGATGCTTATAAAATTAGAGCATGATAAACAAATTAGAGGGGTGCATTTGGGGTTTTGTGATAAGTGAATACCATTTAAATCAAAAAGGAAAATTCTATAAATAATTGTGAGGCCATATATGTTCTATGAAGCAAAGTGTTGGATAATCAAGAAACAACATGTCTAAAAAATGGGTGTGGTATAAATGTGAATGCTGAGATAAATGAGTGCAGAAAACTAGAAATGATAAAATGAGAGAAAATAGACTTAAAGATGGTTTTGGTCATGTGCATAGAGGAATATATAATTGGCTAATGGCTATAAGAAGCGATTTGTTACAAATTGAAGGAGATAGAAGAAGAAACGATAAACATGATATAAGTAGTAAGAAATGATTTAAGGACTAATAATTTAAAAAATAGATGTGACATTAAACAGAACAAACTGGCAAAATAAGATTTATGTAGCTTACTTATATAATTGGGATAAGGCTTTGATGGTGGCGATTATAATGATGATGATTGTATTAATCTATTTTTTTTTTATGGTTTTTTATTTGTTCCATAGAATGGGACTACAGAATGGGAGGTACCAATCCCCCAAACCCATAACCCCACCCCAACCCCAGTGAATGTGCAATTTAATCCCAACTCCCAAGTCTTTACTATAACTGGCCAGAGACCTTCAATTGAGCCAATTGATACCTAATTTTTATTGGTATTTACTTGTTGTTTAATGTTTTTATTTGTTCTTTTGGTATGAACGTGAAAAACATTTAAATGATTGGAATCATGGGGATCAAATTCTGATTGAAAGAGATTTGTTGGAAGTAGTCCATGCCTTGTTATAAATAAAGATCTCTCTCTCCAACAGGTGAGGACCGAGTGCAGGGCCCTCCTCCAATCTTTCATTCTTTTTTATCTTCTCGATTTTACATGTAATGTAAACAGAGTGGGGGTATTGCTCAGACATTAGCTCAGCAGGCTTTTCTTTTCAACTCTCTTAACTAAGAGCTTGGTGGGCTCTCTTCTTGAGTGCATCTTGAACTTATTGTTGCGTAATTACCCCTCTTGATGTATCCTATTTTATTGGTTAAATGGAATGCGCCTATTATGATTCATCTCCTATTGAAAAATCTTAACTCATGAAATCAACAATAATAAAAGTTGACAACTTGTTATTAAAGTCAGGGCTTTAACATTCATATGTAATGGAATTGGGTTGGGTTGCTCAATGGCCCAATGTTTTACAAAACGATCTGGAATTGGAATTGTTCTGGCCACTGGTTTCTGGGTCGATGGTTGTTTGGTTCGAATAGATGGTCTGTTCTGATAAAAATAATTAAAAAAATTAAAAAAGATAATTGAAATAAAAAACGATCAAAACTGTTAAACGGGTCCGATGATTCGATCACTCAAATCCACAGATCATTGACCGATTCAACATTTATTGGCCAAAGATCAAATTTGGGATTAAACAAAACCAGTTGCCTGAACGATTCCCGGGCCGAACCATTCGAACGTCTAAATTAACAGTGATTTTTGATCTGAGCATCTAAGTCAACGGTGGTTTAAAAACCATGTCCCAGCCTGATTGCCAACCTGACTACTCTTTTTTGGGTTGGGTTCAGGGACTTCAGGCTAACATGGCCCAAGTTGCAACCCTACAAGCCTGTAATTAAGGGATGCTTCGTGAATGAAATAGGAATCACAGTTCATGAAATAGGAACCACAGACCGCATTATCTGGTTCTTTCTACCACAAATGACAAAGTGGTCCTGGGGACATTTTTGTTGTCGTTGCTGTTATTGATTGATGGGGACCCCGCTCGGTGTGTAATTGAATGAAGAGATATCAAGAGGAAATCCTTTCATTATTTTATTTAAAAAAAGGTTTAAAAGATAAAGAAGGATAAAATCAGATACTATATAGGTTTGATTATGATACCGTAAAAACTTCTAAACCCAACCAACTGGTATATTAACCAATCAGATGGTATAACCATTTCGGTATCATAGTAGGTTTTTTGAACTGAAGAAATATGTTCTCTGAAGAAACGCTCACTGTTTCATTGAACATTTTCCCGTCGATAAATATTTTCGCATACCATATGCATTGACAGCATCAGCTCCAAAGACTGTCCTAATAGGATTTCCTGCCCATTACTCTCTCTCTCTCTCTCTCCCCACACTCTACTCTTCTTAAATTGCAGTCACACATCTCGATGTGCGGTTACATTATACTTTTATAATTACAAGGCCACCCCGTAATCCGTTGTATTTTGACGTGGAGGCCATTTGCCGGAGTGAAAGGAAAGTTCCTTGGAACCCGAACGCAGACTATCCGGACCCGGATTTTGGAGGTGATGGCATTATATGATCCAGTCGGTCCGGCCTTAGTACAACTACAAACCAACGTACATCCAACTTGGTTCAGGGATCCACAAGTCAACGGGAATGGAATGACCTTCTAAAAAGGGACGTTTTACTACTTTTAAAAACATATATATACAACGCCGGCTTTCAGAGGTGGCGTGGGCAGAGGCAGATGAGCAGGCAGCCACTAGCCAGGCGGCCCAGGCCATATCGCAGTCGGAATGGAATCGTCGTTTTGGTTGTTTCCGGCCTAGGAGGGCCTGGCTATCGAGTATCGGCCTTCCTAAGAAGTAAGATGGTGTCGTCGTTTGCGTTTCGTCTCGTCTGGACTATTCTGGAAGATACAACGGTCTTGATCAGCGTAACGTTGTACAAACAAACCAAACGTACGGCCATGATGTTGGCGTACATGAAAATACTAAGGAAGGTGACAGCACGTTATGGATTCCTCGATTCCCTTGAAAGCAGTGGACCGTGGACGTATGCTAGCTAAGATGTCATCCTTTTTCCTTAATTCCTTGGACGCACGGCATACTTGCCAAGTTGCTATTGGGCCTTGGCTGGCACGGCTGCTGCTCCACCTTTATTAGTATTTTCATATTTTTAATTTATTAAAAAAAAAGGCAGTTTTGTCGTTTTCCCCATCTTTAATTCCTAATTTATTTTTATGTTGTATTTATATACGTACTGTGTGGATTATTAGAATTAGAAGTTAGTGAGGAATCAAAAATGAAAAATCCTCTTACAGAATTCCGATTGGACGGCCCAGATGATCTCATGGAATTGGTGGGGTCCTACGCACATGCATGCACCCGAGAGTCTGAGACTGAGAACGACGACGTCGTCAGTCGTCACTCGTTACGGTCATGAATGTAAAATTAAGCAATCGGGTGCTACTACTTGCTACACTAATGGGGTAGCCCGTCCCCCTAGCCACCCACCATAACACACCCCATCCCCAATTGGCAACTCCCAAGTCCCAACCCCTGGTGACAGTGGATTTTATCTCAAGTATCTCCGCTACAACCAGCTGGAGACCTTATAAAGTGAGTGGGTCGGCAGTTCGGCACGGCACCGTCTAAAAAGAATAGTTGATCAAATCAAACAAGCATCTAAAGGGAAGAGGAGAGTGGAGAGAGTATATATATATATATAATACACAGTCACAGACGCACAGCGTCCACCACCAAAAACTCACAAGCAGAGGCCCCCACCACCATCTGCACTCAAGATATGGACAAGAGTAAGCTGCTGCGGTGATGACGCAAGGCAACCCCTCAATCATGAAAGTTTTTTTGGGAGGTCCCCAGTCCCCAAGAAACACCCCCTCCCCATCCTCTCTTGGTGCTGCAATTGGTGGTTCCGTCGTGGTGACGGTGGTGGGGCTGGGGACCACCACCACCCTCACCCTCATGAAGACTTGGTAAAAAATGCGAGTTGGGTTTGATTGGTCTTTGACATCTTCTGATTTCATGCATATATATATATATATATACACATACATACTGCAGCCATGCCTTTGTATGTGCGTCGCGCAGCTCCTCAGCCAAACCAGCAAAGGAGGACGTGGAGGGGGGTTCAATCAGTCGCTTTGCTCCACAACTACTTCGTGGTGCGGGTGGAAGTGGGCCGTTCTCTTCCGACCATCCCTCCGACATAATGTGATAAAACTGGACGATCATTTAATTTATGGGTCATCGGAATGGGCTGGCTGGCTGGCTGGCTTAGCTATTAGCTTTGTCATCATAATCTGCCACCATACGCCCGCCCGTACACTCCCATACCTATAACACACTATTTCATTTCACACGAGCCTTCTCAGCCTCACACCCTTTATCTTGGTGGACTTATATATACATCAACTTTCCTACACTACTTGTAACTCCAGGTTTTTCTATTTCTTTTTTCATTTGACCGTTCGTTTTCAAGCCCAACCAACATAGTAGAAGAAAAAAAGGGTGTCTGAGGGTCCGGTCGTTTCGCTGCTCATCTGATCATGGTTGACTGAGCCTCAAGCTTCCTTTCCCTTTATTTATTTTTTTTTAATTTTCTCTTTTGTAGTCTTTCACCAGCGAAAGCGTACATAAGCAATGAACCAATTAAGCATTGATAAATCCAGTCTGGGACTCTGGGTCTCTTCTCTTGTTAGCTAATTAAATATATTGCTAGCTTCAGTCGTCAGTACTAGTACCTGATGTGTCGGCTTCTTCTTCTTCTTCTTCCTCTTCTTCCTCCTCCTCCCCCTCTTCTTTTCTCATTTTCAGCAATTTGATGTATTTCACACTTTTGAATGACAAAACATATTTTATGGTAATTTGCGCAGGAGAAAGGAGAGTATTGGTTGAACGGCTACAATTCTTTATTGATGGAATCATCTCTTTTGGACACTAGAGGATCCCCCAAGGTGGGAAATGGACGAATTACTGGTCCCGTCTCCTACTCCTTAGCATGCTTGTGGGCCACACGTGTGCTACCCCGTTTATAGTCCACATGTTTAGGCTAGGCTACATTTGTTTTTGCGGGGAATGGGGGACCATTGCAGCATATACATCATCCCCCTCCAAAGGGATTGCTTTTAATTTTCCAACTTGTCATGTAAAATCACTTCACCCCAAACAAAACATCCATAAGCTTATGCTTGCTCTTTCTTTAGACTGCTTTTTTAATCAATTGTGCCTCAGTCTCAGAAAAAAACTTTACTTTCTCTTTCTTTTTCAACAACTGTATGGGCTTGGGTTAATTCAATTTCTTTTTGGATGATAATTCTACTTGGGGTAATTCTATGGAGGAGGATGGGTAGACCTACTATGTAATTCTTCAAATCATGTTTGATCACTTCTATTCTATATGGACCCAACCTGGTTATAAATTATAAATAAGTGGGTATTGAGTGTCTACTCCTGTGGGCTTGACAGTTAAAATTGTTGGAACTATAAACATCATCACCGGTGATGAGGAAAGAGCCTGGGTCTATGTTTATTTTCAGACAAACCAGCCTCCCTTCGAGTTCCTTCTGTGTCCCTTTTGTTCGGATTCGGGGCTCCAATAGTTTTTATCAATTAATGTCATTTAGAGATAGATGGACATGAAGTCTCTTTGAAATTAATTTGAGGAAAGGAACCTTCTAGTGTCTTAACGGTGGCAAAATTATGGGTTGAGTTGCCAAATGTAAAGGACAAAGGGATCGAAGAGGGGGAAAGACCATTTGTTTCCATCTGGAGCAGACTTGTTTTTGGTGCCACCAACCCCTTCTCTCACTCTTACTCCCGAGGGAGGGAGGATGATAATATAAGGTTTCGTTTTACTGTCTCCCCATTAATTGCATTAAAATCTAGAACCCACAACTTTGAGCAAAATTAGACTGATCATAGCTCCCAAATTGAATCAAATATGGGAGGACCCTGACAATCCATTCAACAATAAATAAAATTGAGAGAGAGAGAGAGAGAGATAAGGGAAAAAATAGAAGAAATTGGGACAACTAGCCAGTAACAACTGCTCTTCCTTTCTTTTGAGGTGCTAAGAGTGTAGAGGAATTAGTCCACCAATAGAAGGCCCATTTGGGACATGCTTGTAGTATATCTATCATGAAGCGCAGTTGTGTCTCCCTAAAAAGAAATTGAGGAATAAGTTGACAAAGTCATGATATACTTGGAGGACCATCGTCATCATCCATGATGGGCCCTACAACCATCATTTTACATTTTTACTCCCAGGCCCCAGCCCACCAACCCAATCAATCTGAGTCATCCATTTACCAAAAGGGCATTTCTAGTCTCTCCATACAAGGACTTCCAAGGCTCTCACCATTTAATCATCAGGAATCCAGGATGAAAAACATGGTGGCCCCACACCCATTGAACAGTTAAGACTGTTGTAGCGATAACTCATAGTTTAGGATGGTCCATGCAGCAGCTGTAACACTATGGCGGGACCACATTATTATTATTATTATTATTTCCCAACTGTAAAAACATCCCAAAACGTAAGCTGTTGTAAAACTTAGTGGTTGAGCGGCAGTTTTTTAACCCCGCCTGTTATGGGAGCCTGAACCCTTCTGCTTCTTCTGCTCTACTGTAGACTGTAGTCTGTACTCATCGTACATGAGTTATGATGCGCCGTGGAGAGGGTGGGGTGTGTAATACGCACCCATTCATATAAGCCAAAACGTAGTACACGCTAAAATATTAGGTTAGTATTATGTTACGTAAGTAATAAGGCAATCTACCCATAAAAAAAAATGTAATAAGGTAATCACTCTTGATTTATATTGTAATGTACGCTCCATGCGTATTGAATCTATTCATCACACCCCAAGCAAAAAAAAAGAAGGAAATAAATAAAATTAGAAAAGCCAACATAAGTGTCGTCAGCATTACCAAATTACCAATACGATAAGGGAATGGGGGGATTTGTATAGCGTTAACAGGGAAAGGTAGGAGAAAGGCAATGGGCGAGAGAGCATGATAGGTCCAATTGCTTAAAAAAAAAGAGGAGGAGAAAAACAAAAGAAGAGAGGAAGAGAGAGAAGATGCGGTCCCGTCTCAACTCTTCCTTCAATCAAATACACGAGAAGGGGAGATAGGAGTTCTTTAATGGGCGTTTTAATTGGAATTAGTTGGAAATGTTGGACCACCTCATCTCAACTCCTTTCCAGTCCCCAGTTTTAGAACATTTTTCACAACCCCGCATCTATTCTCTCTCTCTCTCTCTCTCTCCCCAAAACCTTTTCTGAAAAGTCTCTCCGTGTTATTAAGGAAATCAGTGATATGATCAGAAATTCTGATGCACCAGAGCAAACAGAACAGATTTCAGACACCCATCTGAAAAGCCAGTGAACTTAGGAGTCATTGGGAATCGGGTTATCAATCAGAAATCCGTATGGGTTATTCTATTACTCTTTCTTTCTTCCTTGTTTATTGTCCTTTTCTTGCTGTTTTTTTTTTGGTTTGTTAAATAAAACTATTGGGTTGATGGGGTTTTAAAGAGATCCGAAGATATGAAGCTGTTCTGAGTGGGTTGGAGCTCTTGTTAAAGTGAAAGCGTAGCCGCATAGGTCATGTGGCGGCTTGTAGTTTGTGAAGCAGCAGGAAAAGGACGATTATCTTTTCTGCAATTGCTGTTTCTTTGACACTACCTACTTGGAAAAGCAGGGGAATGGTTGTTTTTTCATTATTTAAAATATAAATTGTATTCTCCTTTCTTATGTTATATTATTATTGTACTCAGTATTAATAATTTGTTGGGTATGGACTAGGGACCGTATGCCATGAAATAATTGAGAGAGAGAGAGAGAGAGAGAGAGGAAAGACTTAAGAATGGATAGATTTCTGGGAATGCCTATTTTGATGTTATTTATCTCACGAAGCATTGACCCACACCAAATTGTGCAGTAGGGAGATGGAAAAAAGAGGGGGGAATCAAATCACTGCTTGGTGGTTATCATCGCCTATTTCTCCTTCTACTACTGTTTCTGAGTAGATATCTGATCTTACTTCCCTTCCGAGGTTGGTTTTCATTGCACACTATGTTGAGTTATTAGGAGAAGTCAGAGAAGAAAAGGCGCAGTACGCGCTCTCCCCGGCTCCCTCCCTCCACGCCTTTCCACTATATCACAACCCTTCACCACCACCACCAACAACATCTCACACACCTCCATCGCCGGTTGGTTACATGATTCCTTCTCGTTCAACTCTCAAACACATGCACACACACGCATACGAGAAAAAAAATGAAAATTTGTTTTTTTTTTTAGTTTTCTGAGCCCAAAGCGGAGTTGGGTTGCTTGGTTGTTTTCGTTGATCTCGTTTATTTATTTATTTTTTAATTCTTCTATAGTGTTTTTAATTTTAATGGTGGGTTTTCTACTTTTCTTTTAGGGTTTTTGAGAATTCGGTTTGGGAATGGACAATAAGCGGGCGATGGTATTTCAGTTGCAGAATCGTGGACATCGTTTTAACCAACGGCAGATGTAGAGGACGGCAGTAACAACAAGAAAGATTTCTTGTATGGCTCGTGAATCTCCACAAGATAAACCCAAGAACTTGGTGTCTCCGACTGGTTTTTGCTACTTGGGTACCTCGTCTAACAGCAGCCCTACCATTCAAAGCCATCTCGTGAACCAGATGCAAAGCTTCGAATCAAGTCCAGAGCTTTTCAACCTAACTTCAGGTATAGAGATGTTAGGATTTCCTTCCAAAAACCTACAGCAGAGAGACAGTAACTCGGTTATGTGGAAAGGGTTCTTCAGCAAACAAGGAAACCAGGCATCTTCCTCTTCAAAGACGATGACCGGCCATACAAGCGATTTTTACCAACCCGAATTCAACAAACCTGCCGACTTCCCAACCGGGTTCTCTGAAACAACGGGTGAGAACCTGATGGTTACACCTGAACCGGGTTGGAACGACAATAGACTACTAGTAGATGATTCCTGCCTGAGGTGCGTTTTTCCATGTGAAGGAAACGAGAGGCCGAGTCAAGGACTTTCACTCTCTCTTTCTTCGAGTAAACCTTCTAGCATAGGACTACAGTCGTTCGAACTGAGAGACACGAATCATCATCATCATCATCAACAACATCAAGATGATATGAGGTTTATTTCATCCAACTCCAGAGATGGGCTGTTTGGAAAATCAATAAATCATCAACAACAGCAGCAAATCCTGCAAGATGGTTTTTTCGGAAAAGCTGCAAATGTTCACCAGGTCCACTTTCAGCTAAAGAACTCAAAGTACTTAGCACCTGCTCAGGAGCTTCTGAACGAGGTCTGCAACCTTGGAACAAAGCAAACTGATCAACCCAAACAGAAGCCCCATAAGGCCAACCAGTGGGAGGAGGAGAATGGTGGTGATTCTTCAAAAAAGCAACCTCTGTACACCCTAGACCTACTTGAATTGCAGAAACGAAAAGCCAAATTGCTTTCCATGCTCGAGGAGGTATATTGATTTGCGTTTCCTTCTTTATAGTTTTACTGCAACTAATCTTCTTCCGTTCCCAACTTTTTGGTTTTTATTCCTCCAAATACATAAAGACTTTTTTTTTTTTCAACCTGAAATAATAGTGGAAACGTAGCTCTACTTTTACTGGGTGGTTTGATTGATTGGGTATGGAAAATTAAATCTGGAACTAATTGATTTGAGGGCCTTCCTCCATTAATGCCCCGCATCATGACAATTTCGGCATTTCATTCCTTCATTAAATTAATTTCAGAATCATCTCTATTCCTTTTCTTTATTACATGGCATCACACAGTCGTCTTTCATATCTTCCATACTGTAATTGGTGATTTTTTTTTATCACTTTTTATTTCCGTTTCTCCTTTCCCCTTGGTGAGATCAGCAGGAGAATAGAGTGAAAGAAAGACTCACCGACATTCTGTCTTTGTATTTTTCTTTTAATTTTGTTGTTTAGGTGGATAGGAGATACAGGCAATATTGTGAAGAGATGAAGGGCGTCGTATCATCATTTGAAGCAGTGGCTGGGACGGGAGGCGCAAAAGTGTACTCGGCGTTAGCGTCAAAGGCCATGTCGAAGCATTTTAGGTGTTTGAGAGATGGAATTGTTGGTCAGATAAAGGCGACGAAGAAGGCGATGGGAGAGAAGGATCTAGTTGCACCGGGTACGACAAAGGGAGAGACGCCAAGGCTCAGGCTTATTGACCAAGCCCTGAGACAACAAAGGGCTTTTCAGCAAATGAGCATGATGGAGAGTCATCCCTGGAGACCACAGAGAGGCCTCCCTGAACGTTCTGTTTCTGTACTTCGAGCCTGGCTCTTCGAACATTTCCTTCACCCGTAATTTCCTCTCTTGACTCTTGCTCTATAGATCTCTTATTATATCAAATTAATTAGTACTTGAATTTTCTCCATTCCATCCATGTATATATGTATAGTAGTGTTTTCACCAGTTTCAACTTATTGAAAACAAACAAACAAACATGTTGTTGCTTGTTTCTGTCCATGTCCATCATTATTCAAATGCCAATTGAGATGCCTTCTTCCATATATATTTTCTATGATTTTGTTGTGCTTCTTTATAATGCATGAGGACCCATATGTGATTTAACACCCCAACCTCTACTTTTATTTATATATGTATGTGGCCTTACTTAAGTTACATTGCCAATAACAACTACTAAATTCTATAATTCTCTACTTAATTAGTACTTAACTTTCGCAGGTATCCAAGCGATGTAGATAAACACATTTTAGCCCGCCAAACAGGCCTTTCAAGAAGCCAGGCACGTTTCCATATCTCTCACAACCATTGTGTACATATATTGATATTACGAACAACGATTAAAAGATAATAATAATAATTGTTTGTTGCCGCATGCGCGCAGGTGTCCAATTGGTTCATAAACGCAAGGGTTAGACTATGGAAACCCATGGTGGAAGAGATGTACTTGGAAGAAACAAAGGATCTTGACAACATGACTTCCTCAGAAGGTGGTACAAGTCACGGGGACAACGCCGGCCGCCGGCCAAACCAAAACCATAATTCCAATCAAACTCCTCAGCCCAACTCCGAGGATCAGAAACCAACAACAGACCAACTTGTCCGCGCCGAATCTGAGTCTCTCTCTTCTATCATCAGCAACCCTGAAAAAAATGGTAGCAGCAGCAGCAGCAAAATTAATGGTAGAAACGATCAAGGAGACCACTGTCATCATCAGCAGAATCAACAACAACAATTGGGTAGCAGCAGAGTACCCGAGCTGTTTGGTGCCGTGGATTTGGATTTCTCAGCTTACAACCAGCATACAGCTGCTAGCACCATATCTTTTGCAAATAATGGCGGTGTCCATCATCAGAATATCGGCGGTGGTGTGTCTCTAACACTGGGACTGCAACAGCACGGTGGGAGCGGTGTGAGTCTTTCCTTCTCCCCAGCATCACAGCACTCTCTTTTCTTCCCAAGAGATCACATTAATGAAGACTGCCAATCAATTCATCAGTACTCCATGTTAGATGGGGAAGGACAAAATAATCTACCGTATAGGAACTTGATGGGAGCGCAGTTGCTCCATGACTTGGCTGGGTAGACAAAATCAGCAGAAAAATTAAAGCTCGACCCAACATTTGTTCCGTCTCCGCCGAGACGGCCAGCTGGAGTTAATTGCATGTCAAAGAATGATGGTAATTAATAGATGATCATACGTACATACTCCCATACATAAACATAAATCAACATATACTATGATCCAACGTACTTACTTTGCAGCTATATAGCTAGCTGGAATGGTAAATTTGTGTCGTTATCGTGGAATTAATATATAGTCTACTATATAGCTTGTTTAGTTCATTCAACATCTGATTGTCTGGACTTGTATTGCCATTGATCCATTGATGCAAGGATATACATATACTTTTTGAGTTTTTTCCCTTCATCTCTCTCTCTCTCTCCACCTCCACCACCAATTTGACTGACTGAATCACTTGTGGTTCTAGTTTAATGTAGTTATTTTTTTTCTTCCCCCTTATCTGTATATTTTTTTTTTCTTTTAATTGGATAAGTCATAGAGTCGGAGTTAAGGTGACGACAACAGAACCTGATGACCCAAAAGATGAAGTTATGAACAACAGCAGGCATTAGCATCGTCAGGATTAACATAATTTAATGCTAGCTAGGTAATCTTGGACTGGGAGAAAGAACCGAGCTTGATCCACAGGATTAATAAAAGCAGCTAATTAGTCGGCAGCTTGATTAATCTTTTTGAATGCATAGGTAGAACAAAACTTGCAAGATGATCGATGCATGATAATGGACAATAAATATAATGGTGGACAAAATAACAAGCCATCAGGTTGAGTCCTCAGTTTGAACAATTAATGTCGCCTTAAATCTCATATCCTGATCAATCACTTTAAGATTGTGGTCCTTGATTACTACTTGCTACTCTCTCTCTCTCTCTCCTGCAGCTGTATTTTCGCAAGCCTTTGATTCATTAGAATTTGAGGTTAGTTAACATTACAGCCTTTTTCCCATCTGGAGGTGCCTTTAGATTAAATGTGGACAAACTATAGAAAAAATTTTTTATTGCTCAAGCACTATGAAATTAACTTATAAAGGACTAGATTTATTTCTAGCAAAATCTTAGATTTTTCTTTTTTTTTTTATTCCAGAAATTT
The DNA here is from genome assembly GCF_055504915.1 of Nelumbo nucifera. Classification (NCBI taxonomy): domain Eukaryota; kingdom Viridiplantae; phylum Streptophyta; class Magnoliopsida; order Proteales; family Nelumbonaceae; genus Nelumbo; species Nelumbo nucifera. The sequence continues at coordinate 183,430,873 of NC_142649.1, read as the reverse complement.
CAGCTGTGAATTTGACTATTCAAAATCTATTTCACTAATTTTTTGGATTTTCAGTCATAATTATTTTGTTTTAACAGATTAATCAAAGTAAAAAACATTGCCTTTTAACCATATATATATATATATATATATATATTGCTTTTGGATAGTACAGGAGTTCTGATATAGTTGAAGAAGTGTTATGCGTTGATGGAGCAGCTCACTGGACAATGATGATGAAAGGAGTAACTGGGATTTTAACCTACTTTTGATTAGAACTTTTGAATCTATATGATGAACCTAGGAATTTCTTATCAAGTCAAAAGAGTAAAAGAATACTTTTTTCAACATATCTATCATAAGAATGGTCTTATCGTACAAAATTTGCTCGTGCTCTCTTCGTATTTCTACTTAGGGAGAGAGAGAGACGCTGCAGCAGCAACCTAAAAAGGATTGTCAGATGCTTTTGTCACTCCAATTCTTTAAATATAATCAATCCATGGACCCTATTCCCATTTGCTATTTAAAAAACAATCGTAGAGAGATTATACTTTTATCTTATAAATAGTATCTCTCTCATTTGTAATACAAAAAATGAACTTACCAATAGGAGATTGGTAGTTGACTGTGTAGAGAATTCGGTACTGTATGTATGGACAAATATGATTCATATGTAAAAGCTTAAAAGCAAAAAAAGAAAAAGAAAAAATATCTAATGTGATTGACGACTTTTGGTTTCATTGTTTTAGGGCCGTTACCCCACAATGATCCCAACTGTGTCCCAACTGTGTATGTGTGGAGGGGGGGGGGGGGGGGGGCGGTATTGGATACGGACCATAAACCTTTTGACATTTTTGAACAAAAATCTCACACTTGAACCAGTATTTTCATGCTTGACACCATTGCACCAACCAATGATCCCCTGCAAAACTAAAGAAAACTGCCATATGAAAAATTTTAGGTTAAATTTCTGAACCCTCTCTTGAAGTTTGGCAATGGCAATCACCTTTCCTGAACTTTCTGATAGTTGCAAGTACACCCCCTCTGGTAGAATTTTCTAAAAAGAGGCATAAATATGTCTAAAATAGCCATACAGTTGCATTTGACAAAAATGCTTATAAGTTTATTTTCTAAATTTTCTTTTCGTATATATGAATCACTTTCATTACCCCAAACTCTTCCAATCTCTTTTCTGAAATTGATTTATTTTTCAAAAATTTCCATCATATCAATCACTCAAAGCATTGCTGCTTTAAATTCTCTATGTTTTTATTGTTCATAAAGTTTGTATTGTTTTTTTTGTAGAAACCAGCCTCAATAGTAATTGCATGGGTATTTTGGGCATCTATACTATTTTTAGAAGATTCTATCAAAGGAGGTCTACTTGCAATTGTATCAGAAAGTTCAGAGGGCATGATTGCAATTACTAATTAACTCTAGTGGAGGTTTCGGCAATGGTCAGAAACTTCAAAGGAGGTTTCAACAATTTACCCAAATTTTTATGAAGTGGGAATAACAATAAAACATAATTAGAAAATGAAAGGAACACCAAACCGATGTTCAATTATGAACATTATGATCAAATGTTAACAATGGCTTTATCAAGGCACATAAATCACATATATAGTTGATCATGGGCCTCTCATATGCGAATGCTTGGTGTTGTTTATATTGGAATTTCAAAATTGATAATGTAGTTAATTAATTACTTAATTATAAGGGCATGATGAATTGGAATCATTTGCAGCCTTATAGGGGCGGAAGTTTTCGACCCAACCCAGGTTGTTGCAGGTCTATTGGTTAATTTCTTATAACATGCCATTGACTCTTTTTTTGTGATGGCAATGAATAGGATTAGCGTTAGATATTTGATATTTGATGCACACAAGCACTGCTAATCTTTTTAATGGATTGAGTTTCTTAGAGTATCCAAAATATTTTGAGAATGTTCATGTAACTCGGCAATTAGTTGGGAATTTTTAATTCTATAATAATATTTCTCAATGTAAGAACAAGTGAATTCGGTAATGTATGTGATGGTTGTGCTCTCTAACTCCTATTTTCCAAGAGATGCTAATTATTTTCAGACCTTGCTACTTTGGTGTTTACAGCAGCATCTCCTTTGTGGGAGGTCATCCTGTTCAACTTAGCGGAATAGGGCTCTTCTTTAAACTGAAAACCATTAACCTAAAAAAAAAAATTTTGTTTAGGTGGTTTCTTAGGTCATGTTTGATTCAATTCTCATTCTTTCTCATTCTTATCCAAGATGAAATTCTAAAATGGAAAAGAATGGGTAAAAGTACTTTCGTAAAAGTGCTTTCCTAAAAGTGTTTTTATAAAAGTACTTCCGTAAAAGTACTTCCATAAAAGTGTTTTTATAAGTGTTTTCGTAAAAGTGCTTTTGTAAAAGTACTTCCATAAAAGTGCTTTTATAAAAGTACTTTCGTATAAGTGATTTTATAAAAGTGCTTTCAAAAAAGTACTTTCATAAAAGTGTTTTATAAAAGTGCTTTTGTAAAAGTGCTTTTATAAAAATGCTTTTGTAAAAGTACTTCTGCAAAAGTGTTTTTATAAAAGTACTTTCGTAAAAGTGATTTTATAAAAATGCTTTTGTAAAAGTACTTCCGTAAAAGTGCTTTTATAAAAGTACTTTTATAAAATGCTTTCATAAAAATACTTCCATAAAAGTGCTTTCATGTAAAAGTAGTTTTACAATAGTGCTTTCGCAAAAGTACTTTTATAAGTGTTTTCTTAAAAGTATTTTTGTAAAAGTGCTTTCACAAAAGTAAACATCTATGACAATAGTTTTAGGTAGAGTTTCATCAAAGAATGAAATGAGCAAGATGGGGCATGATTATTTTTCATGCTACAAGCTAGTCAAATTTTTGTGCCATGGGATTGATTTTTCATTCTAAAAGGAATGTGGTCTTTGGCAAGAATTTTGTAACCAAACACTAATGTTATTCATTCTTTCCTAGAATGAGCAAGAATTAAGAGAATGAGTCATAGAGCAGTGAACCAAACATGGCCTTAGTTGATCATCATCATCATCTAAGCATTGTCCAAATTATATTGTCTTTTTTGTTCTATTAAGTATCATATTCATGGTAAATTATGGATTCTTAAATCATATATGGTATTTCCACCCAATCCCTTTGGCTTGCCCTTAGCTCTTATAGTCCCTTCAACTTGTAACAAATCACTCTTCTTAACAAATGTTGTGGATGGTCTTCTATACACCTAACTAGGGGTGGCAATGAGCCGAGCTTTTCACAAGCTATTCGAGCTCGGCTCAACTCGGTTTAAACCGAGCTTCGAGCCGAGTTCAAGCCCAATTTATAAGCTCGTTTGCTAATCGAGCTTCTACATACATACAAATATATAATATTTTTATTTTTATATATAATAATAACTAATTATTATAATTATTAATTTTTTAAATATCAAATAAAAATAATTTTTTATATATAATTTTCTTTTTTACTTTTATACAACATTTGACTCACAATCAACTCGAGCTTATGAGCTTTTGACTCAAGCCAATCTCAAATTCAAGTCTCTAGCTTGAATAGAACTTGAGCCTCATACTATCTTGACGAGCCGAACTTGACTAGTTAACTATTTAGCTTGGCTTAGCTCAAATCCACCCCTACACCTGACCAAACCATCTCAATTTACTCTCCCCTATTTTATCACCTATAGAAGCCAACTCTTAAGTTCATTCATCTCCAGCCCAATTCTTTTTAACTTTATCACTCATTCATCTAAACATTTGCATTTCTATCACACTCATTTTTAATAGTTAGGTATATTTTATTTTTTATTTTTTCTGAAAGTCTCTTGTTTTGTTTCATCCTAGTAGGTCTAATTCTAGTCTTTTTTGATGCCTTTGAAATTGGAATCCTAGCTTGCATGTAATAAAATAGAGGGGATCTAGGGTCCATACTACTTTTTTTCATTAATATAATGTAATATGACTTTTTCATTAATTGACGTGATGTACTCCTAGTCCTAGCCTAAAACCTATTTATTTGATCATTTTGATTCATGCTATTGATTATGCAAACCACAGCATTTTCATTGGACAACTGTACTGACACTACTAAACTCGGGCTCTGGCACTTGGGTCTTTTTGATCGTTAGTTGGACTAAAGTTGATCCACATTCAAATCAGGTTTTGGTAGCCAGACCGGCCAAGTCAAACTCAACTCAATCTTGACTAAATTAACCTGAGACTTGGGAGGAATGGACTAACTACTAACCTAACCTTGAATATAGTAGCAATAAATGGCTATTCTATTCTCATACTTGAACCCCATATTCTCATTTGTCAACCCCAAGATTTTATTAACACACCAGAATAAATCTATACTCTTCCAAAAAAAGTATAGATCTGCCTTTCAAGATTTTGTGGACTGTTTTTTGTAATCAAAATTGCATCCCTATTTGTCAACTTTCCTCCATTTTAATTATCTTAAATGAAAGGATTTCTTCTTTACTTTTGTTTGATCATGTATTTATTATGCATTATATGAAGTGTATTAATGTTTCTGATTACTTTTGTGATAGAATTGTCCCTATTTGGTAACCGGCCTGTCTTCTTATAGGGTGAGGATATAATCTTAGGGTCCTTTTGATTTACAGTTAGAATCGGAATTGAAATTCTTTAGAATTGGAATTGAAATGGTCTATTCCCATAATTTATACGTTTGATTCATACTGAAATGGGAATGAAAATTGAAATCAATAGGAATAAGGTTTCATTCCCAAGAGAGGGATAGGAATTAGAGAATGACTATTCCCTCAAATAGAAAAATGTTATTCCATCAGAAATGAAAATAAGATTCCAATTCTGTCCAACCAAACAATTAGAATCAAAATAGCCCATAACTATTCGGATTCCAGACCCTATCCGTCGTCTTTTTTCTTAATAGATCTGCAACAGCTACATTTTTAATTCATTAAAATATATTTTTGTAACAAGCTACTTATTAGGTAGGTTGTATGACCTATTGGTCTTTTAAACTTTAAACTTTGTATTAGACCACTGAACTAGATCTTTTAAACCCCACTTCTTCAATTATTAGACCACTGAACTAGAATCTTTTAAACCCCACTTCTTCAATTATTAGACCACTGAACTAGGACCTATTGGCCTTTTAAATTTTGTTTGATCATGTATTTGTTGGCATTTCTTTTTAATTTTGTCTTGGATATTATCTTATTTTACTTCATCTTTACTGCAACGAAACATAAGTTAAATTTTAAAATAAAAATATATCAGTGTTTGCATTTGAATAATTTGCACTACCATAATTTCGCATCAGTACAGAAAACCAAATGCATCTTTTAGGCTGTATTTGGTTGCAATGCAAATAAATTTGCACTGATGCAAAACTATTACAGTGTAAATGATTTTTGTTTCAAGTTTTAGCTTATTTCGTTTGATTGCATTACAAATGAAGTAAATTAAGATATTAAATAGAATAAAATTAAACAAAAATTTGCATTTTTTTTTCATTTGCACTCCCATGCATTTCTACTAATACAAATAAAATTGCACTGCGCTCAAACACAACCTTAAGCTCAGTTTGAAAAGAATACAAATACAAATATGTACAATGCAAATACATACAGAATAATACAAAATACAAGTTTTTTCACTCTACAAACTTGTATTTATACTCTTTCCAAACTGAGCCTTAGGGAAAAATATTCCCATTTCTTAAACTTAAGATTAGCCAAGTTTAGCTAGCTCCAACATTAATGCGACGTATATTACATTGAAGAACATTGACTTATCATACATAGATACATATGTGCATGGATCCTGGTGTATGCATGTTCCGCCAACATAGATTTTTTCATATATAATATATTAAATATAAATATTTATTTTTTATTTATTACAATCAGGTCAGACTTGATTGTACCGAGAACTGATCGATTCGGTTCGGGATCCAAAAATTACAGACCCTATCATGTCTGGTTCCAGGTCCAAGCCCTCAACATTTCATGTCGGGTTGATTCTGATTCTAACTGATTCCGATTCAGACCTGACCCATTGACAGCCCTATCAAAATCCCTTGTGAATTTCAATAAATACCACCTCATTGGTTATATATCGATTGATCATCATTTCTTTCCGATATCATAATCGAACCTTATATAATATGCATTATAGAACTGTATTATAAACTCATAAAAATATAACATGAAGTAATATATATGTGTATATATATATATATATATATATTGGTTAGGCTTAAAGTATTGGGCCCAGACTTGGCCCAAAAATTTGCGGGCTTGATAAGAGTCAGGGCCCAGGCCAGCCGGACCGTCCCTAAGCTGAAAATGATCACCCCCATTTAGCATTACAATCGCTGCTCTTATTGCAAGACATAAATGGGAGTACAATGTAAACAGATCGGATTGAATCATATATAGGTTGACCCAAATTTGGAGACCGAATCAGCCCCCACAAGACTGCCCCCCACAATGTCCCACAGTACATCCCCGCCATGTATTGGGAACATCTTTTGATGATGACATCATTATTCCTGGTATTATCATCAGGAGATGATCTCAATACACGACAGGGATGTAATGTGGAATGTTGTGGGGGGCAGCCTTGTGGGGAGCTGATTTGAACTCCCAAATTTGATTTGTTTTAATTTCCAAATTTAATTAAAATCTTATCCATCATATTTATATCCGAGTCAAACTCAATTGGGATTATTGGAATGTTGAATAGTATAAATAAATTAAATTAAAAAAAATCAGAATATTATATTATTAATAAAATGACATTAGCATTACAATATTTCATGAACAAAACAACTTAAATTAATCCAACACCCCCTTATAAAATGCACGACATTCAAAACAACTTTATTAATATTGATAGGGGTAGATCCATATTTTATAAACCGAATTCTGGCAGTTGAATGTTGTAACAGTTGCTTCATTTTTTTGCCTAAATTGTTGAAACCTCCCTTTCTGGTTACTACTTGCCTTGAAGTTTGGTAATTGCAATTACTTCCTCTGAACTTTTGGACATATTGCAAGTAGATCCCCTTTGTTAAAATCTTCCAAAAAAGAAGCATGAAAATGTTCAAAAGATCCATGCAGTTACTTTTGACCAAAATGCTTATTTTTCAATTTTCTCTTCATATGAATCACTGACCCAAACCCTTTTGATCTCTTTTCTGAAATTGATTTATTTTCCAAGTCTTCCCTTCATATCAATCATTTAAATGTAAAGTTGCAACTTCAAATTCTCTATTTTTTGTTGTCTATAAAGTTTGTATTGTTTTTTTATGTGAAACCAGCCTCAATAGTAATTGTATGGGTATTTTGGACATTTTTTACCTCTTTTTATAAAACTCTAACAAAGGGGATCTACTTGGAGTTAGGGGTGCAAATGGATCGGATCAAGGATTAACGCATCAATACAATACTCCTCATATGGGGGCATATCATATCTGTCATGGATACAGGATACGCTACGACTGGATACGTATCCTACGAGTCGTGCATATCGGTATGATACGCCTCCGCATCGGTGGATACGGTCCGATACACATTGATATGGAGGTGTATCCATGTCTAGTTTGACAAAATTGTACATTGAGTACTTTTGGATTGTTTTTCATCTTTAATGCAAGTTAAAAAATAGTATATGAAAATTAAAATAAATAATTTAAGATTTAATTTTCCCAAAAAATTTAATAAAACATACAAATTATAAAAATAATATATTTGTGAAGGGATGAGAGATATTCATCATGTGGATGGTCGAACCCTGTAGGTAGGTTGGGCGAAATTTCAAAAATTTCTCTCTCCCATGTGAGAACCACATTCCCTATTTTAGAAAACTGCATTTTCAATGATCAATCTTGAACCTAAACCAGACCAGATCTGAAACCAAAAGGGAGTGGAGGGATATACCTGATACGAAGTAGTAATAACCTCCAATGAAGGTGTTCACGCCCAAGGAATGATCCAAAGACTGCTTCCACCGAAGATGACACGGTGTAAGATGAAGCAGAATCAGTAGAATGGTTGTTTAGCAAGAATCTGATGGAGGACTAGTGAGCACGACTTCAGATTACCTTTTCTGCCAAAAGGTAATATCAAGAACTCTTCTTGATCGCTCCCAGAGGTGGAGATCGAACTGGTATGGCGGCAAGAGCATGAGAGAAGGAGACAGTGCAGTCAAATTGTGTTGTCTCTCTTTGGAAATCAGCAGTCACTCAGATGATTTCTGTTGTGTACTGAGAGTTCGCCCTGCTCTCCTATTTATAGCCTTAAAGAGAGGTTCACCTAATCCCATTAGGAGTTTCCTAATCCAACTCTTGTATTTGGATCTGGACTCTCTTTAAGAGATAAGGATTATCCCTTATCTTATCTGCATATAAAGATCAGCCCTTCTAATCTAATTAGGAGTTTCCTTAACCAAATCTTTATTTGGATCCGGACTCTCTGATGGATAGGGACAATCCCTTATCTTATCAAATGATCAAAATCCCAGAACTGTCCTCTTTTAATTAATCTAATTAAGCCCATTCGAATTGGGCTTTAGGCCCATTAAGTCTATCTGCTCACTTACCCTCCAAACTGCTGCCCAGTTGGATATCCTTGTCTGGCGTGGGACCCAAACATTGATCTACACATCAGCCACATGGGTTCAACCCAGCCTCTGTTACAAGGCCTAGCCGAATTCACTGTAGGGGATAGTGAACCCTTGAGTCCATCATCATGGGCTCTTAATGGGCCCAACATTTACACTAAATGGTCCATGGGTCAAGCCACCTTATAAAAACACAAGGACTGTGGGCAGATGCAAGATTAACCCATCAGGTATTACCCTCAATGGTCTTACACTTAACCTCTCAGCCCATAATGATCAAGCACTGCCTAACAAGAGAGGACCTCTCACTCGGCTGCAAGGTACAGTGCTGCACTCTCTACACTCATGGATCCCGAGAATTAAAACCTTTTGCAAATATTTCGAAACCATAATGTATATGTATATCTCTATATAAATATATTTTGCAAAACAAATTTCAACGGTTGAAATCGACTACCAGCAGTTTTGGTTTCCATTAGAGAGAGTGCATCCCCGATCATTCACTTTGTCCGACAAGGGGGCTGATCCTGTCATTATGATCACCCACTCAGATGAATTCTCAGACTGTCCCAACATACCCAGGTTTTGACCCCCTCTAAGGATCTCACTAATTTGGCATATCAAAGACAATCAAATCCAACACCTTGTGAAGTATCATAATCGAGTCTAGGGGTCAGGTGTAACATTCCAGTTTTGCCCATCAATCTCCAAGGTCCAGGGCAATACTAGAATTCTGATCCGGTTCAAGGTTTCAAGAAAACCCACATTGCATGTACCTCAAGTCTCACCCTGGCAGCTGAGACAAGCCACCCCAACCAACTTGGTGGCACATCAGTGTCAGCCTTGGCAGGATAAATCTCCCTAGATCTATCCAACGGCTGTGAAGATTCTAAACTAACACGAGTCTCATATGTGTCCAGTTTAAGGGTATTACACAGAAACACACCATGCTAACATGAATCAAATATGTACTTTATTCATTTACATTAAATGTCATAATGTACATCATTCTGATTGGAGCTAAGGGCATACAATGTCTAACAATTTCATCTACCTTAGATGATTTATTTTACACATAATTATATGTTAAAAAATGAAAACATAGTTATAATTTGAAAAAGTAGAGTTATTATATAAAAATACTAAATAAATAAAATTTTCCAACAAAATTAATGGAAAACAAAAAATTATAATTATAAAAACTGAAACAAATAACTTAAGATTTAATTTTCCCAAAAATTTTAATAAAAACTGAAAATTAAATATAATTTATTTTATCTGCCTTAAAAAATGATTGATTTGTTTTAGTTTACAATTAAGTGTAAAATAAAAACATTATATGTGAAAAATGAAAACATATTTATTATTTAAAAAATGGTTGTTACTTAAATAAAATACTACATTAATAAATATTTCCCAAAATTAATAAAAATTGAAATTATAATTATAAAATTGAAAGAGTGATAATTGCAATTATCAAACTTCATTAAGTCACCAACAATCAGAAATTTAAGGGAAGGTTTTAGCAATTTACCTTTTTTCTCATATACAACAGTTGCATCATTTTCTAGAATGATTGGCATGTCCCTTGTCCAGTAGTCTCTTGCACATTTATTGGACTCCAATCATTTAATTTTTCTTGGGGAGAATGAGGGTTCAGCCCAGCGATAGAATTCATAGGCCCAACATACAGTTGGGATAGGTGCCAACTTAGAATTGATGCCAATTCACGCGTGGGCATTGGTGTATAGGGTGGGGGTAATTGACATTTTGAAATGTTGTAGGTCTGCAGTGAAAATCAGAATTTGGGGTGGGAACCGATAGCGGGGCTTGGCATCAATACTGCAGTTGTAGTGCTGATGTGTGGCATCAGAAAACAGTGCATTTTTTTGTTTGGAATCGTTTCTGCCAGGTAGGACGTTTCCTAGAGCAACAACAACTTTTTTTGTTTGGTACCAATGCTCCAGGAAGCGTTTTTTTGCACTTCTACCCATTATCCACTGCCACATCACTGCCCTGTTGGTAGCAACGAGCTGCAACTCCAGGAAACACCAAATTTGGCATTGCTCATTTCCAAGGCATGGCTTGGAGCACCATTTTCTATGGAAAAACGGTTCTAAACAGATGATTATTTTCTATAGTATTGTTTTTTCCTACATGGTGCTGATGTGGTGTCATTTTCTAGAGCAACAATAACGGTTCCAGATAGATGCTATGACTACCCAGTTTACATACCAACCGAGCCATCACTCGGTAGTAAAAATATGCAATAATGCAAGTTTGTCCCGAGTATTGTTTTGAAGGTTAAGTTAGGTTTAGGGTTTAAAAATGTCAACCAATTTTACTTAAGTCTGGTTAGGGTTGAGGTTTTTGACAATCCAATCAAAGAGCATATATCTCTTTATTGGAAAAATTTATGATGTTGGAAAGACATGATATCGAAAAGGACCGATGAAAATCCACCCAACTGACCATTTTATGATGTCAGTTGATTGGTTGCACATTTTTCAGCATGTCTTTCTAGCGTCATAGACAAACCCATTATATATATCGGGTTGGGTCTGAATTAGTTCAAGACTAGGTGAAAGCAGTTCCGAATCGATAGTAATCAGGACCCTATATCAAGACCTGGAACCGATCCATCGGTTCTAGTTCCTAAAACCAGAACCGGCCCAATCAGTTCAGGTCCGCTGGGTCGGACCCGACCCATTGACAGCCCTAGATTTTGATCGGTCAAATCTCATTGTTGTTATGTATTTTAACTTTTTCCATACATATAATATTTTATATTTATTAATATATAAATTGTGGAATCTTCGTTCAGCTCCCCCTTAGAAGTCGAAAATTCAATTAAGGACATACGGAAATTCGATTCAATGCCACCCTCACCTAATAAATGTAAAATTTATTTCGGCTCCCCCCCCCGCCACGTCAGATAAGTTAAAGTTTCGATCCCATTATACCCCTCATCCCAATAGTAATCTTCTTCCTCATTCGAACTGAATGCAGCAGCGTCGTCTTCGTCGTCTTCTTGTTCACCCTAGGCAAAACATCTTCTTCTTCATTCGAACTGAATGTAGCAGTGTCACCTCATTCCTCATTCAAACTGAACCAGCAACGGCTTCTCCGTCGTTTTCTTGTTCACCCCAGGCAAAACATCTTCATCCTCATTCGAACCGAACGCAGCAGCGTCACCCCATTCCTCATTCGAATCAAAACAGCAGTGGCGTCTTCGTCGTCTTCTTGCTCACCCCAGGAAAAACATCTTCTTCCTCATTCGAACCAAACGCAGCAGCTTCACCCCATTCCTTATTCGAACGGTAATCTTCCATCGTCTACCCCTCATCCCAACGGTAATCTTCTTCCTCATTCGAACCGAAAGCAGCAGTTTCTCCGTCGTCTTCTTGCTCACCCCATTCGTCATTAGAACCGAACCAGCAACGTCTTCTTCTTCCTTGAAGAACCGATCTAGCAGCATCTTCTTCTTCCTTGAAGCTACCAACGGTAACTTTCTGTCTTCTTCCTCATTTGAACCGAACACAGCAGTTTCAGTCTTCTTCCTCATTCGAACCGAACGCAATAGTTTCACCCTCTTCTCTGTTTCTCAGAGCCGAAAGGTACAATATCTTTCCATCCTCTTCTTCCCCATTTTGAAACTACAGCATTCACCCTCTTCTCCATTTCTCATTGTCGTTAATCTCCGTTTCTTAGTCATTAATCACCGAAGGTTCTTCTCTCATTGTCGGAGCTATAGCGTTTTCCCCATTTTTCATAGCCGTTAATCACTGGAGCTTCAGACCATCATCTCTCACCACCGGAGCTACAACGTGTTTTCCAGTGCTTTGATTGCAGTAAGCATCTAGCTGTGTCTGCATTCTGCACAGTTCGTTTATTTTGGTTTTGATGATTTATTGGTTTTATTGAGTGCTAATTTGGGGTGATCATGGGCCGGGATAGGCCGGGCCCGGACCGGGCTTTGCACTTATGATAAGGGTTATAGCTTAGGCCCGGGTCCGAACCGACCTGGGGTTCTGGGCCTGAAACATAAGCCCTAGCCTAGGTCTATACGGGTCCGGGGCGGGCCGGCCCTAATTTCGTGCTAATGTCACCCATCTATAAAACATTATATATCTATATATTAAATGACCTAAAATGCATATAAACTTATTTTATACATTATATAATATATAAATTATACATGTCATGTTATAATATTTATATATAAAATATATAATATAATGTAAAATAATATGTATACATATGTATACATTATACACAAAATGTATAAATTTAAATATATGCGGGCCGGGCTTAGCCCAAGCCTAGCCTGAACATTTGTGGGCCTGATGTGGGCCAGGGCCCAGGTCAGGCCTGAACACAAAACCTAGGCCGAAGCTTGGAATTTTCGAGCCGGGCTGAAATGATCACTCCTAGTGCTAATTGAGTTTTGCCATTCTTTATATATGAAATTTAAATGGTGCTATATTTTTTTTTGTTACTTGTGCTAACAATAGGCTATTAAATTTCCAATAGAAAAATGGCGGGTGACAAAGTTGGGAATAGGTGCTCCTCGAAACAGTTTAGGGAGATGATGTAGAGTTTGTCTCCATGTTTGGAGCACAAGAGAAGGCTCCAAGAGACTTCCTTTGGACACTTTTTGGATTTTCCACAGGTGATTGTAGAGACGTCCCTATTGAGTTATTTAGTGAAATTGTGGGACTCGACTAGGTAGTGTTTTATAGTTGGTGGAAGGACTATGCAATTCAGCGAGGCTGACGTTGCCCTGATAATGGGTCTTGGCCTATTGTGTAGTACAGTTTCCCTATTGAAAGGCGTTATTGGTAGTGGATTGTTACAAAGATCTTTTGGCTTTGATCAAAATCACTTTGCCTCTATAGATCTGGATCTTGTGTGATGTAGACTAAAGAAGATTGTACGATTAGATGGTGAGGAGTATGTTGAGGAGGTGGTAAAGCTGATTATTCTGTTATTGTTCGGTTGTGTGTTGTTTCCCCAAGGCAGTTCGAGGGTGAGCTCCTTCTGGGCTGGATATGTTGATGATTTACAGCGTATCGGTGATTATGCCTAGGGTAAATGTGTACATCAATTCTTGGTCGGTGGTCTTGATTAGTTTGTTTCCAGTTGTGGTGCTGGATTGAGCAGAGGCTCATCCTCGTATAGCGGCTGTCTATTTATTCTTTATGTTATTCTCATTCAATCGATTATCATTTATTGGCTGATTTCTTTTTTGTAGGCATGGCTTTTCGAGCACACAACATTATTCAGTCCTTCAGTTCCTGATGACTGTCCTTGTTTGTTTAAGTGGGGGGAATATGGGGTATCAGTGGAAGTTGAAGAGGGCCGATTTGTTGAAGAAAGCTAGGGCAGAAATGGTTCTCACTTCTGCTCCTCTACTTGTGGTGTTTGTAGTTTTTATTTATTTAGTTCTGGTGGAAACTGAAGATCTCATATGGATTTCTAAACTTATTACAGGTTATTGAGGGTTTGAACCCTACTAGCAAGGAGATGGCCTTAATGGATGTTCGGTCGAAGGGCTATGAAAGTTTTATTTTTTTTCTTTATAGTTGAGTCCTCTATGTGACCTAAGTACATGATTGTTATTAACCTTTGGTGTTGATATGCAGTTTGTGGACCGAGGGGGCCATGGTGTGGGTGGGGAACCTTTTTATGATGGAGAGGATGTTAGTCACGGGTGGCATCGGCCTGGGCAAAAGGTATGATTAGCGTATCATACATGTTTTAAGTTATATACAAGTTGACTTACTGCTAATGTTGAGATTTGTTAAATTGTTTCTAACTTGATTTTTCATGAATTTTGCAAATCTTGCGTGGAATCCATGAAATATCAAATTCTATGTATGGATGCCAAAGAGTATAACTTGAGAAGAAAGCAGAATGTGGAACTTCGTGATGAAGTTAATAAGCTTTGCAGAATGATGAGAAATAATGGGTTAGACCCTGATGCAACACCATTTAGTAATGGGCATGAAGGTTTGGCAAACTACTTGCCAGACGATGATGATTATGGTGCAAACTTTTCCTGTTGGAGTTGCATACGACACTACGGGGGTAGAGCAATCTCCCGAAAGGACTAGCATTGCAACTCCATCATGCGAGATTCTTAATGGCTTGCCCTCCATTGCCGAAACATACAAACGTAAGTTTTCTCGGGCAAGGAGAGAACGAAAGCAAAGTAGCACGATGGTGTCGCCCTTCCAAGCTCTTGGGCAACAAGGGCAAGTAGCGAAAGAGTTTTCTATTGCTGTAGGGTCCAAAAGAGAAGTAAAGGTGAAGGTGAAATGATAACTGTTGGTGTTATCTTGGGGTTATTTGTAGGGTTGTTTTGGTTTGATTTGACTTTCTTATTAGTTTATTCATTGAACATTTGTTGCAGTCGGTGGATGCACGTGCATTGTGAAATTCTTTTAAGATGAAGGACTTGGTCCCAAAGGAGGACCTTGAAGTTGTGAAACGGTTCTTGAAGAACCACAAGAAAGGGAAAGTGTACATGACTGTTTAATAGATTGTGTCTATTTAAGTGATTTGCTTTAAACTAGAATTTGTTTGTATTGTTATTTTTTTATTGTGTAACGAGGTTGTTTACTAGTTATGGCAATGATCAATTGGTATGGACTGATGGTGTTGTGTTTTTTACCCTGAATTATCTGTTGCCCTTCTTCGACCCAAAAGCATGAGTATACGATGAGGTATTATTTTGGTTTAGGGGAGTGTTGCATGTTGTACAAGGCTAATTGTCAATGTGGCTAATTTGACATGTGCGGTTGTGTAGGTCATTGATGCATATGGGTTTTTGCTGAAGGCAAGAAACACCAACACCATGAACATATGTTATGTGTCTTCGATGACATTGGTATGGGTTGTTGATTGCAATGCGACTGAAATCCATATGCTTGTGATTCATTTTGTGATATAATCCCAATGCTATTTGTTTGTAATGCAGTTGTATTTATCGGATGCTCGCAATGATGTTCTCTATCAATGGTTAAAGCCCTATGAAATATTGACATGCAATAAGGTTTTAATACCTTTATCTGATGGCTCACATTGGCAGCTACTAGTGGTGAATATGGTGGACTGCAGAATCGAAGCCTATAGTTCCTTAAACTGCAACCTCCATGATGCGTATGTAAGATCCATGGTATGTATCATGAGTTGATTTTTGCATTACTAATTGGGTATAAGATAATGAGTCCGATTGCTTATGTGTCTGCACAATTTTACATTATCTGGCAGCAAACATCTTTGAGAGAAAAACTGTCACCATTTGTTCTTGGGATCATTGGTTGGTCATTTTAATGAATTGAGTCAGCCCCCCAACAGATTGGGTACGTGTTGTATGATCTATGCTTAGGTGTAGGGGTACTTGTTAGGTAGTTATTGAGTCAATAAATGTATCTTTTTTACAGTGGTAGCGAGTATGGAGTGTTCGTTATGAAGTACATGGAATGCATCACGCGAGGTTCACATTTTGACTTTGATCCAGTGAGTACATGTGAATTTTGTTTGCTAGCACATGCCTATATGTCTCATGTTAGTACTAACATGTAGTACATTTGCTGTAGGGAAATATCGATGTTATTAGGTGGCAAATAGGGGCTCAACTCATTTGGAACCATATCCCATAAATTGAAGATCTTACGAGGATGATTGGAAACCATTTTGTTTTTCCTTTCTCTCATCTTATGACTCTAAGCATATATTAACAATTGAAATTTTTGTATCAGAGCTAACGATTGGTCAACTCTAACTACATAAATTTATAGATTAAAGGCATAAAGTAATGCAAAAAGCAATTTTTTTATAGATATTGCCTTGAAATCTTGTGATCAAATATTTGCTCAAAATGTAGTATAAAAAAGCAATGTGAAGTAGCAATTAGGAGTGATCGGCCTCCGGGCGATTTGGCCAATTCCCAAAAAGGGTCCTGGACGGGGGCGTGGGGGTAGTCGGGCGGTGGAACCACCTCCACAGGGTGAGGGGTGGTCCCCTATAAGTACCCAGATAAGGCGGAGACACCCTAGGCCAATGGGGAAGGATGACAGTGGGAAACTGTGCTTTTACAGAACCACCATTTCCCACTGTCGGCTCGAGCCATCAGGCTGATGGGCGATCGGAAGGTGTCGGGATGCTCGGTGGGTGAGTGGCAATAGGGGGAACTGGGTTTGGTGGCAATCCCACCCCTCTGCACCCGCTGGATCGGCCTCTGGGCGATTCGGCCAATTCTCATAAATGGTCCTGGAGGGGGGACGTAGGGGTAGTCAGGCGGCAGAACCACCTCCACAAGGTGGGGGGAGGTCCCCTATAAGTACCCAGATGAGGTAGAGACGCCCCGGGCCAACGGTGGGAAATGGTGCTTTTGGAGAACCACTGTTTCCCACCATCAGCCCGGGGCATTGGGCCGATGGGCGATCGGAAGGTGTCGGGATGCTCAGTGGGTGAGTGGCAGTAGGAGGGAGTGCGTTTGGTGGCAATCCCACCCCTCCACACCCACCGGATCGGCCTTCGGGTGATTCGGCCAATTCCCAAAAACGGTCCCGGAGGGGGGGGGGCATGGGGGTAGTCGGGTGGCGGAACCAACTCCATGGGGTTGGGGGAGGTCCCCTATAAGTACCCAGATGAGGCAGAGATGCCCCGGGCCAACGGTGTGGATCAACCTCTAGGCAATTCGGCCAATTCCCAGAAACGGTCCCGAAGGGGGGGCACAGGGGTAGTCAGGCGGAGGAAACACCTCCACGGGGTGGGGAGAGGTCCGCTATAAGTACCTAGATGAAGCAGGGATGCCCCGGGCCAACAGGGAAGGCCGACAGTGGGAAATAGTGTATTTGTAGAACAATCGTTTCCCACCATCAACCCGTGCCATTGGGCCGATGGGCGATCAGAAGGTGCCAGGATGATCAGTGGGTGAGTGGCAGTAGGGGGGAGTGGGTTTGGTGGCAATCCCACCCCTCGACACCCATAGGATTGGCCTCCGGGCGATTCGGCCAATTCTCAGAAACGGTCTCGGAGGGGGGGGCACGGGGGTAGTCGAGCGGCGGAACCACCTCCACGGGGTGGGGGGAGGTCCCCTATGCACCCAGATGAAGCGGAGACACCTTGGGCCAACGGGGAAGGCCGATGGTGGGAAACAATGCTTTTGCAGAACCACCGTTTCTCACCATCGGCTCGGGCCATCGGGCTAATGGGCGATCGGAAGGTGTTGGGATGCTTGATGGGTGAGTGGCAGCAGGAGGGAGTGGGTTTGGTGGCAATCCCACCCCTTCGCACCCGTTGGATTAGCCTTTGGGCAATTCGGCCAATTCCCAAAAACGGTCTCGGAGGGGGGCACGGGGGTAGTCGGGCGGCAGAACAACCTCCATGGGGTGGGGGGAGGTCCCCTGGATGTACCAACAAGTATCAAAAGTACACAATTTCTGTCATTAAAATGTCTAGATTGGGAGGATACACGTAGTAACATTAACATTTCCAAATAGGGAGAATACCCCCGTGCCCCCTACTCAATGGGTGCCTTGCTCGTGCTCCTATAATGTCTTGTTTTACCCCACCATCCGCAATGAACCTCCCTTTTCTCAACAGGTTGGGACTCAATTTGTTTAATCCGGGGTCGGCTAAGTGATCGTTTTGTTTTTGGTGGGCATAGCGTAGTAGATGATGAAGTATCGATGTCTGCACTCACAATCGATGACATGGCTATTGGATGCAACTCATCGGACGACATAGGGTGTATCGACTGAGAGTATATGACCCTTTGTTTTTCAATCGTGTAGTACGAGTCAAAAAATTCATACACATTCCACCCCGTGTACGATATGGCCGTGCATGCATGTGCACATGGGAGGCCACTTATTTGCCACTCCTTGCATTGGCACATCTGTTGGTCCAACTAGACGGTATATTGCCTTTCCCCCTTTGTGACCTCAAACTCATCAACAGACGCACGAACAACCTTGAACTAGATGTTATTGCGAATTGTCACATGCAACTTCTCTTCGATCCTTTTCCCTACCGCTGTTGTGCAGTCTTGGGATTTGCAATGTCTCCTCCAAAGGAGTTCCACCAATTTCAACCGAAATGTGTTTAGCATGGTCATTATAGGCTGATCATGAATGTCTGACACCCATCCATTGAACATCTCTGCAATGTTGGACGACATTTGGTCGTACCGCATTCCTAGGAACTTGGAGTTTGCTCAATGCTCAGGTTCAGTGGGCCTTACCTAGTTGCCAACGCGTTCATTCAATATAAAAATCCTCCCCATTGATGCCTCATACTTGTCGGTAGATCTCGCATACATGAGTTTGAATATTATAGACTTTGTTACATCACGTAACTCCTTCAATAAACGAAGCCGTGTCATGTACGATTTTAGATTCTCCATGAGGTGTCAACAACAGAAGGCATGTAGATCTAGTCGAAAAATCTGCTAGACTGCATCCACCAAGCTATTGCACCCTATTCGAAACAATCACAACATCTCTATCATCATTTATTACTGCTTTAAGACGTCCCATAAACTAAGTGCAATCCTCAAGGCACTCTGCGGGGATGATGGAAAATGCGACGGGGAACATTCCATTGTTGGCATCTATTGCGGTGGCGACTAAAAGCTTCCCCTGATATTTCCCATTTAAGTGTGCCTCGTCTACAAATAGTAGTGGCCGACACTCGTAGCAAAATCCATGGATAGATGCATGGAATGCTAAGAAGAGTCGCTTGAAACGACCATCTTCATCGATACTATAAGTGACATATGAACCTGGACTGGACTCGAGAATCTTCTCACAAAACCATGGAATACATGAGTATGATTCATCATCGTTGTTGTTGATTAGAACCTTTGTGACCTCTTTCCCCCTCCAAGCCTATTGATACCTTAACTGCAATGCGTAGTCACGTTTAATGTCCTTCACGATGTCTGTTGCCCTGTATGATGAATTGTCTCATATCTTCTCAACAAGAAGATTTCCTACAAACTTATTCGACCTAGGAAGACTTACAGAGGATGATGCAACTACGGTGTGTGAGTGTTGAGGTTGGTATGTATGCACTCGAATCATAGGCCCTCCTCCCAGTGCACAAGCTTGAATTTCCCACTAGTAGTTGTCCATATTGCACTGTGCATGATTGCGTGTCTTGTCGTTCTGTTTATATGTATAGGAAAATCTATGGGCTACAGAGTATTTAGACAAGGCAGTCCGAAATGCAGCCACATCGTCAAACACTTGCCCAACTCCGGTTATAAGACCAAGCCACATTGTTGCTGCCATGCTATTGCTACTAGACATACCATTTGAGCCAACATGTGTATGCATGCTTTGGTCGTTGTCGTCGGAGTCGGGTTCTCCATAATCATTCCAGCAGCCCACATCCCTCATTGGTTCATTCAACGAGACTG
Source organism: Nelumbo nucifera (assembly GCF_055504915.1). NCBI lineage: Eukaryota > Viridiplantae > Streptophyta > Magnoliopsida > Proteales > Nelumbonaceae > Nelumbo > Nelumbo nucifera. Next base: position 183,410,828 of record NC_142649.1, on the reverse strand, counting down.
TAATGTCCGAAGTTTTGGTGTTGAACCGGATAAGTGTCTATATGTAATTTTGGTTATGAAGTTTGAGGGTGCGTTTCTTCTCACACTGGATCGTGTAATATATTTTTGTGTCACGTGGGTTGATCCTAAAACAACTACAAATGTCCAGCACAAATGAAACAAATTCTGTGGTCTCATCTGCAGTAATACCAATTGATTCACTGTTGAAGCTACAAATACATAAGATTGAATTATCTGCCCCGGAGTCCAATGCAAAGTATGAGTACTGCGGTGTGATTCATGTCAATCGGTCAATGCGGTGACCCATTGACAGATAGCCCAGGCTCTTAAAACATTTACAATTGAACGCATTGGATGCTGAGTGGATCATGAGTTTCGGAAACGGCCTCTACCAAGCAATCGTGGCCTTCAACATGTGTGGTCATGAGGTATCATTTACCGGCAAACTACGTCCATCGCCGGGAGCTAGCACACAAACAACGACTGCTAAAGGAATTCATCATATCAGAGAAGACCTCCACGTCCGTGTGGTGGATATCACATACCCAGAATACCGCAACGCTCTTAGGCAGAGTCGGATCCTACACAGAGACGTGGACGCTTTGGTGCAAGAGAATTTGTTTTTGTGCCAGTAGAGTTTGGAGCTTGGACGTGAAGTCATAGAGATGAGAGCACGAGTCGAAAGCAATGTATCGAGCAACAATCTGTAACATCAGTAGTTGTTTCGTCCCTTCTGTAGTCCACCCCACCCTTATGTTTAATTCCTATCTGGAAATTTTAATGTTAGTAGTTGTACCGTCGCTATCTACAAATTGTAATGGCAATAGTTGTGTACTTTTGATACTTACTCGCACTTTTGATACTTGGCCCAGGCCATCTCTGCCTCACCTGGGTACGTCCAGGGGAGCTCTCTCCTCCCTGTGCATGTGGTTCCGCTACCCGACTACCCCTGTGCCCTCCCTCTGAGACCATTTCTAGAAATTGGTTGAATCGCCTAGAGGCCGATCCGGTGGGTGCGGAGAGGTGGGATTTCCACCAAACCCACTCCCCCTATTGCCACTTACCCAACAAGCATCTTGAAACCTTACGATCACCCATTGGCCTGATTGCCAGAGCTGACGGTGGAAAATGGTGGTTCTACAAGAGCATTGTTTCCCACCGTCGGCCTTCCCCATTGGCCCGGGCCATCTCCACCTCATTTGGGTACATCCAGGGGACCTCTCCCCTCCCTGTGCATGTGGTTCCGCCGCCTGACTACCTCCGGGCCCTCCCTCCAGGACCGTTTCTGGGAATTGGCCGAATCGCTCGGAGGCCGATCTGGCGGGTGCAGAGGGGAAGGGTTTCCACCAAACCCACTACCCCCTATTGCCACTAACCCAATGACCATCCCAAAACCTTCCGATCGCCCATCGGCCTGATGGCCCGAGCCGACGGTGGGAAACAGTGGTTCTGCAAAAGCATTGTTTCCCACCGTCAGCCTTCCCCATTGTCTCGAGCCATCTCCGCCTCATCTGGGTACGTCCAAGGGAACTCTCCCCTCCCTGTGCATGTGGTTTCGCTGCCCGACTACCCCCGTGTCCCCCCTTCGGGACCGTTTCTAGGAATTGGCCGAATCGCCTAGAGGTCAATCCAGTGAGTGCGGAGGGGTGGGATTGCCACCAAAACCACTCCCCTTACTGCCACTAACCCAACGAGCATCCCGAAACCTTTTGATCCCCCACCGACCCGATGGCCCGAGCCCACGGTGGGAAACGATGGTTTTACAAAAGCACCGTTTCCCACCGTTTCCCACCGTTTGCCTTCCTCGTTGGATCGGGCCATCCGCCTCATTTGGGTACGTCCAAGGGACCTCTCCCCTCATATGCATGTGGTTCCGCCGCTCGACTACCCCTGCACTCCCCCTCCGGGACCACTTCTGGGAATTGCCAGAATCGCCTGGAGGCCGATTTGGCGGGTGTGGAGGGGTGCAATGGCCACCAAACCCACTACCCCCTACTGCCACTAACCCAACGAGCATCTCGAAACCTTACTATCGCCCATCGGCCTGATTGCTAGAGCCAATGGTGGGAAATGGTGGTTTTGCAAAAGCATCGTTTCCCACCGTCGGCCTTCCCCATTGGCCAGGGCGATCTCCACCTCATCTAGGTACGTTCAGGGGACCTCTCCCCTCCCTGTGCATCTAGGTACGTTTAGGGGACCTCTCCCCTCCAAGACCGTTTCTACGAATTGGCCGAATTGCCCGAAGGCCGATCCGACGGGTGCGGAGTAGTGGGATTTCCACCAAAGTCACTCCCCCTTACTGCCACTAACCTAATGACTATCCCAAAACCTTCCGATCGCCCATCAACCCGATGCCCTGAGCCGATGGTGGGAGACAATGGTTTTGTAGAAGCACTATTTTCCACCATTGGCCTTCCCTATTGGTTCGGGCCATCTCTGCCTCATCTGGGTACGTCTAGGGGACCTCTCCCCTCCCTATGCATGTGGTTACACCGCTCGACTACCCCCGTGTCGCCCCTCCGAAACCGTTTATGGGAATTGGCCGAATCGCTCGGAGGCCGATATGACGGGTGCGAAGGGGTGGGATTGCCACCAAACCCACTCCCCCTACTACCACTAACCCAACAAGCATCCCGAAACCTTACGATTGCCCATCGGCCCGATGGTCCGAGCCGACGGTGGGAAACGATGGTTCTGCAAAAGCACCATTTCCCACCACCGGCCTTCCCCGTTGGCCCATGCCATCTTCACCTCATTTGGGTACGTCCAAGGGACCTCTCCCCTCCCTGTGCATGTGGTTCTGGTGCCCGACTACCCCCTCGCCCCCCCTCTAGGACCGCTTCTGGGAATTTTCAGAATCACCCGAAGGCTGATTCGGCGGGTGCGGAGGGGTGTGATGGCCACTAAACCCACTTCCCCCTACTGCCACGAACCTAACCAGCATCCCGAAACCTTCCGATCGCCCATCGGCCCAATGGCCCGGGCTGATGGTGAGAAACGATGGTTCTATGAAAGCACTATTTCCCATCGTCGGCCTTCCTCGTTGGCCCGGGGCGTCTCCACCTCATCTGAGAACTTATAGGTGACCTACCCCCACCCCGTGGAGGTGGTTCCGCCGCCTGACTACCCCCGCGCCCCCCCTCCGGGACCGTTTCTAGGAATTTCTAGAATTGTCTAGAGGCCGATCTGGTGGCTATGAAGGGGTGCGATGGCCACCAAACCCACTCCCCCTACTGCCACTCACCCGTCGAGCATCCCGACACCTTCCGATCGCTCATTGGCTTGATGCCTTGGGCCGGCGGTGGGAAACGGTGGTTCTGCAAAAGCATCATTGCAAAAGTATCATTTCCCATTATCGGCCTTCCCCATTGGCCTGGGTTATCTCCGCCTCATCTAGGTATGTCCAACTGACCTCTCCCCACACCGTGGAGGTGGTTCTGTTGCCCATCGACCCCCGCACCCCCCTCAGGGACAACTTTTGGGAATTGGCAGAATCGCCTAGAGGCCAATCCAGCAGACTTCCCGGTTAGCCTGAGCTTCTTTGCCTCTTGCCGGAAGGTATCTTGGATGAATTAAGATATACTTCTTAGCCAAGAAAAAAATATCTTCTAAGCAATTTATGTTTATATATTGATATTTGAAAAGTCAAAATAATTACAATAAGATACAAAAATAGTTCACCAACATGGAAACAAAAGGGGGAGTCTTTCAACGCAATAGTAAAAACACTAAACCTACGTATTCACCATCAATGATGAACTATTACCAAAACACCAATGTAAGGAGAATAATAACAAAAAGAACAAAAACAAGTTGGTTAACTATAGCCATCCCTTCAATAGATAACTCATGCACTGATTTCATAGACTCAATCTGCCTTATGCAAACATCAACTATTCTCTCCACTTTTTCAAGGTGTTCTAGAACATCACCATGATGATTTCCCGATGCAACCTCATCGAACCAACCTCGATGAATTGCCCACTCAAAAAATTTGCAACCACCAATAGAATCACTTTCAGTTGTTGGGCTATCAAACACCTGCTCCTGCAAGTGCAACACATGTCATTAGCAACATATTTGCCTTATATTGATGCTATCAAATAATATCATCCCACTAAAAATATTACCTCAGAGTTGTTAAGGAGAATGCATTTTCATATTGCAATAGCAACACTTAGTTTCATATTGCAAACTACTCGGACATTCATTTCCGATACTCCGTTGGCTATTAATACCTACAAATGTTCAATAACCCACGATAACGACATTCATATCTTAATCAACATTAAACACTTAATTTGGATTAGTTAACATTCAAATATTCATTTACAGAGGTCCAATTAGGGAAAAAAAATGTAACAAAGTAAATGCACAAGTGGGCAAACCAGAATGAATCGATACACAGGCGTTGTGCCGAAAACACAGGCGGTCTTTGTGCGAATGACGAAGAAGAAGGTGTTGCGGTAAAATGCTTGACCTTCGAAATTTAACTTCAGTGAGTAAGATGCTATAGAGCTCTTGGTTCGAGTGAAGAAGAAGAAGACGTTGCGATAGCTTCGAAATTTATCTTTGGTGAGTAAGATGCTGTGTTCTGTTCGAATGAGGAAGAAGACTGAAACTGCTACGTTCGATTCGGATGAGGAAGAAGACTGAAACTACTGCATTCGATTCGGATGAGGAAGAAGACTGAAACTGCTGTGTTCGGTTCGAATGAGGAAGAAGACTAAAACTGCTGCGTTCGGTTCGAATGAGGAAGAAGACTGAAAGTTACCGTTGGTAGCTTTGGGTAGAAGAAGGCATTGCTCGATCGGTTCTTCGAGGAAGAAGAAGACGCAACTGGTTCAGTTCTTCGTGGAAGAAGAAGACGCTGTTGGTTCAGTTAGCTCCCCCTTAGAAGTCGACGATCGAAGATGTTTCTTCTGAGGTGAGCAAGAAGACGATAGAGACGCTGTTGCGTTCGGTTAGGAAGAAGAAGACGCTACTGGTTCGGTCAGCTCCCCCTCAGAAGTCGATGATCGAAGATGTTTCGCTTGGGGTGAGCAAGAAGACGACGGAGACGCTGTTGCATTCGGTTCGAATGAGGAAGAAGATGCTTTGCCTGGGGTGAGCAAGAAAACGACGAAGACACCGCTGCTGCATTCGGTTTGAATGAGGAAGAAAATTACCATTGAGATGTGGGGTATAATGGGATCTAAACTTTAACTTATCTGACGTGGCGGTGGAGTCAAAATAAATTTTACATTTATTAGGTGGGGTGGCATTGAATCGATTTTCCGTACATCCTTAATTGAATTTTCGACTTATGAGGGAGATCTGACCGAAGATCCCCTAAAATTTTTAGGCCAAAATCGGGCTTATATTTCAGGCCTGAAACCGAGCCTGGCCTATACGTGCTAAGCCCGACCCGGGCCTTGATCACCCCTAAGGCCCTATTTGCTTAGAGCCAGTCAACCAGATGTAGTCGTGGAGGAGCAGAAAAGTAGATTTCATATTTCCTAGTTTCCCCGATTATTGAGGTACACGACAGGAGGACGACGACAATGGTTGTATGCATCCGATTATCCCTTCTTTAAATGCTTTTTCTTCGCTCTGCCCCCGCTGCACTGGATTCTCGTATTAGGTCAGAATCAGATCCATCTGATTTGTCACCTCTTCATTTCTCCTGAACTCGTTCTTTTGACAAGTTACAGTAATCCAGGATGTATATGGCATACGGATGGCCTCAACTCAAGTCATCCCGCTTCAACTAGGGCTCTGCCCAGTTCCCGAGCAGACCTTCTATCTTAAATTCATCAATCGTTTATTGCTCGTCATCGCTCCCTCTCACATAGAACTCTGGAACTCTTCCCAGTTTTTTATTTTATTTTATTTTATTCAAACCTTTGGATTTGTTGTAGCATTTTTTATTTTTTTATTATAGTTTTCTAAAATTGCTGAGATTGCGGCTCAGCATAAGGTGAAGGGAAGTACTACAGAGATTCAGATTCAGTGCTAAGGGAGGGGGAGAATTCGCAGGCTGTCAGGACTCCTAGCACCAAAATAATTGCCGTTCTTGTAAGTTTTTTTGTTCGTCGATTGTAAATTTCGGGGTTTTTTTTTCCTGCTGATGGATTCTTGAATTAAGTGCATTGTGTTTAGGTAGGATCAATTATACTTTTACAGTACCAGTTCTTGGTAGTTTTGATAACACTTAAGTTGTAGTTAATTCTGCTTCAGTATACTCCTTTTTTCAGTGAATTTAATTTCTTTGTAAATATATGATTCGCCAAGAAAGTCCCTTTTTTGGGTTTAATAGCGAATTATTTTTTTGAATCGTAGACTTGATGGAAAGGACATGTTAATTTTGCTTTGCCCATAATTTGCAATATTACCATCTTACGGAGGATACGCCTTCTTATACCAGTATCTATTGGCAAATTTTTGAACTTAGTTAATAACTTAATATGTTTGTTGAGATTACATTGGACTTGACGACATTATTGCAAAACTGACTGTTCCTTCTATGTGTTTTCTTTTTCATAAGTTCATTTGGACTGCATAAAAATATAACAGATTTATGTGAAAAATATACAGACATGTATGTCAGTGTCCAATACTGATACGAGGTGTACCGCATGACAACTTTGTAAATCCTGAATTGACTTTGGCATTGTAGACATGTTCTTGAAACAGGAAAATGGCATTATGCTCTACGTGACCAACTTTCATAAAATGGAGTTCTCTTGTTAAATGTTAAGTATATGTCAACCCAGATGGTAAACTATATTGATGAAGCATATACAAAAATGATTTCAAGTAGTGTACACGAGAATTACAAGTGCTTGCTCCCTTTCTATTTTCCATTTTTAGCTCTAGTACATGGCTATATCGTTCTTAATATTTCCACTCCTAAATACTTCCACTCCTGTTCTTCCCATTCTATTTCCTGCAGACATCTTCCTTCTTCCTTCAAATTTTTAAGGTCCAGTAAAAAATGATTTAAGTTTATCCTAAACTTCGATGGTGCAAGTTTTGTTCGGGTTTCCATGGAAGTGGAAGCTTCTTGTTTCTTTTTAGTGGAAGTTTAAAACCATACAGTGAGATTATTAACATAGGCTGGAGGCCACCCAACCAACAAGGTAACTATATTTTACTTTCTTGAACCTCCTTGTGTCTTTCTTCTTGCTTTAAGCACCGGTTAAGGTTATAGTATTGTGAGGAACTTCTTGTGGGAATCAGGAGAAACTAAAAAAGGAACATCCCATTAAACGGAATACTATGTGTAGATCAAAGGAGGAGGGCCTTGAGTTGAGTAAAATAAATGTAAGAAATATATCCTTGTTGGGTACATGGTTGTGGGGATCCTGTCTTGAGTTTGACAAACTATGGCACTCTGTGATTAAGAGCATTCATGGATTACAATGAATGGGCAGGATGCTGATTTGGCCCAAAGAATGATCTTAGCCCCTCATTGGAAAGCTGTTCATTCCACCCTTGACTGTTTCACAAAGTTCATGGGATATGACCCATGGTAGGATAACTTGGTTAAATTTTGGGAAAATTTATGGTGGGGTGATTTTATTCTATTGAATAAGTTTTTGATACTTCATTCTCTTACTAAGATTTGGCAATATCCTTATTTTTTTCTTCCACAAATATTCCTTAATTTTGGGACTATGGATGGTTTCAGCAAAGGCCTGAGGGACTTTCAGATTTTGGTGGTTTTAGATCTTCTTACTTCTTTGGAAGGGGTCTTCTTTGATCCTTCTAGGATGGATGAGAGAATTTGGTCAATTGATAATCTTGGCCGCTCTTCTTGTGCTTTAAAGCCTTTTCTCAATCTATGCTTCCCTTCTTGAACTCTCTGGTAAAAGCAATCTGGTTAGATCCCATACCTTCAAAAGTAAGAGCTTTTTAATGGGGGGTATTCTATTTAAAGTTCAATACCTGTGATGTTTTCCAAAGATGAATGCCTATTTGGACACTCTTGTCTCATATTTGCTTCCTATATGGTGGGGATAAATAAGTTGTTATGATCCTTCACCTATTGATATGATTGTAATCCATTTTTGTGTTAACTCGAATTTATTTATAGCTAAGATTAGGACTTTTGATCCTTGTGTATGCGGGTTTTACTTTGAACCAGGGAGGTGATTAAAAGACCGTATGGCTTTCAATGGTGACACAGCCAAAAGCAATGTAAATAGATAAAGGGTGTACTCGGGCTGGTCGGAGGGGCTATGAGGGGCTGTGTAATGCTAAGCACCTTTTGTACAGGCCATAAACATTCTTTTCCACAGTTAATAAAGATTACAGTTACTGATAAAATATAAAAATAACCTTATCATTTTTTTTTGAAAAACAGATGTAAGTTGTAAATTATTCATTCATTGATTTATTTTGTAGTTTAATAGTTTGTAATTAGCATGTAATTTCATGACACATATACTTCATTTATTTTTTGTAATGTAGTTGATGTCTAGTTAAGAAGCAGAATGTCCAAAAAATGAGTGTGGCAGAAATACAAATGCTTAGATGGATGAGTTGTAAAACTAGAAAGGACAGGGTTAGAATCATACAGAGGAACCTAGGAGTAGCTCCAATAGGTGATAAAATGTGAGAAATTATACTGAGATAGTTTGGTCGCATACATAGAAGACCATCTACATCACCTGCTTGAAAAAGTGATCTCTTACAAGTTGAAGGGGCTAGAAGAACTAGGGGCAGACCAAAAAGCACTTGCGTGGAAGTAATAAGAAATGATTTAAGTGCCCATAATTCAAAAATGGATATGGTACTGAACAGAATCGATTGGCAAAACAGGACTCGTGCAGCTACGCCATATACTCAGGACAAGGCTTAGATGATGATGAGGAGGAGGAGGAGGGGGAGGAGATGTTTAGGCAACTGGATACCTTCACTACACCCTCCAACTCTTGAACAACCACCTCCCATTTAAGGGCACTGCTAGGGTAACCTTCTACTGAACAATTAGAGGAACACGTATTTTAGCAAGGACCATAATCATAGTTTTTAAGGACTATAGCTGATTCTAGGCAACAGTGGAGTGCTTATATGCCTAGGCTATAGAATTTTATAAAATAAAAGAAACTAAATTCTAGGTTAGTTCCCTAGTTTTATGTACCTATCAGTATGCATATAAAGTGGAAAAACAAAAATTCTCTATCATCTTTATTGATAATATTAAATTTACTTTCAAAACATGGCCAATAATCATATTTAACAGAAAATAATATTTTAAATAAACTATTTCAATATTTTCAAAATTAACACAATAATATAATAAATGTTTAAGAGAGAGAGAGAGAGAGTTCTAGGAAGAAAAGAAACCTCTTTTATCTTTTTCTTCTTTCTTTTTCTCTTCTCAAAACCCTTGACTCTTTTAAATTAATAGTAAAAGTAGAGGTGATCACTTTCTGCCTAGCCTGGCCAGACATCCCAGGCTTGGGCCTAGGTTTTATGTTCAGGCCCAGTCTGGACCTGCATCAAGCCTGAAAATTTTTTGGCCATGCCTGGGACCAGCCTGAAAACATATATTTGATATATAATATTTAAATCTATTAATAAGTTAAGACATTTAAAGTAGTACAATTAAGATATTTTCAAAATCTAAATGTCTTTTCATCTTTGGAAACTGGTGGTTGTTCAAATATTTGAGTTTTTAAATCTAATTTGACTTTGAGTTAAGACATTTAAAAGAAAAGTATAAAATAATATCCACTTGTTTATCAAAAAAAATAATATCCACTTGTCTTTTTATATTTTTATTCTTACTAGAGACCTTAGCATACTGCATAGGTGCTAAGCCTGGCCCAGCTCAGCTCGTGGTCATCCCTAAGTAAAATCTAAAAGCAGCCTGTTATGTAGGCGCCAACTCCCAGTTCTTTCTCTTCTTTCTTTTTGAGTTTAGTGACAGTTCTACGTGACCAAATTTTCCTGTTCAAAAGAGGATCTCTTTTCTTCTACATTCTCAACAGGAATGCATCAAACAAAACTGGCTTGTCTCAGCAAGTGATTGGTCGCCTAGGCAGGTGCCTAATTGTATAGACGCCTTTTGATACAAGTCAAGGTGGTCGCCTAATTGCCTAGGCAAACATCTGCCTAGGTTTTTCCTTGACAACGATGATTCCCAGATACAGGTATGGACATGGACATAGATATAAGTAAACAGGGATACAACTCTCCATTTTCTAGAATCCTTGATGCAGATAGAGGTACTGTATTATCACATTTAGTGTGTTCATATCTAATTTTTGAAGCTAAATGTCATGTTTTCAAGACTTACATTTTGCAAGATTTAATAAAGTTTCTAATATTTACAATCTTTTTATGGTATAATTTGTTCAAACATACCATTGTACGTTTACATATAAGTGTTAATGCTATAAAGCACATCTAGAGGTATCCATGCAGTATCCTTTATCACATCTGACACCGGTATGCTAGCCATGTATAGGTATCTAGGTGTCATAGCTTGACACTTGATCACATTTAAGCCTTTATACTTTATTTTTTAGTTGATTGATAATGGAAAGAATACAGTAATTGATGCACACAAAAAGTGTGATATTTTTTTTGAACAATTTAGTATTCCCTATATGAAATTGCTCCTGTAGATTATACCTTATTAAGCTTTATAACTTGATTCCAACTGGCATTATTCTCTTAATAAATGATTGAATGGCCTCAACATGAGCTAGCAATAGCATGGGACTTCAACTATGATCATATAAGTGCTTATGGAAGGAAAATGTGTACTATTTTTTACTATATTGTGATTTGAACCCTCAAAGTTACAAGAAGTTGGGTAAACAAATAAAGTACAAAGTTATTATATGCCTACTATGCAGCTTCCAGTATGTAATCAATGCTTACAAGTCCCCTGTTGGGGTATCAGGAATGTTGCTAAGTTTCATCAACTTTAAATTAGATATGTCAGAATAAGAAATTATCGGTATTCTTAGCAGGTATCTTACTTTTGTTATATCTTGTAGCTACAAATGAGCAGTACTTTGTAGAGCTGGTTAGCTGCTGAATTCCTTTTGGCTCATATGTGTTCAGTGAAGTTTAAAGAGTGGATAGTCATCTTGGGGAATCCTGGACCTTCAGGTATTGGAGGTATATTTAGAGATGAGGAGGGTAAATTCATTGCTATGTTCTCAGGGCCAGTTGGAGGAGACTCCCTGAGAGCAGAAGTGTTGGAAGTAATGGAAGGCATGCAAAGGGCAAAGCTGATGAACATTCAAAAGCTAATTGTGGAAGGAGACTCTAAACTGGTGATTAGCTGGTTACAAGATGGGGGGTTGAAACTGTGGCTTTTCAATAATGAAAGGAAGAAGATCAGGTGGTTAACCAGAGTTATGGAAATAATTGTTGGGTGGGTTAAGAGATCTGCTAATTCTGTAGCAGATGCCTTAGCCAAACAAGGAGCGGAGAGAGACTCATTGTTCTGGGCACAACTGTAAGGGATCTGGTTGTTTTGAGATGAGAGGTTTTATCTCTCAGTCTGTCTGTATATAATGTATTGGCAACACTTTTAAGACGTTCAGAGGTATTCCTGGACTTTGAACCTGGTACAGAAAATGTCGTTTCCTTGTTGATCTTAGGTTAATCAACAATTGCTGATCTCATTTCACTCAATTCAATCTGACCTCACATCACAAGCATGTAGATCTAGTGTTGCTTATAATAAATTTCTACACCTTTCTTAATGGGATACTTTGGGCTAAAGGACCTAATTTCTTTAAAAATGCACACATTTGTTTATACAATGTCAGTATAATATTGGAAACTAGGTAAAGTTCTCTCATTTATATTACACAAAAAAATTAGCCTAGTAAACTTATAATTATCTGGACTGACCTGGATGGCTGGATCAACTACCACCCATACCATACAATTCCCCTTGCTAATTTACCACCCATACTATATGGGACCACCTTCCATGAAAGCCCTACCCATGGATTAGCTTAGAAGGCCATACTAACCAATTTTAGACCATAGTTAGGAAACTTACTATTCACAAGGATCCACACAACTGGCTTTTCCAACTAAGGGGCACTCATGATTCATGAAAGACATGGCTAGAGATACATAAATCATGCATCTCTGAGGTGCATAAATCATGCTTGTAAACATCTAAGTTGTCAGACTCGACTGGACATAAAACTGTTTTGGTCACTGGGTCATGACTGAATAGTTCAATTGTCTAGTTTGACTGTTTGAATTGCTCAAATAAAGAATGTGAAAATAAAAATGGTTAGATTGTCTTTTAAATCTATTTTCGTCCAAATGATCTTAGCACAATAAATATTAGAGGTTATAACACATTAACACGTGTATTTAGGGTCAATCTTACTAAGTCAACATTTCTAAGAACCAGTTAACTCAAAAACCATATTGGTTTCTGGTGAATGGCCCAACCATCTGGTGTGATGGAATGGCCCAACCATCTGGTGTGATCCAAGTCAGACAACACTGAGAGAAATGCAGGGGAAGAAAACAGAGGAAAAAGTATATTTTGTGGTTTCTTTCATATTTTGTTCATGTAAACCTGAAACGGAACAAAGAAAGACAAAAATTCAAATGGAATTTATCTTACGTTTTCTTTATTTAACCCTGAAAGCCTTTTTATTATGTGATTATCCTCTGATGTAGAATCTTATGGGACTTTGAACATCTTTTATTTGATCTTTTTTGATATGATATGCAGTTATGGAATGCATACATGACAACCCTTCAGGTACGTTTTTTTTTTTTTTCTCATTAGAGCTTCTTCCCTGCCATAAACTGTAAGAGTGCTTGTGTGTGTTTCCTACTACCACCCAGCCTTCTTGAAATGCTTCTATTTGATTTTTCAGTCGCAACCAGCATTTACCGAATACCACAATCTACTGAAAGTGTTGTAAGAGAAAATCTAATCCATCCCAAATTTAGAAAAGGAAATAAGCAGGGAATTGGATATCTCATTTCGTGTTAAGACAATCCCAAGTTTTGTCTTAATGGTGAATGACTGCTAACTGATACAAGCCCAAAAGACGGTTGATCTTCTCCCTGTACGAGTGAAACCAATGATTTTCTAGAAGTGATTATATAGTGAACTTCAACATGTAAATATCATTGTAAGGCCTTGATTTTCCTATAGAAAGTTAGAGCAGAAAGATGGAAGGTTCAGCATAATTTTTATTATCTGCATGGGTTATTTATTATTTTTATTTTTCCCTGTTTCTTCCCTCTTCTATTGAGTCTTTCAGGAGAAGCAGATAATGTAACTTGTGTGGGAATTCAGTGGGTTCAGTCATGCTTGTGCTTTGATCTATTAACATCGACTTCTGGGGTAGACTGAATATGTGTCATATTATAGCCCAGGTGCGGAAGCGCCTATGATATGGGCTATAGCCCAGGTTGTGCTGAACTCTGGACTGGAGCACAGGCCCCTTAAGAAGGATGTATAACTCCCGCACCAATGTTATTTTTGGATTAATTGCTTCTTCTGCAAAATATATCCACTTGATAACTATGAACAGATGTTATGCATTCAAAGGAAGAAAATTCTCCCGAGTTTGTTTACATTTTGAGGTAATTAACATTCAACAACAAACCATACTTGTAAGAAGAAAGGGACAAGGAAAAAGAAACCTGCAACAAAAGATGAGCCGTGGTCTTCTTTTTATTTGAGATGGTATACGGTGTATCACCAGCTAAAGCTGATAGATTCGAAATAGAGGTTATCTACCAAACCAGATGAACATATGGTTGCAACCTCATGTCGCATTTTCTTTGGGCCACAAGCAAGAACTCCAACGCTTGATCCTTCGCTCTCAAATAGAAATCCTGCAGAGACAGCAAAGCTTACTTTCCGGTTTCAGCTTAAACAAAACTAAACCAATTTGAGGTTTTTGTTTTAATCGCCTAATGTTTGCCCCTTCCATTAATTCTTGTAGAAAAGAAGTAACCTACTCTTAAGATCAGGTCTTCGACCATAGTGGACCTTGGTCACTTGGAGGAGGGATTGGTGGGGAAAGCTTTCTAGCTCTCGATCAGCGTTGTGGAACCATGATCGTGGTGATGTAATTGGTGTTGGGCAATCTATGTTTTGGATTTGCTTAGTTTCCATGGCATTTTGTTTCTTGCTCCAGTGAACAGCTGCACCGGCTGTAATGGCTATGCAGGCAAATATGAATAACATGTTTAGAAGAGCTCTTGAGGAGAAGGGGTAGATCTTGTTGGTATTGTGATCAATAGGGTATATGCAATAACGGTTGAGGATACCAAGTAGAAGAAGAAAAATTATGAAAGAAGATGAGATTATCATGGAAAGCCAAAGCCAGCTATTTGGGCCAAGAATTCCAGATATGGGTGCGTCAGCTGCATTGGGCTTGAACCAGATGGTTGGTAGGGGCTTCTGGTTCTCAGCTTTTGGCTCTTTCTCTCTTGTTACATAGGCCTCGATCTGTAGTTGCACACGGGAAATATCAAAGGGGGTGCTGGATACAGGGAGAAGGAGGTCTAGCATGGTGAGATCTGCAGAGCTTCTGAAGGCACAAATGAGGAAAACTCGCGGCGTGTTGCCGCTGTGCGTAATGCTCCGAAAGATGATCTCTCGAATAATAGAAATGAAAGGAGTGATGCCACTTCCTCCGCTTACCATCACAAGCATGTCGTGCCTGCATCCATGTAAATTTCTTTGTGTCAAGTGGGGTCAAGTTTGAAAGCATGTTGGTGGGTTTAGTTGCTGTTTAGAAATTAAACCTCAGAAAATGAGTACAAGCAGGTCCATAGGGTCCTTCAATAGAGACTTCAAGACGGTCCATAGATGAAGGAGATGAAAGTGTCTGGTAAAGCTTTTGGGACCAATTCCCACCGCCTTTGACGACAAGAGTTAGCTTCTCTGGATCCATATTACTGTTGGAGCTTATGGTGAAAGGGTGCCACTGTAGCTTGGAAATGGATGGCACGTTGATGAAGACGGTACTTGTGGGGTTGTAACTCAGACCTGGGGTAAAGAAAACCAGCACTGTAATTTCTTCTTTAAGAAGGGTCAGAAAGATTTCATCATAGGCTTTAATTTATATATGCACAATGATATATGTTAGCCTAACCTGGGCTCTTCTTGAAAGTCAGTTCAACAGCTTCACAGGGTAGAAGACGAGCTGAAACCAACCGAGCTCTTTGCCTTGATTGCAAGAATCGCAAGTAACGATCCACCAAGAAGAGATAGAAACCAGGAAGCATTATGCAAGCATAGGAGATCCCTACATGTAGTACGAAGAAGAAGAAGAAGAGAGTGTAGAGGTAATGGGTACAGAAGAAGAGCTCAAACATATTTCGCCTAATGCGAGGTAAACTGGTGACCCACATGGCTAATCCACAGACCAATGCCAATTCTCCAGCCACATTAGATACCCCAATCTTATCCCATTTTAGCATCTGCATTGAAACCAAAAATTATTTGTAAGTTGCTAAAGTGCTGTACTGAATGACTTATTGCTTTTTTTTTTTTTTTGATCAAATAAATAAATATTCAAGGATATAAATATATAATAATCAACCCAATTTCAGCTTCCCTGAAAAGGACAAATAATAAGCCCATCCCAATCCCGTCCAATTAAGATCAGAGACCAATAACACTAGTAATGTATATGCATATTTTTATGTAACATCAACTTATTCTTATTGATAAAGGTGGTCTAAATATCATATTTTCCTTAACGGCTCATAAATTCAGGTCCCGTGGAAGTTATTTTTAATTTATTTTAACAAAAAATGATATTTTGTTCATTTTGTAGTTTAGTTTGTTAATGATATATAATATCCGTATATGATCGAAATCCAAGAGATAGAACCCAATTCGAGTTCAGACAATAATAGGTTTGTATTCAAATTTAACTCATTTACAATCCTAATTTAGTTCAGCCACTTATCAAATGGCCACTAGTCTCCTTTAGTTTGTTTCCTACCTATTCATAAATTTATAGTAAGACTATTTAGTTAAGAGGGCTACATATGACACAGCTTTTCCCATCCAGGTACTTGGGTGGGTTTGGTCGGGTTGGGGGTCAATTCAGGCCTAATCCGAACTTAGTCCAACACAACTCGGGTTGGGTTGGGCTGGTATGAGTGGATTGGTCAGTTTTGAAATGGACAAAAATATGTATAAATTTTATTAATATATATATATATATATATATAATTAGAAAAGATATTTTCTATAAATAAGATGCATATATGAATGTTCAAAACACACCCCACAAAACAACCACCAATGCATACAAAACATCTCCTCCTGATAAATTGGGGAGATGTTCCCAATGCAAAGGTGGATCAAGCTGTGGAGTGCACTATGTGGGGAGCCCATGCACTCTCACTAGGGGTGTAACTTTGGTGGCCCCAACCCAAACTCAGATTGGCCCAGTCCACTATACGGGCTGGGCTTAAACTTATCGTCCTTGGGCTGGGCCTGGGTCCAAAAGTTTAGGTTTATAAATTTTTTGGGCTGGGCTTGGTCCTAACCCTTAAGAAGTTTAAACCTGGTCCAATCTTATCCTAACCCAAGCTTGGCTCCATTATATACATGTATATGCACATAAATAAACATATATTTGCATATACACATACATATATACATAATTTTTTAATAAACTATACATACATACATACATGCAAACTTTTTTTTTTTCAAACCCCAAACTTTACAACTGGTGGAGGAGGGGCCACCACAAAATTTTTATTAATATAAACAAGAAAGCCTATGTGGTGGTGTGGGGTGCAGGGGGGGGGGGGGGGAGAGGGAAGGACAAAAAGGCATTACCACTCTAGAAAAGCACTCACACGAGCCCAATCCAAATGCATCAAATTTTAGTGTCGATTGGGTTCGGGCTGAATAGTTCAGGTTTGATCTTCCGAGCTCATGCTGGATAATTCAGGCTTGGACTAGGTTCAAGCTTTAAGCCCAATTATTAGGGTTATACCTAGGTTGAATTAAAACCCGGCCCAGCCCACCCAACTTGCACCCCCCCTAATCTTCACCTCCACGTGGTGGGAGAATGGTTCTAACGCCGGGATCAAACAGGTCTATAAGACGATGATGTTATAAAAGTATGTTGATTCGGTCAGCTAAGCGAAAACCTGGGTCAAACCAAACCGTTTTTGGGGCCAAACAATTATCTATTTAAACTTTAAAGCCTTCTATATTCACTAGAATGTTCGAACAATAAAAAGCATTTGTTTTAGAATATACCAGAACATTAATCAAGAACATTTGTGATCAAATTCCAGAATAATAATAAAAGGCACGTGCATTAAGTGTTAAAGCATTTCAGAATAATTAAAGGTAAAATGGTAAAGACAAAAATCCACCAAGTTTTTTTGGAGTGTGTGAGACCCAATTTACCATAAATAACCCACACGGCCACACCCAAATTGAAGGCCTTTTGGACCCACTATTCACAGACCCATTCCCTCTCATTCATATGTAGGCAGCCCCTCCATTAGTCTGACAAGATTTTCTTCTCTCTTCCTTTTTTTGTCTCCCGGGTTTGAACTCATCCTCTTCATACCTTTAAGCTGTGTTTGGTTTTAAAGAAAAAGTAGGAAAAGAAAAGGAAAAATAGGGGAATATATAAATCTTGTATAAATTTTTTTATTTTTTTCTTCCTTTCCCTACTTTTTCCTTCATCCCAAACATAGCCTTAGGGTGAGACCACAGTCCATTGCCTTATAAGCTATGTATTTGGTTTCGTTTATAAACTTCCTCCAACATTTGTACTTTATTTGCTTGCAAAACCAAGAAAGGTAATTATTATAATCGTTTATGACAATTAAGCACCACATCAGCATAACAATGAAAAAATATCTAATCATTTGAGGAAGTTTTAAAAAATAATTTTCCTAAATGGTAGATGTATACAGAAACCGAAATCACTTTTTACTATTCTCGTCTTTTCGATGCATACGGAAGAACATGAGAGAAAACTACTATGTGACAATGTTTATTGAATAAACACCCAGGAAACCGAACACCCAAGAGATGAATTCGTAATCTCAATAAAAAATAATAAAATAGAAAATATAAGAAAAATAAAAAATTAGTATATATTCATCATATAAAATAAAAATAATTGCGATAAATTCGTATGGCATCAAACAGTTTGATGATTTGACTAATCAAAACACTGGTCTGACTGCCGCGGAAAACATATATATCCAACTGCAAATGGTAAAAGACAGATAGAGCCCAATTTGAACGACTTTTTTTTTGAAAGATCAAAGACGGAAGGATGATGTTTAATGGGGCCCAACCCAAAGGAATGATGGATTAAACCTTTGGACCTCACTTAAGTTGTCACAACTCAGAAGCCCTATTTGCAGAGTTGACGACAAAGAACAAAATAGCGGCAATTAATAAAAAGGATGCCTCCTCCAACTCTTTAGTGGCGCACCAATGCACCATACACCTACCAGCAGATTGGGGGCCGGAAGCCACATACGCCATTAATGGAGATTCTTTGGTCCCTTTCTATCAACATTATCTATGTTTCTGCATTTTACCTTTTCCAACCCTTCCTTGTTCAAAAACAAGTTAACTGGATGGATATAATTAATATTGGATCGTAGACCAAGAAAATTACTCAGAAACAGTCTCATTTTAGATGACACTAAACGCATCATCACCAAGGAAGAAGCAATATTAATCAGTTTTCCTCTCACCATAAAGAACTAGCTATAAAAATAATCTATTACGAGTACAGAGACAGAAAAACGTATTTTCTGTAACATACATATATAATCATTTGTTGTGAACAAAGATATAGATTTTATATCAAATGAACGTAGTTAATTACTGAGAGAGGAAGACGTTAAGCTACTGGAATTACCTCCGAAATTTGATGGGTTGTGGCCCAAAATATGATGTAACATAAGCCATGAGAGGTGAAGAGGGTCATGACCATATGTCCCAGCCAGATATGGTATTTGATGCTCGATTCCGATGTGAGACCCAGAAGTGGTAACACTGAGGAACCTCGAGTCACAGGGAAAAAGAGAAAGGCAAGACATACGTTGCCAACCAGGCCTAGCCTTAAAGCTGCACTGTCCAACTTAGCTTGCCACCTGTCATGCACAATAATTACACCATTAATTATTCCAAGTTCCCTTAATTAATAATCACTTAGTCTCAATACTGTCTAATCATTTTTGTTAATCATATTTATATATTTAAGAAATTGATCATCAAGTAATGAGGAACTATCCATTACAGGTGCTCCCCCTTCTTTTCGGCAGCCTGTGGAGTAAGCTTTGCGAAGCTGACGTGCAAATATGTGGAGAAAGACCAGACCAAGAGTGCAATGAACATGGCGAAGAAGGCTAGCTCTATCCCTGTAACAATCCCTAAGGGACCTTTCACTAGAACAGGCCGCTTCCATAGGGCCAACCGACTACTTTCAGCCGGGTTTCTGCTAAGAAGACATTAAAATTAACCAAGCAAAGTCCATCATTTATTCATAACTTGGTTGAGAGAGAGAAGAAATTAAAAATAATGAGACTGTTGATCCATGGAGAAGAGATTAATTGTACAGAACACATACGTACCTTTGGATGTACTGATGATCACCATATTTCTTCCCCAAATGGAGATAAAAACAGCCCAAAACAGCAATGGAAAGGACAGGAAATGTGTAGACCAGTAGTGTTGCTCCTGTGATGACAAAATAAAGAAAGAACCATGCATGAAACTAAATCATCAGCAACTCATTCATCATCAAGTAGTGACATGTCGAGTACTAAGAGATGGGATGATTTGGGAGCATACTCATCATCATCATCAGAAAGAAGAAGCTACAAACCTTGGACTCCGAAGTACGTAGAATTGGCCTTTGCTCGGATACTGGGCAACCATTTCTGCTTATACGTAGAGGTGGGCATCATGATCCAGATTATGAGAAACCCAAGTGAGATAACCAAGATGAACAACATTAACGCTGCTCGGACGGCCTTCATCATCCCTTCTCCTTTCGTCATGTTCTCTCTATATATTGCTATCAAGCTCTAGCTACTACTCCAAACCTCACTGCTGGTTGGAGGGTTTGTGTTGTTGACACCCTTTATTTATAGCCGAATTATTATTATTTTTATTATTTTTTAATTTTATTATAAGATAAAAGAAGGAAATTTTTGGGGGAAGGAGCATGCTTCATGTTCAGCTTACACAGTGCAAAGTTGCTTTTGCACGCCACGCCTGCAGTTATGGCGATCGACTTCCATTCGAGAATGTGCATGTGTATTAATGTCAGAGTCAAACGATGTGTTGGGGAGTATATATGTATGTAAGTAGGCCTAGAAAGGAGATGAGTGGGCAAGCAAATTAAGATTGATGACGATGATGGATTAATTAATAATAATTTACAGATAACCGCAATTTATGTGTCTCCTGGCTTTGCCACTTCTTGGGAAGAAGCGGTGGAAGTTAAAAGGAGAGAGTTTGGATACTTGGGAATGGGAATTAGTGGAAAAAAAATCTTCAACTTTTGAAACAAATCAAGTCTCACCCGGATTTTGAGTGGGTTATACTGTTTGTTTCTAATCTCTGTTTTATTCCTCTATATATTATTTAATTTCAAGTTGTGGTGGCGTGTGTCTGTGTGTGGTCGTTGCGTGTTGCACAAGTGGCCAGGTTGACATGTAGTTCCCCGGGCGCGTGTGGTCGTGTGTTCTTGTCTCTCTAGTCTGTACAATGGATGGATATAAAAGAGCTGAGAAGGCTTTTGGTGGAGATGGTGCACGCCATGGCTCCTTCATGGAACTGGGCATATATATGCGTCCGTCATCCATTAATCTCATGTTCTTCTGCCACCCTGATGACCAAATCCCCACTGCCCTCAATCACAGACCACCTCTGATATAGGGCATCGATCATAATATATAATCCGGAATTCCTACAAAAAAGTCTCTTCTCCTCTCTGGTCTCTACTCACTCAACCACACTACGCCTGTCTCCTTCCTTCAACAACTGGCCACTTGGCCAGTTTGTACTAAGGGGGTTGTTTAGCTCCATTGTCCACTATTTAATGGTTGAAAAATGGTTTTTTGATAATTAGGCACTTGTCATTAGACCCTATTAGGCGTGATTAGGTGCCACATAATCTGAATAACAAAAAAATACACATTAAAAAAGAAGGTTCATCTAACACATGGTTTTAACATTAACCGAGACAAATATTTGTTTGATAAACGATTTAACCAAACAATGCGTCAAACTCTATTGAAGAAACACCTATGAATTTGAGACTCTAATTAAATCATAACCTACTTGAATTCAAGCCATTCAGCCAGCCACGTTCTCAATCAAGAATCTAACCATCCAAAACGGATGCTAGCTGGGTGGATTGGAAAATAATAGTTGGAACATATTCTTAGTTTGGAATGGGTGCATGGAATTGAGTAACAATTTGTAAACATGATGAGATTTTACTTCTAAGGCTTCGTTTGGAAGAGGTGTAAATACAAAACTATGTAAAAGCAAAAGCAAAAGATGAACTGGATAGATGCTACTTTTACACTGTTGTGTGTTTGGAAGAACAGTGTAAAACGTGAAAGTATTTTCTACAAGCGTTTGAAATTAACATGGGTGTAAAACTACCCTCGCCCATAACTGCCGATTGGTACCAATTTCACAGAAGAGGAAGAGGCCTTAGAAGCTTGGGGTGCTTTACCAATGCCATTATTGAAGTCGAAACCCAGGACATTAAAGTCACTCAACATCACCAGCACCATCGTCGTAGGTCCAGAGAAGATCTTCATAGGAGAGACCATTTTCGCTGTCAATGAAGTCCCCGTAGGCTCTGAAGACCTCATCAAGGATTGCATTGATTTGCTCATTTAACCCTAGGATTTTCGGTGACGACGAGATACACCATTTCTTGCCTATTGGGACCTCCATATTTATTCATATCGAATTGCTGAAAAATTCTTTTAACCTTCTCTACTCTGGTACCCCTTTAATCCATTTTTGGGTGTTTTTCTTCCTGTTGGTTTGAGCTCTCTATTTTCTTGACAATAATAGCGAAGAGAAGATGAAGAAAGGCAACTAAAATAAGATAGATTAAGGGAGAATGACTGATAATCCCAGGGTCAGAGTTTATAGGCTCAAAGTACATTTGGGGTAGGTGTCAGCTCAGAATTGATGTCAATTCATGGGCGGATATGGGTGCATAGAATGTGATTTTTGGACTTTCTGAATGCTTATAGCTTTGCAGTGAGAATCAGAAATCTACATTAAACCTGTTCATGCTTTTCCGAAAGATTTATGGGTTTTTATCTAAAGGAGAAAAGCTTAATGGACTACTCTTTTAGCGTAAAAATCCAATCCAAACCGGTTTGATACTCTAATATGTGATTATTATTGTCGTCAGTTTTATTTTCTTTTTCGTTTTCCAGAAGGGAAAAGTTTCAAGTTTCAATTCGAAATGGATCCATGAAGAGGAGAAAAAGAAGTGGTAGAGGTGGCAACGACTTTTTTTTTCCCTCTTTTTTCTTTTGAGAGGGCGTGAAGTAGTGGAAGAGAGAAGAGAGATAGAGAGGGAGTGAGTGGAAGAGGAAGAGGGTCACATGGAGTTGGAACGACGACGGAAACAGGAAACTTGACGGTGGAGGATGCCGGCGAAAGAAGCTCAATGGTGACAGAGCAAGAGGAAGAGAGCCATTGCTTTTTACATAAAAAAGAAATCAAAGTATTTTATACATTTGATAATTGATGTAAATATCTTTCAAAATAAAGTTTTACACCAGTTTTCGGTGTTCTTTTACATCCCAACCAAACACATACAAAAGTGGACCATAGTGTAAAACTACACCGAACTGGGATTTACACCTCTTCCAAACGCAGTCTAAATAGGGATGCCCATGTGGTGGTGCTGATCGGGTTTCAGGTTGGATTCAAGTAAAATAAACCCGATCCGTTGATATGGCTAAATCATGCTTTCATCCTTTTCCATCTTCATACATACATACATACATATAATGATAATATTAACATTAAATTTATAAAAGTGATCCTTACTAAGAATTGGAGTACCGTTTTCATATATGGCTAGGCTAAGTTTGGATTTGATCAGGCTTGGGGTGCAAATCTACATGGTTGTGAATGTTATACATATTGAGTGGGCTTGGGTTTGGTTGGAATGGACTGATTTCAGATTACCCAAGCTCAATTCAAGTTTAGATTGCGCCCACTCACTCAAGGTCTGTTTGGAAGGAATAATGTATTGTTTTTGCTGACATGGCAGCTCATTTTGTTTTTAAAAACAAAATCATTCACATTGCAGGACACCGTTAAAGTCTGTTATTTGACACACTACAGGTGAATATGTGGAGCACACATGACATGAGTACGTTGATGCCAATTTGAAGTTGTAGTGACCATATATACTTGTGGATCATTTCAAACATGTTGGCTGTATTTGCCATTATGGTCCTTTTTGCATTTTCTCTTTGGCATCATTGCTACCACCAAATTTCCCACTACAAAAATGCAAAATTTTGACTGTCAATCTGGATCGTGATTTTAAAACTTGATTTTTTGTTTCTGGTAAAATCTCATATACTACAACTAGATCCCAGGCCCACTCTCCGTTTATTTTGCTTACCTTTTAAGTATGCAAGATATATATATATATATATGACACATTCGTTTAATAGGACAATAATAAAAATGGCAATTTTCTTAAACTAACACTGTTTCTAACAATTGATATCGTTGTTAAGCACTAATGAAAAAAAAAACAAAACAAATATTGAAATTGCCTTTCACTATTCTTCAAATTTTTAAAATAAAATCCAACTGATGAAAAATTTCATGAACCTTTGTGAGTTTTCTGTCATCGTGCATTTGTCGTATATTGCGACCACCACCATTGTCACCGTCATTACTATCTGAGTGGTGTCTTAGCTAGCTGAAGCTTCCACGTGTCGGATTCCGTGGCCAACATCTTTGGACCATGGCAGCACACGTCTTCACAGTCACGTCATGGAAAGGCATCTCGAGGAAGCAAAGTCCCACACAAATAAGGAGACATGCCTCATCGAGGAAAGCGGGACCTCCCGAGAACCTTAGTGTGCAGCCTCATCCCGACAATCCCACGGACCTCATCCGACTACAATGGATGCTTAGCTATTTAAAGACATTTCCCCCTCGAGGTAAAGGACTTTTGCTACTCAGCATTCTGCTCTCATATCCATTCCTCACATCGGACTGCCCTCAACAACTCATCCCAACCGCTCTCAATTTCATGTTACTAACTTGAGCGTCATAGTGCCTTCCTAGGGAACGACTCCTCGGGCTTCTAATCCTCTGTATGGTTGCAGATTACCTTGATGCACAACTTTGTCCCTCCACCTCGACTTCATCCAGTTGGTAGGGATTTATCTTATTACATCCTCAGTTCGGTACACCATGGACCAAACAACATCAATTACCAACCCTTCTCTAGATATGTACTTATAATTGGGCCGGTCCAATTAATCGTCACACGATTAGAGGAAGGATTATTAATCCTGCTCCAATCCAAAAAGAGTTTGGTAATAACACTACTAAAGCTAGTAGAGAGAGAGCAGCAAACAAGACAATGCACAAATCCATGTCAGGTATTCCTGCTAATCTCCTCTCGTCTGGGCTCATTAGTTTGAGCCTCGCGCTAAAGCCTAAAACAATGCCGTATCAAAAGTGAAGTTATCGTTAACCAATGAAAAGAAAGAGAGCCTGCACAACCAAGCTGAGAGCAGAACTATAAGAAGTAGGTGGTGTATTAAGGAAAGCTCTCCAGAAGGTAACTCCACAAGTCTGGTAGTTACCAATGGAGGCTCTCAGTCTAACTTAATAGCTACCAATAAAGGATCTTTAGCAGCTGCCAATGAAAGATCTCCTCCAAGAATAGTAGTTACTAATGAAGGCTTTCATACAGGTTTGGCAACCAGTAAATTAGAAAGAGAATTAATTAGCAATCTTTGTACATAGGCAACTGCCTATTCTATTCTTAGTTTCTTTTATATTTTTTGTTCTTTGTGTATATATATTGTACCCATCTCAGCCTGGTCGATAGGTCAAGCAATACAAAGAATTCTTTTATTATTTTATTTTTCTCTCTTCTACATTCTTATCTTGGTATCAGAGCCTATGGCATCTCATAGTGCTGATTCGTTTGAAGTCATTAGCTCCAACTCCTTTGATCTTCAGAATATGACTAGTACAATAGCGATGAACATCATTCCCAACATTTTTCCATATCTCACCATCAAGTTGAATGGAGAAAATTTTCTTCTATGGAGGGCTCAACTTCTGCCAGTTCTCAGAGCCTACAAATTGATGGGCTTGATTGATGGTTCAACCAAGGCATCACCAAAGAAAATTCCAGATCCCAATGGTGGTAGTAAGAAAATTCTTAACCCAAACTATTTTTCATGGGTACAGTTAGACCAACTTGTTTTAAGTTGGCTTGTTGCATCTCTGACAGCCCAAGTTGTTGGACTGTCTACTGCAGCCGAAGTTTGGAGTGCCCTAGAGAGATCGTTCTCTTCTCAATCATGACCTAGGGTGCTACAGTTAAAGTAGTAGCTACAAAATCTTAAGAAAGGCAATTTGTCCATAAGTGAGTATGCTCAGAAAGCAAAAACTATTGTAGACAATATGTCTGTTGTTTTTGAACCAATAGTTAAGGAAGACCTTGTTCTTTACGTTTTATCTAGACTAGAAAGTGAATATGAATCTCTTATCACTGTTATTACTAATAGAACTGATGTTGATCAGTTAGGCATGAATGATGTTCTTGGTCTACTACTTAGCCATGAATCTTGGCTTATTCAGCATAATGTTTCCAGTGAAGCTCCCAATGCCAATATAGTTGCAAGTTTATACTACTATAAAAAGTACGAATAAGGTCTAAGATTTCTGGAATTTTTTTGACTAAAATACCCTTTTTTTTAAATAGGGTCCCTATCTATTATGAGGGCAGAAAATATAATTTGAATACTATTATTCATTGCATTCAATTCTCTCTTATTAAATTCCTAGGTATTAACTCTCATTCACCCTCATTTAACCATACATTTAAGGCATTTTTGTTTCTTTTAATTACTAAGTTCCACTAATTAAATCCATACATAAATAATTCTAATAACATAAAAATGTGTACTTTTGAAATTGACTTGGAAAAGCTATATTTTTATGTGGTGGTAAGAAATTAAACAATTTTAGGTCAAATAGGTCAACCCATGTAGCATTTTTCCATAATTAAATAATAAAAATTAAAACATGAAAAAATACAAATATATCTATACTACTTTAAAAAGAACGAATGGCCTCAAAAATATTTTTGGAATTTTTTTAAGGACAATTTACCCATCTACATTTGAATTTATTGATAAAAAGTGAGGGCAAATAGGGTAATTGGTTATTGATATTAAATGAGTTGAAAAGAAGTAATTTTATGATATCCAACGCATTCAATTCCCTCTCAATAAATTCAATATTTAATTTATTTAAGTTATTTTTGTTTCTTTTCATCATTAAGTTCTATTAATTAAGTCCATACTTAATAAATTAATAATTCCAAAAACATAAAAGCTTATACTTTTAAAATCGACCTAAAAAAATAGAGTTTTCGTCTAGGTGGTGGTAACATTTTGGGTCGAATGGGTTAATCACTGCTTTCACAATTTAAATAATAAAACTCAAAATTTGATAAAATGAAAAAATAGAAATTAAAAAAATTGGGAACATTTTTAACATACATATTAAACAGCAATAAGTATGATAAATAAGAAATGTTTTTTATTAATGAAGGAAATTGAATGTAAAATTTAAAACCAATTGGAAATAAAAATATTTTCCTATTCTCTCTCATTAAATCCTATATTTAAGATATATTTTTCTCATCATTAAGTTCTTATAATTGAATCCACAATATTAATTTTAATAGTATAAAAATAAATATTTCAAAAAGTAATTTAAAAGCAAAACAATTTTCTTCCCTCCCAATGGTGGGCAAGAATGACGTCAAGAATAATTTTGGAATTTTTTTAGGACAAAATTTACCCCTCTACATTTAAATTTATTGATAAAATGTGAGGGCAAATAGGGTAATCAGTTATTGATATTAAATGAGTTAAAAAGAGGCAATTTTATGATATTCAATGCATTCAATTCCCTCTCAATAAATCCAATATTTAATTTATTAACTTGCATTCATGTTCAGTGAATCTTATATTTAAGTAATTTTTATTTCTTTTCATCATTAAGTTCTATTAATTAAATCCATACTAAATAAATTAATAATTCCAATAACATAAAAGTTTATACTTTTAAAATCTACCTAGAAAAAATAGAGTTTTCATCTAGGTAGTGGTAAGAATTTAAACCATTTTGGGTCAAATGGGTTAATCCATGTTGTCACAATTAAATAATAAAATAAAAAAAATACATAAAATAAAAAATTATGAACATTTTTAATGCACATATTAAACAATAATAAGTATGATAAATAAGAAATGTTTTTATTAATGATGGAAATTGAATGTAAAATTTTAAACCAATTGGAAATAAAAATATTTTCCTATTCTCTCTCATTAAATCCAATATGTAAGATATATTTTCTCATCATTAAATTCTTTAATTAAATTCACAATATTAATTTTAATAGAATAAAAATAAATATTTTGGAAAATAATTTGAAAAAAAAAACATTTTCTTCCCTCCTGGTGGTGGGTAAGCATGGCCTCAAGAATATTTTTGGGTTTGTTTAGGACAAAATTTACCCCTCTACATTTAAATTTATTGATAAAAGTGAGGACAAATAGGGTAATCAGTTATTGATATTAAATGAGTTGCAAAGAGGTAATTTTATGATATTTAATGCATTCAATTCCCTCTCAATAAATATAATATTTAATTTATTAAATTACATTCATGTTCAGTGAAACTTATATTTAAGTCATTTTTGTTTTTTCTCATCATTAAGTTCTATTAATTAAATCCATACTCAATAAATTAATAATTTCAAGAATATAAAAGCTTATAATATTAAAATCTACCTAAAAAATAGAGTTTTCATCTAGGTGGCGGAAGAAATTAAACCATTTTGGGTCAAATGGGTTAATCAGTGTTGCCACGATTTAAATAATAAAATGAAAAAAATGATAAAATGAAAAAAATATAGAAATTAAAAAAAATTGGGAACATTTTTAACATACATATTAAACAATAATAAGTATGATAAATAAGAAATGCTTTTACTAATGATGGAAATTGAATGTAAAATTTAAAACCAATTGGAAATAAAAATATTTTCCTATTCTCTCTCACTAAATCATATTTTTAAGATATATTTTTTCTCATCATTGAATTTTTGTAATTAAATCCACAATATTAATTTTAATAGTATACAAATAAATATTTTGAAAAAAAAAACCATTTTCTTTCCTCCTAGTAGTGGGCAAGCAATTCGATCATTTAGGGTCAAGTGGATTAATAAATAATTTCATAATTAAATAATAAAAATTTTAAAATAAATAAGTATAAAATATAAGAAGTATTTTTATTAATGATGAAAATGGAATGCAAAATTTAAAATCTACCTAGAAATGAAATGATGTCATAGTCAAATAATAAAATTTTTAAAAATAGAAAATACAAAGAATCACAAAAATAAAAAAAAAAGAGAGAAAATTTTGGACACATATCTAATGTTATATATTTATAAAAATAAAATATTGGGTGCATTTCTACTATTATTCATTCATTATATTGAATAAAAATAAGTATTATACATAAGAAAAAAATTCAATGATGGAAATTTAATACAAAATTTAATGCCAACCTAGAAATCAAACTATTTTTCTTTTTGGGTGGTGGGTTAGTGGTTTGGGTCAAACAATATCATACGCAAACAAAAATTAAGTGTGATAAGTAAAAATTATTTATATAATGTAAATGAAATATATAATTTAAAGAGAAAATTATAGTCAAATCTGGTTATGCATTTAAAATTAGGTTGTAGGTTGATCCAGAAACCAACAAAACTCTGACAACTGGCTCTACATTTCAAATTATAAAAACCTCTGCCATGTCATCAAAGGCTTTTATGGATGTTGGCAACAGAGACTCTTAACCCATTATTTATATAATGTAAATGAAATATATAATTTAAAGAGAAAATTATAGTGAAATCCAGTTATACATTTAAAATTAGGTTGTAGGATGGTCCAGAAACCAACAAAACTCTGACAATTGGCTCTACATTTCAAATTATAAAATCTTCTGCCATGTCATTAGAGGCTTTTGTGGATGTTGACAACATGGGACTCTTAATCCATGTTGGACAAAAAGAAAAGCTTATACCAAAAATAGGTTTTCAGTTTATCTTCTACTCCCTCAGTCTCTCGATCTCCCTCCCTTCTCTCTAACTCCCGCAATCATCTCTCGATCTCCCACTCTTTCAACTTTGGTATGTAGCCAAATCAAAACTTCTCTCTCTCTCTCTCTCTCATTCTTCTTCTTGACTTTACCTCTTGGTTAATATCTCTTTCTCTCTCAATCTCTATAATTCTCCTTTAGTCTTTCTCCCGCTACTTCTCTCATTCTTTTTTTATTTTTTTTACAAAATTTTATATTATTAATCATATTGTATAAAAGAACTAAAGGGACCAACTACTTGTACAATGAAATTATAAATTTCTATCAAATTGGTGTAATGATTTTTGAACTATACCAAATTGGTCTCATGTTCTTTTATACGGTCTGATTAATACCATATAGGTTTAAGAAAATAAGAAAAAAAGAACAAGAGAAGTGTGAGAAAAACTGATGGAGATCGATAGATTGAGAGAGATTGAGGAAGAACGATAGGTAGAGAGAGAATGGTACAAATTGATAGAGAGAACGTAAATACAGAAACTGAAAACCATTTTTATTTATTTTAAAATCATACAGTCATTGAGCAGAGAGAGACGACTGTGTGTGTGAAAGAGAGAGAGAGAGAGAGAGAGAGAGAGAGGGAGGGAGGGAGGAAGGGAGGAAGGGGGGAGCGGGAAAGAAACTAAAAACCATTTTCTTGTTTTCCAATCACCCAACATTAAACGGCAATTTCAGTATAAGCATTTTGTTGTGTCCAACATAGATTAAGAGTTCCATGTTGGCAATAGCCACATAAGCCTCCGACAACATGGCAGGGGTTTTATAATTTGAAATGTAGAGTTAGTTGTCAGAGTTTTGTTGATTTTTGGACTAATCTGTAGCCTAATTTTAAATGTAAACCCGGTTTTGACTATAATTTTCTCTAATTTAAAACTATTTCGAAAGCAAATCTATTTTCTTATCTAGATGGTGGGTCAATGACCAAACTTTTCTAAGAAATACATGATGTCATAATTCAATAATAAATATTTAAAAGAAGATAGAACACCAAAAATGAAAATGTACAAAATTTTGTCAAAAACATTTGAGAACATTTCTAATGTTATATATTCATCATATAAAATAAAAATAATTCTTAAAATAAAAGTTATTTTTATTTATGATAGAAATGGAACACAAAATTTAATAATAATAATAATAATAATAACAATAACAATAATAATAATAACAATAACAACAACAACAACAACAACAACAACAACAACAACAACAACAATAATAATAATAATAATAATAATAATAATAATAATAATAATAATAATAATAATAATAATAATAATAATAATAATAATAATTGTTATTTAGTACAAGCATTTAAGTTTTGTTTTTAATCATATTATTACTTTTGTTAATTTTCAATTTCTATCTTAATTATGATATATCTAAAATTCAAGTAATTAATATGAAGAAAATTTTATCACGTGCACGCATGTGCTTAATTACTAGTAACAATAATAATGGCAAGAATAGCAATAATAATGCTTAGTTTCAGAATAACAAAGGGAACTATGGTCGTGGCAGAGGCAGGGAGCGTGGCAATCAATCTGGACAAGGACAAGGTCGAGGTAGAGGTAATACAATTGTTTGCCAAGTATATAACAAACCTGGGCATGGTGCACTCAAGTGCTATAAATAGTATGACCTCTCGTACCAAGAACATAACAATAATTCTCTAGATCCTGCAGCTGTGTTTCATAGTGGTATGTCTTCCTACAATGGCTCAACAACTAATTTCGACCCTACTTGGTACCCTGATAGTGGAGCAACTCATCACATGACTCCAAATGCTAATAACTTATAGAACAAGCATGAATTTTTTGGTATGGACCAAGTGAAAGTTGGTAATGGTGAAGGTTTGATAATTAAGAGTATCGGTTCTTCTTCATTAAATTATGATCATTATTAGTTTAGTTTGAAAAATATTTATCACGTTCCTGCCCTGACAAAGAATTTGATCTCTGTTAGCAAATTTACAAGAGATAATAATTTAGTATTTGAATTTCACCTAAATTTCTTTTTATTGAAAGACCCAGTAGAGATGGACTTTATCAGTCCTGGGAGCCAATGATGACTGAGAAAATTCAGTCGAAAAACTTGTTGGAGAAAAAGCCTCTTTCCGGGATTGGCATCACTGTTTAGGACATACATCTTTGAAAGTAGTTAAATTAGTAATTTCTAAATTTGGTTTACCTTATTCAGGACATGTGAATGATCACTTTGTTTGTGAGGCTTGCCAATTCGGCAAAGCACATCGTTTAAATTTGCCAATTTCTTCTAGTAATGCCTCTCAACCTCTAGAGTTAATTTATTCAAATGTGTAGGGACCCACCCCAGTTTTGTCTACAAAAAGCTATAAGTATTATGTTTTGTTTATAGATGCATATTCAAAGTTTTCTTGGATTTATCCTCTTGAAAGGAAATCAAATGTTTTTTATGCTTTTGTTAAATTTAAGAGACATGCTAAAAATCAATTTTCCACTAAAACTAAGATGTTCCAAAGTGATTGGGGATGAGAGTTTCGAAAGTCATTCTCCTTCTTGGATAGTGAAGGAATTTCACACAGGGTGATTTGTCCTCATACTCATGAGCAAAATGGAAATGTTGAAGAGAAACACTAGCATATTATTGAGTCCACTCTCTCTCTACTGGCGTCCTCCTCTCTCCCCAAATCCTTTTAGGTTGAAGCAGCAAAAACTGCAATTTTTCTCATTAACCGGTTGCCTACTCCAACATTTGGTAATCTCTCTCCTTATGAAAAGTTGTTTAGCCGAAAACTCGATTATTCTATATTATGAAGTTTTGGTTGTCTTTGCTATCCTTTTATTCGGCCATATAACAAGCATAAGATGGACTATAGATCTGTTAGATGCATTTTTATTGGATATAGTTCTTCTCATAAAGGGTACAAATGCTATAATCCGGTCACTTCACAAGAAATTATTGCAAGACATGTGGTTTTTGATGAGAAACAGATTCTGGGAATCTCTCAAAAGAAGAATCCTTCTGAACTTCTGAATTCGGCACCAGTCACTCTGCTACCTATTCCTTCAGTCACTGGTGCGTAGGAGAATGATATCTCTTCTCATGACTCTTCATCTCTTGAACAAGGTATAACTGCAAGATCGTCTTCAACTGATACTAATGAATCTTTATCTCATGTTGATAATCAGACAGATCAGCCACGTTAGAAAACACGGTTGATTCAAGAGATTTTGGATGCCACACCTGTTGTTCCTGCTCTGGCTATACGAACACATTCTATGACTACTCGTTCCATGAGTTCCCACCATACACAAACTACCACAAGGTATCCTTTACCTGAAGGACTACTTACAGATGGTAGTTAGAGTGGTGTAGAACCAAATTCCTACTCTTAGGCGTCCAAGTTTGCTCACTGGTGCACTACTATGTCATCTGAATTTCATGCTCTCATATAGAATGGTACGTGGCAGCTTGTTCCTTATGATTCGTCTATGAATGTTGTTGGCTCTAAGTGGGTTTACAAAATTAAGAGAAAACCTTAATGGTTCTGTGGAACGATACAAAGCCAGACTAATAGCTTAGGGTTTCTCTCAAGTTCCCGGTGTCGACTTCACAAACACTTTTAGCTCTGTTGTTAAGCTAGCCACTGTTCGTACGGTTTTATCTTTGGCCACCTCACAAGGATGGGACATTAAGCAGCTAGATGTTCACAATGCCTTCTTGAATGGATTTATTCAAGAAAATATTTATATGAAATATCCCCGAGGTTTCGAGGATCAGACATGTCCAGATTATGTCTGCAAGCTTAAAAAAAGTTCTCTATGGTCTTCATCAAGGGGCTTGGTTCTCTTAACTCTGTAGCAGACGTCATGATCTTGGCTTCAGAAGCTCTCAGTGTGATCCCTCTCTCTTCATTTACACCAAAAATAATATTTCTCTATATATTTTGGTTTATATTGATGATATTATTGTTACTGGTTCTTCTGCTGCTCATGTTTCTCAACTCATTTTGGATCCGTCTTGGATTTTCTCTCTTAAGAACCTTGGATCTCTACACTATTTTCTTAGAGTAGAAGCTCATTGAGACAAGACTAGGCTGTTTCTTTCTTAGAGGCATTACATTTTGGACCTCTTACAGAAAACTAATCTGCAAGCCTCTAAACCCTTGACCACGCCTATAGCTCCCACGTCCAGATTGTCTAAATTTCAGGGAGACCCTCTTCCTGATCCTACTCAGTATCACAACATTGTTAGGGCCCTGCAATATGTTACACTCACATGACCAGAGGCACAATTGAGTATGAGCTATTTTTTGCATCTAATCCTCCTAGGTATTTAGTTGCTTTTCATATGTTGATTGGGCCAGTTGCCCTAGTAACCGCCGGTTCACTAGCGGCTATGGTATTTTTCTTGGGTCTCATTTAATCTCTTGGAGTGCGAAGAAATAGCCCACCATTGCCTATTCTAGCATTGAAGCCGAATTTTGCTCATTAGCTAACACCACCACCGAATTACTATGGTTGTAGTCTCTACTACGGGATTTGGGTATTCGTCAGTCTGTTCCGCCTATTCTTTACTGTGATAATATTGGCACCACGTATCTGGCAGCGCATCTGGTGTTCCATGCTCATACCAAACACATCAAAGTGGACTTTCATTTTTTGCGTGATCATATTCTCCGTAAAAATATAGACATCCGATATATTTCTACTAATGATCAGCTGACCGACATCTTTATCAAACCTCTTGCTCTAGCTCGATTTGATTTTCTCCGGTCCAAGCTTCATGTGCTTCCAGCCCAGTTTCACTTGAGGGGGCATATTAAGGAAACTTCTCTAAAAGGTAACTCCACAAGTCTGGCAGTTACCAATGGAGACTCTCAATCCAGCTTAGCAGCTACCAATAAAGGATCTTTAGCAGTTGCCAATGAAAGATCTCCTTCAAGAATAGCAGTTACTAATGAAGGCTCTCATACAGATTTGGCAACTAGTAAATTAGAAGAGAATTAATTTGCAATCTTTGTACATAGGCAACTGCCTATTCTATTCTTAGTTTATTTTATTATTTTTATTCTTTGTGTATATATATTGTACCCATCTCAGCCTGGTCGACAAGTCAAGCGATACAAAGAATTCTTTTATTTTTTATTTTTCTCTCTTCTACATTCTTATCTTGGTGTCCCTAAAATTTATTGGCTCCAAATTCTTTTCGTCATTTCTTCTTTTCAAAGAGGAGATCTTAAGAAAGTTCCAAACACTATTCTTATTTTTTTTCTTGCTTCCTCATGAAATAAAAAAATGGAGACCGATCAAAGCAATTACTAGGGAAGATTTAGGACCTGCACGATAAGCTCAGCGATGGCATTCACATGATATAATGATGGGGAGAGACGATTGGAACGGGTTCGTGTTCTTGAAACATTTCCACTCGACGAGGTAGCGATTGCAAAAATGAAGAGCTTTAATGTAGTTAAAACTACACTCGAGAGCATAGAGGACCAGCTTGAGATCTTCCATGTAAGTTTCTGCTTCTTATGACCAATCAAATAGTGAGGAATCAGTGGACTATATAGTCTTCTCCATCTTCACCATTGACCATTTGTCATGTTATAGACCAACAGGAAATGGACAACCCAGTGAGACCAAAGAATCTGGTAATAAAGCACCGTTATTGGTATTCCTATAGCTTTGGCTACCACCTTAAAGTATGCAAGGTTATGTCTGAGAAGGTATATGCAAACTTATTCCATGTGAAAGATATCTATTATTTGAATTTCAAACTTGTAAGTATAAGCCATTTTAGTGCCTTTACTTGATCAATTGTATCAGGTTAGATGCTCGTACTGCTAGGGATGCAAACAAATAAGATCATATTAGAATTAGGGTATATCCAAATCCGGTCTGACCGTTAATAGCCAATCTGATCCAATCAGATCTCATAAGTATGGATTCGAATTCAAATCCAATGAAGAAGTCGGATTTTTAGAAATGATTTAATCTGATTTAAATTTCTTAAAAAATTAATAGATTATC
Source organism: Nelumbo nucifera (assembly GCF_055504915.1). NCBI lineage: Eukaryota > Viridiplantae > Streptophyta > Magnoliopsida > Proteales > Nelumbonaceae > Nelumbo > Nelumbo nucifera. Next base: position 183,375,350 of record NC_142649.1, on the reverse strand, counting down.
AAAAAATAAATAAAATATAATAATTAAAAAATAAGACCAAAAAATATAAATATCTTTTCAACTATTTTCATCACATATATACATATTTTTTATAAAAAATAATCAATATAATAAATTTATAAAAATGAAATATAAATAATATATTTATAAATAAATAACATATATGTTTTATACACACACACACACACACACATATATATATATATATATATATATATATATATCAGATCTTGGATTGGATAGGGGCAACCTGAATCCAGTCTGAATTCTGATTGGATCCTATTTTTTTATCCAATCTGAAAATCCAAATAGAGGATATCCGAATATGACAAAATAGGATCGGATCGGATCAGAATCTGATCCATTTGCACCCCTACGTATTGCTTGATGTCTCTATCCCTGTTTTTATAATAGGAGTGGTATTGGAGGAGGAGGAGATAATTTCTCGCTTTTCGAGCTTGAGTAGTACTAGCCAAGCATATTGACTGGCATGTCCCAACTCGAAACCATATCAAATACCAATTGATATCTGCTAATCACTATGAGTCACTTTGCAGCATTTGAACAGGTTCGATCTCCTATGGAATTCCTTGGTCTTCCAACAGATCTTCGAACTTCATGGGAACTCTACTTTTAGGCAGAATTCTTAATTTCTGCAGCCGCACCAAACCATGTAATGAACAATTTGGTATTGTTGCACTTTGGTTTTGAAACTCTACAGCAAAGTTTCCGCTCTTGGTCTCGGTGCCCTGAGTTCTTTGTGACAAAAGGGTATTTTAAGGATTTTTGAAAAATATATTAGTCATGTGATATCACTTGTGAACGATTTGTGATGAAAAGTTAACAATAGGGGAAGTTTTAGACAATTGTCAAAAACAATAGAGGTACTTTAAGACAATATGCAAACAATATGGATGAATTAGTCAATTAATTAAACCATAAGGATAGTTTAAAAAATTTTCCCTAATAAGAAAGGTCATTAACAAATATTGGATACGATCCTAACCATTGGTATTTTTCTGCAAAGGTTATTGTTGCTACTCACTTCTTTTTAGTCCGGAGTTCGAGCTAGGTTCTGACCTGAAACTCTCCCTTATATTTCTAGCATTCTTTTGAGAGTTAACCCGACTTTGGGATACCTCTGGAGACCCAACTATTATGTGCAAATCCTCAAGCAAGGCCATTGTTTATGCTTCAATATCAATGGTAGTAATGGGTTTGACTGGATCTGCACATAATATGGTCTCCTCCATCGTATCTAATCAGCAGAGGTATTTTCGCTTTTCCCCTATTAGGGGTGTTCAAATTCGGCTGATAAACCGAAAATCGAACCGAACCAAATGGAACAGAAAATCGAATTAGTAGTTGTATTTAATTATCTATATTAAATATATAATATTCTATTCAATACTTTATACTTATTAATTAATAATTATTATCTTTTTCAATGAGTAATCATTAATTCGCGATTCCCAATGTGCTATGGGAAGTTGGGCCTATTCCAGCTTTTAATTAATAATAATTAATTAAATAGGCTAGAGACTCTAAACAATTAGAGTATTAAAATCTAGACTAATTATTAATTATTCATTAATTGTTTGTTAAAAATAGCCTAGAGACTAGTTGCTTTAATAATTAGTCATTCAATTGTTCATTAAATGACTAGTTGTATTAATTGTTTATTATAACCTAGACTAAAGATTAATAGCTAATTGTTCATTAAATATTAAAACCGAATCCAACCAAACTGAATGCGGTTAGGGTCAGTTCAATTTTAAATTGTAGTCGGGTTTAGTTGGGAGAGATGATCAAACCGAATAATAGGTTAGGTCTTTGCTTTTAATCAAATCGAACCGAACCGACCAATTATGCACCCCTTGCCCATATATGGAAACACTGCCGCATTCATGTTAAAACTCAACCAAGAGGGCGCAGGTCTAGTCATGACTAGGCCATCTGCTCGAACCAAAGCATTGGGTCTTTCATTCAATTCTCTTCGTGACCCTTCTTTCATAACGTAGTTTTGTAGCTCATTTATCTATGTATGCACCGCTAGTAGACAGTGGGATGGAGGCCTGCTTGCATCTAAGTTTCCAATATATAGAAATAGAGCAGTGAAACCCATATTTGCGACCCGCATATTGGAGCCAACATTAAGCCCTACATAATGGACCATAGAATAGAATAGGGCTTAAACATGGGTTGGTCCAACAAGTGGGGGTCACAATATGACAAAAATTGGTTGTAAGAATAGCATATGGTGAGAAAACATTACCTGCGACCAAGGCCGTAGAACTTCATAGCGACCCCTGATGAAATTAGAACATGTCAGTGTATGAGATAAAAAATTAATTGATGTGATGCATTGAATTTGTTGCAAATACTGGCATATTGGAATTTCACTAGCTATTTTGTGATCATGATCGCAGTTAGGGTCTGTTCGTTTTTTTTTTTTTGGATTTTGAGAGAGGGAAAAGTTGGTCAATGAAAATTTTGTTTCCATTGATAAAAAATCCATGCTCTTTTTTCAGATTTATATGGGGTTCACAGAAAAGTGATACCCATTTCCTAGGTGGCCAAGTAACTTTCCGACTTAGGGGGAAGTTGCCAATACTTAGATAGGACAAAACTGCCCCTTTTAATAATGTGTTTTTATCGATGAATTGATAATTGTCTTATTTACCTAGAAAATGAAAGAACATGGGTAAATGCACTTACCCAGGTAAATGCATTTACCCTAATAAGTAACTTCCTGAAAAGCGAACAAGGCCTTAATGTGAGCTCACATATGGTGTCCATGTATCATAGTAGTGCCAACATGTATAAGGATACAACTTGGGCAGGCCCAAACCATGCTTGGACCAACCCCGCCCACAATTTTACATGGGTTGGCTTGGATTTTTAGTCCTTAAGCTAGGTCCAAGCCCAAAGTTTAGGCTTTCTCGATTTTCGGGTATAGAAGGTTTGTAAAGGTTTTCCTCCCTTTCCCTCCTTTTCCCTACTTTTTTCCTTCAAACCAAGCACACTAGTGTGGACTGATTGACTAACCTGAATTCGGCCCAGGCCTGAGCCCAACTCAAGGGCATCAAATTTTAGTGTAGACTGAACTCAGGTAGAACAGATCAGGCTTGAGTTTAGGATCAGGCTTTAAGCACAATTCTTAGGGTTGGGCCTCAGTTGAACTTAAACCTGGACCAACCCATCCAACTTGCACCCTTAAACATGCATAGGACTGAAAAGTTGTAGCTTTTCAGGTGGAGACCACACTAGGATCTATGTGGGGGCCTTATGGCTTACTTATGTACCTCATTTTCCAATTGTAGTTTCTCTAATACAGTCAACTTATATAAATAACAATATATGTATCAAATAGATTGTAGTTCAAAACAAAAGCAGGTTTTTTTTTTTCTTGGGTTGTAAGGAAATGGTAGATATATGATTAATATTTCTACACATGCACTTACACTCGTATATATACATGGATACAACCAATGTTACGTTATTTTATTACTTTATAAAGATAGAAGGGTAAAATGATAAAATATGTTTAAATTTGACATTTTTGCTATATTAAATGTATTAATTAAGTGATTAATTTTTAAAAATGAAAATATTTGAATGACCAGGCCACCTTTTGTAAACATTGATATTATAATTATTATATACTCAACTCGATCTAAACTGACGAGTCAAGGTCGAACCCAATGAAGCTCACAAGCGTAATTGAGTTGATATGATATATATAATATTTTTAATATTTTATATGCATAACAATAAATAAATTTTATATACATAATTATAATTTTTTATATGAAGCTTGGCCCACTTTTGAGTTTGAGTTTGAGTATATGAGCTTTTGAGTAGAACCAAATTGGAGCCCATAACCTTTAGCTAGCTCTAATCAAGTTTGAGACCCATGTTTTTGTACGAAACCGAACTCAAATAAAATAGTCAGGTATTCAGGTCCACTCGTTTCAAATCCACCCTAATTTTATGAAATGTTCTTATTTAACTTTAATGACTTGGACGTGAAGTGAGGAAGTATCATCATTATATGGTATAAAGAACTAGTCTTACTAATGTGACATATGGTGGGTAACATTTTATTGCGGATTCACAAAGCTATACATACACGGAAACAAAGCTTCATTATGCTTTAATTGGAGCCATATGGCATATACATCACCAGTTAAAGCTAATGGACTCAAAATGTAGGTTCTCCACCAAACCACATGAACAGATTTTTGCAACCTCATGTCTCATCTTCTTTGGGCCACAAACTAGAACTCCAACACTTGATTCTTTACGCTCAAATAGTATATCTGTAAGGGATAAAAACAAAACAAATCAATTGTGATTATTACATCTAAGAAGTCAAATAATCTTTAGTGTTAAGAGGAAGAGGAGGGAGCTTACTCTTGAGATCAGGTCTTGCTCCTAGGTGCACCTTGGTAGCAGGAAGAAGGGACTGGTGGGGGAGACTCTCAAGCTCTCGATTAGAGTCATCATGGAACCCTGGAGATGTCATTGGTGTTGGCACATTCACATTTTGTATTTGTCTCCCTTCCTTGGCATTCTCATGCTTTTGCCAGAGAACCACGGCACTGGCCACTACCACAATGCAGATACATATAAAGAACATGTCCCAAAGAGCTCTCCCAGAAAAATGGTAAATAACGTCAGTATTGTGATCGATTGGATAAATGTAGTAACGGGTAAGTAAACCCAAGAAAAGGAGAAACATCACAAAAGAAGATGAGATTATAGCGCCAAGCCAGAGCCAAGTGTTTGGTCCTAGAATTGAAGACATGGGTGCATCTGATGAATTGGGCTTGAACCAAATGGTCCGGATGAGCTTCTGCTGGTTTTCGCAAGTGTTGGACGGCTCTTTCTCTCTGGTGACATAGGCCTCTATCTGAAGCTGTATACGTGAGGTATCAGAAGGGGCACCAAAGATTGGGATGAGAAGGTTTAGCATGGTGAGATCAGAAGAGTTCTTGAAGGCGCATATGAGGAGCATCCGTGGAATAATCTGCTGGCAATCAATCATGGTACTTCTAAATATTATCTCTCGAATTATAGAGATGAACGGAGTAATGCCGCTTCCTCCACTCACCATCACAACCAACTCATGCCTGAGATAGAATCGAAGCTTAGAGAGAGAGAGAGGGGAAGAAAGAGTTTGATAAAATTTTTATAATTCCTTGATTCTAATACAGACCTTAGAAAGTGAGATGAAGCAGGCCCATAGGGTCCTTCCATGGAGACTTCCAGTTGGTCTAGAGAGGAAGGGGAAGAAAGAGTTTGATAAAGTTCCTGGGACCAGCCTCCAACACCTTTGACGAGGATGCTTAGCTTCTCAGGCTCCATGTTTGAATTAGAGATGACGGTGAAAGGATGCCACTGAAGCTTAGAAATGGATGGGACGTTGATGAACACGATACTAGTTGGAGTGTAGCTTAATTCTGGCATTAATGGGAGGATACCCTTAAAATAATTAAGATGAATGCATGGAATTCAAAATGGATGGATGAACGTCGCATGACGATACCCTTAAAATAATTAAAATATCACCTGGATTCTTGGAGAAGTTCAATTCAATGGCTTCACAAGGTAGAAGACGTGCAGAAACAAGCCGAACTCTTCGTCGTGATTGTAAGAATCGCAAATATCGATCAATTAAGAAAAGATAGACACCAGGAAGGATTGTGCAGAAGTAAGGGATTCCCACATGCAAGACATAGAAGAAGAGATATAGTGTGTATAGGTGATGGGCGTACAAGAACATCTCGTACATCTTTCTCCTTATGCGGGGAATGCTGGTTGCCCACATTGCCAATGCAATTACGAAAGCAATCTCTCCAGCAATATTAGACACCCAAGTACTACTCCATTCTAGCATCTGCATGCATTTTAGGTTAAACTTCATACAATAAAATATTGAATATTATGCATATAAAAAAATTAAAATATTATATACAATTAATATAAGCTCAATTAGGCTTAGGAGTTATTTTTTATTACACAAATACAAATTTATTGTTATACATATAAAAAATTAAAAACATTATATATAACATAAGCCTGATTAGGCGCACAAGCTTCACTATGAACCAAACTATTGAATTACTCCCGGAAAGCTCGGTTATTGTCTACCCCTAATTGTGACTGCTAATTGGAAAAAGCATTGGTTGTTTCTTGTTTGGGCAAAAACAGCTTAGGCTGCTTTTCAGCATACTGTACATCACTGCATCACACGCTATCCAATCCAACTCAGGTACTTATTTGTATTTTTGGTTGGACAGAAAGAAAGAAAAAGAAAAGCTCCCTGACAGCCTAGCTAGTTTGGCTGTTTTTTCCAAACAGCCAAAGTTTTCCAAATTGCAGCTTGTTTCACTGAAGAGGTGCACTACAAACATTCCAGCCACAGAACAACATAAATACATAATAGAAATCTAAGTCTTTTGTCAACAGCAATCATCATGATTCATGACAGCAAAACGATTACTAAAGACTGTTGATGTTCTTCACTTCAAAATTAAAGAGAGTACCTCAGACATCTGGTTTGTTATAACCCAGTAGATGATGAAACCTATACTATGTGCGGTAAAAAGGATCATAGAGAGATGGCCAAGCCAGATATGGTACTTGATGCTGGACTCGGAAGTCAGTCCAAGTAGAGGCAAGATGGATGATGCTCGAGTTACAGGAAAGAAAAGGAGTGCCAAACAAATGTTTCCCACGTACCCAAGTCTAAGAGATACACTTCTGAACTTAGCTTGCCACCTGCCAAAGTCCATCCATCCATCCATCTCATAACTGTAAGCTAGTAAATAATTAATTAAGATATTCAACATATATATTTCTACTTACACTTTCTCCCCAGTCTTATGCATATGGAGGTGCCCGAAGCTGATATGTAAGTAAATGGCCAGAGACCAGATTATTAGCGCAATAAACATGGCGGAGAAGGCCAGCTCCATTGCAGTGACGATTCCCAAGGGGGGCTTCACAAGAAATGGTCGTTTCCACGAGAAGAGGCCGTGGCTTGCAGACCAACTGCCATCGAACCAATTCAACAAAGTTTGTGTTAATTAGCTAGCTAGTCGATCTTTTGTAGAGATTACCAAAGACTAAAAGAAAATAAGCAACTGATCATCTCATTGCATCTAATTAATATACGTACCTCTTGTTATAATAATTATCAGATTTCTTAAGGAAATGGAGATAGACACATCCAAGCACAGCAATGAGCATAATGGGAAACGTGAAAACCAAAAGATTTGTGCCTGTAACAGAGAAAATTAGAATTAATAAAACCAAGTTAATTTTGGATCCTCAAAGCAAACGAGAAAAGAGCAAAATGATTAACCTTGCCCTCCAAAATAAGTGGAGTTGGCCTTGGCCTTAAGTTGAGGTGTCCATTGACTCTTATAGATGTTGGTTGGCAAAACAATCCAAAGCATGAGCCACCCAAGAAATAGCACCAGGATCAGCACCTTGAGTGCTCTAAGTGTAAGACCCTTCTTTGCATTGAACAGAGAAGAAGAAGAATGTGGAGGAGATGGTTTAACTACTACTGTAGATCCTGATGAATCCATGACCAAACAGATTCTAAAGGGTGCTGCTATTAATGTTGTGCTCAAACTCAAGGATGTGTTATTGGAACTTGAGACGAGCTTATATGCTTGCTTTGTGGTCTTAGTAGAAATTTCCATTAAATTAAATCAAATCATTATTTATTAGAGAATGAAAGGTATGAGAGACAATAACAGCATGCTTCATGCCCATCTACACTGCTTCTGTCCTTTAAAATCCTGTTGCACGTTTGGATGTTTGTATGTGATGCGTCGTCGATGGTATAGAATAAATGTCAACTCGCCACGCTGGCACAATGGAGGCATATTCTTTGGGCAGAAATGAGGAGTGAGAAGTGTAATGTGAATTATATGGGCTCCATTAATTTGAGCTTGAATTATTATTCTCTCTCTCTATCTTGTGAGTTGTGTGATAGTAGAAGTATAACCTATCGTTCTTCATGGAGCCCGACTAGTTGGTGGAGGCTTGGATTATTACTTGTTGGGCATATAAATAGCTCCTCAGGTTTTAGATACATCGATGGGTTCATCTTAGTGCATGTCTTTGTAGGCGTGTATGCCAAGGCAAAAGCATTATATATCATGTTCCGTAGTCAGCATGTTGTGTATAAGGACAGGCCCATTGATTCTGAATTCCACTGTAGATTTATAAAAATTTAAAATATCAAATACTCTCACTTTATACATTTATGCTCGTTTATAATTTAGCATCAATTCCGAACTGACATCCACCTTATATAAATAAATCATTTGTTCATCAGTTGCCCTTATTTTATTTTATTTTTTGTTTTCTTTATCCAAAAAATAATAGAAAAACTGGCCCGTTGGCGTGGTGGATTTATTGATAGATAGAATGCAATGGTATATTATTGAGTGCATAAGAATGTCGTTGTGGCTTAAAAAAGAATAAAAAAAAAAATGGAATACCGTACGTTGAGTGGTATCAGTATCAGTTGATTATGTTGGCTGGTGATGTCAAATGTTGTCACAACTTGGATCGGTTTTTGCCCTTGATAATGGAAAGGATCTCAATTTTATAAAACCCTTAATATATCTGTTCCTAAATTTTAGGGGCTGTTGGCAAGTTCCTGAATTTTAGGCTAGTAGGGATCATTCATTTGAAACCAGAATTGCGGCAATTGCCCAAATGACCACTGTGGGGAAATTTTTAAAAGACGCAGAAAAAACGGGACCCTAAAATTGGGGTATGTTCTGGTATAGGTGATTAGGTCAAGTCATGCCAATCCAAGACCGTCACATCCAAGCAATGTTTTTGAACCATCGTTGACCCGGACGATTGGACCGTTTGGCCTGGAAATCGTCCGGATAATCGATTCTGTTTTATCCTTAACCTGTTATTGGGTCAAAACCCGTTGACTTTGTCAGAAAACCGTTGACCTGGGCGTTACAACCGTCGACTCGTTCGACCCGGCCAGCAGTTCGCAATATAAAGTTACAGAGAGAATTCGATGATTCAGATCTGAGATCAGACACGAACTCAGACATGAGATCTAGCACGAAGAAGAAGAAGAAGAAGAAGAAGACACGAACTCAGATCTTCCCAGATCTCAGATTTGAGATCCAAGAAGAAGACATGAACTCAGATATCAGATTTGGGAACTCAGAGATCCAAGAACTCAGATCTTAGATCTGTATTTGTTGCCACCACCTCGCCATCGCCGTCGCTGCTATCATAGCCAGTGAGCATCCAATCATCCTCATCCTCTTCCTTCTTCTTCCCTCCTTCTCTCCTTCCTTCTTCTTCTTTCTTTTTTTCTACCTCAGCAACAGTTCTCTTTTTGCTCTCAGCCGGCATCTCTTATGAGGTTTGCATATATTGCCCTAATATGCAAACCATCCGAACCGTTCGACCCAGACAGTTGAATCACTGACCTGAAAACTGGTAGTTAGAACGGTTCAGTTTCTGGGTCGGTTTTTAAAACCTTGCATCCAAGTGTTGGGGCATGGACCATTGATGGTCGATAATTACCCAAGGTATGAGGAAAATGGCTTATGGACCCCTAGAGGGAGACTGTTTTTTAGGGGTGAGTAAATGAATAGATTTTATCCAGAACCAAATGAAGCCAATCTCGAACCAGCTGGCCCTACCCAATCTGTGTTATTAGGGAGGGTTTGATTCTAAATTCTTGAAACCTACCTCTATTCAAGTCGGTTCCAAGGTTTAGGGATTTATCCTACTTGAACTGACCCAAAGAACCGTCTTAATAATTGAACTTGTCTTGAAAAAAATCCCAAAATGCCTTGAAGATTTGCAACCCAAGCACTCATGGTCACAAAGACCATGGTCTCATTTCACCATAGTCACTTAAGCAATTTTTCTTCAACTTAATATTTTAATGTGTATAAGTAATGTAAAACATAATATTTATAAAATTTAAATTATAATGATAAATTCCAAATTATATATCAATATATATTATGATAATCTACATATTAAATTATTCAATTTAATGAATAAAGATAATTTAAGTTTTAAACTATGAAAGAACATGTTCCTTTTTTTTTGAGGAGAGTTAAAGAAAGAACAATTTGCCAAGGATCTTGAAGGGGTAAGTTTCTGTTCCAAAAGCTTAGAACCAACCCCTATAGGGTAGGCTTCAGGTTCTGCATTGGAAATGAACCAAATCAACCCATTTCCACCCTACTATTAATAAGAGAGAGAGGATTGGTACCCCATGTTGGACACGAGAGCCTTCTAGAATCATGCTATGTAATCCAGGGTGGCTATCTATCAACCACTAGCTTGTTCCTATACTGCTTCTATAATTTATTCTGAATCACTACTTAGTAACTTGGGTTGGTCATTGGACCGGACTGATTCAATTCAGTTCTGGTTCAAGGTCGATTAAACTAGGTCTATGGCAATTTGCATGTCTATGCTCTTACACCGCACATAGGTACATTGAACATGGAGTAGTGATGAAACAGTTGAGACATCAGTCCTGTTAAAAGCAATGAAGTAGGGTGAATGCCCTATATAATCATAACAAGCAAATGAGACCGTAGGTAAGATGCATAGGGATGGGTAGGAATAGAAAAGAAAATAATTGTGCATAATAAAACTGAAGAATGCAAAGTTTATACAAAGTAATTTGTCGGGTAAACTACTTATTAAGGCTAGGAAAAGCCCAGACCCAAGCCCAAAAATTCCCAAGCTAGGCTAGAAATGATCACCCCTACCATATGGGAGGGAATAAGGGAATAATGTAGAGTCGGAGAAAAAAACATTAAAGATCAGTTATATCATTAATAAAATAAAATAAGGCAAGTTCTTTCGAGGAACTTGGATGAATGCTAGTTAATTGGTTACTAGGAAAAAAAAGTAGAAGATTTAAACATACCCTAAATTTTCAGAAATTGACTTAATCATACGCTGAAATTTTAAAATAGACTTAAGCATACCTTGTCAAGGTTTTAAAAATTGATCCGAAATCAGAATCGTTCTGTCCACCAGTTTCCGGGTCGATGGTTCAACCATCCTATTAGAATGGACAGCCCATTCCAACTAAAAAATTATTAAAATAAAAAATTCAACAACTGTTAAATGGGTCGACGGATCAACCACCTGGGTCAGCAGGTCCCTTATCAATTCAATGGTTTTTGGCCAAGGACCAGATTTGGGGTAAAATGGAACAAATTTCCTGGACAATTCCCAGGTCAAACAGTCCAACCATCTGGTTCAACGACAGTTTGAAAACACTGTACCTTGTGACTCTTTCACACACCATGACAGCATCCAAATGGTGCCTGTAAAGAGGCACCTCCACTATAGCGACTTCTCTGGCCAAATCAACTACCTTATTCCATTCAATCTTTGTGCCTGAAGAACATAACTACCGTATAGAAGACTACTGCCACAGGAGACGCTGTCTCCCTACATCCCCTTCCTTTCTCTACTTTTCCTTCAAACCAAACACAGCCTTAAGATAGAATTATCCTTTAAGACCCAGCAGTCTCACACAATCCATGACATCTCACAATGCTAGATCACCTTGGGAAGGACAGGCTTTGCCATGGAGAACCAAGGTTCAAAGTAATGATACGATACACCCGATTTGGGGCATATTATATCGTATCTTCGGGTGCCAATGCACCTGTTTACAGATGTTTTCACGAACTATTTTTTTAATTTTAATATATATATAATATATATATTGCTTAAAAGTAAAATTTGAAAAATAAAAACTACAGAAAATAAAAGACGTATTGGTTGAAGTACCAAGGTGTATCTATTGAAACCTTAAACCATAACAGAGGGAGGGCCAGGTTAGCAAAGGTGTTGCGCCAGTTCTCCAGTTTGTGCCCTCCTTCCAAAACCTTGTACAGCTCCAGGTTTATAAGCACAAAGTTCTGAGTTCTTTGTAGAGCTACTTCCATGTTCTCATTATCCATGTTTACAAAGCATACACTGAACCTATGCAATGAAAACAACCATATTTCACTCTAGAGGATGATAAAAAACTTAGTCAGGTAGCTTTTCCGTTGTAATCAACTATGGCTTCAGATTTTCAAAACATATCACCATAAAGGTAAAATAGAATTTTAAAAATTTAAAATGAATTCACATGTGAAGATTTACTGAAGGAGGGTATGTTTAGGTCCAGTGGGATCAGTGTATAAGGTATATTCAAATCTAATTTAAAAACTCAGACATATTTAAGTCAATTTCTGAAAATTCAGATATGTTCAAGTCTTTTACATTGTGAATCTGGCATAATGAATGAACCTTAAAACACCAGCACCATCAGATCATTTTCAACCATTTGATCTTTATCATGTTCGATGAGCATTTAAATGGAAAAATTTTATATTCAGTATTCATATCTGATCGCATGCTGGCATTTTGTATATATAAACTCTTTAGTTGAAACTTGAAAGGTGTGCAACCACCAACTTGGGGGGGGGAGTTCGGATTTCGTCCTCACAAAACCTGTACTCAGCCCTTGCAACCGTACATTGGGAACATCTCCGTTCCCAATGCACGGCTGCGCATATGTAAGATGACCATGAACAGATCACGACGCTTTGGTCCAAACTCTAAAGTGAAAGCTAATGTACCTATTGCCCAAGCTCAGGCGAGAATTTTCCTCTGAAAACAACTTTAACCTGGCTTCGTATCATACTATCATGGCCTTATGCCAGTGATGGACGCAACTGATTCCACGGGGTTGTTTCAGTCTCAACTCTCAATGAGGGTGAAGGGTTTTAATTGTTGAGCGTCAAAAAGAAAAGACCACGTAACCTGATTCCAACGCTCGTAGTTCACTTTGAAAAACTGCGAGAACAATGCCCTTTTTCTTTTCATCCCCAATCCCCATCTCCGCCTCCTCCAATGGTCCCTACACCCAAAGCTATGGCGCGTGCATTACCATTGCTGCCAGTGGCTGGCTGTGAAATTTTCTTTTCATCTCGTCTCTCCAAAATTAAGTGAGGATAGGACTTGGAAAGAGAATCGAACCTTTCCTCGGCTATGCTTTTGCTCGTTGGTTAAGTTGGAATTGGACTGCCAATCGCAACCGATGGGAGAAGAAGGGTCATTGCCATTATTGCCACCTCCTAATCCTTTATGTAAAGGAGATCCAGCTTCCTCAATATCCTAAAAACTCTCCATACCTCTGTTTGATCCTCTCTTGGAAAATATAGATGAGAGAACAATGAGAGTATCTCCCCGAGTTGGTGGCTCCTCTCCATCATCAGATGAGACAATTTTGGTGGTAACCTTGGCACATTCTCCACGGTCAATACTGTAACACCCATTATGAAACTAATGCTAAAGCTCATTCAATAAATTCATAAAAACACAAGGACAATTTCATTGAACCAAACAGGAGCAGAATCAAGCATGGTCTAACCTTGAATTTTTAATTTTAGTGGTAGACGTGTGGACATAAGCGTTTTAGCTAAAACACAACAAAATCAAACACAGTGTGTGTATTTTTATACCTGAGGCATTTTATGGTGAAATAGAATTTTCTGTTCAGGTGGGGATTCAGTCGATGCAGAGACTCTACGGACAGCATTAGTTTGAGGAGAAGCTCCACCGACACGGTAGCTTCTCATAACCAAAAGCCTTGACAACCCAACCGAGTTCAAGGGAAGTATCAGTCTGAAAAGAACCACTCTGCTCAAATGGAGCAGACCAGTTTTTTGACTTTTTTTTTTTTTTTTCCATAGCCTTGCCTTGCTGCATCAATGTCCAACATTGCTATTTTCTGATATAAACCATCACTTGATGGAACAAAATGCTAGTTCCAAGCCCAGATCACCGTGGGACCAACTGCTTAACATATCCCCATGGCATGATACATATGGAGTCAAATACCTTGTTTACAGGTTGTATAATCTTTCTTGCCAAGCAAATTGCGATTATATGACAGCAAGGCGGTTCAATTATAATTATTAACTTCAATATCAAATTTGTGTACGAGTATGACAGATAACACCGCCATCTTAACTTAATGGCTAACATTGTGTTACAGTGAAGTTTCCCATACAAAATGAAGGAAATGCTTACATGCTTTTAAGGACCATGACTCCAAATCCGATACCAAGAAAAGTTGCGATTGCGATGCCAAATATGCCAGCAAGTATCCCAGGAATAACCAAAGAGCCCCATCCTTTCGCTGTTGCCATCCCACATGCTGTTGTAGGGCCTCCAACATTGGCATTTGATGCCAACAACAACAGTTTCTGGTCAAACCGTAATAACTTTCCCACTCCAAGGATCACAGCAAGATGGATGGTTATCTGGAGCAGCGCAAACATGAAAACACTGGGGGCCGTGTTAATGACATTCCATATGCTCCCATTTGCACCCACCACAGCAAAAAAGACCTATTTTCACCAGAAAATCCCAAAATATTAAATTAGCAGCAAAATAATTTCCACCTTCAGGACAGAAATTGGTGCTTCCTTAAGCATTATTGTTCGGTTCACTTCATTTGCAATAGCATTAACAAGGAAACACAAGTGAAAGTCAAGGCTTTGAATAGAGGGTGGGTTGTGTTAATACAGTTTTGCACCATACACCAATATCTTCTTTTTCTTCTACAATCCCAGCTTCTTTATCCACAACTTATTTTTCTATTTATTATTTCAGACAATTCCTTCTTTTATCCCCTACACCCTACCTCCAGAAAATAATAAAAGGGACTTGACATTCTACAATAAGAATTTCACAAAATGGACCAAATATTTGCTAGTATCACTGGACTCTTCTGTATCAAAAATCCAGACCACTCATAGAAACAATATATAGAATCTTTTCAGTGTTTTCTTCTTTTTTCCCTTTGTAATTGACCTTTATAGCACAAGACAGGAGAATACTGATGGCATCATTAGATTGGATTATTCATCTCATCAACTTTATTTTGTTACTCATTGTTGTTGTTAGTAGTAGTTTATACTAACGAGTAAACAATATACAATGGCTACCTCCATCTCTTGTGCTAAAGAATAGGAACTACACTAATCTCCTTAATATACAAGAAAAGCACAGGTAAAAACAATAACAAAAGAAAAATCACCCTCTCTTCAGAATATTAATGGAGTTGATTGGGCCATTGGTGGATAGCTTTATAAACTTGTGCAATTTGACTATTGGTTTAAAGAATAAATATATAAACATAGAGGAAAACAAGGAATATTCAGGTATAATAGGCAAAGAAGAACATCTAAACAAGGTGTACTTGAAGGGCAAAGTCATGTCTTTTATTAGTTTTTTCTTCCTTGCTTGTTTAGTACTGAACAGAAGGTAGGATTACATCCTTTCCCATCCCTAGGGAAAAGAAAAAGCAAAAAGGTACCACCATTCATAGTTGTCAAGGACACCTAGACAATAGGTGCTCATGGAGGGTCACCTTGCTTAATCACAGTAGAAGATCAAGACTGTAATAAGTCTTGAATCCTAATAGATTTTAGGTTTACAAAAGCAGAAGAAAGGTGAGAGAGAGGAGAAGGAAGAGAAGAGAAACAAGAGAACAAGGGGTTGAAAGGAGGGACAGATTCTAACACATCTGCCGCCGCCACACTCTTAGTATTTATAGGTTATGTTTAGTACATAAAGGAAAGGACAGATCTGCCCTTAGTACTTACATGATAAATAAAGTAAATAAAAAACTGAAATAAATAACAACTGAATTAACAAACTGACCCAAACTGACGCTACTATAAGTGAAACAAATAACTACACATGCTGTCCTACGAACACTGTGGGGACCACTGCTGTGGGGCCCACATCAGTGTTCTCTACAATCACTAAGATATTTTTTACACGGTGCTCTTGGATACTTTTATATTCTTAACCTTTTGAGATTATAATAATAAAATAGATATTATTAAACTAATTATTTAGTTTAAGTCAAAATACTAGTTTCTTTTTATTATTTTTCTCATTTGTTAGGGTTCAATCAACATGTATATGTTGTGGAAAAACCCAAGAAAATAGATTCGAATGGCACCCAAATAAAAGTATAACAGAGATAAAGAGAAGCAAGCACAGAGAATACACTATTTATGTGGTTCGGCTTATAGCCTACGTCCACAGGCAAAGGAAGAGCAGAAATCTACTATGTAGTCAGCAATGGAGAAGTACAGAGTTGTGCACTCACAACCTCACTCACAGAAAAAACCCCAAAATACACTCAATGTCTCTATCTTCTCTCACAAGAAAAATGACCAAGTATACAAGAGAGAAAACCCCCGAAAATACATAACTCTTCGTATTCGGTTCAGACCTATAAGCTGAATATGGATTGGGTCCATACTACGCTTCCACCACAAACCACTATGAAATTTTGCCTTTGGGTTTTTCTCAAATTATTTCGGAGCGGGTCACCACAAATACTTCTACCAGGAAGGACAGACGTAGGGTTGAATGGATGCCACCAAGGGAGGAGTTTATCAAGCTGAACTTTGATGGAAGTAGCCGAGGAAATCCAGGACCTTCAGGCATAGGAGGAGTGCTGAGAAAAAAAGATAGTAACGTGACATCTTTGTGCTCAGGTCCAGCGGGTGTGGGAGACTCTTTAAGGGCCGAATTATTGGCTGCTGTACAAGGAATCCAGCTTGCAAATCAGCTAGGCATAGAGCTTCTGATTATTGAAGGGGATGCCCAGGTGATAGTGGGTTGACTGAAGGATCCAGACACTGTGATTTGGGGTTTTAGAGATCTTCTCAAAAAGGTTAAATGGTTAACAAGGAATATGACAATCAGAGTTCAGTGGGTAGGCAGATCAGCAAACTCATTGGCTGATTCACTTGCAAAACAAGGGGTTTCCCAGGATACTTTATTTTGGGCTTCGGTGTAATTTCTTTTGTACTTTTAATTCTGTAATTAGCTTTAAAGGTCGCATCTCATGCCTTTCCACAGGTTGCATGTAACTCTTATTTTCTGGTTTAATAAAATTTCACTCATTTATCAAAAAAAGCAGGTCACCACAAAGAATTCAGGCCACAAACATAACAGTATACCACCTTGAACCCTCAAAGACTTAAAACTTGAACTGATAAGCATGGAAGAATTCAATTTTACCAATAAATACACATTAATCATTTTCACCATCATCATCTTCTTCTTTCTTCTTTTTTTATCAGCATCAACATCAAATTTTATTACTTAGAAAAAGAGAAATGTACAAGACAAAGGCAGCCTCGGTTACCACCAAGAAAATACAAAGACAATTTAATATTCAGTCTTACAACTGAGCCCAGAAACACACTTCCCTGTTTACCCCTTGCTTTGCTAGTTGGTCAGCTAGACCATTTGCCGACCTAGGAGTCCATTGAATTATCAGCTGCATATCCCTTGAGAACCTCTTGAATTGTTTGATTTTTTCTAAAAAACCAAGGAGCCTTCTCATTCTGTTTTAGCCAACTTATTAATATTTTGGAGTCACCTTCAACTATTAGCTTTCTTACCCCCATTTCCAAAGTTTTCTGCATCCCGTAAATCACTGCATTCAGTTCTGCTGTTACAGAATCACACACTCAAATGGGGCCTGAGTACATACCCATGATCACTCCGCTTTCATTTCTTAAAACCCCTCCAATTCCGGACAGACCCGTATTCCCAAAACTACTTCTGTCAAAGTTTAATTTCAGGAATCCTAACTCTGGGTGTTCCCAAGCCTTTAGTGCCTTCCACTTGGCTGAATGCGGCTGCAATTGTTCTCCAGTTCCTTAATATGTCATCAATAGAGAAAGCTGAAAACAACTCCAGTGTCTTTGTCCAGAAAGCTACTTTTTCCATAATCCCTTCAATTAATCCTTCTTTGCTCCTTTTCTTTTTCCTCGAATATACATTTGTTTCTCTCCTCCCATAAGGTCGAGATTACTGCTGCTCTTGTACACCTCCACATTAGTCTTCCCTCCTTTTTGGCCAGCTGAAAGTAGAACCATCAAGCAACCTGTCCAATCTGTCTGGAGTATTCCACCTACACCCAAAAAGAGAGAAAAGCCAATCCCATATACGACAAGCAAACGGACAAGAAATGAAAATGTGATGAGCAGATTCACTGTTAGATTCACACAAGCAGCATCAATTTGGGGGGAATTGGATGACACCAAATCTCTTTGACTAGAAAGGGAACAACTGGTTGAGAAGGCAAAGACAATAACTTGAAAAAGGAAGCACAGCTGAAAACCCCAGAAGGATGTAGAGTCCAAATTCTATCATCTTGTTTATTTTGGTCAAGGAAAACCCCCTCAAGAATGTGTAGTAGGTTAGAAACATGGCCTAGTTCAGTGTCCCACACATTTTGCGAAAGCCTAGATTCCACCCGAACCCATTAACTTAAGGAGAAGGAAGCAAAAACTCAGAAATTGGTTTGCCCTTGAGAGCAGATAAGGTGAACAAGAAAGGGAAAGAATCCTTCCAAAGGGACTTCACCCACCCAAAGATCCTCCCAGAATTTGATTTTGTTACCTGAATTAATATCAAGTTTGTTGTGATTGAGAAAAATTGGGAGACATTTTTGAATCGCTTTCCAAGGTAAAGAGCAAGAGGCCCTGCTAGAAGTTCCAGCATACCACCCATTCTCTAAGAGCCCATGAATACTAGCAACCACTTTATGCCATAACCTACCCGATTCTCTTGGGAATCACCATAACCACTTTCCTAGAAGAGCCTAGTTCTTTTCTTTCAACCTCCCTAACCCCAGCCCTCCATATTCCTTCCTTCTGCAAACTATTTCCCATCTGATTAAATGATCCTTCTTTGTCTCCCCCAGTTCCCACAAGAAAACATGCAGAATTTTCTCGAGCTTCTTCACAATCGCCTGAGGCAAGCTAAACACCGATAGGTAGTAGACCGGAATGTTAGCTAAGGTAGATTTGATTAAGGTTATCTTACCACCCAAAGATATATAATTCCTCTTCCAAGCCGCTAATTTCTTCTCAAATCTCTCCACTACTAGGCTCCAGAAAGTCAAAGATCTAGGGTTTGCACCTAAAGGGAGTCCTAAGTATTTCATAGGCCAATCACTAGACACACACCTGAGTTCCCTTGCCCACACCTCAATCTCCTCCTAACCCATATTTACAATTTTATTGAGACTAACCTTCAGATTTGTCAACTTCTCAAACAGGCTCAATAACATCCTTAGATTCCTAGCCTTTTCCTCACTCTCCCCCCCACAAAAAATAATGATGTCATCCGCAAATTGAAGATGAGATACCACCACCCTATCTCTCCCCACTCTCCACCCACTTAAGAGACCCACTTCATCCGCTTTTGTGATCAATCTGCTAAACACCTCTACTACAATAGTGAATAGAAAAGGTGAAAGTGGATCCCCCTGTCTCATGCCTCTCATAGCACCAAAAAAATCTATAACCATCCCATTCACCAAGACTGAAAGTGGCAAGATTTTAGGCATCCTCAGATCCACTTGCACCATCTTGCACCAAAGCCACATTTGCTCAAAGCTTCAATCAAGAAACCCCAATCCACAAGATTGTAGGCTTTCTCTAGATCCAATTTGCAAACAATACCTTTCTTCCCAATCTTCTTGAATTCCTCTACACACTCATTTGCAATGAGCAGTTGATCTGAAATTTGTCTCTCTTTTACCCTTTCTTTTCTTTTCTTCTTTTCCTAGGACAAAAATAGAGGTCCAGGCCCCCTATTTTCTGAAATTTCTATTCTTCTATTTTTGTCATGAGCATGTTGATTTACTCAAATGAAGCTTATACATTTTTAATGAAGATTATAGAAAATTATAGGTTGTTGCTAGCTATGGAACCTAAGGAATTACCCTAGGATTCATGGTTTTTACTCAAAAAATAATAATACTAATAACATTTTGCCTCACTTCAACACCTTGAAAACTATGCCTCTAGGATCCACTACCTTTGACAACCAAGAAATACAAAGATAGCGTAGTATGTGGAGCAATGAGTTTGCATGATCACAACACTTTCTTTTGGCCCTTCAATAAAACACAAACATGCTATCAACCAAATTACCCATTTGAGTGTTTGCCTAGGTGATTTGGTTTCAATGTGTTCACATAGTCACATCACTTGTGATCCTCTAATAAAACACAAACATATTGTAATCAAACAAAAAACCAAATTATCTAGTGAGTGCATCCCTCTATTGCTATCCCAAATGACACACTAATAAGCTGCTATAACATGTGAAAAAATAGAGGTTGCCTCTAGCATTTACTACCTTATTATGACAACTTAGAAATATCAAGGTAGCTTAACATGTTGAGCGATTGGTTCACACAACTACGACACTTTCATGCAACCCTCCAATAAAACCAAACCATGCTATCAATCAAATAAAAAAAATATCACCCAATGAGTGCATACCTAGGTGATTTGGTTTTGATGAATTCACATGGTCATAACACTTTATTGAAACCTTACAATAAAACACAAATTCTAATAATCAAATCACCCAGTGAGTGCATGCCTTGTTAGATCACCTCTAAGATAGTAGACCTTAGTGGAAGTCTCTAATTTTTATATGTTAGTGGGTTGTTTTCGTATCATTTGGGGTAAGAACATACCTTTAAGGTCTACAATCAAGAAATACCAAGGTAGCCTAACATGTGTGTTTACACCGTCACAATATTTTTTTTGTGACCTTCAATAAAACGCTAACATGCTATCAATCAAAAGAAAAATCAAATCACCCAGTGAGTGCATGCTTAGGTGATTTGATTTCAATGAGTTCATGTGGTCACAACACTTTGTTATGATCCTCCAATAAGTTACAAGAATAATAATAATTAAATATAAAACCAGATCACCTTATGAGTGCATATCTAGGTGATTTGGTTCCAATTATTCTATATGGTCACAACACTTTTTTGCAACCCTCCAATAAAACATATGCATTCTATCAACAAACGAAAGACAAATTACCCAGTGAGTGCAAGCTTGTTGTTACTACCCCAAGTAATACATACACTACCTGCTACATATGATACAATAGAATTAGAGACTACCTCTAGTATCCACTGCATTACTAGGAATATCAAGAAATACAAAGATAGTCTGACATGTACAGCAACAAGTTTACATAACCAATTCACTCGTAACACTTTCTTGTGGTCTCTAATCAAATCACCCAGTGAGTGCATGCATGTCTCTATCAATTCACAGAATCAAATCACCCAATGAGTGCATGCCTGGGTGATTTGGTTTTCATGAGTTCATAATCACAACAATTTCTTGTGACCTTCCAGTAAACCATAAACATGCTGCTATCAATCAAATGAAAAACCAAATAACCCAACAAAAGCATGTCTATTATTGTTACACTAAATGATACAACCAACTATCATATAAAATAGAAACTACCTCTAGAATATACTACCTAACTATGACAATCAAGTAATACCAAGGTAGCTTAACATGTAAAGTGATGCCTAGGCAATAAGACGCTCATGGAGGGTCACCTCACTTAATTGCCAAGATATTTTTTACATGGTGCTCTTGAATACTTTTATATTCTTAATTTTCTGAGATTACGATAACAACGCAGATTATTAAACTAAATTATTCAGATTGAGTTAAAATACTATTTTTTTATTATTTTTCTTAGTTGTTAGGGTTCAATCAAGATGTATACTGTCTTAAACCCTCAAAGACATCTAAATTCAATTATTCTCTCTCTCTCTCTGTCTGAAGAAAAAAAAAAACACATACTGATTTTCAAAGCAAAAAAGAAAAAGATATTCTTTTATTTTATTTTCTTCTTTTCCTAGGGCAACCCCCCGCCCCCCTATCACTTAGCCTCACCTCAGCACCTTGAAAACTATGCTCCCATTTCACATTATAAATTATCCAAAGAACAAATTGCTACATCTTAAGGAAGGAAACTTGGTCCTTCTCCACAAAAGAGACTAGGGGCCTGTTCGTTTGCTCTGAAGTCTAACATCTGAAAGTGCAATAATTACATTAAGAGGTATATTGGCATTAGCGAACTTTTCTTTCCTCTGAACTATAAATGTAGAGAATGTTGTTCTGAATTCTGAATTATGAATTCTAAAAATTATCAAATATCCATTTTGACCCCATATATGAGAGTTTTTGTTTGTCTATTTGGGGCTATCATTGGAAAACAAAAAGTTGTATAATTTCACTTTAAGAGATAAGAGATAAGAGGAAACGGACAACCATTTTTCTCTTAAAGTTAAAAGATTCCTCTTAAGAGATAGAGTTAGGAGGAAATAGACAAGCCCTAGGTCAACATTGATTTTCATAGAAAAGAGCTGAGATCACCATCTTTTCCTTGTAAACTATCCAATAAATGAGTTCTATAATTTGGAGAATTTCACGCAATCTGATGATTGTTCTTAGTAACCTGAATTGGTAGTTGCCACTCTGATTTGCATACTAATTCAACTAGAACTAATTAGCAAGTTTTTTTTTTCTTTTCTTTTACCATAAAATATAGCCAAGTTTAAAGAAAGACAATTCTAATCAGCATGCCATCTGATAGAAGCTATATAAGAAAAGTTCATAAAATAACATGAAACCTAAAAAAAGGAAGCTAAAAGGTACCTTCCTTAATTTTCTCCTAACACCTTGCCCAGAAGCATGTAATAAACAAAAATCTAAAAGAAAGGGTAAGACATCATATCTACAACACAAAAGATGTAAATGAGATACTTAATCTGTGTATATTTACTACATGAAACTTGCATGCTAAGAAATCCAAACACAGTAGAAGCCTACCCCTAATGAACTTTATTTATTAAAAGGATGCAAATTCTGTATTATGATTTATGAACCCACATCTGAACAAAGACGAATCAACAATCTTGGTAGCTATGCAAATTGTCTAGTTGCTCCTTCTTGCTGTAGTTTGTCCATAAGGTAAGCTTGTCATTTTGATGATGTGTAAAAGAGGTAGAAATTACAATTATACAACTAAGAGCTAATGATATGATTTGGGTACTTATAAATCACTCTCACCAAATTCAGGCTTTCTTTTGGACTCATCATCCCTGAGTGGGTTCAGCAACACAAATCTTATCCCTCTATCATTAAAATTATTTTAAGTCATATCTTTTCATTTTCTTTTTAGTGTTTTAGTGGTTCAGATAAGTCCTGTTCAAAGAGAAAGAAGAAGAAAGGTGTCGAACTAGAGAGTCTAAACCCTCCTAGTCGACCATAATCTCTATTATATTAAAATAAGGGTACAAAGTCAAATATACCCCTACTTAAGTATGGGACGAGAAATAAAAAAACAAAACAGAATTGCCACATTACTACACTACTTAAACTATAATGAAAAGACTAAGTTACCCTTATTCGACCAACTCTAACACTCCCCCTCAAGCTGGAGAATATATGTCGTATAATCCCAACTTGTTACATATATAGTTCACTCTCCCTGAACTCAAACCTTTTGTAAACAAGTCTGCCCATTGATCACCTGAACTCACGTGTCCTGTGCTCATCTCTCCAATAAAGACTTTCTCCCTCACAAAATGGCAATCAACCTCTATGTGTTTTGTCCTTTCATGGAAAACTGGATTAAATGAGATGTAGATTGCAGCTTGATTGTTACAGTACAATCTCATAGGTTTGCTCATTGAGAATCCAACTTCTTGCAGAAGATTTTTCAGCCATATTAATTGACATGTAGTGTGTGCCATGGCCCTGAATTCAGCTTCAACACTACTCCTTACCACAATAATTTGCTTCTTACTCTTCCACGTCACCAGATTTCCTCCAAGAAATGTGCAATAACTTGTAGTGGATCTTCTGTCAAACACCAAGCTTGTCCAATCTGCATTTATATACCCAACTATCTCAAGTCTTCCCCCTGGTTTGTACAACAACCTGCAACCTGGAGCTCCCTTCAAGTACCATACAATTCTAAGAACTACATCCCTGTTAGACAGTTGTATGCCCTTAGCTTCAATCAGAATTATGTACATTATGAATTTATTGTAAATGAATAAAGTACACATTTGATTCATGTTCCGGTGGTGTGTTTCTGTGTAATACCCTTAAACTGGACACTTAATGAGACTTGTGTTAGTTTAGAATGTTCACAGCCATTGGGTAAGTCTAGGGAGATTTATCTTGCCAAGGCTGACACTGGTGTGTGGCCAACTGTTGGGGTGGCTTGTCTCAGCTACCAGGGTGAGACCCGAAGCACATGCAGTGTAGGATTAATGGAACCTTTGAACCGGACCAGATTTCCAGTATTGCCCTGAGCTTGGAGATAGATGGGCAAAACTGGAAAGTTACACCTAATCCCTAGACTCGATTATGATACTACACTAGGTGTCGGATTGGGCTGTCTTTGATGTACCAATCAGTGAGATCCTTAGTGGGGGTCAAAACTTGGGTATGTTGGGACAATCCGAGAATTCATCTGAGTGGGTGATCATAGTAACAGGATCAGCCCCTTTGTCGGACAAAGGTAATGATCGGGGATGCACTCTCTCTGATGGAAACCAAGACTACCGGCAACCGATTTCAATTGTTGAGATTTTGTTTTGCAAAATATATTTATATAAAGATATATATATGTTATGGTTTCGAAATGATTTGCAAAAGGTTTTAATTCCCGAGATCCATGTAAGCGGAGAGTGCAACACTATTCCTTGCAATCGAGGGAGAGGTCCTCCCTTGTCGGGCAGTGTTTGATCATTATGGGCTGAGAGGTTAAGTGTAAGACCATTAAGGATAATACCTGATGGGCTAATCTTGCATCTGCCCACAAGTCCCTGGGTGTTACAAGGTGGCTTGGCCCAAGGACCACTTAAGGATAATACCTGATGGGCAGTGTTTGATCATTATGGGCTGAGAGGTTAAGTGTAAGACCATTAAGGATAATACCTGATGGGCTAATCTTGCATCTGCCCACAAGTCCCTGGGTGTTACAAGGTGGCTTGGCCCAAGGACCACTTAGGGTAAGTGTTGGGGGCCCATAGAGCCCATAAGATGGGTTTCAGGGGGTGCACTGTCCATAACAGTGTATTCGGCCAGGCCTTGTAACAAAGGCTAGGCTGAACCCATGTGGCTGATGTGTAGATCAATGTTTGGGTCCCACGCCATACAAGGAAGCCCAACTGGGCAACAGTTTGGAAGGCTAAGTGAGTACATAACCTTAAATGGGCCTTAAGCCCATTCCGAACTAGGCTGATTTGATCAGTCAATTAAAGGGGGCGAATTCTGAGATGGATCAGCTGATAGGATTGGGCCTAGACCCTATCCACTTAGAGAGTCCAAGATCTAAATGAGATTTAGATCTGAAAAGCCTCCTAATTAGATTAGGAGATGGCTGATCTGATCTGCAAATAAGATAAGGGTTATCCCTTATCACTTAAAGGGACTTCTAATCCAAATATGATTTGGATTAGCAACTCCTAATGGGATTAGGAGCTGATCCCTTTAAGATTATGAAAGGAGAAAGGGGCGGCAACAGTTAGTGGTTGATGTTCAATTTTCTTAAGAGCTAAAAATCACAAGAAGAGAGATTTCTGCACCCTGCGAATTCTCTCTTGCCGCCTCCTTCCTGCCGCCGCCATCACCTTAAGTTCGATCTCCAGTTCTTGGGAGAAATCAAGATCTGATCTTGATTCCAATCTTTTGGGAAAAGATTGATTGGAGCTGTACTCACAAGCCGTCCAGTTGATTCTTGCGAAGGGTCAAGTTCTTTTGGAAGAACATTGCTGATTCTACTCCATCCTGCACTGCGCCATCTTCAGTGGGAGCAGATTTTGGATCCTTCCTTGGGCGTGAACACCTCCATTGGGAGATATTGCTTCTCTGTATCAAATACATCCTCCCTCCTACTCCTTTTGATTCAGATCTGGTTTGGTTCTTGATTCGAGATTGATCCTTGAAAAACATGTTTTTCTAAATATAGGGAATTCAATTCCCTGCAAAGATGGGAGAAATTTTTGAAATTCACCATTTCCATTCCGCAAGACTTGAGCGTCCATGTGATGGATATCCCATCCCTTCAATCCTAGTGAGGTATTCAAGGATTTTGCATAAATTGGCTCACCACATTGACGACAAAGGAAATGTCTAGCTATTAATGGTTCGGTAGTTCAGCTTCCCCACTAACCGTCTATATCTTCCAGGATAATCAAACATTTCACCTACATCACTGCCCAACTTAGCATTTGGTTCCATGGGTGTTTCAACCAGTTTAGCACCTAACAACCTTTGCTTCTTCCAACATATCAAAAACATATTTTCTTTGGCACAAATTTATACCTTGTTTCAACCTAGCAACACCCAAGAAATACTTCAACTTTCCAAGATCTTTTGTCTGGAAATGGTCTTGTAGTAGGAAGGCCTTTAGCCTGCCAATCCCTAGTCTGTCACTACCAGTTCTGACTATATCATCCACATAAACCACTAATAAAATCTTTCCAGCTTCAGAATCATAGCTGAACACTAAGTGATCAACCTGACATTGTTTCATTCCGAAATTTTTCACTTCACTAAACTTCCCAAACCAAGCACGAGGAGACTGCTTTAGCCCATAAACTGCCATTTTTAGTCTACACACTTTACCATCCTCCCCTTGAGCAACAAACCCTGGTGGTTGCTCCATGTAGACGGTAGACCTCCTCCAAAAGATCACCGTGGAGGAAAGCATTTTTAATGTCAAGTTGAAACAAAGGCCAACCATACATAACTGCCAAGGAAATCAAAACAAGAACTGAACCAATCTTAGCAACAAGAGAAGTCTCCATATAATCCACCCCATACAATTAAGAGTAACCCTTAAAAACCAGTCGGGCTTTCAACCATTCCACACTACCATCTGGTAAATATTTAACAGTATATACCCATTTAAAACCTATAACATGCTTACCTGGAGAAAGAGTGGTGAGCTCCCACGTGTGATTGTGTTGAGGAGCAAAGAGTTCCTCCTCCATTGCTTGACGCCACCCCGTTGAAGTAAGAGCCTCCTAGACATCCTTGGGTATAGATATAAGGGACAGCAAAAAAACAAACTGGCGATGTGAAGTGGAAAGATGAGAAACAGAAACATAATTGGATATGGTATGTAAGGTACAACTACATTTACCCTTCTGCAACACATTGAGAAGATCTAGGTCAGAAGAGGTAGGCAGCTCTGGGATAGGAGCAACTATAAGATCCGCAGATGAGGTAGAAGCTGAAGGAGGTGCCAGTGTCTATCAATGAGTATACATATGCCAGATCGATGGTCATTCAGTAGGAATTTGCATCGGAGGAGGTGAAGGCTCAGGCATAGCAGGAACAGCTAAAATGGGATCAGCAATGGGAAGAAGAGGGATCAATGGTGAAGAGGCCGGGACATCAGAACCTGAGAAGAACGACATGAACTCGAAAAAAGTGACATCAGGATAGACAAATGACTTCCGAATGATAGGATTCTAACACTTATACCCTTTCTGGGTCCGAGAATAGCTAAGAAAGATACACTTAATAGAACATGCGTCCAACTTGTCTAACCCAGTGCCCAGATTGTGAACAAAGCACACACACCCAAAGACTTGGGGAGTTAATGAAAATGGAGATAAAGTGGGGAACAAAATAGAAAAGGGAGACCGACCATGAAGGATGGATGAGGGCATCCGATTAATGTGGAAACGAGCTATGAGCACGGCATCACTCCAAAAACTCTTAGTAACATTCATATGATGAAGGATAGACCGAGCAATCTCAAGAAGATGATGGTTCTTTCGTTCAACCACCCCATTTTGTTGAGGGGATGCACACGAGGTTTGATGAATGATGCCAAGTTGTTCTAAATATTGTTGAAAGGAAGTAAAAAAGTATTCTTTGTCGTTATCTGAACGAAGATTTTTTATTGGAACACCAAATTGTGTACGTATTTCAGCATGAAATTTTTGAAAAAATAAAAAATAATTCACTTTTTTCTTTCATTAAATAAATCCATGTCATCCATGAACAATCATCAATGAAAATGAAAAAATACTTGTAACCATTATAGGACTCAATTCTGATTGGACCCCAAACATTTGAATGGACTAAAGCAAAAGGACACAACATACGACTATCGACCCTAGGACTAAAGGAAACCCGATAGTGTTTCCCATACTAACACGATTCACACTACAAAGAAAACAAATGATTCAAAGAAGGAACTAGTAGCTTGAGAGCTTTGAGAGATGGATGTCCCAACCGACAGTGCCATTGGAGAGGAGTCAGGGAAGTCTGAAGTGCAACTGAAGATCCACCGCCGTCATGATAATACAATCCACCGGCTTCATGCCCTCCACCAATCATCTTCCCCGTCTCGAGATCGTGAAAAACACAAGATGAAGGGTAAAAAGTGATAGAACAATGAAGGGCCTTAGTTAATTTACTAACAGACATAAGGTTGAATGGAAATTTGGGCACATATAGAACAAAGGATAAAGAAAGAAATGCAGATGCAATATCAACATTACCAACACCACAAGTGGTAGAAGAAGAACCATTGGCTAGGGTAACAATTTGGGATGTAGAAGTTTTTAGAGAGGGAAGAGAACACACCTAGAGTCCCAATCATGTGATCAGAGGCTCTAGAATCAATGATCCAATAAGAAGGTTTGGATGTCAGACAAGCTATTACCTGAATGAGCAAGGGTAACAGTGTTCTATTGTGAAGTGGCCTGAAGGAACCTCTCATACTCATCTTGTGGTACACTCATCATCTCCTTTTCAAAAGTAGATGTAGATGCAGAATGTGTTTGATCTGTATGTTGATTATCGCTCACATCACCACTACCAGCAACTACATGGTTAGCCCATGTGGAAGGTGGGTCATGTAGATCATAAAAGAAATTAATTGAATGTCCTTCCCTGCCACAACGTGTACACTTCCTAGTAGTGTGCCATCTTCCTTTACCACGGTCTCCCCCTAGGTCACAACCTCCACCACTTCCACTACCACGACCAAACATGGGACTATCATGGCCTCCTTGAAATGCATGTCCTCCCCCTTTATTTCCACATCCACGTCCTCTCGCTACAACAAACACTGACCTGTTAGAAGTTGTGGCTCTGTGGGTCCCAAGGAAATCCTACAGAGCTGAGCAAATACTTCTTCCAGTGTAGGAGGAGCAAAACCTCCCAATATCTTTGCTCTAACTAGTTCATATTTTGATTTCAGCCCTACTAAAAACCTGGTTACATCAAGTTGCTCCCGTTGTTGTTGCTGAATTTGACATCTGAAGTGAGGGGGTGATAGACATTAAGTTCATTCCTGAGGTTCCTCATACTGGCATAATACTCTTCAAGGGTTAGATTTCCTTGCTGTAAATTAAAATACTCCTAATAGAGCTGATATACTCTCGTAGTATTGTCCTGTCCAGAATAAAGTTTCTTTGCATGTCCCCATATTTCCTTGGTTGTATCTAAGAACATAAAGTTTGCACTTATCTTGGGTTCCATACTATTCCATAACCATGTCATGATTTGGGCATCCTCTTGTTCCCAATCATCAAACCCTGGAGAGTCAACTGATGGTTTATCCTCCTTCACATGTTTCACTTTCCTCTTGGCCTTTAGAAAAACTTCCACCAACTTGGCCCATGGCACATAATTTTCACCATTAAGTTTAATTGATGTCATCTACACACCTAAATAGCCTGAGGGGATCACCACATTGATTTCTTATCACCACCACCATCTCCGGTTGCTGCCATTATATTCTCAATACACTAGATTTCTCCTAGTTCTGAATTATAAACCAACAAAAAGGATTTCTGCTATTCAATCAACATTGCTGCAATCTGCACATCACCTTCTGGCACTTTCTCAACTAACCACCATAAAAAAATAAAAAATAAAAAACTAACACATACCACCATTCAGACACATCCGACCATCTCCTTCATAAAAAATAAAAAATAAAAAATAAAAACTGATTTCTCACACCACTACTGTTAAACCACACCATTTCTCACATCACCATTCAAACACAAACAAAGAAAAAACCCCTCTTGAAACTGCTCAGTAGAGGGTCTGTAACACAACAAACGCCACCACACAACCACTTGGGCTGTCACTCATGGTGACAGAAATCTGAGAACTACTCACCTAGGGCTACCGCACTTTCCTAACACCTGTAATGGGGATTGCGGCAATCCTGGATCACCAAAAAAGGGTGTGCCGCAGCCTTCTACCTGTGTAACTGAGATTGCACCTCAGAGAAAAGGAGAAAAGAAGAAGAGAAGAGATCACAGGTCCAGGAACTTGAGATCACAGCCTTCCTCTCTTTTATTTAGAGCTCTGATACCATGTTTTAGTGGTTCAGATAAGTCCTATTCAAAGAGAAAGAGAAAGAGAAAGAAGAAGAAGAAGAAGAAGAAGAAGAAAGCTGTCAAACTAGAGAGTCTAAACCCTCCTAGTCGACCATAATCTCTATTATATTAAAATAAGGGTACAAAGTCAAATATACCCCTACTTAAGTATGGGACAAGAAAAATAAAAAAACAAAACAAAACGGAATTGCCACATCACTACACTACTTAAACTATAATGAAAAGACTATGTTATCCTTACTCGACCAACTCTAAATTAAAAGATAAACATGTAGAGAACACTGATGTGGGCCCCACTGCAGTGGTCCCCACTGTGTTCGTAGGACAGCAGTGTAGTTATTTGTTTCAGTTATAGTAGTGTCAGTTTGAGTCAGTTTGTTAATTCAGTTGTTATTTATTTCAGCTTTTATTTACTTTATTTATTATGTAAGTACTAAGGGCAGATGTGTCCTTTCCATTATGTACTAAACATAACCTATAAATATTAAGAGAGTGGCGGTGGCAGATCAGTTTAGAATCTGTCCCTCCTTTCAACAACTTGTGTTCTCTTGTTTCTCTTCTATTCTCTCTCCTTTCTCTCACTTTTCTTCTGTTTTGCAAACCTAAAACCTATATGGATTCAAGACTGATTACAGTCTTGATCTTCTACTTGGTATCAGAGCCTATCTAGGGCTTCTCATGTGTGTCTAGTCCAGCCGACCACATGAGGACTAGCTAGGGCTGGAAGCTTTGAAGAAGTTTTCGGTGGCTGAATCTTGGAGATTACCAGAAGAGGTTCGCAGCAGTTGAAGACTTGCCGCGGCTTGCAGAGAGTTGGAAATCAGGAAAAGGCAGCGAAGGTTAGGGTTCAGGTAACCCTAGAAGACAGTAAACCGAAGTACATAAGTAAGTTTTTTTTTTACTGAGTTTCAGAGACTGCAATCAGTCAAGATAGGTTGGACCTATCTAGAAAGAGGGGCCGAACTGTGTTCAAGTTTGTTTCTAGGGTTTGGCTTGCCGAACTGTGTTTAAGTTTGTTTCTAGGGTTTGACTGTTGGGCCGAACCCCCCTCTTTAAAGGTGATTAGTTTTTAGGGTTTCATATTGCCCTACGACAAGTCCCACTTGTGCGGACTGCTTGGAGAGTGCAGCTGAGCACTTACTTCAGACCTACAATTGAAACCTTAATTTTGCTCTCGCAGCAGTGGGCCCCACAATAGTGATTTCAGAAAATAGCATCTCAAATTGATAGGCTGCCTGGTACTGTGCATGCCGATTGATTTCAGATCAGATTTGAGTTGATTTCTTGCATATACTGTGATAGGCGATTGATTTCAGATCAGATTTGGGTTGGTTTCAGATCGGATCAGATCAGATTTGTGTTGGTTTCGGATCAGATTCCAGACTTGCTTGTTTGACTCTGTTTTCTGATATAGTGGCTCTAACAGTTTGTAGACACTGAATCTTGATCAAAGATGGAGTTTAAGGGTCAGGGAGAAAGTAGTTTTGGAAACCACAGTTATGGTAGTGTATCTGAAACCGGGTTTCAGATTACAACTATGAGATTTGATGGGTCAAATTATTTGGAGTGGGCTCAATCAGCCATGATGGCTATTGGAGGAAGGGGAAAACTGGGTTACCTCTTGGGAGATGTGAAAGAACCTTCCAAGGAGGACCCAACATACACCAAGTGGGTCCAAGAGAACTATTTGGTTATGGCATGGCTGTGTAATTCTATGCAGCCACATATCAGCCGAAATTACTTGTGGGCAAAGACAACCAAAGAGATATGGGATGTTGTGAAAGAAACATATTCCCAACCCCTTAATGTTGTCAGAGCCTATGAACTGAAGTGTGAGGTGAACAGCCTTAAACAAGGAGAGAAGCCAGTTTCTGTCTACTTCTCTACCTTGAAATCCTTGTGGCATGAGATTGACCATCTAGAGACCCTTGAATGGGAGAGTCCCAAAGATGCACAGACACACAGAAAGCAAGTCGAGACGAATAGGGTATTTGAGTTTCTGGCTGGTTTGAATTTAGAATATGACATTGTGCAACAATAGATATTGACAAGAGATAGTGTGACCCTTTCTCAAGCATACTCCCTGGTGCATAGTGAAGAGACCAGGAGGAAAGTCATGATGCAACCTCAGCCCTCTTTCCCAGCCTTGACAGCTATTAAACCTAAGCTAGGGGGTGACTCAGAAAGGGACCGGAAGAAGGAAGATAAACGGGATCTGGTATGTGAACATTGCAAGAAACCCAAGCACACAAAAGATACTTGTTGGAAGCTACATCCTCACTTGGTCCCAGCAAAACTAAGAAATAAGAAGGGTAATGCTCATATGGCAGTGAACACTGATTCAACATCCTCATCAGGCACATCTCTAGAGACTTTAGCTGTTGTTCGGGCTGCCCTCATACAGTTGGAAAAGTTGGGAGTTCAGCTCAGCCATCTCAGTCACCATCAGCTCCTGCCACATCTGCATTTGCACATTCAGGTACTCGAGCCTCAGCTTACCATGCTTCAGCTCCAGGTAATACTGATCACTGCTGGGTAATAAATTCAGGTGCAGCTGACCATATGACTAGCTTGCCATCTTTGTTCACTTCTTATCACTTGTCCTCTAGCCGAGATAGAGTATCCATTGCTGATGGCTCTCTTGTTCCCATTTCGGGCAAGGGGGACATCAAGCTATCGGATACTATCTCTTTATCTTCTGTCTTGCATGTTCCTAAGCTTGATACTAACCTGCTTTCGGTTAGTAGTATTACCAAACACATGAACTGTTCAGTAACCTTTTTCCCTGACCGATGTGTTTTTCAGGATTTGAAGACGAGGAAGGTGATTGGGACTGGCCATGAGACAAACGGGATCTATCTGCTTGGAGAGAGTTCTCGTCGGGAGGAATCAGTGGATAAGAAGTCTTTTGTTTCTCAGTTTGTGAGTTCGGTTATGCCAAAGCATAACCGATTAGGTCATTTGTCTTTTAAGTCTTTGAAGAGTCTGTTTCCTGCTTTATTTGAGTCTGTTGAGTTATCAAAGTTGAGGTGTGAGAGTTGTGAGTTTGCCAAACATTGTAGAACCTCTTAATCTTTAAGTAATAAAAAGAGTAATTCCTTTTTTGATATTGTGCATACTGATGTTTGGGGGCCATATCATATCTCTTCTATGGGTGGGTACAGATATTTTCTATTGTTTGTTGATGACCATACCCGTTTTTCTTGGGTATATCTTATAAATTCTTGGGATGAGGTTCCTGCTCTGACCCAAAACTTCCATCAGATGGTTCTCAGTCAGTTTGGGACCAAAATCAAAGTCCTTAGATCTGATAATGCAAAGGAATACTTTGCTCAGCCATTGACCTCCTACCTTCTTAGCCATGGAGTTATTCACCAGAGCACTTGCCCTTATACACCACAGCAGAACGGCATTGCCAAAAGGAAGAATAGGCATATCTTGGAGGTGGCTAGAAGCATTATGTTTACCTCCAATGTACCTATTCACTTCTGGGGTGATGCTATCCTCACGACAGTTTATCTCATTAATCGAGTTCCTTCCCGGGTCCTTGATATGAGAACCCCCTTTTCCCTTCTATACCCAGACAAGGAGTTGTTCATTGTTCCCCTTAAAACCTTTGGTTGTACCTGTTTCGTTCAGCTTCTCGGGCCTCATCATTCCAAGTTTGAACCTAAGGCCTCCAAATGCATTTTCCTTGGTTATGCACAAACTCAAAAGGGTTATTGCTATTATGATCCGGTTTCAGGGAAACGTTTTGTCTCCATGGATGTCACCTTCTTTGAGGAGACACCCTATTATCCTAGGGTTTCTCCTCAGGGGGAGAGCAGTGAGAGTGGGGCTGTTTTGAGTTTCTTTCCTCAGGGGGAGAGCAGTGAGAGTGGAAGTGGGGCTGGTAGAAGTGGGGCTGTTCCTTGACCTATTCCACTGGGTAATGAAGGTTGTAGTGGTGAGGGTGGTCAGAGGGAGCCAGAGTTGAGAATCTATCACAGGCGATGCAGGCAGGTTGATCCTAGTCTTTGGCAGTCCCGGCCAGCTCCAGTTCCTTCTGTGGCTCCAGATCCAGAGCCTACTGAGATACCTCTCACTGTTGCCACTTCCCCTCCTGTGGATGACCTTGATCTCCCTATTGCCATTCACAAAGGGAAACGACATTGCACCACTTCTACAGCTCACAGCATCTCAGAGCCTATCTCACTTCCATTGCCGATGTCCCTATTCCAAGAACAGTGCAAGAAGCCTTATCAGTTCCAAAATGGAATAATGCAATGCAAGTCGAAATGGATGCCCTATTGAAGAATAATACTTGGGCACTGGTTAACCCACCAAAAGGAAAGAAACCGGTGGGATGCAGATGGGTGTTCACTGTGAAGCATAATGCTGATGGCTCTATTGAAAGGTACAAAACCCGGCTGGTTGCAAAGGGGTTCACTCAGACTTATGGTATAGACTACTTGGAGACCTTTGCCCCAGTAGCCAAGATGACCACCATCCGAGTTCTGTTATCCCTTGCAGCAAATCATTCTTGGCCCCTATTTCAGATGGATGTTAAAAATGCCTTTCTGAATGGAGACTTACAAGAAAAGGTTTACATGCAGTTGCCTCCTGGATTCTATGATACAGAGACAGGTAAGAAGGTTTGCCGACTAAACAAGGCATTGTATGGTTTGAAGCAGTCACCTAGAGCCTGGCTTGATAGGTTCAAATTAGCCCTTGGAAAGTTTGGTTATGTACAGGCCCAGTCAGATCATATACTATTCATCAAGAGGGTGGAGTCCTCTCTGACACTACTAGCAGTATATGTTGATGATATTGTGGTGATAGGAAATGACAGTCATGAGATTGAGTCCCTCAAACAGCTCCTTCATCAAGAGTTTGAGGTGAAAGATCTTGGTTCACTACGGTACTTTTTGGGTATTGAGGTTGCTAGATCCAAACAGGGGATTTTTATCTCTTAGAGAAAATATGTTCTAGATCTGTTGGCGGAAACTGAAAAGTTGGGTGTTAAGCTGGCTGATACACCCATCGAACAAAATCACAAGATTAGTGCAGAGGGTGGGGAGCCTCTTGAAGACAAAGTTATGTTTCAACGGTTGGTTGGAAAGCTTCTATATCTCTGCCTCACTCGGCCGGATATCAGCTATGCAGTTAGTGTTGTTAGCCAGTACATGCACTCCCCTAGAACTTCTCATCTTCTTGCGGCAGAGAGAATATTAGCATACTTGAAGAGATGCCCGGGTAGAGGTATATTGCTCAAGAACAATAATCACATGAGGGTGGAAGTCTATACAGATGCTGATTGGGCTGGAAGTGTTGATGATAGAAGGTCTACCTCTGGATATTGTGCCCTGGTGGGAGGTAACCTTGTCTCTTGGGGGAGTAAGAAGCAGAGTGTTGTTTCCCGCTCCAGTGCTGAAGCAGAATATAGGTCAATGGTAATGGAGTGGCTGAAATCTTATGGCTGAGGTCACTACTTGAAGAGTTGGGTATTGACTATGAAAAGCCCTTAATGCTATATTGTGATAATCAGGCAGCTATTAATATAGCCCACAACCCAGTGCAGCATGACAAAACTAAACATATCGAAGTTGATCGACATTTTGTGCGAGAAAGGGTCACATCACAAGAAGTGTGTCTTCTGTACATCACATCTAATATGCAACTCGCGGATATCCTCACCAAGGTTGTACTAAGGAAGAAGTTAGAGACAGACCTATCCAAGTTAGGAATGATAGGTATCTACTTCCAACTTGAGGGGGAGTGTAGAGAACACTGATGTGGGTCCCACTGCAGTGGTCCCCACTGTGTTCGTAGGACAGTAGTGTAGTTATTTGTTTCAGTTATAGTAGTGTCAGTTTGAGTCAGTTTGTTAATTCAGTTGTTATTTATTTCAGCTTTTAATTACTTTATTTATTATGTAAGTACTAAGGGCAGATGTGTCCTTTCCATTATGTACTAAACATAACCTATAAATATTAAGAGAGTGGCGGCGGCAGATCAGTTTAGAATCTGTCCCTCCTTTCAACAACTTGTGTTCTCTTGTTTCTCTTCTATTCTCTCTCCTTTCTCTCACTTTTCTTCTGTTTTGCAAACCTAAAACCTATTAGGATTCAAGACTGATTACAGTCTTGATCTTCTACTAAACATATGGAAACAGTGAGGCCTAAAAAAAATGAAGGCTGGAAAAAAACCTGTCGGCAAATTAAGAAAGACAGGATTTGCGACAAATTAAGAAAGATATGATTTGATTTGAATAAATTTAGGAAAGATTGGATTTGGATAAATTTAGGAAAGTCATATCCTAGGATTAAGGGAAAGATTTAGTCAATCCCTGATTGAGAGAAATTCTAGGGGTTTTGTCTTTCCTATCTTTTCTTATTTAAGGTGTATGCTCAATATGTTTTTATCATCAATAAAGAAAATCTTCTTCTTTTCTCCCTCTATATTTCGCAACATTGTATCAGAGCTTTAGGGTTCGATTATGAATTTTAAAGCCACCATGGTTGGCTCAGGTTCAGCATCTTCGGATGCTACCAGTGGTGTGACGTCTTCGGAGGGAGGTATTCAACCAGCTGCTATTTCTCTTTCTGAGAATTCCCTTCAGATTACCATTCACAAATTGAATGGAAAAAATTATCTTGAGTGGTTGGTGATTGACGGCAAAGGGAAACTCGGCTATTTGAATGGCGAAGTGAAACCGCCAGCCACTGATGATCCAAAGTACAGGCAGTGGTGTTCTGAAAATTCTATGGTTACCGCCTGGTTGATCAACTCTATGAATCCTGTGGTTGGAAAACCATTCATGTTTCTGCCGACGGCTCGCGATGTGTGGGAAGTTGTTAGGGAAACCTATTCAGATTTGGACAATCATTCACAACTGTTCGAACTGAATACCCGAATGTGGAAGATGCAACATGGTGAATGTGAAGTAACAGCTTATTATAATGAGATGATG
Organism: Nelumbo nucifera; assembly: GCF_055504915.1. Taxonomy (NCBI): domain Eukaryota; kingdom Viridiplantae; phylum Streptophyta; class Magnoliopsida; order Proteales; family Nelumbonaceae; genus Nelumbo; species Nelumbo nucifera. The sequence continues at coordinate 183,338,022 of NC_142649.1, read as the reverse complement.
GCTGTTTGGCAGAAGTTGGATTTATTTGAAGAAGAAGAATGGGAAAGTCCCAATGACAGTGCTCGATACAAAAAGAAGATAGAAAGAGGTTGGGTTTTTGTCTTCTTGGCTGGTTTGAATAAAGAACTTGATGAGGTTCAAGGACGTATCTTAGGACGAAAGCCCTTGCCTACTATAAGAGAGGTTCTTTCAGAAGTGCGTAGAGAAGAAGCACGGCAGCAAGTAATGTTGAAGAATGTTAGTGAAACAAAATCAGAGAATGAAGGGTCCGCTCTTGTGGCTCGAGGTGCAAACTTAGATGGAGATAAACGAGGAGGAAAGCAGAGGCCTTGGTGTGATCATTGTAAAAAGCCATGGCATACTCGAGAAACCTGCTGGAAGCTGCATGGGAAATCGGCGGGTTGGAAGAAAAAATCAGGCAGTGACAACAAGTCAGGGGGAGATGTCCGCGCACTTCAAGTAAGCAACTTGGATCCAGGGCAGCAATCATCCTCAAGAGTCTCTTCCTTTCACAAAGGAACAAATAGAGCACTTATATAAAATGTTTCAATCTCAATCGTTAAGAAATTCTAACCCATCCTATTCTCTAGCTCAGTCAGGTAATTTTTTCACCACAGCCATTGCTTGTACCAAATCTAATGGCTCCTGGATACTAGATTCAGGTGCCACTGATCATATGACCGGCACTTCGCAATTCTTTTCTTCATATACACCCTGTGCAAGGAATCAAAAGGTTAAGATTGCAAATGGTTCCTTTGCTACTATTGCTGGGAAAGGAATTGTATCTATTTCTCCTTCTCTAAACCTCAAAGATGTTTTGCATGTTCCTAACTTATCATACAATCTTTTATCAGTCAGCAAACTAACCCTTGATCATAATTGTCGAGTTAATTTTTGGTCTTCTTGTTGTGAATTTCAGGATTTAACCTCGGGGAAGATGATTGGGGGTGCTAAACAGGATGGTGGTCTCTACCTCTTTAATAAAGGATCTACCTTTGGAAGGCAAGACCGACAGACTTGTTTCAGCTCTATCTCTGTTTCTAGTGATGATGAAGTTTTGTTATGGCATTATCGATTAGGACATCCTAGCTTTCAATATTTAAAGCATCTATTTCCCAAGTTATTCATGAATAAAAATCATTCAGTTTTCAAGTGTGAATCTTGTGAATTAGCAAAACATCATCGTGTTGTTTTTCAGTCTCAACCATATAAAAAATCAAAACCATTTACCATGATTCACAGTGATGTTTGGGGCCCTTCTAGAGTAACAACTCTTTCTGAAAAACGTTGGTTCATTACTTTTATTGATGATCATACTAGGGTAAGTTGGGTTTTCCTTTTAAAAGAGAAATCTGATGCTGAAACTATGTTCAAAAATTTCTATAACATCGTTCAAACACAATTTCATACTCAAATTAAAATTTTTCGAAGTGATAATGGAAAGGAATTTTTTAACAATGTGTTAGGGAATTTTTTTGCTGAGAAAGGAATTGTACACCAAAGTTCGTGTAATAATACACTTCAACAAAATGGGGTGGCTGAAAGGAAAAACAAACATCTCCTTGAAGTTGTTAGAGCCCTAAGTTTTCAAACTAAGGTTCCTAAGTATCTTTGGGGAGAAGCTGTTTTAACAGCCACTTATTTGATTAACAGATTGCCTACATGAATTTTGGATTTTAAAAGACCCATACAGGTTTTCATTGACTGTTTTCCAAACTCTCGGCTGGTGACAAACATTCCCTTAAAAATTTTTGGAAGTGTGGCCTTTGTTCATAACCATGATCCTAAACGTTCAAAACTTTATCCAAAAGCACATAAATGTAATTTTGTAGGCTATCCCACTAATCAAAGAGGTTACAAATGCCTTGATCCAGTTTTGAAAAGGATGTTTGTGACTATGGATGTCACATTCTTTGAAGGAACCTCGTACTACAGCAACTCCCATCTTCAGGGGAGAGCAACACTAGTGAAGATGGTTTTTTAGATGGTTCTGATTTAATGTTTGAATTTGTCCATAATGATGTTCCTCACAACCAGTCACCGAAAGAAAGTGAGGCAAAAAATGCAAAATTAGTGGAAACAAATGAATTAAATATTGAAAATGACAACCTTTGGTGATGTCGTCTCAAAATGAAAAAGCTGAAACAACAGAGATGTGTGCGAAACAGTATAAAGGCCTTGTATATTCAAGGGAATATCTAGCACAGAAAAGGAGAGGCACTATTCCGCAGCATCAACAAGAATCTGATCTGAGGTTGGACCATGAAATTCATGATAATTCTCCAAAAATCCCTAAAAATATTCCTCCAGGTAATTCTAATTCTTCCAGTCAGCTTGATCTTTCCATTGCTCTTAGGAAAGGTGTTAGGTCTTGTACAAAACATCTTCTGTCAAATTTTGTATCTTACAAAAATATTTCACCTTCATATTGTGCCTTTATTTCACAAGTGTCTAGTGTATCCATTCCTAACAGTATCCAGGAGGCTCTAAATGTTCCAGAGTGGAAAGAAATTGTTTTTGAGGAGATGAGAGCTTTGGAAAAGAATGCTACTTGGGAGAAAGTGAGCCTGCCGAATAGAAAGACAGTTGTTGGTTGTAAATGGGTGTTCACTCTGAAGTACAACTCAGATGGATCCTTGGAGAGATACAAGGCTCGCCTAGTAGCTAAAGGCTTTACTCAGACATATGGAGTAGACTACTCTGAGACCTTTTCTCTAGTGGCGAAGCTAAATACAGTTCACGTACTCTTATCTGTTACAGCTAATCTTGACTAGCCACTGAATCAGCTGGATGTGAAGAATGCCTTTTTGAATGGAGACTTGGAAGAAGAAGTATATATGGAGCCTCCACCTGGTTTCACAGAGAAGTTTGGAACTAAGGTATGCAAGCTAAAAAAATCTCTATATGGACTTAAACAGTCTCCCAAAGCCTGGTTTGAAAGATTCACAAGGTTCGTTAAAAGTCAAGGATATAGTCAAGGACAATCTGATCATACTCTTTTCACAAAAAGATCCACCAAAGACAAGGTTTCGGTTCTGATTGTCTATGTTGATGACATAATCTTGACTGAAGACGATATTGAAGAGATGAGCAGACTAAAGCAGAGCTTAGCCAAGGAATTCGAGATTAAAGACTTAGGCCAGCTAAGGTACTTTCTTGGAATGGAAGTGGCAAGATCAAAGAAGGGCATTGTGGTTTCGCAACAAAAATATATTTTAGATCTCTTGAAAGAAACTGGAATGAGTGGATGCAAACCTTTAGGCACTCCGATAGAAGTTAATACTAAACTTGGAGAAGTTAAAGATGGGGTTCCAGTAGATACAGGAAGATACCAAAGGCTAGTAGGAAGATTGATTTACTTGTCACATACACGTCCTGATATTGCCTTCGCTGCGAGTATGGTGAGTCAATTTATGCACACCCCGTATGAAGAACATCTTGAAGCTGTGTATCAAATTCTTAAGTAACTAAAAGGCACACCAAGAAAATGACTCTTCTTCAAGAAAAATGAGAAGAGAGGGGTTGAGGTGTATACAGATGCGGACTGGGCAGGCTCAATCACTGATAGAAGGTCAACTTTGGGGTACTGCACATTTCTTTGGGGTAATTTAGTTACTTGGAGAAGCAAGAAGCAAAGTGTAGTTGCTAGGAGTAGTGCTGAGGCTGAATTCAGATCAATGGATCAAGGAGTGTGTGAGGTTCTTTGGCTAAAGAGGGTGCTAACAGATCTTAAGATACCAGTGAGCTTTCCTATGAAACTATATTGTGATAACAAGGCAGCTATCAGCATTGCTCATAATCCGGTTCTACATGACAGGACTAAACATGTTGAGATTGACAGACACTTTATAAAGGAGAAGCTTGAAGAAGGAATAATCTGCACTCCGTTTGTACCAACCACGCAGCAAGTTGCAGATGTTTTGACTAAGGGCTTGTTGAGACAGCCATTTGAACTTCAAGTTAGCAAGTTGGGCATGATAGATATCTTTGCACCAACTCGAGGGGGAGTGTCGGCAAATTAAGAAAGATATGATTTGATTTGAATAAATTTAGGAAAGATTGGATTTGAATAAATTTAGGAAAGTCATATCCTAGGATTAAGGGAAAGATTTAGTCAATCCCTGATTGAGAGAAATTCTAGAGGTTTTGTCTTTCCTATCTTTTCTTATTTAAGGTGTATGCTCAATATGTTTTTATCATCAATAAAGAAAATCTTCTTTTCTCCCTCTATATTTCGCAACAGAACCTAATAAGGCCACATAAAATCAAGGACGTACCCCTATTAGAGAATAAAGTGAAACTAACATGATATAAATTGACTTTGACAAAAATACTTGGATTTCTTTTTTCATTTTGTTTTGCATTTACCTGCATCAAGATTAGAGCAACAGCCTCACCAGCAGGTGCAAGGTAGCCAAATTGAGCTGGAAATATGGTTGCCAATATTACTACTAATGCTGTTATGCATGGAAGGCTCCCTCCTTGGATTCCCAACAGTTTTGTGAGATAAGTGGCAGTCTTGCAGATGGAAAAGGATACTGCTATAGCAATGGCAGTCTGTAGCACAGGTAGCTTGTTCCCAGGTTCAGATTTTGCATCTATTACACCATCTGACAAAAATAAAAGCTTTCTTCAGAGGAAATTTCTTATAATGATACAATAAGATACTTCAAGAGCTTGTTCTTTTATGTTTAACGCCATCAAAATTGATGGTTGGTCTATCCATACCCTCAAATTAGAAAAGAAAAATACTTAGCAAATAGCTACTTCCACATAATATGAGTAGAGGATTAAAAGGAAAAAGAACAAAGGCCACAGACTTACTATCTAGGCAACAAAGCGAAACATTACAAGTTCCCAAGAACAGGATTTAGCAATAGAAGATCTAAACAGATGGCAAACAACAATTTCAAGGCAGGCAAAATAAGCTTAGGATGTGATTGGTCACAGGATAAAAATAGAATTAAATTCTGCTCTGTCCAATTGATCCAAATTTAAATGACCCCACTATTTTGGAATCCACTAATGGGCAGAATTCATGGGTTTAAAATCTACTAATTTCTAAATTCCCTTCTGCATTCTGGAACTAGTGAATTGCCCCTATACCTCGTTCTATTTTCACCATTGACAAAAACACAGCCTTTGAGTTGAAAGGGCTAACACTTTCAGACACCTTCAGGCACCCAGTATCTGACTAACAAGTTGCACCACATAGAAAACCAAAGGAGATCCGGAGCGGTATTTAAAAAACAGAGATTATATATTGGATTGAAGGAGCTCTTGAATACTGAAAGATGACTTTTAGATCTACAGTCAATAGAAACAATAACAAGAAAAGAAGCACATACCTTCAGTTGATTTTGAGGCCTCAGGAGGTATATTAGATGCTAAAGCAAAAAGCGATGTAAAATATATTGCACAGATAACATTGTCTGCAGCAAGTCCCGCAGCTAAAACTGATGGAGTGACACCAAGAGCCTCTGAAATAGCAACATAATTTACAGCTACAAAAAAAAAAAAATCAAGAACAAAACATCAATACTAGCAATATAGAATTGAAAAAAAAAAAAAAGAAAAAAGAATTTTTCGTCTTGCATTAAAGCATCCATGCCACATATATAGAAACTAGAAATGTATCTTTTATTTTTTTTTTTTTTTTGAGAAAAGTTAACTTTATTGAAGAAAGGAGAGGTACACAAGAGTGTGTACAAATACAAAAGAGGGGCGAGACCCCTGAGTATTACACAGGAGGGCAGGAATCACAGTACAGAGTCTCTAGAATAACTCCTAGTTTTGCTAGACCATTACATTTAGTTCCCTTGGGATCCAGGTTAGAGAAACATTCAAAGGAGCCAGGAGGTCCCTTGCCTCTGATAGGAAGTGACTAAGTCTCCGAAGTCCAGTTTCCTATTGCTCCAACCATCTTATAGTATTGGCTGAGTCACCTTCAATTGAGAAGCTTTGGATACCCAGTTTGCTGACTAGGCGAATCCCTGTTAGAGTTGCTAACACTTCTGCCTTTGTTGAGTCAGCTATCCCAATCGGACCACTATAAACCCAGCATGTGCGGCCATTCTCATCTCTTAGAATTCCTCCAATGCCAGCAGCTCCGGGGTTACCATAAGCACTTCCATCAAAGCTGAGAGTCCAGATTCCTTCCCTTCTATCTAAAGGGGCTCTGGTAGAGAGTGGGGTAGGAGGGGAAGAAACCAGGAAGTTACATATGTTTCTGCTGAGATCATTGATACTAACTCCTGTAAACTCCTCTGAACTAGAGGCCCACAAGTTGCAGTAGTGGTTGATGTGGCTGATCAGTTCACCTTTAGATTTGACCAATTTTCAAACAGCCGATTGTTTCTTTCCTCCCAAATTCCCCAAAGAACAGCATGCAGTATTATCAACCAATAGGTCTTACCTCTCTTGCTCAGACCTATTCCTTGCCACTGAGAAATCAGATCCTGCAGATGCTTAGGAGCCACCCAACTGAAGCCGACTAACTGAAGAAAGAAGTTCCAGATGCTGCTAGCTACCTGGCAGTGTATGAAGAGGTGGTCTGTTGTCTCTCCTTCACATAAGCATAGTGTACAGGCGTGAGGGGAGATATAGAGTCTTCCAAGATTTTTCTTCTGCAGTTAACTCACAAGTGTTGTTCACTCACAGCAGACAAGCCTCCCAAACAAAGAAACTCACTCTTGAGGGTATAACCTTGCACTAGATCTTCTTGTGAGGGAAATCACTGTCTCTAGTATCTGCAACCAGAGCTTCGAAGAAAGACTTGGATGAGAACTCACCTCCAGGGTGGGGTTTCCAGACTCGGGAATCGTGGGAATTTAAGGAGATGTAGGCTTCACTAAGAGAAAGGAGGAGTTCAATTAGCTCACTGATCTCCGGATCCCTTAAGGGTCTTCTGAAGTTCAGGTTTAGGTTTCTTTCATTGCTGGATATGGGAAGGCACTGGGAGATGGTTGCACCCTTATTTATAGTAAGGTTGTAGAGCCTGGGATACAGATCTGCTAATGTTGAGTTGCTCCACCACAAATCCGTCCAGAATTTTATTCTATTACTGTTACCTACCTTGTATCTAATGAAAGGAAAAAAGAGGTTGTGAATAGCAGAAATATCTTTCCAGGGATTAGAGAGAGCTGATCAGTTTGATCGGAGATTGCAGTCCCAACCATTTGCATTTAACCCATACTTGCTGGTGATGATAGTTGCCCAGAGAGAATTTGATCCATGGGGAATCTCCACTCCAAGAAGAGCATTGTTTTTCTCTTTTAAATGCCCGATTCCTAATCCTCCAGCCTCTTTTGGTTTACAGACCTGATTCCAATTAACTAGATGCACTTTCCTGACACCACCTTCCCAAAGGAAACCTCTTTGGATTTTCTCGATCTATGATCTGATTCTTGCAGAGATCTGAAATACTGATAGGAAATAGACAGGCATGTTCGCAAGGGAGGCCTTAATAAGAGTGATTCTACTCCCTTTTGATAGGTAGCAGCTTTTCCAAGTAGCTAACTTCTTTTCACACTTTTCCACCATAGGTTCCCAAAAGCTTGAATTTTTTGGGTTACCTCCTAGTGGCATGCCCAAATAAAAAAGGGGGAGATTTTCCACTCGACAATTCAGAGTTTCCTTGAAACTTTCCATCAAGGACCCTTCAATTTGGTTTATTACTAGTTCAAAACACTGGAGCACTCTTTTCACATTTGAAGTGTACTCCAAATTGGCTTCTAGGAATAAGATGACATCATCAGTTCTAGGAATATATCTTGACTTTTAAAAGTTTAGAATGCTTTCAGGCAAGGAAATCTTTAAATATCTCTCTATAGATCCTATGAACAACTTAAACACACTGCCCATTCTACCCATGTGGTGACATGGACCATAGTCTTGAGATTGTTTCAACATGAAATCTAGGAATACAGGATATAGGCATATAGCTAGAAAACTTGATATTTCATAATATTCTCTCTTTTGTTATTTCAATTTAAATTTAATAAAAACAACAATTCTTTTAAAATCTTCAATATTTTCATGATTTTATAAATGCGTAAATTAATGTCTTTTTATATGTAAAAGTGCAATACTACACATGAGAGAAAGAGATATGAATATAATAAATAACATCCCTTTTGTATATCAAGTACACATACGCCCAGAAAACTAAATGAGATGCAACATCCATTTCACTCATTGTTTTGGAATGGTAGAATACTGATATGTTTCATTCTATTGCCAATGGGCATATTTATACAGTAAGTTGCTGCAATAAATAGAAAGAAAGAAAAATAGAAAGAAAGAAAAATAGAAAGAAAAGAAAATAGAAAGAAGAAAATAGAAAGAAGAAAATAGAAAGAAGAGAAAATAGAAAGTACAAAAATAGAAAGAAAGAAATAGAAAGAAAAAACTTTCTAAATCAATCCTTCCACAATCCTAGGAATATATACAATTCTATTTTCAGATCTGAACCAATAACCCCACGTTTTCCAACACTCCCCCTCAAGCTGGTGAATAGAGAACCTCCATTCCCAGCTTGGCTATAATTCTCCGAAAGTTTGTACTATTGAGCCCTTTAGTAAGTACATCGGCCAGTTGTCCTTTTGTAGACACATAGGGAGTGCAAATCAACTTGCTGTCCAGTTTCTCTTTTATAAAGTGTCGGTCAATTTCGATGTGCTTCGTCCTATCATGTTGAACAGGATTGTGAGCAATATTGATGGCTGACTTGTTGTCACAATATAGTTTCATAGGCTCTTCTCGTGGAATCTTCAGGTCTTCTAAAATTATCTTCAACCAGAGTAATTCACACATTCCTTGTGCCATAGCCCTGAATTCTGCCTCTGCACTTGACTGAGCCACTACATTTTGCTTCTTACTCCTCCAAGTGACTAAGTTTCCTCCTAAGAAGGTATAGTAACCAGAAGTGAACCGTCTATCTACTAGAGATCCTGCATAATCGACATCTGTATATGCTTCAAGAGTCAGTCCTCCATTTCTTCTGAATAAAATTCCTTTTCCTGGATTGGCTTTCAAATAGTGCAGAATTCGATGAGCAGCCTGCAGATGAACTTCTTTAGGATTATGCATAAACTGACTTATTACACTTACAGCATATGCAATATCCGGTCGTGTATGTGCAAGATAAATGAGTTTTTCAACTAGTCTTTGGAACATCTCCTTGTCTAAACTTGCATTCTCGTGGGCTTCTCCAAGTTTATGATTGGGATCTATAGGCGTGGAAGCTGGTTTACATGCCATATTTCCTGTTTCTCTCAAAAGATCAACAACATACTTTTGTTGAGAGATAAAGATGCCTTGTTTAGAATGTGCAACTTCAATTCTGAGAAAATACTTTAGTCTCCCCAAGTCTTTTATCTCAAATTCTCTAGCAAGGCAGTTTTTCAATGCTTCCTTCTCCTTTTTATCATTCCCAGTAACGATTATATCATCCACATAGACTAATAGTGCAGTAACTCCCCCTGAGGCTGTGTGTTTGATAAACAATGTGTGGTCACCTTGACTTTGCTTGTAACCTGTACTCAGCATTACCTTCATAAACCTTCCAAACCATGCTCTCGGAGATTGTTTGAGACCGTATAGTGCTTTCTTCAACCGACAAACTTTGTTCCCTTTAATGCCTTCTCCAAAACCCGATGGAATGTCCATGTATATCTCCTCTTCTAGATCACCATGGAAAAATGCATTTTTTACATCAAACTGTTGCAAATCCCAATTATAGTTAGCAGCCAACGACAGTAACACCCTTACTGTATTCATTTTAGCTACTGGGGCAAAAGTCTCCTGATAATCTACCCCATAAGTCTGTGTATATCCCTTGGCTACCAGGCGTGCTTTGTACCTTTCTAATGACCCATCAGATTTGTACTTAATTGTGAACACCCATTTACAACCTACCGTCTTCTTGTTTCTTGGTAGATCCACAACTTCCCATGTGTTGTTTTTTTCTAATGCCTCCATTTCCACTCTCATGGCTTTTCTCCACTCCTTATTAGAAAGTGCATCGGCTAGAGTAGTAGGAATTGGAATGGTGTTAAGGCTGGCTAGAAAACTTTTATGAGATTTAGAGAATCTTTGGAATGATACATATTTGGCTAAAGGGTACAATGGGCGTTTGGTACATTCTCTGGTTCCTTTTCTTAGTGCAATAGGTAGGTCATACTCATACTCAGACTGTGAAGGTGTAGGTTCAGGATCTAAGCATCCCTCAGTTCTAGGATTAGGAGTTGAATCTTGGACTTGCATAGGTTGAGGATCTGGATTTTTCCTCCTAGAGTAAACCTGCATATATCTCACATTATCATGCACATCATTCGTGGGGTTAACAGTGTCCGAATTTGGTTCAATGGTCGGGTTGTTTGACTCTTGTTGAGACTCGAGAATGTGGGGCTCAGAGGAATGTGACTCAGGGGGATGTGATTCTTGACGATTGAATGTCTGTGAGGAGGGTAAAACATCTAGGGAGAGTAGATCCGATGCCTTATCTTCCATTAATGAGGGCTCCCCCTGAAGATAAAGTTGAGTGAAAAAAGATTTTCCTTCCTCAAATGTGACATCGATGGAGGTGTAGAACTTTCTGGTGGCTGGATGATAACATTTATAACCTTTCTGAGTTGGGGAATATCCCAAGAAGACACACCTGATTGCTCGTGGGTCTAATTTTCCCTTATTATGGACATGAACAAAGGCAGTGCAGCCAAAAATTCTTGGTGTGAGATTATTTGAGGCTCGAATATCAGGGTAAAATTGAGAAAGGACTTGTACTGGGCTTCGATTGTCAAGAACCTTAGATGGTAGTCTATTTATAGTGTAGGCAGCAGTAAGGACAGCTTCCCCCCAATATTGTTTTGGCACCTGATTTTGAAAGAGAAAGGCTCGGGTGGTTTGCAAAAGATGGCCATTTTTTCTCTCAGCTACCCCATTCTGTTGGGGAGTGTTAACACAGGAGGATTCATGCACAATGCCTTCTTTCTGAAAAAATGGGGACAAATTCTGATTAAAATAATCTGTAGCATTATCAGATCAAAACCTTTTAATTCTCACACCAAACTGAGTTTGGACCATGTTATGAAAGTTGGGAAGAATCGTACCCACATCAGATTTAGACTTAAGAAGAAAAATCCATGTGACCCTAGTGCAATCATCAATAAAGGTGACGAACCATCTGGAACCAGTAATGTTGGGAATTTGAGAAGGGCCCCATATATCCAAATGAATCAAATAAAAAGGAATTGAAGATCTTTTATTGCTGATTGGGAAAGAAACCCTTTTGTGCTTAGCAAGTTCACAAACATCACAATGAAAGGTTTCAACATCAATTCCTTTAAACAAGGAAGGAAGCATTGTTTTTAAAATAGGAAATGAAGGATGACCAAAACGAAAATGATGACGCCAAATTAAATCTTTATTGGAGGTAGATAAGAATGACTCGTGTGTGACATGCATAACAGTGTGAGATGATTTGCTGGTTGCTTCAAGGTAGTAGAGTCCATCTCTTTCCTTAGCAAGTCCAATCTTCTTCCCCGAAACCTGGTCCTGAAATACACAGTAAGAAGGGAAGAACACAACATTGCAGTTCACATCCTGTGTGAGTTTATGTATAGAGATAAGGCTAGTGGATAACTTAGGAACATGAAGCACATTTTTAAGTAATAGGGATGGAGTAATTTGAATATTCCCAATCCCTACCACTATGGTGAAAGAACCATCAGCAACAGAAATTTTTCTATTACTAGGACAGGGTGTATAGGTGAGAAAATGTAGTGAAGAGGGTGTCATGTGGTCAGTAGCTCCAGAATCAAGAATCCATGGAAAAACACTAGCCGAGGCATGTAATCCTAGAGATAAAGACTCACCTGAGAGAGCAAGAGAGGTAGAACCACTTCCTGGTTTCAAGGATTTCAAGAAGCACCTTAGCCTTTCAATTTCTTCATCATTAAATGGTCCCTGACTTGAGTGTTCTTGCTGCGGGGTTGTGGAGACATTATGGGCCTGTTGAACTCCTTTTGAAACACCTCGATTTCCCCATTCCTTGCTGGATGTGGGAGGTTTCCCATGAAGTTTCCAGCATCGATCTTTCGTGTGTCTGGGCTTCTTGCAATAGGTGCACCAGAAATTGTCGTTAGAGTCACGGGTGGTTGTGTCACGAGCCAAGTTGTGATTGTTCTCACCCTTTGAACCACTGTAACTTCCTCCCCTTGCCACCATGGCTAAGCCTTCGGGATCTTTAGGCTCAAGCATGATTCCACGGTGGCTTTCCTCAGCTCTGACAAGGGCTATGACTTCATTCAATGGAGGCACTTCTTCTTTGCCAAGAATTTGTATTCGGACCTGATCAAATTCAGCATTCAGTCCGACCAAAAAATCATACACCCTATCTCTTTCAATAAAATTCTTCAAGATCACAGCATCATCTGCGCACTTTGTCTCAAGAACCCGATAATGATCAAGCTCATGCCATAAATTTTGCAGCAGATTTGCATACTCTGTAACACTCCTCCTCCCTTGTTTGGCCGCCAGTCTTCACTTTGACGTCATAGACACGAGCAGCGTCATGGGCTTTGGAATAGGTTTGTCGGACAGCATCCCAAATAGCCTTTGCTTAGGGAAGAAACATACAAGTATCACTGATCTCGGGTGTCATTGAACTCCACAACCATGACATAATCATGGAGTCCTCTTCGTCCCAAGCATCAAAATTTGGCTCGCCCAACCTTGGTCCTGTTCCAAAGAGGTGACTAATTTTTCCTTTTCCCTTCAAATAGGTACGCACTAGTTGTGACCACTTCAAGTGATTCTGGCCATTCAGTCTATATGTTGCCTGAATATTCTGCAAATCACCAGTGTGAGGATGAGTTTGTTGCTCCATCGGTTTGGACGGGAGCACATGTTGCAGTCATGTCAGACATTGTTAATGGAGGAAAAATAAGGCCAGCAGGAAAGGAGAATAAAGGAACACTTCTGGTTACAGATCATCACTGAAGGCCAGAAGAGAAAAACACAAAAAACTGGCAACGAAGGCCAAAAAAATCTCAAGGTTGACAAACCTAGAGCTCTGATACCATGTTTTGGAATGGTAGAATACTGATATGCTTCATTCTATTGCCAATGGGCATATTTATACAGTAAGTTGCTGCAATAAATAGAAAGAAAGAAAAATAGAAAGAAAGAAAAATAGAAAGAAAAAAAAATAGAAAGAAGAGAAAATAGAAAGTACAAAAATAGAAAGAAATAGAAAGAAAAAACTTTCTAAATCAATCCTTCCACAATCCTAGGAATATATACAATTCTATTTTCAGATCTGAACCAATAACCCCACGTTTTCCAACACTCATGAATACTTGCCTTGAGAAAGATCACCAAGGACTTAACTTCTATTGTCAATGGACTAGCAAGGTCTGGTGAATATGAAAGAGTTGTTAGCTTGTTAGCTTGCTAGCTCAATTGCAGACAGAGGAGATGCATGTAGAGAGGGATGAATAGGAGGTGGAGGAAGGAAGGTAGCAAGGAGATGTCTTTTGTAGAATCATTCTACAAAGCTTTAGCAAGAAACCAGGTTGAAGGGAAGACATCAAGGGTGTTGAGGGTGACTATTCCTACAAGGGTGGAAGCTTTTGATTGGTTGGTGGCTATTCTCACCCAAGATTGTATCAAAAGCAGAGATTATTTGGGGTTACTTCTATCCGTTCAAAACAGATGTGAGATCCAAGGTCTCCAAAAGAGATTTTTGCTCATTGGCCAGTCACAAATGGAAGGAGGAAGGCAAAGATATTTTGGAGTTGATTTCCTTTGCAGTTTGTTGGGAGTTATGAAAGGAGAGAAATAGAAGAATCTTTGAACACTGGAACAAGTCTCATGATCGTCTTGCTTCAATCATTGGGAAAAGAATTTTGGATTGGGTGATGATTCTTCCAGAGTTTGTGGATATTGATAGAGTCTTTCAGTCTTGGTTTTTGGTCAATATTGGAACAGGGGATGAGGAGTGAAAATTGATGTATCTTTTGGTGATGTTTCGGTTTTGCTTTATGCTTGGGTGATTTCTCATAACCCCTTCCCTGTACTCCTTTTCATTTTTATTTAATAACATTTTCTTTTTTATTATTTACTACTAAAAAAAGAGAGAAAGAGTTGACAGCATTTTTCAATGCTTTGATCTCATGTATTACACTTCTTTTTTCTTTCAGAATGGATGGGTTTGTATTTGTTCTATGATGCCCATTATGTATGTCTTTCCAGTATTTCCCTTAATGAATCTCTTTGATCACTAAACACACACACAGAGCTCATTTGCTTGTGATCTGGAGACGAGGAAAGATAGAGCGAGGAGGCTGTTGTATTAGAGAGACCTTACACTGAATTAAAAGGTGCACAGACTTCTAACTCAACAGAAAGTGCTCTTACATTTCTAAACCACACTCTTTAAATTCACAGAATGCAGCCAATATGCATTCTAGCTCCTAATCTTAAGACGAGATTAGAGGTTATAGTTTAGTGGGTTCAAAGATTGGCAAATGGTCTGGTTGATGCTTAGACAAAGAAGGGGTGAATAGAGATCAGCTCTTTTGGGCTAAAATGCAAAATATGATAGTAAAAAAAGGATAGGTTGAAAGCTCTAGACTATACTTGGGATGTATGTAAACCTTGTACACATATTTTGTATATATGATAAGTGAATCTCGGTTATTGATAAAAAAATATTAAGGACCATATTGGAGTTGGTGGGCCCCCTTGTGAGGGCAGCTCTGGTTAATAAAGTTTTAATTCACAAAAGAATCACCGAGAAAACCCTATTAAAAGAAGAGCGCAGAAATATTAGTGAGTAATGGAGATGGAATTCATTTTCTATGAACCCCTTAACTATGTTTTGTCAAGGATTTCCTCAGAGTGGCTTCTCTTACCCAGCTGCTCACTTTTCTTAGATTTAAGATTCCAGGGTCATCTTTTTGAACATTCCAGTATGGAGGGTGATGGTGGCGCGATCTGGAAGCTCCTAGATGGAGAACTGCCTGGATGTACTCACGTGGCGAGCTGGATCAATCTGCAAAACAACGCTCAGAGGGACAGGGGTGGAAGACCCGGTGAGGTCGCTCTGATGCTTAAGTCAGTAATCTGTGTGCTTGCGAGCTAAGTATGAATGCTAGAAGAGCTTGAATGTGAGTAATCGCGCGTACTTTCGCCTTGAGGATCGATGCCCTTATATAGTTGAGTAGTCGTGATCCTTACGAGAAGGCTCTGGGATCCCCGGGCTGCATAGATAAGATCTGTTCCGTTTCTAAAGGAGAGCAATGTGCCAGTTGATAAGGTTTATCACTTTCCTCCGATTCGGACGAGGTGAGGATGAGCCCTGTTATTAGACGTAGTGATCTTGGGAGATTCGAAGTCCGTTGGGGAAGCTTCTGGAGTTGATTATGTGGCGCTTCGGCTCTTCGAACCAGAACTGGCACCTCGGTTCTTTGGCTCCGAACTGGCACTTTGGCCGTTTGGCCCCGAACTGAATTAGGTGTTGAGTTGCCTTTATACCAAGGTGCTCAAGGTCACGAGCTCCCGAGCTGCTGGCGAAGCTCCCTTGTTGAGTTGTCACCCTAGTGGCTGATCGCATCCACGTGTACCTCGGTCGCTAGGTCGGGCCAAATTACCCCTCATCAATTGCCCCCACTCCCCGTGCCAGGGGTCATAAACCCGGTGCGGGGTGTTTACAGTCAGCGCAAGCAGGTTGGCCTCTTGGCTCACCTCCCGGTTTTATGGTCGGATCGATGTAACCCATGTGGCTCAATGGAAAAAACAGGTCGTGTGTAAGAGATGCGCGGACGCAACGTGGTTTATAAACTCCACGGACGCCAAAAATCGCACTCAACCGAAATTTTCCTTGAAGGGAGTGCAGTCGGTTTTCAGAAGAGTCGTAGGATCGCGTCGATCTGAACCGTCAATTCCCAGATATGGTGGCTATAAATAGGGGGGACCCAGGTCCCCTTTCCTTTGTCTTTCAAAGTGCATCTGAGAGTTGAGGTCGCACATCCGTTCTTCAGCTCGCATCTTGTATCCGGGGCAGTTCGCTTCCTCTTTCGCCTTTCAGTGAGTTTGTTTATTTCCTTTTTATTCGTTAAGTCTGGACTTAGTTTAGATAGCCTTCTAGATGGGAGCGGCGAGTCCGCTAGGGCCGAGGTGGGTACCTCGAAGCCTCATCCTACTGAGATGGGCACTTCAGCACAAGATGAGGACCCCAATCCGTTAGAGGTAGACTCACCTCGGCGAGAGAGAGAAGCTTCTAGCAAGTCAGCCTCCTCCTCTCACCGAGGTCGCCTGCCAGATAGCTTCGGTCCGTCTACAATGACAACGGACAAGCTCCTCTCCTTAGTTGATCGCTATGGACTTCCTAACGACCTCATTTATAGTATCCCCTTAGGCAATTTTCCTTGGGATCATGGTCACGACGAGATCGTGGTCTTCGAGGAATAGCTCGTAGTTGGCCTTCGTTTTCCACTCCACCCTTTCATAATCGAGATCGTCAAATTTTTTGACATCGCCATAGACCAGCTCCACCCGAACTCCATTTGCAATATTGTAGGTACCATTTCCCTTTTTCATGACTATAATCGACCTCTTGACCTCAACATTTTTTCCTCGATCCTTTTCATCAAGAAGAATTCTGCCTGTGTTCTACCCGAGCACAAGCATAGTTACTACATGTCTCCTCGCCCCGGGTACAAGTTGTTACACGAGCTCCCCAGCAAAGTCCCGACCTGGAAGAGGTGTTACTTCGTAGTCTGTAACGCGGAAGGGTGGCCCTTCCCAACCCATTGGAGACCCGCCATCCAAGACCCCGGCATTAGGCTGGACAAAAAGGTGCGGGAGGAAGTTCGGGCTTGGGCGAAGCTAGGCTTGAAGTTCAAGAATTTCGTGACCGAAGAGAAGCTTGCGCAGGCCGACCTAAGTCCTCCCGGTAGGTCGCTAACTGTTGTACTCTTTTTCTTATTTTGTTTTACTTTAATATTGCATCTAACTCTGTTCGTTGCTTTCGTGCAGTCATCATGGCCGACTTCTCTACCAACAAGCTCTTCAAAGGTATGCAGAAGGGCAAGAAGAAGAAGAGGGCCTCCAAGAAGGCCCACATTCAAGAGGAGGTTCCCACTTCGGGTGTTGGTGTCACTACCTCCGAACCCCCAACCGACACCGAACAGCCCCCAATAATCGACCTGGTCAATGAGGACCAGGATAGGGCTTCCTTATGCCAATTGCCCGAGGAAACTACGTCTTCCGAGGCCCAGCAAGCTCAAAAAGCTGCCCCATCGGGCAGCAACAACCCAACTCGGAGCGTCTTGAGCCCGAAGCTTGGCCTCCTCAAGAGCAAAGACGTGGTCTTCCGTGAAGAGGTTACCCGGTGGACCGAACTACCAGCCGCTCAACTCGGAGGAAGAGCGGCAACGCACTGCATGGTGGTATGTACCCAACCTTCAATCCTTCTATACTTGGATTTTTTTCTCAATACTTATGTCTCCTTTCTCCTGTTGTTAGGTGAACTCTTCAATCCACACCCTGGTCTACCAGTCTGAGATGAACTTGAAGCAGTCTCTTGAGGCCGAGGAGCCATCTCGCAAGGCTCACTCCGAACTGAACTTGGCTCGCAGCGAGAACAACAAATTATTGAGGGATGCGCGATCTCAGAAAGAATTCTTGACTATTCTGATGGCGGAGAAGGAGGAGCTGAAGAAGCGCAAGGTGGCCCTTAAGACAGAAGTCCAGAATCTCGAGGAGCTGGTGAAGGAGCAGACTGACATCCTACTTCATTCAATGGAGGACGCGAAGATCAAGGCCGTCGAGGAGTACAAGTTTTCAATGGAACGACGCGTGCTGCTTTTCGAGACCAGGACGGTGGGTTACCGTAAAGTCTTCAAGCTCAGTAGGTGGTTGACCCGGCGGGAATTTCCTCACCTTGACCTCAGTGCCATCACAACATTAAAGATCACCGAGGAGATGGCCCTCGAGGCAGCTAAGGACCCCGACTCCGAGGAGGAGGAGAGCGACAACCTCCTCAACGAAGAGATCGTGGGAAGGGGAAGAGGGAGGTGACGTCGCCAATGCTACTGACGATCATATGGAGACCGATCATCCTGCCGGTGCTGCTACTAGGGACGAAGGGCCTCAAACTGATTGATACCACTTGCCTCTTTTCTTGGACCCCCCATACATAGCGTATGTCCCGAGCTTCCAAGCTCGATTGTAGTTGTTTTCTATTTTTTTTTTCCATGTACTCGAAACTTTTTGTTAATGAAGCATAGTGATTCAAAAAATCTTTTGTGTGCAAAAATTTTTCTAAGTGTTGGTTATCCCGAAATTTGTTTCTAAGTGTTGGTTATCCCGAAGTGCCAAGCTAACGAGCTAGACTCCAAGTAGGAAAAACCCAGTATTGTTGTACGATGAGGTGGATGGACACTGTAGGGTATGTACCCAACCAGTCTATGCATGGGCTACTCACTTGCCCAAGCCGAAGAAGCGACTGGGACTTGCCTTCACCAACTCCTCGAGGTTCTAGACTTCTCTCTTAAGGGCCACCCCACGTTTCTTCAGCTCCTTCTACGCCATCAGAACAGTCAACAATTCTTTCTGAGTTCAGTTCGAAGTGAGCCTTGCGAGATGACTCCTTGGCCTCGAGAGCCCGCTTCAAGTTCATCTCGGACTGGTAGGCCAGGGTGTGGATTGAAGAGTTCACCTGACAAGAGAAGAAACAAGACATAAGTATTGAGAGAAAAATCTAAGTATAGAAGGATTGAAGGTTGGGAACATACCACCATGCGATGTGTCGCCACTCTTCCCCCAAGCTGAGAGGCTAGTAGTTCAGCCCACCGGGTCACCTCTTCAGGGAAGACCGCATCTTTTCTCTTGAGGCGACCAAGCTTCGGGCTCAAATCACTCCGAACTGGGATGTCGTTGCCTGATGGGGCAGCCTCCTAAGTTTGCTGGGCCTCAGAAGACGTAGTTTCCTCGAGCAATTGGCGTGGGGAAGCCCTATCCTGGTGCTCCTTGACCAAGTCGATTACCGGGGGCTGTTCGGTGTCGGCTGGGGATTCGGAGGTGGTGACACCAACGCCCGAAGTGGGAACCTCCTCTCGAATGCAGGCCTTCTTGGAGGCCCTCTTCTTCTTCTTGCCCTTCTGCATGCCTTTGAAGAGCTCATTGGCAGAGAAGTCAGCCATGATGACTGCAAGAAAGCAACGAACAGAGTCAAATGCAATATTAAAGTAAAACAAAATAAGAAAAAGAGTACAACAGTAAGCGACCTACCGGGAGGACTTAGGCCGGCCTGCGTGAGCTTCTCTTTGGTCACGAAGTTCTCGAACTTCAAGCCTAGCTTCGCCCAAGCCCGGACTTCCTCCCGCACCTTTTTGTCGGGGTCTTGGATGGCAGGTCTCCAGTGGGTTGAGAAGGGCCACCCTTCCACATTACAGACTACAAAGTAATGCCTCTTCCAGGCTAGGACTTTGCTAGGGAGCTCGTGTAACAACTTGTACCCAGGGCAAGGAAACATGTAGTAACTACACCTATGCTCGGGTAGAACACAGGCAGAATTCTTCTTGATGAAAAGGATCGAGGAAAAAATGCCGAGGTCAAGAGGTCGATTATAGTCGTGAAAAAGGGAAATGGTACCTACAATATTGCGAATGGAGTTCGGGTGGAGCTAGTCTATGGCAATGTCAAAAAAATTGACGATCTCGATTATGAAAGGGTGGAGTGGAAAACGAAGGCCAACTACGAGTTGTTCCTCGAAGACCACGATCTCGTCATGACCATGATCCCAAGGAAAATTGCCTAAGGGGATACTATAAACGAGGTCGTTAGGAAGTCTATGGCGATCAACTAAGGAGAGGAGCCTGTCCGCTGTCATTGTAGACGGACCGAAGCTGTCTGGCAGGCGACCTCAGTGAGAGGAGGCCGATTTGCTAGAAGCTTCTCGCTCTCGTCGAGGTGAGTCTACCTCGGACGGATTAGCCCCTCATCCTGTGCCAAAGTGTCCATCTCGGCAAGATAAGGCTCCGAGGTACCCACCTCGGCCCTAGCGGACTCGCCGCTCCCATCTAGAAGGCTATCTAAACTAAGGTCAAACATAACGAATAAAAAGGAAACAAACGAACTCACCGAAAGGCAAAAGAAGAAGCGAATTGCCCCGGATACAAGACACGAGCTGAAGAACGGAAGCACGACCTCAACTCTCGGATGCACTTGAAAGGACGAAGAAAAGGGGACCTAGGTCCCCCCTATTTATAGCCACTGTATCCGAGAACTGACGATTCAGATCAACACGATCCTACGGCTCTCTTGAAAACCAGCCACACTCTCTTCGAGGAAAGATTTCGGTTGAGCGCAATTTTTGGCGTCCGCGGAGTTTATAAACCACATTGTGTCCGCGCGTCCTCGACACACGACCTGGTTTTTCCATTGAGCCACATAGGTTACATCAATCCGACCATAAAATCGGGAGGTGAGCCAAGAAGAAATTGGGCCAACCTGCTTGCGTTGGCTATAAACTACCCGCACACGAAGAGTGGGAGGCAATTAATGAGGGGTAATTTGGCCTGACCTAGCGACCGAGGTACACGTGGATGCAATCAGCCACTAGGGTGACAACTCAACAAGGGAGCCTCACCAGCAGCTCGGGAGCCCGAAACCTTGAGCACCTCATTATAAAGTCACCTCGGCACCTAATTTAGTTCGGGGCCAAAGAACCGAACTGCCAATTCGGAGCCAAAGAACCGAGGTGCCAGTTCGGGTCCAAAGAGCCGAAGCGCCACGTAATCGACTCCAAAAGCTTCCCCAACAGACTCCGAATCTCCCAGAATCACGACGTCTAATAACAGGGCTCATCCTCACCCTGTCCGAATCGGAGGAAAGTGATAAACCTTATCAACTGGCACAATGCTCTCCTTCAGAAACGGAACGGATCTTATCTATGCAGCCCAGGGATCCCGGAGCCTTTTCGTAAGGATCACGGCTACTCAACTATATAAGGGCATCGATCCTCAAGGTGAAGGTACGCGCGATTACTCACATTCAAGCTCTCTAGCATTCATACTTAGCTCACAAGCACACAGATTACTGACTTAGGCATCGAAGCGACCTCACCGGGTCTTCCACCCTAGTCCCTCTGAGCATTGTTTTACAGATTGATCCAACTCGCCACGTGAGTACATCCAGGCAGTTCTCCAGCTAGGAACTTCCAGATCATGCACCATCAGAGAGGTCCATTTGCCTCAATTAAGACATTTCTATCAGGGGTGAGGCTTGCTACTCATCCCACAAAGATAAATAATAAATTAAAAATTAACAACTGATGTACTCACATTTTTTCGTATGTCAATAAAACTAATATAGAGAGAGAGGAAAGGGAAAAGATTTCAGATTTTTCATTCATAAGTACTACACAAAATTTGTTAGCAAAATATGATATACAAGAATGGACATCAAACCAAAAGAACAACAAAAAGTTGTACAATCATATAGATTTACAAATTTCCTATGATGGTATTCAGCTTCCTATGATATATTAGAATGAACTTCCCTAATTAATCCCTGATGTTACCATTTATCAGAAGTAGGTCAGCTTCATAAAAATCAATCTCAAAACACAACACACACACACATCTGACAACATTTCCCAAGTCCCCCTATACCACAAGGGAAAATGGCCTTTGAGAAATAGAACCTCTAGAATTGAATAGAAAGTTCATCAAGTCTTCCTTGGTATAATTACCCACACTAGGACACCAATGGTAGTCCAAACCGTGTTTCCACAGAAAAACATTTTAACTCAGGTTCTGCTAGAGTTTAGTAAATAGGGTTATTCGGCAGCATTAATCAATGGTGAAGCAGGGAAAGAAGAAATAAGAAAGAAAGTTAACAAACCATGCAAATTGAAGAATGAAGATTTATATATTAGGTATTCTTTTGTGATTGATTGTCTCATGATAACATTTGATGGAACTCTTGACCCATTATGCAAAGTTGCAACCATATCAAACAGTATACACTAAGAACAATATGCTTTGAGTTTGTAACACAAAGATAAGTAATGAACTGAAGATGCAGAAGTAATTAGTAACTTATATAACAGAAACATAACGTCAATATCAATAATACATGATTTATCACATTGTTTTGGTCATGAGAAACTTGTTCTCGATAAACTGCAACAAGACTTCCTAAAAAATTACCTCCACCAATATGCCTGCCCATGAGGGCAGCTGCTATCTTCCAACTATCCTGCCCAAGTGATCGCATAGGCACCAATAGGTATGCAACTAATGTTCCAATAGTCGTTGCAACTGTAAAACCAGAAAAGATATACATTAACCTGCAGGACACCCTAACTCATTGTATGTATGAAAAGAAAGATACTTCAAAAAATTCTAAACTGCAAATACTGTCTCTGTAAAAGACTAACAGTCAATATTCTATCTTGTATACCAAAAAAAAGTATATTCTCTTGTGTACCATATGGATCTACAAAGACATTATCATTAAATTGGGGCTTCTTTTAAGGTACGATTTCATTTCTACACTTATGTCCTCTTTATGCAATATGAAAAGAAAATGTCAATTATTTGTATATACAATAGAGTTAGATATAAAATGACCTGTCAACCAGATAAGAAGAAAGGGATAACTAATAAGCTGAAAAGTATGGTTTACCTCCTATTTGATTTTTTTTTTTTTGAAAGTAGAATAAAAAATCATTGAAAGGAAAAAGAGTACAATCTGGGAGGATGATAAGATATCACCACACTAACATCAACAAGAACAAAAACCACCCAACTTCAATTATCCACGTTACAAAATTGAAAACCCATCCCCTCCCATAAAACTTTCATCAGACTCGAATCACTTGACCTGAGAAAACAAAACAAGACCAAACTGCAGCAAAAATATCAATCGAATTGCCAGCTTTTGATCTTATTTGTTAGCAAAAATATCAATCTTATTTGTTAGCATCCTACATCCAATTATACAGGAGAAATAGGCTGTGAAAGGAAATAGACAGAAAATAAAATATGATAGTTATAGCATGATTAACATTTTTTTCTTGAGAAATCAAGATAGCCTTTAGATTGCAACTTTTTCCCTCTTTATGCACAAAGCAAAATGAGTTATTTTAAATAAGGTATGTACAATTGAGTGCTTGAAAAAGCACAGGTCTGAGAATCATCATCAAACTACAACAGCAAACTTCTACAAACCAAAAATTTACTAGCTAAAAATCATCTCACAAACAGATACACGACATCCTTCAGAAAAAGTTTCAGAATACTCTGATTTATGAATTGTTTCATAATGTGAAATTTCAGCCCCCTAATGTAAAATTCTTTGGTTTATATGTTCCTGGCAAGTACATCATCCCAACACAACCAAATGTACAATAATTTTAAATAGACTAGCCATCTAAACTTTAAAAAAAAAAAGCATACTGAATTATATAAAACATGCTATATCTCAGTATGCAGATATAGATTGAAAAAACATTTAATGTCCAAACATCCAAATGAAGAATTAAAATCCTATTGTATGCCAATTTCAAAAGCAGCTTTTAATGTTAAGATATGCAAACTCCCAAAGAGCAATTTATGGAGATAGGATTAGCTAAATGCAACAGATGTTGAGCAAGCTGTGGGACCAATGATAATGCCCCACACCAGTCATTAAATACATGGGACCAATGATAATGTCCCACAGCCTGCTACACAGTCAAAGCATTCAGCTAATCCAAATTCCAATGTATGTTGAGACAGATATACATATACACTTTCTAATAATTAATAATTTCTCAAAAGCCATATGTGTTATTATAACAGGAAAGAGATAATAGTGGACACATGCATACATTTATGTGTGTGTATCCACGAATTAATAATTTTTTATGCATGTGCACGTACAGATATTTGAACTCCTAAATATTTAGTAAACATGTATTAAATAAACCAAAATATCTTAAAACAAGAAACAGGCACTATCAGAAAAATTAGAAACCAAAAAACAAGTTCCAAGTTAGATATCCATGATCTTATTATGCACATGTTCTTTGGAAAACTATGACAGTCTAGCCCTTTGAGTAAATTAGTTCAGCATAAAAACTCCAAGGTAAAAAAGAAATATCAAGTGGTTGAATGTCCTGCAACAACTGGTGGTAAACTAAGAAAAAGGCCAGATATTTTTGCTTATTGTGATCTTCAAAACTAACCTGAAGTCTTGAAATGTGGTATTGTGGTCCCTCAAGTTCCTTGGTAGAATTGGACCCAGGTTTGGTTTTGAAATCCAGTAAGTTATGGCTTTATTCCACTTGACGACAAGCTGCTGCTCCCAAAATCTGAAGTGAATCAAGAAAAAGCAAATTCAATTCGTGAAGTTTTTCTCTTTTCATGGGTAGGTCAATACTAGGGTTCCCTCCCCATGGGAACCTAATATCTTTGGGCTTAAGAAAAAGAGACCAAATGACTAACTTCATTTAATTATATATAGTTTCCTTATTGAAGTACAAGTGTGCAACTACTTTCTACTATTATGTTGCTGACTTAGTTTTTAGAAGGTTGAAATATTGGGTAATAATATTCCAATATATTTTTCATGAGAAAAAAGAAAAGTCGGATTAACCTCTGGGAGGAGAGAAGAAAGAATAGGGTTTTCTTGGTGATCCTCTTGAAAAGAGAGGGGTGATCAGACCATTAATATGGGGTTTTCACCAAGGGTGATCCTCTTGGTGGATGTTTCTGTCTCATCAGCAGGCTTCCAGTTCCAGTGAGATCTTTTCACTTATCTTGTTGAGATCATTGTTGTTGGTGGTACCTAATAGTCATTCTACTCTTGATGATTGTTGGCCTATGGCATGAGTGGAGTCACTGGACAGGATTTATGAACTCGTTATTATTTGTTATAGTGGAAGCTTTCTGGACTTGGTCATGTGGTTTTTATCTTCATAAGGGGTTTTCCATGTTAAAATTTTTTTGTGAGCAGCCTCTTATAATTAGGATATTATTCTGGATTCATTACTTTGGCACAACGAGGACTATCTTTGGATCATATATAAACTAACTTAAATAGGTGGTATTCGTGTACAGTAAAGTGCTAAAAACAGATTTTCCTTATGTTAGCCTCTTCTTTCTTTATCGTAATCATAAAAGTTCACTACGAATTCAAGACAAGCAACACTTAAAAGCAGCTTATTTTTCTAGTTTTCAGTATATACGTACAAAACGAGAATAGATAGTTTAGAACATAGTGAACAGTAGACCATACAGCCTTCCTAGTAGAGCAGACATATCAATCAACCAAGCCCACAAGACGCTAAAGCTTCGTTTATAAACAATTCGATTAGTAAAAATAGAGAAAGAGAAAGCTATTGCAATGTAAACAAGTATAACCTGATCCAAGCAAGAATGCCAAGAGTAATGTCCCAGTTGACATTATTACACGACGCAAGTCCGCTCTAAACAACAATAACGGAACAGCCATAGGGAGCAGATACTCCATTACGACTGAATATGCAGGAGCTTCACAAGAAATGATCCCGATATTGCTCGCTGCAAGCCCAACCAAAATGCTCACCAAGGAGCCACTCAGTGCACTCCCGATCTTGGTTTTTTCTGACCTACGATCTCAAACCAAACAAAGTCTCAAGAAAAGAAAAATTACAAACTGGAAGTACTAGAACCCTCGGTAGAAACAGAAATCCGTGTTGTGGGCGACAGAAATTACCAGATACCGAAAGCGCTGGTAGCGAAGAGAGCAGTCCATGTTCCCCAATGGTCCTTTGGAGAAATGAGAGGGAAGTTCAATTGAGCCCTGGTCTTTAGGGAAGGAACAGGTCCATGATTCTTAGGGATGGTGAGAGGCGAAATAAGGGTTTTGCTTCTGGAAGGAAATGGTTGCCGAGAGAAAGAAGAGGATGTCGAGGTCGTTGAGACCGATGGAAGAATATGGCGGTAAAAGAGGGTCGATGATTTTAGGGAGATAGGTTGTGATGATGGAGGACGAGTAGTACACAGAAACGATAATTGGGACGCCCCCATTGATTTATCTACGGATTGATTGTTTGGGTTTTTGCTCTATTCGTCTCTGAGTAATAGTTGGAAGCCTGGAACTTGGTACTTGGTAGGGGGGGTGTGTGAGAGAGGGGAGGATTCGGAGAACATTTGACTACTTGACCACAAACCTGAAGTAGAGTTGACTCCGGAATCGAAGAAAGATCTGATCGTTCATTAATTACTTGAGACTTGAGAGGTGAGTCGTCACGGTTAAATACTGAAACGTCCAAGTCTTTTGGAGGGATAGGTTGGGACTGGGTGTCAACCGACCAGATCCGGATAGAGATCGCATCTGCTCCTCACCCAGGGCGCCTCACACCGATCTCACATCCTAGCATACATTGGAAACATCTCCCCTACTTAAAGTTATTATTGAGAGGAGGTGCTCCCAATGCACGGTGGAGGTCGGTGTGAAGCGCCCATGTATGAGATCTCCCGAGTCTCCGCATATACCCTACAAAGTTCACATTGGCATGTTACATGTACATCTCAGCATGGGATCTACTACCCACTAGTAGTTCTCACATCCCCACCTACCCATGAATAATTAATGCTTGCATTGGGAATATCTCCTTTATCATTTATGGGAGATGTTCCCAATGCCAATACACGGCGGTGATGTGAGAATAACTTGTAAGTAGCAGATCCCGAGTGTCACAGCATGCATTCAGAACATTGCCTCTAATTATCATTAGAAGATGTTTCCAATACATGTTATGGGGCACGCCCTACGGGGTGCTAATGCAGATTCCAGTACATTCCCTCCGTGCACTGGGAACATCTCCCCATGACAAGCACGGGAGATGTTTCCAATACATGAGGGATGCACTTGTGGGGCATGCCTTGTGGGAAGCCCCTCTGAATTCCCTTCCCTTTCAACGGTGAGCAACAAAGCCACGTCACTCAGATTTGAAAGAAATTTAAACTTCAAGAACATGAATTATATATATGAATAATTCATGCATTTTTTTCTGCATTTGGTTTGTTCTCTGTGACATACGTGTCTAGCATGCAGAATATGTATTGATTTATGGGTTATAGGATCATTACAGGTAAATAAACAGAATTAAACATTATGGCAAATAATAGGGAACCATTAAAATGCACAATAAAATAGGGGTTTTCCTCCCAGATCAATGGTACTGTATATAAGCATGCTAGTATGTAAACCTCGTACATTTTGTATTCATCCCCATCTCCATGTTCCTGCAGACCCACACATAAGCAACTAAGTTCCTAGATTAATGTAGACGACCAAGCTGTGATCAATACCACCACTACCAAGTGCAAGCACACAGACAATTTAGCACCTCCAACTCTTAATGAGCTAATGTAGAATGCTAGAATAGCAGTGAAATTGTTGTATATACAATAAAAGAAGTGCTTAGATGTTTTTAAGAACCATAGCTCCAAAACCAATGCCAAGAAAAGTTGCAATTGCAATGCCAAGTATGCCTGCAAGGATCCCAGGAACAACCAAAGAGCCCCATCCTTTGGTGCTGGCCATCCCACATGCTGTTGCAGGGCCTCCGACATTGGCATTTGATGCCAACAATAAAAGTTTCTGGTCAAATTGCATTAGTTTTCCCACTCCAAGGATTACAGCCAGATGGACAGCTATCTGGACCAGAGAAAACATGAAAATACTGGGGGCTGTGTTAATAACATTCCATATGCTCCCATTTGCACCCACCACAGCAAAAAATACCTGTTTTGACCAGCAAATACAGGAATTCATATCAGATCAGCAGCAATATGAATACCAAATAGGCAGGTTAGAAATTAGTGATTCTTCATATCATGGCTTGGTTCACTTCATGTTCAACAGCACCGGTAAGAAGTAACACAAGAGCAACTTTAAGGATCTGAAAAACATGGGTTTGAGTCTGAGAGTGGCCACTTTGTGCAAAGAAGTTTAAAAAAAAAATGCCATAGGTTAGGCCTGTATCCAGTTTACGGTTTACCCTCCCAAGACTCTAGATAACTGGGACCAACACTGGGTAATCACATTTTTTAACACATAAATCGACTCTTAATATGATACAACTTATCATTATTTTCTGATTCAAGAACTTTTCAACAGTAGGTGGTGTTCTAGGGTGTTCTATTGTAAAATAAGCTTCTTTTGTCAATAAGCAAATCAATTATTATGATACAAATTGACATTGAAAACCAGGTAACTATTTATCTTTATCTCATTATTGTTATTGTTGTTGCTGTTGCTTACCTGCATCAGAATTAGAGCAACAGCCTCACCAGCAGGTGCAAGGTAGCCAAATTGTGCTGGAAAAATAGTTGCCAATATAACAACTATTGCTGTTATGCATGGAAGGTTGCCTCCTTGAATTCCCAACAGCTTTGAGAGATAAGTGCCGGTCTTGCAGATAGCAAAAGATACAGCAAGAGCAGTTGCGGTCTGTAGCACAGGTAGCTTGTTCCCAATCTGGGACTCTGTATCTATTACATCATCTGTCAAGAGCAAAATTTTCATCAAAGAGTAATTTCTTTATAATAATACCGTCAAACATTAAGTTAGTTTATTCTTTTATACTAAGTGCCATGATACATTGTTAAGCAAGTAATATGAATCATCCTATGATTTTTAAACTAGATAGTTGAGATGCAGATATCTCAAAGTAAAAGCCTTTTAGTTTGCAACTTTGCATGATAAGAGTAGAAAAAATGAAATACAAAAAGCTCCATTCTTTGTTCCACTTCCATCAAACTCAAGCAAGGGGCAGAAAAGCTTAGGCCCTGATTGGATTATAGGGATGGAAATGGAACTAAATTCACATGCAGCCCCCAACCCCTGAAAAGGGGGAATTATTGGTGGAATGGACAACTTTAGAAACCTCTAGTTTTCATAGTCCACTGATCCACTCTGCTATAAATAGATCCATACTGTTGAATTGGGGAACTTTTAAATTGGTCCCTCAATTTCATTTCCACCAGTCTGAAGATACCCTTCAAGTTGAAAGGGCACAAAACATTTGGTCATATTTGGATATCCTTTATCTGACTCTTGAATCACACAGTATGGAGATCTGGATAAGCATCCACAGAGTGCAGGCACAAACTGGGGGACAAGGAGTTTAGTCTATACTACTGCAGATGTTGCACTATGTAGTCTGCATATTAGTCCATCATCTTATTAATAGTTTACATTATATAATAAGCTAAAGGATCTCCAGACTAGTATCTAAATTAGGATGGTTTTACAGTTGATAGTAATACAAGTACAAACCATTGGTTGGTGTTGTGGACTCAGGAGGTATTTGAGATGCTAATGCAAAAAGTGATGTAAAATATATAGCACAAATGACATTGTCTGCAGCAAGTCCAGCAGCCAAAACTGATGGAGAAACAGCTAGAGCCTCAGAAATAGCAACATAATTGACAGCTGCAGAAAATCAAACTTCATCAGCAATGATATAGAGCTTGACAGAGGAAAAAAGGAAAGAAAACACAACCGGCATTGGACTATTCATACCACATAAATGAAAACTTCAAATATGAGTTCTTCTTTTCTCTTGACAAGTCTTCAAAAGGAAATTGCTTCTCTAATAATTCAAATATGAGTTATTAAAGAAGCAATTCTGGAGATGTATTTTGGGTCTAGAATATAAGGTTTTCCAACAATAAAATTCTGTAAACAACTTTCTGATGATCTCATGGACAACTTTAAGCAACTATACCATTTATACATAGATAGCAGCATGAGCCACAGTCTTGGGATTGACCAAACCCAAGACCTAGGAGTATAGAATATATTTAATATTTCCATAGCATTCTTTCATTATTTCACCTGATTTATTTAATAAGTGCAGTTATATCTAGAAAACTCCTATAATTTCTTACACTTTAAAGCTCTTATTTCAGTATGAAAATTTTTAAGTACATCTGATCCATATTCAACATGTTCGGTTGAGATTCAGGCTTAATCACTGTTGGCCACTCCATTCTATTCATTTTAAGTCTGTACAGTGAGGGTCAAGGTCAACTGACCTTAACTCCCCTCCTCTCCCACCCTCCCCAACCACACACACTAAGAGAAAAATAAAATAAATAAAATTATTGGACCACAATAGTTTTTATATACTAATGAAATTTGTGAAGGGGTAATGTATAGGAGTAGTTTTCTGCTCTATGGAATAATGGGAGTACTTTCCCAGGGAGGCAGATGGTTTGTCGACCCCTCCCCCCCAAAACTCTCCCTTTTTTGTATATACAAGAATGATACTACAATTTTAACTTCCCTGACTTATTCTCGATCTTACTCATTCATCCAATATGACTTTTTTTGTGCAAATCTAATGTGACATTCAGCTCCTTAAGAACCATCTCTCAAAAGTCAAAACAGACAACAAAAATCAATGATTGCATTAAGTGTAGGACAAACTCCAATGGCCCTTCCTGGGACCCATCTGATAACAGTTTTCAAATACCCTCTATCAAGAGAAAGGAGGGCCTCCAAGAAATAGCAAACCTAGGGCTGAACAGAAAGGCCATAAGCTCTGCCTCAACAGAACCAGCCTGTCTGTGGTAGCAATATAAGATCAAACAGTTTTGACACACAAAAAAAAAAAAAAAAAATTAGCAATAAAAGACACAGAAAATTAATTTGATCCATTTCCTCATGAAGTTGGTAGATAGAGATCTTCAGCATCATGAAACAGTCTGTCAATATGATGTATGTCAAGTTGCCAACCCCATATAGTTAGGACAAGGCTTAGTTGAGTTGGGTGTGTTTGTCACAATGTAATGTGTATGCCCAAAAAGATATAACATCATCTCCTAGAAATTACCTCCACCAATATGCCTCCCCATGAGAGCAGCAGCTATCTTCCAATTATCATGACCAAGTGATCGCATTGGCACCATTAGATATGCCACTATTGTTCCAATTGTTGTTGCAACTGTCATAACAGAAAGGATACATTAACTTAAAGTAAAACCCTAATCCATTGTATGTATGAAAAGAACAGGTTCTTGAATAAAGGGGAGAAGATTTAAAAAAAAAAAACAAGATGTCTTTTAGAAAAACCAAGGAACAATGCTTATGTCAAGGGAACGAGTGTATGTAGGCCTTAAATCACAGAGGGAAAAAATGCAACACCTCACAATAATATGCACATATGACCCTTATTTATGTTTTCTCTTTTCGTGATTTAAGGACCTCCATGGTGCTCACTCCTGTGATATTAGCATTGCTTAAAATATAAATTGCCAAGTCCATTCCTGTAAAAGACGATAAGTTAATATTCTATATTATACCTCATATTAATCTACAAGGCCATTGTAATTGTATTGGAGGCTGTAATTTGTCAGTTTACTTTTATGCTTGTGTCATTTTATGTAATAAAGCATGAAGAGAAAACATTGAATTTTTCAATTACAATGTATATCACAACTCACAAGCCATGGCAACCACCACTTAACCAGAAAACAAAGGATAGTTAATAATATAGACTGGAAGTATGCCTTACCTCCTGCTTGTTAGCATCTCAGACCCAATTATTCTATAAATACCAGGCTATTCGAATAATAAACAGAAAGACAAATATGAATTATATGATATTCATAACATGATTAATGTGATAATATTTCTATAAAACATGATAGAGCATGGCAGTTTTAAGCGCTGATTTTTTTTCCTCCATGTGTCATGCAAAATTATATATTGCATCATTTTATCTTGTTAAAAGCGCAGGTCATGGTAGAGCATGACAGGCTTTTCCCTCATTGTAGAATTCAATCGAAGATAAAGCTTCATGAACAATTTAATCTAGCAGAAAGAGAAAGAAAAAATAATTGCAGTGTAGACAAGTAATACCTGATCCAAGCAAGAATGCTGAGAGTAATGTGCCGGTCGAGAGTATGACACGACGCAAGTCGGCTCTAAATAACAACAATGGAACAGCCATAGGGAGCAGATACTCCATCACGAGCGAATACGCCGGAGCTTCGCAAGATATAATCCCGAGATTGCTCGCTCCAAGCCCAACCAGAGTGCTTACCAGTGCGCCACTCAGAGCACTCCCGACTTTGGTCTTCTCCGACCTTCGACTCCAAAGCCCCCCAAGGCCCAAATCAAACAAAAGTTAAACGAGAGAGAGAGAGAGAGAGAGGTAGAATATATATACATCACGAATTGGAAGAATCAAAATCCCAAACTCTAGGCAGAACACTTGAAGATAACAAGATAATTACCAGATACCGAAAGCGCTGGAAACGAAGAGAGCAGTCCATGTTCCCCAATGGTCCTTAGGAGAAATGAGAGGGAAGCTTAATTGAGCTTTGGTCTTTACTGATCGGTTCAAATCAGGATTCCCCTTAGGGAAAGTGGAAGGTGAAAGGAATGTTTTGTATGTTGAGGAAAATGGTTGCTGTTGCTGAGAAATGGCAGAGGTAGTTGTGGTCGTTGAGACCGTTGGAAGAATATGGCGGGAGTAGAGGATTGATCTTGGCGAGATGAGTAACGAAGATGGAGAATAAGTGGTGCATAGAAACGATAACGAGGACGCCATTAACGATGAATGGATTGATTAGTTGGGCGTTACTCTCCGTCTCGGTGCTAACTGGTACGTGCTAGGGCTACTTGGGTCGGGCACCGAGATGGAGAGAGAGAGAGAGAGAGAGAGAGAGAGAGAGGGAACCTCCGACGAGATGACATCAAATCAGCTGTCTGTGCAGTTGAGTTGAGTCGAAGATCGAAATTGGAGACAGAGTCACAGAGAGAGATCTGTTCAATCATTGGCAAATAGTCAATCGTCAGTCGTCACTCTGAAAGTAGACAAAGTTTTGGAGGAGGATGTCCTTTTCAACTCCAAGAAACTGTTGGATTGGAATTTTTCTGTTGGAGCTCAGGAACTTGGAGTTGGAGGGTCCATATGATAAAAGTGAAACGCGTTAGAAATTCACGCTTTGTTTCCGTGCTGTACGAGGCCTGTGATGCTGGCATTGCTCGGTCGGGCAAGAATTCAGATTGGCTCCCCACGGACCATAAACCCCACATCCCACATGCACATCTCAGCGTGCATTGGAAGGAGTGGATGTGCTGTGAGGCACGTGTGGGGTGCATTCTGTCAGGAACTGAGTAACCCATCCTTATTCGGCCCAAAAACTTTCATCAAGGCCAAGGGATAGCTCTCAGCTGTGCAGACTTTCCATCGAACCTTTTACTGATTTCCTGCTTTCATTCCACAATACACTGTGAAGGTCGTCGTATTGATAGAATTGAATTTATAGAGCTCCAAATTTGAAAATCAATTCCAACTCATCCATAAATTACGTTGACTCAAGATTGTTTGATATTCCCCTATTTCACAATGGGATATAGAACATCCGATAAGTCCCATGTGTATAAATTTATACTGGCGCGTTCATTCACGATTGGTCAAATAGCCCGTTATACAAGTGTGTATTCACAACACAATCAAAAACTCACCTCCAGGGTGGGGTTTCCAGACTCGGGAATCGTGGGAATTTAAGGAGATGTAGGCTTCACTAAGAGAAAGGAGGAGTTCAATTAGCTCACTGATCTCCGGATCCCTTAAGGGTCTTCTGAAGTTCAGGTTTAGGTTTCTTTCATTGCTGGATATGGGAAGGCACTGGGAGATGGTTGCACCCTTATTTATAGTAAGGTTGTAGAGCCTGGGATACAGATCTGCTAATGTTGAGTTGCTCCACCACAAATCCGTCCAGAATTTTATTCTATTACTGTTACCTACCTTGTATCTAATGAAAGGAAAAAAGAGGTTGTGAATAGCAGAAATATCTTTCCAGGGATTAGAGAGAGCTGATCAGTTTGATCGGAGATTGCAGTCCCAACCATTTGCATTTAACCCATACTTGCTGGTGATGATAGTTGCCCAGAGAGAATTTGATCCATGGGGAATCTCCACTCCAAGAAGAGCATTGTTTTTCTCTTTTAAATGCCCGATTCCTAATCCTCCAGCCTCTTTTGGTTTACAGACCTGATTCCAATTAACTAGATGCACTTTCCTGACACCACCTTCCCAAAGGAAACCTCTTTGGATTTTCTCGATCTATGATCTGATTCTTGCAGAGATCTGAAATACTGATAGGAAATAGACAGGCATGTTCGCAAGGGAGGCCTTAATAAGAGTGATTCTACTCCCTTTTGATAGGTAGCAGCTTTTCCAAGTAGCTAACTTCTTTTCACACTTTTCCACCATAGGTTCCCAAAAGCTTGAATTTTTTGGGTTACCTCCTAGTGGCATGCCCAAATAAAAAAGGGGGAGATTTTCCACTCGACAATTCAGAGTTTCCTTGAAACTTTCCATCAAGGACCCTTCAATTTGGTTTATTACTAGTTCAAAACACTGGAGCACTCTTTTCACATTTGAAGTGTACTCCAAATTGGCTTCTAGGAATAAGATGACATCATCAGTTCTAGGAATATATCTTGACTTTTAAAAGTTTAGAATGCTTTCAGGCAAGGAAATCTTTAAATATCTCTCTATAGATCCTATGAACAACTTAAACACACTGCCCATTCTACCCATGTGGTGACATGGACCATAGTCTTGAGATTGTTTCAACATGAAATCTAGGAATACAGGATATAGGCATATAGCTAGAAAACTTGATATTTCATAATATTCTCTCTTTTGTTATTTCAATTTAAATTTAATAAAAACAACAATTCTTTTAAAATCTTCAATATTTTCATGATTTTATAAATGCGTAAATTAATGTCTTTTTATATGTAAAAGTGCAATACTACACATGAGAGAAAGAGATATGAATATAATAAATAACATCCCTTTTGTATATCAAGTACACATACGCCCAGAAAACTAAATGAGATGCAACATCCATTTCACTCATTGTTTTGGAATGGTAGAATACTGATATGTTTCATTCTATTGCCAATGGGCATATTTATACAGTAAGTTGCTGCAATAAATAGAAAGAAAGAAAAATAGAAAGAAAGAAAAATAGAAAGAAAAGAAAATAGAAAGAAGAAAATAGAAAGAAGAAAATAGAAAGAAGAGAAAATAGAAAGTACAAAAATAGAAAGAAAGAAATAGAAAGAAAAAACTTTCTAAATCAATCCTTCCACAATCCTAGGAATATATACAATTCTATTTTCAGATCTGAACCAATAACCCCACGTTTTCCAACACTCCCCCTCAAGCTGGTGAATAGAGAACCTCCATTCCCAGCTTGGCTATAATTCTCCGAAAGTTTGTACTATTGAGCCCTTTAGTAAGTACATCGGCCAGTTGTCCTTTTGTAGACACATAGGGAGTGCAAATCAACTTGCTGTCCAGTTTCTCTTTTATAAAGTGTCGGTCAATTTCGATGTGCTTCGTCCTATCATGTTGAACAGGATTGTGAGCAATATTGATGGCTGACTTGTTGTCACAATATAGTTTCATAGGCTCTTCTCGTGGAATCTTCAGGTCTTCTAAAATTATCTTCAACCAGAGTAATTCACACATTCCTTGTGCCATAGCCCTGAATTCTGCCTCTGCACTTGACTGAGCCACTACATTTTGCTTCTTACTCCTCCAAGTGACTAAGTTTCCTCCTAAGAAGGTATAGTAACCAGAAGTGAACCGTCTATCTACTAGAGATCCTGCATAATCGACATCTGTATATGCTTCAAGAGTCAGTCCTCCATTTCTTCTGAATAAAATTCCTTTTCCTGGATTGGCTTTCAAATAGTGCAGAATTCGATGAGCAGCCTGCAGATGAACTTCTTTAGGATTATGCATAAACTGACTTATTACACTTACAGCATATGCAATATCCGGTCGTGTATGTGCAAGATAAATGAGTTTTTCAACTAGTCTTTGGAACATCTCCTTGTCTAAACTTGCATTCTCGTGGGCTTCTCCAAGTTTATGATTGGGATCTATAGGCGTGGAAGCTGGTTTACATGCCATATTTCCTGTTTCTCTCAAAAGATCAACAACATACTTTTGTTGAGAGATAAAGATGCCTTGTTTAGAATGTGCAACTTCAATTCTGAGAAAATACTTTAGTCTCCCCAAGTCTTTTATCTCAAATTCTCTAGCAAGGCAGTTTTTCAATGCTTCCTTCTCCTTTTTATCATTCCCAGTAACGATTATATCATCCACATAGACTAATAGTGCAGTAACTCCCCCTGAGGCTGTGTGTTTGATAAACAATGTGTGGTCACCTTGACTTTGCTTGTAACCTGTACTCAGCATTACCTTCATAAACCTTCCAAACCATGCTCTCGGAGATTGTTTGAGACCGTATAGTGCTTTCTTCAACCGACAAACTTTGTTCCCTTTAATGCCTTCTCCAAAACCCGATGGAATGTCCATGTATATCTCCTCTTCTAGATCACCATGGAAAAATGCATTTTTTACATCAAACTGTTGCAAATCCCAATTATAGTTAGCAGCCAACGACAGTAACACCCTTACTGTATTCATTTTAGCTACTGGGGCAAAAGTCTCCTGATAATCTACCCCATAAGTCTGTGTATATCCCTTGGCTACCAGGCGTGCTTTGTACCTTTCTAATGACCCATCAGATTTGTACTTAATTGTGAACACCCATTTACAACCTACCGTCTTCTTGTTTCTTGGTAGATCCACAACTTCCCATGTGTTGTTTTTTTCTAATGCCTCCATTTCCACTCTCATGGCTTTTCTCCACTCCTTATTAGAAAGTGCATCGGCTAGAGTAGTAGGAATTGGAATGGTGTTAAGGCTGGCTAGAAAACTTTTATGAGATTTAGAGAATCTTTGGAATGATACATATTTGGCTAAAGGGTACAATGGGCGTTTGGTACATTCTCTGGTTCCTTTTCTTAGTGCAATAGGTAGGTCATACTCATACTCAGACTGTGAAGGTGTAGGTTCAGGATCTAAGCATCCCTCAGTTCTAGGATTAGGAGTTGAATCTTGGACTTGCATAGGTTGAGGATCTGGATTTTTCCTCCTAGAGTAAACCTGCATATATCTCACATTATCATGCACATCATTCGTGGGGTTAACAGTGTCCGAATTTGGTTCAATGGTCGGGTTGTTTGACTCTTGTTGAGACTCGAGAATGTGGGGCTCAGAGGAATGTGACTCAGGGGGATGTGATTCTTGACGATTGAATGTCTGTGAGGAGGGTAAAACATCTAGGGAGAGTAGATCCGATGCCTTATCTTCCATTAATGAGGGCTCCCCCTGAAGATAAAGTTGAGTGAAAAAAGATTTTCCTTCCTCAAATGTGACATCGATGGAGGTGTAGAACTTTCTGGTGGCTGGATGATAACATTTATAACCTTTCTGAGTTGGGGAATATCCCAAGAAGACACACCTGATTGCTCGTGGGTCTAATTTTCCCTTATTATGGACATGAACAAAGGCAGTGCAGCCAAAAATTCTTGGTGTGAGATTATTTGAGGCTCGAATATCAGGGTAAAATTGAGAAAGGACTTGTACTGGGCTTCGATTGTCAAGAACCTTAGATGGTAGTCTATTTATAGTGTAGGCAGCAGTAAGGACAGCTTCCCCCCAATATTGTTTTGGCACCTGATTTTGAAAGAGAAAGGCTCGGGTGGTTTGCAAAAGATGGCCATTTTTTCTCTCAGCTACCCCATTCTGTTGGGGAGTGTTAACACAGGAGGATTCATGCACAATGCCTTCTTTCTGAAAAAATGGGGACAAATTCTGATTAAAATAATCTGTAGCATTATCAGATCAAAACCTTTTAATTCTCACACCAAACTGAGTTTGGACCATGTTATGAAAGTTGGGAAGAATCGTACCCACATCAGATTTAGACTTAAGAAGAAAAATCCATGTGACCCTAGTGCAATCATCAATAAAGGTGACGAACCATCTGGAACCAGTAATGTTGGGAATTTGAGAAGGGCCCCATATATCCAAATGAATCAAATAAAAAGGAATTGAAGATCTTTTATTGCTGATTGGGAAAGAAAC
Organism: Nelumbo nucifera; assembly: GCF_055504915.1. Classification (NCBI taxonomy): domain Eukaryota; kingdom Viridiplantae; phylum Streptophyta; class Magnoliopsida; order Proteales; family Nelumbonaceae; genus Nelumbo; species Nelumbo nucifera. The sequence continues at coordinate 183,299,996 of NC_142649.1, read as the reverse complement.
CCTTTTGTGCTTAGCAAGTTCACAAACATCACAATGAAAGGTTTCAACATCAATTCCTTTAAACAAGGAAGGAAGCATTGTTTTTAAAATAGGAAATGAAGGATGACCAAAACGAAAATGATGACGCCAAATTAAATCTTTATTGGAGGTAGATAAGAATGACTCGTGTGTGACATGCATAACAGTGTGAGATGATTTGCTGGTTGCTTCAAGGTAGTAGAGTCCATCTCTTTCCTTAGCAAGTCCAATCTTCTTCCCCGAAACCTGGTCCTGAAATACACAGTAAGAAGGGAAGAACACAACATTGCAGTTCACATCCTGTGTGAGTTTATGTATAGAGATAAGGCTAGTGGATAACTTAGGAACATGAAGCACATTTTTAAGTAATAGGGATGGAGTAATTTGAATATTCCCAATCCCTACCACTATGGTGAAAGAACCATCAGCAACAGAAATTTTTCTATTACTAGGACAGGGTGTATAGGTGAGAAAATGTAGTGAAGAGGGTGTCATGTGGTCAGTAGCTCCAGAATCAAGAATCCATGGAAAAACACTAGCCGAGGCATGTAATCCTAGAGATAAAGACTCACCTGAGAGAGCAAGAGAGGTAGAACCACTTCCTGGTTTCAAGGATTTCAAGAAGCACCTTAGCCTTTCAATTTCTTCATCATTAAATGGTCCCTGACTTGAGTGTTCTTGCTGCGGGGTTGTGGAGACATTATGGGCCTGTTGAACTCCTTTTGAAACACCTCGATTTCCCCATTCCTTGCTGGATGTGGGAGGTTTCCCATGAAGTTTCCAGCATCGATCTTTCGTGTGTCTGGGCTTCTTGCAATAGGTGCACCAGAAATTGTCGTTAGAGTCACGGGTGGTTGTGTCACGAGCCAAGTTGTGATTGTTCTCACCCTTTGAACCACTGTAACTTCCTCCCCTTGCCACCATGGCTAAGCCTTCGGGATCTTTAGGCTCAAGCATGATTCCACGGTGGCTTTCCTCAGCTCTGACAAGGGCTATGACTTCATTCAATGGAGGCACTTCTTCTTTGCCAAGAATTTGTATTCGGACCTGATCAAATTCAGCATTCAGTCCGACCAAAAAATCATACACCCTATCTCTTTCAATAAAATTCTTCAAGATCACAGCATCATCTGCGCACTTTGTCTCAAGAACCCGATAATGATCAAGCTCATGCCATAAATTTTGCAGCAGATTTGCATACTCTGTAACACTCCTCCTCCCTTGTTTGGCCGCCAGTCTTCACTTTGACGTCATAGACACGAGCAGCGTCATGGGCTTTGGAATAGGTTTGTCGGACAGCATCCCAAATAGCCTTTGCTTAGGGAAGAAACATACAAGTATCACTGATCTCGGGTGTCATTGAACTCCACAACCATGACATAATCATGGAGTCCTCTTCGTCCCAAGCATCAAAATTTGGCTCGCCCAACCTTGGTCCTGTTCCAAAGAGGTGACTAATTTTTCCTTTTCCCTTCAAATAGGTACGCACTAGTTGTGACCACTTCAAGTGATTCTGGCCATTCAGTCTATATGTTGCCTGAATATTCTGCAAATCACCAGTGTGAGGATGAGTTTGTTGCTCCATCGGTTTGGACGGGAGCACATGTTGCAGTCATGTCAGACATTGTTAATGGAGGAAAAATAAGGCCAGCAGGAAAGGAGAATAAAGGAACACTTCTGGTTACAGATCATCACTGAAGGCCAGAAGAGAAAAACACAAAAAACTGGCAACGAAGGCCAAAAAAATCTCAAGGTTGACAAACCTAGAGCTCTGATACCATGTTTTGGAATGGTAGAATACTGATATGCTTCATTCTATTGCCAATGGGCATATTTATACAGTAAGTTGCTGCAATAAATAGAAAGAAAGAAAAATAGAAAGAAAGAAAAATAGAAAGAAAAAAAAATAGAAAGAAGAGAAAATAGAAAGTACAAAAATAGAAAGAAATAGAAAGAAAAAACTTTCTAAATCAATCCTTCCACAATCCTAGGAATATATACAATTCTATTTTCAGATCTGAACCAATAACCCCACGTTTTCCAACACTCATGAATACTTGCCTTGAGAAAGATCACCAAGGACTTAACTTCTATTGTCAATGGACTAGCAAGGTCTGGTGAATATGAAAGAGTTGTTAGCTTGTTAGCTTGCTAGCTCAATTGCAGACAGAGGAGATGCATGTAGAGAGGGATGAATAGGAGGTGGAGGAAGGAAGGTAGCAAGGAGATGTCTTTTGTAGAATCATTCTACAAAGCTTTAGCAAGAAACCAGGTTGAAGGGAAGACATCAAGGGTGTTGAGGGTGACTATTCCTACAAGGGTGGAAGCTTTTGATTGGTTGGTGGCTATTCTCACCCAAGATTGTATCAAAAGCAGAGATTATTTGGGGTTACTTCTATCCGTTCAAAACAGATGTGAGATCCAAGGTCTCCAAAAGAGATTTTTGCTCATTGGCCAGTCACAAATGGAAGGAGGAAGGCAAAGATATTTTGGAGTTGATTTCCTTTGCAGTTTGTTGGGAGTTATGAAAGGAGAGAAATAGAAGAATCTTTGAACACTGGAACAAGTCTCATGATCGTCTTGCTTCAATCATTGGGAAAAGAATTTTGGATTGGGTGATGATTCTTCCAGAGTTTGTGGATATTGATAGAGTCTTTCAGTCTTGGTTTTTGGTCAATATTGGAACAGGGGATGAGGAGTGAAAATTGATGTATCTTTTGGTGATGTTTCGGTTTTGCTTTATGCTTGGGTGATTTCTCATAACCCCTTCCCTGTACTCCTTTTCATTTTTATTTAATAACATTTTCTTTTTTATTATTTACTACTAAAAAAAGAGAGAAAGAGTTGACAGCATTTTTCAATGCTTTGATCTCATGTATTACACTTCTTTTTTCTTTCAGAATGGATGGGTTTGTATTTGTTCTATGATGCCCATTATGTATGTCTTTCCAGTATTTCCCTTAATGAATCTCTTTGATCACTAAACACACACACAGAGCTCATTTGCTTGTGATCTGGAGACGAGGAAAGATAGAGCGAGGAGGCTGTTGTATTAGAGAGACCTTACACTGAATTAAAAGGTGCACAGACTTCTAACTCAACAGAAAGTGCTCTTACATTTCTAAACCACACTCTTTAAATTCACAGAATGCAGCCAATATGCATTCTAGCTCCTAATCTTAAGACGAGATTAGAGGTTATAGTTTAGTGGGTTCAAAGATTGGCAAATGGTCTGGTTGATGCTTAGACAAAGAAGGGGTGAATAGAGATCAGCTCTTTTGGGCTAAAATGCAAAATATGATAGTAAAAAAAGGATAGGTTGAAAGCTCTAGACTATACTTGGGATGTATGTAAACCTTGTACACATATTTTGTATATATGATAAGTGAATCTCGGTTATTGATAAAAAAATATTAAGGACCATATTGGAGTTGGTGGGCCCCCTTGTGAGGGCAGCTCTGGTTAATAAAGTTTTAATTCACAAAAGAATCACCGAGAAAACCCTATTAAAAGAAGAGCGCAGAAATATTAGTGAGTAATGGAGATGGAATTCATTTTCTATGAACCCCTTAACTATGTTTTGTCAAGGATTTCCTCAGAGTGGCTTCTCTTACCCAGCTGCTCACTTTTCTTAGATTTAAGATTCCAGGGTCATCTTTTTGAACATTCCAGTATGGAGGGTGATGGTGGCGCGATCTGGAAGCTCCTAGATGGAGAACTGCCTGGATGTACTCACGTGGCGAGCTGGATCAATCTGCAAAACAACGCTCAGAGGGACAGGGGTGGAAGACCCGGTGAGGTCGCTCTGATGCTTAAGTCAGTAATCTGTGTGCTTGCGAGCTAAGTATGAATGCTAGAAGAGCTTGAATGTGAGTAATCGCGCGTACTTTCGCCTTGAGGATCGATGCCCTTATATAGTTGAGTAGTCGTGATCCTTACGAGAAGGCTCTGGGATCCCCGGGCTGCATAGATAAGATCTGTTCCGTTTCTAAAGGAGAGCAATGTGCCAGTTGATAAGGTTTATCACTTTCCTCCGATTCGGACGAGGTGAGGATGAGCCCTGTTATTAGACGTAGTGATCTTGGGAGATTCGAAGTCCGTTGGGGAAGCTTCTGGAGTTGATTATGTGGCGCTTCGGCTCTTCGAACCAGAACTGGCACCTCGGTTCTTTGGCTCCGAACTGGCACTTTGGCCGTTTGGCCCCGAACTGAATTAGGTGTTGAGTTGCCTTTATACCAAGGTGCTCAAGGTCACGAGCTCCCGAGCTGCTGGCGAAGCTCCCTTGTTGAGTTGTCACCCTAGTGGCTGATCGCATCCACGTGTACCTCGGTCGCTAGGTCGGGCCAAATTACCCCTCATCAATTGCCCCCACTCCCCGTGCCAGGGGTCATAAACCCGGTGCGGGGTGTTTACAGTCAGCGCAAGCAGGTTGGCCTCTTGGCTCACCTCCCGGTTTTATGGTCGGATCGATGTAACCCATGTGGCTCAATGGAAAAAACAGGTCGTGTGTAAGAGATGCGCGGACGCAACGTGGTTTATAAACTCCACGGACGCCAAAAATCGCACTCAACCGAAATTTTCCTTGAAGGGAGTGCAGTCGGTTTTCAGAAGAGTCGTAGGATCGCGTCGATCTGAACCGTCAATTCCCAGATATGGTGGCTATAAATAGGGGGGACCCAGGTCCCCTTTCCTTTGTCTTTCAAAGTGCATCTGAGAGTTGAGGTCGCACATCCGTTCTTCAGCTCGCATCTTGTATCCGGGGCAGTTCGCTTCCTCTTTCGCCTTTCAGTGAGTTTGTTTATTTCCTTTTTATTCGTTAAGTCTGGACTTAGTTTAGATAGCCTTCTAGATGGGAGCGGCGAGTCCGCTAGGGCCGAGGTGGGTACCTCGAAGCCTCATCCTACTGAGATGGGCACTTCAGCACAAGATGAGGACCCCAATCCGTTAGAGGTAGACTCACCTCGGCGAGAGAGAGAAGCTTCTAGCAAGTCAGCCTCCTCCTCTCACCGAGGTCGCCTGCCAGATAGCTTCGGTCCGTCTACAATGACAACGGACAAGCTCCTCTCCTTAGTTGATCGCTATGGACTTCCTAACGACCTCATTTATAGTATCCCCTTAGGCAATTTTCCTTGGGATCATGGTCACGACGAGATCGTGGTCTTCGAGGAATAGCTCGTAGTTGGCCTTCGTTTTCCACTCCACCCTTTCATAATCGAGATCGTCAAATTTTTTGACATCGCCATAGACCAGCTCCACCCGAACTCCATTTGCAATATTGTAGGTACCATTTCCCTTTTTCATGACTATAATCGACCTCTTGACCTCAACATTTTTTCCTCGATCCTTTTCATCAAGAAGAATTCTGCCTGTGTTCTACCCGAGCACAAGCATAGTTACTACATGTCTCCTCGCCCCGGGTACAAGTTGTTACACGAGCTCCCCAGCAAAGTCCCGACCTGGAAGAGGTGTTACTTCGTAGTCTGTAACGCGGAAGGGTGGCCCTTCCCAACCCATTGGAGACCCGCCATCCAAGACCCCGGCATTAGGCTGGACAAAAAGGTGCGGGAGGAAGTTCGGGCTTGGGCGAAGCTAGGCTTGAAGTTCAAGAATTTCGTGACCGAAGAGAAGCTTGCGCAGGCCGACCTAAGTCCTCCCGGTAGGTCGCTAACTGTTGTACTCTTTTTCTTATTTTGTTTTACTTTAATATTGCATCTAACTCTGTTCGTTGCTTTCGTGCAGTCATCATGGCCGACTTCTCTACCAACAAGCTCTTCAAAGGTATGCAGAAGGGCAAGAAGAAGAAGAGGGCCTCCAAGAAGGCCCACATTCAAGAGGAGGTTCCCACTTCGGGTGTTGGTGTCACTACCTCCGAACCCCCAACCGACACCGAACAGCCCCCAATAATCGACCTGGTCAATGAGGACCAGGATAGGGCTTCCTTATGCCAATTGCCCGAGGAAACTACGTCTTCCGAGGCCCAGCAAGCTCAAAAAGCTGCCCCATCGGGCAGCAACAACCCAACTCGGAGCGTCTTGAGCCCGAAGCTTGGCCTCCTCAAGAGCAAAGACGTGGTCTTCCGTGAAGAGGTTACCCGGTGGACCGAACTACCAGCCGCTCAACTCGGAGGAAGAGCGGCAACGCACTGCATGGTGGTATGTACCCAACCTTCAATCCTTCTATACTTGGATTTTTTTCTCAATACTTATGTCTCCTTTCTCCTGTTGTTAGGTGAACTCTTCAATCCACACCCTGGTCTACCAGTCTGAGATGAACTTGAAGCAGTCTCTTGAGGCCGAGGAGCCATCTCGCAAGGCTCACTCCGAACTGAACTTGGCTCGCAGCGAGAACAACAAATTATTGAGGGATGCGCGATCTCAGAAAGAATTCTTGACTATTCTGATGGCGGAGAAGGAGGAGCTGAAGAAGCGCAAGGTGGCCCTTAAGACAGAAGTCCAGAATCTCGAGGAGCTGGTGAAGGAGCAGACTGACATCCTACTTCATTCAATGGAGGACGCGAAGATCAAGGCCGTCGAGGAGTACAAGTTTTCAATGGAACGACGCGTGCTGCTTTTCGAGACCAGGACGGTGGGTTACCGTAAAGTCTTCAAGCTCAGTAGGTGGTTGACCCGGCGGGAATTTCCTCACCTTGACCTCAGTGCCATCACAACATTAAAGATCACCGAGGAGATGGCCCTCGAGGCAGCTAAGGACCCCGACTCCGAGGAGGAGGAGAGCGACAACCTCCTCAACGAAGAGATCGTGGGAAGGGGAAGAGGGAGGTGACGTCGCCAATGCTACTGACGATCATATGGAGACCGATCATCCTGCCGGTGCTGCTACTAGGGACGAAGGGCCTCAAACTGATTGATACCACTTGCCTCTTTTCTTGGACCCCCCATACATAGCGTATGTCCCGAGCTTCCAAGCTCGATTGTAGTTGTTTTCTATTTTTTTTTTCCATGTACTCGAAACTTTTTGTTAATGAAGCATAGTGATTCAAAAAATCTTTTGTGTGCAAAAATTTTTCTAAGTGTTGGTTATCCCGAAATTTGTTTCTAAGTGTTGGTTATCCCGAAGTGCCAAGCTAACGAGCTAGACTCCAAGTAGGAAAAACCCAGTATTGTTGTACGATGAGGTGGATGGACACTGTAGGGTATGTACCCAACCAGTCTATGCATGGGCTACTCACTTGCCCAAGCCGAAGAAGCGACTGGGACTTGCCTTCACCAACTCCTCGAGGTTCTAGACTTCTCTCTTAAGGGCCACCCCACGTTTCTTCAGCTCCTTCTACGCCATCAGAACAGTCAACAATTCTTTCTGAGTTCAGTTCGAAGTGAGCCTTGCGAGATGACTCCTTGGCCTCGAGAGCCCGCTTCAAGTTCATCTCGGACTGGTAGGCCAGGGTGTGGATTGAAGAGTTCACCTGACAAGAGAAGAAACAAGACATAAGTATTGAGAGAAAAATCTAAGTATAGAAGGATTGAAGGTTGGGAACATACCACCATGCGATGTGTCGCCACTCTTCCCCCAAGCTGAGAGGCTAGTAGTTCAGCCCACCGGGTCACCTCTTCAGGGAAGACCGCATCTTTTCTCTTGAGGCGACCAAGCTTCGGGCTCAAATCACTCCGAACTGGGATGTCGTTGCCTGATGGGGCAGCCTCCTAAGTTTGCTGGGCCTCAGAAGACGTAGTTTCCTCGAGCAATTGGCGTGGGGAAGCCCTATCCTGGTGCTCCTTGACCAAGTCGATTACCGGGGGCTGTTCGGTGTCGGCTGGGGATTCGGAGGTGGTGACACCAACGCCCGAAGTGGGAACCTCCTCTCGAATGCAGGCCTTCTTGGAGGCCCTCTTCTTCTTCTTGCCCTTCTGCATGCCTTTGAAGAGCTCATTGGCAGAGAAGTCAGCCATGATGACTGCAAGAAAGCAACGAACAGAGTCAAATGCAATATTAAAGTAAAACAAAATAAGAAAAAGAGTACAACAGTAAGCGACCTACCGGGAGGACTTAGGCCGGCCTGCGTGAGCTTCTCTTTGGTCACGAAGTTCTCGAACTTCAAGCCTAGCTTCGCCCAAGCCCGGACTTCCTCCCGCACCTTTTTGTCGGGGTCTTGGATGGCAGGTCTCCAGTGGGTTGAGAAGGGCCACCCTTCCACATTACAGACTACAAAGTAATGCCTCTTCCAGGCTAGGACTTTGCTAGGGAGCTCGTGTAACAACTTGTACCCAGGGCAAGGAAACATGTAGTAACTACACCTATGCTCGGGTAGAACACAGGCAGAATTCTTCTTGATGAAAAGGATCGAGGAAAAAATGCCGAGGTCAAGAGGTCGATTATAGTCGTGAAAAAGGGAAATGGTACCTACAATATTGCGAATGGAGTTCGGGTGGAGCTAGTCTATGGCAATGTCAAAAAAATTGACGATCTCGATTATGAAAGGGTGGAGTGGAAAACGAAGGCCAACTACGAGTTGTTCCTCGAAGACCACGATCTCGTCATGACCATGATCCCAAGGAAAATTGCCTAAGGGGATACTATAAACGAGGTCGTTAGGAAGTCTATGGCGATCAACTAAGGAGAGGAGCCTGTCCGCTGTCATTGTAGACGGACCGAAGCTGTCTGGCAGGCGACCTCAGTGAGAGGAGGCCGATTTGCTAGAAGCTTCTCGCTCTCGTCGAGGTGAGTCTACCTCGGACGGATTAGCCCCTCATCCTGTGCCAAAGTGTCCATCTCGGCAAGATAAGGCTCCGAGGTACCCACCTCGGCCCTAGCGGACTCGCCGCTCCCATCTAGAAGGCTATCTAAACTAAGGTCAAACATAACGAATAAAAAGGAAACAAACGAACTCACCGAAAGGCAAAAGAAGAAGCGAATTGCCCCGGATACAAGACACGAGCTGAAGAACGGAAGCACGACCTCAACTCTCGGATGCACTTGAAAGGACGAAGAAAAGGGGACCTAGGTCCCCCCTATTTATAGCCACTGTATCCGAGAACTGACGATTCAGATCAACACGATCCTACGGCTCTCTTGAAAACCAGCCACACTCTCTTCGAGGAAAGATTTCGGTTGAGCGCAATTTTTGGCGTCCGCGGAGTTTATAAACCACATTGTGTCCGCGCGTCCTCGACACACGACCTGGTTTTTCCATTGAGCCACATAGGTTACATCAATCCGACCATAAAATCGGGAGGTGAGCCAAGAAGAAATTGGGCCAACCTGCTTGCGTTGGCTATAAACTACCCGCACACGAAGAGTGGGAGGCAATTAATGAGGGGTAATTTGGCCTGACCTAGCGACCGAGGTACACGTGGATGCAATCAGCCACTAGGGTGACAACTCAACAAGGGAGCCTCACCAGCAGCTCGGGAGCCCGAAACCTTGAGCACCTCATTATAAAGTCACCTCGGCACCTAATTTAGTTCGGGGCCAAAGAACCGAACTGCCAATTCGGAGCCAAAGAACCGAGGTGCCAGTTCGGGTCCAAAGAGCCGAAGCGCCACGTAATCGACTCCAAAAGCTTCCCCAACAGACTCCGAATCTCCCAGAATCACGACGTCTAATAACAGGGCTCATCCTCACCCTGTCCGAATCGGAGGAAAGTGATAAACCTTATCAACTGGCACAATGCTCTCCTTCAGAAACGGAACGGATCTTATCTATGCAGCCCAGGGATCCCGGAGCCTTTTCGTAAGGATCACGGCTACTCAACTATATAAGGGCATCGATCCTCAAGGTGAAGGTACGCGCGATTACTCACATTCAAGCTCTCTAGCATTCATACTTAGCTCACAAGCACACAGATTACTGACTTAGGCATCGAAGCGACCTCACCGGGTCTTCCACCCTAGTCCCTCTGAGCATTGTTTTACAGATTGATCCAACTCGCCACGTGAGTACATCCAGGCAGTTCTCCAGCTAGGAACTTCCAGATCATGCACCATCAGAGAGGTCCATTTGCCTCAATTAAGACATTTCTATCAGGGGTGAGGCTTGCTACTCATCCCACAAAGATAAATAATAAATTAAAAATTAACAACTGATGTACTCACATTTTTTCGTATGTCAATAAAACTAATATAGAGAGAGAGGAAAGGGAAAAGATTTCAGATTTTTCATTCATAAGTACTACACAAAATTTGTTAGCAAAATATGATATACAAGAATGGACATCAAACCAAAAGAACAACAAAAAGTTGTACAATCATATAGATTTACAAATTTCCTATGATGGTATTCAGCTTCCTATGATATATTAGAATGAACTTCCCTAATTAATCCCTGATGTTACCATTTATCAGAAGTAGGTCAGCTTCATAAAAATCAATCTCAAAACACAACACACACACACATCTGACAACATTTCCCAAGTCCCCCTATACCACAAGGGAAAATGGCCTTTGAGAAATAGAACCTCTAGAATTGAATAGAAAGTTCATCAAGTCTTCCTTGGTATAATTACCCACACTAGGACACCAATGGTAGTCCAAACCGTGTTTCCACAGAAAAACATTTTAACTCAGGTTCTGCTAGAGTTTAGTAAATAGGGTTATTCGGCAGCATTAATCAATGGTGAAGCAGGGAAAGAAGAAATAAGAAAGAAAGTTAACAAACCATGCAAATTGAAGAATGAAGATTTATATATTAGGTATTCTTTTGTGATTGATTGTCTCATGATAACATTTGATGGAACTCTTGACCCATTATGCAAAGTTGCAACCATATCAAACAGTATACACTAAGAACAATATGCTTTGAGTTTGTAACACAAAGATAAGTAATGAACTGAAGATGCAGAAGTAATTAGTAACTTATATAACAGAAACATAACGTCAATATCAATAATACATGATTTATCACATTGTTTTGGTCATGAGAAACTTGTTCTCGATAAACTGCAACAAGACTTCCTAAAAAATTACCTCCACCAATATGCCTGCCCATGAGGGCAGCTGCTATCTTCCAACTATCCTGCCCAAGTGATCGCATAGGCACCAATAGGTATGCAACTAATGTTCCAATAGTCGTTGCAACTGTAAAACCAGAAAAGATATACATTAACCTGCAGGACACCCTAACTCATTGTATGTATGAAAAGAAAGATACTTCAAAAAATTCTAAACTGCAAATACTGTCTCTGTAAAAGACTAACAGTCAATATTCTATCTTGTATACCAAAAAAAAGTATATTCTCTTGTGTACCATATGGATCTACAAAGACATTATCATTAAATTGGGGCTTCTTTTAAGGTACGATTTCATTTCTACACTTATGTCCTCTTTATGCAATATGAAAAGAAAATGTCAATTATTTGTATATACAATAGAGTTAGATATAAAATGACCTGTCAACCAGATAAGAAGAAAGGGATAACTAATAAGCTGAAAAGTATGGTTTACCTCCTATTTGATTTTTTTTTTTTTGAAAGTAGAATAAAAAATCATTGAAAGGAAAAAGAGTACAATCTGGGAGGATGATAAGATATCACCACACTAACATCAACAAGAACAAAAACCACCCAACTTCAATTATCCACGTTACAAAATTGAAAACCCATCCCCTCCCATAAAACTTTCATCAGACTCGAATCACTTGACCTGAGAAAACAAAACAAGACCAAACTGCAGCAAAAATATCAATCGAATTGCCAGCTTTTGATCTTATTTGTTAGCAAAAATATCAATCTTATTTGTTAGCATCCTACATCCAATTATACAGGAGAAATAGGCTGTGAAAGGAAATAGACAGAAAATAAAATATGATAGTTATAGCATGATTAACATTTTTTTCTTGAGAAATCAAGATAGCCTTTAGATTGCAACTTTTTCCCTCTTTATGCACAAAGCAAAATGAGTTATTTTAAATAAGGTATGTACAATTGAGTGCTTGAAAAAGCACAGGTCTGAGAATCATCATCAAACTACAACAGCAAACTTCTACAAACCAAAAATTTACTAGCTAAAAATCATCTCACAAACAGATACACGACATCCTTCAGAAAAAGTTTCAGAATACTCTGATTTATGAATTGTTTCATAATGTGAAATTTCAGCCCCCTAATGTAAAATTCTTTGGTTTATATGTTCCTGGCAAGTACATCATCCCAACACAACCAAATGTACAATAATTTTAAATAGACTAGCCATCTAAACTTTAAAAAAAAAAAGCATACTGAATTATATAAAACATGCTATATCTCAGTATGCAGATATAGATTGAAAAAACATTTAATGTCCAAACATCCAAATGAAGAATTAAAATCCTATTGTATGCCAATTTCAAAAGCAGCTTTTAATGTTAAGATATGCAAACTCCCAAAGAGCAATTTATGGAGATAGGATTAGCTAAATGCAACAGATGTTGAGCAAGCTGTGGGACCAATGATAATGCCCCACACCAGTCATTAAATACATGGGACCAATGATAATGTCCCACAGCCTGCTACACAGTCAAAGCATTCAGCTAATCCAAATTCCAATGTATGTTGAGACAGATATACATATACACTTTCTAATAATTAATAATTTCTCAAAAGCCATATGTGTTATTATAACAGGAAAGAGATAATAGTGGACACATGCATACATTTATGTGTGTGTATCCACGAATTAATAATTTTTTATGCATGTGCACGTACAGATATTTGAACTCCTAAATATTTAGTAAACATGTATTAAATAAACCAAAATATCTTAAAACAAGAAACAGGCACTATCAGAAAAATTAGAAACCAAAAAACAAGTTCCAAGTTAGATATCCATGATCTTATTATGCACATGTTCTTTGGAAAACTATGACAGTCTAGCCCTTTGAGTAAATTAGTTCAGCATAAAAACTCCAAGGTAAAAAAGAAATATCAAGTGGTTGAATGTCCTGCAACAACTGGTGGTAAACTAAGAAAAAGGCCAGATATTTTTGCTTATTGTGATCTTCAAAACTAACCTGAAGTCTTGAAATGTGGTATTGTGGTCCCTCAAGTTCCTTGGTAGAATTGGACCCAGGTTTGGTTTTGAAATCCAGTAAGTTATGGCTTTATTCCACTTGACGACAAGCTGCTGCTCCCAAAATCTGAAGTGAATCAAGAAAAAGCAAATTCAATTCGTGAAGTTTTTCTCTTTTCATGGGTAGGTCAATACTAGGGTTCCCTCCCCATGGGAACCTAATATCTTTGGGCTTAAGAAAAAGAGACCAAATGACTAACTTCATTTAATTATATATAGTTTCCTTATTGAAGTACAAGTGTGCAACTACTTTCTACTATTATGTTGCTGACTTAGTTTTTAGAAGGTTGAAATATTGGGTAATAATATTCCAATATATTTTTCATGAGAAAAAAGAAAAGTCGGATTAACCTCTGGGAGGAGAGAAGAAAGAATAGGGTTTTCTTGGTGATCCTCTTGAAAAGAGAGGGGTGATCAGACCATTAATATGGGGTTTTCACCAAGGGTGATCCTCTTGGTGGATGTTTCTGTCTCATCAGCAGGCTTCCAGTTCCAGTGAGATCTTTTCACTTATCTTGTTGAGATCATTGTTGTTGGTGGTACCTAATAGTCATTCTACTCTTGATGATTGTTGGCCTATGGCATGAGTGGAGTCACTGGACAGGATTTATGAACTCGTTATTATTTGTTATAGTGGAAGCTTTCTGGACTTGGTCATGTGGTTTTTATCTTCATAAGGGGTTTTCCATGTTAAAATTTTTTTGTGAGCAGCCTCTTATAATTAGGATATTATTCTGGATTCATTACTTTGGCACAACGAGGACTATCTTTGGATCATATATAAACTAACTTAAATAGGTGGTATTCGTGTACAGTAAAGTGCTAAAAACAGATTTTCCTTATGTTAGCCTCTTCTTTCTTTATCGTAATCATAAAAGTTCACTACGAATTCAAGACAAGCAACACTTAAAAGCAGCTTATTTTTCTAGTTTTCAGTATATACGTACAAAACGAGAATAGATAGTTTAGAACATAGTGAACAGTAGACCATACAGCCTTCCTAGTAGAGCAGACATATCAATCAACCAAGCCCACAAGACGCTAAAGCTTCGTTTATAAACAATTCGATTAGTAAAAATAGAGAAAGAGAAAGCTATTGCAATGTAAACAAGTATAACCTGATCCAAGCAAGAATGCCAAGAGTAATGTCCCAGTTGACATTATTACACGACGCAAGTCCGCTCTAAACAACAATAACGGAACAGCCATAGGGAGCAGATACTCCATTACGACTGAATATGCAGGAGCTTCACAAGAAATGATCCCGATATTGCTCGCTGCAAGCCCAACCAAAATGCTCACCAAGGAGCCACTCAGTGCACTCCCGATCTTGGTTTTTTCTGACCTACGATCTCAAACCAAACAAAGTCTCAAGAAAAGAAAAATTACAAACTGGAAGTACTAGAACCCTCGGTAGAAACAGAAATCCGTGTTGTGGGCGACAGAAATTACCAGATACCGAAAGCGCTGGTAGCGAAGAGAGCAGTCCATGTTCCCCAATGGTCCTTTGGAGAAATGAGAGGGAAGTTCAATTGAGCCCTGGTCTTTAGGGAAGGAACAGGTCCATGATTCTTAGGGATGGTGAGAGGCGAAATAAGGGTTTTGCTTCTGGAAGGAAATGGTTGCCGAGAGAAAGAAGAGGATGTCGAGGTCGTTGAGACCGATGGAAGAATATGGCGGTAAAAGAGGGTCGATGATTTTAGGGAGATAGGTTGTGATGATGGAGGACGAGTAGTACACAGAAACGATAATTGGGACGCCCCCATTGATTTATCTACGGATTGATTGTTTGGGTTTTTGCTCTATTCGTCTCTGAGTAATAGTTGGAAGCCTGGAACTTGGTACTTGGTAGGGGGGGTGTGTGAGAGAGGGGAGGATTCGGAGAACATTTGACTACTTGACCACAAACCTGAAGTAGAGTTGACTCCGGAATCGAAGAAAGATCTGATCGTTCATTAATTACTTGAGACTTGAGAGGTGAGTCGTCACGGTTAAATACTGAAACGTCCAAGTCTTTTGGAGGGATAGGTTGGGACTGGGTGTCAACCGACCAGATCCGGATAGAGATCGCATCTGCTCCTCACCCAGGGCGCCTCACACCGATCTCACATCCTAGCATACATTGGAAACATCTCCCCTACTTAAAGTTATTATTGAGAGGAGGTGCTCCCAATGCACGGTGGAGGTCGGTGTGAAGCGCCCATGTATGAGATCTCCCGAGTCTCCGCATATACCCTACAAAGTTCACATTGGCATGTTACATGTACATCTCAGCATGGGATCTACTACCCACTAGTAGTTCTCACATCCCCACCTACCCATGAATAATTAATGCTTGCATTGGGAATATCTCCTTTATCATTTATGGGAGATGTTCCCAATGCCAATACACGGCGGTGATGTGAGAATAACTTGTAAGTAGCAGATCCCGAGTGTCACAGCATGCATTCAGAACATTGCCTCTAATTATCATTAGAAGATGTTTCCAATACATGTTATGGGGCACGCCCTACGGGGTGCTAATGCAGATTCCAGTACATTCCCTCCGTGCACTGGGAACATCTCCCCATGACAAGCACGGGAGATGTTTCCAATACATGAGGGATGCACTTGTGGGGCATGCCTTGTGGGAAGCCCCTCTGAATTCCCTTCCCTTTCAACGGTGAGCAACAAAGCCACGTCACTCAGATTTGAAAGAAATTTAAACTTCAAGAACATGAATTATATATATGAATAATTCATGCATTTTTTTCTGCATTTGGTTTGTTCTCTGTGACATACGTGTCTAGCATGCAGAATATGTATTGATTTATGGGTTATAGGATCATTACAGGTAAATAAACAGAATTAAACATTATGGCAAATAATAGGGAACCATTAAAATGCACAATAAAATAGGGGTTTTCCTCCCAGATCAATGGTACTGTATATAAGCATGCTAGTATGTAAACCTCGTACATTTTGTATTCATCCCCATCTCCATGTTCCTGCAGACCCACACATAAGCAACTAAGTTCCTAGATTAATGTAGACGACCAAGCTGTGATCAATACCACCACTACCAAGTGCAAGCACACAGACAATTTAGCACCTCCAACTCTTAATGAGCTAATGTAGAATGCTAGAATAGCAGTGAAATTGTTGTATATACAATAAAAGAAGTGCTTAGATGTTTTTAAGAACCATAGCTCCAAAACCAATGCCAAGAAAAGTTGCAATTGCAATGCCAAGTATGCCTGCAAGGATCCCAGGAACAACCAAAGAGCCCCATCCTTTGGTGCTGGCCATCCCACATGCTGTTGCAGGGCCTCCGACATTGGCATTTGATGCCAACAATAAAAGTTTCTGGTCAAATTGCATTAGTTTTCCCACTCCAAGGATTACAGCCAGATGGACAGCTATCTGGACCAGAGAAAACATGAAAATACTGGGGGCTGTGTTAATAACATTCCATATGCTCCCATTTGCACCCACCACAGCAAAAAATACCTGTTTTGACCAGCAAATACAGGAATTCATATCAGATCAGCAGCAATATGAATACCAAATAGGCAGGTTAGAAATTAGTGATTCTTCATATCATGGCTTGGTTCACTTCATGTTCAACAGCACCGGTAAGAAGTAACACAAGAGCAACTTTAAGGATCTGAAAAACATGGGTTTGAGTCTGAGAGTGGCCACTTTGTGCAAAGAAGTTTAAAAAAAAAATGCCATAGGTTAGGCCTGTATCCAGTTTACGGTTTACCCTCCCAAGACTCTAGATAACTGGGACCAACACTGGGTAATCACATTTTTTAACACATAAATCGACTCTTAATATGATACAACTTATCATTATTTTCTGATTCAAGAACTTTTCAACAGTAGGTGGTGTTCTAGGGTGTTCTATTGTAAAATAAGCTTCTTTTGTCAATAAGCAAATCAATTATTATGATACAAATTGACATTGAAAACCAGGTAACTATTTATCTTTATCTCATTATTGTTATTGTTGTTGCTGTTGCTTACCTGCATCAGAATTAGAGCAACAGCCTCACCAGCAGGTGCAAGGTAGCCAAATTGTGCTGGAAAAATAGTTGCCAATATAACAACTATTGCTGTTATGCATGGAAGGTTGCCTCCTTGAATTCCCAACAGCTTTGAGAGATAAGTGCCGGTCTTGCAGATAGCAAAAGATACAGCAAGAGCAGTTGCGGTCTGTAGCACAGGTAGCTTGTTCCCAATCTGGGACTCTGTATCTATTACATCATCTGTCAAGAGCAAAATTTTCATCAAAGAGTAATTTCTTTATAATAATACCGTCAAACATTAAGTTAGTTTATTCTTTTATACTAAGTGCCATGATACATTGTTAAGCAAGTAATATGAATCATCCTATGATTTTTAAACTAGATAGTTGAGATGCAGATATCTCAAAGTAAAAGCCTTTTAGTTTGCAACTTTGCATGATAAGAGTAGAAAAAATGAAATACAAAAAGCTCCATTCTTTGTTCCACTTCCATCAAACTCAAGCAAGGGGCAGAAAAGCTTAGGCCCTGATTGGATTATAGGGATGGAAATGGAACTAAATTCACATGCAGCCCCCAACCCCTGAAAAGGGGGAATTATTGGTGGAATGGACAACTTTAGAAACCTCTAGTTTTCATAGTCCACTGATCCACTCTGCTATAAATAGATCCATACTGTTGAATTGGGGAACTTTTAAATTGGTCCCTCAATTTCATTTCCACCAGTCTGAAGATACCCTTCAAGTTGAAAGGGCACAAAACATTTGGTCATATTTGGATATCCTTTATCTGACTCTTGAATCACACAGTATGGAGATCTGGATAAGCATCCACAGAGTGCAGGCACAAACTGGGGGACAAGGAGTTTAGTCTATACTACTGCAGATGTTGCACTATGTAGTCTGCATATTAGTCCATCATCTTATTAATAGTTTACATTATATAATAAGCTAAAGGATCTCCAGACTAGTATCTAAATTAGGATGGTTTTACAGTTGATAGTAATACAAGTACAAACCATTGGTTGGTGTTGTGGACTCAGGAGGTATTTGAGATGCTAATGCAAAAAGTGATGTAAAATATATAGCACAAATGACATTGTCTGCAGCAAGTCCAGCAGCCAAAACTGATGGAGAAACAGCTAGAGCCTCAGAAATAGCAACATAATTGACAGCTGCAGAAAATCAAACTTCATCAGCAATGATATAGAGCTTGACAGAGGAAAAAAGGAAAGAAAACACAACCGGCATTGGACTATTCATACCACATAAATGAAAACTTCAAATATGAGTTCTTCTTTTCTCTTGACAAGTCTTCAAAAGGAAATTGCTTCTCTAATAATTCAAATATGAGTTATTAAAGAAGCAATTCTGGAGATGTATTTTGGGTCTAGAATATAAGGTTTTCCAACAATAAAATTCTGTAAACAACTTTCTGATGATCTCATGGACAACTTTAAGCAACTATACCATTTATACATAGATAGCAGCATGAGCCACAGTCTTGGGATTGACCAAACCCAAGACCTAGGAGTATAGAATATATTTAATATTTCCATAGCATTCTTTCATTATTTCACCTGATTTATTTAATAAGTGCAGTTATATCTAGAAAACTCCTATAATTTCTTACACTTTAAAGCTCTTATTTCAGTATGAAAATTTTTAAGTACATCTGATCCATATTCAACATGTTCGGTTGAGATTCAGGCTTAATCACTGTTGGCCACTCCATTCTATTCATTTTAAGTCTGTACAGTGAGGGTCAAGGTCAACTGACCTTAACTCCCCTCCTCTCCCACCCTCCCCAACCACACACACTAAGAGAAAAATAAAATAAATAAAATTATTGGACCACAATAGTTTTTATATACTAATGAAATTTGTGAAGGGGTAATGTATAGGAGTAGTTTTCTGCTCTATGGAATAATGGGAGTACTTTCCCAGGGAGGCAGATGGTTTGTCGACCCCTCCCCCCCAAAACTCTCCCTTTTTTGTATATACAAGAATGATACTACAATTTTAACTTCCCTGACTTATTCTCGATCTTACTCATTCATCCAATATGACTTTTTTTGTGCAAATCTAATGTGACATTCAGCTCCTTAAGAACCATCTCTCAAAAGTCAAAACAGACAACAAAAATCAATGATTGCATTAAGTGTAGGACAAACTCCAATGGCCCTTCCTGGGACCCATCTGATAACAGTTTTCAAATACCCTCTATCAAGAGAAAGGAGGGCCTCCAAGAAATAGCAAACCTAGGGCTGAACAGAAAGGCCATAAGCTCTGCCTCAACAGAACCAGCCTGTCTGTGGTAGCAATATAAGATCAAACAGTTTTGACACACAAAAAAAAAAAAAAAAAATTAGCAATAAAAGACACAGAAAATTAATTTGATCCATTTCCTCATGAAGTTGGTAGATAGAGATCTTCAGCATCATGAAACAGTCTGTCAATATGATGTATGTCAAGTTGCCAACCCCATATAGTTAGGACAAGGCTTAGTTGAGTTGGGTGTGTTTGTCACAATGTAATGTGTATGCCCAAAAAGATATAACATCATCTCCTAGAAATTACCTCCACCAATATGCCTCCCCATGAGAGCAGCAGCTATCTTCCAATTATCATGACCAAGTGATCGCATTGGCACCATTAGATATGCCACTATTGTTCCAATTGTTGTTGCAACTGTCATAACAGAAAGGATACATTAACTTAAAGTAAAACCCTAATCCATTGTATGTATGAAAAGAACAGGTTCTTGAATAAAGGGGAGAAGATTTAAAAAAAAAAAACAAGATGTCTTTTAGAAAAACCAAGGAACAATGCTTATGTCAAGGGAACGAGTGTATGTAGGCCTTAAATCACAGAGGGAAAAAATGCAACACCTCACAATAATATGCACATATGACCCTTATTTATGTTTTCTCTTTTCGTGATTTAAGGACCTCCATGGTGCTCACTCCTGTGATATTAGCATTGCTTAAAATATAAATTGCCAAGTCCATTCCTGTAAAAGACGATAAGTTAATATTCTATATTATACCTCATATTAATCTACAAGGCCATTGTAATTGTATTGGAGGCTGTAATTTGTCAGTTTACTTTTATGCTTGTGTCATTTTATGTAATAAAGCATGAAGAGAAAACATTGAATTTTTCAATTACAATGTATATCACAACTCACAAGCCATGGCAACCACCACTTAACCAGAAAACAAAGGATAGTTAATAATATAGACTGGAAGTATGCCTTACCTCCTGCTTGTTAGCATCTCAGACCCAATTATTCTATAAATACCAGGCTATTCGAATAATAAACAGAAAGACAAATATGAATTATATGATATTCATAACATGATTAATGTGATAATATTTCTATAAAACATGATAGAGCATGGCAGTTTTAAGCGCTGATTTTTTTTCCTCCATGTGTCATGCAAAATTATATATTGCATCATTTTATCTTGTTAAAAGCGCAGGTCATGGTAGAGCATGACAGGCTTTTCCCTCATTGTAGAATTCAATCGAAGATAAAGCTTCATGAACAATTTAATCTAGCAGAAAGAGAAAGAAAAAATAATTGCAGTGTAGACAAGTAATACCTGATCCAAGCAAGAATGCTGAGAGTAATGTGCCGGTCGAGAGTATGACACGACGCAAGTCGGCTCTAAATAACAACAATGGAACAGCCATAGGGAGCAGATACTCCATCACGAGCGAATACGCCGGAGCTTCGCAAGATATAATCCCGAGATTGCTCGCTCCAAGCCCAACCAGAGTGCTTACCAGTGCGCCACTCAGAGCACTCCCGACTTTGGTCTTCTCCGACCTTCGACTCCAAAGCCCCCCAAGGCCCAAATCAAACAAAAGTTAAACGAGAGAGAGAGAGAGAGAGAGGTAGAATATATATACATCACGAATTGGAAGAATCAAAATCCCAAACTCTAGGCAGAACACTTGAAGATAACAAGATAATTACCAGATACCGAAAGCGCTGGAAACGAAGAGAGCAGTCCATGTTCCCCAATGGTCCTTAGGAGAAATGAGAGGGAAGCTTAATTGAGCTTTGGTCTTTACTGATCGGTTCAAATCAGGATTCCCCTTAGGGAAAGTGGAAGGTGAAAGGAATGTTTTGTATGTTGAGGAAAATGGTTGCTGTTGCTGAGAAATGGCAGAGGTAGTTGTGGTCGTTGAGACCGTTGGAAGAATATGGCGGGAGTAGAGGATTGATCTTGGCGAGATGAGTAACGAAGATGGAGAATAAGTGGTGCATAGAAACGATAACGAGGACGCCATTAACGATGAATGGATTGATTAGTTGGGCGTTACTCTCCGTCTCGGTGCTAACTGGTACGTGCTAGGGCTACTTGGGTCGGGCACCGAGATGGAGAGAGAGAGAGAGAGAGAGAGAGAGAGAGAGGGAACCTCCGACGAGATGACATCAAATCAGCTGTCTGTGCAGTTGAGTTGAGTCGAAGATCGAAATTGGAGACAGAGTCACAGAGAGAGATCTGTTCAATCATTGGCAAATAGTCAATCGTCAGTCGTCACTCTGAAAGTAGACAAAGTTTTGGAGGAGGATGTCCTTTTCAACTCCAAGAAACTGTTGGATTGGAATTTTTCTGTTGGAGCTCAGGAACTTGGAGTTGGAGGGTCCATATGATAAAAGTGAAACGCGTTAGAAATTCACGCTTTGTTTCCGTGCTGTACGAGGCCTGTGATGCTGGCATTGCTCGGTCGGGCAAGAATTCAGATTGGCTCCCCACGGACCATAAACCCCACATCCCACATGCACATCTCAGCGTGCATTGGAAGGAGTGGATGTGCTGTGAGGCACGTGTGGGGTGCATTCTGTCAGGAACTGAGTAACCCATCCTTATTCGGCCCAAAAACTTTCATCAAGGCCAAGGGATAGCTCTCAGCTGTGCAGACTTTCCATCGAACCTTTTACTGATTTCCTGCTTTCATTCCACAATACACTGTGAAGGTCGTCGTATTGATAGAATTGAATTTATAGAGCTCCAAATTTGAAAATCAATTCCAACTCATCCATAAATTACGTTGACTCAAGATTGTTTGATATTCCCCTATTTCACAATGGGATATAGAACATCCGATAAGTCCCATGTGTATAAATTTATACTGGCGCGTTCATTCACGATTGGTCAAATAGCCCGTTATACAAGTGTGTATTCACAACACAATCAAAAACAACCCATCAAGTTAATCACTTGTTTTGAAGCCAGAAAAGACAAATTTCATTCATAAATTGCTCAGATTACAATGGAGAGGATACAAGCAATCAGCAAGAGAGAGGAAAAACACTTGTTAAAAGGCCAAACTGTTGAACAAAAAAGTTATAAAATTCCCAAATTAATGAAGTAAAACTCTAATGGCTTGTCCAAGCGGGGTTAAGAGAAGACCCGCACTGCCAACGCAACTCCATCATCCTTGGCAACCAAAAAACGAAAATTAAAATTACTTTTTTTAATAGAAATGCTTTGCTTCATTCTATCCCTACTTAATTCCTAAACCAAAAAGCATCTAAGCACCTTTATGTATTGCTTTGCTGCTGGTAATAGCCACTTAGCCAGTAGTCATAGCTTTAATCAAATTCGAGTGGCCTGCACAAACTTGGTCTGGGTTTTGCCACAATCTTGGCTGCTTGACAGTCTAGCCCAGTCAAGTGATTGACAGGCCCTTCTATCAATATACAACTGAACTAAACTCAACCCACCAAAAATCTATATCTTCAAAAAAAAGGAAGGTCAGAAAATACAAATGAAATTAGAAAATTCGAAAATTCATAGAAAATACAAATTTAAAATATTCTTCCCTTTATGATTTTTTTTAGAAAAAAAAGTACACTAAAGTAACTGTTCAATGTCAACAAGGAGAAAGGAAAAGAACTTGTACTGCTCAGAGATGCAGCCGTTTAATTTTTAATTGAAAAAGAATACATACACACAAATCCAATGAAAGGTTAATCGTTGGAAACAATGAGTGTTGCATGTACTTTCATTTGTTAATGATGGATCCATATACAACGTAAGTTTTCAATCTACTTGAACACTAATCCTTTCTTATCAATAATTAAATAAAAAAGAACTTTCAATATCAAAATTGTGCAACATTTGAGATGTTTATATATTCTTAAGAACCACCAATCCAAACCCAATACCGAGAAAAGTTGCAATAGCAATTCCAAATATTCCGGCAAGAACCCCAGGAACAACCAGAGTGTCCCATCCTTTTGCTGTGGCCATCCCACATGCTGTTGTAGGGCCTCCAATATTGGCATTTGATGCCAACAGCAACAGCTTCTGGTCAAATCGTAGTAGCTTTCCAAGTCCAAGGATCACCATGAGATGGATGGATACTTGGAGCAGAGCAAACAATAAAATGCTGGGAGAAGTATTGATAACATCACATACACTCCCATTTGCACCCACCACAGCAAAGAAGACCTGTTGTGAAATTTCCAAAATCCAAAGTATCAGGTTATCATGAAACATTTCATATTCCAGGTTCAGAAAACAAGGGAAATTTTGTGGTTTTTCCAAGTCCTTTTTTTTGAAAAGTAAAATAAAAATTTCTTTAAAATAAAAAGAACACAAGGAAGGTGATAAGCTATCACCCAAGAGATAACATGACTACTGACTTCAAACCTCCACCAACTACAAGACTTAAAAAACAAAAAAGAATGATAACACCTCTAGGATCAAAAAACCGGACAGCTTTGCAACTGATACAACCGCAACACGAGTATCAGCAAACCTAGCGGGAAACCAGGGCCCTAATCTTCCCTTTTTTTTGATAGATAAAATATCATATTTCCATTAAATCAGAAAGAAATTACATAATCAGTCCCTTGGGAAGGCGCAAGATGCCGCCTCTCCAAACATGAAGCATATAAAATCTTAAGACACAGAATCTAAAGCAAAATGTACATATACTAAAACACAATTACAGATCAGCCCAAAATAGTGTTTCCCGAGTTGTGCCCTCTTTTGCCAAGCTATCAGTGAAGGCATTAGCTGATCTCCTCACCCACTATACAGTAACAGTTATATTCCTTGTCAACCATACCCTACACGACGTTCTCCGGATTATTTAACCACTCCACCTGTTGGGGGCCCGAGAATAGGATCTCGTCACGGGTCGGTCCACGGGGAAAACCTCCTGTTTTCCCTTGTTCCTTCCTGCTCTTGATGAACCTATCTTGGCATCTTGGTGATTTGTTCAAGAGATCACCAACTCTCCTAACTCACTTCTTTAACTGAATATTCGATATCTCATTCCATAATGGTGTCTCCTTAAATAGGAGATTACAAGAGTCCTGATCTTAGGGAGTCTCCTTGCTGAATAGGGAGACTTCCAGTTCTATCTTGCTAAGGATAAGATAAGTTAATCCTAATCTGATAATCCACTAATAAGATAAGATAAGAGCAATAGAATAAGATAATCTAATCAGCTGTTGCCGAACTGGGTAGGACGAGGATCATTGAATCATTGCTGCTGTTGGCGGTGGGTCAGGTTCCTGTTGTTGCCGGCGGCGATGATACTTTTTCCCGAGGAATGCATCCATAACATTACTCCCCTCCTGGACTAAGAGCTTGTCCTCAAGCTCGAACTCCGGATATGTGGCTTGGAACTCTGCCAATGGAATCCAGGTGGCTTCGGCCGATGGTAAGCTACCCCATTCCACCAAGACTTCAAGATTTCCTCAATTGAAACGAGAGCGGGTGAGAGCCTTAGGCTGGGGAACAAGTTTGCCATCTTTCAAGGGCGGCAGGGAGGGGACTTGGTCTGGAGGATCACCCGTAAATGGTTTCAGCAAGGAGATGTGGAAAACATCATGAATCCGGTTGTTCTCCGGCAATTCCAGCTGGTAGGCCACATTGCCAATCCGCCGTAGAACCTTGAAGGGCCCATAGAACTTAGGGGCCAGTTTCGGGGCAGCCCTATGGCGCAAGGAGCGTTGCCGGTAGGGCTGAAGTTTTAACCAAACAAATTGTCGTAGTTCGAACGACAGTTACCGGTGGTGCTTGTCATAATTGAGCTTCATGCGGAGCTGGGCCTGCTGTAAGCGAAGGTGGACGTCGGCTAGGAGGGCGTCGCGTTCTTGTAAGGAGTGATCAATTTCTTCCAAACGAGTAGAACCAGGCTCATAGGACAGCAAGCAAGGAGGGTCCCGGCCATAAACGACGCGAAAGGGAGTCATGTCGAGGGAAGAATGGTAGGCCGTGTTGTAACAGTACTCAGCCCAAGGAAGCCAATCCACCCACCGCCGTGGTTGATCCCCTACGAAGCAACGGAGATACATCTCGATCGTGCAGTTGACCACCTCCGTCTGACCGTCGGTCTGTGGATGATAAGCTGAGGAGAAGGCCAGGGTGGTGTCGTGCAGTTTGAATAACTCCTTCCAGAAGGCACTAGTGAAAACCGGATCCCTATCGCTGACGATGGATTCTGGTAACCCAAGTAAGCGGAAAACATATGTAAAGAAGGCAAGAGCAACTGAAGTGGCACTGTACGGATGTGATAGAGGGATGAAGTGGGCATACTTAGAGAAGCGATCTACTACCACGAAGAGGACCGATTTGCCACCTACCTTGGGTAGTCCCTCAATGAAGTCCATGGAAATGTCGGCCCAGATCTGTGTCGGGATTGAAAGGGGCTGAAGGAGGCCTCCCGAATAGAAGTCTTCATCCGCCAATGGAAATCAGCCCGGACGCGGTGTAGCGTCTTCTGAACGCCTTCATGGGTGGAGTTATGGACGCCGGTGATGATGGTGGAAATCAACAGGGAGTCAGGCAGAAGATGTACCCGGCCTTTATATAGTACCAACCCGTCGTGAAGCGACCAATTGGAGTTGGCAGCGCCGGACTGGATCTTCTGGACCAGGAGCGACCATTCCGGAGACTGTGGCGTTGCCTTCTTAATGTCGTATAACAGGGAGATCCGGGGTTGGGAAATTGCACACAGAGCCATCGTGTCTTCATCTCGCCTAGACAAGGCATCAGCTGCACGATTTGAGGATCCCGCCTTGTATTCCACCCAGAAATCAAACCCGACCAGTTTGCTAACCCAATGCTACTGAGGGGAAGTGGTGAGACGTTGCTCCAACAGGTATTTGAGGTTGTAATGATCAGTTTTGACGACGAACGATCGCCCCCACAAATACGGCCTCCAATGCTGGACGGCTCGGGCTAGGCCGATTAGTTCGCGCTCATAGGCCGGAAGTTTCAGGTGCCGATCAGCCAGTCTGCAGCTGAAGAAAGCAATCGGGTGCCCTTGCTGTTGTAACATGGCCCCGATACCCATTCCAAAGGCATCACACTCGACTGTAAATTCGAGAGCGAAATTTGGTAATTGCAGGACCAGGGTGGAAGATAGGGCATTTCTTAATGTTAGAAAAGCTGCATCGGCTGCGTCGTCCCACCGGAAGGAATTTTTCTTTAACAGGTTGGTTAACGGAGCCGCCAACAGTCCATAATTCTGTACAAATTTGCAGTAGTAACCCGTTAATCCGAGGAACCCGCGTAATGGCTGATTGAGGCTTGGGCCATTCCTTGATAGCCTGAATTTTGGAACTATCAACCGTCACACCCTGCCCGTGGATGACGTGGCTGAGATAAAGAACCTATCGCTCCCCGAAGGAGCACTTGGACCGTTTGAGGAAGAGTTTGTGTTGGCGCAGGAGCTCAAAAACGGTCCACAGATGGTGCACATGCTCTACCCATGATTTGCTATAGACGAGGATGTCATCAAAGAATACTAAAACAAATTTGCGTAGATGGGGCTGAAATACTTCATTCATCAATGACTGGAATGTGGATGGGGCGTTGGAGAGACCGAATGGCATGACTAAAAATTCGAAGTGGCCATGGTGGGTTCGAAAGGCAATCTTTTTCACGTCACCAGGAGACATGCGAACCTGGAAGTACCCGGACCTGAGGTCTAACTTAGAGAAGTACTGAGCACCATGTAGCTCGTCCAGCAGTTCATCCACAACGGGAATAGGGAACTTATCCTTGATCGTCCGACCGTTGAGTTCTCTGTAGTCAACACAGAACCTCCAAGTTCCATCCTGCTTCGCCACCAACAGAACCGGCGAAGAGAAAGGAGAGTGACTCTTGCGTATGATCCCTTGTTTCAGCATCTTTGTACACTGCTTTTCTATCTCGTCCTTTTGTAGGTGAGGGTAGCGATAAGGCCGGACAACGACTGGTTCTGAACCCGCCACCAAAGGAATTCGATGGTCGCATGCTCGGGGAGGAGGGAGTCCCTTGGGTTCCTGGAATATATCTGAAAACTTGGCGAGGAGTCTTTCCATGGCCGCCGGTTCTGTCTAAAGTGCATGGACCTATGGTGTCCTCTCTTTAACCCTGCAACCGTGCCATGAAAATTGCTTCCCATTTAGGTGGAATGTCATTGTGAGTGCACTAAAGTTCCATAAAATCAGGCCTAGGGTAATTAACCATTTGACCCCAAGAACAACATCGAACCCATCCAAGGAGAGTACAAATAAATCAGCAAGAAATAGTTCAGAATTGACCTGTATCGGGACGCTCTTACAGATTCCCGGACTGTGAACTCTTTCACCGTTCGCGAGGGCTACCTGTAGTTGTGGCCGGAGTTCCATTGGTAGTTTTAACTGAAGGGCGACATGTTCACTTATGAAGTTGTGTGTGCTCCCTGAATCGACAAGAATGCGCACCGGTTGACCTGCTACTTTGCCTGTAACTGCATGGTCTTAGAGGTTTTAATTCCGGTGATCGCATGGAGGGAGATCTCCGGCTCGAATACGACGGGTTCTTCTTCCTCCTCCTCTTGTTCATCAACTAGGAGGCAAAAAAGCCTCTTGCACCTATGTCCTGCCGAGTAGAGGTCATCGCAGTTGAAACATTGGCCTCTCGCTCGGCATTCTGCCATTTCTTCCCTAGTCAACCGCTTAATGGGTGGAGCGGCATGTTGCTACCTGCACTTGTCACCGATCTAGAGGTGGCGGTTGTGTGAGATCTCAGTTCCCAGCTGGCTGCCGAAGAGGGGGTCGTTGTCGCTGATTTTGGAGGTGCCCATGAGTTCGGTGGACGACCCACATTGTAGGTCCCGCGGCTGAGCTGCAGCTTGTGTTCGAACGCGCGGGCTAAGTTCATGGCTGTAACCAAATTTGGGGGATCCTGCATTTCGACATCCACCCGTAGGGGTTCTGCTAACCCTGCTGTGAACATGTCCACCTGCTGGTCCGGTCGCACTGAGGATGCCCTCGCGAGGAGGGTTTGGAACTGGCGCTGGTATTCTACCACCATTCCGGTCTGTTTAAGGTTAATCAGCTCACCTAGGGGGTTGCTGGTCAGTGGGGGTCCCAACCAAAGGAGGCAATAGGACTTAAACTGGGGCCAACCGAGCCCGGGTTCTTCTTGCTCTAACCGATAGAACCAAAGTTGTGCTTCCTCTGTTAAGTGAAAGGCGGCGAGACTTACCTTATCCCGGTCATCTGTCCATTGATTCCGAAAAAACTGCTCGCACCGATACAGCCAGCCCAAGGGGTCTCCGTTGCCGTTGTACGATGGAAATTCCAACCAGTTGTACTTGGGGATGATTGCGGCTCCTTGGCTAACGGACTATGGTTCGCCGAAAGACTCTAGCAGATCTGGTCAGCGGCCGCTAGTGGTTGTCCCTCCTTCAGTGTTCCTTTCCTTGTTAGAAAGGAACAACTCCATCAGACGTCGTAGCCCCCTTACCTCGTTTTTTATCTCACGTACTTCTGAACTGGTCTCCACGAGTTGGTGCTCGAGGTCGTGGACCCTGGATGGAAGCTGCTCTAGATCTCCCATGACGCCTTGCTCTGATACCAAGTTGTTGAGGGCCCGAGAATAGGATCTCGTCACGGGTCGGTCCACGAGGAAAACCTCCTGTTTTCCCTTGTTCCTTCCTGCTCTTGATGAACCTATCTTGGCACCTTGGTGATTTGTTCAAGAGATCACCAACTCTCCTAACTCACTTCTTTAACTGAATATTCGATATCTCATTCCATAATGGTGTCTCCTTAAATAGGAGATTACAAGAGTCCTAATCTTAGGGAATCTCCTTGCTGAATAGGGAGACTTCCAGTTCTATCTTGCTAAGGATAAGATAAGTTAATCCTAATTTGATAATCCACTAATAAGATAAGATAAGAGCAATAGAATAAGATAAGAACAATAAGATAAGAACAAGCAAGATGATCTAATCTAATCTGTTGTTGCCGAACTGGGTAGGACGAGGATCATTGAATCACTGCTGCTGCTGGCGGTGAGTCAGGTTCCTGTTGCTGCCGGCGGCGATGATACGTTTTCCCAAGGAATGCGTCCATAACACCACCACTACCTTAGAGTCCCTTTCAATCAGCAACTGCCCCACACCCAATTCTTTTGGAAGGAGGACCCCTTGCATAGCAGCTAGCAATTCTGCCCTAACAGAATTCCCAGCACTCAATGGGCCAGAGTAGAGAAGGATAACCTCTCCAGCCTCATTTCTCAAGACACCTCCCATCCCAGAGGGCCCTAGGTTTCCTTGGCTACTCCCATCAATATTCAGCTTTAGAAAACCTTAAGGAGGGGGGGCCCCAATCTTCCCTTTCAAACACCTCCTCCTGACCGTCGACATCTTCATTCCACCTCCCACCTCCGTTTTCCTTTTTCTTCAGAGTTTCTTCTCTATTCTTCCTCTCAAACTCTTCGAAGGCTTTCCTAATGTTAGCGTAGGGGTATTTCTGTCTTTATACCTTGATTGATGTTGCTGATCTGTAATGTTGTGTTGAAACATGTGCTCTTAACTTAAGTAAGGGCACATAGGTCTTTTCAGTTATGTTTTAATAATAGTATAAATACTGACTGGCCGACTGGGAGAAGTCAAGTTGACTCTTTCAGTTCGAACCAGAATTCTCTCTTCTCTCTTTCTCTCTCTCTCTTTCTCTCTTTCTCTCTTTCTTTATCACTCTTTCTTCTTCTACATAACTGAACTCAGTCAGACCGAACTCTAAGGCAGACCTGAATTATATCATGGTATCAGAGCTAGGTTAAATCTGCCTAGATTTCTGCTTGCCTAGGGTTCATTCTCTACGCACCCTATCTAGGGTTTTCTTTTTTTTCTATGTTCGATTGGAGATAAGGGAAAGGGCTGAAAAGGAGTGATCGCCCTCTTCCCTTGGGGGTCTCTATGCCTCCAGTCAGGTCATATGTGGTCGGTTGCTGTGATTTCTGAGATCGCCCTCTCCTAGTAGAGGAAGAATAGAGGGCCAAACTGTGTGTGGCTGTTGTGTGTGAAGCGGCTGTTGTGTGTGAAGCGGCTGTTGTGTGTGGACTGCTCTCCTGCTCGCATGGGTGTTACTTCAGCGATAAGATAAGAGACTTCAGTGCATGATATCCGTTATGGATTAAATAGGTGTGTTTCAAACCATTTGCTAGGGTTTTGGCCAGTTAGGGCTAGGGTTTATGCTGGTTTCTTTGTGCATTTTGAAGGAAGAGATATGATCATATAGTGGTGAGATTTCAGGTAGTTGTAGGAGTAGGGTTTGTGGTGTGAGCACACTTTTCAGCAACAAGAAGTGCTGAAATCAGTGTGACAGGTGTGATTTAGGGTTTGTGGTGTAAAGAGCACACATTCCAGCAACAATTAGTGTTGCAATCAGTGTGACAGGTGTGACCTAGTGGTGTGGAGTGTGCAGATCTCAGTGATAATAGAATTCAGCAAGTGTGCAGAATTGGTGATAACATAATGGGAGAAAATAAGGATTATAAAACTAGTGTGATGGTGCCTACAGACTACCTGAATGTTCAGATGACCTCCATTAAGTTAAATGGAGAGAATTATGTGCCTTGGGCTAAATCCGTTGAAGTCTTTCTGAAGGCAAAGAAGAAGGTAAAACACATCAGAGAGGAGAAACCCTCCTCTGACTCTCACGAGTATGAAGACTGGGAGCAAGAGGATGCTCAGATCATCACATGGTTGTGGAAAAGTATGGAACCCAGGATTAGTGTGAACTTCATGTTCCATGATACTGCCAAAGATGTGTGGGACCATGCGAAGAAATTGTATTCGGGGCAGGACAATACAACCAGAGTGTATCAGCTTTATCAAGAGTACTTTAATCTGCAACAGGGCAATCAGAGTCTTGAGGAGTACTATGCCAACATGAGGAACATACGTAATGAGTTAAATGTCTATCATCCTCTCATTTCTGATGTCAAGATTCAGCAACAACAGAGAGAGCAGCTTGATGTGACTAGATTTTTGGTGGGACTAAAGTCTGAATATGAACCAGTACGGGCTCAGATATTAGGGGGATCAGCTCTTCCGTCCCTAGAAAAGGTATTTGCTCGACTTCGGAGGATTTCTATCGGATCTACTGAGAACTCTAATATCTCAGATAGATCTGCCTTTGCTGCATTGAGAGGCCGTGGTGGTAGAGGTGGAGCTCGGGGAGATCAATCTGGCCGTGGTGTTGGTAGTGGTTCTGCATATGGCCGAAGTGGCAATGGTGGGTCTACTTATAATCGTGGTGGTGGTCGTACTGGGAGCAGAGATTCAGGGGGAGCTCGTGGTAGAGGATGTAGCTCAGGTCCGAGGAAGTGCACTCATTGTGGTATGGATGGACATACCATCAACTATTGTTATGATTTACATGGTCCTCCCTCAACCTGGGCCAATCATGCCGCGACCGGTGACTCAAGTTCCAGCTTTAGACAGGAGAATCATTCATCTGACCAGTTGCCTCCTACATCCATAGATGGTCCCATGAAGGAGATGGTGAGTGTTCCCCGTGATGAATATGAGAGGTTTATCCAATCACAGCAGAACACGGCGACTTTTGCTCACTCAGGTATGGCTTGTCTGGCATCTACACCCAATCCCTGGATCATTGACTCTGGAGCCTCCGATCACATGACTGGAACTCCAGGTGTGTTTTCCTCCTTATCTCATTGCTCAACATCACAATCTGTTACCCTTGCTAATGGTTTCACATCCTCAATTTGTGGTGTTGGTAATGTTGACCTAGATCCTGTATCCCTCTCATCAGTTCTGTATGTTCCTAAATTGCCTTTTAACCTTATGTCTGTTAGTAAGCTGACCAAATCACTTAACTGCTCCATTACCTTTTATCCTTCTATGTGTGTCTTTCAGGATCTCAAGACGGGGATGAAGATTGGTGGAGGGCATGAAGCAGGTGGACTGTATTATCTTGATGGTGGTGGTGGTAGAACTTCAACAGCTCTCCAGTCATCTCTTTCTCCTCTCCAGTGGCACTGCCGATTTGGTCATCTGTCGCTCAAAGTCTTGAAGTCCTTAGTTCCGTCCTTGAGTCAGCTTTCTGTTTTGGATTGTGAGTCGTGTCAGTTTGGGAAGCATCATCGTGTTCCCTTTAGTTCTAGGGTTGATAACCGTGTGTCGAGTCCTTTTTCTTTAGTTCATTCAGATATTTGGGGTCCTTATAAAGTAATGTCATATAAAGGATACAGATACTTTGTCATTTTTGTGGATGATTTTTCAAGGATGACGTGGCTCTATTTAATGAAAGAAAGAAGTGAATTGTTTACCATTTTTCAAAAATTTTATGCTGAAATTCGTAACCAATTTAGTACCCACATCAAAGTTTTTCGTTCTGATAATGGCCGCGAATATTTATCCTCATCATTTCAGGAATACCTGGACCAACACAACATTATACATCAGACCTCGTGTACCTACACCCCACAACAAAACGGGGTGGCTGAGAGAGAATCGCCATCTCCTTGAAACAGCAAGATCCCTAATGCATCACATGCATGTTCCCAAACCTTTTTGGAGTGATGCAGTGCTTACCTCTTGTTTTCTGATTAATCGGATGCCCACGTTCATCCTTGATGGTCAGTCTCCGTTTCCTCTTACGCCGAGAGTTTTTGGGTGTGTCTGTTTTGTCCATAATCTGGGTCCCGGGAACGACAAGTTTGATGCCCGTTCTCTCAAGTGCATCTTCCTTGGCTATTCTCGGACCCAGAAAGGGTATAGGTGTTACCATCCTGGATCTCGACGGTCCTTTGTGTGTGCTAATGTCAGTTTTTTTGAGTCTACTCCGTTCTTTTTGGGGTCTGGTGATGCTTCTTCCTCCTCATCACCTCCTCCTCTTCCACTTCCCGTTGTCGAGCCTCCTCCCTTTGTTGCAGTCGTGACCAAATCCTTGCCTCCGGTGCCACCACCTATCCGTCATGTGTATACACATCGCCCATGTGCACCAGCTACTACTCCGGCTACATCTCCGTCAACGGATCCGGCACCAGACCCCCACTTAGCATCTGAGATTGATCTACCCATTGCTTTGCGGAAAGGTAAACGTACTTGCACCCTTCATCCCATTTCTAATTATGTTTCTCTTACTCACCTTTCCGCTTCCCATCGCCAGTTTGTTACCTTGTTATCATCAGTTATTGTTCCTAAAGATGTCCAGGAAGCCCTTGCCTCTCCAGGGTGGTGCCGTGCCATGGAAGAAGAACTCTCAGTCCTTCATCATAATCATACTTGGGACCTCACTACTCTTCCTCCTGGGAAGCAAGTTGTTGGTTGTAAGTGGGTTTATACGGTTAAGTATCTGCCTGATGGTAGTGTTGAACGCCTGAAAGCGCGATTAGTTGCAAAAGGGTACTCCCAAACATACGGCATTGACTACACAGAGTCCTTCTCACCGGTTGCTAAGATAGGGTCAGTTCGTGTTGTGATCTCTCTTGCAGCCATGTATGAGTGGCCACTATATCAGCTTGATATCAAGAATGCCTTTTTGCATGGACTTACTCGAGGAGGTCTACATGGAGCAACCTCCAGGGTTTGTTGCTTAGGGGGAGGATGGTAAGGTGTGCAGACTAAGGAAGGCTATATATGGGCTTAAATAGTCTCCTCGAGCATTGTTTGGTAGGTTCAGTGAGGTGGTAAAGAAGTTTGGCATGAAACAGTGCAAAGTTGACCATTCTGTATTTAGTCATGACTCTCCGGGAGGAAAAATACTGTTGGTGGTGTATGTAGATGATATTGTTATTACTGTGAATGATAGCATTGGTATTGACAGGCTGAAGACTTATCTGCAAGATCACTTTCAGACAAAAGATCTGGGTAAACTGGAATACTTCTTGGGGATAGAGGTAGTGAGATCCAAGTATGGGATTAACCTATGCCAGAGGAAGTATGTGCTTGATTTGCTGGAAGAAACAGGCTTGTTGGGTGCCAAACCAGCTGAAACACCCATGGACACAAATACCAAGCTAAGCAGTGATATGGGTAAGTGTTTGAAGACCCTGGCAAATACCGACGACTTGTGGGCAAACTGAACTACCTAACCATTACCAGACCAGACATCTCATTTGCAGTTAGTGTGGTAAGCCAGTTCATGCAAAAACCTTTGATTCCTCATTGGAATGCGGTTCTGAGAATTGTGAAGTATCTAAAAGGGGCCCCGGGTCGCGGTCTGATATACAAGAGTGGGGGAAAACTTGAAATAGAAGGGTATTCTGATGCTGATTGGGCCGGTTCTATGTCTGATAGGCGGTCTACTACAGGCTATTGCACGTTTCTAGGAGGTAACCTGGTGACATGGAAAAGTAAGAAGCAGACGGTTGTGGCAAGAAGCAGTGCAGAAGCAGAATATAGGGCTATGGCGCATACCACTTGTGAATTAGTGTGGCTAAGGAACCTTCTACAGGAAGTAGGGTACAACATTAACACTCCAATGAAGTTCTATTGTGATAATCAGGTTGTAGTTCATATCTCCTCTAATCCAGTGTTTCATGAAAGAACCAAGCACATTGAGGTTTACTGTCACTTTTTGAGGGAGAAGGTGTTGAATGGAGAGCTAGACACAACACATGTTAATACAGGAAATCAGTGGGCTGACTTATTTACAAAAGGCTTGAGTCGGGGAAGAGTGGACTACATATGTAACAAGCTGGGAGTATATGATATATACTCACCAGCTTGAGGGGGAGTGTTAGCATAGGGGTATTTCTATCTTTATACCTTGATTGATGTTGCTGATCTGTAATGTTGTGTTGAAACATGTGCTCTTAACTTAAGTAAGGGCACATAGGTCTTTTCAGTTATGTTTTAATAATAGTATAAATACTGACTGGCCGACTGGGAGAAGTCAAGTTGACTCTTTCAGTTCGAACCAGAATTCTCTCTTCTCTCTTTCTCTCTTTCTCTCTTTCTCTCTTTCTTTATCACTCTTTCTTCTTCTACATAACTGAACTCAGTCAGGCTGAACTCTAAGGCAGACCTGAATTATATCACCTAGCAAATTCCTCACCACCCCAGAAAAACAGACCCAGGCTTTTGTCAATCTCTACATCTTTTTTAACTGCTTCCTCAAAGGAGATACTTCCTGATTTTATTACCTTCCTCTCAATGTTTTTATCGCAATACAGTGGAATCAGACTAGTTCTCTATTGCTTCCCCCCTCTGTCGAGTCCCCAGTTGCTTCTCCAGGTTAGAAACAACCCGGAAATCTTTACCAGCAGGCAGCAGTATCATCGATTGTCCTCTTTGTAAGACTACTGCCCCTTCTCCAAAAGTCTTACCTTGGGCTAACATGATCTGAAACTAAATTCATTCACAACACCAGGGAAAAGCATCATGCTTATAGCAGGTGAATTGTTGAGATGGCGTTTCTTATAATACCTTCTTTTTTTCATTCTCTTTTTGGTGAACAAAGCAGGTCAGGAGTTGTGTTTGCATTCGGGGGTTTTGAATCCACATCTATTATACATACTCCTGCCTCCTAGACTTTACTACCTTAGCTAGCTGGAATCTTCTCAAAAGTTTATAATGTATATCAGCAAGGGTTGGTGTGATCAAGTAGAGTGGCAAAACAGGACTTGCCTGACAAAAGTGCAAAACAATAACAGTTTTAACAAGTTTTAGATGATAATGATAAAAAAATGCTTTTGGTGAAAGCTGTAAGAGTCAAATCGAAAAGGCAGAAATAGAAGAGAGAAAAGAACAAATAGTTTGGTGGGTGTGTCACCTTGTGACTATCGAGACCCTAAAAGAGATATTTATATTCAAGAAAGTGAAAGGACAAATCTTCCCTTAGTGTACAAAAGAAAGAGTACAAAAAATAGATGTACAACAAAAGAAGTAAAAGTACAAGAATAGCCTTGCGGCTAGATCTTCTTACTGTCTCTACACTCCCCCTTAAACTGATGCCTAGGAATAAGCATCAGTTTGTCTATTTGAAATAGATGCCAAGCCCGAGTCATTGCTTTTGTCAATAGGTCAGACAGTTGGAGCACAGAAGAGACATGAGGAAGAGATATAACACCCTCAAGAAGGAGATCACAGATGAAGTGGCAATCAACTTCTATGTGTTTGGTGTGCTCATGGAAGACAGGGTTGGAGGCAATTTTGATTGCACTGACATTGTCTGCATAGAGAGGAACAAACGGTGATGGTTCATTAAGTATTTCAAGTAGAAGAGCCCGAAGCCATATGATTTCACTACACACGAAAGACATAACTCTATACTCAACTTCAGTGGAAGATTTTGATACAGTAGGTTGTTTCTTGCACTTCCACGAGATAAGGGAGTTGCCTAAGAATACACACCAACCGGTAGTGGACCGTCGGGTGTTAGGGTATCTAGCCCAATCAGCATCCGTATAAGCCATAAGGTTAATGGGGGATGAAGAGGAGAAAAATATCCCACGTGATAAGGTGCCTCGTACATATCTAATAATCCGATGAACTATACATAAATGAGGTTGTCTTGGAGAAGACACAAACTGGCTCACCAGTTGAACTAGATATGATATATCCGACTGAGTCATGGTGAGATAGATTAAACTCCTCACTAGTTGACGATAAAGAACAGGATCTTCTAGAAAAAAAAAAACCATCATCTTTGCTGAGTTTCAAATTCAGTTCTAGTGGCGTATCCACAATCTTGGAGTCACTGAGATTGACCAGTTTAACTGGCCACATACTTTTGTTGGTTAACAAAATAGCCCCGAGAGTTTCAGCTCACTTCAAGCCCTAAGAACTATGTCAAACGCCCCAAGTCCTTCATCTTAAAGGATTTACTGAGTAACTGTTGCAGCTTAGCAATTCCTTCTACACCATCCCCTATAATGAGTTTATCATCGACATAAAGAAATAAGATCGCCACTCCCTGCTTCCACCTTAAAATGAATAAAGAATCATCTGAAGAACTCTGGATAAAGGCTGTATCAGTGATAACAGATCTGAACTTCTCAAACCAGGCTCTAAGAGCTTGCTTCAAGCCATAGAGTGACTTCTTCAAATGACAAATAAGTTGTGGGTCTGTACAATATCCAGGAAGGGGCTTCATATAGACTATCTCCTTCAACTCCCCATGGAGGAAAGCATTCTTTACGTCCATCTGATGGATTGTCCATTGTTTGGCTGCAGATATAGCCATCAGAAGTTGTATAGTGGTCATTTTTGCTATAGGAGCAAACGTCTCCTCATAGTCTATCCCATATTCTTGTTTATAGCCTTGTGCAACCAACCT
This sequence comes from Nelumbo nucifera, assembly GCF_055504915.1. Lineage (NCBI taxonomy): Eukaryota > Viridiplantae > Streptophyta > Magnoliopsida > Proteales > Nelumbonaceae > Nelumbo > Nelumbo nucifera. The sequence goes on along the minus strand of NC_142649.1, from coordinate 183,262,428 downwards.
AGCCTTGTATCTATCTAGGCTCCCATCAGGTTCCAGTCTCAAGAAGGGCTCGGATCTTAGAATTCATGGCATATTTCCAGTATAGTTCTACTACAGCCTGCTGGTAAGATCTGGGAATGTCTGTGGTAGATAAAACAGCAGAGAAGATGGTCAGGTGAAAAACCATAGTGGTCATGTAGGCAAGAAATTCTAGAAGAATGACATAAAGTGGGTACAGTGGGTTCAAGTGGAGGATCAAATGCACTTACTGGGGCAATTGGAGTGACTGGATCAACAACTGGTGGTGGAGCGGAGGGGGGGCATTGAGACTGAAGAAGACTGTTGCTTCCTAAAGTAGGTCTGGAGTTGTTACAGAGGTGATATTGGTATGCTTGAGGTACTTGTAGAGTCAAAACTATGCAACAAGGGAGTGGAAGGAGCTAAATTTTACAATATGTTCAAAAAAAGACACTCTCAAAGAAAACTACATTACGAGATATTCGAATACGACAGACCGAAGGATCATAGAAAAGGAATCATTTATGTTCAGAATTGTAACCCATAAAGGCACACAAAACCGCTTGTGTAGTTACCTTTGTGTGCTAATGAGGTGGAAGGTGAACGCACACATATTCGGGCATCAAATTGGGTAGTAACATAAGCATGAAAGTGCTTAAATACATAATAAACTTCAGATTTCTTTCAAAGAAAATAAGCCCAAGTGAAACGGGTGCAGTCATCGATAAAGTTTACAAAGTACTTATAACCTAACCATGAGACAACAGGAAACGACCAAACATCACTATGTATTAAATGAAAAGGAATTGTAGCATGCTTAGAGTGAGAAGGAAAAGATAAAATATAAATCTTACATAAACCACAAGTAATGCAATCTTTATTAACATTCTTAAAGGAAATAGCAGAAACAAGTAAACTACCAAAAGCAAATAACTGATCAAGTTTCTTAGAAAACGGATGGCCAAGGTGTTTATGCTACACATGCCAATCATTATTACAATTAAAGGACTTAAAACCAGAAGTAGTAGAAAGCAAACCAGAAGTAGTAGAAACGGGTGCAACCTTATTCTTCTCAAACTCCGAAGCAAATAGTCGTCCTAGTCTATGCCCACAAAGTAGTAGAAAGCAAACATCAGAACAAGGTTCAAAGTATCGATACGTATCAGCCCGTATCGGCCGATACGTATTGTGTCGATGGCTTACCGATACGCCCCTCCAGGGGTTGTATCGGGTCAGACACGGTTCAAAGGGTAGTCGGGCCTTAAATTGACCCCTCTAAATCAATTTAAAAAAAAATAAATAAAACAAAAAAAATGTACCGATACAGGCCGATACGCCCTATGTTGATACTTTGAACCTTGCATCAGAAGTGAATGAGATAGTGTTACCTTCCTCTACAAGTTGGCCAACAGAAATTAAATTGGTGGTGAGCTTAGGTACAAATAAAGTTTTGGATAAATGAAATAAAGATGACTTAGAGGTAGATAAATACAAATCATCACAGCCAAGTATATCTAATTTTTCACCATTTGCAGGTGATAATGTGTTTATTGGGATGGGATACTGACCGAGTGTGACCCCTGTCATATGGTTAGAGGCTCCTGAGTCAATATACCAAAGGTGATTTGGTGAAGGACAATAGGTTGGTGACTTACCAGACAGGTCAATAGCAAAGAAGGCTGAGGACATAAGCTGTTGAATCCGTTCTTCAGACATGCCACCAGAGGTGTCATTTTGGACAGCCACAGAAGTAATGTAAGAGAAGGTATCTGATCCATCTACAGTAGTCTGATAGACCTTGTAGCTTCCTTTCTTTTGATTTGATCCACCACTTTTCTGAGGCCGAGTAAGGCATTCAGTAATGATATGGCCTAACTGGTTGCAATAAGTGCATGTATTCTTTTTCTTGCAATGGGAGACAACATGCCCAAACTCCTTACATTCATAGCACTGTACTTTAGAGAAGTCCTTCTCTTTCGGTTTTGTTGCCAGGAAGACAGTATCAATGTTGGAATCTTTACTCCCATCAAGAGTGGTCTATGTAGCAAATCTAGTTTTAGCTCTCAGAAGAATAGTATCTAAGGGTCTGAATTTGAAAGTACAATAATTACATTAAGAGGTATATTGGTATTGGTGAACTTTTCTTTCCTCTAAACTCTGAATGCAGAGAATGTTGTTCTGAATTCTAAATTATGAAAATTATCAAATATCCATTTTGACCTCATATATGAGAAGTTTTGTTTGTCTTTTTTGGGGGTATCATTAGAAAACAAAAAGTTGTCTGATTGCACTTTAAGAGATAAGAGGAAACGAACAACCATTTTTCTCTTACAGTTAAAAGATTCCTCTTAAGAGATAAGAGTTAAGAGGAAACAAACAGGCCCTAAGTCAGAAAGTATTCCTTTGCTCAGGACATTAGATCTGTCAACTTCAAACTCAGGCCTGAGATGCATTAGAAAATGCATAATCTTCTATCAAAGTGTTTCTTCATATACTTCATCCAACAGTCCAACGGATCCTTTCCCATGTATACTAACTCATACTCTGTCCAGAGGTTAATAAACCCTGCATAGTATTCCTGGACTTTCCTTTCTCCCTGATAATATGAGAAGATGTCAACCTCTATTTGGTACTATCTAGAGGTGTTCGATTGCTGATAAACTTTCTCAAGGTACTCGTACATTTCATGGGCAGTCTTGTACCCTCTCATAGGGATTGCCATGTCAGTTTTGACTGATCCTAGGATCCATGATGCAATTTTTGCATTGTCAATCTTCCACTGATTAAGACCCTTAATATCTGAATCATCAGGTTTAGCTACAGAATCATCAGGTTTAGCTACAGAACCATCCAGATATCCTCAAAGACCCTTGACTTTGACATGGAATTGAAAGTTAAACTTCCATAAAGCATAGTTTGTGACATTGAATTTAATAGGAAGAACCTCCATCCTTTCTGATGCCATTGAAGGACAAAAGACAGCAATGCACACTTCCAGGAAATCAATAAAATTCGAACCAGATGATAGAATTCAGCCGAGGTCCAAAAAAGGTAACTGTAGTATTCTGCCGAACTGAAAAGTGGATTGAAACCCTTCAAAATCAAAATTGATGCAAACCAAACCAAAAGGATTCAGTAGATCTGCTCTGGACGAAACTAGATCTAAGATTTCAGGCTGATCTGATGTCTCTACAAGGAGATCCAAGAAGAAGGAGAAATCTGATGACGCAACAGTCCAGAGAAATGATCTATAAAGTTCAGATCTGAAGCTTCTCTAGGAAGAAGATTCAAAGACACTCAGTTAGAGAGTTCTTGAGACAACAGAAACAGAGATGATTGAAAAGATACTATATGCAGATCAGATCATGACCTGCTCTGATACCATGTCAGAGTCAAGTCAAAATGGCAGAAATAGAAGAGAGAAAATAACAAACAGTTTGGTGGGTGTGTCACCTTGTGACTGTCGACACCCTAAAAAAGATCTTTATATTAAAGAAAGCAAAAGGACAAATCTGCCCTTAGTGTACAAAAGAAAGAGTACAGAAAATGGATGTACAACAAAAGAAGTAAAAGCACAGAAATAGCCCTGAGGCTAGATCTTCTCACTTTCTCTACAAAAGTAACAACAACAATTTACTTTTTTTGTTTTTTTCTCACTTCAAACATGTTTTTTCAGATAGGTAGCGCTTCCTTATTTTGTAATGATTTCTCTATCTGTTGTTTTTGTTCTTTCATAATTTTAGATGATTAAAACTAGGCAAGCAAACTGCAAGCTACTAATCCTCGTAGTTTGACCTTCAATTAACATCTCAAAATATTTGTTGTTCTCCATTTAGCAACTGATGGTAATGCAGTTTTACCAAATTTCTTGCTAGAATATTTTGGTTAGCTTCATCTAAGTTTTGAAACTTTAAAAAATAAAGCTCCTCAAAAGTACAAATCTATATTCATAATAATTCATTTGGTGATGAGAAACCTGATTGCACTAATTTGTTGTAGATTTTTTGTTGGTATATCGCCATTGTCTTTGTAAGGATATTACTAATACTTGGACCTTGTCTTTTAAAAGTTTAAGAGGAGAAAAAATCTCAGTAAAGTAAAAAACATATGAGGTTAATAAAGAAATTTAGCATGTAAAAAGAACACATTTTCATAGCAAGAATAGTTGCGCTGTCCTGCTTAAAACAGGATGATCATATGGCCCCATTGACTTCATCCCAGATACTTTGATAAAAAGTTAATTTACCTGCATCAGGATCAGAGCAACAGCCTCACCAGCAGGTGCAAGGTAGCCAAATTGTGCGGGAAATAAAGTTGCCAAAATTACCACAATTGTTGTTATACATGGAAGGCTACCTCCTTGAATTGCAAATAACTTTGTCAGATAAGTGCCAGTTTTGCAGATGAAGAAGGCCATGGCAAGAGCAGTAACAGTTTGTAGTACAGGGAGCTTGTTTCTGGCCGCAGACTTCGTATCCATCAGACCAGCTACCAACATTAAGAAGTTTTATCAGAAAATATCATTAAAAATGTCCTCTTTTATCATAATTTTTAATCAGAAATTACAGATCACACTATTAACTTTTGAAAAAGGTATCTGGTTATCAAGATTTTCAAATAACATAATCAGATCATTTTATAGTAACACGAGCAGCAGCCTTATGCCTAAATAGGTTTAATACCCAAAACAGGTATATCATTGCACCAAAAAATATCAAGCAGCTAACAACCAAAACAGGAAGAAGTTTAATGCATTGAAAAATGTAAAGGGATAATACTTTCAGCAACCTATAAACATATCTAATCTCAGTAAGAATTTGAAGTACATCATAGATGGAGACATTGGTGGAAATATGACCAAAGAACAGTTAAATGTGCACACACACATAGAGAGAGAGAGAGAGAGAGACCAACATTCATGATGCACCTTAGTTGATCTCAGACTTTCAGGAGGTATTTTAGATGATAGCACAAAGAGTAATGTAAAATATACAGCACAAACAACATTGTCCACAGCTAGTCCAGCAGCCAAAACTGAGGGAGTAATGCCAAGAGCCTCCGAAATAGCAACATAGTTAACAGCTACAGAAAATCAAGGACAAAACTCCATCGTTAGTCACAAAGAACATAAGAAAAAGAACTATTCAATCAAACCATCCAAGAAACCAAGACATGTAAGCAAGAACATTAAAAGTGAACCACCAAAAATCATTAAAATCCAGGAAGAATCCAAAGAATACAAAAATACAACTCAAATTTATCTAATAGAATATTCAGGACCTCAGTTTTAGCCCACCCACCACCAAACACTTTAATTTACAAGATAGCTAAAAAGAACAAACTGAACCTAATTACTCAGAGAAAGACAGAAAAATAAATTATCAAAATGCTCTTAGAATTTAGTCAATATAGTTCTTTAACATGACAAAACCATATTTCTCATGTCAAACTGGAAAGAGAAATACAACTTAGATATAATGAAATCACTTTGTATCTAATGAGGGTTGATGGTTGAGATTTCTGGAAGGTAATACAGATGATGCCATACTGACCTATTAAACAGGCATGGCTCAGGTAGCAGAGTCTAGGAACCGAAACCCAGCAAATAACACAGAACCCAAAGTAGCCTTGCAAAATATGGGAATCAAGTTCCTTGAAGATGTGCATGTGCAATCATAGTGCTGCTTTTTCTTTTTGGTCCATAACTTGATTCCAGAGTTTTTTCATGGCCTGCTCAACCTACTATGGTTATCATGTAGGTTACATGGGCGATGTGGTACATGTGGAACAGATCCTATATGATGAGTTACCGCTCACCTCGGAAGCCCCTTCGAGGGTGGCTTAACCTCCTGAAACAGAAAATGGGGGGGAGGGGAAAGGTAGGAAGAAAATGACTCAGAGAGAGATGAAAGGGATATTCATTCACGCCACTTATTACATGATCAGGGCCTTATATAGCTGGCCTACATGTATGCAATCATGGAGAGAATATCTTCTGGTGGTAGTGTAACTAACTCTGGGAGGCTCCGAGTGTAACTAACTCTAGGAAGCTCTGCCATGTGTCACGCTAGCCTCTCTGTCTTCTAGTGAAATGCTGTTTGGTGGAGGCCTGCTCCACTCCTACAGTTGGGTTCGGAGGGAGTGTTTGGGTCCCAACAATTCCTCCCCCCTTAGCATTGACCTTGCCCTCAAGGTCTAGGTTTGGAAACCTCTCGTTCAGCCTCAGATAAGGTTCCCAAGTGGCAACATCTGGAGGAAGCCCAGCCCATTCTACCTTGGCTTCTGGCACAACCTGACCACCTCGACGAACCCAACGAAAATCCACAATTCTGATAGGCTCCGTGTCAATGTCCCCTTCTTCAGTGAATTGGGGTAAGTTGGGTGAGACAGGTATATGATTTCCCACCGCCTTCTTAAGAAGTAAGATGTGAAACACTGGATGAAGCTTTGAGGTTGCAGGGAGGTCCAACCGATAAGCATCAAGGCCCACTCTCATCAGAACCTTATAAGGCCCATAATACCTGGGTACTAGCTTGTGCCAAGCCCGTCTTACTACCGAGATCTGACGGTAAGGTTGGAGCTTAAGGTAAACGAAGTCACTCACCTAAAATTCTAATGGGCGGTGGTGAGTGTCATAGCGGGCCTTCATTCGCTGTTGGGCTTTTGTCAGGTTGGACTTAAGCAATCTAAGAATCTCGTCTCTAACAAGTAGACGGGTCTCTACTTCTACCACCTTGGATGACTCATATTCATAAGGTAATATAAGAGGAGGTTCTCTGCCATATAGAGCTTTGAAGGGTGTCATTCTAGCAGCCGACTGATAAGTCGAATTGTACCAGTACTCTGCCCACGGAAGCCAGTGAGCCCACTGTCGAGGCTTTTCCCCTATGAAACATCTAAGGTAGGCTTCCAAGCAACGATTAAGAACTTCAGTCTGCCCATCAATCTGCGGGTGATAACTCGTGGAGGGGTGCAGTTGGGTTCCTTGCAGCTGAAAATATTCCTTCTAGAATGAACTCAGGAAAGCAGGGTCCCGATCTGAGACAATGGATCTTGGGGTTCCATGCAGCTTGGCGACGTCCCTGATGAAGATGTCAGCCACCATTGCTGCAGTGTAAGGGTGAGGTAATGCAGAAAAATGGCTGTACTTGGTGAGATGGTCAACCACTACCATGATAACCTCCTTTCCTGCAGAACGAGGAAGACCCGTGATGAAGTCCATGGAAAGGTCTTCCCACACTTTATCTGGAATCTTAAGGGGTTGTAGAAGGCCAGCAGGAGACTGTGACAAGTATTTCTGCTGTTGGAAGGTTTGGCATTCGGATACATAGTGCAATACATCCTTACGCATTCCTACCCAATGATAGTGACTGTTGAGCCTCTTTAGGGTCCGTAGCACCCTTGAGTGCCCTCCGAAGGCAGAGTCATTAAACAACCTTAGAAGTTCAGCTTTGTGGGCCAAATTCTGGGCAACAACAAACCGACCCCTAAAGAAAAGATCAGGCCCCACAACTTGGTAACCAGCAACTTGTGAAGGGTCTCGCCTCCACTTATCTCTAATGACCTGCAACTGCGGATTAGACCTGGTTTCTCGCCGTATAGCTTCAAACAAAGGGAAGCTGGGCTGAGAGCAGGTCAGATGGGCTAACTCTTCTACTCGTGACAAGGCATCAGCTACTTTGTTTGCGAGCCCCAGCTTATATTCTATGAGGTAATCAAAGCCCATCAGTTTACTAAGCCATTTTTGCTGCTCCGGGGTGTGCACCCTTTGCTCTGCTATGTACTTCAAACTTCGTTGGTCTGTCCTTATAACAAATTGGCGCCCCAATAGGTATGCACGCTACTTTTGCACTGCCATTACCACAGCCATCATTTCTTTGACATAAGTGGACTAATTTTGGTGAGCTGCTGAGAGAGCCTTGCTGAAATAAGCAATGGGCTACCCCTTCTGCATCAAGACGGCCCCTACTCCTACACCCGACGCATCACATTCTATTTCAAAGGGCTAAGAGAAGTCTGGAAGAGTGAGGACTTGAGGGCTAGAAACTGCTGTCTTCAAATCTTCAAAAGCCCGTTGGGCTTTATCAGTCCAACTGAAGGAATCCTTCTTTAATAGACGCGTTAGAGGGGCGGCATAAGCCCATACCCCTTAATGAAGCGCCTATAATATCCGGTAAGCCCAAGAAAGCCCCACAGAACCTTTACAGTAGTGGGCTTGGGCCACTTCTGGATGGCGTCTACCTTTTCTGGGTCTACCATGACCCGACCTGCTGCAACCACATGGCCTAAGTATTGAATTTGTCCTTGTCCAAAGGAACACTTTGTCATTTTAGCATGTAACTGGTGCCCCCTTAGAGTTGTGAGGGTGAGTTTCAGATGTTCCATATGTGTGTCCCAATCCCTGCTGTACACCAGAATATCATCGAAAAACACCAGAATAAATCACCTTAGGAATGGCCTGAAGATGTCATTCATGAGGGCCTGAAAGGTGGAGGGGGCGTTGGTGAGTCCAAAAGGCATAACCAAAAACTCATAATGGCCATCGTGGGTCCTAAAGGCCGTCTTGTGGATGTCGGCCTGGTGGACCCGAATCTGATGATACCTGGACCGCAGGTCTAATTTGGAGAACACTCGTGCCTCTCCTAACTCATCCAGTAGTTCATCAATGAGGGGTATAGGAAACTTGTCCTTCACGGTAATCTGATTCAAGGCCCGGTAATCTACGCAAAAGCGCCAACTACCATCCTTCTTCTTCACTAAGAGTACAGGAGATGAAAAAGGGCTGGTGCTGGTCTGTATATGCCCTTTTTCCAATAGTTCTCTCACTGCCTTCTCAATTTCCAGCTTCTGAAAGTAAGGGTATCTATATGGCCTCACATTGGCCGGTTTAGAACCGGGTAAGAGAGGTATCTGATGATCATGAGCCCAGGGTGGAGGTAATTGGTTCGGCTCCTTGAATACATCGCCAAACTGATCGAGTATCGATCTTAAGGCCTCGTATTGGCTTCTGTGGGGTGAACACAGCCCTGGTTGTCCAGAATTGGGGCTGTGGGCCAAATGCCTAAGGGTCTGTTTGATTGCTGAGAAAATTGGACTGAGAAAGGATGGGATGAGAAGAGGAAAATTTATTTTCTCAGTTAGTTATAATGTGTTTGTTTGCTGAGAAAATTTTTGTGAGAAAATCCACTTTCTAGTGTTTGTTTTGCAAGAAAATTTATAGGAGAAAAATCATGCTAAACTATAAAAATGCATGTAATTTACTTTTATGACAACTTGCACCCCCCAAATGTTGGGATGACAAGTTGCTTGCTCTCAAATGTTTCAACAGAATTTACAAGTGCATAACCAAACCTCTACATTCAACCATCAGCAACTCCCTACAGGTTATTTTTTCCTTTCTCTTTTCCATAAATCATTATCTGCAGTTCTTAATGAAGATATGTGCTCTTTGAGAGAGTATCCAGTGCAAGAAGAATCAATTACCTCCGTGGAATAAGGGAACAAGATGAGAAAATGGGAGAATATATTTGTTGTTATGGTGATTTTATATGTTCCATAACCCGTTTGTTGAACAAAGTTAGTTATTTACCTTGGGATCCAAAAGTCTATTTTGAGTTGCTCCCACTGTCATGTTTCTTTAAATGAATTAATTTTCTATTATCTTCATTCTTCCTTTTCTACGCTAAAAGTTGCAATTTTCTAATTGACTTTGCAACCATTGAGGCCATTCAAAGCATAGATTCATACATGAGCAAGTTCAATATGATGAGATGATGAAGCTGCCTCAGAAAAATTCATCCTTTCCATGATAACTGAGACTACATTTGTGCGATTGTACTTTTTAAAATGTGATCAGAAAGTGCCAATGTGGGAAATAAGTCTATCCACAATTTTTAATAATAAATAAGTTTGCAATCTGGAAGTGAGGATAACTGAGACCACATTTGTGCAATTATACTTTTTAAAATGTGATCAGAAAGTGCCAATGCAGGAAGCAAGCCTGTCCACAATTCCTAGTAGTAAATAAATCTATGTTCAATCTGACATTGTTACTTCCCTTTGGCTTCTCTGCCTAAAAACAGCAGCCTCCAGAAGACCTATGGAAAGTGGCAATTGAAAAGAGTTGGTTTCTTCCTCTTGTAAGGAGTTTCTCATAATAGTTTATGGGCCTCTCCAAATTATTTTTGGTGGTGCTCACAATGCAATCTGAGTTCAGAAAAGAAATATTCATTTTTCTTATATGAGAAAGAAGATATGTTTCAATTTTTCACTCCATTGAAGTAGATAAGCATCAATATCTTTGGCTTGGGTCCAAAGGAGCTTTGCTTTGTTGAACAGGGAGATATTTGCATAAGTTGGAACCACCATAGGAAACAGAGAAAATACTGTAATAGTCTTATAGAGATGAACTCCCCTCTAGGATGCTAATGGATATTTAAGCTCAATGTTGACAAGAATTTGTTTGTGAATCTGAGTTCAGCATATGTGTTGGGTCTATTTTTGTGAATATGCATGTGGATTGGTGATGAGCTTGTTAATCTTATTATTTCCCACATTCAGAGATGTAAATGAAGCCACAACAAAAGCTTCCAGGAATACTCTGCTCCTTTGTTATGTCTCCTGTTTCAACTTTCAATTCAAGGATAACTCTTAAGTTCCATTATATGGGTAAGGAAATTTAACCAGCCAGAGTAGAAGACCAGCTAGTAGGTACACTGAGAATATGAAGCAATCAAAGTGTAGATTGGGATCACACTACCCCATGTTATTGCTAGTGCATCTTTAGAGAATATCATTACCATAACTATAATTTTGGTAGGTAACTGAATCTGGGACACAGGTGACTACAAATGAGCATAGCTGCCTGCAGAAGAGGAAAGGAGCATATGAAAAGGAAAATATCAACTAGGTGCAAGAACTCCTCATACAAATTGGGTATGAAATTGGAATGTCACACTTTCTGTTTTTTCAGTTACATTACTCACATATAGGATGAAGAGAATAAAATCTAGCTCGCTATTAGCGCTGTCATGAAAAATAACAGGATGCCAATGACAAGACAATTAAATAAGAAATGATTATTTACTGTGTAATGTAGAGAATTTCAGACTTAGTTATGGCAGGTAGGAAACCAAAACCAGTAGTAGGAAGATGACACATTGAAATGATCACAACTCATTGTAGTGAACAAAATAACTTAAGTTGGGCTCTATATCCACAGGTTTCGAGTCCATCAACTTATAACTCACGTAATAAATGCCGTCCTATCACATTGAAAGCAAGCTATACCCCACCATCTGTGAAGAGAGGCAAGCACAGGGAAGAATTGAGATGCCTTATACCAGTGGAAGCCTTGCTGACAATCACAATCTTATCATTATCAATTTATAATCAAATAGCTTAGTTAATATTCCTTGGAAAACCAAAGATTTCTCCAATCTCCATATGTAAATACCTCTACATAGTTTCTGAAAAACTTTTGCCATTAGTGAAGAAGAGCCATAAATATTTGAAGACAAAGAAACAAGCATATCCAATAGGGCCAGGGGGTTTTAGAATAAGGAAGCCATTAAGGATTCATTCTTCAATTACAACAGAAGGGTGCAGCTTATAAATTCCCAAAGAGTAATAGTACATGATTGCGAAGTACTGGAAGCACACATTAACAAAAGAAAAATGAAAAGAAAAAAAGAAAAAAAGAAAAACATCAATATGGATTAAAGGACCAGAATCAAATGGTAAAGTAAAATAGACAGAGCTAGTTAGGGTATATCTAACTACTGTCTGAATGAAGAAGATGTCTAATCGAAATGTGGGTAAGATTAAGAAACTGTCTGCACAGGGTACCTATCAATGCAATCTTCCCAAGGACCCTTGGGAGAAGGCTTTACATGCCGAAGAGCTTCCCATACAGCACTGTTACACTTGAAACCACTTCCGAATGCAATCTGCCACACACGGTGGCCCTTGCGCATCCTCCCCTTGGCCTCTGTGTAGGCCAACTCATACCAAATGGAGCTTGACAATGTATTGCCGAAATGGTGGAGGGACATCCGAGAAGCCTCAACACGTACCGGCATCAGCTGTAGGTTCTTCTCCAGTTCATCAATCACAGCCCTTCCTCCGGCAAGTATGCAGAAATGATCGAAAGCCAGCTTGAAGTCCGGAATGTATGGCTTCACCTTTGCATTGAACAGCTTCTTCGCCACTAGAGTTACAAAGAAGAGAAGCTGCTCACTAATTGGGAGGACAAGAGGACCGAGGGTGGTAATGTTGGTCTTCAGAGCTCCTCCAGCAATTGCCCGAGAAATTTTCTTAGCTTTTTCTTTTCTCACCGGGGTCGCACTGTTTTGGTGAACCCCGCTCACTTAATTTTGGGATCCCGCGTCCCTCTTGTTTCTCATCCCAAAACACAGTTTACCAGTAAACAAACACAAGATAGGAAGAATAATTCGGGAATATTCCCTTTTCTCATTCCTTTCTCAGCAATCAAACAGACCCTAAGTGTATAAATATGGGTTGGCCAGCATCCTTGGAGGCACGTTTCATGGAGGCTAAAGTGTCACCTTGTGGACTAGGGGGCCGCACCCCTTGTAAATGACAAGTCTGGCCATCCTGGTGAAAATCCATTGTCATTTTGGCCCAATCACATAAAGCAGGGCCCAGGCCACGCAACCAATGAATCCCCAAAATAATATCAGCCCCCGAGAAATCCAATGGGTGGAGATCCACCACAAAATTATGTCCCTGTATGAGGATTTTTTCCTTCTTACATACACCATTACACGACATCTGACTCCCATTAGCCACATGGATTGAAAAGAGAGGAGTGGGTTGTATGGTCATACCTAGCTGCTTAGCCAAACGACAAGTGATGAAATTCAGGGTAGAGCCACTGTCAATCAGAATCATCACGGTCCGGCCCACCAATCTTCCTTCTACGTGCATGGACTGAAGAGAGTTGAGGCCCATGAGGGCGTGTAAGGAGATCTCGGCCCCGTCAAGTTCTGGTCCGTCTGGAATCAGTTCACGGTCATTTAAGTGCTCTGGGTCTAACACCCGCTGGACCCGGCATTTATGGCCCGGTCCAAACTTATCATCATAGTTATAGCAAAGGCCTTTCTCGCGTCGGGCTTGCATCTCAGCCCATGAGAGACGTTTGAAGGGCATAGTGGGTCGGGGCAATATGGGCTTCTGATGATCCCCAGCTGGTTTCATGGGCTGCTGATCGACCCGTGGAGGAGTCCTCAAATTCAAGTAGGTCGGTTTGCTAGCTCTACGACAGTTGTCGATTCTTTCTTCTTGCAGGCGATCCAATCCCACTGCAGCCATGACAATCGCCGGATGGAGAGCCCTCACCTCCAGACGGATATCCTCTCTGAGACCTCCCACAAAACATCCTACTAAGGCTTTCTCTGGCCAGCCATGTACCCTGGTCGCCATCCGCTCGAACTCAAGCTGGTACTCTGCTACCGTTCCAGTCTGCTTCAACCGAGTGATAAGCTCGTCATAGTCCACAAACGTCGTCGGCCCAAAGTAGATGCACAAAGCTTCGGTAAACTCTGCCCAAGTTACCTGGGGATGACTCTGGCGATACCACTAGAGCCATAGAATCGCGTCTCCTTCTAGATGAATGGAGGCGACGGAGACACGCTGGTGTGCGGGAATTTCGTGGTATTCGAAATACCTTTCTGCTCGGAAGATCCAAGGAATGGGATCTCCACCAGAATAGTTGGGAAAGTTGATCTTAGTGACTTTTCCGGTGGGGTAATACCCTGTTCTTTGGCTACTGGAAGCAGAGGCTTCCGCTCCTACTGGGTGACTGGTCTCGCCGGACTGTTGCTGAGAGGCGAAACTGGAGACGACCACCTTGAGTTCCTTGAGTTCGTTCAACACCTGGTGGAATCCAACCTCAAGCTGGTCGACCCTATCATCCACGGTAGTGGAACGTGTCTATGGCATCGTGAAGCCTAGGATTTGGATAGCCTGGCTCCGATACCAATCTGATGAGTTACCGCTCACCTCAGAAGCCCCTTCGAGGGTGGCTTAACCTCCTGAAACAGAAGATGGGAGGGGGAGAGAGGGGAAAGGTAGGAAGAAAATAACTCGGAGAGAGATGAAAGGGATATTCATTCACGCCACTTATTACATGATCAGGGCCTTATATAGCTGGCCTACATGTATGCAATCATAGAGAGAATATCTTCTGGTGGCAGTGTAAGTAACTCTGGGAGGCTCTGAGTGTAACTAACTCTGGGAGGCTCTTCCGCGTGTCACGCTAGCCTCTCTGTTTTCTAGTGAAATGATGTTTGGTGGTGGCCTGCTCCACACCTACAGTTGGGTTCGGAGGGAGTGTTTGGGTCCCAACACTATATCACCACACTTGGGGAAATGTAAAGAATGAATTGCCTTGGTTGTAAGTAATCTGAGCATCAATGAGAGCTTTCCAACATAAACATGAGCTTTAACATCTTTATAGAAAATAAGATCAAATGCATAAAACTCTTGTTTTACCATTATTGAGCATGATTTGAATACTCATCTTGGTGTATGAACTCATAAAAGTTACTTACATACTTAAGAAAGAAAACCAAACCTTCTAAAGAAGGTTATTGTCATATTCCTTCAAAATATTATGTTAGAGACAATCATCCTTATTCTCCACTTCAAGTTCTGTCAAAGAAAGAAACTTCAGGCTAGGACTTGTGAAGAGAGAGAGAGAGAGAGAGAGATTCACTTTCTTTCCACCTGTATAAAGAACTACATCTGACCCTTCAGCAAAATTATATTCCTTCAACAAAAAAAGGAAAAAAGAAAAAGAAAAAACATGTAATAGAGATGTTTTGGATCACCTTAAAGAAAACAAACCTTACCCTTTTACAATTGGGCCTATATCTAAAATTTGTGGTCTATAAGAAAGTAAACTCCCAAGATGGCAAAAGCACCTTGAATATCAATCAGCAGACATAAAGCATAATGTCTTTGCGATAGTAATACTGTAATAGAGATACATGATGAACTGAAAAATGCATAGCAGATAATTCCCATATCAATTCTACAACAATGGCAGGTCTGTGCACATTAATAACTTAATAGAATTCAAATGCCAGTGCTGCATCACATGACAAAGCTTTGAACCTGTGCTTGACTCAACCCAGTTATGTCAAATCCTTCTTGGAAGCTTGGTGGGTGAAAGGGCTAAATAATAAAAGAAAGATCGTCTGAGCTTCTATTCCAACTGCAATCATTTGGTTGACAGAAAGAAACAAGAGGTTCTTTGAGAATAAGTTTTCTTGGGAGGAGATTTTAAAGAAAGTAGATATCTGTGAAAAAGGCTTCCCTGCATGTTACTATCCATGCTTTCTTAGATATATATAATCTGTTTGAAGTGTAATTGGGAAGCACCTGCATGGTCCTTTTATTTTCCTTCTGTCATGTGCTATTCTTTCTGCTGGCTATATAAAATCTGCTTTGAAGTTCCTCACTGTATTAATGGGATGGCCCATCCTCTCTGGATTGTATCTTGTATTCCTAACTTTTATCAATAAATTATCTTGCCTTCAAAAAAAATGCCAATGCTGCTTTACATTATGTTTGTTAGATGTTGCTATGCACAAAAGAATGAAAAAGCATCTCCTGAAAAATACCTCCACCAATATAACTGCCCATGAGGGCAGATGCAATCTTCCAACTATCTTGACCAAGTGATCGCATGGGCACCATTAGATATGCCACTAATGTTCCAAATGTTGTAGCAACTGCGACAACACAAGAATAAATTAACAAATAAAACCACCTAAACAAGAAATAACGACAACAAAATGACAAGCAGAAGCTCTAACCTTAGATATGCATAGAAATAGCAATATCCACCTAAAAGGAAAATATAAGGCTGATTCACATTTCACATGGATCATCTTGGTAACAAAAATGTGCAAGTTTTGCAGGGATTTACCCCGCTGACAGATTATTTCCATAAATTTCTCCATGAATTCAGGCAAATCATCTTGACCCAGGTGGATCACCCTAAAATTTTTCATTAGACTCCTACTGTGAGGCTTTCTGAACACTTAACGACAACACCAATAACTTGTCAGCTTCATTATTAATTGGAATACCTTCAAAACAAAAAGTGGTGATGCAGTATGTAGAATTGGTGACCACTAACCTATAGTGGAAAGATCCTATTAGGAAATTTTCAGACATCCAAATTTATAAGAAAAAATTGTTCAGTGTCATTCAATAGGCCCGTGGCATCTCGACCACTTAATATGGAATTTCAAAACCAAGATTTATAATTGTAACCTCAAGATCATCACAAAATAACAGCTCATTACTCCTGTTCACCCAAGTGATTTACAAATTGAGTGGCTATGGTTATGAAGTCACATACAAGCATAGCCTGCTCCTCTTTCATGAAGTTTAAGAAGTTCATTTCGTGGCCACATCACTTTCTTAGGCTATTTAGAAGAAACCAAGAATACATGAGTGGAAGAAACAACCAAGGTTATGCTTATGTATCTGAAGATACCATTTCAAGGTACAAGGGCACATGACTAAGAATGTGCATACCTTTCCAGACCTACATAGTTTCTGAGCTCCAAATGTCAACCATCACTAAGCATGTGGAGCACCATAGTTGTAAAAGGGTAGCTCTCAAGTATCAATCTTTTTATGGAAAGAATGCAGAAGAAAAATAAGGAGATCTATGGCAGCATCTGTCATATTCTGCCACAACGAGGAAAGAATGGTTTCTTCAGGGTTGTGTAGCCACATTTTCCTACCAAAGATTTGGGCAAAGATCTCTATGATTTAGTAGAAGTTCAGGACTGTTATCAGTCTTCAACCCTAATGGATTTCAGGTTCAAAAATAAGAAGAAAGGTAAAGAGAAAAGAGGAGGAAGAGGGAGGAGAAGCAGTAGAACACAAGAGTTGAAAAAGGAGGAGCAGAAGCTTAATGTTCTGCCACCGCCATTTTAATTAATATTTATAGGTTATGCTCATTACATGGAAAGGACAGATCTGCCCTTAGTCTTTACATAACAAATAGAGCAAAAAAAGACTGAAATAAATAACAATTGAAACAACTAAATGACCAATAGCTAACCCTAGGAAGACTAGAACACCTTCTACTCTACGAACACAGTGGGACCGTAGCTGTGGGGCCCACATCAGTGTTCTCTACACTCCCCCTCAAGTTGGGAATAAATGTTTATCATTCCCAACTTGGATAGATCCGCCACTAGCTTCTTCCGTGGTACAGTTTTGGTGAGGATATCTGCCAGCTGCATGTTGGAGGTGATGTATGGGAGACACACTTCTTGTGATGAGACCCTCTCTCGTACAAAGTGTCGATCAACTTCAATATGTTTAGTTTTGTCATGCTGCACCAGGTTGTGTGCTATATTAATAGCCGCTTGATTATCACAATACAGCATCAGAAGCTTCTCATACTCAATACCCAACTCCTCAAGTAGTGATCTCAGCCAAAGAATTTCAGCCACTCCGTTAGCCATTGATCTGTACTCAGCTTCAGCACTAGATCGGGAGACAACACTCTGTTTCTTACTCCTCCAAGAGACCAGGTTACCTCCCACAAGAGCACAAAATCCAGAGGTAGACCTTCTGTCATCAACACTCCCAACCCAATCGACATCCGTATAGACTTCCACCTTCATGTGGTCATTGTTCTTGAACAGTATACCTCTACCCGGGCATCTCTTCAAGTATGCTAGTATTCTGTCTGCTGCTAGAAGGTGCGTGGTTCTAGGAGAATGCATGTACTGACTGACAACACTAACTGCATAACTGATATCTGGCCGAGTGAGGCATAGATATAGGAGCTTTCCCACTAACCGCTGGAACATAACTTTGTCTTCAAGCAGCTCCCCACTCTCTGCAGTAATCCTGTGGTTCTGTTCAATGGGTGTATCTGCAAGTTTGACACCTAGCTTTCTAGTTTCAGCCAACAGATCTAAAACATATTTCCTCTGAGAGACAAAGATCCCCTGTTTAGATCTAGCTACCTCAATACCCAAAAAATACCGTAGTGTACCCAGATCTTTCACCTCAAACTCTTGATGAATGAGCTGTTTGAGGGACTCAATCTCATGGTTGTCATTTCCTGTCACCACAATATCATCAACATATACTGCAAGTAGTGTCAGTGAGGACTCCACCCTCTTAATGAATAGTGTATGATCTGACTAGGCCTGTACATAACCGAACTTCCCAAGGGATAGTCTGAATCTGTCGAACCAAGCTCTAGGTGACTGCTTCAAACCTTACAATGCCTTATTGAGCCGGAAGACCTTACCTGCCTCTGTATCATAGAATCCAGGAGGCAACTGCATGTAAACCTCTTCCTGCAAGTCCCCATTCAGAAAGGCATTTTTAACATCCATTTGGTACAAAGGCCAAGTGTAGCTTGTTGCAAGAGATAATAGAACCCGAATGGTGGTCATCTTGGCTACCGGGGCAAATGTCTCCAAGTAATCTATACCATAAGTCTGAGTGAACCCTTTTGCAACTAGCCGAGCTTTGTACCTCTCAATGGAACCATCCGCATTGTGCTTCACAGTAAATGCCCATCTGCATCCAACTGGTTTCTTTCCTTTAGGCAAGTCAACTAGCTCCCAGGTATTATTTTTCAACAGGGCATCCATTTCAACTTGCATTGCACCTCTCCACTCCGGGACTGATAGGGCTTCTTGCACTGTTCTTGGAATAGAGACATTAGCAACGGAAGTGAGATAGGACCTGTAGGAGGGAGATAGGCGATCATAGGACAAAAACTGGGAGATGCAGTGGGCTGTAGATGTGGTGCAATGTCGTTTTCCTTTACGGATGGCAATGGGAAGGTCAAGGTCATCTGCAGGGGGTGAGGTAGCAACAATGGAAGGAGTCTCTGTGGGTCCTGGGACTGTAATATCTGGACTTGGAGCCATAGAAGAGGTTGGAGCTGGCCGGGACTGCTAATGACCGGGATCAACCTGCCTGCATCACCTGTGATAGACTCTCAACTCCCGATCCCCCTGACCACCCTCGCTACTGCAGCCCTCATCACCCACTGGAATAGGTAAGGGAACAACCCCAAAAGTATTAACCCTGCCCTCACTACACTCCCCCTGAAGAAAATGACCCAAATCTCCACGCTCACTACTCTCCCCCTAAGGGGAGACCCGAGAATAGTAGGGTGTCTCCTCAAAGAAAGTGACATCCATGGATACAAACTTCTTCCCTGAGATAGAATCATAGCAACAATAACCCTTTTGAGTTTGTGCATAACCAAGAAAGATGCATTTGGAGGCCTTGGGTTCAAACTTGGAGTGATGGGGACCGAGAAGCTGAACAAAACAGGTACAACCAAATGTTTTGAGAGGAACAGTGAACAACTCCTCATCTGGGTATAGAAGGGAAAAAGGAGATGACATATCAAGAACCCGAGAAGGAACCCAATTAATAAGATAAACCGCTGTGAGGATAGCATCACCCCAGAATCGAATAGGGACATTGAAGGTAAACATAATGCTTCTAGCCACCTCCAAGATGTGCCTATTCTTCCTTTCTGCAACCCCATTCTACTGAGGTGTATGAGGGCAAGTGCTCTGGTGAATAACCCCATGAGTAAGAAGGTAAGATGCCAATGGCTTAGCAAAGTATTCATTTGCATTATCAGATCTAAGAACTTTGATCTTGGCATCAAACTGGGTTAGGATCATTTGGTGAAAGTTTTGGGTCAGGGCGGGAACCTCATCTCGTGAACGCATAAGATAAACCCAAGAAAACTGGGTATGGTCATCAACAAATAACAGAAAATATCTGTACCCACCCATGGAAGGAATGTGATATGGGCCCCAAACATCCGTATGCACAAGATCAAAAGGACGATTGCTCCTTTTATTGCTCAACGAATAAGAGTGTCTACAGTGTTTAGCAAACTCATAGCTTTCACATTGCAACTGGGACAACTCAACAGATTCAAACAAATTAGGAAACAGACTCCTTAAGGACCGAAAAGACAAATGACCCAATCGGTTATGCCAAAGCATAACCGAACTCACACTCTGGGAAACAAGTGACTTCTTATCCCCTAACTCTTTCCGACGAGAACTCTCCCCGAGCAGATAGATCCCATTCGTCTCACGGCCAGTCCCAATCACCTTCTTCATCTTCAGGTCCTGAAAAACACACCGGTCAGGGAAGAAGGTTACTGAGCAGTTCATGTGTTTGGTAATACTACTGACTGAAAGAAGGTTAGTATCAAGCTTAGGGACATGTAAGACAGAAGACAAGGAGATGGTATCCGATAGCTTGATGTCACCCTTGCCAAAGATGGGGACAAGGGAGCCATCAGCAATAGATACTTTATCCCTACCAGAAGATAAATGATAAGTGGTAAACAATGAAGGCAAGCTAGTCATATGGTCAGATGCACCTGAATCTATTACCCAACAGAGTTCAGTGGTACCTGGAGCTGAGGCATGGCAGGCTGAGGCTCGAGTACCTGAATATGCGGAAGCAAATGTGGTGGGGGCTAATGGTGACTGCGGTGGCTAAGCTGAGTTCCCAACTTCCCCTTCCAACTGTATAAGAGCAGCCCGAACTGCGGCTAAGGTCTCTAAGAATGTGCCTCTTGTGCCAGACGAGGATGCTGAATTAGTATGCACTGCCACATGAACGTTACCCTTCTTGCTTCTTAACTTTGCCGGGACCGAATAAGGATGTAGCTTCCAACATGTTTCTTTTGTGTGTTTGGGTTTCTTACAATGCCCACATACCACATAACTGCTGTTCCCAATACTGCCTTCTGCCTGATTCTTAAACTCCATTTCGGTCAAGAACCAGAAGTCTCAAAATTAGGGTTACTACAGTCAAAAACAGTACTTGGACTATCAACCACAATCACAAAATCAGTATAGAACCAATCTGTACTCACAGTAGATGTACATGAAACAGGTATAAAACTAATCTGAAATCAGTAACCACACACAATAGCAACAGTCCGAACTATTTTCACCCCTTTAGAAGAGTTCGAAACCCCAAAAGAAAACTGAAAAACAGTTTGAAGAACAATCTGATATGCTGAAGCCGAATTGGGGTTTTAATCAGTCCTAAAAGCAAATTCTCAGCCGTACACTCCAGACAGTACCATACGGATAAGGCTTTGTAGTAGGGTTAATATGAAACCCTAAAACTGATCAATGTTGAGGAGAGAACTATTAGGATTTGCCACAGTATTAGATCACAAGGTTGAGTCCAGTACTAGGGTTTGCCGCAGGATTAAGACAAAACCCTAGAGAATAGAAAGATAAAACCCTAGAGTGGTTCGGCCGCCCTTGCTAGATAGGTCCAACCTATCTTCTCTGATAGTACTTCTCTCAGAAAATGAAAAACTTACAATAGGATGTTGTTCGCTGCCTTCCAAGGTTACCCGAACCCTAGCCTTCTCTGATTCTTCCTGATCACCAACTCGCTGCAACTGTGGCAATTCTTCAAACAGCTGCTAATCCTCTGGAGATCTCCAAGAACCAGTCAACGAACTCTACTTTCTCAGCTTCCAGCCTTAGATGGTTCTCATGTGGTCGGCTGGACTAGACTCACATGAGAAACCCTAGCTCTGATACCAAGTAGAAGTTCAGGACTGTTATCAGTCTTGAACCCTAATGGATTTCAGGTTCGAAAATAAGAAGAAAGGTAAAGAGAAAAGAGAAGGAAGAGGGAGGAGAAGCAGTAGAACACAAGAGTTGAAAAAGGAGGAGCAGAAGCTTAATGTTCTGCCGCCACCATTTTAATTAATATTTATAGGTTATGCTCATTACATGGAAAGGACAGATCTGCCCTTAGTCTTTACATAACAAATAGAGCAAAAAAGACTGAAATAAATAACAACTGAAACAACTAAATGACCAATAGCTAACCCTAGGAAGACTAGAACACCTTCTACCCTACGAACACAGTGGGACCGTAGCTGTGGGGCCCACATCAGTGTTCTCTACAGATTTCATTTTCATATATTGCCTACCTTTGTGTTATGGTGAATGGTTTTTGTAGTAGTCATTAGGCTGTCCAGGTATGATCATTTTGCACCCTAGACTGTCCAAGCATGCTCAAGGGTGGAACTACATGCATTTGAGTGGGGTAGATTGACCCCATTGAAGTCCAAAAGAAGCATGAAATTCATGTATTATTTCAGGCTTTTCAGTCCATTTTCCCATATTGACCCCAGTAGAATTAAATGAAAATATGAGTGTGGGGTTAATTTAGGCATTTTATTTGGACTTTAGACTAATTGACTTTTAGACTACATATATAAAGAGCCTGTTTGGTAGGGCTTATGTGGTGATTGAGCTGCATTGACAGAGCTGCTTCCAAGAAGCTACCTATGATAGCTTCACCGGAAAGTTGATTTTTGGCCCATATAAGCCTATTTTCAGCTTTCCGGATTTAACCAAACAGGGCTTCACTATTTTCTGGGTTTCTTGGCTCATACAATGCCAGAAGTCATTGTGTGTCCCAAACGGCCACAGAGTCCTCCAATGAGCTGCAACTTGGGCAGTTGAAAATGTAATAATAATAATAATGCCACTTCGGTCCCCGAACTTTAAAACACAACAATTCAGTACCCGAACTTTAAAACGCAGCAATTCAGTACCCGAACTTTCAAAACGTGTCAATCCAGTACCTGCCGCTTAACCAGCCATTAACCAGCTGTTAAGTGACATTTGAAAAGACAAAAATGCCCTTCGAGTGTCATCTAATTTTCTTTATTAACCATCTAAACATTGACAAAAAAATGAACAGTCCCAAATCCTTTTCTCTTCCACTCAAGAAAGTTGGGGTCACGTCTCAGTGGGCATTCTGGTGGCCCCAACTTTCTTGAATAGAAGAGGCAAGGATTTGGGACTGTTTATTTTTTGTCAATGTTTGGGTGGTTCATAAAGAAAATTAGATGTCACTTGAAGGGCATTTGTCTTTTCAATTGCCACTTAACGGCTGGTTAGCGGCTGGTTAATGGTAGGTACTAAATTGACATGTTTTGAAAGTTCAGGGACCAAAGTGGCACTAGACCCAAAGTACAGGGTACTAATCGGGAATTTAATAATAATAATAATAATAAAATACATTTTGAGTTTTTGACATTTATGAAGCTTAAGTTATTGTATGACCCCACTAGAAAAAATTCCTGGCTACGCCACTAAGCATGCTTATTTTGCATCCATCTCATCCTTATGGCCAAAGGATGACAGAAGGAACTTTAAAACATCACTATGTCATATCATCTGTATTTACTATTTAGTTCTTTGCACTATAATTGTATAAATCTGTTTTAAAGTTCCTCATTGTATTGATAGGATGGCACAAGACTTTAGCAGCATCAAACTCTAGGATTGTGAAGTGCAACAACTGCGCTGAAATATAGTGGCTGGTGCAGTAGACTCATATGCCACCCGAGGATACCACATAGGAGACCTGGTGCTCAATGAAAGACGAATTTATGACCCCCAATCCTGAGGACACAGGCTGATGTCATAGCATGAAGAATGTTACGTCACTTGCTTATTTATGGTTTAGAGTTAAGTTAACCGTAAACCCCTTACAAGTGTAATTGGTTAGAAAGAAAATTACTTAGGCGTTGAGATGGTGAGGGTTTAATTTGGTATTCTCAAGCTGGATTTTATCTTTGCATAATGTTATATGTACATCCATCATCTGCTCTGGAAGAGCTCATATAAGATACAACCTACTATGGTGAGCACCCTGTTTTCTCAATTAAGAACTTTGCGGATCATTATCCTTATGATGAGCACCCTGTTTTCCAAATTCATTTTAAGATACAACCTACTATGGTGTTTAACTTGGAGCATATGACAAAATGACAGCTTGCTTTTATCTTCTCTGTGTATGAATATGTGCAGCAACAAGTCATCAAGCTAAATTCAAACAGACATTTTATTTGGTACAAACTTTCAGTTATACCAAACCACAATTTTCCAAGCACATAACTCCCAATTTGTCATTTCAAGAAAAAAAAAAAGAAAACGATAACACAGTGATGCTTTGAACAAGTCAATGAGTAGAAAAGAGAAGGGAATTGAAATGTAAACTAGTATGACCTGATCCAAGCAAGAAAGCCAAGAGCAATGTTCCTGTTGAGTGTACCACACGACGCAAGTCCGCTCTAAACAGCAATAACGGAACAGCCATGGGGAGCAGATACTCCATCACTATCGAATAAGCTGGAGATTCGTAAGGTATGATTCCGAGATTACTAGCCGCAAGCCCAACCAGTATGCTCACCAGGGCAGCACTCAATGTGCTCCCCACTTTGGTCTTCTCGGACCTTCAATCCCATAATCCCAATCCCCCAAGAAATTGAAGAAAATCAAACAAATAGGAAGAGTAAGAACCCCAGACATACAATCGGGTGAATATTTCAACAGAGATTACCAGATACCGAAGGCGCCCGTGGCAAAGAGAGCTGTCCATGTTCCCCATTGGTCTTGAGGGGAAATGAGAGGAAAGTTCAACTGGGCTCTGGTCGTTGCACATCGACTTGAGTTGGGGACCTTAGTAATGATGAGAGGTGAGAGGATGTTATTCTTTTTCCTTCGAAATGGCTGGTGAGAGATAGAAGAGCTTGTCGAGGGAATTGAGACCGCTGGAAGACAATGGCGGCAAAGGTGGGTTGATTTTTGCGATATCCATAACGACTGTGGAGAGAGAGACGCACATAGGAACGATAAAGGAGAGGCCATTAATGGTGGAAGGGTCGGTTGTGACTTGTGAACTGCCGTGCAAAGTGCAGACTGCTATGTACTGTTCACGTAGTGTATGGATTGTGGATGGATTACTGGTTCTCGAATGGGTGCGAGAAGCTTTGAGACTTGAGAGTGGAATTGCAAACGGATCGAATCGAATCGGATAATAGGTTTTCGGTTTTCTGCTCAAAAGAACATAATCGGATATATCCATAGGCACATAATTTGATTCCCGTGATTCCGTCCCCTATATTCGAATTCAAATCGAACCTTTTCCATCGGATTCATAAGGATCCGAATCGAATCCGAATTGCAATCGAATATTCAATAATATAAATAAGGGTTCATAGATTTTTCCTATAAAAAATTAAAGAAAAATCTATAATACATGGAAAGAACTTTGTCCAATGAAAACATCCCATGAATTCTCACCAATGACATCACATTTGCTGCTCACAAACTCCCCACATGCACATGCACATCTCAACATACATCGGAAATATCTCCCGAAATTGTTAGTGGAAGATGTTCACATGGTTGAGATATGCTATGCTGTAGGGCGTTCGTGGGGCGCCCTCTATGAGGTGCAGATGTGAATTCCTCATCACTACCACCTGATTGGCCACATCTTTTATGATGCAGTTGATTAGTTCTAAATTTTTCTGGCATCATAATTGAATTCATAAATTAAACTAAAAATACAGTAAATATTATATCTCAAGAACAAAATAAATTAGTAAAAATACATCATTCAAATGAACTTTATAAATAAATACAATATAATTTTAAACATATATGAACATATATATTCAAATTAAATCGAATTGAATAATATCAAATTATAAATGGAGTAATTCAGATTCAAATTTGAACACAATCAGAGACTATTTGCTGTCCTACTTGAGAGTTGTCCATTGATGAACACGCAATTAGAATCGGATAAAACCCGAGTCTGATTAAAATGTATTATACCTATGTGTATATGTATCTATATAAATATTTTATATAGAATTATAATTTATAAATTTGATGTTTTATATTTATATATCTTTATTATGTAAATTATATAGATAATTTTTTTAACATTTTGATTTTTTTTTATTCCAATAACAATAAAAACAAAGAGATTTTTACATTGTACTTCACCTCAGAATTTTGATTTGAACTACAGACCTACAACAATTCAAAATTATAAACAGTTTCACCTATAACACCCATACCCATGAATTTGCATCAATTCCGATCTGGCACCTACCCCTTTCTGAGGTGGACTGAACAGTAAAAACCCCTAAAACAAATTCAGATTTAATTCAAATCTCACCCGAGCTTTATATTTCCAGATTTCAGATGCTGATTTGAAGTTCCAGTAATCAAATTAGGTTTGAATGTTTTTGGATCGGATCCAAATGCAACCCAATTACAGCCGATATTGATAAGGCCTCTGCCGAATGGCTACAGTGAAGACTAGGGATCCGGGAAACCAGGTCTCTACCGGCTGGTTTTGAAAATCATAATGGATCGGATGATTGGACTAGTTGAGCCGAGAATCAGTTAGGCAATTGGTTTTATTTTACTCTGAGCCAAAAACCATTGAATTGACTATTTTTTATTTTTATTTTAATTTTTAATTTTTTTTAAAACAGAACAAACTGTCCATTTTAACCGGATCGTTTGACCCAAGAACCGATGGTCAAAACGGTTCAATGTCCAATCCAATTTTAAAACGTTGGCTGAAGTACCCGAGTTGTGTGGGTGTGGGTCATGAATATTGAAATCTCATCCATCTTAGGCGTTGCTTGTGCAATTAAAGAATAAAAAGGGGCCTTGCTAAATCAAATAATCAATCTTACCGTTGAGACAAGGAGATAAATACAAATATATAAAGCAGAATAATAAAAAATACAAAATTTTGCACTCTATGTATTTTTACTCCTTCCAAACTGAGCCAAATGGACCGAGTAATAGGCCAAATACACTTAACTCAACAAGCATTAATTAATACTCCCAATTATTTGGGCTTGCCCTTATTTATTTATTAATCTATTAAGTGCTCATAATACAATCATGTCATACAGCATCAGCAAGTATAAACATGATGAACAAAGAGTGCGTCTGGAATGTGGAATTTTATCTTGCCATTAGAGTCCATCAAGTGCCATCTTCTGGCATATTCTAACTTCTTGGATGGCTTCTTATTATTTGAATCCATGTCTTCTTTGAACATTATTGTGTTGTGTTAAAGTCGTCAGCTTCAACCAAATCTATATACGTGACAAAACTATTTTTGATTATTTTTCACATGATGATGAGATCACTTCTAAGTTCTAAGATATTCCTGATATGTGTTTTAATTAATGAAAAAGCCTGGCTTATTCTCTGGTACCTTTAATAGCAACGATGCACATGAAATTCATATTTCCTATAATGTCGAAAATTAATCAGTTTGAAGTAACTCAATCATGTGGCTGGTGACACCCCATCAATCGATTATTGTCTTAAATCTGACCATTCATATCTATATAGAGCATGGCTTTTGAACTGTCGTTGATTCAGACAGTTGGACCGTTTGGCATGTTAAACTATTCAATCAACTCGAATTTTGTGAAAAACCATTGACTTGTTATATAGAGCATGGCTTGTGAAAAAACTATTCAATGACCTGTTAAACCTAGAAAATGATTTTGGACATTTTTATTTTTATTTTTGAAATTGCAATAGGTCATTCATTTAGACCAGATGGTCGAACCGCTGGTCTGAAAACCAGTTGCTAAAACGGTATTCTAGGTTAGTTTCTAAAACATTATTGATATAGAGGAAAGAGGAAGGCCAAGAGTTGTCTCACCTCAATGCTCACATTGACCTCTTCCTCTTCCTCTCATTCTTCACACAAGCCATTGTTCATTTTTAAATTAGATTATTACGAATATAAAAAGTCAAATAAAACCCTTTTAGGTCTTAACTCTTAACCTTCTTGAATAAAATTCATCACCACTCCGATAAAATCATTCTCAACTCTCTCTCTCTCTCTAATAATTATTGTTTACAACATCTCTCTATTCATGAAGGTTATGTTTGGTTTGAAGGAAAAGGTAAGGAAAGGAAAAGAAATGTAAAAAAAACTTTTACAAACCTTGTGTAAGTTTCTCTGCCTTTTCCTTCTTTTCCCTGATTTTTCCTTCAAACCAAACACAGCCTAAATTCTTTCTTTTCTCTTAAACATGTCTGAATTCCTTTATTCTTATATCAAAATCAAATTTGCCAACCCAAACCTAATCAAATATTTAACCCTATGCATTGCAGATAAGTTCACTTGCTCCCATATTAAAATTTAAAACCAAAGACTATGAATTCTGCTCTTAGTTGTCTTGCACAATAAACAATTGAACAATCACTTCCCGTTCGTTACAGTTGTGCAATGAGAGGCCCAACTCTCATTGGTTTGCTTTCAAATGTGTTTTTCTTTCTGGTGGTTGAAGCAGGAATTATATTAAACAACGTATATGGTATCAGCACTGGTAGACTTTGTGAATTAAACAATCCGGCATCTCCATTACTTACATCTAATTGCAATAAATTCATTAATAACTTTGTTTCATAGTCACAAAAATTTATGAAAACGATGTCCAACCAAAATTGCTATAATTGCTAAATATTTAGACCCAATTCACAGAGATGAGTAAAATAAAATCGATAATTCAGGATACTTTGTCAAAATAAAATAAAATATTTAGAAGGCAGGTCCCATGTCCATTTTGCATTCTAAGTACAAAAATACATGTAAGCATGGGAGTTTTTCTTTTTTGAACGATTCAAAATGCACATCACTTAGAAACAACTAGTAGACTTAACAACTACAAGAAAACAAATAATTAAGAACCCACTAGACACAACAAATGAGACTAAATACCTCTGCAAGCGTTGATAAAGAATCAAGCAAACGCCAAGAAAGGAAGGTTACAGAACCTCCAACAAAGATTGCAAAGTCAATGAAAGCTCCCAAATCAATTGGGTGGATGAGGACCCTCATAGATTAATTAAACCACCCACATTCCAAACAAGGTGCTCATAGTAGTTTGGCAACGACAACAACTGATCAGCCAAAAAATCAAACTCCACAATTTGGATGCTACCTTGCCAACCCAACCCATGTTCACCGGATGTCAGATCTTCGCACCGAACACCATTAGAATACCACTGTCCATCTTCCGTTCTTGCACCAATCTCAATAACCTTGACAATAGACAAACAATCGAATTGCTCATGCTTGCCGGAAAAAGAAATAGAGCCAGTAATGGTTCCAAAGTTAACAACCCCCTTAGATAGAAAATACATGAAACAAAAGTGAGACATCGAACAACATTGGTTTTTATCTCTATCAAATGGGCTAGTGTTATGATTAGAACCATTGGCATCATGTGACATCAAGACCATTGGCAATCCAAGATCAACAGTTAATCTAGAGAATGACCAGGGTCTATCAAATAAAACAACAATCTTGAACAAAACTAGAAATGGCTTGAACGAAAAAACTGAATTCCACACCAATAGCCAAATATCCCAAAATATTCTCATTACCCCATTTATGTAGATCACCACCAACCCCACCAACCATGATAAATATTGAAGGAAAGGGTACCACTGCTCAAAGCACCAAAGAATACGTTATGTAGTTAACCGTTGCATCAAAAATACCCAAAGACCTTCGCATGATTGTTTATGCCAAATACCAAAAGAAAAATAATGAGAAAAAACCTCACATACCACGATGTGAGGAGGAAACTCGTCTTTAAAAAGACGAGAGGAAAACTTTCTTCCATAGCGAGAGAGAAACTCGCTTTTAAAAAAGCGATGTGAGAGTTGCAATTGCTTGAGAGAGGGGGATATCATAAAATTAATATTTGCTCGATTTATTATAGTAAATTTAAATTTTGTTTTTTCCGTAATTTAAAAATGTGGGTTGTGTTTTGTTGGTGCTCGGATTTGCCGAGTACAATAAAGTAATTTTGCCCCTAGACTTCGAAGGCTGGCCGAAGGCTTCGAGGGTTCCGAGAGGTTGTTGTTGAGGCCAAGGTACGTAGGTTGAGGAGGAGGAGGCTCCGAGTGCTGAAGAAGTCAAAAATAGGTGGCCGAGGTACTACAAGATAGAATACGTTAGAGGCCCCGGGTGAGAACCCGAGGCAGAGTCTCCGACGATCAAGTTAGTACGGGGCACGAAGAGGGGAACTCGAATATAGTTTTTGAGACCAGTTCCAGATCCAAATGTAGATTGTATTCGATTCCTCCCCTTACCTGGAGGGGGCACCCCTATTTATACTTGAGCTGCCTGGAGGTAGGTGGAGATGAACGCCTAAGATGGGTGTCGTACGAGGGCAGTCAGAGAGCTCTATGGGGACGTGTTGTCGCTCCACGATTGGCTCCATACGAGGGGAGCAGAGTAACCCCTACTGTAGCGAATATCGTTCCCAGATCTGGTGCTCGTTGGTTGGGCTTCCCAGCCTCGAATGGGCTAGGTTGGGCTACCCCACATCACTTGCCCCCCACTCCCAAGGCCGAGGAGAAAATTTTGGCTTTCGATGATGGGAGTAGTAATGGTTAGCACCTGTGGCCCCGATAACCAAAGTGTACCCTGCAGTGGCATCCTCTTTCGCGTCTCTACCTGGTTCATCTTCGTAAGTTGGGCCGAGGCTGCGAGTGGTCTATGGCGCTGCTGCTCCGGGCAAGTGACCCGAGAGGCATGCTTAGTGTGGATGCTCTGGCGCCGTCATTTGGGCCGAGGACCTAGGGGGCCGAAGGCTGTTTAGGCCGGAGACCTGTGAAGCCGAAGGCTGTTTAGGCTAGAGACCTGTGAAGCCGAAGGTTGTTTAAGTCGAGGACCTGTGAAGCCAAAGGCTGTTTAGGCCGAGGACCTGTGAATCCGAGGGGCCCGTGAGGCCCGAGGATCCGTGCATGAGACAACTTTCCGATTGAACCTGTGTGCATGCTTCCGAGGGTGCACGCTCGGGGGTGCGGCACAGCTGGATTGCAGGTAAGGAGGTGCTTCTCATCCGTTAGATTTGAAATAATCCGAGCCATTATCAGTGTGTCGCTTCGCCTTATGAGGTTGAGCATCACGCGTCACACCATGATTGGGTAGTGGACTCTTCCACTCCCTTTTTCGGTAATTTCCAACGATGTCTATCTCAGATTCTGGACCTGAGTGCTATGAACTTCTGAATGTATCGGAGGGGAGCTCCATTCGAACCCCTTCTCCCCTTTCCCCTCTAAGCCCTTTCGTTTTTGTTCCCCTTCGGTGCGAGGTGGAGCTGCTTCGGGAGAGGATAACCTCTGAGGGAGTCAAAGGCATCCGCCGAGGCAATGACCCTCCCTGTGAGAGCGCCGCATCTATGACACCGAGGGAGGCCAAGGGGTCCCCCCAAGCCGAGGGGGAGCAGGACTCGGACCTTGTCCCCGGGATGAGGGTTGAGAGTGTTGCCGGGGTGGCGGCCGAGACTGATCCTTCTCGTCTAGAGTTTTAAGGTTCTCTGGACTAGGATCAGGTCAAGGCCCTGACGAGCCAATACTTCAACCCTTCGTCCTACGGAGTGAGGACGCCAGAGGCAAGTGATCGGCTGTGGACTCCCAAGGAGGGGGAGATGTGCGTTTGTCAACACTTCCTTCAATTTGGTCTTCGGTTCCCCCTTCATCCATTGATCTCTAACCTTCTAAGGGTGTATGGGAACCCTTAGCCAACTAGCGCCCAATGCATAGGAAGGAACCATTGTGGCGATGCTGGTGGCAGCCCGACTCCAAGGGGTGGAGCTGACGCCGAAGCTCTTCTAAGCGGTCTTCACATTGAGGAAGAACACTTCCAAAGTCGGTGTCTTCTATTTCCAACCCCGAAAGTATAAGCCTGTAGATAACCCTTCTTCCGTGCACAACAGGAAGAGTAAATACTATTTTGCCTTGTCCCGAGGGTTGGTCCTTCAAGTCGAGGTGGGGAAAAGCCAGCTTATCTATGAAGAAAAGTGTCCCCTTGCTTACAAGTGAGGAGAGTGACGGTCTCGCGCGGCTACTCAACTTGGGGAGAGTCTGAGCCCAGCCCTTGGTGGAGGAGGAGATCTCATTGGTTTTCGCGGGGCTCAGCTCTGCCCCCCTCGGTAGGATAGGCCACAAAATTCCTTTCCACGTTTTCCTCGTCTTCGTCTTTGTATAACAGTACTGACTGTTGTTTTGTTAGCAAAGGTGTCGACGAACACTCGGAAGGCCATAATTGACCATGCCCGCATAATACAAAAGGAGCGGGCGAAGGTGGGCGGATAAACGCCTTAGAGGCTCACTGGGGGCACGCCAGCCCAAAAGGAGAAGGCACCGGCCCCTGCGAAGGGGGGGTCTTCCCGTCAAGTCCCTACCAAGAGGACTAGAGTATAGGTCCCTACCAAAGGGACTTCCTCAATAGCTCCCCTGAAGGGAGCCACTCCACAGATCCCCGCGAAGGGGAAGGGGCATGTCGAGGAGGGCCAGTCGGGGCTCAAGGAGTAAGTGCCACAGTAGCCGACCGAGGTGCCGAGGAGACCTGCTGACGAGGTTGAGGTAGGGAGGAAGAGGCCAGTCGAGGGGACCGTAGAGGGTCAACCACAGTAGAAGATGGCTCGCCCGCAGTCGAGGGGGCCGTTTTTTACTCTCACGCCATTGGAGGAGCTCGCCCAGCGGTCTGACCAAATCTTCCGCCCTGAGTGGGAGATCCGCGAGGGGGACTCTATCCATAACGCAGGAGTTGGCCCGACATTGGTGAGTGGGGCTCTTTTGGCACGGGACCGCTTCCAGATGCTGGGGATGTCCCCGGATAAGTTGTACGACCAAGGGATAAAAAGCTTGGCTGAGGTAGCAGCTTGCTCTCCTTCTCTTTTGTTCTCTCTTCTTTTTTTTTCTTTTTTTCTGGTTTTGTTTTTTGACATTGTACATATGTTCGGCCTGAGGGGTCGTGAGACAGTTTTGTAAAGCCAAAAGTTTTTGTATATAATGAAAATCAGTGGCACTTTTGATCTTTGCCTCCAATGTTGTACTTGTGCTTTGATGTCTTGTTTTTCCTTGTGTTCTTTGCATTGTTTTTGCACTTATGCTTTTGTTGCCGAAGGGTCCTTGCCCCTCTAAGAGAAAAAATCACAGCATGAGACAAGTGTAGTTCTCTTCAGTTTACTCTACTTTGTGTGTCAGAAGCGTGGCAGAGGGGTTGTCGAGGCAAAGCCTCCACGGCTAGGCAGAGGCTTGCCTGGCATAACGCCCTTCTAAATGTTCACTTAGGCAAGGCCGAAGGCTGGAATGGGGAGAGGCTGAAGCGGAGCATGAGGCTTGCATGGCTCTCTTCACCTTATACTTGAGTAAATGGCAAGATGACCTGTCGACGTGAGAGTGGGGCCGAGAATGAGTTGAAACTCGCTTGTCTTCCAATCTTCCAAGTGTTGGCTTCGGCGAGGCTGAAGTGGCCTGCCGTATTGAGGGGTGGCCGAGACAGAGCTGAGGCTCGCCTGGCTCCCGTATCCCTGCGCATTAGCTTCAGAGAGGCCTGCTCTATTGGGGGGTGGTCGAGACAGAGCTGAGGCTCGTCTGGCTCCGTGGGGCCTAGGCAAAGCTGAAGCTCGCCTAGCTCCCATACCCCCTCATACTTGTTTCAACGAGGTCGAGTGCAACACTCCCAGGAGGCTGGCTTCCTTTGCTGGTAGCGCTAAGTATGAAAGTTCAGGAAGTTAGTCGTCGCCTAGGTGGGGCGTTGAGGCACATGGGGCCTCATCCAACCAGGTGTATTCTAACACATTAAGTCTTTAGTTCGGGTGTTCTCTACTTATTCGTTAAATCTTGGCGTTGGTTCAGCGAGGGGGTACGATCCTCGGAGGAGGCCATGTGCCCCTGTCAGTCACGAGGCTGAAGAGTTGTAAAGAATTTAGTAGGTACACGCACTGAGCATTGAGACGAAGAGAACTTTGCTTCATTCATCAATAATTTCAAAAATATATTACAATCACTTGTAGTACATCCAGAGGTTCTCCGAGTTCCATGTCCAAGGTATAGGTCTTCCATCTAAGTGTTCCGGTTGAAAAGTATCGGGGCCGATGACTCGCTTGGTTCTGTAGGGGCCTTCCTAGTTGGGGCCCAGCCTCTCTACTCCGGGTTTGGGGACCATGACTTTTCTAAGGACAAGGTCTCCTTCTTGATAGTGTCTTTCATTTACCGTGGAGTTGTAGTAGCGGGTCACTCGCTACTAGTAAGCGACTACTCTTATCTATACTTGCTCCCGGGCTTCTTCCAGCAAATCTAAGTTTGCTCTGAGGGCTTCATCATTCTCGGCTTCAATATATGCCTCAACTCAGAGTGTCGGTTGGCCGATCTCGGTTAGGATTACTGCTTCTGTGCTGTAGGTTAAGCCAAAGGGAGTTTCTCCCGTGGCTTTCCGAGGCGTAGTTCAGTAAGCCCAGAGTACACTATTCAGTTCTTTAGACCATAGGCCTTTTGCTCGGTCCAATTTGGTTTTCAATCCATCCGGTATTGTCCTGTTGGTGACCTTGGCTAGGTTGTTGGTTTAAGGATAGCCTACCGAAGTGTATTGTTGCCTGATGCCGAGGGAGGTGCACCACTCCCAGAACTTGGCATCATTAAATTGCTTCCCGTTGTCAGTGACCAACATGTAAGGTAGGTTGAAGATGTTTTTCCAAAAGAAATTTTGGATGGCTTGTGTCGTGATGGGGGCCAAAGTCTCGGCTTCCACCAACTTGGTGAAGTAGTCTACTATAACAACGAGGTACTTTCTTCCCCCGTGGCATGGGGAAGGGGCCAAGGAAGTCCATGCCCCATTTGGCGAAGGGCCATGGGCTATTAAGGGCTGAGAGAGTGGTGGCCAATCGGTGGCATAAGTTGGCATGCCTCTGACATGGGTCACACTTTTGCACCAATCTAGCTGCCTCCCTATAGAGGGTAGGCCAAAAGTAGCCCTACCTTAGGGCTTTTTGGGCTACGGCTCTCCCACCGAGATGATTACTACAGATGCCTTCGTGTATTTCTCGTAGCACATAGTTGCCCTCCTCCAAATGAAGGCATCGGAGGTAAGGCAAGGTGAAGGATCTTCGGTACATTTTCCCTTCCAGCAAGGTGTAGTGGGTTGCCTGTCATCTGAGTCGCTTTGCCTCATTTCTGTCTTCG